>NC_041809.1:16175337-17425337 GCF_900964775.1 Scleropages formosus
TTAGATGACGGCAGGTGGGTGTCAGCAAAGCACGGTTACCTTACACTGCTTGCCATCTGCTGGAGTATGGCTCCCACAGGGACTCCGTGTTCAAACAACAGGCCTTTAGCATGTCTAATTGCTTACGGCACATTGCAGAAACCTTCCCATCCCAGCGCTGGGCTCACACACCACCACTGCATTTCAGCCACCAGCTCGCAGCCCGCTAAATTATTAAATGCTCCAGTCATGACTTGTATTATTCTGTAGGAATGTGCCGTCTGTGCAAATGATATTTTTAGCAAGTACAAAAGAATCGGGAGAATGAGTGCCGGGAAGCGTTGTGAGTGCTAGAGCCACAGAGTAATTGGTGGGACTGAGTAAGCACTTTCCCCCGTAAAGGCGCTCGCCCTCTCGCTCTCTCCTGTGCACTCTCTTCGGCGTGGGAACTCGGACTGGAGAAAAATTCTTGATAATATTTTTGATAAATCCCTCCAAAAGTGATTTTAAAATGACAATGAAAATAAGAGTTGACTGAGAAAGAAAAAAGACAAAGACCAAGGTGTCATATAGTTAGTTAAAGGACAGCAGAGAGTGATGATGCTAAACAGGTTTATTAGATTAATGTGATTACGTTAATGTACGAAGTTAGTGGCAACAGTGAGCATAGAGGATTGTTGTACAGCAAGTGCTTTGTTCTGAACTGATGGATAACAGTGGTGATCTCATCCACCCTGACTGCTAAAAAATGTACAGCAAAGGTAAAGATGATAGTAGATATATGAAATCTGTGATATTCAATGTGAAGGAATAACGTAGAAAAGGCAGTAAAACTCTAGTGCAGCTAAACGATCGTGAAAAAAAGTGGGATGGAACACAACAGAGAAGCGGCAAGTGCTAGGAGCACATCTTTAATAATGCTGTTTCTTCTTATGCCCTTGTGCAGCTGTGTGCCCAGAGCCACTCTCCACCTGGCGCACAACAGGTTCATCGCCTTCAAACACTGACCTGCCATCGGTGTGGGATGGAAGGCTGCGTACAGAGGAGCACAAGGATGGTACATTTGTTTATCGGGTTTACAGGCCTCGGAGCAGCAGCCGGCTGCTCCAAGTGCAAGCCCAACCCTCCCATCTTCATACAGAATCCCGACAGCACACGCACCACACAAACTGCAAATATGCTTCACACCAGCTACCCACAGCCTATACATGCAACACACATGCACCACCACATGCCGCACACACACTATACACAGACTGCATACATGCCACACATGCACGCCACATACAGTGCACACCCGCCCCACACACCGAATATACGCCACACATGCACCACACACACACTGCCATCTGCGCGGACCTGTTACCTTGTTTGTTTTTCTTGACTAAACTGCAAAGCACTTCTTTCCTGTTCCCACTTTGCGCCATATGTCATTGCCTCTCAAAGTGACACATGTATATTAATGAAGTTAATCAAAGCTCAGCCACATTCCTAAGAACACATATCAAAAGTGCTGTGGTGGTTTCGGTACGAGTCGCCCGTCCCCCTCCCCCTTCTTCCCCTCTGCTGTTTTTGTTTTCATGCATAGCCCATTACCATGGTATGGCCTGTTTACCCTTTTGGAGGATGTTCTGTTTTAAAAGGCTTCTTCAAGTGTTGCTGGCATAGTGACTTAGCTGGTGACACTGCTATTGCAGCCTCAAATGTGGTAATACCAGTGTCTGCACAGTTCTGCAGATACTTCCTGTGTTGCCTTGTTTTTACCTCCAGATGTTCTGCTTCATCTGGTCACTCTGGACTAACCTCATCGAGCAGATGAATGTGTGTGTGTGTGTGTGTGTGTGTGTGTGTGTGTGTGTGTGTGTGTGTGTGTGTCTGTGCCTGTGTCTGTGGGTCATTGGGTGGGGCTGCCCTAAAATATGAGAAATATAAGATGTAGACCCTAGCCCCGTGCCCAGTGATTCCAGGATAGGCTCTGGCCCCCCATGACCCTAACCAAGACAAGCGGTTATTGAAAATGAGTGAGAGTGAGTGAGTCAGTGAGTGATTTTGAAAAAATTATTGTTTATTGCTCTGTTTGTCATTCATTTTTATTACTAATGAAAGGAGTAGGTCACCCTTGAAGTCTCTAGAACCTGGATGCATCTCTGGCTGCTTCATCAATTGTGGCTGCTGGTTTCTCAATAACCTCAGTCTTTTCAAAAGTTAGAAAATTTTTGTCACCAACACAACATTACTCCACTCTCGAAAATGGCAAATTACTCATTCTGTTGCACATGCACACACAGGAAAAAAAAGACTAACACTTACTGACGTGACGAGCCAAGCGACAGCACTCTGTATTCTCATGGCGTAGCTGGCCGTGTTATCAAGCACATGCTTTGCAGATTAGTGTGTTTGTATAGTCAATCGAACATGTGCTCCATTAAAAATTAAAGCAGCCTGTTTGAAAGCTGGAGCGGGAGGCACCGTCTGCCACTGCGCCGCAGACCTGGAAGGCCCTCAGAGCCCATTACCATAGGTTACAGCAAATGTTAATCAGCAGCGATGCAGTTCAATAATGCATTCAATGCAGATGGCAGCTACAACATTGACTCACAGATTCGTCCTCTGAGCTCACGATTGGTTTACAGGGCAACACATTTGTCTGCAATGAAGTTAACATGCAGGGGTGATCTCGCCGTCCAAATATACTGTATCCCCATCCCGCATCCAGTTGTCGGGGTGTGGAGTGAGGTGAACAGGAATGGGCACATTGACATGTGAGGGTGCTGTCCTAATGACATCCTGCCTGATGGAGTCCAGTTCCTGTGGGAATATCTATTGTCCCTTTTTTATTTTTCCTTTTGGTGTCTGCACGGAAATAACTTTTCTCCAAAGCAAATTGCAATGATTTACCCATTGATACACCTGGGTGATTTTACTGGAGGAGTTTAAGTTAAGTACTTTGGTCAAGGGTACTGCAGCTGTAGGTGGGATTCTAACTTGCAACCTTTGGGTCCAAAGGCAGTAGTTCTTACCACTGTGCTGCCAGCTGCCTCCTAAATAACTCAAGATCTGAAAAATTTACACAATTCATTTGTTGGTGAACAGACTGGAATGTTTTGCACATAGAATAATATGTCCCAAAGTTGATCAAGTGGGGGAAGACTGTTCAATGTATCTGGGCTGCGCTTGTGTTAAAGTGGGTTGTCACAGGTACAGAACAGATCTGGGGCCTGTTAGCTTTCCACAAAATATATACTGTAACTGCCTGTGTTAGTGCCAGCTCTTTGTGCTGAGGATGTTCAGGTTGAAATAACGAAATCATCTGGACTGGAATAGAAAATGTGACAGAGCATCTCGATGCCCTTCCAGTGCCTAGAAATGATGGCTTGGCCTGGAATTATCAATGTCTCCTTTGCTCAGCATTCACCCTCATTGTGTAAAGATGTTTTCAACTCATATCAGAGCCCATGTCACTCAGAATAAGGTAGATTTACAGTTTTTTTAATGTAAAATGAATTAAAGAGAGGAACCATATATCCGTGTGGATAGCCAGTCTGCAGTAAAATATCCATTTTGTGGTGCTGATGGAAACAGACTGCAGCACCAGCTCGCTGTTCCAACACCGTGACTAATATGCTAATATAGTTATGAATGTGACAAAAACGACATCTAAATAATACAAGGTGACCTTTGAATCACATATATTACGTTGATGGCTAATACAGTCCCATCGAGGTAAAGTGTGCATAGCTATGAAAATGCAATTAGACGATTCCATGCTTAGATGGTGTATCGCTGTGCTGCTCCACTCTAATTCTCCTTCATGTATCATTCATGTGGAAAATTGCTTATTTCTCAATACCTCTTATTGACAACATATTTACATGGCCAGATTCAGGGGGCCTCCACCAGATGTAGTTCAGGTTTTTTACTGCAGGTTTTCAGGTGACATTCCTTCAAAGTGCAGCTAAAGTAATGAACTGGGAACAGTGCAGAGAAACAGTGCTTTCCTTAAAAGAGATGTTGTTAAGTGTTAAGAATTTTACACTAAAACTGTTTCTGTGCCATCTTTTTGGGGACGGTAATACTCAGTGTGATTAACATTTCAAATAAGTTGTTTACACACAGCAGGTTTGATATTGTGCTCATGGTTGATGCTTCCAAAAACAGGTATTTGGATTAAACTGCTGATTAAGCCTAGAGAACAGATGGGTGGGCTGCAACACTGTTGTGTCAATTTGTCTCTTCTAATGTACCCTGCATTTCTATCTATTCTTCCATACATATTCTTGCCAGCAAGCTGTAAAAGGCTGGACTCGCTCCACGTTCTGAAAACAGAAGAGGGAAACTCCAGTGTAAAGCTTTTTTTTTTCATATTGTCTGAAATGAAATGCAGTCCTTCCAGTAGTCCAAATGGATGGGAGCACAGGTACTTAATGATACAATGGAGCAGAGATCATGCACATTGCAAGAGCTAATGATAGAGAGAATTGACAGAGACCTTGAATCCATATCCTTGAACCCAAGTTCATTTCCAAATAGAGCACTCTGTCTCTATTAGAAAAGTTACTAGTTTTTTCTCATGTTAGGTGTACAAGAACAGTTTCAGTAAGCAGGAGATGGGGTGGGGAAAGGCAAAATATGTCCCTTTACAGGTAATACAGCTGTAAAGTAAATACAACAAATTAATCATTTATTGAGTTTTCTGTTTTCATGACACTATAGTCTAGCTGCAATTGGTAACAAATTCTGTCAGATAACAGAGTCACACATATGTCACACATATGACATACCTACATTCAGGTTTATAAGTATTTGGACAGTGACATAATTTTTGTCATTTTGGCTGTTTACCACCACAGTGGATTTCAAATGAAACAATCAAAATATGCTTTAAGTGTAGACTTTCAGCTTTAATTTAAAGGTTTTGTGATAAATATTGTATGAACCATGTACGAATTACAATACAACCATTTTTATACGTAGCCCCCCAGTTTTAGGGGGCTGAACAGTAATTTGACAAACTAACATAATAATAAATTAAATTGTTATTTTTAATAGTTGGCTGCAGATCCTTTGCAGTCAATGATTGCTTAAAGTCTGGAACCCATAGACATCACCAGATGCTGGGTTTCTTCCCTGATGATGTTCTGCCAGGCCCTCACTGCAACAGTCTTCAGTTCCTGTTTCTTCTTGAGGCATTTTGCCTCCAGCTTTGCCTTCAGCAAGTGAAATGCATGTTCAGCTGGATTCAGGTCAGGTGATTGAATTGGCCATTGCAGAACATTCTACTTCTTTGCCTTAAAAAAGTCTTGGGTCACTTTTGCAGTATTCTTCGGGTCATTGTCCATCTGTGCCATCCAATTAGTTTTGAAACATTTGGCTGACTCTGAGCAGATAATATAGCCCTATACACATCAGAATTCATCCCGTTGCTTTTGCCAGCAATCTCATCATCAATAAATACAAGGGAACCAGTTCCACTGGCAGCCATACTTGCCGACGCCATAACACTACCTCCACCATGCTTCACAGATGAGGTGGTATGCTTCAGATCATGAGCTGTTCCTTCCCTTCTCCATACTCTTCTCTTCCCATCATTCTGTTACAAGTTTATCTTTGTCTAAACTGTCCATAGGATGTGGTTCCAGAACTGTATAGGTGTTTTTAGATGTTTTTGTCAAAACTATCTGTCTATTCAAAACAAACTGTCTATTCTTTTCTTCCTGTTTTTGAGGCTTACCAATGGTTTACACCTTGTAGTAGTAGTCTGTAGTTACTCTGAAGTCTTCTCTTGATTGTTAACTGACACAGACACACCTGCCTCCTGCAGGATGTTCTTGATCTACCCAACTGTTGTGAAGGGGTTTTCCTTCACCAGGGAAAGAATTCTTCTGTCATCCACCACAGTTGTTATCCATGGTCTTCTGGGCCATTTAGTATTCCTGAGCTCACCAGAGCATTTTTTCTTCTTAAGAATCTACCCCACTTAATGTTTTTGCTATTTCTCCGATGGGTTTGTTTTGATTTTTCAGCCTAATGATGGCTTGCTTCACTGGCAGTAACTTTGGTATTTTTGGACTTCATATTGAGAGTTAAGAAGAAATGATTTCAGATTCAAATGCCACATTTGAAATCTACTTTCGGCCTTTTATCTGCTTACTTGTACATGAAATGATTAGGGAATAACACATACCTGTCCATGAAACAGCTGAGCAGCCAATTGTCAAATTACTTTTGGTCTCTGAAAAAGAGGGATCCCATATAACAAGTGCTGTAATTCGTACATCATTCTCTCAATATGGATGTAAATACCCTCAAATTAAAGCTGCAAGTCTACATTAAAGGACATCTTAATTGTCTCATTCCAAATCCATTATGGTGTTCAGAGCCAAAGGTATGAAAATTGTGTCACTTTACGAATACACACGCACACACACACACACACTGTCAGAAACCGCTTGTCCCAAGCGGGGTCGCAGCGAGCTGGAGCCAAATCCGGCAACGCTAGGCGCAGGGCTGGAAAGGGAGGGGACACACCCCAGACGGGACGCCAGTCTGTTGCAAAACACCCCAAGCAGGACTTGAACCCCAGACCCACCAGAGAGCAGGCCCTGGCCAATCCCGCTGCGCCACTGCACCCCCCACTTTCCAAGTACTTATGGACCAAATTGTATATACACACAGACAAAACAGAGATAATCTCCACCTGGGAGTACAGCTTCACTCCCTGAACAAAGCTAGCTTTCTTGATAAACTCCTTGGTTCTTGATGGCATCTCCTGTGGTGATGCTACTGTTCCAGCATTCCACTGCAGAAAGGGTTGCTCCCTCAAAAAATGGACTGGTATAATATCTTGAACAGTGACCTACACACTGCAAAGGACCTGGGCCTCCTTAGAAAGTAGACATTCTGTCCTTTCTTCCACGTAAACCCTAGCCCTGTGCCCATTGATTCTAGGATAGGCTCTCACCCTGGACTCCTGGATGTAGAATTATTGCTGCCACTCCAACCTGTTGTCCAGGTGTACCCCCAGGTACTTGCATGTCCTCACTAGCTCCACCTCTACCCCTTCAATTCTGTCTGAACACACCAAATCAATGAACTTCCCAAAGTACACCATTGTTTCTTTGGTCTTTCCGGTGTTGAGCTAGAGCTCACTCAGGTTGCACCACTTGACAAACCCTTCACTAGGTTCCTGTACTGATCCTCTTGCATTTCTCTGATAGACTCAACAATTGCTGAGATATCTGACAACAGCTGAATAATAGGATTTGCTGTCGTATCTATAGTCAAAGGTACAGTGTTTAAATAGGAAGGGAGTCTGCGCTTTCTGAGAAACAGCCCTGCATCCTAACACATTGTGGTCGACCAGTCAGGTAGTCCAGAATCCAGGACACAATGGTTGATGCAACATAGATGCATAGATTGAAACAGCCCAGGTTGTATGTTGTTGTATACCAGAGAAATCTAAGAACATGATTCTCACAGTGTTACCTTGACTACCTTGTGCAGCAGGTAGATGATTGTAGTCCTCCATTTCAGTGTTGTCTTGGTATGCAAGCTAGAAAGGGTCCAGTAAACTTCTGACCAGGGATTTAAAGCATATGTGCACCAGCCTTGCAAGGATTTTGATGATATGTAAACTCAGAGCTACTGGCTAGTAATCATGTAGATCTTGGTCGACCTTTCTGGGGAACAGGGCCCTAGCAAGATGTTTCCCAAGTTGTACATTACACATTTCTACTTATTTTAACGGTATTTGGTTTTGGTAATTTGGTAGAGCAGCTGGTACCATAGAGGTTAGAGCTGCTGCCTTTTGACCTAAAGGTTACAAGTTTGAATGTCACCTCCAGCTGTGGTATCCTTGAGCAAGGTACTTATCTTGAATTGCTCCAATAAAATTACCCAGCTTTACATGGGTAAATGATTGTAAGTAAATGAACACTGTAAGTCATTTTGGAGAAGAGTGTCAGTTAAATAAATAAATGAATACATGAATAACACCATCACAAAATATCACACATAGCACATAATATCCTAATATCCTGATTTGGAACATGATATACAGCAGGTCTCCAGCTTATAAAATTTTGAGTTAAACTTCTTGCCAATATGGACTTTTTTTGCAAAGGCTTTAGTATTTGTTTTTCCATAAAGAAAGCTAGCAATACCACTTTGAATCATGAGCCAGCACTCCACCTGATGTACCAACAGCAGTGATTGCAGAGAGAGCTGCTTTAAGTTTTCTCCAAAGCAGCATACAATTCAGAACAAACAAAAGTGCATTTCACAAAGCTAAAGATAAAGGTGTACACAGGTAATTGTCAAAGTACAGTCACTTAGCCCAATACCACCATTTTGGCAGTTAGCTGTATGAAGAATTGATGAGTTCTTCACCTGCTACATGTTGCATTCCTCTTGCAGACTTTTGAGAATAATTCAACTCTTGGGAACAGATAAGTTCATCAGTACAAGACCAACTATGCTTGAACCACAGAACTTGATTAAATCCATTTTATTGCCATTTCCAGAAATTAATATTTGTAAAGCTTCAGTGGGTCAACTCTATGCTGAGCTTCTCTCCATCTTCTCCCCATGTTCTCCGCTTATTGACATTTCTTTAGAGACAATCACATTCACATTTAGTACTACTGAATGTACAATTATTTACAGTGTCTGCGACTTTAAGATGATTAAGGAGACTCTATACCTGTGTATGATAAACACTTTCTTCTTCTTAACTGCTTTTAAGCAGTAGGTTTTGTTTTTTTCTAATAGCAACAATTTTACAAACGTTTGAATCCCTTTGCTGTCTGTCGGTATAAGTCAAGCTGGTCTGTAAAGCTTCCTAAGGTCAAGGTGGGAGGCAGAGGATGGTGGTGGTGGTGGTGATGGTGGTGGTGGCATGCCCTTTTGGCTGTGTCTGCCTCAGGGCCTCCTATGCATGATTTAAGCTGCTTTGTAAATGTCTGTAGGTGGAAATCTGTGGAATCTGTGAGGACTTTTAACACTGGCCCCAGTGGATGAGCGAACACAGGCACTTAAAAAAATGTAAGAATAAAAAAGCATTCCCGTTTTCAAGGCCGCTTCGGAGCAGCTCCGGATGACTCACAGCAGGCTCTCAGGTGTTGCCAGAAGCGAAATGTTTCTGCGGAACATGATTTGATTCCATGATTGGTGTCGGGACGGGCTGAGCTGTTCTTGCTGAAGGCTACTCTCTGATAGGCCTTAACAGAGCGTAGAGTTAACAATCCCTCAGATTTTTTTTAAACAGCGCTACGTCTGGAAGTACAGCCTTCCATAATTGGATGGAGTTGCATTACACGCTTGTTATTACCCAGCGGACAAAACATTCCATCATACCTTCATGCGCTTAACAGAGGGGAAGAACATTATTAGAAATGAAAGAGCAGAAGACTTTTTCCCCTCCCTACTTCTGAAGCGTCTTTTAGAGGATTTCAAGCATCTCCATTAATAATTCACTGCTTTTGCAATATTAATTGAACTCTGCTTGCTATTTTCAACATTTTGTATTGTAACCTTATACTCAAGTACTGAGAAGTCAGATTTTAAAGAAGCAGCAATGAATCTTAATTTCCCATTGAGTAGGAATTGTCCATTGCTACAGTGATGCTGCCCTCATGCACTGTCCACACGACCCTGTCCTAGAGCTGGTGTGTAGATACCACTCTTGCATGGACCATGACAACTGTGACATAGAGGTGGTCCTTTGCCCTGGCACTCACTTCAACAAAAGTCGTTCATGCATCTCTGCTCTGCAAGCTTGCAGTCCCATTTTCTCAAACCATAGCTCAGCTGTCAAGCCACCATCTTACTCTATGTCCTAATGAGTTTTGTACATAATTTTTTAGTTACTGCATACAATCACTTAAGAGATTATGACAAGTTAAAATTTGCATAATTTGTTTTTAATGTAAGACGTGTGATGCAGTCATTGCTGGCAGAGGACTTCCTGAAGAAATGTTATCTGACAAGTGAACAGTAATATTCCCAGAAATGTACTCACATTCTGGAATTAAAAGGCCAGTAGAGAATATGGCTTTGGTGTTTGGTGTATTGCCTGCAATGTTTGTTGCCATTTTGGTGAACTGACAGAGAAGCTAATCTTGCATTAATCAACTTAAGACATTGTTCACAAGTTCAATTCCAGTACTAATAATATGCTGTTAAAGCCTGGAAACAGTGGCCTTTCAAAGTACTGCCTGTACAAACACCCCGTGGCAACTGACACAAGATCTGTGTCTTTGACCTTTGACACCAGACACATCATTATCACGTGTTTACGTTATGCAAACTGCCCACTTTGCAGTGCGTTCCTGGTCTTGTTAGAGATGTGCCACTTCCTGCCTTCCTGTTTCCCTCTTGGTCAATGGCTGGAGGAAGTGGCGAGCGACACACAGACTCGAGGGGAAAAAATATTGCTATTCCAAACATACTGAAAGATATTTGGGGGCTTTAAAGTGCAAATACTGTTCAGACAGCTCTCATAATAAAAGTCAAGCCATGTTATAATATCGCTAATATAGCTGGCCAAGAGAAACGCAACAATATCTGCTTTGAATTTCCATTATATGGGCAGGGCTTTTATATAGCTGGCCCCAGCTCTGGACGTTATGGCTGCTTTTCAATAAAGGTCAGAATCGCTGAGGCCAGGCTTTGGTGCACGCTCCAGTCCTTTTGTAGTCCGCTGACACTTTGGGGAATTGATCTGAAACTGTGGCCCAGGGCAACCTCTCGCTCCCAAGGGAGATTAATATTTTAGCTATTACTTTTTGTTCTGAGATTCTAAATGTATTTGGGGATGAAAGGGAAGGTTAAAGAGAGGCTTGGGGAATGGCCGTCGCTAGAGAGTAGATCATTCCATGAAGGGAAATCAATTAAAAAAAGGTTGACTGTGAACATTTATCCATTTAGCTCGACCGCTATTGAATTTTCATGATGGGCTTTGACTCTTCTGAGAGATCGGAGTTAATGGCAATTGTTCCCTTCCCTTCAGAATGTATTATCTGGTTTATTCAATGGAAAACACTTCATCAAACCCGATAGAAGCCTGGGGCCTATTGATAGGTCTGCTTTGTGTGGGCCTAGTAAAGGGGGGAGCTCTGTCACAGATGTCCAGTTTTTTTTCTTTCTTTTTTTTTTTTTTAAAGAAATTAAACAAGTACCTCATTACGGAACGCTTCAGTGCTCCCTGGAGGTGGGCCCTGGAGGCAGCCCCTTTAATGAGCTGGGAACTTAAATGCTGCCAAAGTTTACCTCGACCCTGCCTTTCTCAGTCAGGCCTCGTCTTTCAGGGCTGCTCATGCAGAGGAGAAAGGCACCACGCTGATTTTTTTCTCCCTTTTCAGCTCCAAAGAAGGGGATAATGCACTTTTTGTGCCACGCATCCAGAGGAATTATGTGTGCTAATTTGATTAGGGGAGATTTGATTAACTGGAAAATGAGGGCTTTGCTCAGACTTTCACACGCTTAATTTATCCCTTGCAAAGCAGACGCAACATTGTGTCATGAAACTCAGAAGGCATATGGGAACCCTATTCAGTGCTTAGATGGCCTTTCAGACCCAACAATATCAAGGATTGCCACGGTTCATATTGGGATAATCAGTTTAGAGCTTTTGCCTGGCTGCAGAATACAAATTACATTTGGCATTGCCAGTGAAAAGGTTCAAAGGATAATGAGATTAATGTAGTAGGAATTGAGCTACGAGAAAAAGAAACTAAAGAACCATTTGCATTGTTGCATGAAGTAGCTTCCAAGAAGCTAGTTCAAATTGCATTTCCTCAATAAAAATTATTATTCCTCAATAATAATAATTATTGTTGTCGTCATCATTGTCATTATCATCATCACCACCATCATTATTATTTCTCCTCTTCATAAACTTATACATTTGTTGTTTTAAAGTAGTTCCAGGGAATTGCATGGAAGTCCTACTTTTGGGACACTTATTTTAGTATTTATCATCCATGTTGTCTATGTGCAGCAACATTTTACCCTATAAATCTACACATGTAAACCCCTTTACATAAGCATATGCCTTTGGGTTTTCCAAGTTGCCAAAGTTTGTCATATTTCAAAAATGGTATGCAGAATTACAGGCTTTCAGTTGTTTCTCAAAACCAAGTTTGTGTGTTTTTATTTCATGCATGTTATGAGATACTTTTTAAGTTTGGCACACTGTCGTATAGCCATAGGAATAAAGGTTTGTCTTTTGAAAGCTGGCAACGAAGGTCACGTCCCAGGATCTCAGTGTTTAAATTTGAATGAAACTGGTTCTCCACTCCTCTGAAACTTGACTCTGCCCAGAGTGACCTTCTTGTGGTCCGACTGCACTGTAGAGTTCTATTTTAAACAAATAGCTGTCCTTTATTTTACTCTGGGATTACCTTTTAATAAGGGATTAGCCACTCTCCAGTGCAACATTGGTGCCCAAAGCTGGTTTACCAAGGCTAGTAATTATCTAGTGCAAACTCCGCTTTCTCCTTCAAGAGACGCAAGCTGACTGACTGATTTGTTTTCGTCGTCTGTCATACCGCCAGAGTGGAAGCTTCAAATTGGGACATTCTAGACGCCAAGAATTCATTAAAAAAAAGACAAGAAAAACGAAGGGAGAGGAAGGAAAAAAGTGTAGAGACCTAGACAGATGAGCTCTCCAGTTGGACTTCTTTCCATCTTCCCCATCTGTTCACCACAGTTTTAATTAAATCTACTGAGATTGTTTTTTTCTCTCTCTCGCGCTCTCTCTCTCTCTCTCTCTCTCTCTACTCTCCAAGCTCTTTTCCCTCCTAAACCAAAACGCCAGCCGGTGCCAATGTCCACTCATCTCTACTGCTTGCTGCCAGCTGCTAATGAGGAGAGCCAGTGCGGCGCTTGCGCTTGCCAGCCATCATGAGTTGTTAATGAGGAGGATTCTGTAAAGGGCCTGGCCTGGGCCTGCCCTCCCTGTGCGCTCCCTCTGCCACACACACACACACACACACACACACACACACACACACACACAGATGCCCAGCACTCCTTTGCTAAGGGAAAGGAGCTAATGAAGAACTTTATGTGTGGTTTGCCTTCCACATGAAAAAGACAGGCCTTGTCTAACTGCTGAACACCCCATCGCGGCGCTCTTCTCTCTCATCACTCCTGCCGCTCTGACACCTGACACTTTTCATGCAATAATGGCTTTCCCATGCATTCTTTTGGATTGTTGTCATTGACAAATATCACACATCCATCTTCATTCACACATGTCTGTTTATTTTTCTCTGTGAGTGTGTGTGTGTGTGTGTGTGTGTGTGTGTGTGTGTGTGTGTGGTGTTACCACTAGGTGTTGTAATAGTAATTAGAGAACCACGGGCTTCTGTGTGTGTAGTGCATCTGCCACAGCTGTTAGGTGTTGTGATGGGAATGGCAGGTAAGCATAGGCCTGTCAGCTCACACTCTCCTCTCGCCTGGACTGCCCCAACTTCACAAACAAGCAGTTTTAATGCACTCCTCAGTGCCTCCCGCTGAAACACAGCACTTTATTTCTTAGGGTCCATTCTCCTCATCAGCCTGACCAGGGTTATGAGTACGGCTGTCTTTCCCCAGTGTGTTCCTGACAGGGAGTGGGCGCATATTACAGTTGCACACACCACTGCACCGCTCCAACCTGAGCATTGAGTGGAGCGAGCCCTGCAGGAGTTTGCGATAGCCTCTTGAATATGTGAGACTAGGTTTGTTAGCACACCTTAAATCAAATGCGCTGCTTCTGAGTCATGGCCACTCACCTTCTGGTGACACACAGCACACACACACATTGCTGCTGCTTATTTCTGCTCTGCACTGCGAAATTGGTCAGTACGTTAGGAGACTTGGCTCCTGGTTCATCTCCGTGTTTCCAGTAGCTTTGGAATTCAGACAGTTGTGAGGAAGAGATGCGTGTGATTTATTTTCATAGTTTTTTTTTCACTGTGCTGTTGGGCTTTTCTCACTGTGGACTTGGCAGGCTGCACCGCTTCTGCTCCAACAAAGCACAGACAAATCACTCGCCACAGACATGATCGATATTCAGATTGTCTGTGTGAAATGTATCGCAACTTAACATGAAAAATAAAGACCTGTTTTTAATCACTGCCAAGACAGAAGCCTCGGGGCAGAAGTTTTATATCTGATGTGTTGAACACGTTTTATTCACGAATGTGGTTTTCAGGGGAGCTTGAAGGCAGTTGCTAATTTGAACCGCTTTCTAATGTAATAGCACAAGAGCTCTTTAAGTTGCATGGGCAGGTTGCCTTTGAATTCACCCAAGTTTGCAAATGCAAATCACACACCAGGACAGTGAACTACTCTTCTCACCAGGAGCCCCTGGGTTTTCACTTCACTGGATTTGCAAGAAGGAAAAAAAAAAATGGAAAAAATAGAAATTCAGTATCTGGTCTTTCATACCAACTTTATTATTAACCTGATATTGCAGCTCCGTTTTAATTCTTCACAACAGTCTTTGTGTCTCCATTCCTGTGCTCCTTTGGACTTCAGTACAGTTTGTGCAGAGGTGTACAGTGTGACTTTGTATGCACTCGCTGCTAATCGCCGTTCCAGTGCACACTCCTTCAGACAGCCCCACAGAAGCCTGAGTAGCTAGCGAAGCAGTTACTGCCAGCTGAACCGAACATTCACGGAATGTCACAGGGCATGTTAGATATTTGTTAGCTTTACCTGGAAAGTGATGCAAGAACAGTCAATATACTTTATAATTAATTTAGCTATGTAGCTGGCTTTAGCGCTGTTAAATGAATGTGTTCAGGCCAAATGGTTGACTGTCAATACGAGTTTTTAAGATCCTTGAATGGGCTGTCATCTGCTGTATCTGCAAATTAGTAGAACCAGCAGAGAATTATTACTATTGCTATTACTATTACTAATACACACACACACACACATTTTCAGAACCGCTTGTCCCATACGAGGTCGCGGTGAACCGGAGCCTACCCGGTGACACAGGGCGTAAGGCCGGAGGGGGAGGGGACATACCCAGGACGGGACGCCAGTCCATCGCAAGGCACCCCAAGCGGGACTCGAACCCCAGACCCACCGGAAAGCAGGACTGTGGTCCAACCCACTGCACCACTGCACCCCCTCCTATTACTAATACTAATACTTTAATTATTACTATTACTTACCCTTCTGTGGCTTTCTAAATATTCATACCTAGTCTGGTATACCTTCAGAAAGTAGTTATCCGATCCTCTTATTCTGGATGTTTTGACAAGACCCTCCGCGTGTTTCAAGCCTTGCTTAATAGTTCTTCATGTTGGCCACTTTGATACAGTTGCATATATTTATGTGTATATGTGTTTTCAAATTTAGAAAAGAGCTTAAAGGAAGGCTTTGTTTTTCTCCACTGACACAGATAATCAGTGAAAGATGAGGTAAATTTAAATGTTCTAAAGAATAATTATTGGTAAGGAGTGTTTCTGCTATATTTTATATCTGCTTTCTCCATTGGTGCTCCTTACAGAACTAGAGCTAAAAAGATGGTTTTGATGTTTTGCTGGGAAAAGCTTTCCATGGAAACTCTGACAGCCCTGCCAAGCCACCTTCTAAGAAGCCCACACCACAGCTGTGGAAGGAACATTCTCTGAAAGCAGTCCGAGGCACCTAACCACAAACATTTTTAGTATTACTGAATGTTATTATGGGTTTTCATTTCTCAACATAATTTTATATTACCATGGTGAAGGAAGAGGAGAAGAAAAAGACTCAAGAAATGTTGCTCTCATAATAGCAGCCTGTTCACCAGAGGGTTCAGATTGACTGTCTGTTTTTCCCCGGCTTGCCCGGTAATTAACAGCAAGTCCTGCACGCCCGCAAGTGAAACTGGCCCACCCCCCGCTGCCAAGGAATGCAACCATTCCGTACCATAATCGCGCTTTGATCATCTCTCCAGCTTTCTCAGCTTTCAAGGCAGTTTTTCTTGTTTTGCCGTGAGAGGCCTATTACCAACAGGAAGTCCATCTGATGCCATTTTGTACATATCATTTCATTTCTGTTTGGAGACCTGTATTTCCCCAGTGGCTCTTGGACCATGTTACGTGAAGGGCACAGGGCAGCCAGCAATGGTACGACTAGTTAATTACTGCTCCCTGTCAGACTTGAAATCCCTCCACTCCCCCTGCTCTCGAGGACAAAAATATGACTTGTTCCTGGGATGCCAGAAGTCCCATGATGGAACATGGCATTCCTTGTATGTAGTTATTCAAGGAGCAGAGCCCTATGAAAGGCACTATGCCGCCTGTGTTAAGGCACCGTTTCCGATCCATCTCGTGTCAACTTTAATCAGTGCTCCCTTGCCAAGAGCCCTGGCTGGACCTGCACACCGAAATGAATAGGTTGGCTGCAACTGAAGGGCCAAAACATCAATTTGCTCCCTCCCACTTGCAGACAGAAAATCATTGGAAACAATCAAGGCATGTAGCATAATTCAACAAGCTCTGGCACAGAGTCATCCAAAAAAACATTGTCAGTTTGGAAAGAAAAAAGTGTGCATCCTATTTGTGTGGTCATGATTCACCTGTAATATAATTTTAATAATTAAAAAGGATATTTTATATGATCCCTTTCTCCAAAGCAACTTACAATGTTAAGGTCACAGTTATCAGCAGCTGACTATTATTTACCAAAATATGTAGCTGGGTAATTTTACAAGAGCGGTTTAGGGTTAGTATGTTGCTCAAGAGTACTACAGCCAGAGGTGAGGATCAAACCTGTAACTTTTAGACCTAAAGGCAGTAGCTCTATCTACTATGCTACCAGCTTTTTTAATTCTTTGTTTAGTTTTAGTGCATGATTCAGTCATGCCGAAAAATGACAAAAATGACACATTGAGGATGTTGAGGAAGACAGTAGTGTAGACACGAACAGGAGAATGCGTCTGAGAATGTTGAGTTGTTTATTCAGTTCCATTCACTTTCGAGCACTTCCGTCCAAGTTACCGAGGGTAGGGGAATTGTCTCCTGAAGCCCGGACCATTACCATGAAAAAGCTTGAAAGAGCCCTGACATGTGAAGGAGATCAATGTGAAGCTCTTGTGTCGCAGTTGGCCCGCTCCGGCTCCTTTTCCACCCATTGAAATCAATGATTCTTTGCTCGATTGTTCTAGCCTAGCCACTGGAAACGGTCTGCCTTGTTCTCTCAGACCAAGTGCGAGTGTGTGAGTGTGTGTGCTTTGTGTGGCGCTGCAAATTAGCTGCTGCCAGCTTTAGAGGCTTTAGCAACGAGCAGAGCTGAGCCCATAGCAAAGCGCTAGCGGGCTTGGCTTCACAGCAGCTTATCATGGGAATTAGGTGAATCTGTGGCATAAAAGCAAACCCTAATGCCTAGTGACCTTTCCCTGGCTACAGCTTGACTTTTTTGGTGATCAGCAAGTGCAATAACAAGCTTTTCTGTCTGTGTGGCTGGGGATTACTTGGAAACTGCAATTCTCTCCTTGCTTACACTTAGACTGAGCCATCTGTGGAGAGAGAGAGAGAGAGAGAGAGAGAGAGAGAGAGAGAGAGCGGGGGGTCGAGGGAAGGAGGAGGGAGGGATGGAGGGGGAGACGGAGCGAAATCGAGAGCACAGGCGGTAGCCCGAAGGGGCATTGTCACGCCTGTCTGTCCGTCGGTGAGGATTGCGTGCTTGTCAAGGCCTCTTCTCCTCCAAAGTGGGATGTTTTGTACTGCTGTCTTAAACTCTGGGCTTTCAAGACCATCCTGACCTGCTATTTTTGAACGCTGAAGGTCACCGAAACTTATGGCACATTTTAACATTTGGGAAAACCTTGGATTTCTTTATTATTAAGTATTTACTCATTCCTTCTGTATAAGGACTAGGATTACTTTCGAGAGGAGAAGAAGATAATATTGCAGGGTGAGTTTCATACTTTCTGTTTCCATTTTTCATTTCCTATCAGCTGAAGTTGTAATATTTGTTTTACTACTTCTGCTCAGAAGTTCCAGTGCAGGCCAGTTCTGCAGCTGTTCGTAACATCCCATTATCTGTGTGGAAAATATTGTAATTTTTGCTAAATTTTCCATCATGAATATATATTTTTTAAATTAAACAGCAAATAAATGTAAAAATATTAATAAGCTTTGAGTAGGACAACATGCTATTGAAAATATTACTAATGTTTTACTGTTTTTGTGGTACAAAGTATTTTTTTCTTGCAATGAAGCCTTTTTTATCTTAGTGATTGGGTAAAAAACTATAAAAATCAGAACTTGTTATGGATAATATAACAGGAATACACATATGCAAATAAATTTAATTTTAGCGCATTTTTTCAACTACTGATAAATGTGTTAATATCAAGTTGAAACATAAAACACAAAAATGAGAGGCTTGTAAATAAATTTTAAACTGTTACTTATTATTTGGTACATAATACTTTTATATTTTATGCACATATTACTACGTTGTATATGTGCAAAATTTTGATGCATTTTATTGATTTGCTGTTCATTAACAGCTGTAGGTTTTCAAGGATTCAGAAATCATTTTTAAAAAATTAATTTGACAATTTTTTTTTATTTCAGTGTTTGATTTAAAACCTCCTGACCATAATTGTCCTCACCCATATTGGTTACTGTTACAGGTGATTTGCATTGTGTGTTTGGCTCTGGTGTTCACTTTGCTTCCATATAGTATGTGTTCATGTCTGTCATATGACACGGTGAGAGTGAGCATTAACTGCAAGTGTTAACACGCCTAACTGTTGTTGGGAGTTTTTATCCTCACGGTCACACTACTTTATACTGCCATCTTCCTTATGTGCTTGTGCAAATGGTACGAGTATTTCATTGCAAAGTGTGACTCGTAATATGTCCTTGTTACACACTAGCCTAATTTCTGTATTGCGCACAAATTAACTGTCCAGTTTAGGCTGACTTAGGATCTTGTCATTTCCACTTTTCATATGTAGTCATTCGTTATGCACATGTGTTTCCAATTTGGCAGGACATTTTGGTTTTCTAGAAGGGTGTGGTTTCAAGAAAAAGTAAAAAATGCTGTGGCCTGCCTTTAATTTCAAACAGATCATTGACCGTTTCTTGCGGGATCTGTGTCAACCACAAATTACCAAGCTAACTGACAGACCAAATAAACTATGCAGGAAAAAGTATGTCATAGTGGAATTGTAATAATATATTCTTGTTTCATTCTCTTTGTTATTTAATGCCACAGTTCGCATGATGCTTGCCAGATTCCTCTGCGTTCATAATTTAATTGGGTGTTGTTTTTTAGGATTTGCAACCACAGATTATTGTAGTATGGGCAACATGTCACTCTCCTTCTTTTTATCACGAACACCCAGGATTAGTGAAACTGGAACGTTGTTATTATGCAAGATGGCACGCATCATCTTGTCAAAATGGGAACTGCAGCGGCGAGCAGATCCAGTGCTCTTGCCAATCTGTGCCTTTACAGTGACGTGGATCTCCAGAGGTGGCAGTGCAGCTCAACAGGGCCAGGGCCGCTTCCAGGGGAGGACAGGCACAAGGAGGCGAGGGAGGTGCGATCGTCTGCAGGCCCAACACGTCGCAGTGCCGTGGGGGCAAGCTCATCTGCCTCTAAGAAATTTCCGTTAAGGTCTGAGTGGAGGAGGCTGAGCTGCAGTGCATCATCATGCAGGAGGCATCGGGGACTCTTCTCCGCTTCGGTGCATTATCATAAAAAGTGATTTAGAGCTGATTGATGCAAATGGTCCTCTGTTCTCTTCTATCATTAACGGCCTCTTTCAGTGGCCACAGGCAGTGATTAAAGCTGTCATTTGGAGCTACTCATTAAAGGCAAGCAGCGAGCAGTGGGAGGGAGAGAGGCGCGGGAGACGTGGGGAGGCAGTGGTGGGGAGGTGGTGGAGCACTGTTCTTTCTCAGAGGCAATGCCTCACCTCGAAGCAGAACCCCTACACAAAACTTCCCTGCCTCCCCAAGTCCCTGCTGGTTGTCGCTCTCTCCTGCCAGACGGATCCGCTCGGGCTTGGTGCTGGCGTGGGTGAACTGGCAAATGCAAGTGGCGTCATGGCAGCAGAAAGCTGCCCAGCATTCATCCATGGGCACCTGTCTTGGGCCGTGGGCACACGCTGAGAAGTTAAAGATGTGGGCAGCTGGCGTTCTGGTTATCGATGTGCTGTACATTGTATACCACCAAATGAATATATGTTACTGTACGCATAGTATAACCAGCTGATAGCTGTGTTGGATAATACTTAAAGTACTTAAAACAGGCACAAGAACATACGATGCTAATAGCAACACCAGTGAGGACTGTGTTGTGTGTTTCCCCCTCCTGTCTTCATATATTTTTCTTGAAATGAAGCATGAAACATTGCACGCACATTCTCAAATGATGTCCGGTGATATACATCTTGTTATACATTGTATTTGTGGTGTTCTGAGCATTTCAGAAGAAAAAGTGATAGTTGTGGTATTTCAGCTAGAGCTCTGACTCAAGGGACATAATCTTTTTTAATAGTTGCTATGTGACCTTCTGGGGCTATCAAGCTGAGACTGCTGGCCTGGCTAGAACAGAGTGTGGGCCACAAAGCACTGTTAAAGGTACCTTCTGTGAACACTGCAGTCCCACCCCCCCACCCATAATATCAATTATGTCCCAACATGCTTATGACCGGATAATGGAAAGGCAGGCTCTGTCACTGGCAACATCTGAGCCTCGGCGGTGCACTGAGATACATCATCTCTTCCCGTAAACCACTGCAGATGTTTCCAGTATTGTTATCTAATACCTCCCTGCCAAAGTGGCATCAAGCAGATTAGTGGCCTTTCACAATAGGGCAATTTCAGGTTTTAGACCTGGGATCCGACAACTGCTGTTTCCTGGCGATCCCAGTGTAATTGGAATACATTAATGCTTTATTGCACTAAAAAGGCATGCTAGTGTTCCTCTGTGCAAGACCATGATATGTCCGGTCAAGGACACAGGAGATGCCATTTTGCTGTTGTGCCGCTTCTGTGCCGGAGTCTTTGCTGTTTCCACTGTGTCCCAGCAGAGCATTGCTTAGAGATACGGAGAGACAACAATCTCCTTCAGATTGATTTCTTATTTAAAGCATTATAAGTAATTAGCCACTAGATGAAAGAACATTAATTTCTAGCTTGAGGCAAATGAGAACAAATACTAATAATTTAAAGCGTTGGTTGGTGGTGAAATCCTTCCGCTATAATTATTCATACAATAATAGCAAATTTGGAGAGCATTAAGAAACCATTTCTATGGTCATTAAAATCAGTCGGCATCAAATACCTAATGACTGGACTGCCGAAATGGGAACGTGTTTCTAAATTTCTCATTTTGTTAAAAGGGGAAGACAAAGAATCTGTTGCAGCTTCAGATCTTGCCGACAGTGACTCTGCACAAAGCCTATTATTTATGGGTGAAATTGCTAAGAATTTAAGGTGTTTGTACTTCAGTGCGCTTTATGAAAGGGATAAGGAAGCTGCGATGAGCTTTGCAATTGGCTCTTTTTATCATAACTGTGGTCCCTGAAGTCCATGTTCCTCCAAATACTGTTTTCTCTTTGGGTTGATGAGATGCACCAAAATGGAGTGTATGCCTGAGCTCAAGAATTCATTCATCCTGTGAAGGAGTCACACACAGCAGATTCCCAATATCTGTTTGGTGTGTCACAGCATCTAGTGCAACTTCAGTGACCTTCATTGCACCTGCAGCATTTATACTTTCACCTCTGCACCATGTCCAAAGACCACGTCAAAGATTCGTGAAGCAGCCAAACATACTCACATAATGTCTCTGTCTCTGGTGGAAATGTCCATGTTTTCAGTGACAAATGATGAAAACCCTTTATGGTCAACTGATGCCAGCTTCTCAAAAAAGCTGCTCTTTTGCAGTGAAGTAGGTAGGGAACTTTTAATATGTCTGTCTGACTGCATCTTCATCTGGTTTTGCTCTGCATGTCTTCACTGCGGCCTGTGCTCTACCTGGCGCTCTGCCCCACTTTTCATTAGATGTGCGTCTGCGCAGACTGGGTGGTGTCTTGAGGAGCTGTGCTTGTTACTTCTCTTCAGTGTGCGTTTGGTGACAGAGAGGCGTTTCCCTACATGCAGTAGTAAGCACAAACACATTGCTCCTTCTTCCTTTTCATAATTCTACTTCAGCCCCAGAAAGTAATTTAGTCACTTTTGGTTCATTCGCTGCTATAGAAGACTCAGTGGGAGAGAAGAGTCCAAGCTTCTCCACCACATGAGCTTTTGAGCTCATCACACTCTGTTCCTGCATCCTCATATTGCCCAAAAATGCAAACAGTATCTTAATTGCTGCTCATTCTGTTTCTTTTTTCTTGTCTTTTTTCCACCAAGAGAAATTTGGCACAAAAAAAAATATGCAAAAACATGGTGTTTTCTAGATAAAATAAATAGAAAAAAGTTGTTAAAATTGTAAATGTGGTGTTAAAAAAGTTGTGCAAAAGGTGAACTATAAGGATACTTTACATTTTCCTCTTTTATGTGTTGCAAAGTTAATACGCATATTACTAGCAACTTTTTTCTAATCCAAACGGATTCTTATCTACTTCTAATCCAGTGGTTGATGTTCCTCCTAGACGTTTGCTAGATCTCCCATAGAAAACTGTCTGAATATTGTGCCTTTTGCAAGTCGCTTAAAAAATTTAAAGAAGTGAACCTAAATGAAAAGCGTTAATTGAAATGACATTTCTGCACCACAGAACTGCAGCAATTTTTAAGTCAAATATATACTTTCATAGTGTTTTGTAGTCTTAGTGGCCTTCTTTGAACTCTCAACCAAGTAATTTTGTTTCAGCGAGACTCTGATTGCAGCAGAAGCAGACCGACCCTGCTATGCTTTTGAACTGCAAATAACGGAGCCCCTTCGGAGACCCATTTCGTACAAATTTGAAGCCTGTGTTTATTGCCCATTAAAGCAACCTTTATTTTATTGCAAATGTTGCAGTAATTGCCTTTTACGAAGAGCACTTTGTAACACACATCCACCGTTAAAAGAAAACCACTCCGGTATTGTCTATCAGGACCTAATGGCGCAATTAATTTTACTCCATCTGTTCTAGGGACTTTTAAAGAAAATGGATTTTTCAAACCCCCCCCCCCTCAGTGATTTTAATGAAGAAGGTAAATGCTCATTTGGCATCCCACTGGCCCACCGCAGTAAGT
Source organism: Scleropages formosus (assembly GCF_900964775.1). NCBI lineage: Eukaryota > Metazoa > Chordata > Actinopteri > Osteoglossiformes > Osteoglossidae > Scleropages > Scleropages formosus. The sequence continues at coordinate 16,198,509 of NC_041809.1, forward strand.
CAAAGGTACTGATCAACCCTTTAAGACTGAGCCTCTCCTTCTGCGGGTTGCTTGATGGCCAGCATGGGGGTACTACCATCATTCCCCCTTCTATAATGGCCAGCTTCAACTATTCATAATGGCCTGCCACAGTGATTACAGAGGACTTGTATACCCATACTAGTAGATTCACTCTCCTCACCCCACCCTCACAGTGTGGCTGATCTCTGTACGTGTCCATTATTATGTAAAGGTGTGTCACTTAGAGATTCCTCCAGTGCCACATTCCTTCCTCTTCCATCTTGTGCAGTAGGCACAGTGTGCCAGCATGGGCTGGGTGGCTCAGTGTCAGAGAGAGAAGGCTTGATTGGGTTATTTGTTCCTTGGTGTCTACAGTGTGCTGTGCAAGAACGTGGCAATCTGGGCCATAGGTTGCAGTGATGGCGGTAATGACAGTGCTGGACCTGATACTGATGGGACGCAGCAGTAAGCCACACACTTTGCACACCATGATCAGGATGCCAGCTGTCGAGGCACAGGCTGCTCTGACCGCCCACCTGTTCTAATCATGACAGCATGCAGTGCAAGGCGTGCGCAAGATATAAGCATGCATCACATGAAGGCAGGCCTTGGCAGGCCCAGGTGATGCCAAAACATGGCATCTATAAGTTTGCACTTTCACTTGAAACAGTGTGTCAGAAGTCCAGCGCAGGACATGACAGTAGGTATCAAACATAGTGACAAGCAGTGTAGTTCCTGGATATGAGTCACTGCTGTCCTCATAGTTGTGTACAGATATCTTGTACAAAAGATCCTCTATCCATATCCTCCAGATGCCTGTAGGCAGCTTCCCTGTGAAGCTGTCCATTAACAAAATTAATCAAACCAAGTGTAAAAGAATAGCAGACCTAAAAAAACATCAACAAATTCTTAAGTAAACCTATGTGTTCTGGAGCTAAACAGGTAAGTGAAGAATTTAGAGCAGGTGCGTCTGTACCCCCACTTTTAGCCACAAAGTGTTGCATGGGGTTTGTATGAGAGAGGATGGTATAGATGGCATGTGCACAATATGGCAAACTAGCCCATTGTCACATTGGCATTGTCACAAGCACTTCCCCAAGGGAATACCACAATGAGCCACCTAATACAGACAAAGGTTTGCACTCTGATTTTTCCAAGTGCCGTTTTAAAGTTTATTGGTTCTGATGTCATTCCAGCATCTGTTGTTGTAATAAAGTGTAATAACTGGCCATGTGTCTGTATGTGCTCCACCCAAGGAATTTCCATGTTGTTTTCACTTGATAAATCCTGAGATACCGGATAACCTAATTTTGTGATTCAAAATTTTAATTGGTGGTTGCTGTTAAAAATGTTTCATGGCTGCCCAGTTTTTCATAGAGCAGTTTAAAGTTGAAATGCTTGCATCTCCCACCGTTCTGTATGAACACTAAGGGTGTTTACTACTATGGGCACTTAGCTGTGTTGAAGAAAATGCCCTGTGAAGCTCACTATTTTGTGCTCTTTGTTCCTGTTTGCGTTCTTTGATGTGAGACATGGTGGACACTTGCTCACGGTGCTAGGAACACTTTGGGAAAAGAGCATCCGCAGAATGTGCCATTACAGATGTTTTTGTCTAACCAGAGTGCAGCTGGTAGTGATTAGGCCCGGAATTGTGCTCCAGGTTCGGCTGACACTTTACTTTTGATGACCAATTATTCTGATGGAGGGGACGTGCTCCCATCACGTGTTCATGCTAAGTGAGGCTTCCCAGTTCACCACTAGTGCTGGAAGAGCAGCGTTCACAGCAGTCCAGATGTTTCTGTTTACTGAGGAAAATAAATGTTTTGTTTTTCCATCTTGTTCCCTCTCATTATGTACTCATGAAACCAGCCTTTGAAGATTGGGGAAAAGGAAAGCTTAACTCGGGCCATTTTCTTTGTTTAGCCATTTTTTTTAGACAAAGCCCTTTGCCTGATTACTTGCTATGGTTTGGAATAACTAGAGGGAAGGAGAAGGGCAGTCAAGTCCAAACATAATTACTTCTTAATTATACGTGAAAATTGTCACACAGTGGCATTTGTGGCACCCCAGTTTCTGCAGGAAACAGAAAAACCCAAACTCTGTGCAGCGTGCATGCTGACTGTGGCATGGATCCACAACAATGCCTCATCATTTTCAGACAATAAAAAATGGCTGATATGTGATGAAGCTTTTCAGTCTGTGCTGAGGTGCCTTCCGCCACATTGGAATGCCATTGCTGCCTCTCTCCTCTTCCTGCAGTTCTCTATTTTGTGCTCCTGTGGAGCCTGGCCGCGGCACACATGCCCACACACACACACACACACACACACAAACACACACACACACAGAGCTCTAAATGTGTCTGAGGCGGAAGAGGGGGGCACTCTGCAGCAAGTGGGCTGTTGTTTGGTGTGCCCCCCAACAGGTGTTACCTTTCACAGCACTTCTCCATCACTACAGGGGACCTGTTTCAGACCAGCTCCCCTCCCCATTGTGCTTTCAGCTATCCCGCTGGGCAGCAGGTGTTGCTGGCCTCTCCCCCAGGGGGTTAGCAGCCTGTACTGATGTTGGGGGGGGTGGGCTGCTGTGAAGCCCCCAGTCAGCTGCCTGCTAGGGGGTCACTGGGTCACACATTTGTCTGGGGAGTGGAGGAGGAAAAAACATCTCAGAAGAAATGGATGGACGTTGAAAGATTAACTGCCTGATCCCACTGAAGAGAAACAGTGAGGGGGGGGGGGCTGGATGGGGAGGTCTGGGTTAAAAAGGACAAAAAAAGTGTAATTGATCCATTCTAAATAATGGTTCTCCAGCAAGCAGGTTCTGATGACAGCGTGTTGTTTGTTCAAGTGCCTGTTGGGTTCAAGTGTTCCCTGGAAAATCGCACACCAGCCCAAACTGTTTTGTTTCACTGATTGCATGCTTGATTTTTGCCAAAATGTGCATGTGTACTTTTTCTTACTGCAGTATGATTTCTTTCCCCCCATAGGCTAATATTTGAGAAGTTGAGTAACTTTGTGTTAATATGCCATTCAACAAAATTATCCTCAAGGTGTCGGTGTAAATTGGTCTTTAGAACTGTAATCAATGCTCATTAGTGTCAGTGCGTTGGGCATCTGGATGACAGAGAGTAAGGTATGCACACAGTGTGCCACATTTTTTGTTGTGTTTTTAGCTGTTTACAAGTTTACAAGTAGTTTTTATCGTCATTCCTCCATACAGCTTCTGCTAAACAAAAAGAGCCAGTTAACAGAGCCAGCGGGTGATGTACTGGTTAGAACTGGACTCAAGGTACTTGACCCTGAATTATACAGTAAAAATTCCCCAGTGATATAAATAGGTAAATCAGAGTGTGTTTGTGTGTGTGTGTGTGTGTGTGTGTGTGTGTGTGTCTGTCTGTCTGTCTACATATGTACAGTACTGTGCAAAAGTTTTAGGCACTTGGTTGCGGAAAAAAGCTGTAAACTGAGAATGCTTCCAAAAATAATGCTCTTAATTAATAAGCTTCCTACACAGTTTAGTAACCATCCATTGTCAACAACTGCTTGTCCTGAGCGGGATCTCAGTGGGCTTGGCCGGTCCCACTCTCTGGTGAGTCTGGGGGTCAAGTCCTGCTTGGGGTGCCTTGCGATGGACTGGCATCCCATCCTGTGTGTGTCCCCTCCCTCTTAAACCTTGCGCCCTGTGTTAGGCTCCGGTTCGCCACGACCCCGCTCAGGACAAGCGGTCTCAGACAGTGTGTGTGACTATGTGTGTACATTCTTCAATGATGTACAAAACCCTTACTGTAATACTATAACTTTTTGCAAAAGGAATGCTTGGAAATCTAAAATATGTTCTTTCCCATTGACACTAATGCAGAAGACATTAAATAACCATCTAAAACAAATATTTTTATGAAACATCTAAGTGCCTAAGACTTTTGCACAGTACTGTATATGTGTACAAACCTAACATTGTGATTTGCTTTGGAGAAAAACATCAGCTAAATAAATACGTTTTCCTTGTCGTAGCATTTCATAGATAATTTGTAATTGGCCTCAGCAATGCTAGATGACACACTCCTCAGTGATGGCAAGGAGTAAACACATAATAAACCCTCTATGCTTGCTGCTTTTTTCTTCCAACTGCTGGACATGTGTTTTGCATAAGCAGCAGAGAAAAGGTGCTGTTTTGTTTGCACTTTAAATCAGTGCATTGTTCCTGAACAGCTTTACATGGAGGTGGGACCATGGATGTATTAGAATTGAGCAAATGGATAAAGGCGCCTTTAATTAAATTGCAAAGAGATTCATGCTTGTTTTTAATTTCAATGTCAGTTGATGTCATATTGATATGATTATTGAGGGTGAAGGCTAGCGCCTACACCTACATTCCTGTGCTGAAAAAGGAGTGTGAGGCTTTGCCAAAGCACAGGCCAGCTTTGTCCCATGTTACGTAAGGTGCCGTCTTGTAGAACTTCAGGCGTTGTGACTAATAGATGTAAGAAGTGCTCCATTGGGTGGAGTTCCAGCCTCCCTCTGTGCTGAATGGATCTGCCGTGTTTTACCTCTGTATCCATCGTCCGCTTCTGCAGACACTTAGAGCTTTGCATCCATTCACGGCTCATTAAGCACGGCTTTTTTCGAGTCACCCTTTTTCTCATGGTAGCTGCCCAGGGGACTTGCTGTGGAATGGTCTTACCAAATCACAAGCAGTTAAGCAGAAGGGTATAGCCAGACAGGCAGTGCCAAGGTCTGGAACCCACACCCACCCAGTTTTTGGAAATGGTAATACCTCAGAAACAAGCACTTCATTAGTTGTACTACTCATTTCTTGATGTCAAGGTGTCTAAAACTGTGTTTTCAATAGAAGCTAATTTGGCCTCTGTGGTTTTAATTATGAACAGAAGAATTTTTTAAGAATCCAGGCCTCTTTAAAAACCTGATGAAATCTTGGGAACCCCTCCTAGAAAAATGTCCACAAGTAATTTGGAGAAATATTACATTTATTTTATTTCACTGAAGACTGATTTTTTTTTTTTGCCTTAAATTATGTCATAGCTATTATTACCATAGTAATAGTAATTTTATTTTTCGTTTTTATTTAGTCAGTCAAAGCCAGAGACCCCATGTTAAGACACCCTTAGTTATGCAAGGCAGGGCCAGTTGCATTAAAGGGGATATGTATTTTTATTGTTTTCTGAAAACATATTCTTCTTATCTTGGCAGTTTTTGCATGTAGTGCGCTTCCAGTTGCTTATCCATTGGCCTGTTATTCTTTTGTTGAGTTGTCTTTATGGTTCAATGATGTGAGCTCATTCACAGGGTGCTGTCCTCAAGCTAGGGGCAAAAAAAGCCTCAGCCGAAGATTCAGAATGCACATGTCAAAAAAGTGCGACCTTCCAGGCCCCGAGTGTTTAACATGTGACGCTGCAATGAAGTCAGCACGGAGGCATGTCAGCTGTAAACAAAGGCCTATTGCAAGAGACGCATCCGGAGCCGTTAGGCTGCAGTCCCCCAGGCTGTGTTTCGCTCGGCACCACTGACATTGAATGAGCCCTGACATGTGACAGATTTCATTGGACTCTCTAAGATGGCCAAGGGATCACGTGTTGTTTTTCATCATCTGCAAATTCTTGACCCATGACACGAAAGAGTTCATCTGTGAACCTTACAGCTTTTTAAGATGCAAGTTCAATACGAGACACAAGCTTTTGTGTGACAGGTGGCTCTAGCCGTGGGTTGGTGAATATTTTTCCACAATCAGATTGCTATCACCAATCGTAATCAGTTCATACAAGTTATGTTGCTGTTCCAAATGTGATATTGTGTGGTGTACTGGTATCTGAGCAACATACTAGAAGTTCTTTTGGCTTTTAAAAGCAGACAACCCATTTTCATTCCCCAACCATTAATCCTGTGTAAGGAATTTAGGATTATGTTCTTAAACCTGTTTGATACCTCATGTGTTCATTGTGGGAATCCACTGAGGGAAAGTACAGATGTGCAGCGAACACTCTGAACAGCGTTCAAATCAACCGACTCCCTGCTGCAGGTTCACTCTCCACCTAGAAAGAGGGTAGAAGCCCTGCTTTGTGGGCATTTTCATTAAGCGACAGCAGGAATGAGACTCGACGTGGCCATGAATCAGCGAATGGCAGTTACTGCTGTTCCTTGGCCGGCTTTTTGACAGCTCTGAATGCCGCATGGCTTCACACAATTGCTCGCTTTTAATTTAATGTATATGAGCAACTGGTGATGTCAGCGAACATACAGTTTAAAGCGGCCAGCCCCCCCGAGCACATTGCGCGCACGCACAGACACCCAGTATTATATATGGATTAAAAAGAGTCTTCACTGCTTTGTTGCAGTGCTATAATGTTCTGTTACCCGACCAACAGCTCATTTGTGGTAGCCACTGCCTCAGGCCTCATCTGCACAACTTCATCTGAGCATCTATTTACTGCTGTTTTTATTGTGATGAAAGGTTATAAAATCTCATAAAATCCAAGTTCAACCTCCCCAGCCGTATCCGAAGCTGTGTCACTGTGGATGTTTGTGTCATTTCTGTAAGTAGATGTGTGAGGGCAGCTGCATGTATGTGTGTTATAGCACGGCAGTGTCAGCCATTTAGAGACTTCTCTGTCTCCAGTAACACAGCAGGTCCACACAGACCTCCCACAAGTACATCATCATCAGACTTGCTCTGGGTCACATAAAGCAGTGTGTGAAGGATGCCATATGAGTGACTCAGTTCAGATCAGGATCAGGTGTTCTCTTCTCTGAGTGTGTGGAGTGATGGACATGAACCGCACTCTTTTTTTTTGGTACAACTACTCCATATTACGGAGCCCTTTGATCCTCTGAAAGCTTTTCTTGAATTGGAGAGGCATTGGGATGCATTTGGGTTTGGGGGTGAGATAATGGGTGAATCCATTTTTCTCTTTTTCTTTTTTCGGTTCTTTCCAATCCCCTCCTAGAGAAATGTTTCCCTGGCAGTATTTGAACATGTGTGATAAACCCAGCTTTCAAGGGCTCTCAGCAGACTGCTCTGTTGGGTGCTTCAGCTGCTCGCTGACCCTCAAGCCCAGCATCCACAAACACTGGTAGGATATGGTAGGATATGGATGGGAATCTGTCTTCATGGAGTCTTCATGTCTCCATGAAGGATGGAATACTGTCTGCGTGCAAACTCGTAACATTGAAAAACATGTTGTAGAGGTGACCATCTGCTCTGCAATTTACTCTCATATTATGATAATAAAATAAAAATCCTATTGCTGGTAAGTTAATAAAATTCATAGAAGTCAAATTCTGCGAAAAGAACAAATTGCCAGGCTCATGTGCTAGGAATATACAGACTGTCAACATGAGCTTTATACCCAAAGCGGTCTAAGGAAACAGTACACACCCACATCTTGTGCTTCCTGTTTTATGAATATCAAATTCAAGTTATTAAATTTTCATGCAGAAAGTATTTGATTTAAAAAAGGAAAACTGCAAGTATTTGATCGTAATCAGAGGGTGATATTATGTCGCTTTCTCTGTACAATCAAATAGTGAATTTACATAAAGGCAGAGCTCCACTACAGCTGCACCAATCAGCAGTGAAAATCAGGAACTGCCTGTTCTAGAAATAAACATTTTTTCCTATCAACAGCATATTGACTTTGTTTTGTCTTGGTGGACTGATTACCCTAACACTTTTGCATAACTAAATAAACACAAAAACAATAACAGTATAACCATTTTAAAAAGATAGTGGTATCAGGCAATATTATGTCCGAGAGCAGAGAGAAATGGTCTTAAACCAGTTTTTTCTCTGCTTTAATGCAATCTTATGTCCCAGAAGGCTCTTGCCTCTAATCTTGAAAAAACGCTAGATGGTGTGCATTTTTAGCATATCCTTGCTACAGTTAATTAACAGTTATTAGTGTTAGCGCGCAGTGCTGTATAAGATGTCACAAATCATCAAGTCTCTAGGTGCAGTTACAGCAATTAAGACCTCTATCACACCTACTCTGAAGTCGTTTGGTTCCCTTCCAGGTTCTGTTAGAGCTGAAAGCACTAATCAAATCATTTCTGCTCTGCAATTCACTATCATTTATTCGCTTCATAATGATGTGCAGCTTTTTTCTTCTCCTCTATTCCAGTTCTTTTTTTTTTTTTTACATTTTATTTCGTTGCCTACTGTGCATCTTGCCTGTTCCACGCAGTCTCATCAAACCGTACCGAATTTTACGGGTTAGCGATACATTCTGGAGCCCGATTCTGTTGAAGAGGCTGAGCTTCTTGCTATCTGCAGATTGAAATTTGTGACTGTGATTCATGCCGGCAGCATGGGAGGTGGGTTGATGGCACTGCTGATAAGAAGCTTTAGGTGCGAATCCTTGCCTTGCTGCGACTTCTTGCATGATCAATTTGTCATCCCACTAAATGGAAACTAATTGCTTCCAGGGGAGTGGAGGGCTGCAAAAGTGTTATCTCCTCCTTCCTCATGGCCATCAGACTCCTGTTTTAATTGTGTGGGATTCGCAATTGCATTCCCCTTAATGCACATTCTGTTTTAAAGCTTGCTACAGCTGAGCATGGGTGAACAGTGTCTGTAGACCATGCTCCCTTTTCACACCTGCCCTCATTCCTCCAGGCTTACCAGGTGGTCCTTGAGGGCCTTCTCATAGCCTACAGGTAGGTCCCTTCTGTAATCAGTTCCAACATTGTGATGCCTATGGGGCCTTTGGGACTCCTTGCAATGAGAACAGATTCCCCTGCAAACTTTAGACATTTGAGGCAGTGAGGGTGCCTTTTGAAGGGCTGACGTAGTTTTCCCTGGGCCGGATGGTATCCCTCATGCTGTTTCACAGCAAGGCAGGCATGTCTGACATTGCTAGCAGTGGCTCTCACACAGTGCTGTTAAGTCACCATCCTTTGCATTCATGTCAGTATTTACCCTGGACGCTTTTCACATTTTTCATGAAACAGTGTCTGCTGTCTGTTTACTTTTTCCTTACCTGTAAGATGGTGATGAACAGCAGTTCCAAAAACGTAAACAGAGCAGAGACGTACATGTCTCTGCTTTGGTGATTTCAGGGGAGAGCTTTTGGAAGAAGTCCCGCATGGCTGTACTTAACGTGATGCTGTGAAGGTACTTGGCTGAGGCTGACATGATGTTTAAGGACACAGTGAGCAGCACCCAGGGTTTTGGAGTTTGTTGCCCTGGTTTTTCATTAGATGGGAAAGAGGTTCTTCAAAGGGAAGGGTCCAAAGAGGCCTTATCTGTCAGTCAGAGCTCTTGGTAGTCTGCTCTTAGAGTAACGGGGCCAGGAGGAGGAGGAGACAGTGGAGGGGTGCTCCTAGGCCAATGATAGTGATCTGCCCCGAGTGGGAGTGATAACTGCCAAATAGTACGCCAAGGGGCAGAGGGAAGCATTATCACCTCAAGTGACAAGGGGCTTCCTCTTTAACCTGCCCAGCAGCCACAGTGGAGGCTGGGAGGAGGCAAGGGGCTTGAGGGCCTGTCATCTCCATCTCACCGCCTCCCTATCGAGTGCTGTCAGCTCAGCGAGGCATGAGCCAGTCACTCGGACGGGTTCCAGCATGCAGTGCCACCGGGTGCCTCCACCCCAGCAGGCAGCCCAAAACTCAGCCGCCCCCTTTCGCTTCCCGTAGGCGCGTGAGGGTTAACAAGCAAAGGGAAAATGAACAAAGAATTTTAGCACTTCTCAGTCTCATACAAAAAAAATCTATTACAAACAGTACACAGCAGGTGTTAATGCATTAAATTTAACCTTTTTTCAAATTTAACACAACATATGAAAAAGAAGCTTTAAATTTTCATCCTTTGTGAACTTCATGGTGACAGTGTGACTTCAGAATGATTTAATCCACACCTCGGGGAGGTGAGCACTGCTCCTATTTATAAAAAAGCAGAACCTAGTTCTGCCAAGAGTGAAATCAGTGTGTTAAACACACCTACGGTCCATGCTCTGTAGCTGCCCACAAGGTCAGGATTAATGAGCAGCATCTCTGCAGTTCCATCATGCCATCAGTGTGTTTAATTTCACATGTGCGGTCTTCGGAGATGTCTTTGGTTGATCACTGTTCTGCCCCAAAATTAATGCATGTGCTTCTTTGTACGATCCCAGTAAGATGACTTCCATGGGTTATCTTAACCAGCCCCGTTTAACGCTCCTTAGCCAAAATGCATTCCAGCCCTTCTTTGTCAGGAAGATTTACGACGCCTAATAGTCCCCTGAAACTTTAAATTGCAATCAGTCAGGGAGCTGCTCATACAACAGGCAGCAGACACGCTTGGTAACAGCGGTCCTCACCGTTCCTGAGGAAACATTACAGGAGACCTTGCTGAAATAATAATCCCTGCGGGGATGCCTGGTTTGCCTCCTGTCTTATTTGATCTGTGTCACTGCTCTTGTCCTGAGCAGTTTGTACCCAGACACAACATCTGGGCCTCCCACTCCTTTCCAGAGTGATGGTCAGAAACCACATCTAAGGTGGATGGGCTTTACCCTCTTGTAGTCTATCCCGTATGTTTATTCTGTGTGCAAATTACGCACACACACGTTGTCTGAAACCACTTGTCCCAAGCGGGATCTTAGCAAGCCGGAGCCTATCCCGGCAACACAGGGCGCAAGGCTGGAGGGGGAGGGGACACACCCATGACAGGACGCCAGTCCACCGCAAGGTACCCCAAGCAGGACTCAAACTCCAGACCCACCAGAGAGCAAGCCCTGGCCAAACCTGCTGCGCCACCGCTCCACCGTGCCCCCCTGTCTAGGCAAATTACGTCCCTGCTAAAGCAGATTTAGGTCATAAGGTTTTTTTCCCCTGTCAGTGGAGGATGATGGGTAAAAATAGTGTCTTTCAAGGACACTTAATTGCGTCATCAGTCATTTCAGCAGAATATCACCAAGTTATCATCAAATGTTCAACATTTGTTGTGTTCCTGAGAAGTGTTTGACAAATACCACCACATCTCTTAAAGCACAAATTTATGATGTTGGAGCCTATGCTGATGCCTTGCATTTATCCATATGTCAAAGGCCCCACATTTTCCATGTATCCCGAATTATGCACTGCAGATGGATGATGAATTAACAAGAGTTCTAATCTTGTAAAATAATTTGACTGCTGCATGATACCATGTTAACCAGTCCTTAATAAATCAAGTGAACTGTGAAAAATAACAAGAATAATAATAATCACAATAGTAATGATGATGGTAATAGACTGTCACACCATCCCCCACCCTACCCCCACATCCACCCACTGCCGTCTGGCCCTCAAACCTCACTTGAAGCAGCATCTTCCTTCACCACGCTTGAGTGCCTTGGACTCAGCCCAGGGGGGGAAGGTGCTGGTGGAAGGAGGGGGGGGGGGGTTCTGCACGTTTTGGTATCACAGCCAACCCAAACAGGTTTTATAGTCTGCCACTTCAGAGGCCCTGTGGGATACAGCACCTTTATACATATTTAACAAGGCTCTCACGGCTGGCTTCACCGGAGAATGAGTTCACATTTCAGTGGCACTGAATGCACTCAGCCCCTGGCCTCCAGCCCCCAGCCGACTTTGGAGTTGTGACACTGTAGGGGGTGCAAGGTAGGGGGGTTCACTGATGTGCTGTACAGCTGTTTTGAATTGTCAGCTGTGGATGTAAATAAGTGACAGGTCTCTAATAAGAGGGTGGCACTGGGAAAGATGCACTGCAAAGAGACCTCTGTAAAGGGCAGGCTTGCTGTTTAAGAGGAAAATATATATAAATGTACAATTGCAGGTTCTGCTAATTTCAGGGTGAGAAGTCCTTCATTTGGGAAGAACATGTCTGGGAGTTTTTCTGCTTTCTGGGGGAAGCCTCAAAATTGTTCTCACTACAGTTTAACTTTAATACAATAGAATGAAAAAGAAGAAATGTGTGCATTCTTCACTAATGCATCAGTGTATTTGTAAAATTGGTCTTTACAGCCCCTATTTCTTGCTCGGGTGACCTGAGTTAAGGTTTTGAAAAAGAGAAGCTTGATTCTGGCTTGAAATTCAGATTGAATAATGCTTTCTTTGTGTTATGCAGGTGCCGTAACGCCGAACATGTCTCTCCCATTTCTGGAGCAAAGGGTAATGCTGAAGAGCTTTAAGTTTAAATACTGTGCGCGGTTGTGTGCAGTACACACAAGGATGGTACATTTTTGACACATGTGCCCAGTGTGGCCCTCAAGTTAACGTGAGCTTTTAATCATGTAAGGGCTGCATAGCTTTGTTTATTTTTTAATGTCGTACATTGTGCTTTCAGTGTCACTCTTGCAAAATGTATTTGAGACATGACAAGTGAATCAGATGCTGCTGTCTTGACAAAGCAGCACAAGAGTGAGCTGACACAGAAAGTTCTGCTTTCACACCCCAGAAACCGGCAGATCATTGCGTGTTCCCATGCGCGTTTGTGTGTGTGTGCACATACTTCACGGCTTCTGTATTGCGTACCAGGCGGGAGAGCCGTTGCACAGAGGCCTAAAGGAGTTCTGTGTGGTGTCTTCTCCACAATGGCATCCAAGAATGCTCTCCTTGCAGGAATTGCACGTGTCAGCACATAGGTATAAATTGCAAGTGACCAGTGACAATGCACACGTGGGGGAGACGCACTGAGCATCTCTCCATAGCCGGAGCTCAGAAACCCCACTGGCTTTATCAGAGCAGGACTGAGTGAACACAGCAGTAAGTGCTGTGGAAAGGACACCGAGCCAGCACACACACTCCACAGGTACGGGTTCTTCCAGGAAGCGCTTCCAGTGTACCTTGTACCTTCATACCCCTGCCTGTCACATTCAGCTGACACTTGCTTGGCTAGTGTGGATTTCCTCCCGGCTGTGAATAGCAGAAACAGGCTGCAGTTTGCACCATGTGAACTGCTGTAGTTCCATGTCCAGAAAGGCAGCAATCAGCAGACTTTATTATGTGGAACATGTGCCCTTGTGCTTCCCACCTCCTAGCAGGATGGGCTCCAGCATTTTATTCCTCCAGTTTGCATTCCACCTGTGTGTTAAAGATAAAGGCAGGGGCGGGCACTGCCTCCTGTGATGCGACAAAATCGCAACCCGTTACAGGTGGTCCACCACCAACAACGGGGTTCTGTTCCAAAGACGCCCTCATAAGTCAGCTCTGTTCTTCGAAAATCCCCTTATACTGTATTATATGAGCAATTAACATGCATGAATCCTATGTTGTATAATATGGCTTTGTTAAATTTTTCATTAATTTCACTTAAAACAATGATATACAGTAATTACTAAATTAGAAATAGGATAGGTAATTATGAATACTGTAGTTAATACTGTACCGTGTTCAGTAATGAATAATTAACACTCACTTTTTAATTCACTAGCCATTTTAAGCAAAAAGTAACCTGAAGGTAATCTTGAAGGTAAAATCTAGTTGCTGCTAGACACCCAAATACTGCTTGAGACCCAAACAGCAGGAAATACACAGTCAGCTGATGTTATTGTACAGCAGATGGGGTCATTGTTAGACATGACGACCAAACATTTGGACTCAAAAATATATGTAATATGGTTATAATAAGGTTAATGAGGTTAACGGGACAGCTGTGACATATCCAGGTGGTCATAAGTCGCATATGTCATAACTGGAGGACCACCTGTATGTCCTATCGTAAACGTGTGTTCTGGAACATCATCCAGTTTAATGCCGTCAGAGTTGCGTAGCAGAATTGTACCGTGGAACTGAACGCTGCTTTGCTGCATGACTCAACTGCATGTCACAAAGACGAACTGAGCAGCCACTGCTAACAAATCATCCCAACTGTCTAAGCACATTTGATTGATCAGGTGAATGGAGGGATTATTGCTGTACTGTCTCGCTCCTCCAGATACGGGGCTTAGGCAGTGGGCGTGGGTTGGCGAGGCTCTGCAGCTGCGCCTGTGAACTCAGCCGTGTGCGTCGTGCATGCCGAGGCTGTCGCTGTTTTCGGGGAGAAATCCTCTTATGGTCTCTTTTGATCACGCAGAAGCAGCCTAGATCCTCTTGTAAAATGCACTGTTAGTAAAGCGAGCGAGCGCTAAGCTGAGCTGAGTCAGACGCTGTTGGTCGGCTTGGTGCTGAACCATTTCTAGCATTCTCTACCAGACCCTCAAGGACGTGGGTTCGGTGTTTTATGGGGGGACTGAATTGTGTTGTTACATTTACATTTATTCATTTAGCTGACGCTTTTCTTCAAAGCGACTTACAATGTTAAAGTTACAAACAAGGTTACAGTGTTAGAATCTGTACCTGTGTATGTGTCTGTCTGTGTGTCTCACACACTCACCTACGCACACTGCTTACAAAAACTGGGGATGGCAATTAGTGTGGTGGTTAGACCTGCCCACCTCCAGCTGTAGTACCCTTGAGCAAGATGCTTACCCTAAATTGCTCCAGTAAAAATTACCCGTCTGTATAAAAGGGGTAAATAACTGTAGGTATCTTAACGCTGTAAGTCACTTTGGAGAAAAACATCTAGTAAATGATTAACTGTAAAGGTAAAAAGGCTGTACTCATCCATAATAAGTTTATGCAAACTATTTGCAATCTTTGTCCCCTGTGTGGCAACTTTCAGGGATGCAAGTGAATGTATGTCCCACATTTTACCCTTTCGCTGTACAGCCTCGACATTGAGAGCCGCTGTGGTGCGAGTTTGTGGAGGATAGGCGGAATGTTGCTGACACGGAAGAGGTCTTCTGAAAGACGTCTCTTTCACACCAAGACAACTGTGCCTTATGTCATGTTAGTTACAGTGGACACGAGTAGGACTGAAAGAGCCAAAGAGTCCCTTTGTGGGCAGCCCACAGCTTTCCGATGTGGTCTCGGCTCTCTGCAAATAAATGCCACTTTTAAGGCTTCCCTCAGTTGTTAGTATCTAGTCTGTAATGGGCTGCGGTTCTCTCTTATTTTTGTAAGTACCACTTGAGCAGGTGCACTTCTCATTTTGTAGAAGGTGCAGTGTTTCAGACTGACAAACTGAACAGCAAATTCAATGTAAGCAGTCAGAAGTTATGATGCCACTATATTATAATTATGGGGAGCCCCAGTTTTGGCTCACATATTTTGTTTCATTGTTTCGTCGCCGTGTAGTGGGCCTGCCCGTGTGTGATTGTAACAGATGGTAGTCGCTACCCACTATGTTTTACCTCATATGAGCAGTCGGACTGTCGCTAAGTGCTGATCAGTGTGGACGTCTCCCGTGGACTCAACAGTGTCTGTGTCATAGGTTACTCTGCTTGTCATGGTTTTAATTGCGACCCGTGTTTAATCATCCCAGATCGGTGTCGGCAATTTTGGGGAAAGATGCCATCTCCACTTTTGGGCCGGGCTGCGTAATTAAAATAAACAGCAGAGACAGTCATTAAATATTTAAATGGGCCTTTCAAACAGGAGGAGTCCCTCCCATTTCCTCGGGGTGCCCCATCTCCCGCCCCACCTTTTTGCATTTTTGGGTCACTTTAGCAGGTCCCACTAATTACCATTGAAAGGGTTAAAGGCTTTCCGTAATGCTTTTTTCTGTGTTCAGTCTCCTATGTTCTACCCTTACCAAAGGGTGGGTGTGTGCATACGTGCGTGCATGTGTGCGTGCATGTGTGTGTGCACGCGCTCGGAGGGAGTCGGTTCTCCGTGGACCATCGACATGTTAAAGCTTTCTGTCACATGTCAGAGTCTCGAATCACAGCCATTCCCCCCTCAGCAGGGAGCCACTGTGGGGGAGAACAAGGCCCTATTTTGTCCGGTCCCTGTGAAATGCAATTAGAAACCCCTCCAGAAGCAGCAGGGGCCGGGGCTCAATGGAGGGGCACAGAGACCTCCCTGCTGTCTGTCAGCCTCTGGCTTTTGAAGTCTCAGGCCATCCCTTGTTCCCCCAGAGAACCTATCATCAGGCCCCCGCTTCGGAGTGCTGCACAAAAAAGCCCTGGAGTGGCAGAGGGTTTGCAGGGGATGGGGGCGGGGGGCCATCTCGCACCGTGCCTGACAGAATGGTCTTGACGGAGCGTTTCGGAGGCCTCGATCCCCTTGACCATATTTCTCCAGCCGGGCGAATTGCTCGGGGCTATGGAGTGCACCAGGGGTCAGACAGATTTTAATATTGTGCTTCCTGGTGATTTCCTTTGCGCTTTCTGCAGTGATTTGTCTTAAAGGCACAGTAGGCAATTTTTTCTCTCCAGCACTTCCCAGAACAAAGTAAGTAAGAGAAAATATAATCCCACACAACGCAGCACTTGGCAGGAATTAAGTAGGACCTTCGGGGGTTCGATGCAACTGCGTTTTTACTTTGAATGCTCCTGTTTGGTTAGCTCTATGAATATGGAGATTGTGTGTGTGTGTGTGTGTGTGTGTGTGTGTGTGTGTGTGTGTGTGTGTGTGTGTGTGTGTGTGTGTGGGGGGGGGGGGGGGGGGTTTGTTTTCTTTCTGAAAGGCAAAACAGAAAAATTTTAGCAGGAATTTGACTGTAGTTTATTGCTTGGGAAAGGTTTGTCCTTCCATTTGCTTTAGCTCCTTAATAAAGCCTGAATGGAAAAACAAACGGAACTCTAATATGGTGTTAATTTGCTCTCATATTACATTTCTGCGATGATGATAACAGGCCAGTTTATATTTTCTATGTTTTTGTTCCTTCATTTGTCTTTGATATTGTTAGACATGACTCCTGGTGCAGCTGAAATTGATCTGATGCATTTAACTGTCTAGAGCCCATTTACACACGCGTGTGTTTGTATATACATAGAGTATGTGCATTGTGTAAGGTTAATTATTTGTCATACCAACAAATTTCCAATACTTACTGTATGCTTTATGTTTAGTTATATTTTTTCTTTTGTTTTATGTTTCTGCCAGAAATCCAAACATTTCCACAGCTACTAAGGCAGGAAAACTGTAACTATGAAATGAAATGCAAAAGAGGGTATTTACTTGTCCGTGAGTGACGCTTTGAAATGTTTTGAAGCTGCGGCCCCTTTTCGCCTGCTGAATTTGAATGATTGACTGGCCTGAAATTATGGACGACAAAGCAGCCAGCGCTCTCCAGGACGTCTGTAATTTGGACGGAGGGGGCTCTATGTTTCCAAACCTCAAAATGCATTAAGGACATAACGAGCATGTTCGAGGAAGAAGGTTAAAACAATTTTCCTGTCTGGTTTGTTTTTTAAATGAGGCTTAAAAAGGATGTTAGCTCGATTATTGGCAGAACCTTTTTGAACTCCACTCTGGGACATTGAGTTGAGTGTGTTAAAAGGTGGGGGAGATGTGTGTGTGCAGTGCGCGTTGTCCCTTGTCTCGATTTGCACTGGTTTACACTGAACTTCGTCAGCTAGTTGTAAAATGAAATATGCAGATATTTCTTCCATCAGACTCTTCTCCCATTTTCCCCCAACTAGAGCTTACATGGTCCAGATCTTCCAGCCAGCGACACATAATGTGCTTTTCAGTGCCTTCATTCAGAAACTTGTTATGCTGGGAAATTTCATCAGCCGTTTCCAGTACTGCGTGTTCGAAGAGCTGTCTTTTATCTCAGCCGACCCACCGGATGAGTCTCCATTAAGCCCCTCTCCTGTGTTCTCCCATATTCTCCCGTGTTCTTCTCTTCTCCGCCGCCGCCGCTGCCACCCTCCACATGCACGCCCCTCGTGTCGTAAACGCTGCCTTAAACAAGTGTGTGAGATGTGAGTGAGATGGCCCGCTTTTCCACAGCTGTCGCTTCCTGGTTTGAAATTCAAAGGCCCGTCTCTCCTGGCAGAGCAGGGAAAATGTCTAATCCCTAAACCGTTCTGTCTTTGGGCTCCTTTTTGACTTATATAATATACACAGGGAAACGAGCGCCGTGTGCTGCAACCAGCTCCCTGGGGTTTTGTCTTCCAGTCCCTTTCTTGTCACTTCTCCTTCATGTTCACAGAGCCGGAGCCTCTCCATCTCTTGCCGTCCTCTTTTCTGTTTTGTTTCCACCCGTGGCTACCAGTGATGACTGACACATTAATATATGTCTGGCTACGTGTCTCAAGAATTGAAAAGAAAGGTGCTGTCAGCCCCGCTTGTCGGGAGAGGGAGATTAGACGCAGTCATTGCTGGCAGCGCGCTTCAGTCTCGGCAAGATAAGGTTGGATTTAATGAGTGTAAAAAGTGTTGTCGTCCTAAAGGAGGAGATTTTCTGTGTGTGCGTGCGCGTGCGTGCACATACTCTGTTCATGCTGCAGATTCCCGCAGCCCTGTTACAGTGTCACCTCCTCTGGTTCACAGTAGTAGAGCGCTTCTCTCCAGTCCTCTTGCATCTCTTACGGCTCATGACACGACACCCGAAGCATCGCAGCATCTGCAGTCTACGCTCCGCTCACATGCTGGTGCAGCGGAGTAGCTACGGCTCGTGGCTTCTTGGGTTGTCCATGTTCAGGGGAAGTAAGTTCTGAGCAGCACATCAATCAAGGTTACTTGGGTCTGAAAGTAACTGATAAATAATCCACATGATATTGAATTATGATCGTGATTAATGGTGCCATAGCCGTAAAGGACATTAAGGGTGGCCCTCACCTTGTTGTTGGTGTAATATATCTGTGGTATCCCGGGCGGCGTCCCTTTGTTTTTCCACCTTTTCTGCGAGCCGAGGCTCAAACAGAACGGTCAGAACTGATTTTAGATGGAGTGTTGCGGAGCCCTACGCTCTTAGTGTTCATTTTTCATTCCAGGACAAAGAGATTGTTGAATAGTAATGAGCAGGTCGTCGTCTTGCAAACAGAGTTCCAGTAACACACCTGCTCACAGTCCTCCTGACACACAGGTCATCCCCGCCCAGACCTCCAGTGGTCCCAGACTGCATTGACCCAGCAGGCCCGCAGCGGAACCACTTTGAGGAAGCGGCTAAGTGCCAGGAGGATGTAGGGAGAATCAAACGGATGGCTAAGCCTGATTACTTTGGAATTCTGTTTGTGGATCAAACGACAGGCGGGAAACGGACACCTCTGCTTTTCACTGAGCCTTTGTTTCAGTAGCATCCCTTGTTTTATTCGTCTCTGCAGCCTTTCGTTGAGGTGGATGGTAGACCCGTGGTTCCCGTCATCCTAATCTGAACTGCAAAGTATTTTAACATTCCAATGGAGACTGCCACATTGCTTTCGGAGCCACTCAGATGCACGGAAACAAAAGTGAGCAGTTAAATATAAAAGCCAAGATAAAATGTAGAATTAAATGTGAGCTCTTAAAGCAATGCGTCTATCCCTTGTCCAATACAAATTCATGTTTGGCTTATTGGCAATTTATTAAACGTGGACTATTTTCAAAACAGAGGCAAGGTCCGTAAAAGACAGACGGTCTCACGCGATTGCGATCGAGGAAAGAGTTCCTGTAAAATTTCACCTCTCTTGGAAGAAAAAAAAAAAACCCTCTGGGGCACTTTGAAGCTTGGGATCAAGGCACAGAAAGGGAATGAAGTATGACAAAACATCAGCAGAGAGGCCTGATGGTCTGTAGACAGAACTTACAGGCAGAGACAGCAATTACAGACACACATAACAACACACAAGATGCTGTTTGATCTTTCCTCTCCATTCTTTGTCTATGAAATCAAATATTTTTTCATACCGGCTGCCACTTTGCATTACTCTGATTCCAGCCACACATGGTTTGCTTGAAACCTGTCAGCATAATTATGAATAATCTCCTTTGAAAGATCCCGATGTGGTTATTTGATGGTGAGCTTCATTGACCTAATACCTGATACGGATCACAAGTGCTCATATTTATTTACTTATTCCGGATGCCCACTCATAGAGACTCCTACAAAAGTGTAAGGTTTTACAGAGTTATGTTCATAATTTGAAATGTCAGTGTTTCGAATATATGAATGAACTTCACACCAATGTCATCTGTGGTAAAGGTGTGGCTACACAACCGAGTTTTACCTTGATCAAGAAAGCAGTAAATGAGCTGTATTTAGAGGTGCATATTTTACTCTGGTGTCCTGTATTATATCCATATCCTCAGCATATAAACATTGCCTTGTGGCTGGTTGCAGGCGTAGAGTTCCAGCTTTGTTCCTTTTTCGATGCTGTTCCTCCTTGCATTTAGATGGAGTATAGCAGTGTTCTGCTTAACAGAGCTGGACCGCTGTGTTGAGAGTGAAGTAAAGCGCTGTGCTGGGTTTTAATGTTGGCTTCCCAGACAGGACCTCGAAACAGTAACCAGAAGCAGTGTTTTCAAAACAAACGATGACTGACAGCTGATGAAGAGATTGAACACAGTGTGGGGGTGTGAGTGTGGCGGGGGGGTAAACAGCAGGAAAATCATAGATGGGAAACACAGGTCATTTGGGCTACCGGGCAGGACTTCAGAGAGACTTCCACACAATAATGACCCTGATGAAAAGCAGGGGGATTTTGAGATTACACAGCAGAACAATGCGGCTTCCTCTCCACTTTGCCCTGGAAACCCGTTTCTGTGTGAAAAATTTACATCTGCGCTTAAAACACTGATGCCCTCTGCTCTTTTAAGAATAAATGGCTGCCTGGACTCCTAAGTAACTCATTTTCACTGCAGCGGGCTCAAGTGTGAGAGAACGAATGAGAACACAATGCCCAGAACGTGTGGCCTTTTGCAGTCAGGGCTGGGACTTGCAACAGCACATGATGTAGGTGCGCATGAGGTGTGTGTGTGTGTGTGTGTGTCTGGTGCTCCATGCAGGACAAATCGCAGACTTGGCAGTGAACTGTCAGCACGGAAACTGCAGAGAACCCCCACCACATGCACGCACACCCCGCTGTGTGCTGACTACACTGGCAGAAGGGGACCAGCTGGAGCTGTGTGGGAACAGTGTAAACCTGCCCCACGCCCCCATCACTGAACAGATCCGTCCTTGTGATTTGGCCGAGCGCGGTATCTCAGTAAATTAGCGTGCGGAATAGAGTTTGTTTGTGTTTGCAATGGGGGGATATGACCCAGGTCTGCATCACACCTTTGACCCCTTCAGAGAGCACCTTAATGCTGATTAGCTGTAGCCTCAGAGTTTGTGCGATTAAAGTGATTTTTTTTTATTCCCCGACTACCGGTTTCAGCCAGAGACACGGAGATCCTGAGCTGGAGTGCAGCCTTGTGGGATCAGACAGGTCACTGCAGCCCTTCTGGGAATCCAGTCTATTTCACCTGCTGAACTGGGCCAAGCAGACATGTGAGAGCCAGCCCCAGTCTGTCACAGGGGACACAAGCTACTGTCCTACTTACAGGCTGCAGTTCATAGCGCCTACATCCAGGGTCAGCAAAGGCGGCCATCTAGCGTGTGTGTGTGTAGGCGCGCTTCCATACAGTACACAATCATGCGCCAATGGGGCTCGCAGGGGCCTGAAGCAGGTCTTGTAAATGTTGCTCATAAATCAGGAAGAACCTGTATTGGGGCTGTACGATCCTGAGAGGACTATGCACGGTAAATCAGCTTCGCATAGGGCAAGGGCAGCGAATGCGAAATGGTCCAGCGGAGGAGAAAGTGACACTAAGCTCTAGCGGGCAGAACAGGGAGCCCTTCGCTCGCATGTGTGTGGAGGTGCGCGAGATTTATAAAAGCGCCTTTGTGCTCCTCTCGTGCGGCTGCGGCACCATGCTGAGAAATTCATTAGCGACTGACATCATCCCGAGTGAAAGAATATCATTCTAGCCTGTGACCCTCCCCTTTCCTATCTCTCTCTCTCTCTCTCTCTCTCACACACACACACACACACACACACACACACACACACTGACACTCACTCACTCACCCACCCCCAACCCGCGGGTTCCATTCACGCGCAGTCACTCGGCACAGGCACAAACGGGGCTCACGAGTCCTCCGAAGATCCCTTCTGGGAATATTCCCCGCTCCCACACAGGAGAACTATCGCGCGTGCTCCTCCTGTGTGTTTGTGTGTGTTGTGTGGGCGCGCGCACGTCCATGTGCACGCAGATCCGCGTGGGGGGTGGTAACCAGGTAGAATGAGGAAGTGGGAGGGTCTGACAGCGGGTGAGACCCATAATGAATGGTTCGGTGAATGAGCCCTTGTGCTGAGCACCGAGCGCGAGGGAAAGGAAGGCTTCAGCGCGCGCGCGCGCTCGGGGCTCCGGCAGCTGCCACAGCAAAGGAGCGAGACACTCTTACTGTTTCCCACCGTGATCGGACTGGCTTTCCCGCGAACTGTATGCTCTTCGACCAGGCCCCTGGATTGTGTCTCGGCGAGGGATCGAGCTAAGGATCGACACCGGGAGCTGAACTCGCCACGGATTGGTGTGTCCTCGCTCCGCGGGCGAGCGCTTTTGGACGGGCTCTTCGAATACCGCGCGTCCCGATCCCTCGTCCTCGTCCCCGTCCCCGCCTCCTCCTTCTCCTGTTGCCCTCCCTTCCTCCCTCGCGCTCCACGCGGATGTGTTTTCTGGAGAGTCGCTACGGGCTGTTCAAATAGAAGCGCTTCTGCGCCACGAGACCGATCAGTTGCTTCCCGTCCACTCGAGACAGGAGTGTGCGCGGGAGGGATTGCACACACATGGCTTCCTTTGTCCGGGAAGGACATTAGCGTGGCGCGCTCTGCCACGCGTGGCCTGCCTCCAGTGGATTGTTGGCCTATCTGTGGATTATAGTGCTGGGGCAGCAGAATGTGAGGCTGAAGCCAAGTGTCACCGCTGACAGCCCTGTCCGCCGCTGAGCCGCAGCAAAGGTACGCGCGCACCGCCTCGCTCCTCGCGCGGACAGCACGCGCCGTGGACTATGACTAGCACATGTGAGGCACAGCAGCTCATGTTTACCTTTCACTTTACGTTAGTTTTTTTTTTTTTTTTTTCCTAGTCATGGGGTTTTCACCTTTGAAGAGCTTTACCGCCGTGAATGAATCTGTGGGGGTCCGAGGTGTTCGGGAAGAGTGATTCAGGATAACGTTTTTTTTGTTGTTGTTGTTGTCGTCGTCGCGGCCGCGTTTCACGCGATTCCACCTTTCGGCCACTTCGCCACTCCTGCCTCCAAGACGGGCTTTCAACACAAACAACATCGACATCATGCTATGCAGTTTAAATCTCAAACACTTTAATTAATTAAAGCAGTCAAACGCTTTGCATTTCATTTCTCTTGTCTTCGATCTTCACACTTTTCCTCCAGTTAATTTAATTTCTTTTGAGGAGACGTGAGAAAGAGTCGCTTGAAGTTGAATCGTGTCGTCCAGACGCGGAGCAGGTTGACAGACAGCTTTGGAAAAAACGACCTTTTCTCCGCTCAGCCGGAGGAAGACGTGAAACTGGTGGCTGTACTGTGGCGTCCGCGTGCGTCTGGGTCGCGCTGCTTTGTCGATGCGCTCTGCTGCTCTCCGCTTCGATCTCGAACTTGCGCCCGTAAGAGCGCAGCTGTCCATTTCTCACAAGCGCGCTGTCTGTTCGCTGTCCACACATTCGAACACAGCGGAGGCACGCGGGCCGCGAGCTCAGCACGGTGTAGCGAGGAGTGAAAACGTTCATAACCGCAGCTCGAGAAATTGAGCTTCCACGGGAAACGGAGCGGCGCGCAGTTGGCGAGCGTTACGAAAACATTTGGCAGAAGCTTTTCAAAAAGCTTCATTCACAAGCTTTGCCCAGACTAGCCGTTGCATTTTGCGGATTGAGTTTCCCTTAACTGTTGCTTTAATTACTTAGAATATTGTTTAAGTGTTGCTACTGAACGTCAGCGGTGTTTTGTGCTGCGGGATAACAGTGCCATCATGTGGCCGTGGCGGGAAGTTCAGCGCTTGTGGAGGTGAGAGGAGCCAGGTGGAGGACGGAGGAAACTGACATTTATCTCTGTTCCAGGGCTCCGATGCCAGCTCCGAGAAGCTCTTCAGCACCGCTGCGAATAAAGGTATGGATCACGTTTTACTCGTCACTCCTGTCTCTCATTGTGCATGGCATGAGGTGTGTTTGCTATAAAGCAGCATTAGGTCACGGTGCTCTTTCTCTTTCCATGCTGGTCCCTAGTAGACGCCGAAAGTCAAGTCATAATTGGTTTTTATTCCTCCTATGCGTTCGTCAGTTCTTTGCAGAAGGGTTGACTTCTGCCGAGAAACCGATTTATGAGTTGCGCGGAAATGTGGAACAGGGATGCATCGCATCGCATCTGCCTCCATTTGCCGCGTTGCACAGGTGTGAAATATCAATGTGTGTTCGCTCGCTCGCTGGGCTCAAGTCTCGAAATCCATTTCTTTCGCTCTATTAAGTGGAAGCGCATTTAGTTCAATTTGGCGAGCGATAAATCCACAGAAGCCGCGCGAGCCTTCCTATTGATTGAATACACGGAGCGTGAAGCGGGGAGAGGTGAGAGAGCCTGAAATAGGAGACGCCGGTGAACGCAGAAACTAAGCGGTGTGTAAGAGGCGAGTAGCAAAGAAAGGGGCGGCCAGGGCGGGAATGAAGGCACTCCTTCGCCCGGGCAGCGGAGGCCGAGGCAATGAGAGTACGGGACAGCCGGGACACCTTTCAGGACTGGTCCTAGTGTCGCTGTGTTGTCACTCCTCGCTGTTAACAGCCTCGGGATTTGCGCATCCTGCTTTTCTGTCACCAGCAGCCATAACAGGGCATTCCTGTTCCGCGTGGCTTCTCGCTGCGGTGAAGGGTTTGGCTCTTCTCTCGTCTCATGTGATGGAGACGAGGCCTTGCAGCCGCTGTCCTCCGCTTTTCTTTCGGCTCCCGACGCGTTTCCCACATTCTCCTCTTACAGGCTCTGATTTGTGGCATCCGTCGAGCGCTCGATAACCGTGCTTGACAGAAAGGCTTACTTGAGGGACACTCTTCTTGGGTGATGTAGTTCCCTTGAAGGATTACGCTCCCTTTCGAGCCTGCTAAAACAACACAGCGCCAACCCCTCCGCCCACCCCGCGTGAAAAAGCTCTGCTTGTGAAACAGTACACAAATAAGCTTTACCCTGCTTGATGGTGGGTTGACCCTTGGCACCCATTTACATTTAAATGTGCCGCCTTTTTCCGTACTTCCTTCCCTCAAAGCGGGTCCCTCCGTCCTGCCACACGCTAATAATGGGGTGCTGCGCTGCGGTCTGATCTCGAGCCCCCAGGTGCGCGGGACTTTGGGCTCGCTGCTGTTTTTATTGGCCGGACAGGACAGGCGGCCGGAAGGAGAGCGCGCTGGTGCAGCGGTGCGTTCTGTTCCACGGCATTTTACCGCTCTACTCGCGTACCGAACTAACTCGAAAGGAGATCATGGGGTCGGCGGGAGACGCCGTCAATATTTGCTGGAGGGCAGGTGTACGAGTGCATACTTGTTGAATATTATTGCTGTTGGTCTTTCTGAACCCTTGCAAAGGGGCCTCGGGCTCAGCAGTAGCCGTGCGATTGATGTCACAGAGGAAGTTTCCGGTGACAAATGTGCTTTTTGGGAGAACACGGACTCCCGCTAGTTTGTAACACCTTCTTCTCGGGCTTTTCTTCACAAAGGATCCCTTTGCTTGTTTTTCTTTTAAAAGTATGTATCTATTTAGCTGATGTTTTTCTCCAAAGCACTGACAATTTTAGGTTTTTACAATATAAAGATTGCAAAAGTTGCCTAAATGGTCTTTAATGCATGGATCAATTGGGCTTATTTATGTATAATTTTTTAAAATTTACTAGAAGTAAAATAGAGCACTTGCATATTTCAGTAGCATGTATAGCTTTTTCTCAGCAGGTTTGTGTGTGGAAATTTTTATAACTTGACTGGTGGGACAGCCCCCCACATTTCGTTTTTCCTCTTTCTTGGCTGTTTAGAAAAAAAATTATATCATCAAAATCAGTTGCCTGCTTCATTTCCAGTATCAGCCACTATTATCAGTCCACTGCAGTGCAAATGGATTCTCTCTCCAGATTTTATCTGGATTGCAATTTATTTTTGCTGTTCAGATCAGATCACATAATTGAAAAAGGGCCGCTCTCTCCAGTCGGATTCGGCGCATTTTAAAGCGACGAAATGGCGGCCAAATCTTCCTGTCAACATATTTAGTTCGGGGGAGTACAGTAGTGCTTTTGATGTATGTAGGGCAAATGGTGATGCAAGTATATAATTGTGGTAAGAGTGGTGTAAATGTGGCCATTTGGCGGCACTCTGATGTGTGAGCAATGCCTTTCAGCAGGGCTCCCCATTCACCTGCCTCAGCTGAAGGCCTCGCTCTAATCACTGTCATTACAGCACTCGTTGCAGCTCACACGCTCATTGCTAGCCGCTACCATGCTATTTGAAAAGAAATCCAGCAACCAGCCCCCGACCCATCGATTTGTTTCCTTCCCATCTCTCCGTCCCCTTGACAGAGCCCTCAGCGTGGTAATAACCGCTGTGCGTAATTGTGTGTTGTTTGCCTCGCACGGCCTACTTGTGCTCCTCTGTCTGGATCCAATTCGCTCGGTTACCGCTCCAATTAACTAAGAATTATTAAACGTTAACAGTAATTACCAGCTCTTTCCAAGTGCCCTCAGATGTCAACCGCAGATTTTTTTTCCCCCTTTTTTATATCTAATCACTGAACAAAATGGAGAAAGTTCAACAAACACCAATTAATGGGGCAATCAATGTGTGTTCTTGGAGAACTCTTTGCCTGCGAACTGCAGGCTGATTAAATTTGTGTCATTATGCTCCGAGAGTGGTAAGGATCAGCAGCTACCAATCCCCCCCCACCTGTCGGACACTGTCCCACCATTTGGGTGAGGATTCTGTCATTGTGGTGATTAATAACAGCACACATTACCGTATTTCTGGGGTTACAGCTGCTGTAATGCTTTATATATATGTGTGTGTGTGTGTGTGTGTGTGTGTGTGTGTGTATTTGAGTGTGTGAGAGAAATGTAGGGAGAGAGGAGCATTATTCTTCTACTTAGAATTCTGATTTGGCCTGTACGACAACACATAGGAACTGTGCAGCGGGCTCAGGCAGGTGCGCTTGTTGACTTGTGAGAAACATTATTATCTTTACTCTGTTTGTGGATGTTTCCAATCTTTGTGGTGTTATCTCTTTTTGTATGCTGCTGCTGCTGTTGCGAAAAATAAAGTGCTCTCTTAACCTGAAGGTTTTTGGTTCAGGCCTCACTCCCTTCCTCTGCTCTAGTACTCTTGACTAAGGTGCTTATTCTGAATTGTTGCAGTGAAATATCTAGGTATATAAATGAGTTATACGCCAAGTTCTTTTGTATGAAGCATCCGCTAACACACAACTATTATTATTTTGTGATAGTTGTAAGCTCACTGGAGTCTTAAATGAAAAAATGTGTTTGAGATTATTGCATTTTCCGAATGTTACCTAACCTGTTACCTAATTGTCTAAGAAAAATGCATACTCTCATCACTGATTTGGGAGGGTGGACGTCCATCTCGTATGTCTGTGCCTCATCCTTTGAAGGGTCCCTGTAGGAAGATGGTGGGGCACGGTCCCTGTGCCGAGGTGTGGCGGTACGGTGCGTCCGTGCTATAAATGCGCTGTTTGAACAGCGATTAGATTGTAGTTGCCATGGACTGTGTGAACTGGGGCTCTGCTGTGTGATGGCTCACCATGAGCAGCATGTGAGTAGGGCCCTGCCATAAGGCCAAGAGTTTAATGAGCTCTGTATGTGTTGGGGGGTGGGTTTTTTTTTTTTTTTCCAGTGATTATATTGTTGGGAGTATATAAAAAAAAAAAAAAGGCGTACAGTGGATTTGGGAAGGGGCGTTGAGGAAGGAGTGCTGTTTTGCAGATAGTGAGGTGAAGAGCCTCTGAATTATTTCCAAGAGCTCTTTGGAAAGCAGTCATCTGGGAGCAGAAGCGTTTCTCAATGAGCAGCAGCATGCGGGCTTTGGTACCGTCGTTGGCTCCCGGCTCGAGACGCACGTGAAAGAATGACACACCTGCTTGTTATGCCTCGTATCGGTGAGTCGCACAGCTTCACAGCACTGTTCGCAGAATTGTTCGTAATAAAGACTGACGTTCAACTAAATTTTAATTGTTTGCTGTCCGCCTGTTAAATATTGTGTAGTGTGAAGGTTTGAGTTAAGGCTGCTCCATTGCCTCTTTCTGAACTCAGTACTGATGTGCAAAAGAACATTAGGTCTCTGAAAGAACTTAATCAGATTACTGGTACAGAATTACTAGTCTTAACAGAGGGCCCCTTGAGTGCACAGCGGCACATAGCTGTGGCTGGGTGTGAAGGAAATGCGTGGCTGAAACAAGGCTCCCCTTTCTGACCTCTGCATCTCCAGGGCTGAAGTTCAGGACACTGTAGGAGGAGCTTGTCTGTCAAATAGCAGCCTGTCACTGTTGCTCCCTAGGGCAAAGGTCTTGATTTACAGCACTAGGGTAGTGCCCCTTGTTGACCGCAGGCCACCCCTGAAGATGGGGCTGTGTAATTGGTTCATGAAAATGATGTCGTCTTGCGTCACTCTTGTAGCCAAAGAGGCTGTGAAATGTACATGTGTGCTCAGACTTGAACTGCTTCCCCCCCCCCCCCCCCCAAGGTTTTTGTTTGCTTCAGTTTTGGATTTTTTTTTTTTCTCCCCATTTGTTTGCTTGACTTTTGGATGTTTGGACTTTTTTTCGCCCCTGTTTGTTTCTTTTGTCGTTTCGTTAATTTTCTCCTTGGCAGCCGCTTTGTAAAACAAACTGCGTTTGGCCCCGGTGTGCGGTATGACTGACAGTGTCTTATTCCATTCTGACATGTGCAAAGGTCAGGGATTTGTAACCCAAGACCAACTCCAAAGACTTGTGTTGCAAGCAAAGTAAATCCATCCTCCTTAATGCAGACGTTTCAGTGCCCAGGGAGCTGGGGGTGGGGAGATGCTTGTGAAGGGGTTGTGTAAACACTTCAGTATTGGACATGCCATAGAAAACCAGACTGTCTGGAACCCATCTCGCAAATTAAATTCCTACTCCAAACAAAAATGTTTTAATGTGCTTTGCTCAAAAGATAAAACTAAAACCTTCATCCCCATCAATTCTGGCTTCATCTTTCAAGTAAGAGTGGCAGTTTTCTCAGATGTGTAGAAGATTAATTTTTAAGAGGCAGGCTCCAGCCTTGTTGCTTCAGCTCACCCGCCCCCCCCACCCCGGTGCAGTACGAGACCCAGGGAACGCTCTTACTGCCTGCCACACCATCCGGTGGATCTTCTTTGTCTGCAAATGGCATTTGAAGAGAGGTGGCCATTTCCTTCTCTCTAGGGAGACCATAGCTGGTTTTGTTTAGACCGGCATTGCACGTGTCTCCTGGTTCGGACAGAATCTGGAGATAAAGTACACCTGTGTGAGATGCCAAGAACAAAAGTGATATTTTGGTTGGATTCTCTGTGTTTGGCATTTAACTCTAGGTTGACAGTCTTTGAATGGGGTTGAGGTGTTCCGTTCCTCACATCTTTGAAGTGTTATGGAAAGGTACCATCTTGTAATGGTTGTTGCTGTAACTGCAAAGCTCTGTGCAGTTCTGGAAGAGAACTGAACTGATGGTGAAAGAAGCTGTTAAAAGATAAGTTTACCCCACCTTTAAAAACAGATTATTTGCAAAGACATATCATGGCAAGAAAAGAATTAGGTGGAAAAAAATGATTTAAATTCAAATAGTTAAGTCTGGGAGGATTTCAAGTTTTGACTCTGGAAACAAGGTCAGGTAAAAGTAAATGCGTGTGTGTTTATATATAATTTTTTTAGTTTTCCTTTTCTGCTGTCATTATTTTCCTGTGTGCCAACACTGATGATGCAGCATTGCAAGGGGCGGGAAACACTTCTTGCCACCTGTCTGTCACTCGTGTGTGTGTGTGTGTGTGTGTGTGTGTGTTGGAGACAGCTCCCTACTGCGCACTGGTCCCTGTGCTTGTCACTCGCCACAGATAAAGAAAGAGTTGCACATCAATTAGGCCTGCTGTTCCGTGATGTGCTGTGACATCATCCAGTCGGCTCAAAGTTGCTGTTTTCATGGTTTTATTGCTGCTTACTCTCCCCCTGCAACACCTCTAACCACTCATACTCCTCTCTCTCCTCAACCTGTACCGTCTTTTATTTATTTATTTATTTTTGCAAGGCCTTGGCAACTGTACTGTGCCCGGGGTTTGTTTTGTCCAATTATTCACACGTCAGTCAAAGGGGCAGGCGGTGGAGGGCGGACCGCCAAGGTGCGTCTCGCTAATGCTGAAGCAGGGCCTAATGAGCCCCTCCGGTGAAGGCCGGCCTGTCAGTTAGGCACCTGGCACGGCGCAGCATGGAAAGGCCTAGCTCGCACCAGGGACCCGGGCTGTAAGTGGTCCAGGTGAAGGCTTGTTCCCCATTTGGATGCAATGCGGCTATTTGTTTACAGTTCAGGGGCTTGGGTCCAAGTGGCAGTTTTGTCAGCGCGCTCCTGCACGTCGCCCTCCCACACTGCTTTTTGTCCTCCCAGCCAGTCTCATTAAATTTTGCCGTCATGTCGGTGTAAAGGACAGCGTTGCGTATTCAGCAGGTGTGCGTTATTTGTGCTGCGTTCTTTGCTGTCAAAATAACAGTATTAAACCCAGGAGTGTTTAAACGAAGGATTATTGACAGCAACGGGAGCTGCAGATATTACTCAATCTTTTACACGCTAGTATTTCTAAAGCTGTGTTTATTTTTTTGTGCTCAGTGGTGAATTTAAAAACGGTGTATTTGGTTTGTAGGGCACAATTTTGTAGCAGCATCCGGGCCATGATCTTTCGTCTTAAGACTTAGTACACAGTAGCTTGGTGTGGTGTGTTGATTGAAGTGATAGAGATGTTAGTGTGCAGCAAAACCGTATTTGTTGGGCCTGGGGGGCCACATTTGTGCTGCTGGCGCAGGCGCTGTGGTCCCAGAAGGATACGTTTGTTACCTGAGACTGCCGTGGTGGTTAGGCAAGAGGGTAATGCGATAGCGGCGATACCAGCTGGGGGCACATTAGGGGTTTTCTGCAGAGTAGAGATGGGGTGGGGCAAATCACCTCCCCCCCCCCAAAAAAAAAAATCACCTCCCAGTGGAGTTCTAATCCCAGTTTCCCAAAGCATAAACAGTGACCTTTTGCGGGGCAAACGGAGCTGTACAGTGCAGCTGGCGCACAGAGTTTCTAAACAGGGCACGATTGATTGAACAAGAGTTCAGCACTCCCGCGGGAGGCGGGGCTCGTTCTTCTTCCGACACGCACTCCTAAAATATGCAGCGCGTTCGTGCCTGAGGGGGGCTAACCTTTGTGCGCTCCGGAGCTGGACCTCTGCATTAGCTGCCAAGGCCTCGAACACTGAAGGTGAGATGCATAATCACATGTATTTCCAACATGCTGTTATCTGGCTGTGTTGCTCGCTACGGTAAACGAATTCACCGTTGCGGTGAGGAATTTCATTTATTTAGGGTGTTTCTTTACGTGTCGCGAGGTACACGGGGGAGCAAATATAGATGGGATATTGCTTGGAGGCAGCTTGGCTGAATTTTGGCAACACAGACACACACATACACACCCGTGTTGGATTGCCCCTTTTGGCAGTGTCTGGTCGCAAAAGGACATCTGAGGATAGGCCATAAATGGGGATGTGAACAGGGACATGATTATACGCTGGAGAGAAGGAATATTCCTGTGCGCTTGTTTGAGAAAGCACTAATCAACTGTGAAACTTTCCATTTTATCACCGTTGAGCAAATTGGTTCAAGATTTAAACCCTGCACTGCAGTCATGTAAAAATGTACCAACCTTCCCAGACTAGCACCATCTGGTAAAGATTACACCGCTCCTCGCCGCAGCTATTTGATTTCAGTTTAAAGTCTGCTTTACTCCGTGTCATGAACAAGATTCTGTGCAAACACTGACATATAAAACCAGACGTTTTAAAAGCTCCTTTCGGCCTTGGCTGGCAAGCACATTCAAGCTTTGGGGGCGGAGAAGGAAAAAGTAAAAGCAAACAGCTGGAGGCGGTTTGGGGTGGACGTCTGTTTTAGCTGTTTAAGGGTACGCGATCGCGCCTAGGATGTGGAGCGGAGGGACAGTGAGCCACGAACCACAATGCACTGTGATGTATTAATCCCCCATCCACGGTTGACACAAAGACCACCCCCTCAAAGAAGGAAGCCGGGCACAGTCTGCTCATTGTTCCTGCTGTAACCCGACCGCCCCCCTCCCCGATCATGGTTGATCGCGACCAAGGGGGTAGAAGTGGAGGGTGTCGGGTTGCCCGAAGCGGCCCCTGTTGAGAGAGCAGTGAGGCAGCTGACTGTTTGGAACAGTCTCAGCAGCTCAAATAAACAGCGGGGTGCCCCGTGAGGACAACGCAGGCCCCGCCCACATCTCTACAAAGCCCGATATCATTCAAGCAACCCTCAGCTAGCTCCTCCATCATGCCACGGAGGTGGGGTGAGGGTTATACAGGGCCCCATCCCTCCAATTTGCTTTTTTTTTTGTTTTTTTTTTTAAGGACCACACTTGTTAAGTGGCATGGCGTGGCTGCCAGTGGGTTTGCGGGGGAGGGACGGGGCCTACTGAGACCTGACCCACATGTTTCCCTGACGACCTTCAGCCACGGATTATTTTACCACCCCGCCAGGGTCCCACGCGGGAGGCCTGGTTTCTAGGAAGCAGGAGGCACAGCATGTCCTGCTGACATTAACGGGCCTCCTCTGTGTCCCTCCCCCATCTAAACCTTCTGCACCTCAGGGTCTGCTAATCCTCCCGGAGAGAAACATGAGCACGGAGTAATGAAAGTGCACTACCTTGAACGCAGCATCTCGCTGCCTCTGCGAGAGCCGCCGTGTTCAAAGTAATTTGACCGAGACCCGCGAGCTCCCGAACAAAGAGTGGTGGTGCAGTATCGAATCCCTCCTCCCTAATTATTCATAGTTTCCTTATTTTGCAGAAGCGCGCCTTGGTCCCACAGCTCCTCGTTGTAATAGCTCTGTGGAAATGGGTGTTGCATGAGCGGTGGAATAACTGAAGTTGGGAGTTCTGGGAAAGGGCCTGAGGAACGCTGCTGGCACTGACGGAAGAGGTGCGAAAGATGAAATGACTCTGCGCACATCTGTCGTGGGTGTCGTACGTCACCGAGTGTAAGAAGGAATAGAGGGTAGTGTCTCTATGTTCCTGGGCTTCACTTTGCAACTTCTTATAAAAAAAAAAAAAAACCTTGTTGACCATTGCTTATCCCTGCCCTCAACTTTATGGTGAAGGGCTTTACTGATGTGCCCCCGAGCGGCAGAGGTTAGTCCCAGGGAGCCGAGATGAGACGGTGTCAACATGTCGAGCCCGAGCTGCCACTCTGTCGCTTGTAGCTAGTCAGTTACATACCCCTCGCAGCTAAACGCATCGGGGGGGAGGGAAGGAGCTTCTAGTGTAAGGGAAGCTTTCGTTTAAGGAGCGTTACCCGATACCATGGGTGAGTGGAGCTCAGTGCCTGCCAGGGCTTCTGTGTGTGTGTGTGTGTGTGTGTGTGTGTGTGTGTGTGTTTTCAACTGAGAATCCTGGGAGCAGAAGGAGTTGTTGCAGGGGCCACCGCATCGCAAACTCGCGAGTCGATTGCCGTTTGGACGTAGGGACGAGCTGCCCACGCTCAGCGGTGGGGAAATGTTGCTAGAGCGAGATGCCGGGCACTCGACTGATGGCGGAACAAAGCAGCTGGTTCCAGTGGGAAGTGGACCGGTAGACGGCTAGGTGTGTGTGTCTCTCAATTTAACGACCGAACAGAAGGCCTTATTTACAATATAGTTGTCTGTTTTTTTTTTTTGTGGAAGGCAAATATTTGTGGAGGAGCAAGTGATGTGAGGGCTTGGCATTGTGTAAATATTTGATTATTCAAAATTTGGGAAGCTGCTTGAGATAGTGTTGCTGAGTACGAGTTCTGTGTCTCTTCAGACTGTGTCATTTAAACCACCGACAGCATTTTGCATTTGCACGATTATTTTCGGCCGGCGTTGTGTTCAAGGTGGTTTTTAGAGAGGTTTTTTTCCTCCCCCCCTCAACTTTGTTGCCCACTGTGTGAGTCTTCCCATGTCAACACTAGTTTAAGCCAGTGTGGGTATGACTGAAGTTCATTGTGTTTAAACAGAGGTTGAGTGACGGTCGCAGACGGTCCCGGTTCTGACGTGCCGTCTTCTCCGTAACGACAAGATGGTCACGACGTGCCGTTCATTCGCATCACGTGTCTCGTCTCGCGGGTTGAGGACTTGCTGTTACGCTGCCGTGTGAGAACTGTGCCACCGCCATCCCATGAGGTGTAAGACTGCGATTAATTGACTGTTGCCTGCTGACTGTGTCAACATGAATGGAGAAGCGTTTCCAGAGCAGCAGTATTTCTAATCGGGAGATTACAGCAGATGTGGAGAGCTTATTGGAAACATTCCTGATGCACCTCTGTTTTCTTTTCTAAGCAAACAACCACCTGCCTCCCTGTGCCCCCCCCCCCCCCCAACTGCTTTTTCTTGAGATTAAGAGCTTCCCATGGCTTGCTGACAAGGACGAAATTTAAGCAACAAGAGTATTTAACCTCCAGCTAATCTTGTTTTTGTCAGAATGGAGGGATCAGGGCATTAAACTGAGCATGCCTAGAGGGGGTTATGGCATTAATGGGCTGATGAATGACAGGAGCGGCAGGGAAAGGTGAGCCGGACGATTGACACAGAACACACACATCTCCTGCCAGAGTGACAGCTTCTAAGATTAGCTCTCTGACTCCATTCTCCACAGTGACCTGATAGCAGGAGATCTGAGCTCCTCACATAAGAGCTGCTGGAATGTGCCCTACCTGGAGCAATTTAACCATGTCTGTCTGTTTGTTTCTTCTCGTTTTCTCTCTTGTCAGCACAAATCCTCTGAAGGTTTGAGTGTGTGTTTTTTTTAAAACTGCTAATCTTTCTGTGTAGATGCTTCTGGAAGACCGCTGCCATGTTGCTCCCTGTAAAAGCAGTGTTACACAATAAGAAGCTGTTCTTGATGTGGTTGTGAAGCCATTGCAAAGGTGCTGATTTTGGGTGCACCTCTGCTCCCAAAACTGGCTTGGACACCCCATTCTTCCTGTGCCTCCTGCTGGATTCCTAGTGGCAGCTGGTACGGAACAGCTGGGAGTGCAGCCGCACCAGCGCTGACGTCAGCACTCTGTCAGTCCCTTCTCTAGTTTCAGAGGCACACATGACTCGAGACCCTTTTGGGATATATAAGGACTTGTTCTCCAAATGGGTGAGCGCTGTCTTCAGCAGCTGAGAAACACACACTCTGAGCCAGCGCCCTACTGCCGTAATGTTGCATGGTTGGGGGGCTGGCATTGCACTCTACCACCCATGACAGGCTGAGGCCTACAATGACATCCCAGCAAAACACCCTGTCAAACATGCTGTTGACTGTCATTAGGAATTGCCAGACTCCCTCTGAAGTGGCAGGCATCTGGACCTTATTGATAAAAGTATTAGCTGCTCTTCTGAAAGATGTTGCTCAGTGTCTTTGGCTATTAAAAAGAACTACAAAGTGAGAGACAGACACAAAGCGTTTTCAGGATCCACATGGTAGCTCATTAAGGGAGCCATTATTGACTTTGTACAGGGCTCTGCAGGATGTGGCAATGAAGCGCTTCTTGCATGTCACACTAAGCACAGCAGGTCCTGTGCCATCAGAAGGCGCCGATTCTGCGGAAAAACAACTCGGATAAACATCTCCTCTGTTTGTTGTCACAATTAGAGGCTTCCTGGAAACCGCAGTGGGCCTGTGACCACCTGTGGCACCTTACTCTGATTTTCAACTCCTTTAGGTCCTGCGGCTTCAGGGCAGCCCGCCATGTGTTGTCAGAATACCTCTAGTTAAGCAGTTTTGCAGCCTTTAACCAAGGGTGCGAAAGAAAGTTTCCATTTGTGGACTCGACCCAGCAACCTCTCGATCACAAGTGTAGGTCCTTCGCCTGACGTTCACCTGATTTTTTTTTTTTTTTTTTTTTTTTTTTTTTTTTTTTTTTTTTTGTTCATGTTTTGTAAAAAATGGAAATTAGGGTTTTTTTTTTTTTTTTTCTGTTCTCCTAAAGGCAAGAAAAGTACTTTGTTATGTGCAGTATTTTCTGTAAGCCAGAAACAAGTGGTTTCCTGCAAAGGTTTGTTTGTGAGCTGCAAGTGCGCTTTCCCCCCTCTTATTTCGATTCATCGTTTTGTCCCAGGGCAAATGAAAACAAACACCTCCTTCGACCTGTCGCATAGCCCGAGGGGTAACGGACACCTAGACGTTCCCGATCTCGGAGCCCTGCTGACAGGAGAAACCGCAGGCGTGCGGCCAGGCCTATCCATCAGTGTCACGCCAAGCCCCAGACGAAATTACACTCAGGCATACATATTTCAGCCATCAACGCGCTCGACATGCCAGCGAGAATATGCTGCAAGGCGTTCGAGATGAAAAAGATCAGCACTGTGATTTTACCTACTGACCTTAAGTGCTCGTAATACTGCTGAACCACTCTACTTCAGTGCGTGTTCTTCATTTTTATCGTTCCCAGATGCTGATACAGAAACAGTTTCATTTTTAATGCATTTTTATATAACGTTATTTTTTGTGGACTCGAGTCGAGGATGCCCTCAGGGGAATTGTGCTTCACACAGAGCGCTGCCGTCCTGTGTTTTGAAGTAGTATTTACTGAAGCGTTACAGACCTGTTTGGGTCCTCCCTCCGGTGTGCCAGCGGTAGGGAAGATGCAGCCAAGTTTCCAAAGTAAAAGCTGCTGTCTGATGGGCATAGGAACTGAGCAAGTGCAGCGCTCTGGGACAGTACATTATGGGCTGCCTCCCAGGGGCCCTTAGGCCCGGGCTGCTACGGGTTGCTCTGGCAGCAGCGTGCGCACACTGTCCCACGCTGCAGAAGGTTAATGACAGCAGGGACTAGTTTAAATTGTCTCTGCCCCCCACCTCATGTCCCATTCCCCCAAGTGAGTGAGGAGAGGAGTGCTGGAGAACCCTGGAACCTCAGACAGCTTCAGCTCGGGGCCCAGAGGCACTACTGAGAATTGCAGTAGGACTCTGGGCACCCTGGCGGCGGGAGCTGGGACCCAGGATGTCTCCCACAGACAATAAAAGAAGCCTAATTTTTCCCCCGGCACCTTCTGGGGGGGAAAAAAACAACCAGGCGTGGGCCTATGAGCTCCATATGGGACTGTCTTGCACAGGGAGAGTGCTTCCTGCTCCTCCCGTCCCATTGTGACAATGCCTTCCTTGTCACAAAATGTAAGAAGGGTTTGGCAAAATAGACTGCAGGCTTTAATTTTGCCGTCTGCAAGCTGAGTAAACGGCATAGTGCCAAGCGAAGCCTTCGAAGAAGCGCGTTCTTTGACTCCACAGGTGATACGGTAGAATCACCTGGGC
Source organism: Scleropages formosus (assembly GCF_900964775.1). Lineage (NCBI taxonomy): Eukaryota > Metazoa > Chordata > Actinopteri > Osteoglossiformes > Osteoglossidae > Scleropages > Scleropages formosus. The sequence continues at coordinate 16,235,778 of NC_041809.1, forward strand.
CTTAATGTTGTAGTGCAGAAGAAGTCAGCGCACAAAACACAGATGACAGGCTGGTGCTTGTGGAGTCCTTGGAGAATTCTTTGGATTCCTAGCTAAATGTAACCCTCCCCATTATAATTAGACCTATGAGTTGTCCTCTTACATGCCCTTGATGTCACTGACTAAATGTAAATTTTTGCTCAATCTCTGAAATAAATGGAATTGCTAATGAAATGTGGGTTTTTTTTCCCTTTTTTTTTTTTTCCCCCCTTCCCTCCTTAGTGCGTTGGCAGGCATCAGAGTTCATGCCAGACCCCATGCAGCAGTGAGCTCAGATGATAATTAATGTTTACACAGACTCGACAAATTCGAAACGGAGTTTCTTTGAGGAGGGCAATTTGTGAGTTCAGCTCCATGTGCATTTTAATTGACTTCAACAGTAAACCTTCCTGCAGTTATTTATACCTCCTACAGCAAGCGTGAGGCGGAAGCGGTAAGGTGGGGGGCACTCGGGGTGCTCCAGTACAGTTCGGAAAACAGCGTGGCTCCTCCCTCTACTGTGTGTCTAGACGGAATTTAATCCTTTACCCATAATGCCAGGCCCTGAGGACAATCTCAAAAGATGCATATCCTGCAGAGTGGAGGTCGAGTCTGCTGTGCTCTATGAAGGGAATATGTGTGTCTTCACAGATCTAAGGCAAGAAGAACACGTCTGTCCGCCTCCATTCGAAGGGCCGAGTGGACCAGGTGAAACTCCTCAGCCGGGACGCAACGCGCACGTTGCTGTGATCCAGATTGTCAGCCTTTGTTCACAATGTGTTTTTATTTGTCCCTGCAAGTGCTGAAGAATTCTGTGCACAGCCCCTTAAATTTCCCCTCACACATGTACAGGAGCAGGTATGGAACCATAGCAAATAGCAGCGAAGTAGCAAGGCGTGAGACGTGTTGCCGGGTGTTGCATCAACCCTCATCCTGCCGTGCCGCACTTGCTGACAAGGGCAACTCGTGTTTTGCTTGCTTTTTGCCTTACGCCACCCGGCTGAGCAGGTGTCCCCTCAGCACCTGTTCTTAACAGGCTCACAACAGGTGTCGAGGGGCTCGTCCGCACGTGCAAGGGAGCAGTCGGCTGAGGCACCGTTCCTCAAATTTCTCTGCGGGACCCAGAGCGTCACATCATTAAAAAAAAATAGAGCTGAGGTTTAGCGTCCTGTCTTTGGAGACTTTCTTCATGATCACAGAAGCTGGTGATGCATGGTGATTACATTCCTGGAGCAAACCCTCCTGAGCACCTGTAATGCATTTATCCCCTGCCCCGCATTGGCCAGAGAACATTAAAATCTGCTTAGCTTGTGTGTGAGAGAGCTGGGAAATTGAAGGAGCGATATTTACTGTGACACCTCTTCCCTTCGTACACTGGAGGCCACACAGAGGAGAGCTTAGCATCGCAGCGAATTTTGAGGATGCTGCTAACGTGATGTGTCAGAGTAAGCTGGAGTGTCAAAGCCACACTGTATCCTGGGACTTTGACACTAAGCAATGGGGGCGGCCCTATCCTTGGAGGCGTTTACAGCAGCTGACCCGGTTGACCCCCTTCCCCTTCAGTTCGGTTCATGTCAGTGTAATTCCCCCCCCCATACATTCAAGATAATGGAGACAAAAGTGTGGAAGTGAAAGGTGTTCTGTTATTGTCAGCCAGGGGTTTTCCTGCAACGTCTCTTGATGTGGCTGAGCGGAGAAGCTGCATAATCACTGAAACCATCTTTTTTTTTTTTTTTTTTTTTTTTTAAATTTATTTTCATTTCTGATGTCTTAGGGCAGGTGTTGCTGAAAGCAATTGGAAAGGTATGGAGTTATGCTTCCAAGTACTACTTTAGGTTGCAAGGGACTGGGGAGCTTGGCCCCAGACAAGCAGAGTTTTGGGATTTCCTGAAGGCCTCACTTCCATAAATCTATCAGTACGTCTGGAGGCTGATGGAAATGCCTTCTTCCAGGCGCTTGGTGGGCAGCCTGGGGAAAGCGGAACCTGGCGACAGCGTGCTGAACAGGCCAACTTCTAGCCTCTGGCTCCGATCCAGAAGAGGACACCTCTTTAAATACCACTTCTCCCCCCCATACGTGTTGATGAGACAAACACTTAAATGTGGTGCTTGTGGTGCCGTTGTCCTTCCCATGTTAGCTCTCGCCTGCATCCTGCTCCTTAGTATCTGTCTGCTGGGAAGAGTGGTAGGTGAAGGGAGGTGAAGACATGGCTATACTTATCCTATAAACCCTATCCGCTACCAGCCGCGCACCGCCACAGCTGCAGATGAGATTGACCTCGCTTCGTATTTGTGTGCGTGCGCACACGTGGCAGCCTTAAAGTGTGTATGCAGGATTTACTGTAAGCACAATCAGTATTCAATGTGGTGTGCCAGCAGCCCTGTGCTGTTTACTTCGGTAATTCTTTCTTTGCCCGGTTTGAGATTGTTCCCTTTTTCCAATTACACAGTCTATCACACTTGTATCCAGAGGACAGCCGGGATACACTCCACCGTGCATAAACCAGCATCGCTGTAATCTTAAGGAAATAGCAGCGTAGCCTTTATTTCGTCATAAATGTCGAACAGCAACCAAATATTTACTTGTACATGTGTCCATGCAGAGCCTTGTGTACCTTGGTATCTTAAATGACTGATCATACGCTTATAGGTCTCATACCGCAACGTTGTTTGGTGTTGTGTGAAAGTAAAGGGTTCATTACCACAGTAGCAGCAGCAGGTACGTCCTGCTCACAGAACACGATAGACTTTGAGTATGAAAGAGCCTCAGCTTGAGGAAGTTGCTGCACTTTGCATGCCAGAAGTCCCATTAATAGCATTTAGCAAGTATTAAGTAGGATTAAAAATGTGCTTACTGCCTAGAATGACTACTTTAACACTCACATGGCTGCCCTCAGGAGACAGGCTTGGCCCTGGGTTGGCCCGTGGCCCGCCGCTGCGGACCTCATGTGGCCTGGGGCCCGCTTGTCCAGTCCAAGGAGCTCTCTATTATTCGTGCTGTCTTGAAGAAGTGATTGAACCCATGGATAGATAATGACTTCCCCCCTCACCCCCATGTTGTCCCCTGACAAAAGGATTATAGCTGCTTTTTGAGCTGCAGACCTTGTTGAACCGCCACCCAGTACGAGAAATCCCCTCCGCCGTCACTGTGGTCTTTCTGTGAGCAGACGGCTGCTAATGTGATTTAAATGTAAGCAGCACCCGTCTCTGCTGCACTTGTACTTTTTTTTTTTTTTTATACCCGCAATGAAAGCATCAGGACTATTGTCTTTAAAACAGAAAGGGAGCTGCATATATTTGTTTCCTTGGATCAAGAAGACTGACAAATTAAGTCCCGTGGGAGGCAAATTACAGATCTCTTACGTTTCCGCGACCCCAGAGTCTTCATTACTGGAAGAATAAGCCTTTAAAAAAAAAAAAAAAAAAAAAAAACCCATGTTAGCACATTCAGAAACCAGCCCTGGGGAATTTGCAGGGGAAACATGGGCAACCCAGGACCCTTTTCAAGCTGTTAAGCCTTGGGTTTTTTTTTTTTTTTTTTTTTTGTTTTTTTTTTTCCCTTCTCCCTCTCCCATAAAAAAAAAAAAAAAAAACTGTACAAAGAAAGCAATGTGTTTGTGAGTGTCGGAATGGAGCGTCCACCCCGTGTGTGGCACCGGAGATGGTTTTTCATGTTGTCTGCAAGAATGCAGACGCCTGGTGTGAAGTGCGAGACGAAGATTGAGAAGCAGACCAGAGCAGATTTGCGGGGCCTAATGAAATGACTGCTCAGGGCAAAATATTCAATCTTCCCTAAATGGAAGCAAACTTGTCTAATTTTCATTTGGCGATAGCAGCCTAGAGTTAAACGCTTGGCTTGTTTTCTCATCTGAGGCGAGCAGGTTCTGTCAGCTCCGCCGTGCCTTCTGTCTGCACAGAATAACAATCAACAGCCCCGTTGTTAACTTCCGTATTGTTGCAGGCAATCAAGGATGACTAACGGAGCAGCTCTTTATTCTGGACCGGGTCCTGCGATCGGGCTGCATCAGTATTGATGCCGTGTTTGACAACTGTGTTTGTGCTGCGGGCTGTGAGTCACGCCACCCTCTAGTGTGCGCCTCGCAGGCTGCGGGCCTGACAGACGGCAGGCCGGGCAACAACCCCACCAGGAGGGCAAACCCCGGGGGGGGGGGGTATGTATTGATCCTGAACTGTTGATGTTATGCTGGGAAGACTGTGACCACCCCTGCCGACCCGCCCCATTGTTGCATCACATGCACCGCTTGTGTAAACCACTCCCTAACAATGCAGGGTTTTAAGACTGAAGGCGAGAGAGCAGTTGTTGTTGGTGTGTGTGTGTGTGTGTGTGTGTGTGCTACTCCCTTCTGAGATGCTCCGAGGGGGGTATTGGGTGGGGGGGAAAAAACCCTCCTCAGAAAAAGCTTATAGTACCCATAATGGAGTTCCCAATGGGCCTTTCACCATAGCAGCATGGTGCACGAGGGAATTGGCCCAATCAACAGCTCTGAACAGAGGTGTGTGTGTGTACGTACACACACGTACGTGCGCGTGCATTCAGGAGGCATTAAAAACAGGAGCTAATTGCAGGTTATATGCACTGTCATTCCCCAGGAGCCTGTCTCCTCTATTGTTTACATTGAGCCCTGGGACCTGGCTGCTCGCTCGCTCCTCTGCTCGCACGCAGGCCGAGGAAACCTAATGGAATACAAAATGCTCGCATTAAAGCCGTTTGTTCTCAAGCTGTAGGAAAAGCACTCTTAAGCTGCAATTAGAGGTAAGACGCAAAGTGATAGACCGCAGGTACATATGACTGGTTGCGATTTTGTTCAGTTCTAAATGTGAGTGGTATTAAATTAGTCTACTCTTATTGCACACCATGTTTTGGGGCAATAAAGAGCTGTGGCTGCTTAATCTGTTTAAGATTAACAGAGATATAATAGTTTACAGCTGCAAAGCTGCCAAATTAATTTAACGTGGTCCGTTGGTGCTGGGTCCTATAATGGCTCGTTTCCAAAAAAAGCATCGTCCTTTCCAGGATGTCTCTGTGATTTGCGAAACAGTCTCACCGATGTCAAGGCTGACACTGATTTAGCCGCCACACCTGGTCCTGTTCCAAAATAACAGTGGGATCGGAGCTCTTCTGAGTCTTGAACTGATAGGTTGCTGGCAGGGGGAGAATGCCGGCACTGACAGGGCCCACGGCACACGATGGCCTACGGAGCGAGCTGCTGTCTGACACTTCAGCCGCAGGTGCTGGGTGAAGGATGTAGTAACACCCAGTGTAGAGGAGAGAAGGCACCTGAATAGGCCACAGATGTTGTTTTGGTGGGTAGGGGGAGCTCCCACTGGATGCGGTCAAAGGTCGAGCGACGTCACCTCGAGCCGCTTGTAAACATGACAGAATAACGATCTCCACACATTGTGCAAATTAGCACCTGCTAAAAAGCCCGTGGTAATCTCATGTGATTTTTGTGAACGATAACTAGGTTTCACAGTTTTCCAAGTGACAGGAGCTGCCTAATTTGTGTGTGTATTTTTAAATAAAAAAAAAAAAAAAAATTTGCTTCTCGGTGTGTGCTGTGAGGGAGAAAATAATGGTGCAGTTTTCATTAATACTATGATGATGATGTTTCCCCTTCCTTTTCCTCTCCCACACTAAACCAATAGTCTTTCTTAAATTAGTTTACCTAGTATGGGTAGCTGGGGCAGCTGGCAGTGTAGTGGTTAGAGCTGCTGCCTTTGGATCCAAGGGTCATAGGATCAAATCCTACCTCCAGCTGTAATACCCTTGAGCAAGGTACTTACCCTGAATTGCTCCAGAGAGTATATATGGGTAAATAGTTGTAAGTAGCTTTGGAGAAAAGTTAAATTAATGTAAATGTAATATTCTTCAAGACTGGCAGTTTGAGCTGATGGCCTATTAGATAAATAGCCCATTCAGTTTGTTTCCAGCAGGTCATAAACTAGCGACAACAGGGCTGGTGGCTGAAGCTCACCTGGTAATGAACTAGTAAGAGGACGTTTCTGTTACTGTTACTAATTCCCATTGGCATTTCCCTTTCCAGTTGCTGATTTCAGCGTTGACGCACTCGCCACCAATGAAAGCCAAGACCCGCGAGGCCTGGGCATCCCTAAGGTGTCGGGCCTAGAGAGGAGCCAGGAGAAGAGTCAGGAGAGCTGCAGGGATTCTCCCCTGCTGGGTTTTGCCGTGCCAAAGCAGCCTCCCGCGGAGGCTCAGCCGCCGGCCGAGCCGCCTCCGCCCAGCCCAGCCAAAGCCCCACGCTCGGAGCCTGTGTTCCGACCACGTTCCCCAGCCACACTCACAGGACCTAGAGGCCAAGATCCCTGCGTAGCAGTTCCCCCGCAGCTGCAGACCCAGACTCCAGTCCCGCTACAGCCCGAGCTGACATCGCAACCACGCCCTCCGCCCACCCCAAACCCGCACGCCCTGTCCCCTGCCTTGTCGAACCACTTGAGCCAGCCTGGGCAGCAACGCCCCCCCTCGCGCTGTGTCCCGCGACCCCTGTCTGCTTACAGCAGCAGTCTCAGCCTCAACGGTCTAAGGTGAGTTGCGGATCTGCCGGTGAGTCTCCTGTGCTGTGTTTCGCTGTGCCGTGCCGTTGCGCCTACCTTCACAACAGTGTCCAGTGTCCTATGTGACCGTGTTGTAATTTTCTTGTAAATGTTGCAGCTTCGTGTAAAATTATTGCTCGCACGTGTGTTTCGTGCAAGAGAGAAGTTCTTACGTTCTGAAGCCGAACACTTTCCGCTGCTTCGAGAAAAAGTTCTCAGTGACGATGAAGTGGTGTCAATTTTATTATCTTCGCGCGGAGTCGTCTGCGCTCGTAGCCTCTAATTCCCAGGTCGCCTGCACTTCTGCTGCCGCTCGGGGCACAGCTGAACGCCAAACTTGTTGCCGTTGCCTCCGACGTGCTGGGAACCGCACTCCACCTCAATCTCTGCCTCTCCACCTCGACTGCTCTCCCGCGTCCCCGGTTCTGCTTGCGTGCTTCTCGCTGTGAATAATTACGGGACAGCTGGAGAGACTGTTAGCTCAAATGAGTGTTTTGGCTTATCGTGGAGGATGCTGAAGCAATGTCTGCAGGCTTCCAGGGAAAATCTACACAGAGGAAAGCCAAACAGGTTCTCTGCCTTTCGCACGTAATCGAGCTTCTCAGATCCGCCAGAGCTGTTAAACAAACAGTTTGCTCAAACAAATGTCTTTGCTGATGTGTGCCGTGAAGCAGCCGTTTGCATTTTAGGCAGGCAGAATGTGACATGTGACTCCGTAGGGCCACCCACTTCTGAGCTTGGGCACTTATGAACGCCATCCAGGAAGCGGTCGCGGGAGAACCTTAGTTTGCACATTAGACTGCCTGTTGAAACTGACCACGTTCATGCAGTAACAGACCTGACACTTGGACAGAAGGTCTAACACGCAGGCGTTGCATACGTGTCATCCCATCTCACCCTCCCTCTTTGTGTCTTGTCTCTGCAGCAGCAGTCGGAGCAGCACCCCAGGCAAACCCCACGGCTCCCATCCACCCCCGCACCTATCCCACCACCCGGCCGCCTCGGCCTTCCCGCTGGCCCTGCCCGGCCAAAGCGTGGCACACGGATTCCCCCCAGCCCTCCAGTCCTCACCACACCCACATCAGCCCAATATGTTTGCTCCACCAGCGGCTTTGCCTCCACCTCCACCGCTCACGTCAAGCACTCTGCCAGTCCCTGGACACCCCGCTGGGAGTGCCTACTCAGGTATGAGATGACTTCTGCCTACTTTACATTTACATTTATTCATTTAGCTAACACTTTCCTCAAACTTAGAGCTACTTACAGTGTTAATCTACCTACAGTTATTTACCCATTTATACAGCTGGATAATTTTACTGGAGCAATTTAGGGTAAGTACCTTGTTCAAGGCTACTACAGCTGGAGGTGGGCAGGTGTAACCACCACACTAATTGCCATCCCCAGTTTTTGTAAGCAGTGTGTGTAGGTGAGTGTGTGAGACAGACACATACACAGGTACAGATTCTAACACTTTGTTCAAAGGCAGCAGCTGTAATCACTGCGCTGCCAGCTGTCCCCAGCTGAGATTAGGATGTCCGAGGCGAAATATCGTTCTTGCTGAATCTGTGGACCAGTACAGTACAGCTCTAAAGTACTTGATGGAATGACATCTGCTGGATGGAGTTGTCAGTTAACCTGTGTACAGAGTCTGGGCCTAAACTGTGACCTCACACCTTACTAACAGCAGGGGGCATAGTGGTTAAGTACAGGTTCTGTTAGGGTTACTGGCTCAAGACCAAGGTAGGGCCATTTTGTCTAAATTACTGTTATGAAATGTTCTGATGATAATATTTTTAACTTTTCGTGTTGCCAAAGTGAAAAGAACATCACAAAAAAAGACAGTCTACATGTGATTCTCCTGCTGCACTCAGTGCTCGACCTCCTCATAGGAGAAGAGCTGCTGGCAGATGTTTGAAACCCCCTTCGTTCTCAGACGGATCAGCAGACCCCTTCCTCCCCCCCAAATGCGGAGGGAAGGGGATTGTGACACCTATTTCCTGCCGTGTGCCAGCATCGTCACTCACATGCAGGAACAATGTCACAGTAATTGGAGGTGGCGCTATAGCATCGCTGTCACTAGAAAATGTCAGACGCAGAAATTCTGCTCACACCAGGTTCTCAGGCATTTTTATACGTAGGTTGAGTGCGTGTGTGTGTGCACGCGCACGTGCTGTGACAAACTTTATAGATCCCATCCCCCTTCCTCCCCCCCATCCCAGAACAAGACCTGCTTCGTCAGGAGTTGAACACCCGCTTCCTCGCCTCACAGAGCGCCGACCGGGGAGCGTCGCTGGGGCCACCGCCCTACCTGCGCACTGAGTTCCACCAGCACCAGCATCAGCATCAGCACCAGCACCAGCACACGCATCAACACACGCACCAGCACACCTTCACTCCGTTCCCCCACGCCATCCCGCCCACCGCCATCATGCCAACCCCAGCACCACCCATGGTGCGTACCCCAGCCAGAAATGTGAGGATAAGTAGAACACAACTCCAACCCGCCTGGGGCACAGGGGCAGTCCCAGGGACCGTGGGTGGGCGGATGGGCAGCAGGGTGGGTGAGGGGGGTTGATGTGCGGCTGGCTTGTGCTTTTTATAATGATGCATTTTTTGACAGTCTGTTTGCAGTGGTTTTCTTGTCCTTCTGTCATTTCAGCGGGTAATGAGTGTTTCTAGCTAGGAAATAGTTAGCTGGCAAAGTTCAGAGAACCTGCCTGCTGCTGGTTTGTTCACCCACCTCTGATGGCATCGTTGCCTTTCCTTGCACCTACTTACAGCTGGAAATGTGCTTTTTGCTGCAGATCACAGCCAAACCGCAGCTCCAGGGGAGCAAAACGCCCCGAGAGGCAGCTGCTACACACGCCACAGACATGTCGGCAGTATTAGGAAAGAGCTTACTTACTCAAAGTTATTTTGAAAGAATTCTCCAGGGCATAACAACATGTCACGAAGTTACTTTTCTGAAGGCAAATGAGAACACCTTATTAGGTTAGGACCACAGCATTTATTTTGACAGGAGACATGTTCCCCTTGTACCTAAATTATACATTTAAAACTACTATTTTGAGACACTGACTGCGTGTGCTGGTGTGATGTTGCAAACATGAGCAAATCAGGCTGGCGAGCTGAGGATGTCTAATGCTTTACGCTATTGAGGCCCAAATTGCTTGCAGTACGTCTCGCTACATTTTTAAAGCTCTGCATGATGTAATTGTTAAATAAATGCAGATTTATGCATCCGGGGTGTGCTGTCACTTTTTGGGCTGCACATTTTTAGGAGAGCAGTGCCTCCCCCCCCCCCTTTTTTTTTTTTTTTCTTTTTTCTCCTCCCTCTTCCTCCCCACCCCACTAGTGCTCCTATTTGTACACAATAAAGGCACCATGTTTAGATATAAAATCAGTGTGAAGAGAACGACGGTGTGCTGCGAGAGGCCTCAATGTTCTGACTCTCCCTTTTGACTGCATGCACTGAGCAGTGACTTATTTTATTCCCTTACAGTTTGACAAATACCCAACAAAAGTTGATCCCTTCTACAGGCACAGTGTGAGTTAACTGTCCATGTTCGTAGACAAGTTTTCATCTTGCATCCCACCCCCACCCTCCCCCCCGTCCATCCAATGGTGCTGGTGGTCGTAGCCGTTCTGCATAGAGCTGCCATGCTATTTTCCCATTGTTCTCACCTGTATGAGAGCACAGCATCCTGTCCACAGCGCAGCTTCACTCGTAGCCACAAGTCACCAGGCTGCCACGCACTGCACTTGTCACTTCATCACTGTGGAAAAACAGTCCTTTAAAATTTTCTGCGAATCCAAAGTATCCCATTGTTCCTCTTGCTGGCTTGAAAGTAGCATTTCAGGTGTCGTCCCCCCCCCCCCCCCCCGTGTTTTTTTTTGCTGATTCACAATCCCTTCCTTTGTGAGCGTGTTGGACAGGAGAGGAGAGTGGCCAGGATTAGTCTGGTTCTGGATGGATGCTGTCTGTCTGTGCAGTGCTGATGTCTAACATGTGTCTCTTGCTCGGCTACTGCTATCATTCTATTTTCTTTGCTGCAGTTTTTTTCCCTACAAAATCTCACTTCAGAGGTCAGCTTGCCGTACTCTGTGTACTTAGTCAGAAGACTGAACTGTAGACATGAGAGAACCTGGCAGCTTCTCCTTTTAATTGGTTGCTCACCATGTTCTGTAGCACTAGTTATGTATTTTAAATAGGTCTACAATTTTCTCATATTTGAGAAATAGTATTTTAAATGCATTCGCATTTATTGGTACTTTTTCAGTATTTTTCTTAGTGCAAGTATTATTTCATTGTTGCAAAAGTGCTCAGTACATGACAAATAATCAATAACTTGTTAGCCATGACATTCTTGTTTCCTGCATTTAGCAGTGAGTCATAACTTAAAATCTAACATTTTTCTATATTTAAGAAGCATACTGATCTACAACTGCACACCACCTTTAAATGCAGCAGCATGCATACAGTTTTGAGTTCACGTAATGGTGCGAGGCTTGTGCATTTGCTGAGCTGCGGCTGCCTGCTTGCTGAGTGCTCATGTGGTGTGTGCTGCACTGCTTTCAGCCAGGGCTCTTCTCTCTTGAGCTTCCTCCCCTGGCCTTGTCGCATTGTCTTCATCGTCCTTGTCCTCATGGTCCTGACACTTACTGACACTCCTTTTTTTTCCTCCCCCACCACCCTCTCTGTGTCCTTTTGCAGCTGTTCCACTCGTACCCTCCGGCCATGTCCGGCATCCCACCCATGATCCCACCAACCGGGCCTTTTGGCTCCCTGCAAGGAGCGTTCCAGCCTAAGGTAGGTGCGACCGGGTTATCTCTGCACTATCGCCCTCTTTCAGTCACACACGTGCAGGCTACTTGTCTCTCTTCATCTCTGGGTCACCCCTGCCATCTGGACAGGTTTCCACGAGGGTTGCCTCAGTGGCATTCTGTTCTGCGGGCAGTACCGCCTGCACAAAGCAATCCCTCTGGCGCTTGTTGGAGTTTTACTGTAATGCACTCTGTATGAAACAAAACAGGACAGATAGCATCTGCCCTGCCTGGAGAAAAAGCGCGTCTGTAGGCCAGTGAGAGGGGGGCAGTGCCAAGGCAGGTGCAGCATTACGCCGCTCATTGTTTCATTTTCTTTCTCAAGACTTCAAACCCTTTGGATGTGGCCTCTCGGCCCGGAACGGTGCCACACACGCTCCTGCAGAAGGACCCCAGGGTAAGTGTGCGCTTCCCAGGCTTGCTTTTACACACACACACACACAGCCGGTAGTTGAGGAAAGGCGCCGAACGCGTGTCGCTGTGTCAGTCGGTGACTGCTGCCGCTCTTGGAAACAATGAGCTCACAGTGGTAAGAGCGGCTCTGCTTTGCTACCCTTTGGTTTTCAATTGAAATATTTCTTTAATCACATACATGTTTAGTTATGAAGTAACCTAATGAATCAATATGAAGCACACGTTAAATGAATTGATAGTGTTTTTTTAGGATCATTTAGTTGTAAGTAAATTGATGTGATTTACCACGTCTGATTTACATAGCTCCTCCGCTTTATCAGTGGTTTACTTAAGCGCGGGATATGCCAAGAACAGTGAAGTATTTTGTCAGCCATATTTAACAGCTTGTCAGCATTGATATGCAGGAGCCCAGAGAGGGCAGGCAAATTCATAAATATAGCCTAATTATTCCCAGGAATGCTTCATTTGAAAGGGAAATTTTAACATTTTAATTGAGTCAATAATGAAGCGATATGCAGCTGTTAATTAGAAACATTGTGTGAGTGACAGACGTGTAACCAAGCTGTCACTCTTCCTTTCCAGCTGACGGATCCGTTCCGGCCCATTCTGAGGGTAAGAGCGCTTTATTTGCTGTGCAGCCGTTGCTCCGCAGCTCCCAGCGGAACCAGCAGAAAAACTCATTACGGCAGCATTCTGCCTTACAGGTGTCAATCCCCAGCCTGGGGTGTGAACTGAGGCGCTGCTCGAAAAAGCAGATGAGCATCGCACTCGCTATCGCTGCGGCGCGAATATTGGCCAGAGCATCAGTGGAACAAGTCCACTTGTATGAGCATGCAAACATGATTCTGGTGAACCTATTAACCTCCTATTAAAACTCTAGCTGGACTGTGGCAGCAATTGAGCGGTTACTTGTGTCAAAAACAAGACCAGCTGCTTTAATTGGAGGGAATTCGACAAAGAGAGAGTGATGCAGAACACTGAAGTGTGACAGGAAAGACGGCATGTGTGCTTCTGATTGGCGGATGTGCTTTTTTTTTTTTTTTTTTTTTTCCCCCCCCTCCTGGTCGCCCTGTAAATAACGGAACTTGGAAAAATCCTGCCAGTAACAGGCATCTCTGGCTGAGAGCCCTTGGGAAGCGTTGGCTCTCCCTCCAGAGGGCAAAAAGAGTGTAAATGCTGTACGTGTTTTGTTGTGGACAGATATTCATATTTGGACAGACAAATACAGTGCAGGGCGGCTGAGCAAGGGGATGCCCGGGGCTTTGAAGTGAGTTGTTCTTCCCCGTTTCCCCTGTCCACATGCAGAAACCTGGGAAGTGGTGCGCGATGCACGTGCACATTGCTTGGCAGATCTACCACCATCAGCAGAAAGTGAAGGTGAGTCCACTTTGGCGATTCTCTCCGTCCTCGCGTCGACCTGGCGCTCCCCGGAATCGTGTTTGTGTAGCGCTGGCAGCTGTCGAGGCCACGGGCATTTGTCTTAGCACTTACGGGCGGGGATTACGCCGTCAAGCCAATAAAGGGTTCTGCTTGGGGAGAGAAAAACAAACATAACAGGATCTGTTGGGCAGAACAGGAAGGAGAGCGTGTTCGCAGTAATAATCTTAGAGAGCAGGCCTACGGAGGCTTTGGGCTCCGCTCAAGCCTTTGCTTTCAGTCAGACTGCCTGCTTGCAGCTTGTCCATTGTTTTTAAACCCACTCTGCCTTTTTTTTTTTTTTTTTTTTTTTTGTTTTCTTCACAATATCTTTCTAAGACTATGTGGCTAAATTCTGAAAGACAGGATTTGTCTCCATTTTTTGCTAATTCTTTCAAGTATTGCATTGGTTGCGTTTCCTCGCTTAGCAGTAGTCTGTGTTACTGCCTTGTTCTTCTACCTCAGTGTCTTCATTGGGGAGGAAATTAATCCATATCCTTTCATTTGAGTCATATTATGTTTTGTGTCTAATCTGAAGTTATTTAATTTGCCATGCTTAATTGGAGACAGAATTGTTTGCTGTTATTGATTCAAAGTCCATGTGTGGGTTTGAAAGTGTGAAGACTGCCACCTTGTGGCCATGATGGGGAAACAGAAGCACAAAGTGCACTGGAATGGGCTGAATACTTGAGTCAAGTTTCTTCTCACAGTGTTTTCTGCAGATCCCAAGATGTAAAATTGTTTCGCTAATGGGCCTAACTTAATGAACGCATTTTTTCTGTGTAACCAACTGGCAGTCGTATGTGGATTGGACTCTAGTCGCCCTCTGGGATTGCACTGACATCATGGCCCCCGCTGCCCTTTTTGACGTGGACTTTGTCCTTCGCATTTGGCCTTTTCCAGCAGCAGATGCAGGTGGACCCCCACAAGCTGGACTTTGGGCTCAAGGCTGATTTCCTGAGTCGACCCCCAGGCCCCAGCCTTTTTGGCACAATCCATCATCCCCATGATTTGGCTCGACCCGCCACCCTCTTCTCTGCTGCAGGTACCAATGAGGAGGGGGTAATGAGCCTTGGGTGGCCCCACCCCCCTGCAATGTTGGTGTTTACAGTACATATACATTTATTCTTTCACTGTTCAGCAAAGAAGCAACAAAAGGAGGATGAAACCTACCACACTGTCTCACACACACACATAGTATGTACACACGCTCCCTGTGATGGATTGCATTTGTCAGCCACATCCCCCCCCCCAGGTAGGTTGTGAAAGGTTTTGCATCATTAAGCAAGGCATATCACAGTGGTCCCTAACATCTTCCCTATTATCCAGCAGTAATAACGAGCTGAGTGGGACATTTCCACATGAATCAAGTCAAGACCACCCAATGCACAGGAGGGGCCTGAATGTCTTTTTTTCCCCACTGCAGGTTCTACGCACCCATCGACCGCACCCTTTGGACACCCGCCCCACCACCCCAGCAATTTCCTCACCGCCAGCCCACACTTAGGTGAGCAGCTAACGGTTGGATTTTAAACACAAGTATTTGACTGCTTCTTGCTCTCATTTTGAATGACACTTTTTATTGGCTATAATAAAACTTTTCCTGTATGGAACTGATTGGCGGGGCGGGGGAATAGTCAATACAGCCAAAACAAAACACAAATGTTTCCAGACCCAGTGCTGAAGGGAGATCGAATGTACAGCTGTTACATGCACAGAAATGTTAGTTTTCAGTAGTTACCAAAATGCTCATTTGAATAAATAAGAATACAGTCAACGAGTAGGTGAGTTAAAGAAGCGGCTGCGTTTCTGCAGCTTCGGTTCCTTTCTCAGTTGTACAGATGCTCCTCAACTAACGATAAACCCATTGTAAGTGGGGAAAAATAATCAGTCAAAAAAGAATACACTACCGCACCTACCGAACATCCTAGCCTACCTTAAACATGCTCAGAACACTTAACACAGCCTACAGCTGGGCAAATTTAAGCAAGAGACACACATGGGTATATAATAGACACAAAATAAACCGCTTTCAACGCAGTATCGGTTGTTTACACTCGTTGGTGTGATCGCTACAGAGACTGCGATCGTGGTTGAATGGATGCTGCAGCCCGCTGCCATCGCCCAGCATCAGGAGAGGGTATTGCATCACATATCACAAGTGCGGGAACAGATCAAAACTCAAAATTTGAAGTACAGATTCTACCGAATGCATATCACTATTGTACCGTCGTAAAATCGAAAAAATCCTAAGTCAAACCTTCGTAAATAGAGGAGCATCTGTATACTAACATGATAGGAGATCTGTCTGGGGGTAATGTGTGGTCAGTGAATACCTTCATTGTCTGTCTCCTCTCAGAGCCTTTCAGCCGACCGCCCTCATTTGGCGGTCTGGCCACCCTGAGCACAGCAGCGTTTGGTGGGTTGGGAAATCCAGCACTAAGTGAGTACATTCTCCTGCAAGCATTAAAGCCATCCTTGCCTTTCCCAAGGTCCCCAGCTGCCATTCTCAGGTGGTGCTTAGCTTTGTTTGCCCTTGACCCCCCAGCGCCCAACTCTGTGTTTGGCCCCAAGGAGAATCCCAATTCACAGCAGCACTTCAGCAGCTCCCAAGAGCCCTGGAACCGTCTCCACCGGACACCCCCTTCCTTCCCCACACCTCCTCCGTGGTTGAAGCCTGGGGACTCTGAGAGAAGCACTTCGGTCACCTCACACGATCGTGATCGTGATCGAGACACGGACAAAAGGGACACCTCTGCCAGCAAGGATGACAAGGAAAGGTGTGTGTGTGTGTGTGTGTGTGTGTGTGTGTGTGTGTGTGTGTGTGTGTATAAAGCCTTGGGTGCTGAGAATTCCAGCTTTGGTGCAATGTGTCTGTCAGGGTTCTGCATGAAACCAGCACTTTCACATCCTTTATGTTGACGTAACTGATTGCAATAGCTTACCATGAAAGCAGCAATTTGATATGTGTGGTCACGTCTAGAATGAATAAATGAATGAAACTTTTAGTCCCAGAGGGAAATTTCATTCAGTTGCAGCGGCACACAACATACATATATGACACGCATACACACATCTACATACATATATACCTACATACAGAGATAAAACACAGAGATAAATTAATAAGCAGATTAAGCAAAGCATATAAGCTTAACGTGCCCTTATCTGACTATGGACTTGTCACATTGAGAATAATACAGGTAATGTCAGCCTCAAAGCTCAAACCCAGTGGGGTTTTCTTGCTGTGTTCTTAATGCTCCAGGGAAGCCATTGAAAAACGCCACCAGAGCCATGCGTCTCCTGCCCCAGTATCCTCCATTGGGCCACTGGGCCACAGCCGAACGGCTGAGTCGGCCCGGAGTCATCTGCCTGGAGAGACACGGGACAAAGAGAAACCCAAGGAAAGAGAGAGGGAGCGGGAGCAGAATGATGCCTGGAAGGAGGCTGGTACTGAGGAGCACAAGCAGAAGGACAGCCACCACAGTGAGAAGGATGCTCCTGTCATCCATGACAGCCGGGCGGTCGAGGAAAAGTCCATCAACCGGGTGACGTCACCCTATGTGCGGCCTGCTGGCCCCGAGCGTCCCAACGGAAGCTTAGGTCGTGACCCCAGCGACCGGAAAGCCGAGGCCCAGTACGAACACCAAAAGAAAAGCGGTGAGGTCAAAGTGAAGGAGGAGCGCAAGGAGGAGCAGGAAGGCCCTGTAGATGGCCCGCCCTCCCACAGACCCACTGACCACCCCCCTACAGCCCCACCAGGCCCAGGAATCCACCCACCCTCTTCAATTGCTTCCATGACTATATCCATGGGCATGGCAGGCGTACACCCCATGAACAGCATCAGCAGCTTGGAGAGGACTCGTGTGGTGGCCCCTTTCATGGGCATCAGCCCCATCCCGGGCACCGAAAGGTTCCCCTACCCTCCCTTCCACTGGGACCCCATGAGAGACCCCCTCCGGGACCACTACAGGGGTCTGGACATCCATCGCCGGGATCCTCTAGCTCGGGACTTGCTGCTGAGGAATGATCCCTTGCATCGGCTGGCGGCGCCCCGGCTGTACGAGGCAGAGCGCTCCTACCGGGACCGGGAGCCTCACGACTACAATCGGGACCACCACCACCACCACCACCCACTGGTGCTGGAGCAACGGCGGGAGCAGGAGCGTGCCCACCTGGAAGAGCGTGAGCGGCTGCACCTGCTGCGGGATGACTATGAGCATGGTAGGCTGCACCCTATGCACCACCCAGCCCTGGACGCCCATCTACCCCACCCTGGCCTCATGGCTCCCAGCCTTCCCAGCATGCACTACCCCAGGGTCAGCCCTTCGACAGCTCACCAGAATGGCATGCTCAACAAGACTCCCCCCACTGCTTCCCTGAGTGCTCCACCGCCATTGATCCCCACGCTGGGGGCACGGCCCAACTCCCCCAGAAGGACTACGCCCCTGACAGCGGATATTAGGGACAGACCTCCTTCTCACACCCACAAAGACATAGAGGCGCGGTGAGCACTGGTGTAGAAGATGCCCGAGCCTTGTGCCTGTCTGACACTGAACTCCGACCAAGCACTTAGTACTGGGCTGCCAGAGTGTACCATAAATGTGTGTAAATATGGGAAAGGAGAGCGAGAGCGCTGACACGTTTTTGATACGAAAAAAAATCTGAGAAAATTGCGAGGAAAAAATAAGCAAATATTTTATCTGATTTGCTCCTGCTTTTGTGTGTATATCTTTTTACCTCTACAGAGTAACAGTTGTTGAGCAATCAGGAGACCTGGCAAGGACAGAGCACCTCTAGCGCAATGTACAGGTGACTTAAAAAACGGTTAGTCACAGAAGGCAGACTTTGTACATATGTGTACAGTTGATGTGCTTCGGCCCCTGAGGTCAAAATCGCGGTACAAATATGCAAAAGGGACTAATGAAAGCTTTACTTTGAACACATGTACAGAGGAGCGCAGCTGGAGTGCAGGACTTCTTACAAATGAGCTTTTTTCCTATTTGCATTAGTTTGCTCGGCGCACTTGCGCGGAGTTAACATTGCTTCACAGATCACCCCCCTCCAACTATGCAATGAATGTTTTTGGCTCCCTTCTGAAAGTCTCAGTGGTTTTCAAAAGGAGCCTTTTCACTATCCAAACTTGCCTCCCTCCCAGACAAAAGGCTGTATTCTCTTCATAACTGGAAGGCCCTGTACATTTCAATCTCCGCTTTTGGGTGACTTCTGGAAAACCATATTTTTCCCTTTTTGCTGTTGATTTAATGTCCTAGGTCTGCCAAAAATAAAACAAAACATACACCAGATGCATTTGTATGTATTCATTCATTTAGCTGACACTTCTCCGGAGCGACTTACCCATTTATACCGCTGGGTAATTTTTACTGTAGCAATTTAGGGTAAGTACCTTGCTCAAGAGTGCTACAGCTGGAGGCGGCATTCAAACCTGTGACCTTTGGGTCCAAAGGCAGCAGCTCTAACCAGTGCACTACCAGCTGTCCCAGATCATATCTTTCCTGAATATGCCATTGGTTTGCTAGTGACAATCCTTAGAGTTTTGTTTTTCAAAATTATATTTTAGAGTCGTCCCAGCCCTAAATTGAGCAAACTCATGAGCCTAAAAGGTACCAAAAGCATCACCTTCTGTACCCCGTCACCCCTTGTTATGTAACAGCAAGATCATAATTGGGCCTTTTTCGTTTGGAGGAAATACAGCTTTAATAAGGCAGAAATCGTCTCTTCCGAAGGAGAGTTAAAGTATGTGTATGAAAATAAAATTAGTTCCGTTGGTTTAACAGTGTATTAAAGTGCTATCCTAAGTTGTTGTATCTTGAGAAAAGAAAAGATGGAAAAAGTCTGAACTATGGACAGTTTGTTTCTAATGAGCAGAGTTCTATTTTAGTAGTCTACTGAAGGTTTAGTTGTACGCTTCAAACTATGTGAAATCCAGATGTTGTGCAGTGTTTTTTATCAAACAAAAATGTACACTGGAACAGTAGTGTTAGTCAATGAGTATTGCAAAGAGATTAACAAAAACCTTTTTTGCTGTTTATCATGTACGTAAAATGAAGTCCTTTCTAGATCATATGTAAAAAAAAAAAAAAAAAAAAAAAAAAAAAGGCGAAGCGACTGAATCTTCAGCATGTTCCTCATTTAAACTTGTGTTATGTAAATTGTGCCATGTTATTAAAAAATACGAACTAAACCATAGTTGACTTCCTTTTGTATGCCATCTTGTCGCTTTAAAATTTCCATCCAATCTCTCTCCAAATATTGTCACATTCTTGGATAAACTGGGCTGTTTTTAACCATGTGCCAAGTAAGCCTTCAGTCTCAGTTAAAATGCACCGTTTCCTACCATTGGTACTAGAGCTGGATTTGGAGATACCAAATCGCTGTAGGTCTCTCCATTGTGGAGAAGTCCCAAATCTTCATGAATCTTTGTGAAAATGAGCCTCTGCCCTCTATAGTCCTGACTGCAGCCTTGCCTCTCACACTTTGATTAAATATGGTTCCATCTTACTCGCTTTTCTTCACCACTTGTCAGGGCCGTGTTGGTCCGGAGCCTTTCCCGGAATCTACAGGTGCAAGACTGGGGGAGTTACACCCTGGACAAGATGCCAGTCTACTACAGGGAACATCTTACTGTCTTACACTGCAAAAAAATGCAAATTTTCATGAATGAATGCCATACTAGTGAGAAAATGAGTATCACTACAATCTTAAAACCTGAAAGTTGTTTTTCTGTTTAAAAAGGTTTTTAGCCCATTTCTTTAGTAATAGAACCAGTACTTTGGAAAATAAGTCTCATCTGCTCGAGCGAAGCATTGGAATATATTTGCACTCCTGTCTATCTTGCAATAGAGAGGCTGCGCAGCAAGGTGGTGAGAGAACCCTCGATGCACTTCGTGCTTTTCTATGCGGCACCAGCAGGTGGCGCCAAACTACTGTACTACACGTGTTCAGTTGTCATTGTGAACACTTCAAAATTAAGTGTCAATGACATTATTTGTAAAGGAAAAATATACTTAGTAAGGTACCTATAATGAGCCCTTTCTTCTGTCCCTCTTTCCCTCTACTTTATCTCACTGTTTTCTAGTTTTATTCTGCTGTTGATTTTGTTTTTCTTTGGCACTACAGTGGGCCTGCCTCACAACTCTGGTTTGGTGGGCTGCGATGTTTGAGTCCAGTTCAGTCTATGCAAACTTTGCATCTTCTCCCTCTTTTCCAGTGGGTCTCCTCCAGGTGCTCTGGTTTCCTGTCACAGTCCAAAGATGCACTTCAGTTGAACTGGTGACTCTAAATTGTGTGTTATGCGTACGTACGTTTGAGCGAATGAGTGTGTGATTGCCTGTGATGGACAGGCATCCTGTCAAGAGTGTGTCCTGCATCACACAATATGCTCCCAGGATAGGCTCTGGACCACCATGGCCCTGCATCAGATAAGCAGCTGCTGAGAAATGATGGAAGAATGGATGAATGATGGATAAATGTTTCTGTAAATTCCTTCAGAGTTGTTGTTCTGGTGCTTGGACACCCAGAGGTTTGTTTGTTTCCTCCTTTCTGTTTGGGAGTTGTTTTTGTGTAGAAAAGTACCTCTCCCTTTTCTCCTGTTTTGAATTCTAAAAAGCAGGTTTCACTGCATTACAAGTCTGAATGCGGGTTGATTATTTATGGCATATTATTATTGTTATAATTATTATTAGTCACCATTACCACAGTGGATTCACCCGAAACAGGGCTGGACCCACAGCTTTCTCTTTCTTTGAAATAGTGGGAAAGGGCATGGTGTTCAGTCCACATGAACTGGACTTCTAGCACTGTTGCAGCAGCTCCACCCTTTCATGATACCCAGAAGCACACCAGTACTTGGGGAAATCAAAGCTCTCTTTGAGTCTCCATGACAGGAAGGTCTTTTTCAGCTCCTCTATCTGCAGATCTCCTGCTGGTAACTGAGAGCCATCAGACACACACAGACACACAAACCTGACTTAGCCTCCTGCTTGAGCATCTTACCCATCTTAATCATAAAGATTAGCCACAACAAAACTGCAAAGGTGAATATTCTTTCCAAAGTTCTATGTGTAGATATATTTACATTATTAGCAAAGCATTTCTTTATTTACGTTAACTTCCAAATGTCCTCACTTGGAACAAAAAAATTTTGACTTTTATTTTGCAGTGTTGAGCATAATGGTCCTGGAGAAGTTTATCACATGAGCTAGGTTGTTTAAAGCTGGCAAAATCTAATCACCAGCGCTGAGGGAAGGAAAATTTCCCCAGTAGCAAACAGAATACACTGATAATATATTCCATCCATTGCCAAGAAGCAGTGAAATGGATAGACAAGTGATTTGATAATAGCTTGAGGGATATTGCGGCAATTCAGGCAAGTTGCAAAGAGTTAGAGGGGTGTCCGGCAGAGATTAAGTCGGGACTTCCCGGTAAGTATAAAGCATGGATCTGTCATCTTACCACATGTCCTCTTGCCCATTCTGGTTTACAAAGTACTAGCACAAGCAGTAGGGGAGCATGGTGGTGCAGTGGGCTTGGCCGGGTCCTGCTCTCTGGTGGGTCTGGGGTTCAAGTCCTGCTTGGGGGGCCTTGCGATGGACTGGCATCCCATCCTAGGTGTGTCTCCTCCCCCTCCAGCCTTGCGCCCTGCATTGCTGGGTTAAACTCCAGTTCGCCTCGGGACAAGTGGTTTCAGCCTGTGTGTGTAGCACAAACACATTTGGTATCAGAGAGAAAAATAAACTGTTATCTCCAGAGCTGTCTTGGCATTCCTCGAATGCTGAGCAGCATTGCCTTATAGAGGGAGCATAACAACCTCAAGTTCCCTTTTAGGTGCCTGAAGAAGGAGTTTAACGTACTGTGGCAAAGGAAGTGCTGCTATGCAGGGACTTGAGTGATCCTAGAGTTGCTGGATCAAGCACTGAGTTAAGGACAGAAAGGAAAAGGATACACTCTGGCTATAGTGGCTCAGGCAGAGTCCCAGCTTCAGCACAGCCTCATGGTGGGCACAGTGGATTCTGGAAGAGCACGTTTGGGCAGTGTTCCATCATGGCAATATGAAAAGATCCAGGGGAAGAACCTGATACAGAAGGTGGTGCGGGCAGTATCATAGGAGGAGCAAGTGTCTAGGATGATAGGGATGCAACAGCAGAGAGTGTGGACTAGATGTAAAGTCTCATGGCAGAGCTCTTGAGAGCAGAACTTCACCATGCAATGTTCATGATCCAGGCAGTTTACAGTGCACTGCATGGTTCACCTACCCTGTATAGCTGGGGAAAAGTTGATTCTCCATCATGTTTGAAGAGAGCATTATTGGAGAATGTCCTCAATAACTGCCCAAGACTGCTAAGTGAGGGCTTGTCTACAACTATGAGCTCAAGGCTGTGGCAGAGTTTTCCAGTGTGGGCATAGCACACAGGAGGACTTGCTGGTCAGCAAAGCAGGCCATAGCATTTGTTAAGGAAGGGTAAAGCATATAATCAGCACCCAGTGCCAGTTCAGAGCTCCATGTATTGCACCGGACTTGGCTGAGTTAGTGAACCACCTAAGGTTTCTATTCATCATCACAGAGACATCTCTGATGCCAGACATCATGTTGCTGTTAGAAGCCACTATGTAAGTGATTTTGTTGGACCTTACAGCTCCTTGGGAAGAATAGGAAGGAAGGAAGGAAGGAAGGAAGGGAGGGAGGGAGGGAGGGAAGGAAGGAAGGAAGGAAGATGGTGATGTTTAAGGAACTGGTGGAACAGTGACATTGAAAAGGTTGGAGGACAAGATGTGTGCCTACTGAAGCTGTCATGGTTCAACAAGGATCCAACAGACAGGACTCAATTGCAGGTGCTTCTTTATTGAGGGCTAGGCGAGAGAATAATTGGGGATACGTGAGGGTCGATCAATTGGCGTTCGTCATCAGAGGAAGCATTAGGGAGCCGGAGTCAAGGGGACAGGAGCAAGAAGTTGAGGAACCAGGGGAGACGTTTTCAAGGGCAACGGAGGAGGGAGTGAGGAAGAGCACAGGGGAGGACACACAGAGATCACATGGAGTTGCAGTTGCTCAAACGAGGTTCTGCGGTCTCCGTGATTTGGTGCAAGTGCAGTAGTTGGGCACATGGTTGGGGCCGTGATAGATGCAAGCCTCAAGGGCTTTACAAGGAAGTGTTGGTCTGGAACCAGAGGAGGAATGCCATGAAAGTTGTGGTGAGGGCATGTAGACGGCTGTGGATAAGGAAAGGTGAGCCATGGGTTCAAGGTAGCGCTACCTGGAGGCAGGCCAGGGCCTGATCAGCCCTGAGTGGTTACCTGAGTAAGAGTGTCTGATGCTGAAAGGTTCAGAAGACTTTTTTTTCACAGCCATTTTGCACATATTATCCCATTGCCATGAACCATACTTTTCTTTCTTCACACTTTTCCTTGTTGCATTTGATTTTGTTTTTGAATTAGGCTGCAATAGAAAAGGAGCTGTTTTGGTGATATATCATTACGAACACAGAATGCATCCGCTTTCTTTGACTGCTCTGAGAGCAGCCTGGGAAAGAAATCTCCAAGATGCCCAATCTGATCATAACCTACCATTAGTTCTCGGTAGGTAGCATTTGACCTTTACAAGAGGGTGTCATAGTTTGATTCAGTTCAACATTGTGCAACATTTCCGTATGGCTGGAGCCAGATTGCCCAGGATTGACCGTGACACAGATCCTGCATGCAATAGATGCAACAAAACCCTTGCCTCTCAGAGGCACACTTTTTGGACATGTTCTAAATCAACCACCACCAGGATCTCAGTATTTGACAGTATTTTCTCAGTATTTGTCCACTAGTTTAGGTGTCACAGTTCCAACCTGACTATGAATAGTGCTTTTTGGTATTCTACCTGGAGGGGTCTCTATGACCAGCAGCCACCTGTGTATCTCTACTGACTAGTTTTATGCTAAAGCATTAGAGAAATAGCACTCCTCCTTTTAACGTACACTGGGTCAGAACATTTCTTAAACCTTGAAAACATTAGGCATACATTGCTGTGCTTTGCTGCTGAATTTTTCAGTAGATCAGGAATTCCCTTTCACCTCTGAATGTTTTTATTCATGTCCTGGTTTCTTCATATATTTCTTTATTTCTCTATTTCTCCTTTTTAAAATTTCATCTATGTAAGTTATCAGTTGATTTTTTACATTGGGAGTAACTGGGAGGGCTGGGGACATTTTGTGTGGTTGTATAATGTACATTTTCTCTGTCACAGTATTTTATCCATTATTTGACAATATCAGCATGAAGTACTACATTAACATCCTGTCTGGTCTTGGGGCACTTGCCATCAAGCCTTCAAGGGAAACACAGAGATGAGCTGTGGCCAATGAAACTATCTGGTCAAATGATAGTGATGAATTTTTCAGTTCCCTTTAAAAGTGACTGTGATTGATCAACAGAAGTCAGGGTTTGCAGTTATAGCAAATTGTTTAGTTCTAATGAGTGAATTCTCACACTCACACACACACACACACACACACACAAAAAAACAAACAAACAATGTCAACAACCGCCTGTCCTGAGCGGGGTCACAACAAGCCATAGCCTACGAGGCAACAAAGGGTGCAAGGCTGAAGGGGGAGGGGACACATCCTAAGGAGTGAATATTAAAACATTAAATATGAAAAATTAGTAATGAAAAGAGCAAAAGAAGTTGAATGAGGTAAAAGTACATTTTTTCTTTACAAATACACCTGAGTAAGAAGTATTGATGCAAAAAATTATTCTGAAAAGTACAATTTCTCCAGAAATTTCTCTATATAGTTTTATCAGCCCACACACCATATTCACCAAGGTGACTTATACTGCTAGATACACTACTTACAATGGGTCACTCCTCCATACATCAAAAAATTGTGATAGGAGGTGACATGGTGGCACAGCAAGTAGTGCTGCTGTCTCACAGAGTCTGGGTGGTGTGGCAGCCTCTGGGTTTGATCCCTGCTCAGTATGTGTGGAGTTTGCATGTTCTCCCTTTGTCTGCATGGGTTTCCTCCCTTAGTTCAAAGACATTCTGTTTAGATGGATTGGTGACTCTAAAATCACCCACTGTGTGTATGTGTGAGTGAGAGACAGGAAGTGTGTTTCATTGGTATATGGATGAGCGATTCATTGTAAGTAGTGACTTGGCTTTGTAGGTCACCTTGGGTGAACAAGATGTGTTCAAGTGGAAGTCACTTCAGAGGAAAGTGCTAAATGAAGTGACATACGGCGGTCAGTAGTTATCATGGTAGCAGACTGAGAATTTCTCAGAAGCCTTATAGTCCTTACTAGCAGAGAAAATTTGGGATTTTACAGAGAGGTACTAGCAGACTAAGAAGGCCACAATGGCAACAGTTGTAGAAGTAAAAGCCTGGGGTGTGTGTGTGTGTGTGTGTGTGTGTGTGTGTGTGTGTGTGTGTGTGTGTGTGTGTGTGTGTGTGTGTATGGAGAATGACCTCTGGATGTCCTTGAAGATATTCTGGCAAAGTCCAGTAATTAAAGAGGATTAAGAAGAATGTCACCGAGGCATCCAGTGGTAATGTCCTACTTACAGAGTGTAGCGCTGCAAGCCTCTAGTAGTCTTTGTCCATCTCTTGCCAAATTTTTTACAGCTGTGAGAGAACAGCAGAGGTGAATGAAGTTCATCCATAAATCCTAATAGCCTGGATTCAGCCTTGGCTAACACAACTACTCAATATTCTATAAGCCAGGGACAATACCTAAGGATGGGAAGGCAGGGGTCATGTTCACATCTTCAAAAAGAAGCTGGCTTCTATCTTTCAAGGAATCACTACTCAACCATCTCAGTCACTCCCCAAGTCCAGCAAGATAAGAGCTTTTAAAGCAGAGTGTTTAAGAATCAATAAAACACACGAATCCTGCAGGCAGTTCTCAAAGGGGCTCTAAATTTTGAGAGACCCCCCCCCCAGGTAGCACAAAGCACGACCAATACTTTTCATATCCTTGATCTTTATCAGTAATGGAATGGATGGTTGTGTAAAACAAAATTTACGCAAAAGTCAAAAAATTGCCTTTTTGACACCAGTCCAGATGGGCTGGGGCAGCCACATGAGCTTGTTTTAATGGTGGGGCCCATGAAGAAACTGATACAAACATCTTTCTCATGCGTGTGAAAGGATAAAAATCAATCAGTCCTGTAGGTTGCCAGAGATGTTTTCTATGTCTAACAATTAATAGAATTTGAAAAAATATTGAAGAAAAATACCCATAGTATCTTTTAAATTGGCAAAAATTATGTAGACGTGTTATATCGCTTTTCTTTGCCAGAATGTACTATTTATAAAAAGCAGTATCCATGAATCAGGATAAAACCACATAGAGCCGTTCTGGGTCTTCGTAATTTGAGGAAATAATGATTATTACATCAACAACAAAATTGCTCATGTCTACTGCCTTATGTAGTCTTTGGTATAGTGACTATAAACAATGACTGCTGCTATTGTGTCTGCAAATGCCTCAGAACATTGATATGGTTTCTTAATTTTATTGGTTGCCTATCTTTTGTAACAAGGCATCAGTCTAACCAAAAGCTTTATTTTATTGAAGATATTTTTCATTAAACCTTAAGCATATTAGCATGTCAGTGTTACACAGGTCTTTTTTTACCCCTTTGGGGATGTTTGTCTGCCTGCATGACACTTTAAAATTAATTAACCCCTAGAAATCAGAAATGTGACACATTTGTACTGTAAGGATAAACAATGCAGGGAAAGCAGAACATGTCAATGTATGCCAGTCGGATTGCAGTGTTCAAAGATTTGTGCATGTGACTTTTGAACTGTACAAATGTATCATATACGTAATACAACAGAGGAAAACACAGATGAGTGAATTTCCATCAAGCATGTATAATATTTCCCAGAGCACCATTTTGACCGTTGCCTGTGTAGAAGATTTTGTGCAGTGTGGTACCATTTTCAAGTATTTTGGAATGAATGAGGGTTTGCACTTATGTAACAAGGGTCTTTATAACACAAAACTGCAACAGCTCAATCAATCAAAAAAGGAAACAGAAACATGTAAATGCAACTAAAATAATGAAAAAAACTATGAATCTTGCATATTTATGGTCTTCAGATGAATCAAAAGGAAACTTCATAATGACTCCTACACATTTAACCAGTTGTTTAACCCATGTTGTTTTAATTTTTCTTAGTTTTTCATTCTTCTGTTTTGCCAAAAGATACCTCTTAAGAACCACAGTGTTTATTTCAAACATAAATATTAAGCAGAAGACTGTTAATTTCAGCTTGTTAGATAATAGTGTTAATACTGTTATAAAAACCTGCCCATGTGGCCACCCCAGCCTGTCTAAGGATTGGTGCCCAAAAAGAAGCTATTTTATTTACCTTCGTGTAAATTTTGTTTTACACAACCATCCAATCCATCAATGATAAAGATCAAAAACATGAAAAATAATGGCTGTGCTTTGTTCTGCCTTGGAGAGGGGTATGTTAAAATTTTGCACACTCTCACTACCTGTTGAAGAGTGATGCCCACTGATTTAATTCTTGTAAGAACACCAGGAAGAGGAGCTTGTATTGCCATGGTACCATGAACTCACATATTAATTCTAGTCAGGGTCATTGGTCAAGAAAAAGTTGCAAATTTTTCAGAGGTATTTGCTCCAGTAGTTGTGGTTTCCAGATTATCACAGGCCAAAATGCCTTTGCACATTTCACCATTACTCAAGTATAAATACCAACTGAATGTGAGTTGCAAGTTATAGTTAATAAAGTTAGTCATAGTGAATTAGTGAATAAAGGTCCCGCTGTGTTACATATACTGTACTTCAGTTTTTAAAGAAAAAGGGAACAAAGTTTTTTTAGATTAAAAAATGTATGTCACTTTGTTCTGTGGATGCCCGTGGTATTCACACGCACACGCACACGCACACGCACACGCACACGCACACGCACACACGCACACACACAAAATGACTACAACTGCTTGTCCTGAGCAGGGTTGCGGTGAACTGGAGCCTAATCCAGCAGCACAGGGCACCAGGCTGAAGGGGAGGGGACACACCCCACACAGGACGCCAATCCACAGCAAGGTACCCCAAGCAGGGCTCGAACCCCAGACCTACCATACAGCAGGCCCTGCACTGCTGCACCCACGTATCCCCCCCCCCCGGTGGTATTCTGATCTGACAAAACAAAACTCTTTCTTTGTTTTGCAAGAGGTATAATATAGACATTTATTTTTTACAAGGGGCTGCTTGCCTGTTCTACACATTTGAATTTCTGGCAGAATCAGAGGCGGTGATGTTTACCATTTGCTAGAAATCATTCTACAGGAGTTCCAGTATCAAGATGTACAGTTAAAGGTACATTTATTGGCAGCAAAGTCTAAAGAATCTCATTTCATTAGTTAGGTAGCTGGATAGCTACTATAGTGGCTGTTGAAGAAAAAATGTTATTGCTGGGGAATACAGTATTATATGTATGGTTCCACCAATAAGCAATACAATAGTAATTTACTTCCTGAAGTTGATCAAATTAATAAGATGAAAGACATGTTTCAGGAAATTTAAATAATTTTAGGGGGAGATTTTAATGCGTTTTTTGATGTTATAATGGACAGATTCCACATCCCTGTTTGAGACATCCACCCCCCCATCCCCCTGCTGGTAATGCACAGTTACACAGTTGGTTCAGCGGTTACTGATACATCAAGGCCTAAAGGAATGCACCTGATGTAATAAGGATGAGTCTAAAGAATCTCATTTCAAAACTCATTAGAGGGCAGAAAAACAAGACCTCTGTTGAATTGTCAGTACTGACTATCAGCTATGATCCTAAAATCACTCAAACTTATTAGAACCTTCACAGTTTTAGAAGTTTTGGATTTTGAGAATTAAGGAAATTATATGAACATGCTGGAAGTGAGTTGATTAAAGAAATCCATACAGCCAAAACCGGGTATTTCTGAAATATAAATATGTGGCTATTAAAATAATTAAATACATTTCAAGATCTGGTAGAATAAAGGGTTCACAGTTTTTTTTTCTGCAACTCTAAGTGTGGTTTGGAGGTTGGGAAAATCCCCTTGAAGCTACTTGTATGAGCTGCTTTTCATACACAAATACTTTTATGTACATAACTTATGAACATATCTTTCCCCCTCATACATATACCATCTGGAACAAATATTAGAAACAAAACACCGATTTTATATAACAGATACTATTTCTGTAAATTTTGATAAATTGTGATACCTAGCGAAGCATTAAGAATTGCAGTATTAGTCCATTAGAAACGTTGGAATGATTTAAACCTTTATCAGACTACATTTAGAGTTACGGATGTAACGAAATGTTAAGATCGCTATTGCAGATTGGTAGTATCCTCGCAGTTAAAATAATTCTTTGTTTAGGAAACAGACATAATGACTGGGGGGAAAAAAAACTTGGACGATCCCCAATAAATGTTGTATAACTAATATCTAATGTATATACTGCATAACTAATGTGTGGTGGCGCAGTGGGATTGGCTGGGTCCTGCTCCCTGGGGGGTCTGGGGTTTGAGTCCTGCTTGCTGTGCCTTGTGATAGACTGGTGTCCTGTCCAGGGTGTGTCTCCTCCCCTTCCAGCCTTACACAGTGTGTTGCCGGGTTAGGCTCCGGTTTGCCGCCACCCCCCCTTGGGACAAGCGGTTTCAGACTATGAGCGTGTGCATTGGAAGGTTTATGTTTGTTCGTTCAATCTGTCTTTTAACTCCACACAGTGTGTATTTGTATTTTCTAAAGTTTTTGGAAATGCTATATTTCCAAAAACTCGTTTGTATCGTTTACATACATCTGTGTTGTTCTTGTTGTTTAAAAGAATCTTTAATCTGACTTTAACTGAAAAGAAGAAAGGTGGTTTGTAATGGACGTATTAAATGGACACACTATTATATTGTACCGTACACACAAAGGGAGCCGCTCCGGAACAGTCCTGCCTTCCAACACTTTATAATACACATAAAGGCCTATTCGTAAGCTACTCCAAAATGCAAAAACATGAATGAAAGACACACACACACACACTGTCTGAAGCGCTTGTCCCACATGGGGTTGCAGGGAGCCAGAGCCTAACCTGGCAACGCAGGGCACAAGGGACACACCCAGGACAGGACACCAGTCCGCCGCAAGGCAACCCAAGTGGGACTCAAACCCCAGACCCACCAGAGAGCGGAACCCAGCCAAACCCACTGCGCCACCGCGCCCCCCTGAAAGTGACACGACTTTGTTTTTTTTTTTTTTTTTTTTTTTACATTGAATTAACTTTTTCCCTAATGTGTATTTATATTTATTATTATTATTTTTCATAGAGCGCTCTTCTCACGCAGTGACACAGAGCACTTTAACACAGGCATACAGCAAGAAAAACTGATATAAAGAACCAATTAAGCGCTTTATACCACAGTAGGTACCGCTGATGAGATTTTTTGAAATATCTAATCTTGTTTCTATTGTATTTTCTGTTGCTGTTCTTGTTTAGAGTTGCTGGCGCTGCTGGGTCAGGAGGTGATTGGTCTGAATCCCATCTCCTGCTGTAGTACCCTTGAGCAAGATACTTTACCTACATTGCTCCAATGAAATTTTTCAGTGAGTTGTATAAATGGATCAATAATTGTAGGTAAGACCATAAATCGTTCTGGACAAAAGTGAAAAGCTGCATGAATACACATACAATTGTCTGAAGCTCCTTGTCCCAAGTGGGGTCGCGGCAAACTGGAGCCTAGCCCAGCAGTGCAGGGCAGGGGGCTGAGGGGACACACCCAGGGCAGGACGCCAGGGTGCTGCAAGGCACCCCAGGGGGGACTCGAACCCCAGACCCACCAGAGAGCAGGCCCTGGCGAAGCTCGCTGCGTCACCACACCCCCTGCTGCATACATACAAAACAGTAATAATACGACGCGCACGTTATATTCTCAAGCACTAGATGGCGATAAAGCGCCTCAATTTTTCCTCACATAATAGCTCTGGCTGGACCGGAATGTAGAGACTGGAGACGATGGAGATCGAAGAGAAGAGAGGAGAACGGTGGTGAAAAGAATGGTGAGGTGTCAGGTGGAGAAGTGGTACAGCCGGTTTTCTGTAGGAGGCGTTTGCAGGATACAGTCATGGGCTGCACATGCTGTCAAACAAGAAGTGCGAGAGCACATTCCCAGAAGTCAGCATCAAGGACATAATGTTACCCTCATCTCACCCATTCTGTGCTTGCGCATCACCGCAGTGGTGAGAGTTTCACCACACAGGGACACTTCTGCCTCTCAGTACTCGTTTTGTTTCCCATCAGTGTCTCCTGAGGCTCTGGACGGGTTCAAATCTTCGCATCCAGACCCTGCTGTAAAAAACAGGGTTTGCTTACAGTGAAAGGCCTGCAAGCCGCCCTCAGTGTGCAGAGGACAAAAAGACAAACATTTCAATGTCTCAGAATGATGTGGGTTTCCTCCAGGTGCTTTGGTTTCCTCCCACAGTCCAAAGACAAGCTGTTCAGGTTCCCCCGTGGTGTGCGAATGATACAGAGAGAGTGTGTTTCACTGATGTATGATGAGTGACTCATTGTAAGTACTGCATCTAGCAGTGTAAATCACCTTGGTGAATAAAGGGTGTGGGGTTTTAACACTACATAGTAAGCATTGTAAGTTGCTTTGGAGAAAAGTGTCTGCTGAGTGAATAAATGGCTTCTATTTATACAGAGGCGTGACCCCTTCCGGCATTACGATCTCCTTCGCAGTGAGACACACATACACACAAGTGTTCTACGGCATGTCTCCATAAGGCCAGAATTGCATTTTTTTTTTCCCTTTGAAAAACAACCCCTTAATCAGCAGCAGCACAAGGTCATGAGACATCATCATTATATTTGTCATTCTTTTTTTATAATCAATGCACAGTGTTGAGCCAGCGAGCACTAGGACAGAGGCTGAGGGACGAATTATCTTCAGTCACACTGCGTTCTAAGTGGACCACATGAATGGACCACATGAGGGAGACGTGGTTTTGCGTTACAGCCATGAACCATCACACAAGGTGGAATGAGCAGCGAAACGGCCATATTGCGGGAAACAGCGGTGGGTGGGGAGGGGGAGATGCCGGGGGATCCTGCTTTCAATTAAGGCCTCTTTGTTTCCATGGCAATAGCATTGTCCTCCAACTTAATTTACAAGGCAAACACGAGAAGCCGTAAAGGTTCTACGAGACCAGTATGCATTATTGCATCCCAGAATCTCCGGCAAATGAATACATCGCTGCGGTCTTTGTTGTACGTGAATGTTTATTTTCAGGAAACAGCTCAGTAAGAGCTGAAGCAATGAAGAGAGGGACTGAACTACATGCAGACAGGTGTGAAGAGCAAGGGGGCGCGATGCCTGTAGACACTGTATTCCCCCATCTTTCCTCAAATGAAGAAAGTAGAAAATGTAGACTATGGACGAATACAGCAGCCCTTGTCCCAGCTCACAAATGGGAGACCACACTACTTCCCTCCAGCTGTGAACAGCTGTGAACAGCTGTGAACCCAATAGTCGCTCACTCACTACCGGGCCATGAAGATGCAGGCGGGTAAATAAGTGTTCAATTAATGATATCCCTCCTTTAGACTGTGGTTTGTGATCAGTGGAGAGGGAGTCAAACACTTCACAAAACAACAGGGTTTTCGCTTGTCATTTCTGCCGTCAGGCTTCTCGCCATTCGCTGCCGAGACTGTGAGGCATGAGGCTGGTATTAGAAATATGTTCCGTCTGAATCATCAATGTGTGGATCGCTGATCTTGTTTCACAGAGTACTCGGCTACAGCACCAAGCAGACACCCCATTTACACCCCGACTGCGTACCATCCCTCAGCCCAGCTTTGGTGCGAATCCTCCATTGCTCCACATGAGAAGTGTTTGAATAGAGACGTACTGTCACTGGGAGCTCAAAGCACACTGTGTGCCTCTGGCAAAGAGGATTCACGCATACACAAGCTCTGTACTTTTATTCATTTTCCTGTGACCTGTCGGGCTCCGGACTGCCCGCACCAGCCAATTAGCTCCACTGATCGCTCCACGCACGTGCCCTCCAGCCAGCCTCAGAGAAGTGTGTATAACCTCTGCCTGGAGTACAGCAGAATTACAGCTTCTTGGCACCCACTTAGATGAGACGTCACGAGTTGGTTTGAGGGAGACCACTATGGGGGCTGCTGGGCAGTGAGGAGGGTAGTCTGATTGGCTGGCTGGAAATAGCTTGAAGGATTGTATGGGGTGCTTCTCCACACAAATGAGGCTAGTCCTCGACCTCCCAACCACCCCCGACTCCGATTTTCAGCTGGTTCGGGTTGATGATGTGTAGCACGGTAGCAGTTTCATCTGACATCGCTATGGTGATCTCACAGATGGTTTTCATTACCCTGCGAGACAGAAATGAGTCACATGAAATTGCAGAGTAATTCAAAGTTGCACATAGCATTTTAGCTCTGACATCTGCGCCACAATGGATTGAGGTTATAATGTAAATGTAAATTATTTATTCATTTAGGAGACACTTTTCTCCAAAGCAGTTTCCAACTCAAAACAAAAGTGCATTTCATCAACAGGGAGATACAGATGCAGACACATGATTCTCGAAGTAGTCAGCTTGCCTGATGTCACCCTGAAACCAGCATACATGAGTAGCAGCATATGGAAATGCTAGCGCATAAAAATATTGTACAACTGATATTACATGAATAGCAGCATATGCAGCTGATATGAATGAGTGTGAAAGAGATGTGATTTGAGACTTTTCTTGAAAGTTGAGAGCGATTCAGCAGTTCTGAGTAAGACAGATCAGTCCACTACAATGAAGCCCAGATTGAAACTTTGGGGTTAGGATCCAAGATATCGGGGTGCAGATTTGTTAAGGGTTTTGTAGGCTGTAACCAGAGTCTTGAATTTGATCCGGGAAGCTACAGGAATCCAGTGCAGAGACACAAAGAAGGGGAACACATTTGAATACTTCTGCAGGTCAAACAACTGGTCCAGCCACATTCCGTATCAGCTGGAGAGGTTTGATGGGGAGGGTCGGAAATCCGGACAGGAAGGAGTTTCAGTAGTTCAGGCAGGATATCACCATGTCCTGGACCAGGAATTGTGTAGAATTTCTTGTGAGCTAAGGGGAGATCCTAAATTTGCATTTATTTGACACTTTTCTCTAAAGCACCTTACAATGTTAAGGTTAAAATTATTTACCCATTTATACAGCTGGTAAATTTACTGGAGCAATTTAGAGTAAGTACCTTGCTCAAGAGTACTACAGCTGGAGGTAGGGATTGAACCTGTGGATGCAAAGGCAGTAAGTCTAACCACTACGCTACCAGGTGTCCAATAAATGTTATGTCGTTCACAGGTAGCTTGCCCAGCCACACTGCTAACAAAACAAAAGAACATGATTCAGGAGATCAGTGGATTGACATAAAAAAAAAAAAAAAATCATCATGATAGGTTCTCAGTAGCAGCTTGCCAGCCATGAAGACAGATAACATTCCAGAAGGAGTATTGAAGTCCCCTCAGCAAATGCCCAGCTTCAGCACCTGACTTTGCAGACCATGCCATATTCTGTAGCACCAGAGGTCCCGGGTAGCTCTATCTGTGGTCTTTCAAGGACAACATCCACCATGGTTCAGCCCCAGTGCCAAAGGCTCATTGCAAGAGCTTAAATGGCAATATTCATTCATAGTCTGCAGTAAGTAGACCCATGGGCAGACTGCTCTCAGAAAATAACAACCCTCACACTGTAATCATGGGAGGATAAATGTTTTGATCTTTCCCATAAAGGAAAGGGCAAGAAACTGAGCATTGTATGAATCACAGAACCAAAGGGGGGGTGGTAATTTGAGTTTGTCCCGGGTTGGAGTACCTATGGTTGACATGCTGTTGATGTTGACATTCACAATGAGCTGATCAGCGGCGTCAAAGCCTTTGTGGATGTAGAGGTTTTGTGGGAGGTGAACGCAGTTTTCTTTCCCCTCCCTCCAGGCGAGGACAGGGTTTGCTCACAGTCAAGCATTGCAGCCAAGCAATTCTATAACTGACTGACTATTGCGGTCAAAGGCATAATGCTCGACCTCTCAGCTGTTCAGAACAAGCAGAATTTAGACCCACTGGCGACTGCAGTTCAAATTAATAAAAGCATGAATAAAAACAAATCAATAATTAAATCAGTAAGGTGAATTAACATGACAAAGACGACCACTAGCAGCCATAAGCACCTTCTTGCTAAGAAAGGAGCTTGTGACAAGGCACACCTGCCTTTCAAAACTGCAGTGCTTCTGAAATGATCCGTGTAGAGGGTTACCACCTTGAATATATAAACAGTGAAACACAAAGAGCAATTAAGAAGGCTGCGCTTGCCACAATAGCGGAGCTGAGCGACGCTGCTGATCGGTGTGACTGGTTGAGACTCCTTTTGTTAAAGAGGAACACAAATCACCTAGTGCAGAAGCAGCCCAGACTGTGTACAACCAGATAAGGTTGCCAAGGAAACCCACGGAATGATCCAATAAGCAGTCAGTCTGGTGATGTGGGCTCACAATTAATACAAGAATCCGACAAGTAAGCAAAGAAGGGATTGAGATCTCACAGGCTTAAAAATGTCACTTCTCTCCTGAAATAGTATCTAAATAGTCTAAAAGTATCTCATCTATATACTCATTTGAATAAAATGAACTAGGATGGCTGAAATACCACACATAAAAAGGCTTCAGTCCACAAATGGAGGAATCCAGAACCTTCGCTTACAATATATAGTAATATTAATTTGTTTTAGCACATTGACTGTAGAAATGAGAACAATGCTTAATTTAAAATCAATGCACAAGGCATCTACTAATCAACAGATGATTGTGTCAGATGTATTGCAACTGACTGCTTTCCCAAACTGACCGAGAAGATATTGATACTGAGTTAAGAGCCCTGGGACAGATTTTCAGGCACAAATGCAGGTCATTGACTGGTTCTACAAGCATGACAAGTGGGATCAAACTGCAGTTTTCAATCACAGTTCTATAACATACATGTGAGCTTGGATAAACTGTCCACATCGCAGACCCCTTCTAGAACCAGCTTTCATGTGCCTGTAGTTAAAGGCAGAGAAGTGGTCTTTATGAAGCCAAATGGTCTTCAGCTGGAGCATAGAACATTAGGTATTCTCCTACAGATATGAAAGATACTACAAGTGAAAGAAATTTATATGTGGTAATTTTTATTTAAAAATACAGCACAAAAATACACAAGCCAAATTTTACATGAAAATACGCACGGAAAAATGGTCTTAGTATGATATTAGCAGACTATTTTAAAACTACACTAGTTAATATTTGTTCCTAAAAAATACAGGAGTCTAAACCCATTTCCCCTCCTTGTTTTAAATGCTCATCTATAGTTAAGTGTGACAGTTTAGTTCAAACCCAACCAGAAATATGAAAAGGACATTTGGCTTCCAGGTGCAGGTCTGAGAGAATATTTTATACCTGCAAAGGAGAAACAGATAAGAGATCTAGTTTTTAGAGTGCTTCTGTTTTACTTCCTTATGACCTACGAACTTAGCTGTAGAGCCGAAGTCAAGATAATTTAACTGTTTCATCAACTAAAACAGACAGCAGATGGGGTATTCCTTAGATAACTAGCATATGAAAAAACTTTAATGCCCTTTATCACCCAACGTTCTTGTAAATATGAAAATATTACTGCACAAAAAAAAAAAAAAAAAGACTGCATACAAACAGTGATTCAGCAATGAAGACTGAGCCTATTAGGTTGCATTTCCAGAAAAGGATTAAAACTAAACATTCCATCCCAAGTTACTTGGTGACAGCGTGAGGGTGCACTCCTCAGCTTTAACATCACACTGTCCCAGCAATGTCCACACCTCACATTACCCATCTTTGTCCTTTTCTGATAATGGCACCAGCTTCCCTCCATATTCAATCCCCATTTGCTAAGTGCAGCACTGCAGTGCATTCACCAAAAAAGGCTTTCAGTAGATTTGGTGTTGAGCACAGACGTTATTTACATGTTATTTTTTGCAAGAAAGCTGACTTTGTAAATCAACACTTTGATGCAATATTGGCAAATGGCAGGTTGGGTGTACAGTATAAATCTTTTTTGAGGAGGAAGAAATTATTTGCAGGCAAAAAAAGTTTGTGTAAGACTGCTCTCATGCAGCTTGACATTTAGTAATTGTCACAGCTAAGTAAGCAAAGGTGAAGATCCAACAACTTAAGGACAGAGCTAAGAGTACAGGCAAATAAAAGAATTTGTAAGGCCATGTCAGACCATGCAGGTCACAGTCTGAGCTCAGTATGTGGCTGTGCAAGTGATTTCTATATCAGCAGCCAAACAACAGGTCACATTACTACCATGAGCAACCTTTCCACACTTGTGGCGGCGCTCATCTGTAAACTGTATCTAACCATACAAGGAGTGGTGAGAGTGGCAAAACGGAAGAAGCCAGTTTTCCGTTGAGCCAGAGTCAATAGAAACTCTCACCTGAACAGCACAAGATATCATTAAATGCTGACTTTATCTTCCACAACTGCTTTCATCTTCTAAATTCTAGTGTTAGAACTGCTATTTATAAAGTGCTCAAAAATGCACTCTTAATACATCTAAAACAATTCCTTCATTCAAAAAAAGAAAAAAAACTGAGCAGTGCAAATCACTAAGCACTTCACTATAACCATGGTGGAAGAATAAATGGAAACATCCCCAAAAATGACTTATGGATGACACTGAATTTATAGGTGGAAAGATGCAACATTAATTCCATTATGATTCTAGAAACAATTTTTTGGGAAAGACAAAGTGGGGGGGGGGGGGGGGGGGACTTTAGAGATGCCAGCCTGATTATTATAAACATGCCTGGGATCAATAGACCGAGAACTCCCGCTCACTTGGAATGCATACCAACAGTAGGCTTATGCTGAGTCACGCTGTGATGAAGCAAATCAAGGTCCATCATTTGACTCCAAACTCCACCATGCTACTGCTACCTCCAAACAGTCAAGAAGACAGGATTCTCCACAAACAGTGACAAAAGAAAAGATTAAAAACTGACTTAAATACTCCTAACTAGCAAGAAAATAAATTGTTTGACAGATTTATAAATAGTTGGTAACCAGGAGGCAAACAAAAGTTCAGGTAAAAGGTTAACAAACAGCAAGAAGTTCTGACTGCCATTTGGAAGAATGTAAAAAAATTCTGTAAAATGAACAAATGTGATCCCAAATCAGTTGTGTGATACCCTGTACATTTCAAATACCTTGCATGAAATTTAATATTATACTTAACACACAAAGCTTTGCGACGATCTCAAATTTAATCCACAAGCGCAAACTGATGAAACTGATGGAAACACTGTATACACATCTCTGTATATGCAGAATTTCATTTATGTACCCATTTCTGAGTTTTATATACATTTCATAGCAAATAAATGAACCGCAAACATTTTATAAACAGGGCAATGTTAAAAAACATGCATTTTACTGTACACAGAAGCTGTCTATTTGCTTTTGAATGTCATTTGCTGGCTGGACTGTCAGCAGACTGAAGTCACGTGGCTTTTCTTGTTTGATATAGTACTGTGTCTTTGCGGTGGTTGCACAGCACCATTAGTCATCCCTCTGTGGGGGACCAAGTTGTTGGGACCGCCGCCCCAGAGGTGTCTCTCTCAGGAGCGAGGGGTTACACAATGGAGCCGTCCCTGTTCTGGGCTGGAACCATGACAGGGACAGCGCCCATGCGGCTGAGGTTTGGACCTGCCATGCGGGCAGGGAGTGGCGCAGGGGCGTGGCTCGGTGGGTGCTCATACTCCTCAGAAGGGATCTTGTCATACTGGGTCTTGAGGGTGTACTCATGCAGGTTGGATGGGGACATGGAGCCCACAGAGGAGCGCTGGCTCCCCACGCTGGTGAAGCTGCGTGCAGTTGAGACACGGCTCTTTGGGGGTGGGACGTCCTCCCTGCAGGGAGAGGCAGAGTGAGGGAGGAGCAAGAGCAGGTGGTCAGTAGACAGATGTAATTGTTCCAACACTGACTAATAACTGGTGACACTGTTCCCTGACCCAGTGTCAGGCCCAAGGACAAAAGGACCACAGTACCAGGATGACACTGGATAGTGCAGTCTCCATTTCTCACTGGGGAAGCTGTGCTAGAGCCACTGACCTAACATAACAGAGTTAACTAGAAATTCCACAACTACTACTATTCAGACTTATGGTGAAATCCAGCAGAATCCAGGTTGGCCATTTTAACTTCAAGTGCTACAGAATTTGCAGGTGTGGTGGGAGCAAGAATTTTATGACTGGACGCCCTTCCTGACTCTAACCATCACTATTTACCCAGGCTTAAGACTGGCACTAACCACTGGCCAGTGTTACAGGCAATTTAGCATCACCAACTCATGTGAAGCATGTCTTTGGACTGTGGGAAGGAACTGGAGTACCTGTAGGATACCCATGTAAAGGGGAAGATGATGAAAACTCCACACAGACTTAGCGGCGATTGAACCAACATTCTCTCACAGCACTCAGGTGCTATGAAGCGCCAGCACTACTCGCTTCACCACCGTGGTGCCATAACTAGAAATTCCCCAAATTACACAATAATAAGGTGCCTTAACCAATGCGAGAAATTAATATATAAACTCAACTGGGACCAGTAGTGTGCTCATAACTCAACACTTTTAATTCTGAAGTCACTTCTTCCACTTTAATGAACTGAACAATACTCATGTCCCCTAATTTGTTAATGGTCAGGTTGTAGTCAAACCTGAGACAAAGTTATAATAAATAATAAAATACTCCAACACTTATCTAACCATTATCGGTAACAAATCAAATGGTCTTTAGACTATGCTGAAAGCATTCAGCAGATGGCAGGGTACACAAAGCATGTCATGACATATTGAAGGAAATAATTAATGTGTTACACTGCTAAGTGAATTAGAATTAAAACATTTAAAATGACTTAGTCATCCTCACTCCCATCCATTCAAAGACAATAAGCAATGCATAACAAACATGTACGCTTTTTGTCAGCATCAGGCCCCTTTCAGATTGTCTACACAACCCATAAAAGCTTAATAAAACACATTCTTCAACGTATGTGCAAGGTTATGTATTTTGCTACATTAAATGAAGATACCTTGAAGACTCCATTAACATTTTTGTTAACTGTGAAAAATAAAACACTCTTCACAAACTGCTAATGAATGCTGACTGTTGACTGATTCATCCGATAAACATTTGCAACATTCGTCATATTGATATCGATTGATGACACTCATGAGCATCAAACACAAACCATAGACACTGGACGAGAGTTGAATGAAGATGGTCCCTCACTCCAACTCTATTCTACACTACTGTGAGTGTTACTACCAACACAGAGGGATGGACAAATTTTAGAAAAGACAATGAAGAAAATGCAATTAAAAATAAACTGGGAAATATTTGGGTCCTCGAAAATTTGTAATTTTCCACCACATAAAGAGCTAGGGTAGAAGCAGGAACATTAACATAATAATGAGTTAATTTCTGTATTGGGGCCATCTACAGAGAAGCTCATTTGTCTCATCCTTTTTAATCACAATTGAAAAGCTCATCTCCCATGCTCTGACACTCACTTTAATGGACATGTTCAGCACAGTAAGATGCTGACAAATGTGAACCAACAGAAAGAACAACGGTGACACAACAAGCTTTTCCTTGGTAAGCTTCAACAGGCTACAGGACAATGCTGCAAGTGAGGAATGAACGGTGGATTCTGTGGTCATGACAGAGGCACTGGCATTTGGGTCACTCGTTTGTTTTTAAAAGGTGGCCTCAGTGTGTAGAAAACAGCACAATGGCAATCAGAGGTCATGCATGCATGAGGCATGCTACTTTTGCTGGTTGCTTGGTAGCACGCAAACTTACGCACCTGATCTCATAGGACATCTCCTTCTCGTACTTCTTCTTATTGCGGGCACGACAGCAGCAGAAGAGGATGAGAGCAATGAGTAGAAGGGCCAGCAGGACCCCAATAACAGCACCTGCGATGACTCCAGCTCTGTTGGGAGCTGTTGAGAAGAGAGTATGTTTAAATCAAGCCAGCCCAGCAACAAAAAACAAAAACAAGCACAGGCTATAAACAGACAGATGTAAAGATGTAAAAACAGTACCTCTGACAGAATCAGTAATGGCGCCGATAAAAAGAGGACCGATTACTTCACTATTCACTATAGAGGAGATCTAGCTCAGCAGCTGTGATCAACAGAGAGACAGTGTGCACTACTCACAGGGTGTGATGCGTAGGTCCAGGCTACACTGCTCCATTCCAACACGGTTTTTAGCTGTGCAACGATATGTTCCTGAAGCACTGGCTGACGCATTCCTCACACTGAGCGTGCTTCCTGTGGAGTCTGCAGTGGGAAAGAGGGAGAAGCTACTAACCTTTGTACAGCCCTGGATGCACCAAGGACAGAAAACTGACCAATGACCACTTGGATTCTGCACTCCGGTCTCAGCTCTGCTACTGTTTAGGAAGCTCATTCTGAAAGCTATCAAATTACTTTAAACAATATAGTTGCAAACTCACCTGGATGGTTTACTAAAATTTAAAAAAAAAAAGAAAAAAAGAAAAAAGGTTGCAGAGAAGCTAGATTCTGATTGACAAAGACTTGAGAATATACGGGATATTACAATGACTCAACAGGGAAAAGATGTCAAGAATGGTAGAACCATCAAAATAGTGAGCAGAGACATCAGGGATAGGAGTGGTTAGAGGAAGTGAGCAGGGCTTACCTAGCACAGCAGTAGGCGGCAGCACCTTGCTGTCACTGGTCTTCTCCCAGGTGTACTGCATTGGGTTGGTACCTTCTGCAGAGACACACTTCAACTGCACATCCTTCCCCTCATATGATGGGCCAACAGTATAGCATGAGGGTTTGGATGGCTTAACTGGAAGGAGGGAGAGAAATAAACATTTAGAAAAACACTAGACATTAACTTTCTTAAAGGCCCATTTCAAACACAATAACTCATTAGGACCTCCAGAATCATTCTCATGGTGTGGCCCTTACTGGAACATCATGCATGATCAAAGTGCATCTCTGATAAATACCTTGCTAGACTAATGCCACGGTGATCACAAGGCTTGGACGGAACCAGCAGCTGAGAGACTGTATTCGATATCAATGTGGGATAATGCCACCC
Organism: Scleropages formosus; assembly: GCF_900964775.1. Taxonomy (NCBI): domain Eukaryota; kingdom Metazoa; phylum Chordata; class Actinopteri; order Osteoglossiformes; family Osteoglossidae; genus Scleropages; species Scleropages formosus. The sequence continues at coordinate 16,278,269 of NC_041809.1, forward strand.
TACACACCAAATGGTAATCTCAGTCAGGCAAAGCTAGTGCTCAGAAACTCCAAGCAGAAAAGTGCTTCCAGTCAGCAGAACTCCTCTTTAACTCTTTAACATGACCAGTTTTTGGCTCATCACAAGCTTTCACACGCTCCCCGAGTCAGGCTGGCTCTGCAGTGCTGCAAGAAATGGAGATGCGAACTATAAGAGTTTACTGATGCTACCGCTGGCAACAGGCTGCTGACAACAGTTGCGCACTCTCCTCTCATTACTCTCCACGTCCATCTTGCTATGGGGTATGACAAGCTGGGTCCCAAGCCAGCATTTACAGCGGTTGCCTTTCTGCTTGGAAAGGGACTGTATGCATGGAGACAGTCAGGAAACTCGTGCAGAGCAGATGAGACCTCCACCTTCAATAACATGCTGCTGAGAACTGTCTCCAAAGTATTAATCAATGGGACTACAGCTTAGACCCTCAGTTTTCATGCACTGATAAATCTGTGCTTATGTAGGAAGTTCTTGATAAAAAGACTATCGGTGCAACTCCATACTTCCTGAAACTTACCTCATACACACACCTGACATATACAATTTTCATAAGCAAATTTGTTGCTGGTGTCACTACTTTAAACACGAAAAACTTTCCTCAAGTTCCGGCTCATATTTTCCAAAGGCATAGAGTTTTCTGTCAACAAAAGAGCCATTCAATTCAGCCTACGCACAAAGCACAACATGACATCTTCAGTTACGCCCTTACAAAAATATCTGATGACATAACCAGAAGTAATCAGCCTCAGAACATTAGCTAAACATCACACCAGCAGGGGAACTTCCCTGTGTGGTACAAGCACTTAAAACTCAGGGTCCTTTCTATTCAGCACAAACCTCACCCTGAGTTAATTAACAGGCAACAACACAGTGAATATTAAATTACAACATATCAGATGACATGTTCAATTTTAATTATACTAATACTAGTATAAAGTGGACCAGTAGGACAGGTGCCTTTCCGCCAACAGGTGCACAATGATCTGGGCTTCCCTGAGTGGTCCACTAGCAGCAGGTGTATTCCTTACCCATAACAGTGAGGAGCATCTTCCTGCTGCGGATACCAGGTGCCTTTTTCACTTTGCATTCGTAGGTCCCTGTGTCAGAGGACTGCAGGCTGGTCAGGCTGATGGATGCGTCGCCATTCTTAGGGTCAGCAGAGTTGAAGTGCACACGACCTTTCATGGCAGGACGGTAGTCTTCATAAGCCCGATCTCCCGAGTACATTATTATCTGTGGAAAAAGAGAGGCGGTTTCAAATGGGGTGGGCATGGCTTTGTCATTGTAGAGTAAAACCTTGTGAAAATGCATGAAGGACGGTCCTGTTATTGCAAAGAAAATCACGTAAAGGCAAGCCAAGGTCTGCATGCAAGTGCGTGCTGGACCTTACTGTCCCACTGTGACCTTCAGCACGGAACTAATATTAGACCTTTTTTGGTCAGGCCAAGATGAGCAAACAAAGGGCTTCTGTTGAAAGGAATCAGCACCTCCTGTGTAAACAGAGCAGGAGCTCCAGGCAATATAGGGTGTTCCTGTGACTCTAACCTGGCACCTGTATGGCCACTAGGAACAAGCATACTCTGAGTCAACACAAAATCTAATAGGGTGTGTGTGTGTGAATGAAATTGTAACCAACAGGGTGGACAGACAATTCCACACTGAGGGACCTAGGAATTAGTTAACTGCTGCATAGAGGACGGCACTGGGGATTAGAAACAGAGGTCAGTGGATTGCCGAGAGCCCATCACTGCATGGGTTCAAAAATTCCAGTCTAAGTATTAAGCACTCAATGGGGCAAAAACATTCTTCATCTATATCCATGAATAATGCTGTTTAAAAAAAATTCTGAAGTAATAAAAAGGAGAAAACGGCAAAAAGGAAATGAAAAGACCTCATGCCCTGCAAAGACAATTGCATTTCACTCATAGTCAATGCTTTTACTAAGTGCAATGGTATGCAAACACAGAGTAGGCCCTTTACTCAGATAATGAAAAGGTGAAAGAAAAATTTTAAAAAGTATAGAAAAATAAAGAGGACAAAAGAATAAAGTGATTTCACGACAATTATCTAGGACATATGTGACATCTACCTGGAGGAAACCTATGCATGCAACAACAGCAGAGTAAAGCAGCAGCTAGATACAAAAATGCTACACATGAAGGGCACAATGTGCTATGAGAACAGCAGCTGTGCCTGTCGTATAAACAGAACGAGCTCTCGGGTTAACATGGGTAGTCACGTGAAATCGCCAGTGGATGCAGCCTGTCATTTGAGATGCAAAGAAGGTGAGCACAGCCCTGGAACTGCAAATACACATGCTTAAAACGAGGACAAAGAGATGGGTGTAGGAAAGTGCATTTCGCATTTACGCATATTGATTCCAGAATGCATACAGACCTGAGACATGGCATATCAGCTGTAAAGGTGGTTACATGCTCAACTACAAGTAACAAAAGGTGCAGTGAATTCGGACTGAAGAAATAGAAATGCTAATGATTGGGCGAGCAACCATGAGAGATCCAGCTGCAAAGTAATCTTTTGTATCTCATAAATAGATTGGGATAATTATACATGCTCCATTTGAAATAAATTGGGTTCTTCTAATCCAATTAAGAGTGTGTCATGTTTACAGATAATGTGCTATGCACCATTCAGTCCATGGTTAAATGTCTGCATAGCAACAACTAGACAATACAGGCATTTAACAAATTACAGATATAAAAACACATGTATATTCACACACAGGGTAATTCGTTGTAGCACTGCCCTGGACAGCAATTCAGACCTGTCGATACGTTGGCTAAAAGGTTTCACTTCCACGGCTACCCCCGGACACCGAATGTTTCCCATAATCGCACTAAATTTGTCATCCCATGTTCTGCAGATGACATCACCACATCAGTGTGTTACTGTGACACACTAGAAAGCTGCTATCTCTCAACCGTCCCTATCCATTGCACAACTGCCCTCACAGCTCATCCTTCTTGGATGGCTTCCTCTACATGAAACCAGTGAGCAGTGATGAATGGAGGTCTCACAAACCTGGCTAATCTTTATGAATGTTGGCTGGATTTATTATAAATCTATTTTTTTGGAGAAGAGTGAAACTAAAACTTCCTTTTCTGACTTTACACACCATTTTCAACCGCAGGTTTTTGTAGCTATCTGGAGATGATAAAAAACAAACAATGATCTCTTTGTGAAAAGAGGGAAATATGATACTTCTCAACTGACTGATGAGGTAAGCCCACTGAAAGTAATGTAGATAAGAAGTATATGGCATGATTCTGGCTGGAACGGAGGTGCAGTCAGCTTCAGCAGATAAGGCTGAGGCCCTTACATTATACACTGTAGTGAGCCTGGGAAGCCAAAGGTCATCCCCTGAGAAACCCCCCTTGGAGACATCACCACGGTACAGAGCTGTATTCACTGGAAAACCACCCTGCTACAGGGCTCACAGGGTAGAAACCAGAGTAAATGTCTGCCTTTGCCCAGCACTAAAAACACTACGAGCACTGACAGAACAAGTGTGTCAGGTCACAGCACCATCAAGTCAGGCTGTAATGCATTATGGGATTTTAACCTTGGCATCTCTACTGCAAGAAGACTGCTGTTTCAAGTGAACAGTTCATACTGCAGGTATCACAGGAGCACCGACTTTAGCTAATATTTTAAGGCTGTTTGCCAGTTTAATTCAGTAAAATTTAAGATGCAACCACATGAGCGTGCGCACACACACACAGTACTGCAGAACCCTAACTCCAAATTCCACTAAAATTCCCTCTCCTGAGCCATGTCAGTGTGCTTTAGGACACAGGTGGTCTGTCTGAAGCCAGAGTACTTCAGATGTTCAAAATTTGGTTTAACTGATTTTGTGTGCAACTGCATCTACACAGTTCAATCACTCACACATACTCTGAGTGATCCAGAGCCAAAATTACTGGGCGCAAGGTTTTTTTCGGTGGGGTAAACCATGGACAAGATGCCAATCCACTGCAGGGCAGCCACACACACAGAAACAGGAGCTATGTAATTTTATGCCTTTAGAACGTAGGAGGAAAGCCATGCATATATAGAGAAAACATGTAAAGTCTGGACAGACTGAACCAGATTTGATCCTAAGGTCAAACAGCTTAGGTGCCTTGAGGTGGCAGCACAACCTACTGCACCACCATCTAGAGCAGGGGTAAGTTTTTTTTTTTTTTTTTTTTTTTTTAAACAGAGGGCCACATCAGAAATCACATGAAGATACTACACATCTTGTGAGCTCTGTTATCGAAAATATTATATTCTACATTACACAAAAATTTCTACTTACAAAAACATGTCAAACAATCTGGTTACTTAGCTTATTGCACCAATATGTGACATGTACTTTGTCATTAGGCTTTCAGTAACCGTTTTGCCACTTTACAGTACTCATTCAAGGAAATACATTTTCTGAACAAAAACAATAACACATTTGTACAAGATTAGAGATACAATTACCCCTCCTCAGGTATCAGTTACTAGACAAGTGTACTAGTCAGCACACAGTGTACATCTCATTTGCAAAAAGTCCCTTGTCTTGTAATTTAAAGTTCAGTTCATTCATGAGGCCAGTCACATCATCAGCAAAAGCCAAATCAGTCAACCAGTCATCATTGCTTAGTTCAGGGATTTCCTTTCATTTCACAAAACTCCTGAATCTGAGTTTAAGTCCCACACTCTTTTCAGCACTTTGCCCAAGCTGAGCCGATGATCTGATAGCTGTGTGATAGGGCAGGTCTGTGTGTTCAGAGTCATGGTCCTCCAACAAAAAAAAAAAAAAAAAAAAGCAAACTGCCTATGATTTAATGCCCTTGCCCTAATGAAGTTAGTTTGGTCACAACATCAACTACTTAGGTAAGTTTTAGTAGTGACTTATAAAGCACCTCCTGATGAATAATGCAATGTAAAAATATAAATTTCTGCTCTGAATTAATTTCAGACACTTTATCCTGCATCCTTTTCAACAGACCCATATTTTTTCCTGTCAAATTCACACTTCCATCAGTTGTAAAACCAGCTAATGTTTCCCATTTTAGTCCTAAGCATTGTATGCATGAATTTACCTCTGTGAACATGTCTCTCCCAGTCATTGTGCCTTTCAGTGGGTGCACAGAGTCAAGTTCCTCAGTGATTTCAAAGTTTTGTGCTCTTTCTCGTATGAAGATGAGAAGCTGGGCTGTGTCGCGTACATCGCAACTTTCATCCAGGGCCAAAGAGAAGTAAAACTGTCCGAAAGGCTTTTCAATTGCTGCTCCAGATTTGCTGCCATTTCCTCAACCTGCCTCATTACAGTCCGTATCAAAAGCAATATTTTTTCAAACGACTCCCGCTTACCTGGGCAAATTACTGCTATTAAATATCCTACACTTCGCATCAACCTGTCACTTTTTGCCACTCATTTTGTAAGGTCCAGGACTCAGGAGATTATAGCACCCTAGCTATCACTCTTTCTTGCATGTGCAAATGTCATAGAAGTGCAGTGGTGTAATTAAACAACACTTTCAGATGTGCAATCACATGTGCTTACATTGTGTACATGTACATTTCAAAATAAAACTCACATAATTAATTTTAGGGAGAAACCAGTTGAAAGATTTCAATAATACAACCAGTAAAAAAATTTCTTTTCGCCTTGTGGGCCAAATGGGACTTTTCATCAGGACGCATTTGGCCCGGGGGTCGTGTCATGCCCTGGTCTGCTCTAGAGAGTTCACAAAATATTTTGCACAAGTACACAGGTGCAAAAACACCAATGTGACCAAAATGTGAACTGCAATCTAGAACTTAGTGCTAAAAGAAAAAATGTTAACATATCACATAATTCACAGTTTGTTTATTCATTAAAATTTAATCTACGCATGTTACCTGAAGGCAAAACACAGCGGGTAAGATTTTGATCATTAAAACCCAGGGAGATACCAGAATTCAAGTAATTTATACCTGGCTTATAAGGATTATTTATGTCTATTTTCAGTCAGTTCATAAAAGGTATAAACTAAACTTGTGGAAAGATAAATACAGAATTGTGGGACATGATTTTTCCCCCCCCCTTACATATATATATATCTATTTTGGATCAAGAAGAAAAAAGTGTAAATCAAACCAGACCTCTGGAAAAACTGTTCAGGTAGTCCTCAACTTACGATGGTACAACCCTGTCATAAGTAGACTTAGTTAACCAAAAGTCCCCCTTAAACTGTACTGAAAGAACCATAAGGACATGTAAACTCAAATCCTACACTGTATAATCAGGCTTTGTTATGTTTTTCCAACAATTTCAAACATTTTTCAAGTTAAAATTTTAGCAGAATAATGGAATGCTGTGCTATATTTTTGTCTTCATTTAAAGGTCCTATCTTTTGCTTTTTGTTTTCAACATCACCAGAAGAATAATAATTTTTGTGCTTGCTAGACATAAAAAAAAAAAAAAAAAAAAAAAAAAAACCCTGGCAACACTGCTAGACACCAAAACTCTGAGTCCCAAACAGTAAGAGATATGGCTACCTTGTGGCAGAGAAACCAGCCACTGTTATTGTACAGGATACGGAACAAAAGTGTATATCTTATATCTGATTGAAAAACATATTTAAACAACCCCTCCAGCAGAACACACACGAGCACGTGCGCACACACATATACTGACCACTTCGTCCTCCTTCTGATTGTCAGAAGCAAGCAGGTTCCACTCGATGTCCAGAGGCCCGGAGTCTTCTGGCGCCAGCGTGAACTGGCAGTCCATCTTGACTGTCTCTCCACTGGCCTTTTCGATAGACGTGGGTCCGGTCGACGTTATTTCCAGCCCATATGTTGTGCCTAAAAACAAACCAGAAATCACATTTCAATCCCTTTGCTTCAAAGATGAACTGCATATCTTGGGTAACATTCATCACCTGTTTTCATTCATACTGCATCAGTCATTTCTCCTACAACTCCATAGGCAACTACTGAACCTATGTCATGGAGTTAAGAGGGAGCACTGAATAGATGTTTTTCAAGTTTATTTCCAGGGTTGGCCATTACTCACTGAGGCAGGACTGATGTAATTCATTGGAAATAGGTGAAAATATTAAACTTCTTGATGGAATTTTTTTCCAGACTGCAATATGAGGTCTGGGCATAGCATTCATATGATGCAGCATCAATTGTGATACATTTGTGTCTATTTCATAGGCTTAGATTAAACTAACCATTTCCTTCAGCAACTCTATATATCCTGTTCATTAATCAGACAATACATTCCATCAGCCAAATTAATCAGAACTACAAACATGCAAAACACCATTAATACATTTCTATTCAAAAGATAGAGACCCAGACCAATATTCTCATAGAAACCTTGTAAAATCCTCAGTGTAAATATCTGCAAAGTATATGAGATTTATTCTATTATTGCGGAATCTCAGCGCCAAAAATTTGCATCCAGACTTGCAAAGCCCTTTTTATTTTTAAATGAACTGTCCCCATACTAATTAAACATTTAAGAAATGTAACTGTTCTGACATTTTTGCAAGAGGCTTGCATTAATGCACTGTGGCCTATTCTGAGATGTACTTATCGGCAACACCATCATCCAAATGAACCCTTTCGACATCAAGCTCTGATTTTTTTTGCTTGACTTATTTCTAATTATAATCAAGGAAAAGAGGTTATGAAACCCTATGGATCAAAATACTCCACAAGCTATATAGCAAATAACAGCAATAAGCATGCATCCATTAAATATTTATTTACATAGCAGATATTTTCCTCCAAAGTATCATAGAATTCAGAGTAGATAAAAGTGCATTTCCCCAAAGACATAGAGGCAGACACATGATACAACAAATACAATTAGTTGAGGACAACTTTTTTCCCAGTATACACTACACAGATAGCTGTATATAAAATTGATATACCCTGCCCATTTATATTTATGTAGTCCATTCACATCATGTGGTATGTGTGACGGTCAGCACAACCCTTAAGTAAGAGTGTTGGACTGGAGTACAATCAGTATCACAGGCACAAAAATGAATCCTGTAAAATGACATTAAAGAAACATCCTCAGGTGCTGTTTTACAGTTCTTAAAATATAAATAAGTGTAAATATAGATATATAATAAAAATATATAGAATAAAAATAATATCCACTATGAAGCCATATAGGCCCTAGGAAAAGATTTATAAAAATAAGGAAACAAGTGGACAAAACTAAGTGGCAGTCTCATAATCAACAAAGTATGGGATTGTCATGACAGATTGTGGCAGAAGGAAAACACACATTTTAATAGCAAACAAACTGGAGGGAGATTCATGCCTTCTTAGTACAGTGACTTGCTCTGCCTCAGTTTATATGCTCAACTGAAGTAGGTATCCTATGCACAGATGAACAAAACTGTCTGAATCACCTGTGCACCTGTCATGCCAGTTCCCATCTGCACTCCCAGACACAATATGTTCATACAAAGGCAGGCCAACGCATCGCTACATTAAAAAGCCATTTGTTCGCAAACATCCAGTGTGACTACATACCCTAACAAACCAGAGTCGCAAAACAATGTAATGCACTGTACTTCAATAAATCAGCATGAGGCAGGGCGTCCACTGAACTGCAGCCGCCAGCCAAGCACTGTCAGTGGAGACAGCATCTGCAGAAGAATAGAATCCCTATTTCCAAGTTCCATCCAGAACATTTCATCTGTGTTGCTAGTTGTGTAATATGTATTGCTTAGTTGCACCTGCTGATATTGCTGATAATTTTACATGTTCAAAACTGTTAGCAAGTAGTGACCTGGTGCAAAAAAGTCTGCGATTTAGAGATTTAGAAGAGTGCAGCCCGCAGACTTAGTGAGCTGGAGAGGTGGTTGAACTCGGTTTCCTGATGCCCCCCGCCCCGGTGTATCACCGTGGCTCCTTGCAGGCCCCGGACTTCTCTTATGGCGACTGGGTTACTGTGAGGAGGAAGTCGAGTAAAGCTAAGCTTAGGCCGAGTTCCTGGTTCTAGTTCTCCTGTCACAACTCATAATAGATATTGGGAGCATGGCAGTTCACCTGCTGAGCTTGGAAATGATAAACAATATGCTAACTGATCTGATGGTACGGAATGTTCAGGTTCAAGAGCATGGAAATTAAAGTGTAAAAGTGAAGCATATCCCACATGTCCATGTGTCCGACATCAAGCCTTGTGCAAGTTGTGTGTCTGATAATGAGGTGTCCACTCTGATGGTGCATTTCGGCAGTAAACATATTTGTTACCAGCAATCTGAGGCGTTAAAGAGCCGCTTTAGTTCCATGTGTAATAAAGCTAGAAGGAAGTGTCACTATCTGATAGTGACTGCTCTTTTACCGAGACTGGTGCCCTTTAACAGGTAGCTGGAGATGTGGTGTCCATCTCATCATATATCCTTCATTAACAACTGTGATGATCTCTGAGAAAGGTCCAGGTTTTTCAGGTGTGATGGTGTACACCCTAACTGGAGGGGTTCTTTTGTACTGTACCAGAACTTGGTCTGAAAGTTAAAGAAAGTTATCAGCTGTGGGTCATCTCCTTTAGCTCCTTTTTGAGTTGAAGGGTCTGTTACTCATTCTGGTACTAGTAGTCAGTTATTGTGATGGAGTTTCTTGTGCCTTGTCCAGTGCAGGCCTTAGTACAGTACTATAAATGAAATCAGTAATTATAGCCAAAAAATAAATACTTTAAGACCATGGCCTTTAACTAGGCTTAGCGAAAGGAGTGCTTGCACCTGTAACCTATATACATTTAATAAATAAAAAAAACACTTTACCACTGCTGCCAAATGGTATTAAAGCAGCTTTATTAGTTAATGAGCAGACATTTAACGAGAACATTTTAGACTAAGTTAGAAGACCGAATTCTTTACCAAAACCTGGCCCAGTGACTCAAACATGACTGCTAACTGAAGCAGCTACAGATGGATGTAATTATTTCTATAGATCCCGCTCTGTACGTTATAGAGGTGGAGTCTTTCTTTTTAGTAAATGACTACAAATAAGTCTCAGAAATCTTGCTAACTTTACCTTATTTGAAGTTCTAGCTCTAGATGTGAAATGTAAACTCAAAGGAATTATATTGCTTACATTATGTAGATAGTCTAATTGTCTAAAAAAATAGAAACGCACTTTTTAATGCCAGATCCAAATATCAGTCAAAGTTAATTAATGAAAATCAAAATAATCCCCATTTTCTGTTTAACAGCATCGTTTACTTGACAGGTACACACCTAGATTAAACTATAATTCTAATGATGAATTTGTCGTTTAATGGTGAATTACAGGATATCGGGCATCACTCACAGACTCTGCTCTGGTCCTAGTCAGCGTAAGGTGTTCTGGCTTGATATTATATGTTGTCCACAGGTTTGGTTGATGTAAACAAACTTTAGTCGATTTAAATCAAGTTCACTGATATTTTCCCCCAAAAATATATTTCTTTTTCATCAAATCTTAGAAGGTTTATTTGGTAACATCTTAAAGCACTTGAAAATAGCTTTAAATTACAGAAAAATATCAGTACAAAGTATTTCAATGAATAAATGGATGAATTCAATGACAAGGACTCTAGGATAATTAAACCACAGTGTTTAATACCCAAGTCAGCTTTAAACAGCTTGTAACATCAAAAAACATGTCCAAAATGAAACTGCACCACAAGTTTTATAGTATGATATTGTAGTCCTTCATTCACAGACACCAATAGTTTTAGTAGAAGTACAGGTTACTTACGGCTCACCCAACTCAATGTTCTTGTTTTGGGCCTTGAAAAGAAACAAGTTCGCCACATTTTTTGTGTGTCAGTCCTGCTGCTAAGTTTAGACTGGACAAGTCCATATGTTCTAAAAACATGCTCTATGCGTACGGAGGCAAAAAGAAGCTGGGTGACAGCAGCCATAGATTCCGCATCAATCACATCACTTTTAACAATTAAAATTTAGCAAGTTTAAACAATTTCAAACATTTTGAGGATGAAAAATACTTTAGTAAGACTTATTAAAATAAATAGGGCTGCAGAGAATGCTCTAAGATTTTTAAAAAAAAAATCGGATTCAGATAAACTGATTTAAAATAAAAGTTCTATTTTTAGGTTAAAAAAGTCAACCCTTGTTGTTCACACAGCTTAAGCAGCAGCAATTTAATTACCATGGAGGAAATTACTACACTAATTTGCTCAATGAAATGTACTCTGTCCTTTAGACACAATCCACACAAAATTACTTAAAGCTGCAATTTCAGTTCTTGTGGAGCCTATCATTAATACTTTACTTAATGGTTGTGTTCCAAATGCTTTTAAAGTTGCCATTATAAGACCATTATTAAAGAAATCAAATCTTGATGGTAACAGCCAAACTAATGATACAGGCAGTCCCTAGGTTCTGAAAGACTTACAACTTACATACAGCCTGTATTTACGAACCAACCCCCCCGGTAAAGCCTATTATATTAAAAATTAAGTTATATATATTGTAAAAAGTTAAATGCAGTGGATGGGGGGGGGGGGCATGGTGGTGCAGTGGGTTTGGCTGGGTCCTGCTCTCTGGCGGGTCTGGGGTTCAAGTCCTGCTTGGGATGCCTTGCCGCGAACTGGCGTCCCATCCTGGGTGTGTCAGGCTCCGGTATGCTGTGACCCCACTTGGGATGAGCAGTTTCAGGCAGTGTGTGTGTGTGTGTGTGTGTGTGTGTGTGTGTGTGTGTGTGTGTGTATAAATACAATGGTTTATAACAACAAACGGGAGCTACTTCACAACGCGTATCAAAACATTGCGTGTCTACAGCAGTTCATCGGCTCGTGAGCCCGAGGTGGACTATGATTTTGTTCTTTTCAGTCAGACTGTCACACCCACGACCACACCCTGAACATCCACCCTTGCCCAAAATCAGAGCAGCTTTGTATAAAGATAACGCACCCGCACATCCTGGATGTGGAATCTCATTTGTGAAACCAGTCTCTCCAGCGCTTTAGAGTGAACCCGCGACAACCTACCCATCCTTCCAAGTCCTTCGTTCTCCTCAATCCCTCGCTCCTGGTCCTTACATCCACGGCTCCCAACACTTGCACCGCCTCCTTGACTACGACATCGGATTCACCCCAAGAACAACGTTTGTGCATCGACCGACCCACGCCCTTTCCCCAACCATGAATCTCGCCTGCTCCCTTATGTACCGACAATAAAGATCCCGTAATTGGGTCCACACACACCTCAGTCTCCTGCCCACTCAGTATGACACGAACCACATGGCTGTTAAGTGTCTCGCACCAAAGCATAAATGTGATGCAAGTGATGGTGATGCATCAATAAAAACGATCACAACTGAAACTAAAGTGGAAATAATAAAGCGTCCAGAAAAAGGTGAAACACCAACGAACACTGGAAAAGCAAGCATTAAAGTTTCTTTAATGTTTTTTATACCACACACACACATTCTCTCTCTCCAACTACTGTAGTAACATTGTTATTAATGTATTAGGTTAAAGATTTTTTTAGTGTATCTAGAAGCATTTCTTTAATGTTTAAGCACAGAAAGGTACATTATATACTAAGAAACATTTAACTGACTTTAGATACAAACTGTACCCAAGTGCTCCGACTTACGTACAAATTCGACTTAAAGACAGATTTAGGAAAGGAACTCATTCGTAATCCAGGGACTGCCAATAGACCTCCCTTTAATCTCCTGTTTTTATCCAAAATTTTAGGAAAGATTGTAGCTTCTCAAATTGTAAAGGACCTTAATCATCATTCTGTTTTTGAATTTGTCTGATTTACGCCTTGGTCATATCACTGAAACGGCCCTGACCCACGTTGTTAACGATATTTTTTAATCTAATCTGATGCTGATCATACCTCAGTCATGTTGTTACTGGACTAGAGTGCTGCATTTGACCATAGTATCTTACTCAGTAGACTTGAATCCCTGGTTGGACTAAGGGGCACTGTCCTGAAGTGTTTCAGTTTGCATTTACCTAACTGTAAACAGTTTGTACAACATTGTGATGACAGCATCCCTTGCTCTCATCTATGGTTGAATATGGTGTGCCTCAGGGCTCCATATTAGGTGCATTATTGTTCTCACTGTTACCGTTGGACAATATTTGTACGGATAATGTAAGTTTATAATGGAAATTTTCACTCATACGCTAATGACACCTAGTTACACATTTCGTTTGAAACTGATGACCCACCACTTATTGTGTCAACAGCAAACTGTTTTACTAATATAAAGTTATCGATTACTAAATCTCTGAATGCCAGTAAAACAGAAGTACTTGTGATGGGTGGTGGTGCTGAAACTCTTGAGTCACATCAGTCTTTACCACTCATAGATTAAGCTTCACACATACAGATTGTGTTAAGGACTTGGGTGTTTTATCGGAATAAAACCTGTCATTCATGTCTCGAGTTGCTACAATGATTAAGTCCTGTTTCTTTCAGTTTAGAAATATAGCTAAATTGGGGCTATTGGGAGTTTTTTGTTCCTTTCCCCCGTGGCAAGTTGGCTTACTTAGAGCTTTATTCAGCGCCCTGTGTCACTGTGTTTGAAGAGCGCTCTATTAAAATAAATCGAAAATCACTCTGCTCAGTAAAAAAGCACAGTGACTTATTAAAATCTCCATTTTTCTTGTTTAAGGTTCCAACAAGCAAAACCTGCAGGGTTCTGTTTAATCCAGCAGGCCTGGTGACTCATACTGCATTTGCAGCACAGTAAATAATCATCTGGGCAATTGTGCCTAAGACCGGGCCAGCATGGGGACATGCGTCATCACAGGGTGAAAGACAAGGTACATATGAAGCATGACACATATTTAGCATGCCTTAAAATCTGAAATTCAGGTTCCTTAATCAAGTGGAAGAATGGTTAGGGCTAGTCCTCAATTTTAATTACAGTTAACGCTTCATATGTTATTCATTCCTGCTGAGGGTGTTCAACCTGGGCGAAACTAATATCCTTTTCGGAAAATGCAAACTCCTGAGAACAGTGCAGACCACCAGCAAGAGGAAAAAAAAAAAAGCATACCCTGTAATCGTAAATGCAAGGACATGTACCATCAAGATGTGGGGCAGTAGTGAATTGTTGACCCCCCCCCCCCCCCCGAAGAGCAAATCCATCACCATGGGCTGCTACATCATGGAATTTAATCCTAACCTTGTTCCAAGAATAATGGCGCCATTCTTTATTTCAAACAGTAACGAAACAAGAAAAAAGAGAAAAGGCCATTTAAATCAAATTTACATACTGTGTTTTAATGAGAAATGTAGTCTGGACTAAACCAAACATGTGGGTCACTTCAAGCATCTGCATTCTTGCCATCTCAATTGCACCTTGTCTTGTTCATATCAAACAGTGAATTTTAAAGAATTTTTTTAAAAAAAACTGAATTGTGCTTTCATAGCACAAGTCCCAAGATGAATAAAACCAGTTAAGATAGTTCCAAGTCAACTAGCCCTGTGAGTTTTTTTTTCCTGTATTTAGAAGAAACATTACTATCTGGAAACACTAAGGTGACAGCAAGGTCACTGTGTTATGTAGTTGAAGCCCAGCAAATCCAGCCTACACTAAACAGTTGGGTCAGCAAAGAGAAGCAGAAGTGGACAGTACCGATTCCAGCCTGTATTAAAACCATTAATCTAAATAAATGTATTGGAGACAATCATTTTCATAATGACAACAAACTACCACTCTGGTAAATAAAATCACAATTACTCTGAAGTTAATCTGACCAAAGTGGAAATAACATATCCTTCCATCAAATTAATTGGAACATAATCAAATTCACATATAATCGAAGAAAACATTTGAATGATAATTAAATTTTGTTGAGTGCAATGTAGTTGTCATGAGCTCATCTTAGAGTCATAGAGTTCATGTACCAATGGAGGCACAGTACCTGACAGCTGTATGCAAACTCTGCCAGAGGGGAAACACACGGCAAGGGAGAGTGCAAGGACTCCTGTGGAAAATAACAGTCTCTCTCTGCAGAGACCACAGCTCTGCTCTCATTACAGGTAACGGTGAGCTCAAGACAAAATGACATGGAACTAGTGAGATGGAACGGATTTCTCCTTAAAGTTCCCTTCTCTCCCGACCAACCATTTATTTTAGTAACCACTAAGCCAACCTGCACACTAATCACTGACTATAAGCTGTGCTTTTCACACTTAATTTAGAGTAATGGCCATACTTTGTGGTAGGGGGATTCTTTGCCAGCCAACAGAAAACGATGAGAAAATGGGTAATTACAGACTCTGAAGGGGGGCTGTGGAGGAAGATTAACTTCCTAGGACATGCACATCCCCCTCTAGGAGTGTCTCCAGACTGGTGATTACACAGCAACACTGCCACTGTGCACAGGCAGTAGCCCCTCAGTCCAATCTCCCTCTCAATTTCCCCTTGGTACTACACAGCACGGAACACGGTCTGAGGGTGGACCAGCGTTGCTCTGCTGGCCTTTCAGATGACGGACCCATTAAACTGCCATCAGTGCCCTGGCCTCCGGCCGGTATGCCTATAAACCCCCATGTCACAACACAATAGGGAGAGAATCCCGTCTCCTGGCAACAGATCCTATTGAAAATGTGCACGAGAGAGTGTGTGTCAGAGGGAGACAAAAAGAGAGAGAGATGGGATTTGTGGAAAGAAAAAAAAGAATGACATGCTGCTCATAGGGCTACGAATGATGAGGTCAAGCCAACCACCAGCAGGAGTCAAGTGAATAGAAAACCTATCGAAAATAAAAACGGGAACAACTGGACTGGCGCTGAGACGGTGGGATGTGGCCACTGTAACTTGTGTTGTGAGCCATGTTGCATCACCCTTCATGCTTACGATGATCCCGCTAGTCTAGACGGAATCACAGAGGGAGGGGGTAAATTATGGAGTCGACTGGATGATAGAGACAGGCTTCAAAAGTACCAGACAGACATGAAACAGAGGGTCTGTTATTATAAGCCAACACAATACCCACATGAAGTTTTTATTAGTGTCATGTGGAAAAGGCTGACAGGCATCAATACACATGTTCTGTGGAATTAAAAAGCTACTTAAATTTTTTTCAAACTGTCTTACAGAATTATATTAACCATCATGGCACTTAGACAATGCATTTCATTCAACATTGAGTACATAAACAGCTGAGCATCTCCAGAGTATCTTTATACTGAATTGGCTAAAGGTGAGAATGAACACTGAGTTGCACAAAGAACTGTGCTCCTCCATGTGTGAGAGGCTCCTCATCTGTTGGGCATATTCAAGTTTTTAAAATGCTTTTAAAATGATGATCCATGAATCCTTGTTTTACAAAGCCAGGAAAATCTTTGGTTTCAAACGGCTGTCAGAAAAGGCATTTTAAGGGTACATTAAATAAATGTAAAAATAAATGCTGCTTTTCAAACGGTCACAAAAATTTTAAATAGCTTTCTGAATTGGAGGGCTCACTCGATTAGACATACTGTCTCATTGAAATTAATGCGCATTTAAAATGCACGCACTTACAGCAAAATGGAAAAGGCTGTCATGCTGAGCGTACATTTTCATTCATGCGCCTTCTTGCAAAGCAACAACTTGGCTACCACTCAAAAACTGAGCTTCATTTGCCTCTTCTTGTAAAGTTCTGACCTTTCCACACCAACTCCCACATCAACATCATAATCACATTTCAGGGCCCACTGCTACGGTTTTCAAACTAGGGTTGGTCAGCTTGGTTCCACTGCTTTTGGAAGAATATAAACGCAAGTCTTTCCACATACACTCAACGTCACAATCACATTTCACGGACCATTGCTAAAGTATTTAAACACAGATATATGTACACCAGGTTTCATCTGAGTCAGAAGTTAATACTGGACCTTATCACAAGGTGCTCTTTAGAGTTGAATTCGTATGGGTCTTCTGTTGGCTGCATGTGTACAGAAGGGAATCTTTTTACAAGTATGGCCCCAGCCAACTGCAAAAGCAAGCTTTTTCTTGGGTTTAAATACCATACTAGAAAGAAATGCACTGTTTGGCTTGGTGATGGAGAAGATCCAGGATAAAAGGGGCTTAACAAAACAGGTGACATCTGGGCAGGACACTGCAAAAAGCAGTGTACTCCATTTGCTGTAGTAAGACCAAAGTTTCAAAACAGCCTAAGGCAAGGCTGGATGTATAATTATTCTATCTTTTAGGTCACTGTATATGATATATCACGATAACATGATAGTAGGCCTTTACTTTATGCCCAATACAAATACATTACAACTCCCATTCTCTCATGACCACAGGGGCATCTCTGACTGCTGGAGCAAAGTAAATCCAGTCAAAATGTCTAGGACAGATCATTTGGAGAGCCAATACACAGCCTGCTAAAACACAGAAAAACAAAGTGTAAAATTGGAAAGCATGAAGATTGCTGAAATATTGTTTAATAAATTTACAATTTTCTTTAACTCTCTGAAAGTGTTGTGATCAGGTGATAGGGGTGTGTGCCAAGTAGCACCAAGCCTATCATGCATGCTCCTAGTTCCTCGTGTTAGAAGACCCTTTGAAAGTGCTAAAATAGGGTCAGAGCCCAATAAAAAGACATGCTGAAAATATGCAGATTCTCTCATCTGTCAGTGTTGCAGACTTCCAGCAGCTGTTCACCATTCTCTTCCTTCACTTCTACAGTCACCCTGTGGAAGTGGACTTCCGGCAGTCATTCTGCACATGTAGGGTATGCGGGTTTGGTGATCAGCAGGGCAAGGACACTACATTAACAGCTGTGATTTCTCAACACTTCTGGAAATGAGCTCCTCCTGTACTCATTCTAAAAGGTTGCAAATGGGGTGTTATTGTGTTCACAGGACACATGGAGTAGAAGAATGTCGGAGCTGAAACTGTTCATTTGCTCAGCGAAGCAACAAATGAAAACAAAAGCAAAGCAAACCAATTCATTATTAATAACTAAACAGCAAGATCCAGGGGGAGGTGATGGGTCATAGTCGACTGGTAGTTCGAGGTCCGCTCTGGACAAGCTGCTAACAAAAATCATAACATGTAAAGGTCACTGAGCAAATCCTCACCTGGAGGAGAGTGAAAGTCTCTACTCCTATTCACAGCAACAAAAGAAATAATGTGGATCACAACAGCAAAACCACAACAGAGATGAAAACGATGAGGATTGAAAGATACAATTAGATACATATTCTGCCCTTGAATATTCAGAGGTTTTGTATGCCTGCTACTATTTCTCTTGCATAAAACAAAAAGTCCAGCAAAGGCAAGCACCAGGATTATGGGTGATCACATTACACAGTTAAAGTATTAAAGATGGGGGTGGTGCTGGAACAAATAAAGTGCCTTTTCTTTCAGCGTTTGTGTTATTCTAACTCTAAATGTACCCAAAACGATTGGTAAAGTTGGAGTTTGAAGGACCTAATGGTGACAGACAAACCTACGGCAGGCCGCGGTACGAGTCAGAAGACACTTGACTCCATTTCATATACATCAATAAAACAGGTCTTATAAAACGCTCCACTGAAAGTACCTTTCAGGGCTAACCCTGCTAGCAAAAAATTTGGAGGGTTATGGACCTCTTCTGCCAATAAGTGTGTTAATCTGCGGCTGTAAAACTGCAGTTGACAACCTGACGCAACACTACCCACTCTCCAGTCGCAGGACATTAAGATGGAAAGAAGTTAACTTAAAAAAAGATCAAGGTAGAAACTTGATGCATGTAAGAGAGCACTCCAGTCAATTGAGACAGAGGTCAGGGTGTGGAAAATCCTAGGCTTCACTCCACAAATGAAGCCTGCAAGAGACACACTGACTGGACATGGCAAAGGGCAGAGTTGAGCTGTACATCACCCTGTCAGAGCTGGTGTGGCTGCTGACAATCAACAGGAAAGTATGCACTTCCTCTGGGAGACAAGAAAAGGACAGACCTTAACCCACCTCATCATACCACACAACCCCCACATCCATATACAAAGGCATGGCTGACAGCTAAACCCCCCCGACCCTTCTGTACCCCCGACCAGAGCCTTTGTGAGGCACAATAAGCCTTTGATCAAATACTGAGCCTTGTTGCTGATGGCTGCAATTTCATTTAGACAGGCCTAATGGGGGGCAACAGCACTCTATCCTCCATTCAGAGAACACAGACAATTCTCATTAGAGTCCAAAAAGACAACACCCCATCAGAATTGACTGAGAAGGAAGCGCCACATCTCATGTGCATTGTCCCTCGACACGATGGCCGGCCAGATCTCCTGACGCTCCTTAATTATTGAATGTGCCGTGCAGTGTGTCAGTTTGAACCAATAGTGTGAATATCATAGAGCATTCTTCCTGAAAAGTAAAGCTCAATTAAAGATTAAAGGACCTCGTTCATACCAGCACAGTTTAAAAGTCATCACAAAACTGACTTTGTTGGTTTAAATGAGCCTTTTTTTGAGGGCTGCACTAAAAAGGAATTAGAACAGTTACATTTAAATTTATTCATTTAGTAGTCACAGTTTTCATAGTTCAGCAGTGGGTCCAACAATCGCTCAGCAGCTGGTTTCGCAGACAACGCGGCAACTCCCAAGAAGCTACTGAAGATTACAAGGGAGAAGCGCCTGGTATGGTCAAGCACAAAGGGTGACCTGAGAAGCGTGGAATGAATAACTATCTGCAGTGATAACACAGGAAGGGAGGTGGTTAAAGACTCCCACCAGGCCTCTAATGTTATTCCCTTAGCTGGAAGCCCAGGGATCAAGGACCCATCCCCCTACAGCCACAACCCGTGTTTAAAGTATCCAGTGACTTTTATTGGGTTGACACTAAACACAAACAGGATTAGTGAGGAGGCCAAGGCCTTTCGCAGTCAGAGGGCTGATGATGCAGGAGACACAGGTGAAAACACTTCAACAGGATAAAACAAAAATCTGTCAACAGGCATTTTAGGAACTGATTAAAAATATATTATGCCTTGTTTTCATACCATTTTCTCATTTCTGAGGTGATAAAATGGCAAATGCTTTCAAGATGTTGGTCAGTTTTGCCCTTCAGCAAGGTGGGGTATAGGACACCAACAATAGTTTGCCAAAGACTCCTATGCTGTATCATCTGGAGATGTATGCATGCATTCCTTTACTTTTTCCTCTTTCAACTTTTTATGCTCTAACAGAGAAAACTTTCATTTGCTGGTATGGTTTGAGGCAGTATGAGTTTTAGTTTTTTTGTGCTAAATATAGATAAAGCTTCAGGGTGATAACAGCACTTCAGGGCTCTCAGAGAGCAAACACATGCAATACTAATTAAAATAAATTCTCATTGCATTTCACAGCTTTTTTGCATCCTGAATATAACAAAGGTATGAAAACAAGCGCTCACAGAGTTGCTGAATAACCTCATGTTTTTGTCAGGGAGGAGGAAAAAAAAAAAAAAAAAAATGTAGACAAAGGGATTGTCACTAACAGGAATCCCTCATTCCAAGAAGGAAGTACATGACTGAAAGGCACGTCTCCTGTATCTAGCTGAAAGACAATCCAGATGGTCATCCAGATAAGCCACCTGACAAAACTATGCCCTCCCCAACAGGTTACAGCCCCAATACTCATTTTTTGCAGGCATGCAAATCAAAGGCTGTATATAAACTTCCACCTCCCCAGAGACACACAACAAATGCAGAACATGGCCTTTGCTATAAGAAGTAAAACCTGAGATGGATCTGAAGGTTCTCACAGGAGTTGGCCCCACAATCACAGTAGGATGTCCGCTGAGCACTTTCACATGTACCGAACCTCACTTTCACCATCAAGCTAAAGGAGGATCAAAGCCAGAGTGCAAAAATGCTTTGTTGCTATTCTTCCTGTCTGAGCATTTTAAAAAAAAAAAAAAAAGTTAATGTAACATGACATGTCTCCAAGGTCCTTTCTGTTACAAGATTCACGTGTCTTATGACTGGGGGATAAAGAAAATCTGAGCTAATAAATGCTGGTGTCAGGCCTGCAAAGGGGGGGGGAATTCATTCAAGTCTTTAAATTCTAAACCAGCTGCACCCGTGGACTTGTTCAGAGAGCAGATAGGTACAGTCTGAGCTACGTGCATAGCCGCATTTCTCAGCAGTGCTCTTTCCTTTACCAGGACATCTTCTCCAAAGCACATATTGGCAACAAATGAACAGACCACAAAATTTGCTTTGAATTGCCTCTAAAATTATGTGGGGGGGAATTCAAGCAATGTCATTATAATTTTTCATAGCACAGTACAGCCACCAGGTAAACGAGTAACATGAGTAAAAGAAAAAGGACCTCCAGTCATCCTGCTGTACTTTCTCAATTTCCGATGTTATTTTAGAAGTAACACGCTTAATCAGTTACTTGTACCATTTAAACATGTCCAACTTCATCACAACCCAAATATGGCAAAAGACAGTTAAGTACTGCACACACAGCAATATACATTTACAGATGGCCTTCGACTTACAAGGTTCCATTCCGACAACCGTATGTTAAGTCAAGAATCCCCTTATATGAGCCATAAATTAACACTTACTGTATGATTACTACCACAGTCCCATGGTGCTACTAGTTTATTTAAACCTTCAAAAAAAATTAAGTTCACGTGCTGGGAGTTACAACCTATGTGTGATGTCAGTTTTGCATTAATTGCAAATTGACTGGGTTTTGGTTCAAGGAAACCCAATTAGAGAAAAGAGGGATGGAATGGACAGGGAAAAAGTTCTGAGATGCTTCTAGAAGAGTTCGGGAAGAGAGTGTTCAAGGTGTGATGAGTGGAGTTCATATTTTCTTATTGCTCCAAAAACAAAGAGAAAATATTGTTTTATTTTGATTATGTTGGTTGGAGGGTTAAAGACACATTTTCGTTCATACTCGTTTGTGTGCAACGAGACATTGTGTTAGGAAACTGCAAGTTTTCAGACCGTCACGTTGAGCTGCCACAGTGACAGAGTAGGAGATTCTGATAGCGCTTCGTGCTACTGGCAATGCACAAAGTTCCTAAGGCATCGTTGAAGTTTCATCTGCTGCTGAAATGTGAGTGGACGATCCTGACCTTATCCTGGTGGTTGCGTGGACAGCAGACGACATAACCTGCATTCCCCCCCCCGCGAGAGTGAACTGGTCATTGTATTTTTTTGGTCACAACATGCGCAAGCTACGATCAGGCCTGCAACGTGGGAGTGTTTTACGTGAAGTTTAACATACTCTGGAGTATTCTAGGCAATAGTTATTGTGTTTATGAGTGGGAAGGTTCTCTATGAAACTTCTAGAGTCTGTTGCGTGAAGGTGTAACAGTGAGGTTATTTGTTGTTTATAATATTTAAGTACTTGTTGTGAAGTATTTTATTTTATTCATGTCCTGGTTGTTTGCATTTATTTTCATAATCTGTTGAAAGGACTTTGGATTTTCTATCTACAAGGTTTTGGGGGAAATTTAATAAACTTGTTTGTTCTGTTACTGAGCTGTTTGCATTTTGGGTTATAATGTTTTAGTTCTTAGTAGAACCACCCTCATAGTCAGGTAAACGGGGGGTGGCGCTACACTACATTGTGTATTAGGGATTTGTTACTTTTTCAACAATTCCACACATAATTCACGTTAGAAGACAAACATATAATGTGCAGTATTTTCATGCTGCACTATGTTCAATTTTATTTGTAAATCTATTATCTTCTGCATTCTCTATTCAGCACCACCACATTATTTGCTGCTAGACACCCAAAGACGGAGAGACTCAACAATAGCAAATACGGGTGCTCTATCAGCCTGGCTGGCCAATGTTGTTGTACAGCAGAGTTCATCTACTACAACCAAATGCTGGAATTCAAAAATAGTATAACAAGCTTAATGGTCACCTGTAGCAAGTCCAGGTAGTTGTTAAATTACACATATCATAATTCAAGGACTACCTGTGTGTGCATACATGCATGCATATATTAATCTTGACTACTTAAATGTTCTATAGTGTATAACCAAAAATTTATTCAGGAAACAAAAAAGTAATGCTACATGTTCAACATTTTTCCCTAAATCCTGTAAAACACAGACAAGTAAAACATAAGTAGGAATATTTCACAAATTTAGGAAAAACCTGTGCATTTTAACATTATCTGTTCCAGGGTTTTAAGAAAACAGGCAAGTGTGACCACTGTGGATGAGGATTGTAGCCCTGATGCAGACAAATTTTCATACACTATGATGGCTGAGTGGTGAAAAGACTCAACACAACTGAAGAATTATCATCAATCAGCACCGTGGCACAGCGAGTAGCGCTGCTGTCTCACAGCGCCTGGGTGGCATGAGAGAAAATGGGTTCGATCCCCGCTCAGTCTGTGTGGAGTTTTCATGTTCTCCCCGTGTCTGCGTGGGTTTCCTCCGGGTGCTCCGGCTTCCTCCCACAGTCCAAAGACATGCTGTTCAAGTCCCCCATAGTGTGTGAGTGACACAGAGAGAGTGTGTTCCACTGACGTATGGATGAGTGACCCAATGTAAGTAGTGTATCTAGCAGTGTAAGTCACCCTGGTGAATAAGGTGTGTGGGCTGATAACACTACATAGTATCCATTGTAAATCGCTTGGGAGAAAAGCGTCTGCTAAGTGAATAAATGTAAAACTTTGCACTGGGATGGCAAAATTTAGCCTGGCCTTTTTTTTAAAAAAAAGTTTTTACTTTACTAGTTTTTTTTTTTTTTAAAAAAAGCTGAATGCCACATCAAAATTACCTGAACTGCTGAAAAAACATGGCTGAGGTAGAGGGACCAAGAGGTATCTGAAGAAGTCTGTAGCCCACCTGACTTGCGACAAATGACCTGCAACAGCTAACAGCTGTACTGCACCAGAACACATCAGGGTAAAGACAAAACAACTGCAAGGAAATGGGTCAATATTAAACAAATACCACCTCCAAAAGCATTTTCACACAAATCATCACGCTGTCACAGGCATTTAAAATGTCCACTGTGTATGGGACACCACTACTGACTCAACTGTGCCAACAGCAAAAGGGTTAAAATCCCTGTCACTGTGGGCAGGCAGGGCATAAAACTACTCAAGTCAGCAGTTCCATGACCACTCCAGTGAGAATGCTAATTTTCCTAGATGTTTAAGCCATGGGCATTAGGAACTTAAAAGCCGTTCAAGACAAAAGCTCACATATTGAAACTGTGACATGTGACTGAAAATGGGGATTTCAAAGGTGTAGGAGGATCATAATCATTTCTGGCAATTCAGTCTATGACTAATCACTTTCCAGCCTTATCCCTGGTTATCTAGTACATATTTTTCCTCCCATTCCAGCACAACTGAACAAAAAAAATGTTCTCTCTATTTTGGCTTGTTCATTGACAAGTACAATGCAAAAAGAGGAGGATTAAAAAAATGCCAATATTCTTTTCTATTTATTAAAAAATTGCATTTCATCTTACTGCCAGGTTTCTGTTAAGAATGTAACTTGGACCAAGTAGATGTGGGCTACTGATGATACAGCTCATTAAGAATTTCATCACAAAGGATGAAATCTGAACACAAAACTCGAGTTTGTGGCAATGACTCATTCACACACAATGATTTCATTATCCTCCAAACATATCAAGGCATTTTTATACATTTTCTAAATATGAAAAACTTACTGAAGGTCTGTTAGAAATTCATAGACAAAAATTGATAACACAAATAAAATTTCAGTGATATTCACCATACCACAAGGCTCTAAAATGCAGTCCTTTTACAAATATAACACAGCAAATTACCACAATGCATTTCTGAAGTACTTCACATTTATGGCATAATGAAGAGAGGAAAAGAGTCATGTAACTGCTCACCAGTATCAGAATTTTCACAAGGGACAGTAGCATTTGTGCAACCTTGAATTCTCCTAAACATTAAGCATGGTTCAAGACAAGTGCTTGCGATTCCCTTGACAGTGGTGCCAAAGTGTCATAACAGAAACACTGAACATGGCAGTAGCATTCTCACAGCTGTGGAGAGGAGATACCCTCAATTGGAGACCTGTGAAATTCATATGTGAGCAAAAAGCTGTGTTACAAATGCTTCCAAAGGAAAGCCATTTTTACCCATTTTACAGAAAGACAACCCATTCCCTAATTAAACACACAAGATGTGTTGTGTCCATAAATAAATCACCTCCATTAGTACACTAAGCAACTGGTTCTGAAATCAATATCAACACAAATATGATGGACTTCAGAAAAGTCCTGCTGACAAATTAATACTGCAGTTTTTAATACTGCATTGAAATACTGTCAAAAGCTGCAGTGAGTACTTGTACTTGTAAGAAGGTATAGCTTTACATTTCACTTACTGAAAGCCACTGCTTTTCGTATGTTGCATCGGGGCACATAGAACATTTTCCCCTCTGTACACAACCCCCCTACCCAAAATGAAACCACAGGCTTAAACCACCCCAGATTAGATTAGGACCATTATATTGATAAAATCATTGACAGGATTTCATTAACAGCAGACAAGCCCTTATTTGTTTTGTGTGGGAACAACGAGCAGTTGATGGTATTTCACGGGCGTCCAACACGGCACCTTAATGAAATATAGATTAGAGGTGTTTAGACCTAGAGTATCTGGCCTTCTCTGGAGGACGACCAGCCTGTCTCTGCTGAGGATCCCTCACACACGAGGGAATCATGAGTATGAAAAAAAACGGTAAAAATGTCACAGAAAACCAAAGGCAGAGAGGTCTAGAGCAATGGAGAAGAAACACTGTCACTACTTAGAAACAAAGGTGCAAGAGGCACGCTTTCAAAAGAACAGAATAACTCATGTGTAACAGCAATTATTTAAATGCAACAAGACAATCCCATAAAAGCCAAAATTATAGATTTAACGCTTTATACCTCACCCCCCAAACTACTCTGAATCTAAGGAGTCAAAAATTGAAATGTAATGCTCTTTGATTCAACATAAAAAGAACTGCCTGACTTATTCGTATTCCCCTGGCAAAAATAGATTAGATGTTTTCACAAAGGTTTCAATCCAGACTGCAAGATAGACATGTTGTGAGGAGATAGGGTGCATAAGAAGCATACACCCTGTGTGTTAAAGGGATACAATCAAATTCTTTTTAAACATTTTGGGAAAATGTACAATATTAAAACCGTTAAAAGACAAATTGACATATATATGCATGCAATTACAATTAGTCTCAATTTAACATACTTGGAGCAATGGAATGCTTTGAGACTGCAGTAAGTGCTGATTTTTCTGCTCCTGTATGTAGGCAGCTGACAACGCATAGCATTTTTCACTGAGATAAACCTGCTAAAAAGAGCTTCTGCAACAGCTGCTTTGCCCCCCTCACCACTTCCCCTCAACAACACCTTCAGCTCCAGCCGCTGATTTTGTAGCATAATATTTCTGGTGGATTAGCGTCACAATTAACTCAGTTTCTACTGATGGAGAGCAGCGAGCTATGGGAGCACAGATGCTTCCAGATTTACACATGCAAACATTAAATTCTAATGATAATATGTGAAACCCACATAGGTGTGCTATTAATTACACTTCAAACTATTCTGTTATGCGGCAATAACTGCTCCTTTTAAATAAAAACTAAGTATGAACCCTATTTCTGGTGTTAAACAACAGGCACTCAGGAATACAGGGCAGGGTTCACAGCTGTTTTCTCTCATACGGCTATAAAAGTGTAGCGACCCATGTTGAATCAAGCAATAACCTATTCAAGCTTCAAAGAATTTGCCAGACACCCAGTGTGTAAGAATGAGGGAGGCAAGTACGTCACTGGCACCCACCATCCAGGTATAAATCAGCTGAGTCTGGAGCACCTGCTAGCTGGGGGGACAGACCTGTCGCATTGTGTAAGGTCAAACAACCTAGTCAGCAACTTCACATCTTGTGCAGTTGCTGGAAGCATAACCCACCTAGTGATGTGCTCAGTCAACAGAGCTCTGTCTTCAGGTTAAATGTCTTGTAGTAAGCACTCTCTCACCCGCAGGCCATACAAGTCATTTTCTTACCATCCTAGCATAATCAAACAGTCGGACTCACCTCGGCTGACCGACAATAAATGGAAGAGGACAGTTTATTTAGTTAGGCCTGAATCTCGGCAGAGTACTTTTCATGATTAAAAATGCTTATTAAAAAAGGCAGATTATAAAACTGCAATTTTTGCTGGAATGGTAGATTAATTCTGTGCTGTGCATACATCCAGTTCTGCCTATTCCCCTTGTTTATGTTCTCTGGTGATTAAGTGAAGCCATGTGGTAAAAGATACATGTGAGAGGGGCCCCTCAAAAAAAACTATTGCACAGTAAAACAATTAAGACTGTTTATTCTTACATCAGCATCACAAGTAGCAAGCCAAACTATTCTTACCACACCCATCCAGAAGACATGGGACCAAGACTTTCCCTAGCATGGAGATCAACACCAGACACCAAAAGAATGTTTCAGATAGACTGCAGAGTGAAATCGGCATTAAATCAATTCTGAGTCAACAGATGAACTTTCATGGCAAAGCTGAGGAAACCAATTCTGCTGTATGGTCATCACTTCCACCCACATAATTAACAGTCAGTTGTGCGCTGTAATTTTCTCATTTTCTGTTCTTTATAAATGAGCAGGAATGCATTCCAAGGTTAACGGGGCTAAAGAAAAAAACACAACATTATAGGGTTTAATACAAGCATGCATAATTATAAGTTATATAAGGTTTTGTAAAAGCCTTTTGGCCGAGAAACTAAAAGACTGTTTTCCGAATAACTTGAGAGGTACCTCTGTATTTCAGCAGGCCTTGTGGAAAGAGTCCTGTACAATAAAAAAAAAAAATTAAAAAAAAAAAAAAAAAAGTGTCCAGTTTTGGGCAACAACCACAGCTGTTACCACAATAGCTGTTACCACCATAACCTGAAAGGCTTCACTGTCATGATGGGAGACTGGTTTCAGGTGGGGCTCTACAACAGGCATGTTGCCTGCTTCTCTCTGACTGTTTCTCAGCAACAGCAAAAGCAACAAATGGAGAATCACGAGATGGAGGGAGGAGCTGCAACACCTCTGTAGAGCCTGAGCACAAACAAAAATAAACCGCTGGATGCACAGAAAGCTCATTATGGGGAGAACCGGCACACAGCGCAGAGAAATTATTCACAGAGCTTCCGCAGACAATAGAACCTCAAATTCTTCACAGTAGCATTCTGTTCCCTTGCATGAATCAAAACAGCTTGTGTTATCTATAACTGTCTTGTTACTTTCCCTCTTTTTTAAGTTTACCACACAAACTGGCAGCAGAGAGGGTGTACACAGTGTGGTCAACTGTATTTTTAATGCATTTTAAATCCAAAAAAGCTTTCTTTTCACTTTGGCTTGCTAATGGTATGCCTTGTCAGCATTTATTTCCCCCAAACTGATGAACTGAGAGAGCAAAAAGGTTCAGATACTGAGGTTCTTTTATTGTCGAGAGATTTGTACACTTGCCTCCAATCCAGTTATGACTTGAGACAAAAATCATGCAGAAAACATAAGGTTTTGTCACTAAAGACATGGCCGTGAATTAAATGTGGCAAGTCACTGGTTTACTGCAAGATAAAGAAGCAACATATACAGCAGAAAAACATTTAGGATTTATCCATCATGCCAGTCCATTATTCAGCATCATCGCTCAAAGCATATATAAGCTGTGGGGAGCTCGCTGCTGGCAGGTCTGATGGATGCGCTTCGGGTTTTACCATCTTACTGAACAGGCAAAAGGGGCGTGAGCAGAATGAGAACTACGTGAGAGCTGCTTATTAATGGACACGTGTGACAAAGGAAGAGGTGCGTTACAAGAAGATGAAACCTGTTCAGCAACACCTCACCCCAACGCCACTCCCAATCAACAACGCTTTTCAGAACCATCAGCCAATGCAAAACACAGCCAGCCAGTCCGCATTACTACCTGCAAATGAAAACAATGTGACAAATACTGAAAGCTTATTGTTATGAGCAGAAATAAGAAAGTGGTTATTTCTCTCTTAATGGAATGTAATCAAGGCCCCCGATGTTCATTTTTTGAATGAAATGAAATGAGAAGCCTGAATCAGCACTCAAAGCCAGGTTGAGGCAACTGCTTCGAGTGGCAACCCATGACACCAGAGTGCTTAAATATTTATGCCTCCCATTGCTGAATATTCATGCATAATGTCCTCATGTGATTGCAAAGGACACAGAAGCTCTCCTAGATGATAATTGGATTCTACATGTTCTTGCTTTGTTTCCAAGGACAGAGAGGCTTGTGGGCGGGAAGTGTTGAGCTGGGTGGTGAGGTTTAAGTACTGCTAAAAACACATGAGGCAGGAAGCACTGTCACAGGACAGGAACAGAAATTCAGCAAACGCTGAAGCCAGCAAACACTGTCCACAGATGTCAAGAATTGCTCAAGTTCACAGATTCTTATGAAACCCTAGTGTGTAGCAGTGTGTAGCCCTGTCTTCCGGTATCAGATTTTTAACATCTGGCCCAGTGGTTCAACCAGGAAATTGTGGAAATACACAAACGTACAAATTGCGTTAAGGATTTGGGTGTCTTGTTGGATGGACAGCTGTCATTTATGTCTCCTGTAAATGCTTTGATTAAGTAGTGCTTCCTTCACTGACAAGCATAGCTAAATTAAGGCGATTCCTATGTAGGCAGGATGCTGAGAAATTGGTTCATGCTTCTGTCTCAAGTAGGCAAGACAACTGTACTGTTTTATTATCAGGTTTTTCAAACCAGACTGTATCCAAATTACTGCTGGTAAAAAATGCTGCTGAAAGAATTGTCACTAGAAATAGGAAGTACAACCATATAACACCAGTACTGAAATCACTGCCCTAGCTCCCAGTTACACAGAATTGATTTTAAATCCTACTTCTGACCTAAAAGGCAGTACATGACATTGCTCCAGCTTACCTTTGTGAGACTGATTCTTACATTCCAAGACGATACCTTTGTTCGTTGGATGCAGGTTACCTTAAACGACCTGTGATCAGTAAGACCTCAGTAGGAGGTCATGACTTTAGTTATACAGCACCTAAACTGTGGAATAGTCTACCAGTTACTGTCAGAAATGCCCCATCTACCCCAGTCTTTAAATTCAGACAAATTCAGCAACATGTATGACTTACATGTTCACTCAAGCATATCTCCACAAAATTTAATTCCATTTGGCCGCATTTCTGTTCTTCCCACCTCTGTATCAAAACATATTCAACTTATTTGTTAGAAATTACTAAATTTCTTCTTGCTGAGCAGTGCTTCCATACAATAAGACCTAAGGGGGCCGGCTGGCCATCACACAAGCACCACATGCTGACTGAAGTTGATGACCAACCACCATGATGGACGAGACATACCTTACTGAACTGAGAAACCAAGTTACCATACAGCAACATGTGAGAGAAGAGCACTCTATAAAAATAAACTGAAATTGAAATAGTTCACTCCGCCAACACCGCTTCCCGACAAACAGAAAAAAGGACAATAGTATCAGAGATCTAAACTTTACTGTAACACTAGAAAGGTGTCTGAGTCATAGTTACCGATAACACTGCCAAACAAAGTAGTGAAGTACAAAGGCAGGAAGTGACCACAGTCTGTGACAATTACATTTATTAATTTAGCTGACACTGCTCTCCATAGTGACTTACAGTGTTAGTCTACCTACAATTATTTACCCATTTATACAGCTGGGTAATGTTACTAGAGCAATTTTTAGAGCAAGTACCTTGCCCAGGGGTACTATAGTGGGGATCAAATCGGCGGCACCTGGGTCCAAAGGAAACAGCTCTAACCACTACGCTACCAGTTGTCCCATATACAGCAGAAAAACAATTATTAACCAGGCATGTCCCGAGGGTCACCCAGATAAACCTGCTAATCAATAAACCTGCCAGTGAGCCAAGTGGAATGTCACCCTGCTCACTGCCACCATCCCCACTCTAAGACAAGGTCATGTTAGCATCTAAGAGGTCTTTGCACAAGTTACATCATCTGTCAGATAACCTGCTTGCTTATGTTGTTTCTTTTAGTTGGAGGGGACTTAGAGACACCTGTTTTCATTTTATTGCTGCACTTTGCAACAGCACTTGGACTGGCATCCTGTCCAGGGTATACCCTAACTAGCCCTCTCTCTCTGCTTCTGGGATAGGCTCTGGACCACAATAACCCATACCTGGGTAAGCAGTTAACAAAACAGAGCCAGCATGTGACTTGATCAACTCAGGAGCTGACAAAAGAAAACATGATTTTTCACAAACTGATTACTTGCAACTCACAGTGACTAAGCACTGTATAGTACCACAATACAGTGAGGGAAAGCGTTTGCCTCACTAAGCTACACAACGTGTTTCATACACTAGACAAATTTCCACAAGATCAAATACACACAAGGGTACAGACAGCAGCAACTTCCATGTACCATAGAAATTCTTGGAAAATTAAAACTTTCCCAATAAGTCAACTGTACCAAAAAGTGATTCTATAGCCATTTTAATCATCTAAGGTCAGAGATTTAAAAAAAAAAAACCTAACACCTACTCATAATTCCATTGCTTGCGATTCCCATAGAATTCCTTTTGGGCCTGCATTCCTTATCTTCTTGTGTGCACTCACACAATAAAAGGAATATAAATTACTACATTTATAGCTCTGAAAGCAGACTACAATAAATCTACTGTATACATGCTCACTGAATACCAAGAGAAGCCTCTGCAAATACTGTTTTTTTTTTGAAAACATGTACATCTTACTACCCAGACACAAAGCTAACTTGACAAGTTATACACCACATGACTCTTTAAGGATTAATTTGGACAGGATGGTCTGAAAGGGCCATATCTGGCTATTCTCAGGCAAAGCCTCAAACAGACCATCTGATTATCGAGCACAAAGCGTTAAATTCAGGCCAGGCAGAGGTTCTATTCCATCTACACCCTGCAACCCCACCCCCGACCCCAGACTAACTGCATTCAACAGGTTTCCTAGCAACGAACTCCTGGCTGGGGACTCTGTGTGGACAAGGCTTATCAGGTAACGCCATCGCTGGCTTGCAAGCCTCCACACAGCATAGTCTGATCCTGCGTATGAGGCAGGAGGAGGTGGTGAAGGGGCAAAGGTCACTGGGTTCAATGGGGACAAGCCTGCTGGACACAGGGTGAAGCCTCTGGACTTCAATGAACAGGAGATTGTGCTAAACCCAAACACAAGCCAGGCAGTGAGAAGCTCTACTAGCATCTGCTCACTATCACAGAAGAGAAGCTAAATGCAGAACACTGAATATGCTGAGTGAAAAACTCTGACATGCAGTTGATAAGGGCAAAAGAAAAACTTTGACATTGAGCTACTCTGAAAAACAGGATTACTGCTAAACCCTGGTTGTTTATGCGGACTTTGAGATTCATGGGATGAATTACAATACTCAGATATGTTTAAAAAAATATGAAGACAACTAAACAAATAGAGCCTTTCGCAAGCACTTACAACAAACTACTATAGTCTGCTTTTCAATTCGAGGTGTGCCAACAGATACGTAGCAAGATACCTTTATAAACTTTTATTACTTTATAAAACCAGATTTAGTGTTTTGGAGTAAACACCAAGACAGATGTGTTGATTTTACCGTCATCAAATCTCAATACATTGTACATTTTCTTGTAATTTCTCAGTTCCGTGTTAACACACTGCTCAGTGCAACTGACCTTGGTGAAATACATGTCGACAGCAATGAAAATGAATTACATGCGGCCAAATGCACTACACAGCAGGAGCAAATTGATTATCTGCCTCCTTTTGAGAACCTTACATTTAGACAGTTAATACATCTTAGCATCTACGATGGCTCACTTCTGTTTTGTTACACACCAAGGAGATATGACTTAAGTATCACTGTCTGTAAATGGAGGTGTCATGAAAAAAAATTCTGCAGCCAATAATGTATACACTTAAGTACTTTGTTGCAATGCTTTGCTGCCATGAGAGAAAGATGTACTGTGATGTTCTGAAGCAACAGCTTGCTCGCCTTAGGAAGTGGGCCAGCTTTCAGTAATGAGGCCAAAATACCATTGTCATGTTAATGAGCTTGTATACAGTACCCAACCCAACGAACTGAGACAAAGCATGCTTCAGAATGCAATCATGGTAAACATGAGCCTCTAACCACTCAAACCATTTTCAGAGATCTCTCTCAATGCAAAAAACAGCCTA
This sequence comes from Scleropages formosus, assembly GCF_900964775.1. NCBI lineage: Eukaryota > Metazoa > Chordata > Actinopteri > Osteoglossiformes > Osteoglossidae > Scleropages > Scleropages formosus. The sequence goes on from NC_041809.1 coordinate 16,311,493, forward strand.
GAAAAAACCAGCAGTAAACAAAGACCTTTGGTATTCCCAAGCTTATCAGTCACCAATGAACCACGTGTCCATGCAGTTCCCAGCCGCAGTCAAACAACCTTCACACTCTTGCTTTGACCGATACCAAAAGTATACTCGCTATGGTTTCAGTTTTGCTGCGAGAACGGGACGAGCCAGTTTCAGGGCAAATTCCGTAAAGACGACACACGCATTACGCAGAAACGCATAAATGCCCTCTGGCATCCTGTCACACCAGTTTGTACAGCGCGGTGGCCTGTGCCATAAATGTACCCAGGATGTCAAAACAATTTATTTTATAGGTAATCAATGCAATGCACCATATACAAGCCCCTCCTGCTATTAAACACAGTAACTGAGGACAATTTTGCCTTTAGAGAAGTCAAATCGATTAATAGAGTGAGCAACTTACTCACAGAGCCTACCGGTGTATGCTACTAAAACTCTAGAAATACCAGAAAATATATACATAAAAATAATAGATGCACAGCACTATACAACACAGACACTGAAGAACATAATGTGTTCTTCAGTTTTACAGAATCATAACTTATTTGGTTCTTGAAATTAGTTTTCCCAATGGTAGCATTTAAATAATGTATATTACATTTATTCTTTTGGCAGACTTAAGTGACGTGGCAGTCAGAAGACAGAGTTCAGCAGCAGAGCCTTGCGTGTGTATTTATACAGTATATGTTTTTTTCAGTCTAATTACAAGCTAGAGATGCACAGTGTAAGGTTTGGCCAGAGGCACTTTGATAAAGCTGGAAGTGTTTCTCATTTGAGGAAAATGCACACAAACATAAAACAGAGTCTCCTTGACACCAACAAGGCAGAGAGGCGGTTTCTGTTACCAAATCTTAACACCCAGAGCAATTATTCCTAAGTATATACAGTGCATATACAGCACTGAGGTGAACACACCTGAACAAAGGTTTCCATATATAGAAATGACACCCAGATCAAATGACATGATGAAAAGACTGCAGGTGCATGTATCGCACTGCATTTTCAGGCAGTTTTAGAGTGTGAGACCACTGGAGAGCTGGTGTCGCAGTGGGGGGCTGGCATATGGCAGACATAGAGCACAGCACTGTGGAGAGTAGGGAAGAAGGTTTACCATGGTACAATACCAGTATTAATCACTTAGAGCTCCTGTACTTTACAAATCACCATGGATCAACCATGATAAAATTTATTCCTGAAGGAGAGCAATTGAGTCAAGTTTATATTACCCACAGTGAACAGAAAGAGTAAATGGTATACTTGTTTGAAGTTAATTTTGACAGGTACCGCTAAGGTTTATTAGTTAGTGAACCTGAAGCAAAAGACCAGACGTTTTGTGTAGAAGAGCAGGAGTTTGACTGCTTTTTAAAGACACTCCTCGACACACACACACAGACAGAGCTAATCATGAGGACCGATGCTTTTACAAAAGACCCGCGTCAATCCTTTTCTTTTGCACGTTCGTTATTCCCACCGTTTCGTACCCGTCACACTTTCTTCAACAAGTAAACTTACTACTTGCGATAAAACAAAAAAAAAAAAAAAGCCAGCGCCATAAATAATACAAAATAATCGATTAAAAATTTGCGCGAAATACGAGTGTCCGAGCGAAGTTTCGGTGCGCGCGCACACGCAGGGTGTAAAATGCCTGGCGCTTGGGATACTAGATAAATACATGAACTCAACATTCGTCTAAAAAAAAAAAAAAAACTTTTTCAGCAGCAGATGACCATTTTCAAAGGCACACGCCAAGCAGTCGTTAACGTTATCCCGCTTTTTTTACACAAAAACTAGGAAATTAAAAAAAAAAAAAAAAAAAAAGACACTTACTTGCCAAAAGGAGTATCAACGACATGATGAACGATTTCAGCTCCATTTTTCGCAACGAGAACGTATCCCGGCACCGAACAAACGGCTCCTTCCTACAACGCAGACAGGTAAAGTTGTACGTCAGCCTGGCCTCTCGCGCGGGCGCTGCTCTCTCTCCTTCTCTTTCTCAGCGCCTCAGCAGGTGGACTGGAATCTGAGCACGTGATTTCCGGAAGTCGCACCTATTGTCCTGAAAACGATCTTAGTGTTACGACGCCACCTGCAGGGAGCCGAATATTGACGGAGATAAACGTCCAGCTTAGTGTTTTTTGTTTTTACATTCTATAGAATATTGACATGTATCGTACTCTTTTGTGCTCTGTTCTATTATTTTTCATTATTATTATTTCGCAGATAATTTCCAGGTCCTGCGCGGAGCACAAGCCCAGTTTACTGTGGAAAGTCACAGCAACAAAAAAGCTTAAGGACACGATTAAATAATAATGCAGGACAAAAGAGATAGACCTTTGACTGAACGTACACTACAGTTGTACAGAGCTGCACTTAAATTTACACAACAACAAACTGCTACACGATTATCCATCCAGTAAACGGGAAACTCTAGTCAATGATTTACTATTTATCGAGTAGCACTGCTGTCTCACAGCGCCTGGATGGTGCGAAAGGACGTGGGATCGGTCCCTGCTCATTCTGTGTGGATTTTGCACGTTATCTCCGTGTCTACGTGGGTCCTCTGTGGGTACTCTGGTTTCCTCCCACAGTCCAAAGACATATTGTTCGGATTCACCCACAGCGCATGAGAGAGAATGTTCGACTGATGTATGGATGAGTGACCCATAGTGTATCTAGCAGTGTAAATCACTTCAGCGAATAAGGTGTGTGGGCTGATAACACTACATGATAGAGTTCACTGGAAGTCGCTGTGGTGAAAAGCGTCTGCTAAATAAATAAATGTAAACAGCGGCACAAAGCGAGAAATTTAGGTGTAAACACAAGGAAATACAGGCACAGCGAATTACGATGGTTCGACTTTACGATGGGTTACCAGAACGTAACCCCATCGTACTTTAAGTCTGGGACCGCCTGTAATGCTCTCGGTCCGAGGACCCCCCCGGCTTAAGGACCTGTACCTTAAGCCAGCTTTATTTCATACCATAACAATTAAAACACTAATTACAGACAGAAAACCACATGCACACAATTCGTCATAAAAACTTTTCTTGTCATAAACATGAGAGGTTATTCATTCATCATGCTCATGATCTTTCCAAATATAGAGTGAAAAAAATATCAGCGCTTAAAAACAATTATAAATATTCATTAAGAAGAAACTTTAACCCTACCTGTTACGTGTTTTAAGAAAAACGGTACAAAAAATAAAACACAACCCGAAATTAGAGACTGCTGCGCGCTCATTTTCACAGAAACCTGGCTATCGGACAACATTACAGACTCAGCGGTTCAGCTACGAGACGCGCTCCGTCACCGTGGGGACCGTACAGCGGCGTCCGGAAAACATAAAAAAGTGGAGGAACATGCGTTTAGATTAATAACCGGTAGTGCTCCGATGTGCAGACGGTCAGTAAACACTGTTCGAGTAATTTGGAACTTTTAGTAGTGAAATGCAGGCCCTTTTTATCTGCCGAGGGAGTTTTTCCGCGGTATTTCTCCTAGCTGTTTACATCCCGCGCAAACTCCGCGGCAGCGCTCGGGAATCATTCTGCAGCATGGCATAAACACACAAGAAATCGCACATCCGGACGCTGTGTTTATCGTCGCAGGCAACTTTAACCACTGTAACTTACGGAATGTACTCCCTACATATAACCAACATGTAAACTTAATTTCCCTACAAGGGAGAGAAACAAATTGGACCAGGTGTACAGTAACGTGAAGGGCGCATACATACAGGCTGCATCCCGCCCCATTTCGGACAGTCTGATCACATCTCAGTGTTCCTGTACCCTGCATACAAACAGCTCCTCAAGCAAGCCCCCCCAGTGAGTAAAACTGTTAAAGTGTGGTCTGGAGAATATGATAAGGTGCTTCAGGACTGCTTTGACTGCACTGATTGGGAGGTGTTTAAGAATGCTGCCATGCTCGAGGACTGTACTGTTGACCTGCATAACTACACGTCAGCAGTAACCAGTTACATTAGCACCTGCGTCGAGAACACTGTGCCCACCAAACAGATCCGGACGTACCCCAACCAAAAGCCGTGGATAAACTGTGAAGTTCGATCCATGCTGCGTGACCGCTCTACTGCATTCGTCTCAGGCGATGCCAGTGACTACAAGAAGGCCAGGTATGATCTTCGAAGAGCCATTAGGGCTGCCAAGAGGGAATACAGACTGAGATTGGAGTGTCATTACACTACTGCTGACACCCGGCGCATGTGGCAGGGATTACAGAACATCACAGACTATCGGAGCAGAAGCAGGGGTGAGATCACTGACAGCCACATCACACCTGACAAACTCAAATTCTTTGCCCGTTTCGAGGTCTTGAACAACGAACCACTGGGTGTTAAACTGACTAGTGGGAACACACAAAACCCACCATTCACGGTCACATCTGCAGATGTGGCAAAGAGTTTTGGGAAAACAAACCCACGGAAATCAGCCGGCCCAGACAACATCCCTGGACGCGTACTTAGAACCTGTTCATTGGTGCTAGCTGATGTCTTTACGGATATATTCAATTTGTCCCTTCCACAAGCCTCAATTCCCACCTGCTTAAAGAGGACCACTATCCTGCCGCTGCCAAAAAACAACAAAGCATCCTGTCTCAATGACTACTGACCTGTTGCACTGACTCCAATAGTGATGAAGTGCTTCGAAAGAATAGTCATGAGGTACATCCAGACCATCACTCCGGACACTTTGGACCCTCTCCAGTTCGCATACAGATGGAACAGATCCACAGATGATGCCATCAGCACAACAATACACATTGCCCTCAACCACTTGGAAAACAAGGACAGCTATGTTCGAATGCTGTTTATTGACTACAGCTCAGCATTCAACACAGTGATACCTTCGAAGCTCATCAACAAGCTTCACAATCTTGGTGTGCCACCCACCCTCTGCAGCTGGGTTCTGGACTTTCTAACGAGCAGACCCCAGTCCGTTAGAAATGGGAACCACACATCCAGGTCAATAACCATAAACACAGGAACTCCGCAGGGCTGCGTGCTGAGCCCCATGCTCTACGCACTCTTCACCCATGATTGTGTGGCCTCCCAGAACAACACCAGCAAACCAGACACCAGAACAACATCAAATTTGCTGATAACACGACAGTCATTGGACTGATAACGGGTGGCGATGAGTCGGCATACAGGAGGGAAGTGGCTGACCTAGTGAAGTGGTGCCACGACAACAATCTCTCCCTCAATGTCAACAAAACAAAGGAGTTGATAATAGATCCACGGAGAAGGAGGGAGCAACACTCATCACTGCATATTGGTAAGACAGTGGTGGGGAGGGTGAGCCGTTCAGATTCCTGGGTGTTCACATTACTGAAGATCTCACCTGGTCTCACAACACAACACATCTGGTCAAGAAATCACGTCAGCGTCTGCACTTCTTGAGAAGGCTGAGGAAATTTGGCATGCCAAGCCGAATCCTCAGAAGCTTGTATAGGTGTGCAATCGAGAGCATCCTCACCAGCTCTATCACAGTGTGGTTTGGAAGCTGCACAGTACAGGATTGTAAGGCGAGTAGTGAAAGCTGCTCAAACCATCACTAGAACGTCCATATCATCACTGGAGAGCCTATACCAGGCCAGAACCATTAGGAGAGCCATTAACATCATCAAGGAAAATAGTCATCCACAGTACAGCCTTTTCACACCCTTACCATCAGGCAGATGCTACAAGAGTGTTAAAGCCAGAACCTCAAGGTTGAAAAACAGTTTTTACCCACAGGCCATCCATCAGGCTTGCGAATGACACCCATCCACTGCCTCTCCACCCATCACAGCAGACACAGTTCACCCTCTGAACCTGAGAGGTGTCAACTACCTCCGATCCCTTCTACACACACATACACATCCACAACACCAATAACATCAGAGACCACAGACTACCTCCGCATACCTTGCATACACAAATACACACCCCCCCTTCAACTGCAAATAGACCCAGTCCACCTCTGCAGGACTTTGCACATGTACGACTTCCATGTTTACATTGCGCACTGCACACTTTATATACGTATATAACCTTGTTTCTTGGATTTTTGCACTAATAGTAATTTTGTAATTTGTGACTTTGCAATAATAGTAATTTTTGTAAATTTATGATTTACGCCTTGTGTTTTCCTTGTGTTTTTCTTGTGTTTTCTTTCCTTATGTCTTTGTAATTTGTCATAGCCTGCTGAGAGGATTCACAGAGAAAGAATCTCATTGTATGGTGTAACAAACTGTTTACTGTACACATGACAATAAACTCTTGAATCTTAAAATATCATGTTACACCCATAAGAAAAGCACCCAAGCACTTTTCTTAAACAGCAAATCTGATGTTAGAGGACTTCAGTTTTACAAAAAGATAAACATTAAATCAGCACTCATTTAAAACAACTGTAATAGTATTAGAAGTTAAAAATCTACATTAAAACAGCTTTTTCAAGCAGAACCAGTTCACTTGAGATTCCTCAAGTTTATTTCTTATGATAGCCAACAGACACTCACCCCCTTGTAATCCCTGTGTGTCCCCACAGCGGTTGAACACTTAATTCACATTTTACCCACAATTCTAACCTACTTACAATGAACACATTTGCCTACTCAAAGAAGAAACTCCCCGGTAACTACTTTTCACTTTTTCAGACCCACTGATGTCCTTGCTACCGCAAAACTGCTCTTAATAAGAAATAACACCTTATACTGATCAATCCAATGGAATAACTGGCATCAGCATTCATTTTCATATGACATTACAGGACTGAGCAAATTTATACGTTTCTTCACTCGACAAGTCCCTCGCCATGAGAGACAAATTAATCCAAGACGTCTCAGATGGTGATATAAATATATACACTAGAAATGTTTTTGATAGAAATTGATACTTTTATTCAATAAGGTAGGATTAAATTGATCAGTCAGTGATATAACATTATAATGTTAAGATATAGTTATTTATCCATTTATATAGTGGGGTAAATTGAGTGGAGCAATTTAGAGTAAACACCTTACTCAAGGGTACTAAAGCTAGAGGGGGATTTAAACCTGCAACCTCTGGGGCCAAAGGCAACAGCTCTAACCAGTAAACTACTAGCTGCATAGGTATAGCTCACATTTTCTCCTCCTTGACACAAACACCTCAAACTTCAACTCATCTGTCCGTGCCACTCTTTTCCAATCATCTACCATCCAATTTCTGTGTTCTTTTGCACATTTTAACTTTTTTTTATTTTCCAGTTTTGGATATGACTTTTTCTTTGAAACTCTGCTGCTGAAAACTAGTATTCCGGGGTTGTCTTTTCACTGTTCCAAATGATACTGGTACTGTATTTGGCATGTACTATTTAAGGAAGCAACCAGTTGAAGACCTGTAAGGCATCTGTTTCTCAAACTAAAGACTCTCATGTACTTATCATAGTGCAGTTGTACATCTGGGCCTTCTGTTTCTTTTTCTGTTCTTGTTAGATCCAGTGTGCCCTCCTCTCTCAATACAATAATGGATACCTTTTTATAAAATCTTCAGTTTTTAGCAATCTAATGCATTAGATTTATTCATTTAGCTGACACTTTTCTCCAAAGCAACTTACAACATTAAGGTTACAATTATTTACCCATTTGTACAGCTGGGTAATTTTTACTGGAGCAATTCAGGGTAAGTACCTTGCTCAAGAATACTACAGCCAGAAGTAAGGCTCAAACCTGTGGATCCAAAGGCAGTTCTAACCACTACACTACCAGCTGTCCCCCTTAACCAGTAATACCCATTTGCAACATTTGTAATGATGTCTAGGCTATATTTTTAGATCAATTTAATGGTACCGTGATAAAAAAAAAAACAATATCAACCATTTAAAAAATGAAAACAGCTCTGGGGCATTCCACATTTTTGAACGCTAGTGTATAGGTTGCAGTCGGTGTCCATTTTCATATTGTATCAATGAAGAAGAATCCAGTATTCCACCACTACGCATTAATATGGAGTGTACATGAAAAATACCAGTTGAGGTCAATAAAATATGTCCGACATGCTGTTACCACACACACACACAACCATTGTATTGTTATTTGGAAATAGATAACAGATTCCAATTGGACAGGGTGAAATGTCTACACCTGGTGGCAGTCTATGGTAATAACACGCACTTGTTTTCAATGAAGCGGAATCAAAAAAGAAAAGAAAAAACATGAGGAGTTTTGAAATGTGATGCTGGTAGAGACTTCTAAAGACACCATAGACGACCAGGAAAACAAACAGATAGATCCTGGAACAAATCGGGTTAGAAACCTCTCTGAAAGAGCACATAATGAGAGTGAGGTTATCGTGCTTTGAACACATCATGCAAATGAATATTGGAGTGTCATGAAAAAGACTAATGCTTTGAACAGTGTGATAAAAAAGAGGAAGAGGGCAGCCAACAACCTGATGGACTCAGTCACGGCAACAGCAGATACACCCCTTTCAAGTCTATAGACATGGCAGGAGGACAGAATATTCTGGAAACATTGTTTATGTAATTGCCAAGTGTTTGTTTAATGGCAGTGGAGAAGTTCTGTTTTACACCCCTTGCTTGGTTTGAGGCTTGCTGTGCCACAAGGGCTTGTGTGCGTTGGTGAAGTTAAGTGCTGTGCCACTGGTACTTCAGCTACTGACAGAGACTCCTAAGGTGCACAGATCTCAGCCGAGGGGCCAAAACATCCATAATTGGCAGCAGCAATTGGGGACAGAGTTGGTGACAAAGGATCTATTGTAATAACAGTAACAACGCTGGCATTTCCAGTGTGGAAGAAAGGGCAATATACATCAGTATCTTTATATGGAAGGGGGTGCGGTGGCGCAGTGGGTTGGACCACAGTCCTGCTCTTTGGTGGGTCTGGGGTTCAAGTCCTGCTTGGGGTGCCTTGCGACGGACTGGCATCCTGTCCTGGGTGTGTCCCCTCCCCCTCCAGCCTTACGCTCTGAGTTGCCGGGTTAGGCTCCGGTTCCCCGTGACCCTGTATGGGACAAGCGGTTCTGAAAATGTGTGTGTGTGTGTGTGTGTGTATCTTTATATGAAAACTGTGTTTTAGGCAAGACCTGCAAGTGCAGGGATCTTTGCACACAGAGCTGACTTGTTCAAGCTATGGTATTTTCAATAACGTCATATGGATACCAAACCTGGACAGTGAAAAACAAAAAACAAATCAATGGGTATTGGAAGAGGAAGACCGATGCGATGAATTGAGTGGCGATGACCTGACTGAGCACAGTGGGTTGGACCGGGTCCTCCTCTCTGGTGGGTCTGGGGTTCGAGTCCTGCTTGGGGTGCCTTGCAGCGGGCTGGCATCCTGTCCTAGGTGTGTCCCCTCCCCCTCCGGCCTTACGCCCTGAGTTGCCGGGTAGGCTCCGGTTCCCCGTGACCCCGTATGGGACAAGCGGTTCTGAAAATGTGTGTGTGTGTGTGTGTGTGTGTGTGTGTGTGACCTGACTGAAGACCGAACACAGTACAGGAAAACTGTCCATAAGTTGTCATGAGTTGACATCGACTCAGTGGCACTTAATTTTTTTGCACTCACCTAGTGTTCAGTGTATTTCAGAATGTATTCTTCCCCTTACATATCTTGTCAACGGCCCCTCGCATCAGTCTGAAGCTGAAATTAAAGTTATGCCTTGACTTGAACATTTGGCATAACAGAGCTGATTTCAAAGCCCACCTCAACTATAAAGTATTGAATTAAATAAGCTATTTAGAATAAACATTGTCTTCCAAGTTTGAAAAATAAACTACTAAAGCTTTAAACAAAATGTGGCATGAAAGAGCATGCAATATTGTTGTATCCACCAAACAAGCCAGTGATAAACAGCAACACTGAATAGTTCGTAAAGTCATGATTTAAACCATCTTAATCCTCTCTGACAAATTTCTCTTACAAATATCCTTGCACAAATTAGCTTTATTCCTGACATAACAAGGTCATTGGTGCTTCCATTAAAGTGGCTAAAACATCACGACACCTGATGACCAGGATCCCCCCCTTGTAGCGCCTATCTAAATCAAGTATATTCCTTCCCTATTCTCCATATACAATCTCAACCCTTAAAAATAGGCTACCAAAGAAGTTTGTTCTCTGAAATATGGAATCTCTCTGAATATTTAAGATGGTCTCAAAACACACCTTTCACTCACATCTCCCCCAATCTCATATGTGCTCTATAAACATGTACTACATTATCAATTAAAAAAGCATCTGCAGATACATATAATATGTAATTATATAGTGGTATGAGAAATTGACTACTCAAGAATCTTGTTTTCATATAAATTTGCTAATGTAATGCATTCTTGTTTTTGGAGAGGTACATTTTTTGGAGAAAAGTGCTAAAAAAAAAAACTGGATCTTAACATACTTCATAAAGTTTTATTCATGAAAAGCAGTGTCTGATGTGCAAGAGAAGGATGCTGAACAGCTGTAAAAATGAAAAAGCTTTAGACTGGGAGCTACAATCTTCTACTTCTGAAATTTTGAACAATGCACCTTTCATTAGAATGGATGAAAACATTAGAAATCCATATAAATGGTAAAATTATAAAATGGACAACAGAAAAACATGAAAACAAAAACAAAGTAGACACCCCTCGACTAACGTAAATAAACCGTTCAACACTTTACACAAGTTGAAATTTACATGCCGGATTCCCCCTCTCCCTCTGTTAGAGCCTTCTCATTTCTTTTGCATTTGTTGCAAACACGAGTATGGGGGGGGAGGGGGGGGGGTCACACAATTCGCTAGTAAATGTCACACATATTAAATACCGTAATAAGACAAATATCTAGTAAATTAAATTTTTACATTCTTTAAAGCATAAATTTAATTAGATTGCATACCATGCGCACACAGTATTCTACTGTGCGTGTTTTATTCTATTAGTATGCTGGCACACAAGAGGTTGCTGTTGCATAATTTGTAATTTTTCCATCTCAGTTACTGCACCTTGACAGTTCATTATCGTTATTTTCATGCTAGCTGTTGCCTTCATGTGCTCCTTTATACGTGCAGCATCCTTCACTATTGTATTCAGTCGATACAGCTAAAACTGGTTCACATGGTGTAGACAATAAAGAAGTATGAAGGTGGAGAAAGATTAACTTAATCTCCAATTGCCGTACACTTGTGAGACGGTTCTCATTTTCCTTCAAACACACGTTTACCACCAGGTATTGTAAATACAGGTGGTCCCTGATTCACGATGGGGTTACGTTCCCCGAAACCCATCATAAGTCGAAAATGCATTTAATACACACCTCTACGTGACAGAATGGGAGATGTGGATTGCTGTTGCTGCCCAGCATTGCGAGAGGGCATCGCACCACGTATCGCTTGCCCAGGAGGGGGAAAAAAAAAAAAAAAGAAAAAGAAAAACAATGTTTGTTGCCAGCTCACCATTGTAAATCAGGGACCACCTGTAATGAAAAGGGTAGAAAATATGCAAAAAAAGCACTACACTAACAAGAAGAGATGCATTCACGGCTCAAAACACACTAGAATTGGGAAGATGAAGTTTCCTGCCTTGTCTGGTTACGCCAACTTGCGGGTAACGTATTTAAGATGTTTTGCGTAAAATAGAAGCACTCTCCGTACATAATGTGTATGCCGGGAATTTTTTTTAACGTAAATACGGATTTAAGTAAGTAGAGGGGTGTCTGAATGAATCCATACATACATGATTTCACATTTTATTCTAATAAATATTCAAAACTTTCATTTCAAACATGAGCAGAACATTTACAGTCTAAGACAGTGTTTAATGTGTCTGATTTGAGTAATCTGAACAATAATTTATACTATGTTGTGAATAAATAAAACATTTGGTCATTTTATCAATACATGGACAGCAAGCAAGTTTTAGAGAATAATAATCCTGTTAAATATAAATACAGTATGTAGCTCTTTTGTAAAAATTCAGTTTTCTAATACGCAGAAACCTTACACATCATTTCTATCAAAAATTAAAGTGCAAAGACAGCGTTTTTTTTTTTTTAAAAAAAGAATACTCAAACATTAATTGTACTACAAACATACTCCAGAGGTTTCATATAAAAAGGACACATTTAAGTAGTGGTTCTTCCTTGTACAATAGTTGCTGTAACACTGCTCTGCTACGAAGGTTTTAACAGTACATCAAACTGGGCGTGCTGCCCCAGTACCCCTGCCCACTCCGAGGACCAGGTGGGGCCCAGCCGTTGAGCCTTAAAGGGTGGCTGAGCTTGCCCTGGGGACGGAATTTGTAGACGTGGCGAGGAAGGCCCTGTCCTGGTCTGCTCCTCTTCCTTGGTGACAGGTTCCACACTGGAACGCTGGGGTACACAAGCTGCTATGCAAAAGGAACAGTAGACAAAACAAGTGTGAAAACACTACACATACAAAAACTACTGGCATCTTTCCTCTGTGCCCATTAGCAAGTACTTGAAAATGACATTTACTGAAACGATAAATAAGGTTTACAACTGGCATTAACCGCCATGCCTTATCAAATCAAACTGAAGGAGAATAAACAGATGCTCTGCACAAAGCTGCACCAAATTCAAGGTCCAGGACTCAGCCTCCACAAAACTATAAATGCAGAAATAAAGAGAAACTTGCAAAAATGGTGTTTTCAATAATGGTGCTAGCTTGAAAATGTTGTATGCTAAGGGTCAGACTTCAATACATTTGACTGTGCTGCTGACTCAATGAATTGAACAATTCAAACCACTTGAAACTAAATGTGTTAGTGGAAGACAAACTACTTCTAAACACAGTAGCTCCTCAAAAAGACACCTTGGACTGAAAGTCCCTTTGTAACAAAAGTCAGTTTTACCACGAAGTCACAGTACAATACACATGCCCATAGGATAAAATAAATACTAAACATTTCCCCCCTTCCATCTTTTTTAATAACCACTTTTCCAGTACATCTCAGATGCTTAGGGCATTAAATATGGTACACTGTGGAGACGAACCTAGGAAATCACAGTACAGGCGGTCCCCAGGTTACGAACGTCAGACTTCCGTACAATCCGTAGTTACAAACAAACGCGTAAATGTGATGCAAGTGATAGCGATGCATCAAAGAAAAGGAAAACGATCACAATTGAAACTAAAGTGAAAATAATAAAGCGATCGAAAAAAGCAAAAAGCGAAAAGAAAAAGCGAACACTGGAAAAGCAAACAGTAAAGTTTGTTTTTTTTTTTATAACTACACACACACACACACACTCTCCTCCTCCTCTCTATTATAAATATTGTAGTTACATTTAACATCATTACACTGTATTATTACTACTGTATCATTATAGTAAAGACATTTTATTGTATCCGGAAGCATTTCTTTAATGGTTTTATGCATTGCAAGGTACACTATATACTAAGACAAACATTTGACTAACCGACGTTAGACATGAAATGTACCTAACTGTTCCAACTTATGCACAAATTCGACTTAAAGAGAGATTGAGGAGTGGAACTCATTTGTATATTTCTAACGTATTCTGAATTTAGTAAAAAATAGAGTTCTCTTAAAATTACTGAAGATACAAAAATACACCAGCTTCACCACCTCCTCTTCAATTCTCAATTACTGGCCTATTCATCACGTAAGCATGTGCAACGTTTGCCAGCTTCTGGCCCGTTAAAACTTTCTTCCATTATCTACATAATAAAAGCTTCACAATACAAATGCACATCAATTTATCTATTAGTTAGGTTCTTCAAAAATCTTGCACACAAGCTATAGTAAATAATGCTTCCAAAGAATGTGAAACATTTAACATTAAGCTAAATTAAAAGAAAAATTATTATGAAATGACAAAACAGTCTCCAAAAACTCCTATTCAGTGCTGGTTGCCGATTAATCCTGTAACTGTTTTCAATATTCCTCACGTTATTCATCACCAACACCACACAAAAGATGTAAACATTGTGAAACTTAGTTCAATTAATATGGTTACATACTTCTCTTTAGGTACATTTTACTGCCACGGTGGAGAAATTAAGGGAGAATAAAACAGATAAAGTTTAAAATGTTTGGATCTTAGAAAATTCATAACTCAAACAATTTTAACAAGAGGAGCCAGTGTAATGTAACACTGAACCTGTTGGCAAAAGCAAATTAGCAGCAAATAACATGTTATTAATTCAGTATTTTTTTCTTAATCTTAAACTAGACCGACTAAACTAGGCTTCAAATTCACTCTAACTTTTATGTAACCTTTACTATTGGACTACATATTTGTATCCTACTTTATTTTATTTATTCTCTCCTGTTTTCATCATTATATATTCCTCATATTCCTGGAGTGTGCACCTAATTTCTACTTGTTTTTAATTTCCTTATTTATCTGTACCACGGAAACTTGCAAAAGCATTTCACTGCACGTCGTACGAAGTATGGTTGTGTATGTAACAAAAACTTGAAACTTTTATCAAATCCTTTTTGCTGAAAAGGTAAAAAAAAATGACTAAATATTTAGAGAATGTACGTAGCTATGTGTCTCTCTAAGATAATACACAAATTGTATTTTCTGAGATGTATGTCGTTTTGGAGAAAAGAGTCTGCTAAATGAATAAATGTAAATGCATCTGACAATTTGAAATACCGAGCATTGTTATTCAAATTAAGACAAGGGAAGAAATGCAACCTTTTTTGTTTTTTTATTTAGAAATCCTAATGATTCCATGTTTATGAGTTCTGCCCTTTACTTCCATTACTTTTTTGTCAGCAGAGATTTCATTATATGCCAACAAAGGCAGTTCTTTATCTCCAGCCTTCTACTTACTGGGGCTTCAACTCAGAATGAGAAAGAAAGCACAGCAAGATGTGAGCAAGATTTTGAAGAAAAAAAAAAAAAGCTGCATTAAAGGCAGTTACAACTAATGAATGAGAACAGCGTCTGTACCTGATAGAGAGGCCGAGCTGGGGGAGGGCAGGCAGAGACAGAAGCTTCCCTAGTGCTGCCCTCTTCATCAGACGAAGAGCCCGAGTGATAGTCGGACGTCACCCTCTCCACTGCGTTTGTTACTTTCTTAGTGACTTCCTCCTTATCCTCCTCATCCCCCGAGAAACTCGCTACCGTGAAAGCAAAGTTCTTCTCGCCATACCTTGAGGACAGGACAGATCTGACTTGTTGAAAAGTTCTCTAAGAGTCAGGAAACAAGGCAGTTGTGGACATCTGAAAACACTTGAAAAAGGACAGAGGTGCACTGAAAGTAGTCTGGAACCCCACCTGCAGCACACTTCCCCAGGGTCCACCCAAAGCGTGAGCTCCCGTGGAAGGCCCAAGTCCGTATACAGAACCCCGCTTTCGTTGCAGGCCCGCCGGAGCTCTGGGTCCTCTTGCTGAAACTTATTCACCCGTATGCACCTGCACCAAAAAAAGCCCACCAATATGACAGTTAATGAAAAAGTTTATAATCCATTTGCATGTTCGTGTCATGGTATTTAATAACAATGTCTTAAGAGAAACAAAGCAACAAAAAAATGTTAGAAATACGTCATATTAAACATCAAAGTGCAGAGGCACATGGAAACAAACACGTCAGCCACTTTATAGAGCACCTGAAAGCTTGGCCCTTGCTGGGGTTTTCAGGATACCAGTGGCCCTTGTACTTTTCCTGCAGTGCCACCGTCAGTCGCTCTACAAACTTTTCCACCTTCTCCATTTCCAACTTATCCGCTTTTTTAATAAGCCTTTTAAGGAAAAAGACCACCGCTGCAATTTCCTTCTTCATGGTCCACGTGGATTCGTCCCACCCAGGTCCAACTCTGAAACTGAAGGCAAAACACATTTCAGATCACTCATTCTTATTGTTACCTTTGTAATTATGACTTTTTTTTTTAAAAGATATTTTGCTGATGCTGTTATCCAAAATCCGTTACTTACAGTATTAATAATTCATACCTGCAGAACTTGCACGACATTGCACTGGTTAATATCGTTAGAAACGACAGTTTAATACAGTTAAAGGATTCGGTTAATATGGAAATTCAGAGGAGTGGCCAATGGAGCCCATGCCATGCATGTGATGTGGTCCCTAACCGCATGTGCTTCGCGTGCGTTGGACGGGCGGCGAAAAGTCGTTTTAAAACAACACCCGCTTCACTAGTTTAATAAATTCCTATTTATTAGTTCAGTTTCACCGACAGTCATTTTAGAAACCTACATTCTTAACCCTTATTATTGATAAAAAAGACGCTTCTCTTGTACTGAATTGAATAAGTCGGGTTGAGTGGAATAGCAAGTTAGTTACAACAACTGAACTGGTCTGAAGGGAGGCGGCTGCTGCTGCTGGGCTCCGCTCTGGCTGTTGGCTCCGGCCACGACTTCGTTCGTTGTACTAGTGCGCCAAATCACAGAAAGATAAAGGAGAAGTTTTTTTCTACATGAAGTAACGACGCGTGGAGCAGAGCGGCAGTCCGCCGAGCCGAGGAGGAGGTGGCTCCGACTCCGAGTGCCGTGTCTTCACAGCAGCGTCACGTCGCCCGTTCATCACGGTGTGACACACACGAAACCGCCATTCCTTCCCTACTATTATTTAATTGTTGTTATTCATTCAAAACTGTAGACAAAATTAAAACATTTCATTCTGTCCCATACAGGACCTAGGGACTCGCGTGGTTAACTATACTTCCTCTTAGCTAGATGATCATTTACTAGTTATACCGGCGATACCCGTAATAGAGAGTCAAAGTTAGAATATTACAGTAAATAAGTTTCCCGATGAAGTGAAATACACTATTTACACTTTATCGCCGTTTTTCCACTCACCTCTCCGCTCACCGCCACCACGTGAGTTAGTTCTTTCTAAACGGGCTCCAAGCGCCGCTTCTGCTCTGGCTCCCAACCACCGCGTGCGTGACTACTCTGAGCGGGAATTCTCGCGGGCCGGTTACTAAGACGTTACGTCACAGGAAGCGTGTTTGACGTGTACAAGGCAAGGCCTGCCCTGGCAGGAGCTTCGTGCAGTGAGTTGGAATCACACAATACGTTGTAAAACGGTTTTCTTCTATCGAGATTTGAGTCGCAGCATTACTACGATCACTCATCCAACAATATAAATATTAAAGGCTCATACCGATTCCTTTGCAGTAGTTACTTAGGGCTCACACTTAGCCATTCACTACAACTATTGTTCAAATTTCGCTTTAGCTAGGCTACTCCAACATTCATTGGTTTTACGGTGCGCTTGACTTGTGCTCCTTCGTTGTCTTATGTGGCAGTCACACGTTTAGTCCGCTATAGTATGTGAGATGTGCACCCTTACCATTTCATATGGATTATTTGGGGGGGGGGGGTCGTCGTGTGTTTACAATGGTCGTTTGCTGTAAGTAGTCACAGTCACACGTACCTTGTTTTCACACTTCCACTACAGCTAATGTTTATACATTTATTTATTGCCAGACACTTTTCTCCAAAGCAGCTTTCAATGAACTCTACGTAGTGTTATCAGCCCACACACCTTATTCACCAAGGTGACTTACACTGCTAGATACACTACTTACACTGGGTCACTCATACATGCATCAGTGGAACACACTCTCTCTGTCACTCACACTATGGATGAACCTGAACAGCATGTCTTTCGACTGTGGGAGGAAACCCATGCAGACACGGGGAGAACATGCAAACTCCACACAGACTGAGCAGGGATCAAACCCATGTCCTCTCACACCACCCAAGCACTGTGAAACAGCAGCGCTACTTGCTCTGCCTCCCTTAATGTTCACACTTACGAGTATTTAGTCCTATTTACCCCATACCCTGTTAAAGGTTTACATGTAGCTCATTACCTCAACACTTTATTTAGGGTTCACTCTTACCCATACATTTTGGCTATTTATGGTTTATGCTTACTGCTCTCGTATGGTATGGTTATTCAGGGTTTATAGTTACACCTGGCAGAGTTCATACTTATACCTGTTCATTCTTATACTTGTCCCTGGGTGACTGGTAGTGTAGTGGTTAGCACTATTATGTTTAGACCCAAAGGTTGCAGGTTTGAATCCTACTTCCAGCTATAGCATGTGTGAGCAAGGTACTTACTTTAAATTATTCTGGTAAAATTACTCAGTTGTATTGCCTAAGTGGGTAAATAATTGTAGGTCATTTAATATTGTAAACTGCTCTGTAGAAGTGTCAGTTAAATAAGTACTGTATATGTACATCTCTTTATCACTTTGTTTTTTCTAGGTTCACATATCTCTACCCAATGCCTTTTTAGGGTTCACTGTTATCTTACATGTTGTTCTTGACAGGGTTGTCTTCAGATGACCTCTTTTTAAGTTGACAGTCATAACTCATAAGTCCTCCTGTATAGCATTATATAAATCATAATCATATTTTTCACTAATTTCATGCATTAATCACACACACACACATTGTGTGAAGCCGCTTGTCCCGAGTGGGGTCACGGTGAGCCGGAGATTAACCCGGCAAAGCAGGGTGCAAGGATGGAGGGGGAGGAGACACACCCAGAACAAGACACCAGTCCACTGCAAGGCACCCCAAGCAGGATTTGAACCCCAGGACCACTGGAGAGCAGGCCCTAGCCAAACCCGCAGCACCACCGCATCCCCTTTGCATTAATCATGTTAATACAAATATACAGTAATTAAGATATAGTACATTACTATATTTTCATGTTGCAGTATTATCTTCACTTTCATTTCTAAGTGTTTTCTCTTTCGCTTTCTTTTCTTCATCACCAGAATATTCACTTGCTAGCCATTGTAAAAAAGTAACTTGCATGGAATCACAAAGCCTTCTTTAAATAAAACTATGTTTTGCAAATAAAATACAAAGGCTGATGACACAGAGTCAATAAAAAATTATAGGTAACTTAGGTTGGTGTGGTCAGCCAATGTCATCATACAGCAAATGGAGCGGTCATGATTGGGACTTAAAAGTAACAGAAGACTGAGATCATAAGCCATGGTCATTTTAAGTCATATATACGTACATTAAGTGGAGGACTACCTGTATATATGTTGTGTTTTTGTTCTGAGTTTGATGTGAACTGTCAAACACTATTTGTAAAAGAATTGTTATATTTGAGTATTATTTCTGCACATTGGGTAGAACAGATATAGTGCAGTTTCTCCTCTGTAATGTACAGTTGTGGGTAACAATATTGGCTCTCTTGCACTTGCAAATAACTTACAATTTTCTCTAAAATATGCAGAAACTGAACAAATTTTTATTATTATAGAGCCTCTGTTTTGGTTCACCATTTTATGTTCTTTTAAAATCAAAAGATAAAAAAAATGGCATTGACTCCATTTGAGCAATGGCATGGATGCTACCAAATACTAACTCCAATCAAGCATTTCTTATTGCTGTTGATGAGCTTCCTTCTCTACTGGCAGTTTGGCCTACTTTTCTTGTGGCAAAGTTTTCCACTTCTCTGAGACTTGAAGGGTGCCTTTTCCCAGCTGCTGTTCTCAGCTCTCTCCACAGGTTTTCAGTGGGATTTAGATCTGGACTCATCTGGGTTGCTGAAAAACAGTCTAGTTTGTTTTGAACCATTGCTGGGTGCTTTCTGAAGTGTGCCTGGGGTCATTGTCATGCTGGGAGACCCATTATTTTGACAGAGACCCAGGATATTGGTACTACACAAGACATTGAGCTCTTGATTTCATGATGCATGTTCAAGGCACCCAGTGCTAGAGGAAAGCAACACCCAAAAAAATCACTGAACATCCTCTATGTGTCACTGTAGAGAAGGTGCTTTTTCTGAAGGCTTTATTTTGTTTTCTATAAACATACAGATGATATACTTCACTAAAATAATTTGTTCTAAGGATTTTGGCATCTTCAGGTGTGTTTTGGGAAAGTGCAGTCAAGCTTTGTAATGCCTCTCTCTCACCAGTTAAGTCCTTCTGAGTCTCAGGTGACTTATATATCTCATCTCTTCTACTTAGCCAGTCAAGAGTTTAGGAGTGAAGATTGACTCCAGTCTCTGCTCAGCATAATGAAACCATAACATCATCTTGTAGACACCTCCTTTACAGTATTCATAGAATGCACTTCAGTTCAATCATCCATACAACTCAATACACAGCAGTACTCTTTGTCTGTCTTTTAGGCTTATTTCTCTAATGAGCTATTCTTAGTTGCTCTTTGCTATATATGCAGTTTCATTGGGGAGTATTCCATTGAGAGAACATCCATGGTGATGATAAAAAAATGTAAGACATTGAGCTTTGTTTACCTTGTTCAACTAAGGAGATGTGTCTATTACCCTTAGCCTTTTTGATAATAACAGAGTAAAAATACTCATCATCTTTACAAGACTTTTCCTTTAACTATTGTGCTCTTACAACATATATACATACATACATACACACACACTTTCTGAACCGCTTGTCCCATATGGGGTCACAGGAGCCTACCCGGTAACACAGGGCGTAAGGCTGGAGGGGGAAGGGGACACACCCAGGATGGGACACCAGTCTGTCGCAAGGCACCCCAAGTGGGACTTGAACCCCAGACCCATCAGAGAGCAGGACCTGGTGCAACCCACTGCACAACCGCACCCCCCTGTTCTTACAATATAGGCCTATTCAATTTCTCAAAACACTTTGCTTAGAGACTAAAAAACCTAAATCACCAACACAAAAAAACACTCTTTTAAAAATGAAGGCAGGTGCCTTAAAATCTTAAGTATATACACACATTGTCTGAACCACTTGTCCCATTCGGGGTCGCAGGGAGCCGGAGCCTAACCCGGCAACACAGGGCGTAAGGGGACACACCCAAGACAGGATGCCAATCTGTCGCAAGGCACCCCAAGCAGGACTCGGACCCCAGACCCACCAGAGAGCAGGACCCAGTCCAACCCACAAACATTGACTTTGGGTTAAACTTATGTCAGAGCTGCCTACATTCCAAAATACATTGTGAAGTTGTGTTTTTAAAGTTTTAATATATAGCTAGAGACGTATTTAAATTACGTCTCAAACCTCACATAAACCATAGATACAGCTGGTTTAAAATAAAACACAGAAAAAGTTTTAGTGGCAGTTCAGTGATTTCTAAATGCACAGCAATCGAGTTCAAGAAACCACGTAACTTGTTCCGGTTTACACTTGTTTTAAACTTGGCACGGCTGCTAAGCTAATTACAGGGAATAGCCCTACTGCTTTTGTGAGACAAAGGTTTAATTGTACACTTGCTTTATGCTCAGTTGCTGTAACATTTGTATTAAAGTTTGCCTTAAGTGGTGTTTTTTTATTACCTTTGACTTATAGAGCTAAAGCATAATAGCTGTTAGTTATTCTGGAAAAACACAATTTATTTATTTACTTACTTACTATTATTTAATAATTATAGGAAGGAATAAAATTTGTAATAAATCCATCCACCAGCCTTCCCTACATGACCACTCCTTGAACCCAAGACACCCTTGCATTACAGAGTGAAAATAAACATAGTATTAATAATTATGTTAAAAGGAAAACATTTCAAAATTTTAATGGTGTTGAAAATAAATGTAAAACAAAGGAGCACTTTCTGCAATAGGCTGGTCTGAGGTTTTCCAAGGAGTGCTACCAGTGGTCATTTCTACCAGCAGCCATCAGGCTCCATGAGTTTTCGTGGTACCGGGCCAGTGAATGACATCTTAATGACCGAATGACTCAGCGTCACACCACACGCTGCACCACGCCCATCATCATCTCACATCAATTTACTTTTCCTTTCTTGCTTTCAAATGTTTGCCTGTTCGTTCCCTTGTTAACTTATCTTCTTAAAAATGTGTTTTTCTACTTATGCACAAACAATTGTTGAATATGTCTATATTTACATTGTATGCTGCTACACCCAAAGTGAATTTCCATCTGGAATTAGTAAAATTTCATTCATTCATTCATTCATTCATTCATTCACTCAAGTGTTTTTCCAATGAATAAATTAAAACAATTTTTGTTACGTTTTTAATTATTTTTCATGGTTCATTAAAATGACTAAACCAAAACAAAATCCCTGAGGAGACTCAAAAATGAAAAATAAGCAAAGCACAAAAGACTGCCAAAGAAAAGCAAAAAGGTGTGCAGTGGCATCAGGGGAAAGGAGTATTTCCAAATTGCAATTATCGCATGCTGATCAGTGACAAGCAAGCTGTGGCAAACAGGAGCTCAGCCACACGGCCATCCAGTATTCTTGGCTGCAGGAAGACCCACAATATTTAACGGACAGATGGTGGACAGGAGTCGTTGGTTTTAATGTGGTGGCTGCCAAAAGCTCATGTTTACTGTTTTGTTATGTGTACGTTACACTATTTGTTTTGTATTTTTAATAAAACATTCAGTGCACCCAATGCACATGCACGATCTGCACCACTTGCAAAGAGGTGAATATCCATCCATCCATCTTCCTCCGCTTTTATCCGGGGCCGGGTCGCGGGGCAGCAGTCCGAGCAGAGTCCTCCAGACTTCCCTCTCCCCGCACACCTCCTCCAGTTCCTCTGGGGGAACTCCAAGGCGTTCCCAGGCCAGCCGGGAGACATAGTCTCTCCAACGTGTCCTGGGTCTGCCCCGAGGCCTCCTCCCAGTGGGACAAGCCCGGAACACCTCCCCAGGGAGGCGTCCAGGAGGCATCCGGAACAGATGCCCGAGCCACCTCAACTGGCTCCTCTCGATGCGGAGGAGCAGCGGCTCTACTCCGAGCTCCTCCTGGGTGACTGAGCTCCTCACCCTATCCCTAAGGGTGCGCCCAGCCACTCTGTGGAGGAAACTCATTTCTGCCGCTTGTATCCGCGATCTCATTCTTTCGGTCATGATCCAGAGTTCATGACCATAGATGAGGGTAGGAACGTAGATCGACCGGTAAATTGAGAGCTTCGCCTTACGACTCAGCTCCCTCTTCACCACAACAGACCGGTACAATGACCGCATTACTGCGGACGCCGCACTGATCCATCTGTCAACCTGCCGCTCCATTTTTCCCTCACTCGTGAACAAGACCCCAAGATACTTAAACTCCTCCACTTGAGGGAGCAACTCCCCCCTAACCCGGAGGGGGCAATCCACCTTTTTCCGACTGAGAACCATGGCCTCGGATTTGGAGGTGCTGATTCTCATCCCCGCCGCTTCGCACTCGGCTGCAAACCTCCCCAGTGCACGCTGCAAGTCTTGACTTGATGAAGCCAGCAGGACCACATCGTCCGCAAAAAGCAGAGACGAGATCTCACGGCCACCAAAACAGACACCCTCCGTTCCCTGGCTGCGCCTAGAAATTCTGTCCATGAAGATAATGAACAGAATCGGTGACAAAGGGCAGCCCTGGCGGAGTCCAACATGCACCGGGAACAGGTCTGACTTACTGCCGGCAATGCGAACCAAGCTCCTGCTCCGGTCATACAGGGAACGAACAGCCCGTAGCAACGAGCCCCGAACCCCATAATCCCGAAGTACCCCCCATAGGATGCCACGAGGGACACGGTCGAATGCCTTCTCCAGGTCCACAAAACACGTATAGACTGGTTGGGCAAACTCCCACGAACCCTCCAGCACCCTAGTGAGGGTATAGAGCTGGTCCAGTGTTCCACGGCCAGGGCGAAAACCGCATTGCTCCTCCTGAATCCGAGGTTCGACTATCGGTCGGATTCTCCTTTCCAGTACCCCGGCATAGACTTTCCCAGGGAGGCTAAGGAGTGTGATCCCCCTGTAGTTGGAACACAATCTCCGGTCCCCCTTCTTAAAAAGAGGGACCACCACCCCGGTCTGCCAGTCCAGAGGCACCGTTCCCGAACTCCACGCGATGCTGCAGAGTTGTGTCAGCCAAGACAGCCCCACAACATCCAGAGACTTGAGAAACTCGGGGCGGATCTCATCCACCCCCGGAGCCTTACCACCGAGGAGTTTTTTGACTACCTCAGCAACTTCAGCCAGGTTAATGGACGAGTCCCCCTCCAAGTCCCCAGCCTCAGCTTCCTCTACGGAAGGCGTGTCGGAGGGATTGAGGAGATCCTCAAAGTACTCCTTCCACCGCCCGAGGACATCCTCAGCTGAGGTCAGCAGCGCACCACCTCCACTGTAAACAGTGTTCGTGGAACACCGCTTCCCCCCTCTGAGTCGCCGGACGGTTTGCCAAAATCTCTTTGAGGCCGACCGAAAGTCTTCCTCCATGGCCTCGCCGAACTCCTCCCATGCCCGAGTTTTTGCCGCGGCGACTGCCAGAGCCGCGCTCCGTTTGGCCCGTCGGTACCCGTCAGCTGCTTCAGGAGTCCCATGAGCCAGCCAAGCCCGATAGAACTCCTTCTTCAGCTTGACGGCATCCCTTACTTCCGGTGTCCACCACCGTGTTCGGAGATTGCCGCCGCGACAGGCGCCGGAGACCTTATGGCCGCAGCTCCAAACCGCCGCCCCGACAATGGAGGCGCGGAACATAGTCCATTCAGACTCGATGTCCCCCACCTCCCTCGGGACCTGGTTGAAGCTCTGTCGGAGGTGGGAGTTGAAGACCTCTTTGACAGGGGCCTCCGCCAAACGTTCCCAACAGACCCTCACTATGCGTTTGGGCCTGCCAGGTCTGTCCAGCTTTTTTCCCCGCCATCGAATCCAACTCACCACCAGGTGGTGATCAGTTGACAGCTCAGCCCCTCTCTTCACCCGAGTGTCCAAGACATATGGCTGAAGGTCAGAAGAAACGACTACAAAGTCGATCATCGACCTCCGACCTAGGGTGTCCTGGTGCCAAGTGCACTGATGGACACCCTTATGCATGGACATGGTGTTCGTTATGAGAGGTGAATATTACTGGTAGTTTTGGTCAGCAACATGAGTTTTATTGAAAAAGAACTTGAGTGCAAGCCCTGAAGTGTGCATTAGAGAACATAGTTTAAAAATGGCTCAGTGGTAAAATTATGGTATCATTGACTGCATATGACTTTAACTGGGCAATGACTGTAGAGGGCACAAGAGAGGGTACACCATGAACAAGATTCCGGTACATCACAGCTCCATCACACTGGTACTAAATGACTTGTAAAGGACCATGTAGAGGCACCGGTTGGCTTGAAAAATGTTTTTGGACAGTGGGAGAAAGACTGAGCACTCTGACGGAGCCCACACAAGTACAAGGATAATATGCAGACTGAGTGGGATTCACAGCAAATACAAACCCACAATCCAGAAGCTGTGAGGCACCAGTGCTACCCACTGCACCAGAATGCTCCCATCTTCATATTACCACAGGAGGCAATTCTCCTAATGTAATACTGTAATCACTTGTAATAACTATGAACCAAGTTCTGTGGAAAATATTATGATAAATGAACAGTAAATCAAACCACAGTCATTTTGTAATGATAATGACTTTAAAGAAAAGTGTCTTTTATCATTTTAAATTTTAAACCGATAGATGAGGCTTTCCTTTGCCTTTTGAAGACCTTTCTTTAAAATGTTTTTTAAAGAAAAAGCACTTTATTTCAAATATTTTGGGTTTAGGAGCCATTATGACAGGAAATGGTTTTATACTATAAGAAGTCAAAAGATTTCTGAGAGATGCTTGCAAGTGGGCATATGGCTACATGATAACAAAAGTGTATGGGAGAAGTTATGACCCATGTGCTGGGGGAGACTATAATGCTTCTATTGTTGTAATGTCTTTCCAGAAAATTCATATAGCTCATTTTGTGAATTTCAGGGTTAAAATTACATGTGCTTGTAAGGCCGAGGTCTTGTAATACAAGTGCTCATAACAAAACCTCTACGTATCTCGAAACTAAAAATTCATGTTAATGTCTCCCAAAATGGGGTGCAGTGGCACAGTGGGTTGGACCGGGTCCTGCTCTCCAGTGGGTCTGGGGTTCAAGTCCCGCTTGGGGTACCTTGCGACGGACTGGTGTCCCGTCCTGGGTGTGTCCCCTCCGGCCTTACGCCCTGTGTTGCCGGGTAGGCTCCGGTTCCCCGCGACCCCGTGTGGGGACAAGCGGTTCTGAAAATGTGTGTGTGTCTTCCAAAACTTACAGGTAATTTGTGTTAGGATGTGAAAGGATATAATTTCCTTAAACTAAGAATAGTTAACACTATTACTTTGAGAACACTTTCAAAGTTTAATATAAAAAGGCATATTTTAAGTAGCAGGTCTGTCCTGATCAATAGTTACCAAACAGCCAGAGTGATAGTCAACCACTCTGTGGATTGCACTCATTGCCTTCTTGGTGACGTCCTCCCTGTCCTCATCGTCCTTTGGGAAGGATGCCACTGTGAATGCATAGCTGTTCTCACCATACCTTAGAGACAGGACAGAACAAGGACCAGACAGACCAAAGAGTGTGTCAACGTACTAGACCATTTGAAAAGGACAAGAAGTGCACTGAGAGCAGTAGAAATGGCAGCTTGGGACCCCACCTGCAACACACTTCCCCAGGGTCCACCCAAAGTGTGAGCTCTTGTGGAAGTCCCAGGTCTTTGTACAAAATCCCACTCTCGGTGCAGGCCCGGCTCAACTCTGGGTCCTCTCTCTGAAACTTATTCATCCGTATGCACCTGTACCAGAAATGGCTCACAAAAATTTCATGAAGAATTTCAAAGAAATGAGGGCAGTTTAGGAATCAGAAGTCCACAATTAACTTGTTTACTTGAGTTTTATTTAACTTATTGTCAACATTTAAACCTATTCTCCTAACAATCAAATCAATGAACTTATTTTATTAATGCCTCCAAACAAAGAGCACAGCACAGAAATAGTCAGTATTCACTTAAAAGACACTTAATTTGTTCTGAAAAAGTTTTCTGTTTGGCAAATTGCTACGCAGACACCCC
This sequence comes from Scleropages formosus, assembly GCF_900964775.1. Taxonomy (NCBI): domain Eukaryota; kingdom Metazoa; phylum Chordata; class Actinopteri; order Osteoglossiformes; family Osteoglossidae; genus Scleropages; species Scleropages formosus. The sequence goes on from NC_041809.1 coordinate 16,338,315, forward strand.
ATTTCTATTATTTTAAATAGGAAAGCCATGATGGATTTTTATACCAACCATGAACCACCAATTTTTCACTCTAATTACACAAAAAAAAAGAAATACAGCAATGGTACAAGTAAATGTTATACACATGTCAGTTTGTAATGAGCATGGCCATTAATACTGTTAGCAGTGTAAGGAAAGATTTTGCCTTTTAAACATGTAATAAATCAGAAATAAATAAATAAAACTTTAATGTGTAGCTTACTGTTGGATGAAAAAAGATGACTGTGAAGTGTGGATTAGTCCGTTTATATATGAAGGCAAAGGTAACAAGCTGGAATCATATTTCACAGAGTTTAGATTTTCTGGAGCTTCTATGTCTGAGCGAATTTCCAGTGGACTTTGTTTCAGCTATTATGTGTGTACTCATCCACTCTAATTACTGTGTTCTGACGTGACCGCTTAGCTGATGATCCAATCCAGTCTAATAACCACTTGTCCCGAGCAGGGTCGCGGTGAGCCAGAGCCTATCCCGGAAACACTGAGCACAAGGCTGAAAGGGCAGAGGGGTACACCCTCAACAGGACATCAGTCCATCGCAAGGCCAAACTCACGCAGACATGGGGAGAACATGTAAACTCCACAGAAACTGAGCAGGGATCAAACCCATGTCCTCTTAGGCCACCCAGGCGCTGTGAGACAGCAGCGCTATGCACTGCATCACCGTGCCGCCCCTTAGCTGATGATTTGCCCACTAAATCAGACAAGTATGCCACGATTGTCCTTCCAAAACTACTTGTTCCATCAAAGCAAAATTTCACAGCGTGGTTAACCAGATGTAGAGTGCACATGGACACAAAGATGCCAGTTGCTTTGTACTGTACAGTACCTGTAAGCTTGACCCTTGCTGGGGTCTTTAGGATACCAGTGGCCGTTATACTTTTCTTGCAGTGCAACAGTCAGTCGTTCTACAAACTCCTCCACCTGCTCCATTTCCAACTTCTCTGCTTTTCTTATAAGTCTTCTAAGGAAAATGATGACAGCTGCAATTTCTTTCTTCATGGTTCACACTGATTAAAAGCTCAGGTCTACCTTCAGATCTAAAGAGAAATGACAGATTAGCTTTCATGACCATTACTGGTTTTAGATGTTATACTTTATTACCCATTTATACTGGATCAGTTTTTTACTATAGTATATGGATCAATGTCAAGGTACACAAATACACTTCCACTGTCTTAAAAATGACTGTTCTGAATTTTTAAAGATTTATTTTTCATTGTATTTACTTGTAATTTCATTTTCTTCGTTTTTATGTTTTCCAAAAGTTCAGTTTGCAGTGAAACTGATGCATGCTTTATTTAAAGACCAGCTGACAAGTGTCATTAAAACTGTAACCAGGACATATGCAGGAGTTGGTTGATCCAAGTGCAACAGTTTTTCAGAGGTTCAGAATGAAAGTTTAAACAAAAATGGTGTTGAATACCAATATACTTAATGGGATGTGACTATGTATACAAGTTAACAGAGACATTTTCCACAGCTCATCAAGCAACAGTTGCTTCCTAGCCATGCCCATTTGTGTCGTGTTGCTGACAGTGTGGGCTTCAGGTGTACTGAATATATTTCTGAAATTCTAGGTGGACACCTTGTGGCAACTGTTGGCATGCATGACATATTGGCTCATCACCTTACTCCCTCTATGCATGGCTCCAGCACCTGGACGTTGACACTTTAGAAAAGACGCTTTCTGAAAGAAGTTTTCTGAAGTAGAAAGAAGTAGCGAGAAGTATCCCGTTAGCTGAAGCTGAAGGTCCTTGAAGAATGGTTCCAGCAATTCAGCCAAATGGTAGTTGGAGTGACTTAACCTAGGCACGGACTGGATAGGAGTATACATATTCATTTTTCTCCTTTTCCAGAGTTGGCCACCGGAACCTTTCAGAAAAGAGTTGTATTATGCAAGTCATGCCTGGAAGACCCTAACCAGGAGATCCATTAACCCAGTTAAGGAGCTGCAAATGAACGGACAGAGACATAAACTAATGTTTAAAAGTTTGGCATCACTTAGAAATGTTCACGTTTTTGAAATAATTGATTCTTTTTTATCAAGGTATCATTAAATTTATTTAAAAATATAGCAAGACATCATTACTAATGTTGCAAATGCCTATTACTACTTGAAATGACTGATTTATAATTTATTATTCACATTTTACCGCAAAGCCCCCATCTTCAGCAGCCGTTACTGTAGTGTCCCAATGGTAAACTGCAATGGTAGTAGTCCTAATGGTAGACAAACCTTTGTAATTGTGTTAAAACAGCTGAAACCTGTTATTCTGTTCAAGAAAGCAAGTAAATTGTTTTACACTGAGTTGTACTGGCATTCCTAAAATTCAATTGGGGTTCAAAAATGGCCAAAATGAAACAGCTTTCTTTAAAAAAATATCAGTCTATTGTTGTTTTGCAAAATGAAGGTTATTCCATGCGTCATACTGCCAGGAGGGCAAACTGGATCTAACTAGGATAGAAAAAGAAGGCACAGATGCACAACTGCAGAAGAGGATAAATACATCAGAGTCTGCAGTTTGAGAAATAGACACTGTACAGGTTCTCAGTTCGCTGCTTTCTTAAATTTCTCTCTCATTTTATCCCTGGTTTGGGACATAAGACCTCAGCAAATTGTCTACATCTCTCTCATCATTTACAATACAGACACTCCTCATTTAATGACCGAGTTCCGTTCCCTACAAACCTGCTTCAATGCATGTGGGTTCTCGGAAGCGATAGATGAGGAAAGGCTTTAACTTGAACCCAGCGACATTTCCTCCCAACAACAACGTGACCCTGTCCTTTAAAGCCTTGAAACCAGGCATTGTGTTAGCTTCTTTGTGTATGTAGGACCTTCCAGGCATTTTCTTCCAAAAAAGTCCGGTTTCATCCACATTGAAGATTTGTTCCGGACGGTAGCTGCCTTTCTCGATGATTTCATCAAATTAGTCAACAAATTTTTCCACTGCTTCTGCGTCTGCGCTTGACTGCTCACTGCTGATACTCCGATTTTGCAGCAAGTCATGTACTATTGTGCTCACACGCTGAGATGCCGCACTGCCGTTTCCACGATCAAAGTTCTCGAACAGCGTACAGTACCGACTGGTCGGAGAGCTGGTTGTAAGTCTGCGCTGCGCGGTCGTTAAACAGGTAGGTCATTAAGTGAGGAGTGTCTATATGTTGTGCCTCTCCCCATGTAAGACTTTGTCTTAGATATTACAATTCTTCTTGTAATAGTAGTTCTTGGCCTTCGCCGTTTTTTCTTTCCTGTTGGCGTCCACCTGAGGGCAACCTTTGGGATAGGTTACTGGTGCATTCTTAGTATGTGCTCAAGCCACCTCATCCACTGGTAGTTGATCTCTAGAACCATTTAGTCTTCTTATGTAGTTCTTCATTAGATATCTTTACTGGCCAGAAGCTACCACAAATTCTTCTGAGGCAGTTATTTTGGAATGCCTGTAGTTTCTTCATGTCGCTTTTGGACCACTCGCCAACATTCAGAGCCATATAACAAGACAGGCTTTACTTTTTAACTTCTAACCTTTGTTCATAAGCTGTATTGTTTGTACCTCCAGATGAGCCGAAGAATAGCAAGGGTATCTCAAGTTTTTCCAAGGCTTACACTGGTGTCTTTGCTGGCAGCATTACAGAACTAATGACACTTCCCAGATAATTAAATTCTTCCACCTTTTCAAGTACGGCACCATTTATCACTAGTGTATTTATAATAGGATTGATTGACATTACTTTAGTCTTGGAGGTATTGATATTTAGACCAGTCTGACATCTTTATTCAGCCTGTCAGTCTTTTCTTGCAGGTGTACATGCTTGGAGGAGAGTAAAGCTAGATCATTTGCAAAATCTAGGTCTTCTAGTTGAGAGAACGGAGTTGACTGGATACCTTTTATACTGTCAGCTCTTTTCTTCTGCATAATCCAGTCAATAGCAGCTAGGAATAGAATTGGAGAAATGATGTACACTTGGCATATACGTGATTGTACAGGGAACCACTCTATTAGTTGTCCCTCAAGGATGACACTGCATTCAAAGTCCTTGTAGAATAACTTTATCAAGGTTACAATCTTTGGGGGGACTCCATAGGACCTTGGGATTTTCCATAGACTGTCTCGATCAAGGAGTTTCCTGTGCTGACTTTCCTGCTTAGTTTTGTGTAGCTTCAGCTTGATAGTCGTTTTCACTAGATGGTGGATGCTGTAGACATCTGCTCCATGACAAACTAACATTTTGTAATGACCTGTGCTATTTACCATTGATCACTGTGTGGGCAATCTGATTGGTTGTGTGGCTATCAGATGAAAACCAAGTGAACTTGTGGATGTCTTTGTGTGGAAAGATGGTACCACCAATTCTGTAGTTGTTCTTCAGGCTGAAATCTCCTAAGCGTCTGCCATTTTCATTAAGTTGACCACAGCCATGTTTGTTCTTCAAACTCTCAGAGATGGCATTATTTCCCCCAACCTTTGCATTTATGTCTTCCATGATCAGTAACATGTCATGTTGTGGTACTTTTAAACACTGCGATATAACTGACCTATTGCTAGTCACCTGTCTTCCAGCACCAGTCCAGTGGGACTCGCTAATACCAGTAATGTCCAGCTTATATCTCTCCATCTTATTGAGGACTTGAGCTTATTTTGATGCCTCGTACATGGCATAAAATGAGATTGAGCATATCGTACGTTCCATGTTCCTACATAAATCTTGTTTTTGGGTCCAAGTAAATTTGATTTCACACTCCTGATTTCTTGTAGCAGGCTTTCTTCAGGGGTGGTCATATTGCTGAGTGATTGCCTCAGATTAATATTGGCTTCCTGTTCACAGGTGACAATTGTATCGGTTTCTATAACAAAATGTGTTTTATAGCGAGGGATTGTTAGCCCCACGCCCAACCCCAAACCTGGAGGACCAGTGGACTGTTTTTGTCTGGCCCCTCTCCACAAGACCTATCTGATATGGTTGAACCTGCCAGGAGCAATGCACCATAGTATAGCTCTTGGGGTCACTGAGACACACAAGCTACTACACCATGACAAGATACAGCCCTAGTAGTAGGTTCCTTAAATAGTTCATGCCAAATAACAGTGTTATCTGCAACAATGAAAGTACAACCCCAGAATGTTGGGCTAAGAAGTAGAGTTTCAAAAAAAAAACATCTGAAACAGTGAAAGAAAAACTTAAAGTTAAATTGGGAAAAAACACAAACATTGGACAGTGGATGACTGGAAAAGAGTATTATGAATGGATGATTCTAAGTCTTCTCTGTTGGAGACATTGGGGATATTGTTAATATACAGCAACACTCAGCAAATGACCATGTGTGTCATGGCTGGTCCCGGGAGGAATTGGCGGACCCAAGTGCGGAGTAGAATTTGTGCTTTATTCAGGGAAATCCTAAAGACTTTGTTACAGGACAGGCAAAAGGTCTTCGAGGCGCGAACGTCGTTAAAGGGGCAATCCAAGAGGCAAGGTCAGTACACAGGCAAGAGGTCAATGATCATAAGGAGGGACTAGAACTAAGGAGCAGGGTTATGGGACAGGGAAAGGAGCAGGAAGGAGTAGAGCAGTAGTAAGGAGGCCATTAGCAACAAGATTGAACAACGTTCCGCATCAGCTCCTGGTCTGACGCTGCCTTTTATGCATCAGTCTGCACTGTGCCCCAGGTGTTCCGTGTTGGCTCGGTGGTGTGGGCGTGGCAATGTGGTAGCTGTATTGGAAAGTGCCCTCTTGATTCCTTTTATATGGTGTTAACTACAAAATTGGAATTTTGTTATTCAAGGGGGCAAAATACCATGATCTTTCTTAGCGTAGGATGCAAGGAATTTTAATGTGCAGCTGACACACTGAATTAGATTTGTCTGTGGGTGATAACTGGTGGGAAATCAACGTCAAATCTATCTATCAGCTATCTATCTATCTGTCAAGCCCCTGCATACATTTCTGAGTAAGTGGCTGGTGAATTGATTACCTTGGTCTGACAGCAGGTACTTTGGGATATATGTCCACATTCTTCTTTGCCTTGGCATCTTGGAAGGGAGAGAGTTCAACCCACTTTGCCATGTAGTCTAACACCACCAAGAAACACTTTCGACATTCAGCATATAGGGATTTTCATCAAATTCTGGAATATGTCATTAGCTTTTTTCCAAACCAAGTGCCATGGCTTTGAAGAGGAAAAGCCTGTCATTTATTCATTTAGCAGACACTTTTCTCCAAGGTGACTTCCACTGAACTCTATGTAGTGATATCAGCCCACACACCTTATTCACCAAAGTGACTTATACTGCTAGATACACTACTTGCAATGGGTCACTCATCCATACATCAGTGGAACACACTCTCTCTGTCACTCACACACTATGGGTGAACCTGAGCAGTATGTCTTTGGGCCGTGGGAGGAAACAAAAGCACCTGGATCAAACCCACACAGAAAGAACATGTAAACTCCACATAGACAGAACAGGGATTGAACCCATGTTTACTCACACCACCCAGGCACTGCAAGACAGCAGCACTACTCACTGTGCCACCTTTCAGGTGCAGTGAAGACAGTTAGCTCCCTCTCAACTCTCCATTACTCTTTGACAATAAACTGACAGTAAATTCAAGTTACTGACAGTGGTAGCTCCTTCAAAGGATTCCTTGTGGCTGATGGTCAAACTTTTTTCCTATTCTTAGTGTTGGTGTGTATGTTTTCTCCTTGTCAAATTATTGTCATTATTTTGCCATCATCATTTTTCCCCAACATTTCCTGGACCCCTACTCTATCTTTTCATCAGATACCTTCAAACACCACACTGAGCTGTCAGTGTCCAGTAAGACAGCTCTGGTTTCCCATTCAATCCACTGCTGCTATAAACCTGGACACTAGTCATCTACAAATAATCATAAACTCTTGATCTGCTATTTATGGACTGTAAGGTTAGCAAGGGTTTTAGTTTCATTTTGTGTTGAGTTTGGTTTTCCATTTCATTCATTCTTGTACAAATTATATCTCTGGGGTGTATTTCAAAATTTATACATCATGACTACTCAGTACAACATGGCTCTAAGTACACTGCATCTAAAGTTCAATATATTTACTAATGGAATTCCCATTTTAGTCACAGCTATGGTGAGAACCACCATTCTTTACTGTTACAATTATGCAGTATTGTCAATAAACTGTGGCTCCAATTTTTTCAAAAATTCTTTGGGTAACTCAAGACACTTTGTGTGCTCGTAAAACTACATTTCTTCTTAGCTAATCTGTACTGATGAGCTCAAAGAGAGACAACACTTAGGCCATGAGAGACTGTTACTGTTTCCCGGTAAAGTGATATATTTACATTCTGATGTATTTCCATTAATCTCTTTGCTCACCACCTCCACTGCTTTCCAAGGGAGCTCCAGGTGCTGTTTTGGTTTATTTGTTCAACCATTAGTTGGAGAAAGGTTACTGGTTAACTGGTTACTAAGATGCAAACGCTACAGCAAACTGCATTCAATGTCGTCATGACAACGTCTGCAAGGACTAGAGGTCTGTTCAGCTTTCTGTTTACATTTATATTTACATTTATTCATTTAGCAGATGTTTTTGTCCAAAGCAACGTGCATCTCAGCAAAAGTACAATTTATGCATTACATTAAGAGAAGGAGACATAGCTGCAGACATGAAAGTCTCAAGCAAACCTAGTTTGTTACCTACCACTTGCTTCACCGAGGTTCATCGATCGAGTAGGTGCATAAAATGCAGGATAGACAAATCCCGATAACCTCCCTCCAGTTTTTTTTTTTTTAATATTATAAGATACACAAATAAGCAAATACAATGCCACAGTAGTGGCTGAATAAAGGTTGTATCTGGGGATGCTTATTGAGTTACGATGTGTGAACAGTTACACTGTAAATGAGCTGGAAAGATCTTGGGTGAAGTGGATCTGGAAAAGGTGGGTTTTCAGACCCTTTTTGAAAATAGACAGAGTTTCCGGAGTTCTGAGTGACAGGGGAAGGTCATTCCACCACAACAGACCCAGAACCGAGAACCTCCGAGCTTTGCCTTTCGTGCGCGGGACCACCAAGTGAGCAGAAGTAGATGAGCGAAGGGGCCTGGCTGGGGTGTACCGATTGATTAAGTCTTGTAAATAGCTGGGAGCAGTTCTGTTGATGCATTTGTACACAGTAAGCAGGGTCTTGAATTTGATTTGGACAGCTATAGGAAGCCAGTGCAGAGAAATGAGTAGAGGAGATACATGGGAGCATTTTGGCAAATCAAACACAACTTGTGCAGCAGCATTCTGTAGAAGCTGCAGAGGTTTGATGGCATTAGCAGGAGGGCCACACAGGAAAGAGTTGCAGTAGTCCAGGTGGGAAGTCACCATGGCCTGGACAAGTAGTTGGGCGGAGTCAGTAGTGAGGTAGGGACGGATCCTACGAACGTTATGCAGAATGTATCTGCAGGACCGGGTTGTGGCTTCGATATGTTGAGAGAATGATAGGCTCGCATCAATCGTTACTCCCAGACTCTTAGCGAAGGAACTAGGCAAAATGGGTGAGTCGTCCAGTTTGACCGACAGGTTGTGACAGGAGGACAGGCCAGCTGGGAGGTAAAGAATCTCTGTTTTGCAGAGGTTAAGTTGGAGGTGGTGATCATACATGTTTAGTAGTCTTTTTTGTGTTTACGTTTATGTTTATATTTATATATTTATATATTACATTTATATTTATCCATTTAGCAGACACATTTGTCCAAAGCAACTTTCAGTGAACACTGTCTAGTATCAGCCCACACCTTATTCACCAAAGGTGACTTGTTGTTAGGTGCCGTCAAGTTGATGCCAATTTACAGCAACTCTAAATATAGTTGTCCTGAAAAGCGTCCAGTCTTTCATCAGCTGGCTAAGACTTGAAAGTAGGACATCTATGGCTGTGGTGATTGTGCCAGTCTACCTTGTAGCAGGCCTTTCTCTTCTATGCTGACCTTCCACTTTGCCCAGCATGATGTCCTTTTCCACTGACTATTCTCTCTGCAGGGGGGTGCGGTGGCGCAGTAGGTTGGACCACAGTCCTGCTCTCCGGTGGGTCTGGGGTTTGAATCCTGCTTGGGGTGCCTTGCGAGGGACTGGCATCCTGTCCTGGGTGTGTCCCCTCCCCCTCTGGCCTTACGCCCTGTGTTACTGGGTAGGCTCCGGTTCCCTGCGACCCCGTATGGGACAAGCGGTTCTGAAAATGTGTGTGTGTGTGTGTGTGTGTGTGTGTATTCTCTCTGCATGATGTGTCCGGAGTAAGAAAGTCAAAGCTGTGTCATCTGAGCATCTAATGACATCTTTCAAATTGACTTACAATGCTAGGTATGCTACTTACAATAAGTCACTCATTTATACTCCAGTTGTATTTTCAAACAACAGCAACAAAAGTTTTTTTGGTGAAATTGCACTCAGAATCAGTAAAAGGAAGCAGTCATCCAATAAGGCTGTCCAGGGATTATAATTACTGCATATAATGGCTATTGAGAATTCATATTCACCCATTTAATATGGTAATATGTACTCACACTTATGTTTTCATTATGGCTATTTAAGTTTCAAATTCACAGAGTTCACACTTTTGTATTCTAGCTATTTAGGGTTCAGTCTTACTCCCACACTATGGCTATTTAGGGTTTTCATGTGCTGTTACAGTATGGATCTTTTGGTTTAAGATTACCTATACACTATGGATATATACTGAAAGATCTCACAAATTTGTCACTTTGTCAGCCAGTCAGCCATGTGAGATGTGGACTGTCTACCGGGGGCATGCAGGACAGCTCAATCACTTCCACATGTCCTGTTTGCACAAGCTTCTGAAAATCAGACGGCAGGACAAAATGCCAGACACTGAAGTCTTTTCCAGAGCCAGTCTACCATCAATTCACACGTTGCTAATGAGAGCCCAGACCAGGTAGGCAGGGCACATTGTCAGAATGTCAGACGAGCAGATCCCCAAGCAGCTCCTCTACAGAAAAGTCACTTAGCGAAAGCGCTCCCATGGAGGGCAGAAGAAGTGGTTCAATCAAAGATATGCTGAAGGCCTCCTGGAAGTCCCTTGAGATCAACATCACCACCTGGGAAACCCTTGCACTGAACCATCCAGCATGGCGCAGCTTCATTCACAAAGGTTGCCAAACCGCCGAGGTGAGGCGAACTGCTGAGGCTCAAACAAACCGTAAGCTGCAAAAGTCCAGAGCTGCTCACACATCATCGACAGTGTCGTCAAGTCTGCCTGACGTGTGACAGGACGTTCCACGCCTGAATCGGGCTACTCAGTCATCTTCGGACGCACAGAGGCCAGTCAGTCAATCAATAGAGATGTCGAGGTCTTGATCGACAGTGATGGACTAACAACAGGTTCTCACAAATTTGTCACTTTGTCTATTGAGCTTTGCTATTTTGGGCTCACATTTAACGCTACATTTGTTTATTTTGGTTTCAAACATCACTTTAGTGTGAGTACTTAGGGTTTCATGCTGTTAATTGAAGTTCTCCGCCCTAATCACTCTTATCACTCTCCTGGCCCTCTCGGGTACTTTTTGGATGACCTTGACATCTTGCTGAGTTCTCTGCCAGGGGATGATGCTCTGTTGATTCTCCTGGGTGACTTCAACCTGCATGTCGACAACATTCATGCAAGCGGCCTTTTGTTTTTCCTATAGTCCTTCGGTCTCTCCCTGTCCCAATCCCCTGCTGCTCACAAAGTGGGCAATTGTCTTGACCTTGTATTTTCCCACAGCTGTGGTTGTCCCATCCTCTCTGTCACTCCGCTGCATGTTTCCGATCATGTCTTCATTTCCTTTCAACCCTGCCTCACCACTGTTTCCTCGCCTCTTTCTGCACCCTTTGACACCTTCTGCCGCAACTTAAAATCTCTCACCTTCTTGCTTTGCCTCTGCTACGCTGTCCACTTTCCCTTCTGCTGCACAATTCTCGGATCTATCAACAGACAATGCCACTAACATTTTCCTCTCTGTCTGCTGTCTTCTAAACCAGCACGCCCCAGTGCCACCCCATGGCTGACTGATATGTTATGAGCTAACAGGACCAAACTCCAGGCTGCAGAGTGAAGATGGCAAAAATCCAAGGCTTGCTCAGACCTGGATGCCTACCAGTCATTCTTAGCTACTTTTCATTCTGCTGTCCCTTCAGCTAAAACCTCCTTCTACCACAACAAAATACATTCTGCATCTAAAAAACCACACAGACTCTTTGCCATCTTCTCATCTCTTCTGTATCGTCCACCGCCTCCTCCTCCTTCTCTCATTGCTGATGACTTTGCGTTGTTTTTCAGCAACAAAATCAAAGCAATCACTGACAAGTTCTCAGCATCACCCTGCCTGGTTCGCTTGCTGTTTGGTGTTCCGTAGGGCTCGGTACTGGGTCCTCTTCTCTCTCGATCTACACCTCCTCCAGTCATAGCCTCCCATGGATTGAAATACCACTGCTATGCTGATGATATCCAGCTCTTCCTCTCCTTTCCTTTCTGCCTGGTGCGTCAGACATTTCCGCACGCATTGCTGCCTTCCATCTTTGCATGGATGTCTGATCACCACCTCCAGCTCAACCTCTTCAAAACAGAGATTCTTCACCTCCCAGCTGGCCTGTCCTGTAATGAGCTATCGATCAAAGTAGACAACTCACTCGTTTTGCCTACCTCCTTGGCTAAGAGTCTGGGAGTGATGATTGACTTGAGTCTGTCTTTCTCTCAGCACATCGAGGCCACAACCTGGTCCTGCAGATACATCAGAATCAGAACGAGCTTTATTGCCAAGTATGTTCACACATAAAAGGAATTTGTCTTGGTGACAGTAACTTCCACAGCACAGACAGAATGACTGACAAGACACAGATGAGAAGATAGAATATGTGAATAAAGGATAAAAAATATATAAAAATACACACACACACACACACACACACACACACACACACACACACACACACATTTTCAGAACCGCTCGTCCCATACGGGGTCGCGGGGAACCGGAGCCTACCCGGCAACACAGGGCGTAAGGCCGGAGGGGGAGGGGACACACCCAGGATGGGACGCCAGTCCATCACAAGGCACCCCAAGCGGGACTCAAACCCCAGACCCACTGAAGAGCAGGACCCAGTCCAACCCACTGCGCCACCGCGCCCCCCACTATAAAAATATAAAGTACACAATATACAAAAAATAGTCACTAGACATTATATGTATGTAGAGGTATGTTCTACACAAATGCAAGGGAATGTGAGTAAGACACACATACACACACACGCACACACACGCACACGCTCTGAACCACTTGTTCCATATGGGGTCGCGGGGAACCAGAGCCTAACCCGGCAACTCAGGGCGTAAGGCTGGAGGGGGAGGGGACACACCCAGGACGGGACACCAGTCTGTCGCAAGGCATCCCAAGCGGGACTCAAACCCCAGACCCACTGGAGAGCAGGACCCGGTCCAACCCACTGCACCACCACGCCCCCCTGTGAGTAAGACATGATGTGATAAATAGATATAATTATAAATATAAATAGCCTTGTGTATTGCACTGGTTTACTCTCTAGGGGGGATTTAGCTGTTCATGAGGTAGATGGCCTGGGGAAAGAAACTTTTCTTGTGCCTGGCTGTCCTGGTGCTCGGTGCTCTGTAGCGCCGGCCCGATGGCAAAGGTTCAAAGAGGAAGTGGCCTGGATGTGAGGGGTCTAGAATGATTTTGCTAGCCCTTTTACTGACTCTGGACGAGTACAGTTCTTGAAGAGTTCGGGGGGGGGTGTGCCGATGATTCTTCCAGCAGTCCGAACTATCTACTGTAATCTTCTGATGTCTGATTTCATAGCTGAGCCAAGCCAGCTATAGAAGTGCAGAGGACAGACTCGACTGCAGAGTAGAATTGCATCAGTAGCTCCTGTGGCAGGTTGAACTTCCTCAGCTAGCAAAGGAAGTACAACCTCTGCTGGGCCTTCTTCACAATGGAATCTGTGTGGAACTCCCACTTCAGGTCCTGTGAGATGGTGGTGTCCAGGAACCTGAATGACTCCACTGTTGCCAGAGTGCTGTTCATGATGGTGAGTGGGGATAATGCTGAGGTGTTTCTCCTAAAGTCCACAATCATCTCCACCATTTTGAGCGTGTTCAGCTCCAGATTGTTGTGACGGCACCAGACAGCCAGGTCTTTGACCCCCTGTCTGTAAGCAGACTCGTCACCATCCCGGATGAGACCAATAAGTGTGGTGTCGTCTGCAAACTTCAGGAGCTTGACAGAGGGGTCTTTTGCAGTGCAGTCGTTGATGTACAAGGAGAAGAGCAGTGGGGAGAGCACACATCCCTGGGGGGCGCCAGTACTGATCGTGCGAGTACTGGATGAACATTTTTCCAGCCTCACTAGCTGCTGCCTGTCTGTCAGGAAGTTGGTGATCCACCAACAGATGGAGGTGGGCACAGAGAGTTGGGTTAATTTGGACTGGAGGAGGTGTGGGATGATGGTGTTGAAGGCCGAACTAAAGTCCACGAACAGGATCCTCACATACTGTAAGTCCCTGGTTTGTCCAGATGTTTCAGGATGTAGTGCAGACCCATGTTGACTGCATCATCCACAGACCTGTTTGCTCCTGCATAATATTCGTAGGATCCCTCCCTACCTCACAACTGACTCTGCCCAACTACTTGTCCAGGCCATGCTGACATCCCATCTGGATTGTTGCAGCTCTCTCCTGTGTGGCCTTCCTGCTACTACCATCAAACCTCTGCAGCTGTTACAGAACACTGCTGCATGAGTTGTGTTTGATTTGCCAAAGTGTTCCCATGTATCTCCTTTGTTCATTTCTCTGCACTGGCCTCCTATAGCTGCCCGGATCAAATTCAAGACCCTGGTTATTGTCTACAAATGCATCAACAGAACTGCTCCCAGCTATTTACAAGATTTGATCAACCACTACACCCAAGCCAGACCCCTTCGCTTGTCTACTTCTGCTCGCTTGGTGGTCCTGCGCACGAAAAGAAAGGACGGAGGTTCCTAGTTCTGGCTCTGTTGCAGTGGAATGACCTTGCCCTCTCATTCAGAACTGCAGAAACTCTGTTTACATTCAAGAAGGGTCTGAAAACTCACCTTTTCCGGACTCACTTTGCCCAAGATCTCTCCAGCTCATGTATTGTGTAAATGTTCATGCACCGTAACTTCATGATCATCCCCAGATAAGCCTTTACACAGCTGCTACTCCGGCATTGTATGTAATGTTTGTGTACCTTATTTAAAAAAAAAATTGTAAGAAGGTAATCAGGATTCATCTATCCTGCATTTTATGTACCTACTCGAGCAATGAACTTTGTAACATCAAGTAGAAAGTGACAAACTAGGTTTACTTAAGAATCACATGTCTGCAGCCATATCTATTTTAATGTAATGCACAAATTGCATTTCCGCCAAGATGCATGTCGCTTTGGAGAAAAGTGTCTGCTAAATGAATAAATGTAAATGTAAACCTGGGAAAAACCTACCATTTCTTGTTTGTGGTATTCATGAGCAGTATTTCAAAATGCAGACAAGGTTGGACGGTATCCAGTTTAAGTATCCAAGTGATTCATCACTGTTTGCAGATGATGTGGTTCAGGTGAGTGTGACAGTTCGGATGGTCATAACCTTCAAACCTGAGATAATGGCTCTTACCAGGGACACAGTAGGTTTTTGGTCCATCTGAGAAGGAGCCACTATCCTAAGGCGAGGAGTTTAAGAACCTTGGGGGCCTGTTCAAGAGTGACAACAGAAGGAACTGACGTCACACAAAAGTTTGTTGCAACAGCTACAGCAATGCAAACACTGGTAGTAAAGTTGCTGAATCCTTACACAAAGCTGGCAATGTGTCACTCAGTCTACAACCTTATCTGTAGTTAAACTCTTGGCTGCAGCCAAAAGAACAGGACTGCAAACATAAATGGCAGAAAACAGGTTCCTTTGCAAGGTGGTAGAACTTACAAAAAAAGCCAATTAAACGTAGTTTGGGTGTCTAGTCAAGAATGCTCCCTAGGCACACAGCCCTGGAACGAAGCCCCAGGGGAAATGCAGGGCACGCTGGGCATGCTGGAGAATGGTTGGCAATTAATTCACCAGAGGAAGTTGAAGACTTTTAAGGTGGAAAAGGAAGCATGACTGCCTTGCATGACCAGTTACCGTGAAAAGTGGCTTGAAAACAGATGTATAATCTTGGCAATGCACTTACTAGAATGCTGTTGGGAACACTGTATTGGTACATCTTACAGGATCGCTTCAGTTGCAATGTATAAAGCAACAAATATAAGTATATACACACACACACACACATTTTCAGAACCGCTTGTCCCATAAGGGGTCGCGGGGAACCGGAGCCTACCCGGTAACACAGGGTGGAAGGCCGGAGGGGGAGGGGACACACCTAGGACGGGACGCCAGTCCGTCGCAAGGCACCCCAAGCGGGACTCGAACCCCAGACCCACCAGTGAGCAGGACTGAGGTCCAACCCACTGCGCCACCGCACCCCCACAAATATAAGTATTCTAGTACAATATGCAAAGTTTGTAAGATTTAAATTATTATAATTCAAAGAACAGCATTAGCTGGACCTCAGAAACTTTAGCCGAGATTTCATTCAGTGACAAGTGATCGTATGTTTATTGTAGTAGTACAGTATATCCTATGTCTTCCCCAACAACTGAAACCAGAAAAAACACTGAAGGTAGAATCTATGAAAATAGTTTTATTTTTGAAAAAAATACAAATCACAGCACAAAAAAGCAATAAAATCATGAAAAAATGGTAAGTTTCATGTAAATGTCACACCACTGAAATTCACAAACAGAAAAAAAGACAAACTGCAGAAAAAGTAGCTGGAGACACACGGAATAACTGATATCGTAAAGATACAAGAATGTGTGACACAGTACATTTTTCCTGTAAGGCAGTGAGGCTTCAGCTCCAGCAACAATTCAATAGTTTTCTTACGGAACTGTATGCACCCTTATTGAAAACAGGTCTGGGAAATACTGAACCCATTACCTTGGACATAATATGTAGCTACACAGCAGAAAGTCACATTTCCGACTCGCACAAAGAACAAACCATAAGGTCAGAACTTTTTCCACTTTGAGACTTCTTAAACCCTAAGGGTTCAAATATTTCTCTTATAAAGAGAATGATTCTACAGCGCATCCAGACATTTCCATCCTTGTCTCATTGCAACAACTCGCAATAATCAATAACTGTTTAGTAGAATGGGTAAAACTAATTAAATAGTAGTTAATCTCATTTGAAGTCTGGTTCTATTCCCTGAACATCCAGCAGGGGTCATTATAACCACTAATTTTGAGCAGGAGCACTCGCAGGAAAAACTATTCCTTCAATTGGAAGAGCTCATGATAGCATCAAATACACCAAACAAAGGATCAATTTTGAACCATACAACCTCAGAAACAAAAAAGAAATGCTTTCTAACAATTCAAAGAAACTTTGGTAATAAAATTGTATTTTATATAGCATGTGGAATTTTAGAGCCAAATATTGTAATATTGGAGTATTTCAGAAAACCAAAAAAATTAAACTATCAGGATCTTTGAGCCAGTGGCATCGTTATTTTTAGGTACTTACACTTGCATGCTTCAAGATATAGATGCCTTTACTAGTTGTATTACAGGCATAAATACCTATGGTCTTGTTTTGATGAAGTAACAAATCCACCCATCTTATACTTTCTATAGACTATGTTCTTCCTTACACTACAAGCTAAATTTTAAACTTAAGTGTGGCTAACAGATTATGCATAACAAAATGCAAGAAACAAAGAATCTGTACATTAGTCTAGAACATCACTTATCAAAAAGGAAATGCTAAGGAATCCGAAGTTCGTTCAAGACTCAACCAAAAATTCTTTCAAATAAAATCCAGAAATGAATTTCCTAAACTGAAATAATCTGATACACACAAAACACATCAAAAACTAATAAGACCACAAAAATGCAACCCAGCCCATTTAACCATGACAGTCTGAATAAGTATTTTACCATTTTAAGTGATGAGAAAATCTCACTGCAATCTAAGTTTTCCTTCAGCTCCAATCAAGAAATTCTACTGCCTATTAAACTGCCTTAACCTTACTTACCACAGCAACAAGGAAACATCATCTTGAAGGGACAGTTGTCTCTCTCACACACACCTCCTTCTCAACGTGCACTGAAATTCCAGTTTAGTAGAGAAAAATGAAGTTTCAGCCATTGTCACTGCACCCAGCAAGAGGATGAAGCTTCTGCTCTAACAGAGGAACTGAATTCTATCCAAATTTCAACATAAGGACAAGAAAGACTTATTGACAAATGAATCTCAACTGCTGCATGTCATCTAACCTTCTAGTAAAGGCAAATAAATAGAAAAATAAAATGTAAAACCAAATACCATAAAGCATTCAATATGCATTTCATTTTTTGGTGAACAATCCTTTAAAGCATTGTTGTAAGCATCATTTTCGAGTACACAGTTTTACTTTTGAATGAGAACACCATTATTTGCTCTCACAGATATGCATAGAAGAAATGTGACCACTTCAGTGATCCAGAAACAGTGGTGCCAAGGGCCATCTCCGTCTTCATGGTCAGAGCCTGTGCCACAGATAAGTCTCCTCTTCAGTGTCCCTAAGTGACACACTCCAGTGTGGTGTCTTCCTCATTCCATAGAGATAGGTAATACATTACCAGGTATAGATATATACAGTATCTATCGCGCATAGAAATAAATAAACTTGTCAGTAACGATCTGGCCACACTGGGCGATGTGTTTAGGCACAAGGAATTGTTGGGTACTTCACATCTGCTCCTTAAAGCCATCACTCTACGGGCGGGTTGCTTGTCTTGACCCCAGCCCTGCTGATCTGTAGCCAGGGCAGCTTGGCACAGTTCTTGAAGAGCTGCTCAATGGCGATGTGACGCACGTGTAACTCGGAGGCCAGGGCATCCTTCTCCTGCACAGCCACTGTCAGCTCCTCAAACACCTCTACAGAAACATTTATGATGATTAACAGAAAGCAACTGCACCCAGTATCGCAGCTATGACAGGCTTAGAGAGGGCTTAATTCAAGTATTTCACAACATACAGTACTGTGCAAAAGTTTTAGGCCCTTGGGGGGAAAAAGCTATAAAGTGAGAATGCTTCCAAAAATAATGCTGTTAATAAACTTGCTTACAAAGTTTAGTAACCATCTATTGCCAACAACCGATTGGCGTGGTTGACTTGGCTGGGTTTCACTCTCTGGCGGGTCTGGGGTTCCTGGGTGTGTCCCCTCCTCTCCAGCCGTGCTCCCTGCGTTGCTGGGTTAGGCACCGGTTTGCCACGACCCCGCTTGGGATAAGTGGTTTCAGATAGTGTGCGCGCATGTGTGTGTGTACTTTCATTACTTCAATGACATACAAAACACTTACTGTAATACTGTAAAATTTTGCAAAAGGAATGCTTGGAAATCTAATCTTTCCCATTGACACTAATACAGAAGACATTAAATAACGAAAAAAAATATTTTTGTGAAATCTAAGTGCCTAAGACTTTTGCACAGTACTGTATATTGAAACCAGTACTTGATATTATAGATAAGTTCTACTTAGGGATAAAGTAACTTCCAAAATTCTAGTCATTACTATTATTATTAACAGTAACAATGATGGTGATTGCCTTTATCCAGAACAGTACGGTATTTGACCTATTTGTATAGGTATTTTCAGTGGAGCAATTTAGGGTATGTACCTTGATACATGGTATGAGAGCAATAGTGTGGAGTAGGGCTTGAACCTTCACATTATAAGTACATGTACTAAAATCACAACACTTCCCACTGCCCATATGTAATCATCCATATAATGAAATCAAGCATAAGGTAAATGTTAACCAACAAAAAGTGCTGTCTCTTACTTTGTAACTGAAGAAGCAGCTCTCCATTAAGCTGGTGGAGCTCTTCAACACTCATCCTAGTCACTGGAAATAAAACAAGCAGGTTAAAATACACAAAACCAGAATTCTTTCTACTGATACTCAGGCTTATGATGCATTACTCAGGGTTACATAGCTTTTCAGCACTTGCAAAGCAAATGCCTTGTAGGAAGAAGACATAGCAGGTAGAAACAGAACTAAAAAAAAAAAAAAACCAAAAAAATTACTTAGGTAAATTCTTTGACTTGACACAGACGTCTTGAGTATTTTCTGGATTGTTAAATTGCCTTTCTATCCAGTCTGTCATTTGTGTGGCAATGACATTTTTTTAAAAAAATCCAATGACACCTATTAAGTAAACAGTAAACACGATGTTATGGAGGAGGAAAACTAGAACAGGTATAGGAATATGAGCACCCTGGCTGGCAGGTGAAGGTGACAAAAATAAATGGTAAACTCCTGGCTTCTGGAACATGACTGGAAAAGGTGTCAAGTAGCTAAAAATTAAGAGAAGATTTTGAAACATCTCAGCTCTCAGACTGTATGACACATGGAGATACGGTTCTTTGTGCTTCTTAAATGTAAACTACATTAGTGTAACAAGTAGGGGTGCAGTCGGGGAACGGCTCTCTCAATGTTTAAAAACTTGCGTACGCTTATGCCTCAACTTGCAAAACTGGGACCAGAAGCCTGGTTTCAAATATGAATTGGTCACCCACTAGGCCAACGAATAAAAGCCGAATAAAACAGCTTGATCCTGTGATTTCCGTTTAATTAAAAATTTCTAGTAATAGTATTTTTTCTTGATCAGCAGTTCAAAGAGCAGGGTCATCCTGTTCCCCGAACCGCGAGATATCAGGCACAAGACAGGATACCATGTGGTCTGAACGCCAGTATTTTATTAGCTTTTATTGCCTTTAACGTTACTTCATATTAAGTATACTTTAAAATGATCCAAAAAAGTAATTTTCACAATCTCCTATTCAGTGTGTTGTGTTTTTCTCTAAACATGCAAGATGATGATGTGTTACTTCTGTACTTCAGGAGTGTCAGGTGGAGAAAGCATTAAAAATGTCTCACCTTAAAATAATAATAATAATAATAATGACTTTATACTAGAAAGTGACCAATTCATTAGATGAACATTTTGCAGTATGAGGTTATTTTCAGTTTTGCAACCAAAGAAGCCTAACAAACATGTACCACTGGGTAGCTTCTGTAAGTTTCAGACATAGCAAAAAATAATTACAAATACAATGAACCAAATTTATGCTGAAGACCACCCATGTGTCATGCTTCCTTTGCCTCATTTCCTTCCCCTACACAGTGCATTTTACTGTTGAATAGATACAGAAAACAAAAAATGCAGGCCACTTTTGCTCTGCAACACAAATGTCAGAAAACAGAAAGGTGAAGAAAATGCTATTCAAAATAAATTCGGAAATGTTTACATCTTCAAAAAAAATTGTATGTCTGCACAAGAGGTGCATAACTCCATTGAGTGCTACTGCGATCAGTGCTTGATCCCCTCAATACCTGTATCTATTAATACTTGTACTATGCCATTAGTTAAACCATTATAGATACAGGTCCATTGGAAAACCCCCTTTATCCCTTATAAAACTAGGGCAAATAGAGAATACAGAAGATCAGACTCACACTCTTCATGGCTGTGGCCTGTGTTTCTGCACTGTCTGACCCCCATGGTGCCCCCTCCCTGCTGCTGGGCACAAAGCAGGCCTCGTGTCTCTCCAGGCCAGAGGCCACTCTGAGGGCACAGTGGAGAGTCTTCATCTCCCAAGGTGGCCAGCCCCAGTTCTTCTACTGTATGGCACCCCAGCATGCCTTTAGCATAGTCTGGGACACCTGCAGCCGCTTCCTCTCTCCAGCGGGGTGTGTACCGGGGCACATGAGAGTCTGTCTGCGGTACCAGATTGCGGTCACCCTGCTTGCTGTAGCAAAGAAGCTGGTGCCTATCCCCACGGTGGCCTGCTTCAGACACTGCCTCCTTGTTTTGGGCATATTGAATGATGCGGCTGATTTTGCGACTCAAGGCATTCTTCACCCCTTCGTATGTGCTGCGAGAGCCTTTGGTCCTGGACAGCTTCTGGTTGGCAATCAGGTGGTACTTCTCAAAGCAATCTCTGTGCCCTCGCAATGACTTGGAGTGTAACAGTGTGGAGCTGGGCATGCCTACAACACAGTAGGGGGAGGAAAAACAGGACAGTGAGCACACAAATTGCTGCCCCTAATACTCCCAACTATAGTGTGGAGACTGCAAATAACTAAACACAACAAACAAAGGCATCACTAAAGAACCAAACACATCCATACTCAAAACGGCCACTAATTAGTAGAATAGCATCCAGCACACAGGACTTTTTTTTCCTGATGGCTTGGCAAAAGTCGCTTAGCAAGTGAAGGATTCTCTCGCCACAGCTCATATGGGGAATGCCATCTGATTCCTTTGTCTTCTACAACATGACTACCTTGAATGCAGCTCAGTATTTATGTAAGAATCACACCCAGGGCACCTTGAAATAGCAGCAGTCATAAGACTATTTGAAATTACTCTGTTTTGAACATTTTATTGCGTTTACATGAGCTTACTGGTCACAGGGGACAGGGACAGGCAAGGCTGTTTGAACTGACCCTCAAAAGTACAAAATGCCAAGGGAAGAACAGCATTACATTCAAATCTTCCCTTTATTATTCCCAAACATTCTCCGTTTCTGAATAATATAAATGTAATACTACAAAAAAATACTTTTTTAAAAACTGCGGAAACAAGTTGAACAGAGTACTTATATTTACATGTATTCATTCGGCTGGTGCTTTTCTCCAAAGCAATTCACAATGTTAAGTTACTTATGATTTACGTGTTTATACAGATTGGCAATTTAGGGTTAGGACTGTGCTCAAGAGTACTGCAGCAAGAGATAGGATTCAAACCCTGGTTCATTTGCATACACAAGCAGTGGCTCTAACCACTATGCTACCGGTCACCCTAAGGCATACTTACTGACTATGGTAAGCATAACAAAAGTAGATGTCTCATTAGCTGTATGTAAGCAAAACTAAGGCTTCACATATGCAAACCTATTCAGGGGAATTCTGAGTAATGCAGACAGACTCCCTACATCATACCCTCTATTCAATGCCATTATAAATTTCAAAAGTTCCTCTAGGTGCAGCAGATTTTAAATTTAAAACAATCTGCTACCTTTCACAAGCTTCTCTTACTCAAACAATTATTTTCAACAAATATGGTAATGGTCCATACAAGCTATGAATTCCTCTATGTATGACTGAAAGTATACAATTCTGATTAATACAATTTTACTGCATTAAACAGAGACCAGAAATAAAGACCCCATGCACTCATTGTATTTTTCTGAGATATATGTCACTTTGGAAAAAAGCATCTACTAAGTGAATAAATGTAAAGCTGTAGCAAAAAAGCTTTAGTCACTAAACAGGCAACAGGACTTACTGCCCAACCATCATTAAAAATCTTGTTATAAGACCAGTGTGGTCTGACAGCAGGTAGCAGCATGCTTGTGTCAAAAATAGAGAAGCTGAGGCCAAACCACAGAAGGAATACTGATAGACAGGCCTGAGTGCTTTGTCTCCAATAGTATACTTGACATACACTGGACAAACTGATTTCTGCAAATGACTCAAGATGCGACCTCAGAGTTACCACCTGACACTTGTTTCCACATAATGTGACTTCAGCAGTCAGTCACCAGACAAGTCTGCTGGAAATACTTTACTGATGTTGCTGAGATGAGTCACACCCGCCATCATCTGTAACAGTACTAATTAATGTACTGAACTCAAATGTATTTCACTGCACTGGTTTCTTATGTTACAAACATTTACATTTAAAATTTTCAAAAATACAAAAATAGACAAAAACCAAAAATAAACTGAAATGTTTGCATTTTCTTCACCTGCCTATATAAAAAACGTGTTTATTGCCGATTGCAGTCTATGTTTCCACCTCCCCAAGTGCTGGTAAAATATATAGGGTAGGAATGTGGGACCAGATGAATTCAACACACTGTTCACAGTTCACATCTGGTGTTTTCTGAGTGCTGGTGATCAATAACAGAAACTGGACATGTTCATTAAATGAATCCGAATAACTTGCATTGCATAGGAGTTTGTGAAAGCCATGCATTTTTACTTTCAGTCATTAGAAATTAATTTAAATGTGCATAAAGTTAATAAAAATGTGAAAAGGGCTTTTTTGTGAAAAATATCCGTATTCCAGACTTTTACTGAACCTACCAAGCAAGTAAACTGTAGCACATCTCTATTACAGGACTTCTGATTGTTCAGATTTAAAATAAGGGGGGGGGGGGGGGAGACTGAAAGTGGCCAGATGCAGACAACCATTCTACATACTATGACCAACTGCTCCATAATCAACAATGAGCAGGAGGTTGTGGAGCTTGTTCTTTTTATTTTCAGTAATTTTAAAATAATTTAATTTTTTAAAAGATAAAATAAATCTACACTGGATGGGCATCCTGGCCATAAATTCCCTACTTCATGCCCTGTGTTTCTAGGACCAGCATTTTAACACAGCAATCCTGCAGAGGATGAGCAGTTCATGGAAACTGATTGCATTGTCTCAATTTTTAAACTGATTATAGGTTTATCTGAAGATTTTACCTACCCATGAAAAAAAGATTAGGTGTTTGTATTATTAACCTTTTACTGGGACAGCACAGCAAGTAGCGCTGCTGTCTCACAGCACCTGGGTGGTGCAAGAGGGCATAGGTTCGATCCCCGCTCAATCTGTGTGGTGTTTGCATGTTCTCCCCATGTCTGCGTGGGTTTCCTCCGGGTGCTCTAGTTTCCTCCCACAGTCCAAAGACATGCTGTTCAGGTTCACCCAGTGTTTATGAGTGACAGAGAGAGTGTGTTCCACTGATGTATGGATGAGTGACCCTTTGTAAGTAGTGTATCTAGCAGTGTAAGTCACCTTGGTGAATAAGGTGTGTGGGCTGATAACACTACATAGAGTTCAGTGGAAGTCACCTTGGAGAAAAGTGTCCAATAAAAAAATTAACGTAAAGTTATTGATTGTGACATCGTGGTAAAGGATTTGGATTTAAGTTCAGAACAGCTAAGAAAATCGAGTTAAGAGCAGGCTGATCCCAACTGTGTTCCTTAGTTGAGGACTTGGTATATACTTTAAGTGCCTCATTGAAATTGGAACATCATTCCAGATTTTCTTTGGCTTATGCAATAGGGTGTGTCAGACAGAAACACTGAAATTCACCTTTGCACAGTGCCTTCAGTCCAAAGATGTACTGAAGAATAAATTAAGGCTCACAGACAAGAATTCTGTGTTGTGTGATAGAGTGACTGCAGTACTTGTGAGTCCATGCAAGCCATGTTTACCATAGCAGAAAGGGCCAGATGGAACCAGACAGATTGAGAAAAAGCTTGTGTCTGGAACCCCAGTAAGATGGGGGTGGGGGGTGTCCACAATGACTCAACTTTAAATCAGAACTTGCCTTGTGCTTGTAATGTGGCACTGTTTTTGCAGTGTTTTCATTAGGGCAGAATATAATTATGCTGTTCATCTTGAATGTGTTATTTTGACCCTTGACTGGACTAAATAATTGGGGAAATTTTAAGCACTTTGGCTCCAGCTTTGCTATGACAGCAAAAATGGATATGGATAAAATCTAGGTACCTTGTACTGAATTACTTATCTGATAAGCAACTGTTTATACTTAGTAGGTTCTGGAGAAAGTGAATTAAGCTGTTCTCCCACGCCAGTTTGTCCAGATTGTGCAGGATAACCGACACAGACCATGCCAGAATGAATTAGTTTTGCAATGCTGTAGCTAAAAATATATGCCATTTAACATTAAACAAGGGCAGGAGAGGACCTTGTACAGATGCTGATGAACCTAGTGAATGGCTCCAAAACCTCCATTACGTCCCACTGTGATGACATAAGCTGATCAGTCCTAACCTCTGGATCACAGGCATCCGCAAACAATCCCTGCTGAGAGTACTGCAGGAAGCTATTGACTTGTATTGCAACTACAGCATTCTTTGGAGTCTTTTCATTAGTCAAGCATCATAATGCCCTCCTCTTCTCCTCAAACAAGTTCTGCCCTGCCTCATGTACATCAGTTTACTGGCAACAAGCATCCCTTTACAAATGCACAAGACCAATAAAAAATTCTCTAAGCACCAAAACCCTAAGAATCTAACAAGAACCTCTGCTAATCAAACTAAATACAAGTTTGATAAAAATCATGAAGTATAATCTTTTTTTAAAACACAATATTACATTTCCTCATAATAAATTAAAATGTCTTTGTCAAAAGCCTAAGACCTAAAAAACCAGAATACCAAAATAGGTTAAGTAGACATGCCTCATCCAGTGTAATCCTCATTTCTATTTATAGAGTACAAGCGATTATTTTAGTCTTGTAGTAGCAGTCACAGTAACCTTAATTGTTTGTCTGCAATATGGGGGCTTCTGCAGCTATTTAGACAATCAGAGGTCAAGGAAACAGACACTAAGCACATAAGAAGGTATATCCAGAAATACTCCTTCCCTTTGAAGTTGTAGCCTTCTGTAGTCTCCTCAATATATATTTTAACATGCTTATGTGAGGCAGATATGATGGACATTTTGTGGGCAAGGGGACATATTTTGGGAGATAAAACAGGAAGCACGGTGGTGTAGGTGACACTGATGTCACAAAGGGCTAGGAATACATGCTTGCACAGTGTAGAGTTTATGAGCTCTCCCCTTTTTTGAGTAAGTTTCCTTTCACAGTCCAAAGACAAGTGTTTCAGGTGAACTGGTTACCCATAGTACTTATGTGTGTTACAATTCTCTGGCATGTACAGAAGAAAATGACTGTAGGGAGATTAGTGTAAAATATGTAGCACTAATTTGACTTGGATAAAGCTAAATACTACAACCACTGCACCTTTTTTAAGGGGGGGGGGTCTGCTAAATAATGGAAATGCACAACATAATGTTACCTTTGGTTAGAGTGTTAATATTGTTTTTACTGTCAATTTTCTATCCATTCAATGAACTGATTAAAAGTAGCTTCATGACAAGGGCAGCACTGGTACCTCATAATCTAAGCTGGGGGCTAGAACCTGGCTCAGTCTGTACTGCATTTACACGTTTCTTCACGTTTACACAAATATCCTCCAGGTGCTTTGGTTTCCGCCCACCGTCCAAAGATACGTGCGTCAGCTGATGTGCAGGTGGCTACACCCTATTACCCTTAGGGTGAGTGTCTGCATTTGAATGAGCATCTGCATGACTGCCTCATGATGGACTGGTGTCTTGTGTAGTCTGCCTCACACGGTATAGCCACAGCAACCTTGTACTGGACAAGTGGTTAGTGATGATAAATACCTGAATTCAGTACAACACCAACCATATCTGCTAAAGTTAAGAGTTGTGGCTGATAGAAATGCTTTGTTTTAATACCCTCTTTCAAAGCAAAAAGCATGAAAACCTTACAATGCTGAAATCAACATTTATTTTGCACAAAGAAATTCTTGTTTCAATGCTACAGTATACAAATGTACATGATGGCAATAATCAGAGCTACCTCTTGTTCATACACACGCAGGGTGAAAAGTTCACAAACAATACACCAGCCATCTGTGCTAAAAGCACAAAACACACAAACGTAGCCCCACCCACCCCCCACCAAAACACTGATAGACATCTTTTCATGTTGTGTTTCCAGTATAAGAAGCTCATTTCACTGGCCCTTCATGCTCAGTAAAAATTCCATTATAGTTACATAACAGAAATATTAGTCTCCCCAGTCACAGTTCATTGCTTTCCAGCATCATAGAATCTGGTAAAATCAGATTTAATTCACAGCTGAATGAAGGATGTCCTCAAGCTTTCGCTGTGTCCTTTTCAGGAATTCCAGTAAGCAGCATAAATAGAATGTGTTTGGGGGGAGGGGCTCGCAGTTTAACACATCAGGATCTTTTCATAATGATGCAGAATAACTTCTAATGTAGCATACACATGCATATACTGCAAACGTATTCATTCTCATTTAAGTTTCTCTCTTGTTGGCTATGTGGCATGGGACTCACCAAGGCTGAACACCCTGGTTACAGAGCAGAGTGATCAAGGGAATATATCACATTGGGGGCTTCCACCTGCCCCTGACCCATGGCGTCTGGTTCTTCATCACTGTCAGCAGTTAAACCGCTTGGCAGACTGAGCAAGCTGGCACTGGGGAAAGCCGGAATACCTCTCTTCTCCCTATTTGGGGTCTGTGCAGAGTCGATTTTAAGGAGGAGCCTTGTTAGCTGGGTTGGTAAGAAAAACGGCCTGCCTGCAACAATGAGAGCAGGGATCTGGAGCTCCGCAGACAGGCAGCTGGTGCCGAAGGAACATCAAAGGCTACAATTTCCCAGTCTTTCTGTCTGTCCAAAACATAACTTGTGTACCATTGCCTGAATCCCTCTTAATCTTTGCCTCCTGGATCACAATATGGCCCGTACATGCACCCCTCTCTAATACTAGGTCTACACCCAGGGACGGATGGAGGCATTTCCATTTCAGAGCGGGACTGATGGGCTCAATGCCAAAATAGAAAGCACAAACAATGTAGCTGCTTATAATGATAAGTGGTTTTACATAACGGTGGCACAAACAACATCCGGCCCGCTTCTCTGAAGCGCTCGGCTGACTGAGGCCCCACAGCAGCTTCTCAATGGTACAGCTGCAGCAGGAAATTAACGAAGGTGGAAACACCTGGGTATGTGGTTTCTGTGTAAAAATAGCTGCTGTACTTGCGGCTCTCGTCGTCGTCAGTGGAAGAGGCACAGTTCCCACCCCTTTAAGTATGCCTTTGAGCAGACAGAAGGCAGAAAGTAAACAGGCACGATCAGAGGTGGAAAACGATGTGTCCGTAGCTTCATACCTGTCCAGGCTACACAAGGCTTCCACTGCACAGCTGCTGCTGCTGTGGTTTTATTACTGACATTTGGACAGCCAACTCTTTAGCTACAAGAGAACAAAATACAACTCTGGTCCTCAGACAGGTCTGCTACATCACTGGTGCTTCTGTTTTGTGTCAATGCTGGAAGTAAACCTGCAGCTCTCAACACACAGCTCACAGAGTGTGGGAGGGAAGTGGTGAGGCCAAGTGAAAAAATGTAAATTCAGCGTTTATTCTGCTATCCATGGGGCACAGCCATCATAAGTCAACTTCATGCCAGGACATGCAGAGCTATCTGCTACAACACGATCAAATCAAGAATCTTCGTTTCTGCTTCTTTGAAACAGGCAGCAAGCATGTTGTAACAATATTCATGGAGTTTGTCTTTGGGTTTATAAAGGCACTGGCAGTAGGTAGCGGCAAAGAGGACAATGGACAATCCTGTTTTCATGCACAGTTTGAGTAAAGCAGAAACAAAAATCCTTCTGTTCAATATACTTGTTTGGGTTCATTACGCTCATGCACAGGGCTGGTTTGGCAGCATAGCCCAAAACCATCCAGGGAATGTTCTTCCCAACACTGAAGCACCAACATCATGTGACAACCCCCCCACACCCCCAACCAATTGCACAACACTGCTCTCTGGTTCCTGACAGCAGCATGCAGAGTAGAGTTCACCACCCTATAGCAACTCAGCATGACATATATAGCCCCGCTGCACCAATCTCTGTGCCTTCTTCTGCTTGAACGCTTGTCTCCAGAATCTGCAATGTACACTTCCCCATCTGTCAATACAGTAAGCTTCAGTTGAATGCACTGCATCGCTAAACCATACTAAGAGACAGACACTGAAACGAGACCCAACAACATAAAAATGTTTTGAATAAATAAAAAGCATATATTGAAAGTAACGCAACGCTAATTTAATCTTTGGCAGTCATCTTCCTATTTAAACTGACCAGCTTTAATTACAAACAGGAAACAAATGAGCAGCAGAATCATGTTCCTGAAGACGTCAGAAATCACATGCAGCGTTACACACCTTAACTCATTTCAGGCAGAGCAGAAACAAGCTACAGTGCCACATCAGGAA
Organism: Scleropages formosus; assembly: GCF_900964775.1. Lineage (NCBI taxonomy): Eukaryota > Metazoa > Chordata > Actinopteri > Osteoglossiformes > Osteoglossidae > Scleropages > Scleropages formosus. The sequence continues at coordinate 16,367,365 of NC_041809.1, forward strand.
GCAGAGAATTCGCAGGGTGCATGGGTACACGCAACACATTGACTAATGCTATACAAAGACATTGTGAGCAAAAAATTGACATTTTGTACTGCTCTAAAAATGCTCACTTATAATGAAGTGTATCTTTAAATGATTAAATAATAGCATTTAGAATACACAGCTGGAAAAATACAAAAAAAAGTGTGCTTCTCAACAGATGCAAACAAATTAATCTAATAGGAGATATGGGTAAACCACAGCATGTGGACACACCAAGAGCATACTGCACAAACTCAGACTAGAATACTGCAGTTAGTACATCCTTAATGATCTTTACAAGTTGAAACATTTATTTAATCTAAAAATTAGGTCAAATGGCCAGGTGCCACCTGTCTTGCTAAGTCCAAGCTATAATGGTACTCATATTTACAGCAAAGTCTTCCAAATACAACAACACTGCCAAGAAGCTCACATAGGTACTGTACATTCAGTTCAGATACTCTGGCAAATCTAAAGCATCCTTTCCTCTTGAATTGACAGAGCACTGAAACCATCATCTACTTTGGATTCCAATTACAGATTTTATGTCAGACATGGGCAAAGGCAGCACTGACAGCCTCAGACTTGGACTGATGTATGCCGACTAGAACTATGGCAAACCAGGCAACAACAGAGCACGTAGCGCACTGAAAATCCTGTTGCGAGTTCAGGGTTCAACAATGCCTACCCTCTAGGCACCATGTTGCAGGCTTCACACATGCAGCTATGTGACACAACACAGCAGCTGCCTTGGCAAATAACACTGCAAGGGCACTGGACACCATACTTTCAGTGTACAGGGGAAATTAGACTTCACCATACATACCTTGTGTCCATTTACAACAATATACTAAGACACTGAAGAGTACAGTATTGAGTACTGTAGTCAATCCAAATATGCAGGGCAAAGATTTGCAGATAAAAAGTATGGATTAAACATATCAGGAACACAGAGCCTTCATCACAGTCATCTAACAAGTCAGCCCATTTTTCAATTTGATTTAAAAAAAAAAAAAAATTTTGCAAAAACTTACACATCATGTGTCACATTCCCCAGAAAACTGGGAAGATTGATATGATTATGACAGGCAGTCACAACATGTAAACTAAGAAAAGTAAAATGTAACAGTTAGTGGATCACACAGACAACTACGGTCAAACTGTGAATGTCTTCAGACCCTGGGTTTGCACTTTAATCTAACTGCATGCCTCAACAAGCCCTGGATTTTGCCAGAACAGACCTTTGTGCTGCATTTCTTGTTCTTACCTTCTATGCTCAACTCAAAACAAACGTGGCAGAACGACAAAGTGCTTGTATCCGTCTCCAGCTTGCAGACACTGCAGATGTTGTCGTCATTCAGATCAATGTTTACAAATTGCTCTTCTTCATTCATGGTGCCTCTGCTAAGACAGAAAAACAAATCCTCTGTTACAAATAAGACAATCATTCTCGTAAAGAGGCATAATTTGAGGCTCGACAAAATATTAATATTTACAATTGTGTAATTTAGAGCTATATGCAAGTACTCCTACAAACATGACAAAAAAACTATTTCTAATGATGCCAAGATAGGAGTTGCCTGACTTGATTTAATATTAATATCAATATTATTGTTAATAATAATAAAATAGTTAAAGTAATAAAATTAATGTCCCTGTGCTTATTAAAAAACAAGAAATAACTTGTCAAGAACTGAAAGCAACCAATGCAGCTTACAGATAGATTGGTTTTACTGCAGCTATGGTCTAGAGTAAGCTTTCAAACCACTCATCTATCCTTACTACAAGAAGAATGATACAAAAATTCATCATAAAATGCTTCCGTCAATTGAGACCTTTCATTACACAAGAGAACATCAGTGAAACTTTTGAGGATCCTGAGAACTAATAAAAATGCTTGCCAACTACCAAAAATGGGATTCCAATTTCCTGTTATATAAACTTTGATAAACAAAGCAACAAAGACACATTTGTTTTTATAACTGACATATGTCAAGAAGGAGAGCGAAAAAACTAAACTGACATTTGAGGAAGTTAAAAAAAAAAAAAGAAAAAGAAAATGACTATTATACCCAGACGACCAAGAATATTCAGGAAAGCCTAACCTGGGGGATGTCTTAAAGTTTGTCTTTATCCTGTTTTGGTTAGCCACAATGCTCTCTTTTGACCTCCTCTCCTTTCTGTTGTGGCCTAGTTTTTGGAACATCTTTTATTCAAACCATGACCAGCAGCGCATGTTCCAGGGCAGCATAACCACAAGTGCAGAGTCAGTGAAATAGCGAGAACGGCCTATACAAATTCATTTTACTAATGCGCTCATTTCCAAACAAGTGAATATCTCAAGGCCAAAAACCAGTGTGAAAAAACAAAAGAGCATAACGAAAAATGTCAGGTGACCTTGACTATCACTGTGACTACAATCCTGTTAAGCCTAAGGGAGTAATAATGGTGCTATTTTCACCCAGTTAGACTTAGAGCCGAGCAATCCCTGACTCCTATATATTATAATACACTACACTAGTGTGTAAAGCCTCAGGTGGTACTCGGGGGTCTGAGCCCCCCCCGGGCCACAGCACGTCCACCCAGCAACAGCCTGGGGACACACAGAGTGCAGACGATCGGTGGAACAGAGCGGAGGCTGTGCTCGGTACGGCGACTCCGACCACATTACACACGCGTTATAAAGCCTGGAGGCCAGTTCCCGCCACCCACTGTGTAACTGTAACGGCGGCCGGACCGTTAGCTGAGCCGTTGTTCGGTAACTACCGCGTCAAAGTCTCCACTCCAGCGTCGCCGAGCATCCAGCAGATAACTACATAAACACAGCACAAATTTGCTCTGACCAGTTTTCATCTAGCAACACGAAACTTTGTACAACTACCAGAAACTGTAGTGAACCGAAGTCCGAACATTCGACTAACGTGTGAACAATACGCGACATTTTCGTTCTACCTCGACAGCAGCAGCAGTGCCCACTACAGTACAGCGCATCAGTCGTTTATTATTGCCAAACCAACGCAAGCACTGTAAAACCGCAGTTATTTTATAATTCACACATCATGATGACTGATGATATAGCGCCGGCTCGTAGGTCGGAAAATACTGTGTTTGCACACACACAGGACTGACTTGAAAAGCACCTCAAATTGCCGCGAGTTTCCGACTGATATTCAGGAATCACGAAGAGGGGACCGGAGTGAATCTTACCTTCTGCTCGCCAAGGACAAAGAGTTGTTATGACAATATGGCGAGACACTCCCAAACCTTCCCAAACCTTTCCCTCACAGCCGAAGGCCAGACGAACTGTGTTACCGAAACACGGCGACGGACTGTGAAGCTCGGGACAAACCATTAGTGCTCCAGAGGGTGGGAAAAGCACTTCAGCTCATCCGTTACCTCCATTTTCCAGACCCTTTAACATATTGCTTCTCTGATACCAATACAAATAAAATTACTACACTGTATATGTATTTGGTAGTCATTTACAAATCTTCTTTAATTTTAAGACGTGTAAACAGCATTATGAGTCCCCATTAGCGACAGTGGAACATTCTCCCGTTAAACGGACCCTAAATAGTGTGGGCACGCTGGAATTGATTTTTAATTCTTAAAAAACTAATTTGAAAAGTTATGTTTGTGGAACTGGTAAATATTGTACTTTATACAAATGTAAGGTGACACAGGGCGTTTAACACCACAAAACACTCGAACAGACACTTCCTCATGCTACAGCTCGGTCAAACTAGCGCTACAAATACGAAAATACAACAGTTTACACAGTTTATTTATTTCACTTACACTTTATGTGTAGGAAATATTATGGTTGTTGTATTGTCGTGTTATTGTACTGTCCGTATTCGGGACTTTCCGTATGGGGGGTTTCCGTATGCTGCGTACTTTCTGATCAGTGAGTTGGGGCCACAGACACCACTTTCGTGATCGTTTCCAGCACTTGACGTGACACTGCCCCTCTTTTTGCTTTTTAAAAATGTGCTTCCACATCTCATCTCTTCGCTTTACTCATCAATTTTCTTTAACCGCTTGTCGTAGTCAGGAATACGGGGGTCCAAAGCCTCCACCGGAATTACTAGGTACGAGGCTGAAGGGGGAAGGGGGAAGGGTCGGGAGGCCGGTCTATCGCAGGGTGGCCACACGCACACACATACGCACGCACCAAGGGCAATTTAGCGTCACCACTATTTTGCTTAAGCAGACGTAAATATTACTTATGTTTCTCTTCACACAAATAAAGCCGCGAGAGAGCCATCATTTTTCTCCTGTGATTTCTTTCCCAGAGCGCCTGTTATTTTCAACTAATTCATCGGCTCCCCTCACGTTTCGCGCGAAATGAAACCAAAAACGATGAGTCAGAACGACATAACACATCACTGATACTAAGTAAACTTAACCATAACGGCTTGATCTTGTTATTTTGACATTTTTTATGTTTTTGCAATTTTGCATGGAAGGATGCAAAAAATTATTTATTTTAGGCACTTTAGTTTAGCAGAGCCTCATAAACAGATTATGTATCTCACACAATGGCTCGATCGCCACGACCAAAAAATCCGCTATTGTCACGAAACGGAGGACTGTAAGAGTGATGTTGTGCCATTCTCAGTAGAAAATCCAGTGAATGAAGAATTTCATGTAGGGCAGCACAATTACAATTAAGCCCTCTGCAAAGGTTTCTTCAATTAACAGTAAAATCTATGTTCTTTTAGTCAGGTGTACAGCTCTGATCCAGGGAACAGTCACCTTGACTCAAGGCTTGAGGAAGCATAATCACAGGTGTATTACTTCCTACTACAACAGTGGTGTAACTGGGATAGAGCTTAATGATTCAGTCATAGTTTAGTAGATAATAATAATAATAATAATAATATGGTTGAATGTTACTGTATATTATGAATATGTTCATGGAATCAATAACATGTCTGTCCTTGCATTATATTTGTTAATTTAGCTGAAACTTTTCTCAAAAGCAACATACAGTTATTTACCCATTTATACAGCTGGGCAATTTTACTGGAGCAATTTAGGGTAAGTACTTTGATCAAGGGTACAACAGCTGAAGGTATGATTTAAACCCACAAACTTTGGGTCCAAATGCAGCAGTGCTAACCACTGCACTACTAGCTGTTTCAGTTACACTTTTCCACTGATTACATTTACTTATTTAGCAGACACTTTTCTCCAAAGCAATTTCCAGTGAACTCTATGTAGAGTTATTAGCTCACACACCTTATTCACCAAGGTGACTTACACTGCTAGATACACTCCTTACAATGGATCACTCATCCATACATCAGTGGAACACACACACTCTCTGCGTGTCATTCACACACTATGAGGGAACCCGGACAGCATGTCTTTGCACTGTGGGAGGAAACTGGAGCACTTGGCAGAAACCCACCAGACACGGGACAACATGCAAACTCCACACAGACTGAGCGGAGATCAAACCCATGTCCTCTCACACCACCCAGGCGCTGTGAGACAGCAGTGCTACTTGTTGTGCCACCCTGCTGCCCACATGATTGATTATTGACATTGATTGTGTCAATTTGTCAGATTATGGTTTTGGTCTTATGCAAATTACTACAGGAAGTATACTATTTAAAAGATTAATTGGAGGAATGAAAAAATAAATACATTATCATTTGTTACATATTAGGTGAACACTTCAAAACAAATTACAGTATTAAGATGCAATGATTTGCCCTTTCATGCTGCTGGGTAATTTTTATAGAATTTAGATTTTGAACTGAGTGGAGTGAAACCAGAGTCACCCTGCAGCCTTCTTCCAAGTTATAGTTTGGCTTGTATTGCATTAAGTTCTCACCTTAATCTCAGTAATCATGGCCCCGTTTGAACTGTCCAAATCATGTCCACTTGTTGGCTGTGTGTGAATTAGTTGGCGCCGTTTTCATTGATTTGTAATGTCTTTACTGACCTGTTTCTTTTTTTGCATTAAAGTTTGAATTGAGTATCGTATGTGTCTATGTTTTGTTCTGTGAGCACTTGTTTAGTGTATAGTACATAATAGCCTCAAAAGAGCAGAACAAACATGAGTAGGCATACAGTATTATAGAGTAATTAATAAAGGGAAATTACCTTGTTATGTTGTGCTATGAAAACTTATGTTACCTACTGAGATACTTGGTCAATTTTCACGCAGTTTGGTAATATTTTAGCATAAATGGATGTCAGTTTCGTGGGGATGTAGTGGTGCAGTGGATTTGGCTGGGTCCTGCTCTCTGGCGGGTCTGGGGTTCGAGTCCTGCTTGGAGTGCCTTGTGATGGACTGGCGTCCCATCCTGGGTATGTCCCCTCCAGCCTTGCGCTCTGTGTTGCTGGGTTAGGCTCCAATTTGCCGTGACCCCACCTGGGCTAAGTGGTTTCAGCCAATGTGTGTGTGTAGGATGTCAGTTTTTGGCAAAAAGGTGGTGCAGCAATTAACGAGGTGGCTTCACAGTGCCTGAGCTGTTTGGGTGTGGTTTTGAATTTGGCTCAATCTGTGTAGAGTTTGCATGTTTTCTTGCATCTGTGTGGGTTTCCTCCCACAGTCCAAAGACATCTAGTTCTAGTGAACTGGTAAAACTGAATTGCTGATAATGTGTAATTGATGTGTATGTGTGAATTCCTGTGATGGACTGCTGTATCCCTCCCCCCTCTTGACTTGATTGGGTGATTATGGAATAGGCCACCTCCACTCTGACCAGGACATGTGGTTAGTAAATTTGAGTGAGTGAGGGTGCGAATTTTGGGGCAATTAATGGTAATTATGTATTCCCTTTACAAGAATTCATGTTTCAAATAGGCTTTCAGGAATTACCTTTGTAAATCGGGGAAGACTAACATGTAATAACCTGGTGAATAGTCAGACAAGGACATGGTAAGTTCAGCAGTTGCCCTTAGCTGTGAAACAGTGTAGTGAATACTATGCCCTCATTACCTGGTCTAATGGAACTTGCTTCCTCACTTATACTCATAGCCAAACATAATGGCACTTTTTGTCAATAACTCATAATTTGAAGGAGACCTTCTTGCAGCTGCTGTTTCCAGATCTTTCCCCAGGTTTTCAGTGGGATTTAGATCTGGACTCAGTCCAGTTCATTCCGAACCATTCCTGGGTGTTTTTTCCAGTGTGTTTGGGGTCATCGTCATGCTCAAAGACTTATGACCTGCAACGGAGACCCAACTTTGTGACTGGATTGGCAAATAGTGCTCCAAAATTCTCCTGATTTTATGATACCGCACACATGTTCGAGGCACCCGATTGCAGAGACAGCAAAGCAACCACAAAACATCACTGAACCTCCTCCATGTTTCACTGTTCTTTTCTTTGAAGGCTTCCTTCTGTTTTCTGTAAACACACACAATGGTTTGTTTTACCAGAAAGCTCTCATTTAGTCACATCTAACCACAGGACATTCTTCCAGAAGGATTTTGGCATGTTCATGTGTTTCAGAAAGGTGCAATCTTTCTTGTGCGTCTTTTTCTCAGCAGGTTATAAGTCAATTCACGTCATACGGATGCGAGAGTTGGACAGTGAAGAAGATGGAGAGGAAGAAAACCGACACCTTTGAACTATGGTGCTGGCGAGGAATCCTGCGTTTACCCTGGAGGCTCGAAAAACAAATGCGTAGGTATTGCAGGAGATCAAGCCAGTTCAGACGGCACAGCTTTGACTCTCTTACTTCAGACACATTGCGGAAAGGACAGTGAATGGAAAGGGACATCATGCTGGGCAAAGTAGAAGGTAAACGTAGAAGAGGAAGGCCTGCTACACAGTGGATCGACACAGTCACCACAGCCATAGATGCCCCACTTTCAAGTCTTAGCTGGTTGGCAGAAGACCGGATGCTTTTCAGGACAACTAACCGTAGAGTCGCCATGAGTCGACATTGACTTGACAGCACCTAACAACAACATAAGTCAATGTCAGTATTTTCGGGCATGACTGTAGCCGAACTGAGCCTACGAGCAAAACGTTGACTCTCCTCTACATTCAGCTCTTCAGTACAGTACAGACTGACGGCAAACGGCACCATGAGAAGAGTTTCCTGATTCCACTAGATGCAGCGGCTTCACACGGCCAGCAGATGGCGCAAAACACTCAATCAACTGAACGCTGTAGCGCTCTCATTAAACCGGTAGTGAATTTAGTGTAAATAAAAAGCCGCCCAAGAAATAAACATGTCAGATCTTGACTTGTACTTACATTTGGTCACACGTGTCACAGCAGTTTGCCGAAAAGGCGGAAGAAAACATGTGAAAGTCGATTTTCATTTTAAATATACTGTTAGCAAAAAGCACACCGTATGTTGCATTATAATTATACTTTTAAACATTCAATCAGGCCTACATGGCTTTTTTTGTGCAATATCCACAACTCCTTGCCTGAGCAAGAGCCCACTGGGAACACAGGGCACAAAGCCAAGCAGGCACATCCCGGACAGGATGTTGGTCCAACACAAGGCACCCCTAGCAGGGCAGGGCTCGAACCCCAGACCCATCCCACAGCAGGCACAGGCCAAACCTGCTCTGCCACCACACCCCTACATCCCCCTCACCTACACACTATTAGAGCATTTTGGATTTCATTTAGCACTTGTCCTTCACACACTTCAAATATTTAAGATTAGATTTCAGAAAAAGGTTTGGAGAATTTGTACTCTTCTGTAATGAAGGCTACATTGACATTACAAAAGATACCTATGTCTGCAGTAGTTTGGGGTAACTCTGCCACCCCCTCCCAGCTTTTCCCAGTCCACACACTCTTGGAGAGAAGAATAAATCAAATAGACTGTAGGGGAAAGGTCCACAGAAAAGCTTTCTGTCTCTGTAAATCAGTAACTTTTCATGAGGTAAACAGTAGCCTCATTTACATGTTCAGTCATAAATGTGGGAATTGGCGAGCACAGTTACACAAATGCCGTGACTCAAGCTGGTCTTTGCACTGTGCATGTAACAGCATGCTGAAGCCTTCATCAAAAATTTGATTTTCTTGCCAAACCAGTTTTGCTTGGTTGGGATAAACACTCTGCTGTTGCCAACAGGCCTCACGTTGCAACACTGAAGAGATCCAGCTCACGTCTGGCTTGTGAACATAGTGAGAAAGTTTTTAAAACCACAGAAAATAACATTTAATAATCCACCCTATCAAGTAATTTAGCTATACATCATAATAAACTGAATATTATTAAAACTATAAAGTGTCATGGAAAAAGGTCACTTACAGGCCAGCTGATTACAGTTGGACCTCTACTTACAGACTTAATCAGGACCGAGAGTTGATTCATGATTCCAAAAGTTTGTAAGTTGAATGTGAAACGGAGCAGACAAAGGCACTCCTCATCTGTTCTGTTTTTAATTCTATTAAATTTATTCAACATGCAGCTACTCCTATAGTGTGTGTCAACAAAAATAGTGGTACTGGACAAAGCAACTGCTGTGAGAATCGTATCTCTATCTGTAACACTTCCTTAGATGTGAAATGTGATTTTGTTTTGTCTGAGTTGTACATTGCTTCTAAGAAAAGCATCTACTTAATGAATAAATATGATGTAAATGTTCCAGGCAGCTTCAGTGGGGAAACAGCTGGGTGTTTTGGCCGGGAAAAAGGTGTCATTGTAGACTTTCTCCCTCTTTTTAGCAGATTGGACGCATCAAGGAAGCAGACAGTCCTCTCTTTGGTGAGCCAGGATGCCTTGTGCAAATGTTTGCATGTTCTGAATTCCTGGTAGGAATATTTCCAAGAAGGCATAACTAACTAAGAATGCCCAATAAAAACCAAACCAGGGTGTTGGTGCTCACCGGCAGCTCTGCAATCCCTTCTTTTACTCTACACATGACACAAAATTCACTAACACTAAAAACCAAGTTGTATGTTATTTACCATGAAGTACAGACAACTGCGTGTAAATTTCAAGCACAATTTATTACATGGAGGTGGAAGAGGATGGAGATGCAGCACTTCACTGATGGCTGGTAGAAGGCAGAGGATCATCATTCACCTTCTGTTTTCTTTTAGAACTTCTCTACTATTTTGAAAAACTTAAGGCACTGCTTTCTATTTTTGATCATCTGTTGATGTATTGGGACACTTTGGTGTGCGATTTTAACTAGTATGCTAGCACTGTTTTTGTGAAAAAATAAATATCTCAAAAAGTTTGTATCGGAAGAAGTTCATTACTCAGAGTTTGTAAGCTGTTGACAAACTGTACTCATTTTAGAAAAGTAGTCTATGGAGCCTTGGAATGTTGTCACCTCCAACATTAATAAGCAAAATGTCAGTAAGAAAGGCACCCTGTAAAAGAACGCACAGGAAACACGACTGCCGTGTAAATGGTAATTCTGCAGCACGCAGTTAGTCACTCACTCATCACTATTAGTCATTTGCACTGCATGTCAAGACAGCGCCTGGCCTGGGGAAATTGCAAGGTGGATGACTCATTTTGATAGTGACTGGTTGTCTGGGAGGGATCAAACTGACCTTTGTGGCAGATTCCACAATGGATATGTTATAAATATACCTATCTCCAAATGTATGACATTATTCTCATTAACCTCTACTTTTCTAACACCTTTGTCCAAGGCTAGTTTACAGTGACACATTTACATAGTAACATATCAAAATTCTTTATTAATTTTTTCAACTAGGTAATTTATGCCAGAGCAGTTCTTGGTAAGTACCTTGCTCAACAGTTTTATACTAAGTTCAGGGATTGGAAACCATGTCTTTTAAATAAATTTTAAAGAAATAATTTTAACCACTATAGTACTCACTGTCCGCTGTGTAGCATATAGCAGTATTCCACCGACAAGCCTATGACTACCAAAATACGCATTTGTGCTTTCGACAGGTTGTGTTATCATGGGCCCTTCCTTCACGGGCCTCCTGTACCTGGTGACGTTCAGATGTTTGACGTGTGTGTGCCCTTTGTGGAGAACAAAGAACCCATTGAAGACTTCTGAAACACTGTTGGAATACATCTGTAGTTTTACATGAAATGCTGCACGATCAGCAGGGTTGTCATTTCCAATCTAAATGTAGTCATCCTGACTAAGTTATATTAGCAGAAACACTTTCCTTCAAAACAAATTTAAAAAGTAAACCCATGTTATTTTTCTTTATATGAGCACAGTACTGCTTTGGAGACACAGTAGTGTTGCTATAAAATGGCAGCCAGTGCTGTTTCCTAATACTATAACACTATGTTCCTAAGGTTTTAAAGGACCGATAAGAGTAAATGCAGGTGTTCAGATGTTTTCTTGAGATAAGGGTAAGTAGGACAATTTTTTGTCAGGCTGTATTAAACAAATATATGAATCATCAGACCTTTGCAAAGACAGAAATTAGGCAAAATCTTTCAAGTAAAATAATTTTTTATACATAGTCAGATGTGTGAATGTGATTACATGTACAAGTCAGCTGATGTCCTCTGTGTAGATTTCTCTGTCCATCAACACTTGAGAAGATTGATTGATGCACTCAACTCCAATCCCAGTCCCCATTAAACGCGGCAATTTTTGTCCGGTCCCCATTCCCTCCCAGACTGCTGTGTGTACTGCTGTGGAGCCATGAAAAAAAACCTTTTCTCCAGGTGTGGAGGTCACAGACAGTTACTGAAGTGATGAAAAGGCAGAGTGGGTGGAGGAATTAGCCAGCAGCTCTGGCCACCGTGCACTTACCCCATGGCGCCATTCCCATGGCCGAGCACAGGAGGTTCCTCGCCTTGACAGAGCCAGACATGTCGGCCTCGACCCAGAGCTCCAAGCAAGAAGAGAACTTCCTCACTCGTAAAAAAAGCCATCTTCCACAACAAAAAACACGACTTCCTAGCTTTATTATTATTTACAGTGCCCTTATATGGCCTTTCGGTTGTTCTGTACAACATGAAATTTGATGTTATGACAGGAAAATTGATAATCCATTTACACTTTTTTTTTTTTTTTTTAAACTTGTGCAATTTTTTTGTTAGTTTTTTTTTTTTTTTTTTTTTTTAAATATAAACGCTGACAGGTCTTCAACATAAACAACCCTGGAAGTCTGAACTGAAGCTTCCTGCCTGTGGCACATAGAAGAGTAGAAGTAGCAGTACAGTAAACTCCAGCAGTGACACACTTGTAATGACAAATAGCCAGATGAGTTACGGAGCTAATCATAAGTGTGTGGTGCAGTAGCTGGAAGACAGGAAACCAAGTATCCCTGGGTATCCCTGTACCACAGTAAAAACCAAATACAAGTGTGACTGCAATCACACAAAAACATAACTATAAATATACATGTGCAACAAAATATGAAAACCATGCACTACAGCAGTTTATATTTAGAGACTAATGTTGTAGCCATCTATCAGAGCTGTATTATATACACAGTATAAATATGTATCCTTTTCAACATACAAATTATATTATGAGAGGTAACGAAGGACTGCGGAAAAAGGATTAAAGGAAATTGTATCTCGCCTGACAAGTAACTTCCTTTACTTATTAATTACAAAATATACAAAACATAACTAATTCTCCATCCCCTCTTTCCTAAAAGGTTTAATCACCACAAGTGAAAGCCCAGACAGGAAAGGAAGGCAAGAGTGTTATATTCAGATGTAGGCAGTTCTGTACAATAAAGAGTCCTGCACTTGCCTCAGCTGGAAGCTGAGGTGCCGAGAGATGCTTCCAGATCTGGGGGGTCAGGTGTCTCATGTTCTGTCAGTTTCAGAATCACAATCCTCCTCTGGGACAGCTTCAACATGGTGGACTGGCTGCGATCCTCGTCTTGCTGCGGCACATCCTTAGGTGTTGGGGAGGGCGGAGGCATTTCGGCCCCGTTGGAAAGAAGCGTGTGGATGATGCTTGTGTAGCCTCCTCTGACAGCCAGCTTCAGCAGTGTGAGGCCCTGCTGGTCTGGCAGATTAATGATCTCTGAGCAGCTCTGCAACAGTTCCTTCACGATCTCACTGTGCCCTTCCTCAACAGCCAGGTGACAAGCGGTGCGGCCAGTGTGGTTGACACTCCCTGGGTCAGCTCTTTCCTCCAGCAGCATCTTCACAGTTGGCAAGTGACCGTGCTGGGCAGCCAGATGGAGGGGGGTGCAACCCTGGGTGGTCTGGGCCTCAATATCTGACTTGTGCTTGATGAGCAGCCTAGAGGTGCTGGTGTGGCCTGTCTCAGCAGCCACGTGCAGGGGTGTTCGTAGACCGGCGGCGGTTATGTGGACGTCTGCCCCCAGCTCAATAAGGATGCGTGCCACCCTGTACTGCCCGCGCTGGGAGGCTAGATGCAGCGGTGTCCTTCCATCAGAAGTCTGGCTGTCAATGTTGGCTCCAGCCTGCTTTACCAGCAACTTGACGATGGACAGGTGACCCTGCCAGGCTGCAAAGTGCAACGGGGTCCAGTTGTCTTTCCCAAGCACGTGGATGTCAGCCCCACGACTCAGCAGGACCCGCACCACGTTCTCCTGCCCATGCTGGCAGGCTATGTGGGATGGGGTGCGACCCTCAAAGTCTGGCTCATTGATGGAGGCATTCTTATCCAGAAGCAGCCGGGTGATGGGCTCGTCACCGTTCTGAGCAGCAAAGTGCAGCGGTGTGTAATGGTCCTCGTCCTTGGCGTTGACATTGGTCTTACGACCAAGCAACAGCAGTTCAGCCATGTTGCGCAGCCTCTTCTCAGCAGCCAGGTGGAGGGCTGTGGAGCCCTTGGAGTTGGGCAGGTTGGGGTTGGCATTGTTGAGGAGGAGAAACTTCACTGCCTCCTCGTTGGCCAGTTGTACCGCATAGTGGAGGAGGCTGCAGCCTCCTTCCAGAAGCAGGTCAACATCCTGTGGCTGTAGGATTTTCATTAGCTTGGTAATATCATCCATTCTGATAGCTTCACACAGTTTCTTTCTTTGGACATCCAGTGTTCCCGAGTCTAGAGACAAGTGGAGTTGATCACACAGACTTACTCTTTGCAACATCATTTTATTACATTACATACAAGCTATACAGCACAATACAAGCATAGTGACAGACATACTTTTAAGATATACAATAAATTAAAAATGGATGAATTGCACAACAACGTTGTCGGTGGCCTGTGCTCTTACTTTGTAAGTAGCTTAATCAAAATATGACTATTTATGATGCTTATGCCTTCTGGCCCCAATGTGCTGTGCCATGCCACCTACCGCTGGCCGAGTTCTCTCTCTCAAAGGAGAGTGTGATGGAGCCCTGGGAGGAGAAGGCTGAGTCCACAGAGGAGATGCCTGAGAGCCTCTTGCCAGTGTTGTCCTTGGCCTGGCCACAGTCCTCCTTGATTCGGTCAAAGCTCCGGGAGATGCCAGAGTCCACCTGACTGAGGAGCTCTGTCAGGCTGTAGTCCTTCTCAGGCAGCATGGCAGACTTTGGCCTCACTGGTCTTGCATCTGGTTCCTGTGTAAGAAGTACATCCCTTATGAATAAAAAGCACTTTTAACTGGTAGCTCTTAAAAAAAAAAAAAAAAAAACACTGCATGCATGCATGCATAAAGTCATAAGTCACAAAGATATGATGAATTAACCACATTGACTCTACATTTAAGTGCAGAATATTATCTGTGAAGATAAAAAATACAAAGATTTAAAGTTTGCTAATTTTTGACATTATGAATAATTTCAGTCAATACGCTTGTGGAAGATTGCAGTGAATCACTTTTCTTAAAGTCGATTTCCTCCTTCTTTCACCACTGTGTCAGGATCTAAAGACTCCATAACAGAATGACATGACAGAAGTGGTTGTCTGATCTACAGTATGTTGTCAAACAGCATTTCTTTAACTGATGACTAATCTTTCCAATGTCTCCCTCAGCAGTGAAGTCCTTCTTGGTCTCAGGTGAGTTATATACACACATTTCCAAGAAGAGATGGTTACATGCGTGGCATGTTTCAAGAAAACAAAATAAACTACTTGAGACATCAGCGTGCAAAATATGTCAGATAACCATAGAGATTTTAAGATTTTAGCCTAGGTCCTTTGGAATGTTGACTGTTTTTGTCTTAACTACCACATCAGACTTTTCATTACTTGAAACTCACAAGTGTTTGATATAAGTTCAAGCAAACAAAAACATAGAGCAAACATATCTTTAACTTATCTGGCTGAAAATCAGATTGGATGAAGACTACAATAAAAGTAATCAGCAGACAGAGCAGTGGTTAGAGCCTTTGCCTTGCTCTCAAAGGACCCAGCTTCAAATCCTACCAGTTTTTAAGTTAGATAAAGAACGAGCCGGCAGATGAGATGAGGAAAACAAAAAGCTCCCAACTGCAAAGAAAGGGAGAAGAAAAAAAAAAAAAAAGGCACTTTTGGGTCCAAGTACCAGTGATTGCCCACGCATCCTGGGCAAACTAATGTGTTAATCCTTTTGGAGAAAAGCATCAGCTAATAAATGAATATATAACATTTAGTGAACAAAAGAGGAATATCACTGTTTATGTTTTGGCAAGCAGAAACTTAAAAATTCTTGGGAGACATGAAGGAACCAGAATTACACAGTGCATTCATTTACATTTGGCCTGGTGGAATAGCCATGATGTGTGAGAGAAATGGTGGTCAACAGATATACCTGGTCAGTGCAGCCATGTCCAGTGCAAGGACCAGCCTCTGGTTCAGCAGTGAGACACTTGGCATCTTCCTGGGGTTTAGAGCACAGCTCCTCTGCCTCTGATGTAATCTCTGGAGGGAAGATCAAGGGCAGCATGGTAAGCATGTTCACTGCCAGGGCAGCCGATGGGAGTGGTGCACTTATTTATGACACATCACTCCATAGCCGCGCAACTTGTTTTCATCCAGAGGAACAGAGCTGCGTAGTAACAAAGCCTCTTTGTAACTCTCCCCACCAGGCTGAATTCTATGTTTAGTTGGGGTTATCGAGTTCTGCCTAAAGTATGTACTGTACAGCTCAGAAAAGAGTATCTCAAGAAATAAAAAAAAGTAGAGTTTCACATTTATTTAATCTAACTGATAGGGAAACTGATAGATCAGTAAGAGAGCAACGTGTGGATGCTATAAAGCAAGTCCTTGAGGAGAACTGTTTGCTGCTTTTCCAGCTTTTAATTGTTTGATGGAATTATTTATAAAACCACATTGACTATTATTTCAGTTCAATGAAAGGAAGCTGAGAGACCCAGAGGTCTTTAAGCAGCAAGCCAGACCACCGAGTAACAGCCAGGTCCAGAAAAAACAGGGTCTTGTGCAGCCTAGTGCAGCCTGACTTACCCTGGAAGCTGGGCCTGGCCTGGGGTGACTCATGCCAGCACTTTTGCATCAGGGCCATGAAGCCAATGCAGGCCTGGGGCCGATTGCGGGGCACTGCCCCCAGATCGGGTCGCACACCCTTCACCACCTTCACCATGATGTGTAGAATGTTATTCTCCCCTGTAGATAGAAAGAATTGGGGGGGAGAAGTTAGTGAGTGCAATGCTCACATTACATGATACTCCCTTTGCAAGGCTAGGACCTCTGGGTATCCCCAGACCAACATGTGACATTTGAGTTTGCACTCCAGAGGGTTATCATCCCATAGGAACTTCATATGATTCTTAAATGAATTACAATATACTGCATTGACACACACCTTGGTAAATTATTTTATATTTGCTTTATATACGCTTTTACATGCAAAACTGTCAAATTTTTTTTTCAGAGCAGCTGATAAGCCATGTGCTCAGACTTAGCGTTAAGTAGGTATGGGGATTGAATTGACTTTTTTTAATAAATGGAGGACAAATGCCAGGGAGTCCTCTGTGGACTTCTTCAAACTCAGACCTTGTCCACACTGTAGATGACTGCTAAGCAAACTAAATTTCTCCCATCACATAATAGGCCTGGGAAACACAAGTAGCCGGCGGTTTTCGTAATTCCCTGGAATTTTGCATGGAAACTATGCTCATACCGAGTAACCAAACCGCTTGTGTTACCAAAGAATTACAAAAAAAAAAAAAACAACACTTACAGGTGACCGTGTCATACTGTAAATGTTAAGGGAGTGTAACAGTTCACTTCAGGGTTCTAACACAGGGTTCCCTTTTTCAGTGGAAAGGGAGGTAGGTGAAAGTCATGACCTCATAAACCCAAACCTTATCAGTTTTCAAATGTAATGCAACTGGACTCTTAAGAAGATTAATCTTATGAACTCGTATTAAGTTCTTTATTCTATAGGTACTTGCTCACTCATTCACTTTTGTTAACCACTTGTTCTTGTCAGGGTCATGGTGGTCTGAAGCCTATCCCAGAACCACTGGGCGCTAGGATAGGATGGGTATACACACACACACACACACACACACACACACACACACACACACACACACACACACACACACACACACACACACCAGAGTGAATTAGAGAGCTAGTTCATCTATGCTGTGTGTATTTAGATGTGGGAGGGAAAAAAAGAGCACCCAGAGGAAATCCACACAGAAACAGGGCGAACAAACAAACTCCATACAGACTGAGCAGGATTCAAACCTGTGCAACCAGGCCAACCTACTGCACCACAGTTCCACCCAATATTCTACAGGGAGCATTTATTTAGTTTTTCAGACCCCTTAATATTGAGTTTAATGACATGTACTGCAAACTGAAAGAAAGTGAATCCACTTTAACTGTTTACACAGAGAATTATACTTTTTAAAAAAAAAAAATCTGTTAAAATGCATCTTTCATTACCTTGGTATGGCTTCTTTTGGGTGAGAATTCCCCAGATCACAATAGAGAAGCTGAAACAGGAAGTGCAAAAAAAAAGTAAATGATCACATGACAGTTTTTTTTCCATGCACTGATTGCAAAATAATCTTTTATAAATACCGGACTCTTTTCCACTTTTGAGCACGAAATCAACTTCAAAGTAAAATTCCTGCCGTAAAATTTAACCACTTCCAGTAACAAATACAAAGTTAGGAACACTGATGATAGACAGGCGACTAAATTGTGACGACCTTCAACGATGTGAGTAGACTAATTGACCTGGTGACCTTTGCGCAGGAAGAATGACCATGGCATGAAGTAGGGACCTTGAACCCAGCAGTCACAGAAAGCTGCCACTACCCTGATGACTAGACTTACATAAAAAAAGTTTAGCCTCTGAAAAGTCCGGATGAAGAAGGTCACCTGTAAACATCGTGCTTGGTGTCGGAGACCCTCTCCTTCTCGATGATTCGCTCTGGCGGGAGGTAGGCGATCGTGCCACAGAATCCATCACGGCTGATGTCGTTGGCCCCAGAGAGGCCGTTCCACCTTGCCAGGCCGAAATCAGATATCTGCGAGACAAGGCAGCATGGGATGTGTTCAGACAACATCTTGGCATGTGCATGGCGAACGCAGTCACGGGTTAACGGGACAAGCTCCAGCAGGCCGACCAAGGGTGACCCCCGCCCCCCTCCATCGGGCTGCTCTTTGTCTGGCTTCAATGCTTGGTGGGTGTGTAAGCAGCCAGGCCCCTGACGGGTGCACTGGAGAACCTGACTCAAAAACGCCTCTATTTTGAGCTGTCTTTCACGGGTGAGCCCTGGCATTACCACAGCTCACCTATTCGTGTCAAAACAGGCTCCGCAATCCGTGTTTACATACAGAATTTATAAAGCTGTGCTGCGGGGCTCAGAGTTTCCACCCTTCCCTTCCATTAGTCATCCCGCAAAAGGTGCTGCAATACTGCTGGGAACCGGCTTCAGGGCTAGGCTAAGTGCTTTTGCCCCAGGGCAAACAATGCGACAGAAATTAAAAAGAATGAAAACATGTCGACCAACAATGAAATAAGAAATTTAAACACCAGGGTTCACATTGAACTCTACCTCACATTACAGTGCCCCTTGTATGCCCTGCTGCCTGACCTTGACATGGTAGTGGCCATCAAGCAGGATGTTGGCAGGCTTGAGATCCAGGTGCAACAAAGGGGGGTTCATGCAGTGCAGGAAGTTCATGCCCACAGCCGTCTCATGGATGATGCGGAAGCGAAGCTCCCAGGGTAATGGCTCGGCAGCCAGCAGGGTCTCCAAGGAGCCTGTCTCCATATACTCCATGACCAACCCCAGGGGGTCACCACAAATGCCGTACACTGGTAGGATGTAGCGGAACTTGGCGGCCTCCATCTTCTTAGCCTCCTCCAAGAGCTCAGCACGCTCCCTGGAAGATGTCATTGGAGAAAACACATGAATGGGCCAGCAAGAGTGACAACATTAATGGACATGACGTGGGAAAGACTGACACAAAACTGCCTAAATGGATTAGTCAATGTACACGTATTGAACTGCTTGGCTGATACAAAGTAATCTCCCTGCAAACTATGATTTCACACACATTTGTATAGTTTTCTCCATAAGATAAAGTCTCCCATATCGCCTTTAAACTGACCCATGCTTGGACTGCAACATTTTAAGCTGCTTTTAATACATATGTGGTCACACACAAGTAAGCAATCCAGAACAACAGATTTATTAGGCAGGACTAACTCTTGAATTTGTGAGCAAAGGGTTCGCTCCAAACTTAAGCTCTGCTGGCATTTGACAGTGTTTCCTTTACACATAAATCAACAAACCTCTCATACCCTGAAGTATTTTAGACATTATTACGCTCTCAAAGCATTATTATACTCTATTATACTTTAACTGTTTCACAGCCCTGCCAATCCAAAAAAGAGCTCAAACAGCAGAGGCAAAAGGAAAAGAAGGCCAGATTTCTCTCTCATTTATACACATAAATCCAAGCACAAGTAGAACACATTTCCTTATTTGATACAGATCACACTGAAAGCTTTATTTGTATCCCAACCCCAAATGTGTATCTTTAAAAAATTTTAAACCTAGGAAGGGCCAGTCTTTATTAATTTAAAAGGAGTTCCACGTCATTCATTTTAATGTGCTATGTTAGTTTTCTGGTAATATAACCCTTGGACAACAGCTGTGTCTGCATGGCCTTATGGTTTATGATCATACAAGTAAAATTAAAAGTTACAGTTGGTGGTCCAGTTAATGTTTTTTTGCATTTGTATTTCACATTTTCGTTGAATAAAGTCTGGCATTTCTTTACAGGCAGACTGTATGAACTGCGTTTTCAGCTCCACTTTCGATCTCTTGGCCTCTTTGTTGCATAGGATCAGCTTGATTTCCATTATCAACAGATATCTAACAATAAAACTTAAGTTCATATTATGCTAGAGAGTAAACATGGGCTGATACGGAGAATGTATGCGCGATATCTCTACAGAGGGCTAGTGGTGGAGGGGAATTTAGGAGCAGGAGCCCTCAGGCTGATTTCTCCACTGAAGTCACTCCTGGAGCTCCTCGGGATTAGTCCATTTTTAATTTTAAAGGCAGTCCAGCAGAACAGGTTCTGCAGCTTACAGCTTCAGTCATTGTCTCCAAAAGCAGCGAGCGGGGAGAGCTTGGAGCTTGGCTCAACAAAGCATTCTTGTAAGCCAGAGGAGCAGACATATCAGAGCTTATGTTGCCTGCAGATGCTTAGAACTGATAGGCTTTCAGTTCAGGTTTGCTCACCAAGCTATGCAATGGGTTCAGTGAGGTCACCATTGTTTTGTACAGGTCAATAACTTCCTTTTTGTGCTTCCTGTGCACCTAAAGGTGAACGGTTATCAGTTGTCCATTTGGTTGATGCAGATCTGAAATCTGCCTACATCAAATGACACAACAGAACCCTGTATATAAAGGAACAGGCATATCCCTCTACATAGCATATTACAAAGCAATAATTTGATAGGTCACTGTTCCCGCTGTTGAGGAGCTCTCATCATACAAAGTAATTATGACTAATGCTGTGGGTGTGGACACACCTTATGTCTTCTTTTCATAAAGCCATTTAAAGAAGCTTTCAGATGTACTGTGCTAAATGTGTGCGCACACACAGACACACACACACACACACACACACACAGTCTGAAACCGCTTGTCCCAAGCGGGGTCGCGGTGAGCCGGAGCCTTACCCGGCAACACAGGCCGTAACTCTGGAAGGAGAGGGGACACATGCAGGATGGGACCCCAGTCCATCGCAAGGCACCCCAAGCGGGACTTGAACCCCAGACCCACCAGAGAGCAGGACCCGGTCCAACCCACTGCGCCACCCGCCCCCCCGTACTAAATGAAGGGATCCTAATATTTCTTTTTTCCCCCAAGTCAGTCTCTAAAAAAAGTGACAACAAACTATACTACAGGAACCAAGAAATCAAACGAACTACAAAAAAAGGGGGAAAAAAATATGCAAAATATCTATGAAATGGAAAAGGTGAGGAAGAGCGGTACCCATTAGGGCACAGAAAGATATCCAAGTCCTCTTTTTAAGTTGCCCAACTGTGTACAGATACACTTTCCATCAACACGTCAAGAAGCTTCCTGTTGGTTTCAAAGCGGAACACAGTGTTCCAGAGAAAGCGACAGGAATCTTCCATTTCAACATCCTTATGGCAGCGTGATCAGGCACTCGCGTAAGCGCACAAGTGGATATGAGGTAGGTATGCTGGCAGAGGAAGTGGTGTGTGTGTGTGTGTGTGTGTGTGTGTGCGTGCGTGCATGCGCGTTCCCCGTGTTTAAGGCAACAACCCAGTGCAGACATTTTTGAAAAACCTGTGTCTGTACAAAGGCATGTGGACGGCACCACCACATGCATGATGCACTAATTTACACGCGCATACTAAAATAAATATTGAAATACCTTTTATTCCAAGATATAAACTGCAACATTTCACTGCAACTTTTTCCACATGACATATCACCTTATGGTTCAGAAATAAAATATGGAGAGCACTTCCTAACTTGGGCAGCAGGTAGCATGGAAGTTAAGAACATATACTTAGAACCTGAAGGCTTTTGATTTAGGCCATACTTCCTACTGCTGTAGTACCTGTGGACAAGGTACTTACTGTGAATTTCTCTGGTAAAATATGCAACTGTATCAGCGGGTCACGAATTGCAACTTGCTTTCGATGAAAGCATCACTAATCACTAACTAAAGATGTTTTTGTCTGTATTCTTTGTAGAGGTTTTGATTTGCTTGATGCTGTAACACCAACACCCTGTTCTCCAGTTTTGTATCATCAATAAGGATATCATATTTTTCAAGAGTTTTTGCTGATGTAATCACCTTGGTGGAATTACTTGACACGTTATCTGACGACATTGTATTCACAGAGCTATGACTGGTTTATTCATGACTTTCTTCCTAAAGCCTATTCACAGAGAACGCTACAACAGTCTCAATACCAATTAAAATGAGTGATATCTCTGTCTGCAAAACTGTATCAAATTGTATTAATTTTGTAAAGAGATTTTAAACATTACACTTAAACTGTCCATTTTCTAAAAATTATCGTGACTAAAAAGGTCAGATGCTGTTTTAGAGAAGCTGATTAGAAAATTTCAGAAAATAATGCACCATTTCAAAGATTAATGTCTTTATGAAAAGGTTTTGTTTTGACTTATGGCTGTTTCATTAAGTAAATGAAATACCACTGGATTACAAATGAGGTCAAATTTCTATAAATGCACATTTCTGATGAAATCCTTCCTAAGGGGAAAGAAGCTGTAAATTGTGAATCCTTATTCAACATATCCAGTATAACATATTTAACATGCTACCACCAAGGAAGGCTGAACATCCAGGGCTGAGAAAAGCAGCTGCTGTGCAGTTAGGGGACAGTCTCTAACACATATACATACACATATGCACACACATTAACTGAAACTGCTTGTCCTGAGCAGGGTCACGGCAAGCCGGAGCTTAACCCGGCAACACAGGGCAGAAGGCTGGAGGGGGAGGTGACGCACCAAGGACAGGATGCCAGTCCATCAAGGACCCCACGCAGGACTCGAACCCCAAACCCACCGGAAAACAGGCACAGGCCAAACCCGCTGCGCCACTACACCCCCCACAACCCGTATACACTCAAAATGTGTTGTTAAACTCACAAAATGTTGCTATCAATCAGTGCTAACCACTGGACCTGAGTTGGGGGGATACACAGCCACTTCACTTACAGCATTAACGTATATACACATATTACCAGGTAGTAAAACTTCCCAGCCCTAATCAAATACAGCTTTTCTGGCAGATGATAAACCAGGGACATTGCAGGGATCAGCTGAAGGCCATAAAATGGCTAATGAGACTGGCGGTTGCTGGGAAGCGTGTTGGGAAGAGCCCGGTTCCCGGTCCCCAGCATACGTCACTCCTATGGCCCATAAAACGGAGTCCAGCGCCTTCTGTATTTACACCAGGGACAAAAAGGGTCATGGGGCAGCAGAGTAACCTGACCCTTGCCCCTTCGATAGACGATAAAGAGGCTGAAGAGCTACTTACTTTTCGTCCACGTGGAGGCTTGGAGGACACTTGATTGCGAGACACGTTTTCCATTGAACATGTCTCACTTTGTATACTTGTCCAAAGCCTCCCGAGCCAATCTTCTCCCAGCTCCCAAACTCGGAGTAATCAAAGGTTCTCAGTAGCCCCATAATCCCAGGAGAGCTTTCCGGCGACTCCATGTCCTTCGACACAACTGCTGTATGTCCAGATGATAAGATCCCTCGTTCTTCTTCTTGTAAGCTTCAACATTCACGCAAACACGAACGTGCGCACACACGCACCTGGCTGCTCCTTTTGCCTGTTGTTTTTTTTTCCTGCTGCCTGTCCAGTTTCATAGAACTCCTCCCACAGACAGGTATAAGGAGGGGCGGCTGCAGGTGACATCACTTCCTGGCCGTGCTGATCTGCACCACAAGAGGCCGTGCCAAGAATCTGGGCCTTTTCAGTTACTCTTCTCATTTGGCCTCTATACTTTAACTTATAGTAGTTTCAGTTGAAAATTAATCTGAGTTATCAGTACTGAAGTCCAAGTGTGCAATGTTACACAGTGTTTTTTTTCTTTTTTTTTTTGTGAAACAGATTAATAGGATTTTCAAACTCCATACCAAAGGAAAATTAAAAATATGTTTTAATACTATGTTACATGGTACAGCTCAAGCGTGGAATAAGGTTTTTTATATTGTGCTTAATATTTATATAGTTTAAAATCCTTTCTGTGGAAATTCCAGATTCAGGCCTTTTTTATGGCCACGATTAGTTGCTTCCTTAATGAGTCATTAAGTTACTATCACATTGACTCAGCATGTCTGCATGTCCACTGTTTCTAACACTCTTTTTATTACTGGTGCTCCTTTGTCAAGTGGCTCTCTGAACTGTTCTTCGGACTGTGTTGGGAACTACGTGACACGTGTGTTACAACAATAAAATTCAGAGCAGTTAATTAATAGTTGATGATTACTGACTAGGGGTGGTGGTGATATACTGCTAGAGCTACTGTCTTTAGTGTTGGAGGTCTCCGGTTCAAATCATGCTCCTTCCTCTACTACCTTTGAACAACATATTTATGTTGAATTGCTGCAATACAAATTACTTGGCTGTATAAATGGATGAATTGGCATAGGTCGCTTAAGCCACTTTTGAGAAAATTGTCAGCTAAACAACTAAATTATTTATTCATTTAATAAATGATTCATTGAGCTGATGCTTTACTCCAAAATAATTTACAGCATTAAGCTATATATGTAACTTACAAATCAGCATCACATACAAAACTTGGTAAACAGAGAAAAATCCTGAAATAGAGAAAAATGTCAATGAACAACCTGTTGATGTTCGACTGCGTTAATGGAAGAAGTGGAGGATTTCAGGGCCATGATGTTTGCGGTCCTGTTCTCCATACCACTCTTTCAGATCCTCTCCAGCCAACAGGACTGAACATGTTTAACGCTGATGTGAAATAAGGAATTTATATTAAATTATAAAATTAATTGAGCTGGACACAGAATTACAGTAACATTTGTCTCTGGAGGTAGACTGTCTGCTGTCACTCATGGAAGGAGTGTTCAAAAGGTTGAAATCATTAGCATTTGGAAAGAGGTCACACTTGTACACTGGGTGTCATGGGGGCCACTTTTGAAATGCAGGTATGTGGCACCAAGAAACAGTTTCACCCCTGGAGGCTATGGAGACAGTCCAATGGTAGCACTCTCTCCCAGAGGGGGTCCAGACAAAACCCCCGTAAACCCCCTCAGGACAAAACTCCCCTCTTGTAAAAACACAGAGTGGGACAAAACCCTCTCTACTGAAGTTTAAAGTAAGAAAAAACTTTCTTAATTAAATTAAAAATTTACAAAAGCCCCAGATTTTTTCTGTTTTTGCACTTTAATGCCATTTAATACCATTGTAATTGGAAATACATATATATATATATATATACTGTATATATATAAATTAATTAATTTGTTACTTAAAAAATCATAAAAAATATTATAATCTTTCTCTGTGTTGCTTCATTTAATCTGATCATTGGTTTGTCTACTTGAGTAGTTTTCTAACAGTGATCTGATGTTGTCAGGCCATCACTTAGAGCTGCTAAGGAGGGCAAATCAGTTGTGTCAATAAGGGTGTTAGAGGTAATCAGAGGCATCAGTTCTACTTCAGCCATCATGGAGATCATCAAGAACAACACAGGAGGCCCTAAATTATGTACAGAAGGCTACTTATACATGAAGAAGAGCGTAAACAAGAAATGAATACGTTGGGAATGTTCTCAGAGGAATGACTTCCTGATGGAATACTTCTTCCAGTGTGCATGGGAAGGATATCTCCCCTGTTTCCACCATAGTTATGGAATGTCCATCAGACAACCATTGATGATGAGGATTGCAACAACCTATGTGAGAGTTGGAATTTTGCTGTTCATGGGCTTGTGGGGCATGCCCACCCAACCATATAGAAGACCATTGAAGGTATTAGAAAGGATCAAGCGCTTGCATCAACAGCCCTAACTAAGAATTCTTGTGGTGAGCCTCCAAGACAATGAGTCAAATGGTAGTAAATGAAATTTAAATAAACCTTAACACTCAATGGTGTGTTTAATATGAATTTTTTCTGATTGTACAAGTAATTTAATGTTGTAAAACACTGAGCTGTGAATTTATTTAAAAAAGTATTAATGTAGGCTACAATAAATGTAGTATTTTACAATTCAGAGATTTGTTCATAAACTACAAATAATCAGAAGAATAAAAATTTTTTTGTTAATGATTTGTCTGAAGGGGTTATTATCCTGGGGGGGGGGGTGTTGTCCTAAACTCCTCTGAGGGGTCATTGCAGTCTTACAGCATAAATAGTTTCCTGAAAGAGTCCTGATCTATACCATTTGAAATCTTTGAATTTCTGAAAAAAACTTAATGACAAATTTTTAAAGGGAATTCCACCTTTCTTCCAGACTAGATTTTCTGATCAAGGTGGTTAGCATGAGATGGGTATCATTGTTTTATTTCATCTGAGCTGAGCATTCCAGAATTTTCTGAGAAGTTGTGGCAAGTTTGTGTGTGTGGCTCCCCCTGTTGGTTAATGTCTCTTCAGACCAGACCTGTGTTGTGGACTTCGAGCCGCTCTAAGCACAGTGAACAGAGCTTCCACACGGCCTACTTTCTCCTTCAGCATTGACTTTATTTGTCCTTGATGTTCAGAAGACACAAATCAGAAGAATGGGAAAAGAGGAGATGTAGTCATCTGAATTATTCTTTTAAATGAAGCTCTTTCACACTCCTGCTTGTCGCAAAATCTGCAATGAAATTGTTCTGATTTATGCTGGTGCAGAGGTGCACTTTACATTTTATCCATACAGCTAAAGTATAAAAAAAACCTGTGTAAATTATTAGAACATAACATTTATCTTACAACTTTCTCATAAGCAACTTGCAATTATTTATCCATTTATACAGCTGTGTAATTTTACTGGAGCAATTTAGGGTAATTACCTTGCTCAAGGGTACTACAGCTAAAGGTGGGATTCGGATCCAGGGTAGCAGCTCTAATCGCTACACTACCAGCTAATCCCATATAAACATGACCCTTACAGTGTAGTGGTTATGCAGTTTATGGAATATGCTACCGAGGGTTTTGAAGGACTTTCACACCAAATCTGCTTTGGAAGCATGTTATTCATGTCAGATAGGAACGTATTCTTAGTCACATTCCCCTGTAGCCAAAAGCAGCAGAACTTGATGTTAGAAGGTGATGCCAGATAAAGATCTGTAGATATGGCTCTGCAAAAGGACACAGTGGAGTCACATACTTCGCGCTCAGTGAGGCTTGGTTCCTCTCTGTGACCAGATAGCTCCTGTCATTCTCTGTTCCAGCACATATTCATTACACAGCTGTGCAGCATAAACTCAAAAAGCCAAGGTCTGTATGACCTTCATGTGCTATACTCTGTAAAACATTCAGCATTCTTTGCAGACCAAGCTTATCACCAGGTAGAAATCCTTTTAGGAAGCAGGAATCAAGTATCTGCTGACTTGGTATACTGCTAGAGCTGCTGCCTTGCGTGTTGGATGTTGCTGGTTCAACTGCCACTCTCTCCTCTACTATCTTTAAGCAAGGTACTTACATTTAATTGCTCCAGAAAAAATTACTTGGCTGTATAAATGTGCAAATTGTTGTAGGTAATTGTCAGCTAAACAACTGAATTATTTATTCATTTAATAATTAATTTCGCTGATGTTTTAATCCAAAGTAATTTACATCATTAAGCTATACTGTATGTAACTTACAAATCAGCATCACATGCAAAATTTGGTAAATTGTGAAAAATCTTGAAATAGAGAAAAATCTCAATGAACAACCTGTTGATGTTCGACTGCGTTAATGGAAGAAGTGGAGGATTTCAGGGCCATGATGTTCGCGGTCCTGTTCTCCATACCACTCTTTCAGATCCTCTCCAGCCAACAGGACTGAACATGTTTAACGCTGATGTGAAATAAGGAATTTATATTAAATTATAAAATTAATTGAGCTGGACACAGAATTACAGTAACATTTGTCTCTGGAGGTAGACTGTCTGCTGTCACTCATGGAAGGAGTGTTCAAAAGGTTGAAATCATTAGCATTTGGAAAGAGGTCACACTTGTACACTGGGTATCATGGGGGCCACTTTCAAAATGTGGCACCAAGAAACAGTTTCACCCCTGGAGGCTATGGAGATAAAACTTGTTGCTAGAACATTGAAGTGTGTCCAAAACAGAAAAAAGCTGCTTCCTGGACTGAGAAACCTCCCCGAAAATTTCACACCGCTTCCACAAGACCTGCCATGTGGGACCTGGGCAGTGATTTTGTTCAGCCACTCACCTTCTGCCTTGAAGTGGGAACATTTCCTTGACACCTACGAGAGCATCAACTGTGTTGTTCAAGCTGACGAAACATCTCAGACCTGATCTGGACATAAGGTCACAACAGGTGACAAAATGGTAGATCACAGCCATTAAAAAAAAAAATTACAGATGAAGTATTTTGCTGACAACTATAAGTATTATTCATTTCTGATGAACCCAGTGAGAGAATGGAAAGTGCAGTTTTCTCTTTTTCTATTCCAATTTTAAAACCATTCCTTAAAAGTGATACTGCAAATGATCTGAACACTGCTAGACATGCATGTCTTATACTTTCTGCAATAAAGTTTATATTTATTTTCTTGTTGCTTTTCTGTTTGACATAGTAAAGACTGAAGTTCAATATAAATTCTGCCACGAAGAAGAAAATAAAACTCCAGTGAAGTACACCCCATTCAGCTGGCGTTCAAATGAGGTTCATCGTAAAATAAAATATTGTAAAACAAATAGTAAAACATATTCCACTGTGAAGACCCTTGGCCATTCAGCATGGTGTTTGGCTTTTCAAAGAAACATTTACATTTACACTTTTCTACTACAATCTGTCCAATCTCCAGTCCATACATTCTCTGTGAAAAAGTTCCTGCAACAACAGTATGGAAACACAAATCCTGCACAATACACACACTACAGCAGTCCAGATAAAGGGCTGTTTCATTCAGGTAAAGCTCACATGATGTTCTTTTGCAGTGGAAAGATAAGGACACAAAGATAATATTTTCACATTATTTGTTTGGTTCTTTGATAGGCAACTAATTTACAGTGAGTTAGTCGATTATGGTAACTAGTGCAAGCATGTTTATGACAGAATTCAAAAACATTTTTAATTTGTATTAAATTTGTTTTCGGGTCTCTAAACTCCATTTAAAGGGTTGACTTGGTGAAACATCTTTTCCTCATACAAAACTGACTTTCTTGTAACTTTTAGACATATTTTCAAATGGGAATTTCCTAACAATTTAAGACTAAAGGATGGCATGACTGAGTGGCTCAAAATTCACACACGAGGCACAACCTTTGCACAGAACCCTTATTTACCTTTAGCTCCAGTTTTCAGTCTATCAAGGGTGAGAGTGTCTCAAGCTCTCACTTTTGCAACATGAGGGCATTTTTTTTTTTTTTTTTGATTTTCCCAAGAAGCTTTCTCTATACCCATCTCCAGTTGCATCAGTTAACATGGATGTGGGACATGGGGGAACGCTTTATGCTCTTGGACTCTAGTAGCTATACATCTGCTGTGGGGCAGGCGGTTGCTGCGGCTGTGCTGGGGCCTGTGACTGGATGGTTTGGGTTGGTTCTGATTGCGGCACTTGTGGCGGGCCGGGAGCCTCGGTCTGAGCGTCCTGGGGCTCCGCCTGAGGAGCGTCAACACCGGTCGTGGAAGGGCTGCCCTCAGATGGTGTCACGGGCCTCCAGGCCAAGGACGGCTGTTCCAAGGGGTGGGCGATAGGGTTAACAAATGTGGTGAGGTTGATGAAGTGTGCAACAGACTGAGGGGTGGTGCTGGTCTCTGGTGGCAACTCTGCTGGCCGGTTGTGCAGCACAGCAGAACCACTGACTGCATCAAATGTAACCGTTAGTATGGAGCTGTCCAGGGTGAGGGGCCGGTCACTGGGGGTGAGGTGGCCCATGGCCACGGGCTGGAGGCTGGTGAACTGAGCAGCTGCTGGGGTGGTGATGGGAGTCACAGTAATATTGGTCAACCCCACAGAGCTGGAGGGCGAAGGCGAGGCTGTTGCACTGGGATCTGTCAACACAACCACCTGTCCACATAAAACATATACCCACTATGAGCAACAAAAGGACCAAAGTTCACTCACTGTCAATAGCTGCTTCTGCCAGAAGCACATATGTACTACTTTTTTAAAAAATTAAAATAAATAAATAGATAAATAAAATTACAGCCACACGACCTAATGCATATGTTTAAGTGGAGACAGCTGGTAGCGTAGTGATTAGAGGGACTGCTTTTGGACTCAAAGGTCTCAGGTTTGATTCCCACCTCTAGCTATAGTACCTTTGAGCAAAGTATTTACTCTAAAATTTTTCCAGTAAAATTACCCAGCTATGCAAATAACTGTAAATACCTTAACACTGTAAGTCACTTTATAGAAAGTGAACAAATGTAAATATAGGAACCTCAACAAGTTACTATTCAGCTTTTTTTCAGGGACAGCTGGTAGCATAGTGGTTAGAGCTAATGCCCCTGGATCCAAAGGTTGCATGTTCAATTCCTACCTCCAGCTGTAGTGCCCTTGAGCAAGGTACTTACCCTAAATTGCGCTAGTAAAATTACCCTGCTGGGTAAATAATTGTAACCTTAACATTGTAAGTTGCTTTGGAGAAAAGAGTCAGCTAAATGAATAAATGTAAGTGTGGGAAGATGCAAATGCTCAAACTGTATGGCTGCAGGTGTCACATCTGCATAGCACCAACACTCACCTGCTGGATGCTCTGCACTGCAGAGCTTGTCTCATCCCCCACAGCTCCTGTGAACTCTGGGCCTTTGGCTGAGAAGCTGGCATAGTCATCAGAGTCTGACAACTCCTCATCCTCTTCCTCCATCGGCTTCAGCTTTTTCTTGGGCGACTTTGCCACTCTGGAGGGCTTCTCAGCTGATAATGGCTCCTTGTCCAGGGCCAGAGAAGGCTGCACAGGAGACACACAGAAGCTCAGCATGAAACCCCATGGCCTGTCAACTCTTACGTCACCAACTCAATACCTTTTATAGAGGGAACTCTAAAAACCTGCACAATGCTGATAGTAGAGGCATCGACAGTCGTGGTTTCCTGGAGCTCATCGTAGTCATCCACTCTAACAGTCACGACCTTTGGTTACAGAACAAAGTATGAACGTTTAGCTGAACACTGAGTCATCCAAAGAAACAGCTGTGATCTTCCTATGCTTTATGTTTTGTGGAAATTTACTAAGCACAGGGAAAATACTACCTAGATATTTTATTCAGGTGCTCTGTACCATCCAACCTCAACAATCATGGAGACTTGTGCTAAGGAACTGTAGCTACTGTGCTACTTGTCGTAGTGTGTCAACTCAATTTAAGTAAAACGAATTCCTAAATGCTGGGCCACTTACTTCAGGGTGCTTACGTCGCATGTGCCGGTTCATGGAAGCTCTTGTAGACACCTTGGTCCCACATAGATGACAGCTCTGGGCCTCCACCTTCTCATGGGTCAGTTGCACATGTTTCTGCAGCATGTACTCTGTCACATACTTCTTATCACATATAGAGCAGGACCACGTTTTCCCCACTGTGGGCAGAAAATCTGCTGTCAACCTGATGCCTCATCGTTTGAAACACCGCAGATCCAGATTGACTGCATAATAAAAGCTAAAAGACGTAGAGAAATATTTCCCAAGATTAAGGCATTTTTAGTGACACCAAAATGAAAAGGACACACATACCAGTGTGAATCAGTTTGTGAGTCTCCATGGTGTTCCTCTCACTGAACGTCTTCCCACACAGCTCACACATGAAATCCTTGATTCCTGGGGAAATAAAGGCTGTTTAGAACTTGACCTCTCACTGCAAACAGCAGCTCAGATAACAAAAAATATAAGGCAGCAGTCTGAAAAACAATGAAAGGAGGAAGGAACTTCAGGCAGTGGAGGAAGCAGTGGGCGACTGCCAATGAGTGCTGGTTACAGTGATAGACAGTCAGGAACCCATGGTGATATGCGGGTACATGTATGCACCACAGGGTAAGACCTTGAACTTTACACTTTTATCTTTCCCAGAGACCAAGTGTACCATTGAGCACACCAGACAATGTTTTCATGATGAAGCATTAGGCAGCGAAAGATAAGGAGACAATGGAAATGGAAATCTGTTAGAAAGCTGCTGCAAAAATTCACTCCCTCACTCCTCACACTGCAGCTAAGCATGCAGGTAGGGACATGATGGAATTCGAAAGACACTAATAATTCATCTTTCTCTCTCAAGTATAGACTGCAAACCACTGGTTCTATTGAGACCACAGTGTGGAGGAAATAATGAAAACAACTACTCATACATTCATATCCAGGACAAAATGAGGAGTAGGGTGACTTTTATCCTTCAAAACAGCTTTAGTCTTTCTCGGAATGCTGTCATACAAGTTGCTGACATTCAGCATAGTGGGATATTGCACCACTTTCAAGAAGTGAATCACCCATTTCTCTGAACGACGAAGGTGGTTGAAATCTACTTCACTCTCCAGAATTTGTCATAAAGGTTCAATAACGTCTAGATGTGGTGACTAAGGAGGTTGTGAAAAGTACTTGACTTCATCCTGGTGCTTATGAGCATTACTATCCAGGAATCTGGAACACCAAGAGGTAACAGAGTTTGCACCATACAGTGCACCTGGTCCTGTAAAATGGCCTCACATTCCTTGACCATTGACTCCCGTGACATGGCTGTTCATACTGTTACGGACATCCGACTACGTTTAACAGCTGGCAACAGACATTGTGGGGTGGTGATAAGGTTTCTTCAAATGTATTGTTCTCTGACATGTAAGTTACTTTGAAGAAAAATGTCTGCTAAATGAATAAATGTAAACATGTCCAAATAACCTTGAGACAATATTACATATACTTTGCTCAGGGGTCCAGGTTCTGCGTTTATAAATTCATAAATTCCATGGTCATAAATTCAAGCTTTGTGAAGCTCACAATGTTCAGTTTTTCTTGAGACTGGATCACAGAGGTGCTGATTTGATCCATTGTTAATTTTTGAGGCTGTACTTTGGTGACATTTAACAACTCTCCTCTAAGGCGTCTATTTATCCCTGTCGGTGAGTATCAACTTGCGACCACTGTTTCTCCTTGCCAATGCAATCTGTCTACTTTTGGAATGTGCTCATGATTTTTCAGACCGTTCCTGTTGTCAGCGCTCTTTTATCATATAAACATACTGCTAACTGGCAGTCTACATAATACGACTCACCTTTCTAATTGCATTTGTAATTGTGATTTATTAACTTCAAAATTAAACTCCTTTCTCATGTCGCATTTCCATTATTTTGTTCACCTGCTGTAGCCAGCTTGACTGGTTTCCAGACACTCACCAGTGTGACGCTTATAGTGCTTCAGCATGTTGACCTTCTGGGCAAACCTACGGTTGCACTGCTTGCATTCATACTCTTTGATGCCCTTGTGGAGCTTCATGTGATGCCTCAAGGCATGCTTGGTCTTCATCCCTGAAGAGAGAGGACACATCAAGCAGCTGCCTCGAACACCGAGCTCATTCTGACAGCTTCTGGGGAGCATGACGTTGTGAAAGATAAAATAGGGTACTTATAAGGGGCAAGGAGGGACTCCTCCTGACCTCACCCTTTCCACACTCAGCACAGAGGAAGTCCCGAATGTTGTCATGAACCCTCAGGTGCTCCTTGAGCATGTCCTTCCTGGCAAACGATTTGCCACATTGATCACAACTGTGACTTTTCACACCTGGTATGAAAACAGAAATGCACACTGCAATGAAAAATTTGATCCAGGTCCATACCTTTCCATTATAGAGGAATGTTGAAAGAGCAAAAAAATACAACTTATCCATCAACAATTGTAATATCTACATCACATCATCATTTTCTCAAAGAAATTAAATGTTCACTGATAAAAAATAAAATAAGCTGGCCTTGCACTCACCTGTGTGGATGATCTTATGCCTCTCCAGGTTGCCAATGCTGTTGAAAATGCGGCCACACATTTCACAGGGGTGAATGTACCTTTAAATGAAACACAGATTAATGCATGTTTCTGAGTATCCTTTGATTCTCCATCCCCTTAGTACTAGACTCACTAAAATAAACCAGCTCTAGATGGGCACGGCTCTAAGAACACAAAGCACACCCCTGCCCCTGAAGGCACATTTTCATAGCCAGTCACCATCTTCCTGTACCTCTGCACCTCCGGATCTGGGAGCTGCTCGCGGTGGATGACCATGTGGGCATTGTAGGTGGCCTTGAGGGCGAAGCGCCGGTTACAAATGATGCAGCCATAGCCTCGCTCCTTGTGAAGTTCCATGATGTGCTTCAGGTAGTCTCTGCCTTTGGCAAAGGTCACCTGGAACAGAGAACAGACAAAATACTGTTGGTTCTCAACTAGGGTGATCCACTGACGATTTTACAGCCAACAGAATCAGTGACAATGAGTCCAGGACTGACTAATTCTCATGGAAAATACAATTTATGCATTATGTAACTATGTAGTATTATCAGCCCACACCTTATTTACCAAGGTGACTTACACTGCTTTATACACTACTTAAAATGGGTCACTCATCCATACATTATATTTAGTAGGTGCTTTTCTCCAAAGTGATGTACATCTCAGAAAAAATACAATTTGTGCATTACATTAGGAGAAAGAGAAACAGCTGCAGACATGTGATTCTTAAGTAAACCTAGTTTGTTTCTTTCCGCTTCACACACCGATGTTCATTGCACGAGTAGGTGCATAAAACTCATGATAAACGAACCCTGATCACCTTCCTTACATTTCGTTTTTTTTTAAAAAGGTACACACACACATTTTCAGAACCGCTCATCCCATACGGGGTCGCGGGGAACCGGAGCCTACCCGGTAACACAGGGCGTAAGGCCGGAGGGGACACACCCA
The DNA here is from genome assembly GCF_900964775.1 of Scleropages formosus. Classification (NCBI taxonomy): domain Eukaryota; kingdom Metazoa; phylum Chordata; class Actinopteri; order Osteoglossiformes; family Osteoglossidae; genus Scleropages; species Scleropages formosus. The sequence continues at coordinate 16,402,245 of NC_041809.1, forward strand.
GGACGGGACGCCAGTCCGTCGCAAGGCACCCCAAGCGGGACTCGAACCCCAGACCCACCCGAGAGCAGGACCCGGTCCAACCCACTGCGCCACCGCGCCACCGCGGTACACAAACATTTACATACAATACAGGAGTAGCGGCTGTGTAAAGGCTTATCTGGGCATGAGAATAAAGTTACAGTGCATGAATATTTGCACCATACATGTGCTTGAGAGATTATGGGTGAAGCGAATTCAGAAAAAGTGAGTTTTCAGATCCTTCTTGAATGTAGACAGAGTTTCAGCAGTTCTTAGTATGAGAGGAAGGTCATTCCACCACAACAGAGCCAGAATTAAGAACCTCCATGCTTTACCTTTCCTGTGCGGGACCACCAAGCAAGCAGAAGTAGACAAGCAAAGCAGTCTGGTTGGGGTGTAGCAGTTGATCAAGTCTTGTAAATAGCTAGGATCAGTTCTATTGATGCATTTGTAGGCAATAACCAGCATCTTGAATTTGGTCTGGGCAGCTATAGGAAGCCAGTGCAGAGAAATGAATAGAGGAGATACATGGGAATGCTTTGGCAAATCAAACAACTCATGCAGCAGCATTTTGTAAAGCTGTAGAGGTTTGATGGCAGTAGTGGGAAGGCCACACAGAAGAGACTTGCAGTAGTCCAGACGGGATGTCACCATGGCCTGGACAAGTAGTTGGGCAGAGTCAATTGTGAAGTAAGGACAGATGTTACAAATATTATGCAGGATGAATCTGCAGGTCTAGGTTGTTGCTTCGATGTGCTGAGAGAAACAGACTTGAGTCAATCATCACTCCCAGACTCTTAGCCAAGGAGGTAGGCAAAAGAGTGAGTTGTCCACTTTGATCGATAGATCGTGACAGGAAGAGAGGCCAGCTGGGAGGTGAAGAATCTCTGTTTTGGTGGGTTTGAGTTGGAGTTGGTGATCAGACATCCAGACAGCAATGCATGCAGAAATGTCTGATGCTCCAGGTGGAAAGGAGAGGAAGAGCTTGGTATCATCAGCATAGCAGTGGTATTTGAATCCATGGGAGGCTATGACCGGGCTGAGGGAGGAGGTATAGATCGAGAAGAGAGGAGGACCCAGTACCGAGCCCTGCAGGACATCGGCTGAGAGAGGCAGAGGAAAACAGGAGCTCTGTCAGACCACTTGATAGGATGTCGGATAGCTAGGACTCAAACCATCTTAGTGCCGTTCCTTTGATCCCAAGCTGACTAAGAGAGGAGAATAGAATAGAATAGAATCTGGTGGTTTAAGTGTGTTCCATACATCAGTGGAACACATGTTCTCTTGTCATTCACACACTATGGGTGAACCTGAACATCTTTGGATAGTGGGAAGAAACCCACACAGACACGGGGAGAATATGCAAACTCCAAACAGACTGAGCAGGAATCAAACCCACATCCTCGTGCACCACTCAGGTCCTGTGAGACAGCAGCATTACTCGCTGTGCTACGCTGTAGCTGTGACTAGGGCTGTAGCTGAGAGCTCCAGCTTTGTAAGTGGTCAGCTAGTTGGTTGCACAGATTACCTGACATTTTTTGCAGCTGTACTTGTGACTCTCCGGATCATTGTCGGCATCCTCCTCGGCAGAGTTGCCATCGCTGTCTTCCACAGAGATTCCAATTTTCCGGATGAAATCCTCCCTCTCCTGCTCATCCATTAGTGCAATGTCCTAAAAAATTACAATGAAAAGGCGAACTGGTATATAAAACAGAACATCTCTTAACATGCCATGCAGCCCTTAACTTGATCCGACTTAAACTTGCTGCAGTGGTTCCACTTTCATGAAACTGGGTTTTGGTATTTTAACACCAAAATGAAGCAATGTAAATTAGAAAACATTTTTCTTTTGAAGAGCTAATAAACAACAAGCATTATTATCAATTACCTCAAACAATTCATTTATTGGAAACCGAAAAAAAAACGAACAAGTTCACTTTTTAAAATAAATTATCAAAAAAATTAGTTATTTACTAACCAAAACAAAAATTAAACCAGAATAAAAAGCAGTACTGTTTAGGTAAAAGGGTGTCTACATCTCACACCTTGAAGTGCACGTGAATGTGATCTCTCAAGACATCAACACGGAAGAATTTGCGCCCACATATTTCACAGGTGTACTTCTTATCTCCATGTGTTAGCAGGTGCTTGTTCATATTGCTCCTGCAAGAGAACACCTGAACCAAAAAGACAAATTCAAGGATGACTTCTGATGCACAGTACCTATTTGACAGCTCGAACCCTTAATTTAAAATTAAGTCTTGGAATATATCTGTATTATGATTAAAGGAGCACCTTTCCACAGATGGGACATGCTGAAGGCTCTTTCCTGTATTTTGTTCCCTCTTCACCATTGGCTTCAAGTTCCTCTTTCTTCATGTGCTTTGGCCCTAGAGAAGCGGTGGGGGGGGGGGAACCATTGCTCTTAACAGCACCAATTAATAGTCATCTGGTGATGAAGCAACTGTGTGTCACAGAACGCACCCACAATGGTGTGTCGTCTTTTATGATCCTGCATGACATCCTTCCTGTAGAACATCTTGCTGCAGATCTCACAAGCATACAACTTCTCTCCATGCTTCTTCTTGTGCTTCGATAGGTTGCTATTGGTGGAGAAGAAGCGGGAGCAAATTTCGCACTGAAAGGTCTTATCATCTGTGGGAGGGAGGAAAAAATATGCATCCAGAATTCATTATTTGATATAGCATTCACTCTACACAAAGACGATGGTCAGTATACAAAATAAACAACCAGAAGGGTTGCTGAAATATGCATGTGCATTACCTGTCCTGCAGTTGTGAAACTTCAAGGCATTTTCAACACGGAAAGACTTCTCACAAGTAGTGCACTTGTACTTGTATTCCATGTCGGGCTGTGAACAGAGTCACATGACAACACTGACTCTACATGTATGATGGTGAACAGACCTAAATAAGTAGGCAACCACTTAATATATCCTGCTTACATTTAAATTTGCACACAAGACCTAAAACCCCCCCAAAAAACTGATGTATCACAATACCTCATTTTTACTGTGTTTGTACGAAATGTGCTGCTTCAGACTCTCTTTGCGGCTGAACATCTTGTCACATTCGTCGCACTTGAAAAGTTTATCGCCTGAAATAGTACACATGACTGGAGCAGTTTGTCAAACACATAGCTTTGAGAAGGTTCAGATGGAAGCATTTGAAGGAGGGTCAGGCTACCATACCGTGGGAACGGATATGGCGGTTGAGGTTACTGCTGTTCTGGAAGACCTTGTTGCAGAGGCTGCACTGGTATACCCGTTTATGTTCTCCGCCCTGCTTCAGCAACCTCTTCCGGATTGCTACCCTACAGTGGAGACAGATCACAGTACAATACTATCAACACAAAGACAAAAATGACACCTTCTCGCCAAAATCCACCTGTAGTCACGGAGTGGTCCTTACTTCCCAGAGTGCACTGTGTTGCGGGGTGACTTTGGCAACTTCAGTGATGTGCTGCCAGAGCTGATCACTACATCAGAGCTGCGAAGCAGAGAGAGGCCCACATCTGGTGGCACGGTACTGAGGACCTGCTCCATAGGAACCACGGAAGCAACACCTGACAGGAAAGGCAAACAAACCAGAAAACTCTCAGGTAATCCTAAATATTCCTCCCAGGAATCTCAACAATTAAAATCTGAGCAACTCAGCCAGCTCGTAAACCAGACTGGCCAAATTCCATCTTGGTCAGATGCACTTCATGCCATAAAACATGAATGTTTTCAAAAGTATTTTATCAAGAAAGCACACTATTAATATCCTTTTGCTTTAACAACAGTGTAGGCATCCGTTGATTTACAAACTCTCTTTATACAAAATTTTGGTATAATGGCTCATGACTTCTGACAGCTAATTATCAATTTAAGGAACAAAATTCATCAGAATCATGTCCGAAAAATTTGAAAAAAAAAGTTTTTTTGCAAGTGAAGCAAAATGCAGCGATGGACTGAGGTGGGCACATTTGGATCCAGCTCTCTCTGTTGGTGTATTGGGAATGTGAGAGTGTTGCTATAAGAGTGGGGCGTTGTGGGAAGTGTAAAATGACTGCAGAGACAGCAGAACAATTAGCAGAAAAAGTTTAGCTGATGTTTTTTGTGTATGTATTTGCATTTTGGCAGCAGTTTTAGAAAGCTGTTCACAATAAATGCAACATGCTTAGTGAATCCCTACTTGGTTTATTGCTCATCTGCCAGAGAATTGATCAATTAAAAAGAAAAGTAGGAATAACCCTAGAGCACTAACTTAGAAAACTTTCCTTAGTTTTTGATCATGCTCTGGAAGCAGGACAGCAAACAGGTGTAATGCACTTTTTTTCTATTAGTTTTTCTGAAATGTATGTTACTTTAGAGAAAAGCATCTGCTAAATAAACAGATGTAAATGCAAACGTGTTTTACATTGTGCTGAAATCATGGGTTAATAGTTATGTAGTTGTTTTACAGCATTGTAGCAATATATTTGTGAAAACTGGTTTCCTGTTTTAAGATATGTAATCTCAGTCTCTTTCCTATTTAAAATAATTGGAAATAGTTTTTTTGGTATTCAAAATTGTGGTATCTGCATCTTCAGGAATTTCACGATTTATTTAGTAAATTGAGGGATGCCTGCATTTCACTTTTGTTAATGAAATAATTTATATTATTGCATCTTATTGAAATTAATGTTTTTGTCTTACATTAGGGATTTAAAGGACAATAGGATTCAATTTGTTAATGTTTTGTTTCATGTAACAGAAAATTAAAATAACTGTGTGTATATCAGCAGAACCAGGACATATGTTCATTATTAGAACTTAGCTGAATCGTACAAAGTGGTGCTTTTGGTCACGAACCTTTTCTTGTTTCACTTTCAGGTGGAGTTGCTGCTATGCAAGATGCCTTGGGACCTCTTGTCTTCCGTACCCGGACAGTCTTTTTCTTGATCTCTGGTGAGGCTGGGACTGCCTCAGTGCCAAACACATTACTGGGGGTTGCCATCTTCATATCTTGCTGGACAGGGTGGTTGGCAGCTGGTGGAACTATGCTCTTGACCTCCTGCAAGTGACTTAGCAGATGGTCTAAGGCCAGGGAAGAAATAAGGGAGAGAAACACAGTTCAGTACTCCTGGACTAGGAACAAAATGAAGCAAAAAAAATAATGCACACGAAACGAAACCAACATGATAAACTTTGGCTGCTTAGGGTTCCCAGCTGGTGGTGATAGAACATAGGTGCCAAACACCTATTAGGAAGTCAGGCTCTAAACATTTAGATTTATTTATTTAGCCGACTTTTCTCCTAAGCAGATTACAATGTTAAACTATGTATAATGATTTACCCAGTTATACAGCTGGATAATTTTTACTGGAACAATCCAGGATACGTGCTTTGCTCAAGCTTAATAAAGAAGGACATGGGATTTGAACCTGGACCTTGTCAGTGAAAGGCAGTAGCTCTGACTACTATGCCACCTGCAGTTGCCTCGGATATAGTTTATGCACCCAGAGATCAAGACACTTGTTTTTTTTTTTTTTTTTTTAAACAGAGAGATGGAAAGAAAAGAGTGTGTTAATGGGGCTGTCTTTCTCAGTGTGACCAAAGTGCTGAGGATCTTGAGAACCTGATGTGGAACCTGGTGACACACCTGCAGCATTCTCTCCGGTGGATGCAGAGCCTTGGCTTGCCCCAACACTTGCCTCAGTCATTGTCAGCTTTGATGGGGACATTTCCATCTCTGAGAGAATGAAACAAAGGCCTCATTAAGGACAGCAGTGAAGCTGTGCATCCAGACACATATCTCTGTGGGGTTAGTGGGAGCAAAATCAAACTGAAGTGTCAATTGATAAGATGCTGCTAGAGTTCATACCACCTTGGGGCGGGGACACCAGTGGCTTGAGGAGTGGCTTCTCCATCTTCTTGGCATAGAATGCCCCATACCAGACCCTCAACTCAGCACCTGGCTGCAGATCCTACAGAAAGAAAATATTTTTAAGAGGATGCAAACTAATTTGTTCACTAATCCACTGGAAGAGAGAGAATAAAAGTTCATAATTTCTGCTTAGAAGGAGTACCCGGGATGTGTTGAAGTAGACCTCATCATCCTGCTGGTAAGCTGTCAGATTCTGGTGTTTGTAGTCTGCTGCTGGTCGCACCAACATCATCCAGTTGCAATCGTCTTCATTAGAAGTGTCAAAGCAGACCACTACCCCGTCTCTCAGGAAAATCTAGAGAATACAGCCAATGATCATAGAAAACTACATTTCAAAAGCACAAGCTTCAGCAGAATGGGAGACCGTGCACCAGTTTTTATGGCCAACACTGGCAAATGTTGAACTTCTTCATCAAGATCCAGAACTTCTACAGCGTTACACACACCTTTAAAGGAAACTGCACTTGTTTGTCCAAACGGGCCACTCGTTTTGCCTCAAAAGGCCCAAACCGTGTCCTCTTTACCAGGTGCTGCAGCACAAATACCCCTTCCTGTCCATCATCGACCTGCCTGATCTCCAGACTATCAGGTAGAGAGGACCTGGACAAACATAAATCACAGTCACATCAACCACTCAAACTTACCGTATAAGTCAGAAGAAATTTCTAATTTCATGTATATGGCTGGCATACAAATAGTAATTAGAAAATGATGCCCATCAATAAAACAAAAGTGCTCCTTGGATTAACCCCTTGGATAGAAGGCACAGTATCTATGAGTAGCTTGCATGAGTTTCTTCACAGCAACAATTAAAACAAAGTGTGTGTGCGTGTATGATTACTTTTGTATCAAGTACTGAGAATTTCCCAGGAATGTTAACCTAACAAAAAGTATTTGGAGCAGAATTTCCAAAGGCTGATGCATTTGGTAAGGGGTACTGAAAACCTGGCATCACTACACAATCTTGCACAAACTGTGGCTGTATAAAGGTGGAGCTTCATTAGAGCAGCAGCTGAGCTCTCAGACCAGAGCAGAATATAAGGCTTAATGCCAGGTATAGATGAGGGAGCAGAAACAGGGCAAGATTTATACAACAAGAAAGACTACATGTAGGAGGGTCTAAGCATGAGTAGCAAAACACTCCATGCAGACAGAATATGAACACTTTTCACTAAGAGATGGCCTTAAATCATGTTAAACTGCATCGCTGAAATGTTTGAGTCAGGCTCAAAGCCTTAGTTTCTTAGCTTCCCTTGATGCGGTTCTTCATGTACACTGTTTTGCTGCCAATAGCCCTAGCCCTTACCATGTGACAGACTCGCACACTCACCGAGCACGGCTCAAAACAAAAGAGTCCTGGACCGTGACCACAGGACCCAACTCTGGACACTCCGAGTCATGGAACTGTCCGCAGTCCTCACACCCTGTCACATGGACATATGGAGAACTTAAACGACAGCCGTAACGCACTTCCCTGTCAGTCATCTTCAGGGGAAGACCATACAACTTCTCACTTGGGCAATACATGTGTGTCAGTGTCAACAGACAAACATTCTGAACTTGAAACAAAAGAGGCTGGGGCAAAAATGGCCCCGATACTCACAAATAAACTCATCTGGTGTCCCATCAGCCATCCTGACCAACTGAGAAGGAGAAGGCAATGGAAACAGTTACCCCAAAAATTTCCGCACAGGTGCGATTTCAACACTGACAGGTGTAGTAATGTTTAATAACAAACAAACAGTACTTACAATAACAAATAAAAATCAAACATTGTTCATACAAATTGGGTCTTCTATTTAGAAATGCATAGGCTCAAGAAAGAGTCGCTACTGCTTCCAGAATATATTCATTCAACACGTTTGGTACCTGTGGGGGAGGAACACTTTAGCAAGACCCTTATTTTATTAGTGGAACTGACACTGGGTCTTTATTTACGATTCGTAGTTTTGCAAGGTCCTCTGTCTGGTGTGAGACAAGGCATGGCGCTGTACAGAGAAATACTAGTTAGGAGCTGCTGAGGGGAGAAGGACTCTCATTGTCCAACTTGTGCACATGGTGGTCAGTGGCCTTAGCCACACGCGCCGCGAAACCAGCGGAGCCATCGAGCACGCGCAGCCACGGCTCTGCGCTGCGAGCCACTGACTGCGAGCAAAACAAAAGGCAACGGCAGCTTCCCCACCAAGAGCGCCGAAACGCACGGCTCTGGGCTCAGTAAACAGAATCCGGCCGAGACGGGATCCGGGATTTCACCAGATTCCAACCTCTAGCCGGGTTTTAACTCCGATCTCAGCCCACTCGCTCTCTTTTAGTAATGCAAATGTAACAAAGAACAATCGGCATGGCGGATGGAATGGAGACGAGTACCGCATCTGGATCCTCTACACATGAACGTCTAAAATTGCAGGGATATGTCACTTTCCAACCTGTCTGGGCGCCGTGCACGCTACAACTACACCGTTAGTAAAAACTGCTGCAATAGCGCAAACAAAGAGGGCGTAAGTGGATGAAAACAGATATTACCTCCTTTCCAACCGACCACACATTTATTGAATCCTGACTCCGGGTTCCAATCCGCTCCAGAAACCGCGCAGGACCGGAAATAAGATGCGCTAAGTGCGTCATGGGAAATAGAGTTTTATTTTCTTCACTCGTCTCCCATGATCGAAACAAGGGGAGTAATAAGGAAGTTGTTACAGATGTTTTCAGAATCAGAGTCAGAACGGGCTTTATTGCCAGGTATGTTCGCACATACAAGGAATTTGTCTTGGTGACAGGAACTTCCACAGCACAGACAGAATGACAGTGACAAGACAGATGAGAAGATAGACATAGAGAGTATGTGAATAAGCCTAGGGATGAAAAATATATAAAAATATACAGTACCCAATATTATATACAAAAATGGTCACTAGTTACAAATGCAAGGGAATGTGAGTAAGAGATATGATGTGATAAAAAGTTATAAATATAAATATAAATAGCATTATTATGTATTGCACTGGTGTACTCTCTAGAGGGGGGGATTTAGCTGTTCATGAGGTAGATGGCCTGAGGAAAGAAACTTTTCTTGTGCCTGACAGGTGCTCAGTGCTCTGTAGCGCCGGCCAGATGGCAAAGGTTCGAAGAGGAAGTGGCCTGGATGTGAGGGGTCTAGAATGATTTTGCTAGCCCTTTTACTGACTCTGGACGAGTACAGTTCTTGGAGAGCTGGGGGGGATGTGCCGATGATTCTTCCGGCAGTCCGAACTATCTGCTGCAGTCTTCTGATGTCTGACTTCGTAGCTGAGCCGAACCAGACAGTTATAGAGGTGCAGAGGACAGACTCAATGACTGCGGAGTAGAATTGCATCAGTAGCTCCTGTGGCAGGTTGAACTTCCTCAGCTGGTGAAGGAAGTACAACCTCTGCTGGGCCTTCTTCACAATGGAGTCTATGTGGGGCTCCCACTTCAGGTCCTGTGAGATGGTGGTGCCCAGGAACCTGAATGACTCCACTGTTGCCACAGTGCTGTTTATGATGGTGAGTGGGGATAATGCTGAGGTGTTTCTCCTGAAGTCTACGATCATCTCCACTGTTTTGAGTGTGTTCAGCTCCAGGTTGTTATGACTGCACCAGACAGCCAGCTCTTGGACCTCCTGTCTGTAAGCAGACTCGTCACCATCCCGGATGAGGCCAGTGAGTGTGGTGTCGTCTGCGAACTTCAGGAGTTTGACGGAGGGGTCTTTAGCGGTGCAGTCGTTGGTGTACAGGGAGAAGAGCAGTGGGGAGAGCACACATCCCTTTTTTTACATGAAAAAAGTTTTCTGTCACCGGCGAAGTGTGAGTCAAGCATGGAAATATCTATTCCTTAACAATCGCAAAGAAACAATAATATTGCGCAGAATAATAGAAATGTACTGATTTAGTAAAACACACACACACACACTTTCAGAACCGCTTATCCCTTACGGGGTCACAGGGAACCGGAGCCTGCCCGGTAACACAGGGCGTAAGGCCGGAGGGGGAAGGGGACACACCCAGGACGGGACGCCAGTCCCTCGCAAGGCACCCCAAACAGGACTCAAACCCCAGACCCACCGGAGAGCAGGACTGCGGTCCAACCCACTGCGCCACCGCACCCCCTACATTTAGTAAAACATTTTCTTTTTATTTTCAAAATAAGTGTCCAGTCTCTCCCAACTCCCAACTCGCAGCCCTCTCCCACCACGAAGATGACGTAACCTCATATCAGTGTCAAAAGAAAAAGCCACTGGACTAACCAACTTAGAGAATATGTCCGTATCAGTTTTGGCTTTAGGTCTATGTCTTGCAGTAGGCCCTATGCTTTTATTATTATTGTAACGACCCGCGGGAAACAGGTCTACGGTAAATAGTTGGATTCTGGGTAAATTGTAAATAAAGTGTTCAACCACTGGGGGGAATTCCGGGGAGTGTGAAGGGGGGGGTTGTGTTTGTGGGTGTTGGGGGAGAAAGCCTGGGGGCGCTAAGTAGGCTGGGAAGGTTGTATTGAGACACATGTCCTTGAGGAAACAGGGTCTTTAGACTGAGAGTATCATTATTTCTCTGTATGCGGGTGTTTTAACAAAACGTTCATTATGAACGCTGCATGTGCGTCCTTCTTCGCCCCATCCAAACCCAGAGCGCCAAGTGCCACATGATTATTATAATCTTACAACTTAATTTTACAGTGATATACCCATGCAGTGTGGTATTCTTACTGTATCAGTTATTATTCATTCTTAGCCCATAGTAATTTAGCTTATATTTAATAATAAATATTTTGCTCAAGATAACATACATGATTAGACCAATTCACATAACAGATCAGACGTGCATGCTCACAAACTACTGGCAATTCAGAATCAGTAGTTCGCATGAAATACATGTCTTTGGTTGGACTGTAGGGACACCAGAGCATCTGGGAAACCCAGAGCAAAGTGAGAACATGCAAACTCTACGGAGACATAGCGAGATTAAAACCCACATCTAAACTTGCAGCTCAGGAGATGTAAGACACCAGCTTCCAGTTGTGCTGCTGAAAGTACTTAATCAAAAGTACTACAGCAGAGGTGGAATTTGAACTGGAAACCTTCCAGTTACACTGTTGTATGAAATATTAACCTCTCTTGGAATTCTTCCTATTGTATGGCTGTCTGTGACACAAACATGGTTAGAGGTATGTCTATATTGTATGTTGTAGTAATAAAAAGTTGTGATTATTTTAATGCAAAGCAATAGCTTATTCACCCCAAAGGCTAATTTCCTGATTAATACTTAAGCCAAAACATGTATTATTAGTCTGGAAACTCAAATGTGACCAATAACAATTAAAAAAAATCAGTTAAATTGTCAGGATGCTTGAATGAAGACAACTACACAGTTTTTATTTACTAAATATTTATTGCTTGAAATTATAGTCCTGATGTTATAGTCCCTGCATTGCATTGACCAATCTGTATCACGAAGCATCAGATATCTAATTTTTTTTAGATGAAACTGATGCAAATATAAAATGCCAGTAAGCAATTAAACATTACAGGCCATCTGCACGTTTAGTTATTTAATAATCTAAAACATTACAGGTAGATTTGTTAGACTCAGCAAGAGTCTGCATGATTTAAATGTACTCAGTTTCTGGATTAGCATGACTTCTGAATATTTTTGGTTTCTGCATATAAATCAGTGGCAAGATAATGAGCTGAACAGGATGCTTACTAAAACAGTAAATATTTAATCCACCACTGCTAAAATGTAATGCAAATGGGGAGCCTGTAACCTGGCTGCCGTTTAAATCACACATTTTGGGGAGACAGGTAACATGCATAGGGAAGGTTTTTTCCTTTACACGTCTGCTGAAACCTTGCAAAAGGCACTACATAACATCCCCCACTGTAAACACAAAGCTGCTGCTCCATCTCCTTGTACAGTTCATATTTTCAAAAGTAAAGGGATTCCACTCGTTTGGTACAAGTGATGACAGCAAGCAACGAAAACCATCCATGCTAAATGTCATTAGATGCTCTTTCGCACTGGTCTCAAGTGAAAACAGATAGGGACTTCCTAAAAAGCCAGAAATCCATATACAGCTCACACAGTCAATTAAAGGTTTCTTGCATACTAAATACAATGTAGGAGCAGCACCCACCCTGGCAGTAACTGAATGCTGCTATGTCAACCTGGTTTGATCCAGTGTATGGTAAACAGCAGATTTCTGGCTGTACAATGAAGTTCAAGATTTCAAGTGGAGCCCACTGTAATTCAACATACTACTGAGCTATAATTATGAAAATCATCTCAGTAGGCCTTTTCAAGGAATAGTATAGTCTAAACCTGTTTAATGCAAGTCTGATGCATTGCTCATAAAATGCATTCCTACTGTAGGTAAAATCCTGTAAGAACAAAACACACATCCATTATAGCCACTCCACCAAGAGAGCCATGTCCTTTCATCAGGGATTTTAAAATTCCCATTTACATCCAAAATGTGTCTGTATAAATGAGAAGTCACATGACAGGTGTACAACTATATGATAGCGACAAACTGTCCCTTATGGCAATTAGTGTTTTTTTTCCTGTTCTCTACAAACATTTGCCCTCTAGTTTGTTCAGCCACATTTTAACTGAACAAGCAACTGGGTGATAAGAAAATCAAATGGAAATGTCTGGTGCATATGATTTCTATGATAAAGTTAAGCATTAAGAAATATTAAAGGCAAGAACATTCAGATGTTGATTTTCAACAGCCCAGCAATGTTCTTTTACCAAGCGAATGACAGAGCAGGAGTGTTCTGTTAAATTAAATTACACCTCTCAAAACACCTCGCTTTCACTAAGCTCGTGAGTCTCTGGACGCCTAAAATATATAAAAGCAAAGACAGTGAGATGAGTTTTTCAAGATAACAATAAGTTAAGATTATGTAAAATGTATGTAATTAAAATCAACATGGAATCACAATGAGATATACTGATGAATAAATTCTTTCCATTTGCCTTTTATGTGACCTTAGGGTAGAACCTGCAATAGAAACTGACTGGTTTGTCCCTAAGAATTTAACTTCCATTGTGATACAAAGTAATTTCATTGAGATAATACACAAAGCATGTGTAAAGCAGAACCATCACTTTAGCACACAAGTTTTGCTCTTGTATTAATGCATACAGAGGAAGCTTGGACAAAGCTAAACTTATAATTACCATTTTTCTTCCAGAAAATGTGCAAATCATCCCAATACTACTTCCTGTTTGTTTTCTCTCAGGTCAAGTCTATAGATATCAACAAACAAGTTTTATATTCTGTATCAGGTATAGCATGACCAATGTGTTCAGTGGAACAGATTTTAAAGGCCATGGTCTTATACATAAAGACAACAGCACTTCTGTTGCAAGCGATGATAAAGTCAATGGTTGAAGTGTCTTGCGCTGCATCTCTCTGCTGTGCACACCACATCCTGCTTAAATGTTTAAATGGAAGCACAATGGGTTCTCCATCACCGTATTGAATGGGTGGGTGGGGGGTAGGTGTGCTCCGCAAGGACCCTAAACCCACAAAACAGGCTTATGGTCAGGAATGTGGCTAGCCTGCTGAACCATTAGCTTTGCTCTTGCTCTTGGGCAGCAGCTTCCTGCTGACAATGCGAGTGAGGGTTGCGGTCCTCCGTTCCTTGTCCACAGCTGTGGGCTGCTCCAGGTACACCAGGTCGTTCTGAGACTGACTCATACCCGGGTCCTTGCGTTGGTGTCTGCGACGAAAGAACAGCTTGGCACTCTTGTGCAGGAAGCTTCCTGAGGTGGGGAGCAAGACATTAAAGTAGAGTTAGTCTTGCAAATTCAAGTGTCGCAATTGATTAACCTGTCTTTTTTCTGGGAATCAAGAGCAAAAAAAATCCCATCCTCCTCCTATGCTGACTACCACAGTAAGTACAACACTACACTGCTATTGGAACATTCTCCACCAAATCCACTAATCAATCCATGCAAAGCCTCTTGGTTTCCCATAAACATGTTCATGCCAGAACTTGAAACCAGCATCTTATAAGCCACACAGAGGTCTAGATCTTTAACTAAAGAAAACAAATGTGTCAAGTCAAAACAATGCCTACAAGACATAATGAAAGTTGGGGTTACATCTGTTAGTATTTTAAGGGGCTGTGGCCTGTACTGTGACCTTAATATTTTCCTAAGCATCTTTCTTGGTTTTGTTATAAAAATCATCTAGTCTCAGAAGAGTGCGGATAAATGTCAGAATTGTAGTGGTACATAAAATACTACCACTGTCCGTGACAATCCATAAACTAACTAGGTATACTTAACACTAACTATACCTAATGATGGGCAGCACAGTGGCACAGCAAGTAGCACTACTGTCTCACAGTGCCTGGGTGGTGTGAGAGGACATGGGTTCCATCTCCACTCAGTTTGTGTGGAGTTTGCATGTTCTCCCCGTGTCTGTGTGGGTTTCCTCCCACAGTCCAAAGACATGCTGTTCAGATTCACCTATAGTCTGCGAGTGACAGACAGAGTGTGTTCCACTCATGTATGGATGAGTGACCCTTTGTAATTAGTATATCTAACACTGTAGGTCACCTTGGTGAGTAAGATGTGTAGGCTGATAACACTACATAGAGTTCACTGGAAGTTGTTTTTGAGGAAAGCATCTACTAAATAAGTAAATGTAATGCTACTATATAGAATAAACGATCCCTTTTACACAATTGTAACGGTCTTCCCTGATACTAAAAAAAGTTATACTTCACAGAATACCACAGCCATTTTGATAATGGCTATATTGAAAGAATGAGTGTAAAAACAGACAGTACTTAAAACTAACCAATTCTAAAGGTTACAGAGAATTAATGCCTATAAAAGTTTTAGGACACACTATATTTGCAGTAACTCTACGGAAAAATGGGAAGCTGCTCAACAGGAAACTTACTCGGAAGGTAATAATTTCTGGTTAGCACTTGTTTCCTCTTAAGATGGCAAAACAGGGAAAAAAAAAGTGATAGGGAAAGGAACAAAGGATGAGCACATCAGAATGAAGAGACAATGAAAAGAAAATCTGAAACACATTTACACACATACAGACTAGACAAAAGGGAATATTTGGGGTCAGTAGATTCAGTCCCTCAGTAACACCAAGTGATTTTAATCTTGTAATTGCTCTCCACGGTGTTTCATACACAACATTAAGTAGTAGTAAGAAAAAGTCTGTGAACCCTTTGGAATTAGCTGGATTTCTGCATTACTCATAAAATGTGGTCTAATCTTCATGTAAGTCCCATTAATCTGCTTAGAACAATCTGCTTAAACTAATAACACAAAAACAATTGTACTTCTAGTCGATACTGAACACGTAAACATTCACAGTCCAGGCTACAAGAAGTAAACTCTCATTTGTAACTGGTAGAACTTCCTTTAGCAGCAATAACCTAACCTCCATCAACATTTCCTGTACTTGCTGATCAGACCATTGCTCTTTGTAAAACTCTTTCAGTTTATTGATCTATCTGGGATTTCTTACTTGAACAGCTCCCCTCAGTTCATGCCACAGAATCTCAGTTGGGTCTGGACCTTGCCATTTCGGAGCGCAAACTTTCTTTTAAGCCATTCTTTTGATTTACTTCCTGATGGTCACTGTCTTGTTGCATCACCCAACTTTCACAAAGCCTTCAGGTGATGGACCACTACACTGGCATTCTCCTGTAAAATTTAATACAATTTTGAATTTTGTTTCTTCTGTGACAGCATGCTGAGGTATCAAAGCAGCCTCAAACCATGATGCTACCTCCTCCACCATTCTTCCAAACTTTGTGTGTGTGTAATTTTTTTTTTTTTTTTTAACAAATAGGGCAGGGTATCTCCAACCTGTACATCCAATCTCATCTCATTGACAGGAACACTTGACTCAAATTAGCTTCTGGAGAAGTGATTAGCCTAGAGGTTTACATACTTTTCCCAGCCTGGACTGTGAATCTTTAAATGACATATTCAATATCAACAATTAGTACAATTCTTTGTGTGTTAGTTTAAGCAGATTTAGTTGAAAATCAAACCACATTTCAGTAATTCAAAGTAGAAAGAAAGAAAGAAAGAAAGAAAGAAAGAAAGAAAGAAATACAAAAATCCAGGCAATTACAAAGGGCTCATAGACATTCTTTTGCAACTGTAAACATACACCTTCAAATAATATTTCATCAGTCTGCATCATGTTGGCTTAAAATGTGAAGTTTTGTATGAAAAGACTCTTGAATATTGTGGCTCACTGAATCGTAGAGCTTTTAAATTAAATCTATGCACAGGGAATTGGTGAGATATCAGCAGACATTCCATTTCTGCACTTTGCTTCAAATCCGGAAATGTCCAATGCCATCTGTGTGTTACGCAGCAGATGTACGGGATTGGCAAATCATTTCAAAAGTTTCCAATGGACTTCAAGAAACTTGGCAAGCATACATACGGCTGGCAGAACTCCTAGTGTAACTGTTAAACAGCTCTTCTCTGTAAACTGGATGTAAAACAGTCACCAAGTGTCGTGGTCACTGTGGTTCCTCTTTAATACCAAGAAACAATGTGATTGTGTTTGAACCCTTATGTTATTCCTGTTGAATCTGCAAATTTTATATTCTCCCTAAAAACACTGAGCTGCCTTTCAGTGGCTCACCTTTCCCTTTTTTTGAACCAGTCTCTGAGACACAGAGGGACAGAGCAGACTTCTTGTCCGTGTCTGCATCTTGTGTAGACCTGCTGTCCCAGTGTGTTGCATCATCTGCTCCACTGGGACCCTCCACAGGGTCAGTTGGGTCCTGTGGACCAGTGTTGGCTACAGATTCCATGCACATGTCATGGGGGCCACTACCCCCCATAGAAGCATCCATAGCAGCAGCATACCCTGCCATGAGTGCCAGCTCATCATCCTGAGACAAGGGAGTCTGAGTAGAGGGGTGCAAAAAAAAAAAAATTGAAGTGGATAAATACAATCTACAAATATGCAGAGGTTTCTCTTATTTCAATTATTTCCTACAGAATTGTGTGACTTTGTGATGAGCACTAACAAATGGGTTTCTAAAGCTGATAATGTACCCTGAGTACCTTGGCCACTCCTGAAATGATTATGGTGCTCTTTTTCACTGGAGACTTCATTTTCTGTTTGGCCGACTCATGGAGCTGTCGGAGGGCTGCCTCTGCTACCGGGTCTGTCCCGTTCAGCATCAGGAGCTCTGGACATAGGAGATGGAATGCAGTGAGAAACACACACACACACACACACACACACACACACACACACACACCTCTGGTCAATGTACCTGTCCATGGGAATGTAAAGACACAGCATTATTGCTAAAAGGACACACGTACATCATTACTGCATATATGTGCTTAAAGCTGCAAATCTGGTTCTTTTTCCCCCTTGAGTGAAATGCCCTGCATGATGCATACACATATCCCAGATAAGGTTTTAGTAATCTGGGTTAATCCATTTCTTTGGGCACCTCTTTCTTAGCAGGGGAATATAAAACAAAAGGTAACTTTACAGATGACATATGATGTGAATGTTGGCAATCTCCTCAAAACAAGTCTAGACAGACCAGCTGACCTGTATCAGAGGAGGACAAGGCCTTGTTCACGGTGGTGCCCAGCAAAGACTGCTGCTCTGAAACTCTTCTTTCAGCTAGTTTTGTTTTGCAAGGTGCCTTAAGGGGGGATTCTAACAGAACAAAGCAAGAGAAAGGATTCAGGACACTGAAATCAAATATTCAGACACTAGGGAGAATGCTTAAAATGGTGAATTTTAAATTAAATTTTTTTATATCAAAGTAAACAAGATCAACATGGTGAAACAGCACTGAAAATATAAATGCAATATGGGAGAAAATTGGGGGAAAAAAACAGCAAATTACACCTTTGTGTAACACTAGTTATGCCTTCCGAGTTTAAATTGTGAAAAAACTCTAATCTTTGAACATTACATGTAAAGTAAAGCGGAGCACCTGCAGGGAATCCACCTGGAGAGGGCCGGCCTGGCTTGCATTTGACAGCAGTGATGGTGGTGACGACTGTGCCGCAGGGCATTACTGTGCGGTCCATCTCTACCTTCTTGGCAGGTGTGGGGGTGGGAGTTTGCCAGGACCGCACTTCACTGGGCTCCAGGTACGTCAACTTAATAGAGGGTGGAAAGGGCCAACAAATTACTTGCAGACAGCTAAAATACCTAATAATAATAATAATGATGATGATGAACAAAAATTCACATATTTACCTCAGTAGAAAGTGAGCCAGTCACATGGTCTTTGACCATGAGGGTAAATATCTGCAGTCCTTTAGGCTGTTTCTTAACCAGGTCAAAAGGCACTGCAACCTCACCCAAAAATGAACCTACCACAAAATAAACAGAATCTTACAGGAAATTAATTCATCCTGTTGAAGTCAACTCCAAACCTCAGTTACTTTTTGAAAGGTGGAAGGCAGTTCCCTCAAAAATTCAAAGGATGGCTATTCTCAGCTGACTACAGCTGAATTTGACTACTCAAGCTTTACTGCACCTGATCCTCTTAAGTCAAATTAAATGCATCGTAGCTTTAGAACTTACTCTCCTGTGGCTTCCCCTCATCCAGGAGCTGGATTTTCAGTTCTTTTGATCGCCCACTCAACTCACTGGAAAAAGAAAAAGGGAGACAGCAGTTGACAACACCGTCAACCTGTGAAATCTGGTAGACAGAGACTGTCAGCATCAGTTCTAAAAATTAAGTACTCACAAGATAAAAGGCTGGTCCCATGAGGGGCTCCAGGAATTCTTGGAGACTGGACTGGATAGTCTTTGTGGAGGGTCATCAAGTTGTAGAACACAGTAGGAGTTCATGCTGCCTGAAAAGTCAAGTGGAACTGAGTACCACTGAGAGACTGGAGACTACAAAAATGAGCATGAAAATCTGTTCGGATTAGAAGAGCTTTAATCACTTATCAGCCAAGAAAGACGAAGGATGTTACTGTAGTACTACTCTGAATTCAGGCCCACAGCAAATTTTTCTCATGGTGGCCTTAGGAAGAAAGGGGGAAAGGCTACAAGGGACTAAAAGTCTGAACACTATGTAGCAATTCATTTCTGTTTGGAAGAGGAAAAAGTATTTTCTGAAACAATAATGCAAACTTAAATAGCATTAGATACAACCAGCACACAAGCATCAGAGCCATTGCAGCCACAGTAATTATTAAGCTACATCAGACTGTGTGCTTAAAAGATGCAAATCTCATCATGATGACATTCAATATACACATTATTTAATGCTCAAGATATTCAACACGCTTATAGCTCACTTCAGTCATGAGGACAACACAATAATTGTCATAAGTTCATTAGACATTGCAGCACACATATGGGGACATCTGGTCTTCGACGGTATGAAAATTACACAATTCCAGCCCTAGCGGCCTCATGCTAACCATCCATTCTGCCACAATAACACATACCTGCAGCACCATCCTCCTGGGTAATTGTGGCCCTGATGTTCTTCACCAGGAGCTTCCAGTCATGGGCTCGTGGGGGCTTCGGGGGTGAGGCCACCTGAGAGACCTTATTTCGCATCTCCTGGTAAATATAGCAAACAGAGTGTGGCATAAAGGAGCTTGTGCACTGATGATGATTAAATGTCCTCTAAAGTGGATAATAAGGAAAGACAGTCAGCACATTACTGCACTGAACTACAGCAGTTTGGAAAACTGCTCTACAACAGCATATATACCAGGGGCAAGAACATAACAGAAGTACAGAAGTGTACAGTTATAATACAATGAGTGAATATCCAAATGAAACTTTTTCCTGAAGATTCGATGTGCTGAAATGTTTATTTAGTTATGCATCCTCCACAGGAAAAATGTGAATTAAAATGACAAAAATATTTTAGTGGAATGGATGATACAATACTTAATTCTGCATTCTTGTGGTCCACACTAATTGTATTTGAGAGGGGCTCACCTTCAGCTCTGCTCCCTGTGCAGGCTGGCTAGTCAGCAGCACCATTGGGTGGGCTTCACACAGGATTTGCCTAACAATATCCTTGACTACTGCTATGCTGGGGGCTGCTGCATTGCTCTGTGATAGACACACACACACAGACATACACAAAGTTGCAGCACACATGCCTGTGTGGACAAGTTCCATATTCCCAGATCCTGCTGCTACTTTCGAGATTAGAAACACAGTTTTTAATCAGCAGACGTTAAAACCTGAAATGTAGAATACCGTTAAAAATCCCTGCATAATAAACGAAAAATTAAATGTTTTAATGTTCCTGAAAATCAGAAATACTGGTTGTGCAACACAGTAGTCAGAAATTCCAACAAAGCACATAGTTGCACATGCAAAATCTGCCTGAGTGGCTTCAGATCACAGCTACAATTTTAAAGCACACCTGTGTGTGACTGGGTGTCATCTGCAAGTCCCATGTGTCCAGATGCGACAACGCCCAGGAAATCTGCACCTCCCCTGCTGCCTCTCGCATCTGCAAGTCCAGCTGCAAGGTACAGACAGCTCAGTCACAGCCTCAGTATGATTATAGCTGAGTAATGTGACATGCATGGATATATCCATATAGTGATGGACTTGAAATATAGGAAACAAATCACATACTTTACTTCTACAATATAAAATGCATTCCTTGAAGTGATGATTTTCACAGAATACTCAAAGAAAAAAGTGTGAATAAAACTGCTTCTTTTACAGATGTTCACAACTGAGAGAAAACCAAAGGGTTGCTATATTTCCAGTGTTAAATTCATGGCAGATGCATTTGACCATGAACGTGAATGTTGAAATTATTTAAAAATTGCACTTTTTACAGATGCATTGGAAATACTGCAGCCAAATTAATGGCAAAGACAGAGCACAATTATATCCATTATGTCAAATTAAACACTTAAATTACATTCCTGGGGCCACCTACTGCAAATGAAAAGCCTAGAAAGGTACACAATGATGAAACAAAGAGTGAATACAATGCTTAAAACACATGCAAGTACAACACGGTGGCTACTGGCAGGGTTACACAGCCAAAGCACACTAGGCAAACAACAAAAGTGCATGTGTGCACATAAACATACCGTACAAAAGAATAACTAGTAGAAGGACTTTTCTAGTGTTACTCACAGTCTTAATACTACAGTATATTGCAAATGCCCATGGACTTTTGTAGATGAAAGTGAAGCTAATGAATAAACTTAAATAATGACTCTCTCAGTGCTGGGACGGAGACAAAAAACCAGTTGTTCCTAACAATTAAGTAACCAATTTAAAAATTCTTATTTTAATCATGTCAGGTACTGTTAATAGCTGAAATATGCAATGCCCCATGTCCAGAGCAAAACCAATCAAGAGGAAAGCATGCAGCCACTTCAAGCAAACTGCCAGCCTTCATGGACTGCCTTTCCCACAAATAGCCAGGCCAAACTTCTGTGGATTATGGCTATAGGTACTTTCTTCCTGGATGACAGTTCTATGGTGATATGTACATTTATTCATTTAGCTGATCTTACAACGTTAAGGTCTTAACAGTTATTTACCCATTTATATGGCTAGATAATTTTACAAGAGCAATTTAAATCAAGTGCCTTAGTACTACAGCTGGAGATGAGATTTGAACCTGTTACCTTTGGGTCCAAAGGCAGCAGCTCCAACCATTATGCTACCAGCTGTCCCAATCCTGATTCCCCTGTCCACATAAAGAGTCCTCCAGAAGCAGACTCTCTGTACAGCCTGCACAGTGCAGAGTCAGCATGCAGGGAATTGGGTCAACGAACTCGTAAAATGCAGACTAAAGATCTTGTCGGTGTTTTCAGCCTCTCAGTTGTATCAAACTGACTGCAGTTCACTTGGCTGTATTTGCCAACAGGCCCACTAAGGTTAAAAAGCTGCATTCACTGAAAAAGTTCCTAATCCCATTGAGGACATGCAGTTCCCAAATGACAATGCACCTTGAAGTACTTGCACAAGTTTCCTGGAGCACTTCAGTGAAGTGCGCTGCAGCTGACAGTGATGCAAATAAGATCTTCAGGCCATCCCTGCAAGCAGCAGTGGACTCACAGCAAAGTGCATCATACCTAATAAATCAACCATTCAACCCATAAAACCATGGAGGAAAGTCAAATTGATCCATCTCCATGCAGCTCTCTTCTTACAAAGAGTGCAAAACACATTTTATGGCCATTTACAATAAAAGCTCCAAAGTCAAAATGTTTCACGTTTTAAATGCTGGCATCAGTCACTATGAAAATTCTGAGAAGCCCAGAAAAAGATTTGTGTTGCCGATCAGCTGTGGTGTTTGTGCTGACATATGCTCCTGGTGTTTTCCCCACTGTTCCCTGACACACCTAGCTCTGCTTCCAATATTGATCATTTCTGAGAAGAAACACCATCTGACTGAAATCTGTAAATATGTGAAACATAACATCAAAGCTCAGCAAAGGATTATAGTGAGAATTTAGCATTTTCCTGTTTGGTGGGAAAGAGCTAGATGAAATGAGAAAGTTACCTGCAGTTGGAGGGGGGAAACTGTAATGTTGTATCTCAGGGGGCCTGCATTTGTGGTCGCCATGGGTGACACACAGAGGGAGAACTGCAACCTGTCCCCGATCACCTGGCAACATACGTTCTGCAGACGAACAAAGAAAAGCACTACATATGCACACATGTGTCAGATAAGGACAACACATTCTGCACACTCACAGTCTCACACAAAGCTGCAAGGTGATCTCTCAATTAGATGATGTGAAGCGCCTGCTCCCAAAACACTATGTTGCTTCACTCAATATAATGGCCAAGAATGGCCGTTAGGCTCATTTCAGAGCCTCAACCCAACAGCGGGGCTCTCCTTTCATGAAAAGGGGAAAAAAAAAATCCTTTTGTGTTAAGATGGTTAGTCCATTTGTAGCACTGGCTTTGTCATCACTTCTTCAAACTCCATCTGCTTAGGTGTGCCAATTCCTAGAGCTGCAATGTAATCTCCTTAAGGCAAACTTCTTGGGCCTACGCAGAAATAAGCTCCTGCTGAGTGTTTACGAGCAAGTAGCACTACCTGCTCACAGTACCTGAGAAAAATGCAGAACACACAGCCAAAGGTACATCTGGTTTGCAGGGCAAAGCTGTACTGAAAAAATTTTAGGTGTAATTAATGGAGCTAAATAAGTTCTTTGTGATTCAAGTCTGCCTACAGTACCTCAATGAACTTCGAAACATATTCAGTTTGACAGGAACGCTGCAAGGGAAAATGTGTAAACACTGGTAAACCAGTAACCAAAAAAGTGTCAAGTAACTCACATCTTAAAATCTAAAGAGTGAAATTAACTGCAAGTTTCAGTGAGGTACACAGCCATGGACTCTGTATGATGAAAATATTATGTAGGGGGGGCGCGGTGGTGCAGTGGGTTGGGCCACAGTCCTGCTCTCCGGTGGGTCTGGGGTTCGAGTCCCGCTTGGGGTGCCTTGCGACGGACTGGCGTCCCGTCCTGGGTGTGTCCCCTCCCCCTCCGGCCTTACGCCCTGTGTTACCGGGTTGGCTCCGGTTCCCCGTGACCCCGTATGGGACAAGCGGTTCTGAAAATGTGTGTGTGTGTGTGTATTATGTAAAAAAGGAAATGGCACTGGCACAGGGATCAAAGTTCAAATACTTAGTGATACACAAGCAACTGATCATGTACATATGCACATGGTTAAATGCAATAAAAGAGGAAAAAGTTCCATAATAAAATTTCAGAAAAAAGTATACCTACAGACTAACTTGGGTCTTATGAAAATCAGCAATATCCTTCACTGTGATGTTAATTGTGCTACATCAGTGCACTTCATCTGTGATGTAGTGCCTATGCCAAAATTACTCAAGAAGCATACACACAGCTAAAATTTAAAAAAAAAAGGGGGGGGGGGGGGGTTGCAGGTTGCCCCATGGTGTTTTTTTTTTTTAAAAAAAAAAAAATTCTAAAAAAAGAATCACATGGTATTAAACTGCTCTCATACCAAAACCTTTTTTCTCTTTCTCCATTTCTCCTTGAGACAAGGCACAAGTCACTTACCTTGCGCTCAGGTGACGCCTTAAAGCTGGTGACATGACTGACCACCAGCTCTGAGGACTGCGGACCATCCTCTTCGAACATGAGGTGGACAGGTCTCTATTGTAAAGGCATAGAAGTTCATGCAATAATAGACAAAACTCTCACTCAGGATCACTAGCTTTGAACATTAATGTTTTATCATCCATAAGCGTAGGGCTTATCAAACTTGTCCAAAATGGGATTATTAAAAAAACAGAAGAGATGGTCATAACTGAAGCACAATGAAACAGGATTACACTGGAATGCTGAGAACAGGAGAAAGCGAGTTTGCCGAGACCTGCTCAACAATTCACCTCATTGAGCAATTAATCCGTCCTGACAGAGGGGCTTTTCCACAAACACGACGTGTGATTTATGCTGCGAGACCGCGCGCGAGCGAGAAAACACACACCTCTGGACTGGCCGCCCGCTCGTTGAGCGCTCGCACCCAGGCTCTCCTCCACTGACACCTCCAGCTCTTCAGGGACAGCGCCCAGTTGAGCAGCGCGTCCGCGTCCGCGTCCACCTCCTCCTCGCGGACGGCCGGAGCGGCGCGCGCCTCTAAGCCGCGCGCTCGCAGGTCAGAGTAAAGACACTGCGCGAGATATACGAGCACCGTGACGACGGAGGCGATGAAGAGCGTGACGAGACAGGGCCACTGCAGCTCTTCCAGGGCGGAAAGCACCGGGAAGGACATGATCTTGACTTGAGCTGGCTCGCCGCTTAGCGTGGAAAGCCTGCCGTTTTAAAATCACATTCGGCCCGAAAAAGTGTACTCTTGGGTACAATAGAAAACACAAAATAATATCAAAAAAAGCAGGTGACTGAAGAAATAAAAGTTGTTTCCTAACAACCACTACTACGTATGGATACTGTACGTATACTATTTGGCCGTTTTTATAGACAGCGCGTCATTTTTATTACCCTCTAACTTTAATACTTGAATCCTTCGTAAAAAGAACTGTCGTTCTGTCGGTCCTAAACAACGAAGGAATGCGAGGGAACTTCAGGTAAGACCGTAGACGGCTAAAACGGGCAAACTCTCTCTGTCATAAGCGAACGGTAACGTTTACAGTGGATCTGAAGGACACCTCTCTCCATCTGTCCATATCGAGTACATATCCTGGTCTACTACTTTCGAACCTCAACTAATGGAAATACGCATCCTGCGGACAACTCTTGCAGAGGCTAGCGGACTAGCTTAGCGCGTATTAAACCCGAGCAGCATGTCCGATGATCATCATGATCATGATGTCCCAAACCAGTAATAAATATCCCCTCAGTGTCTATATCTGCGTACTGAGCCAAGATCAAAGCGTAAAAACGCCGAGGTTTCCGCTTCATCCAAGCAACATCATGAATGAAGTAATTTTGTAATCCCTTAGCGGCAAGGTTTCAGCTCCAGCTGACACAACCCACAACAGACAGAGCCGCCTGTGAAAGTGATCTATGTGGCAACAGTGCGTACCAAGCGGACACTCATTCCCAGAAAGCAGTGCGACATCTTAAAGGTGCAGTGTGCAGGTCCAATATGGGGCAGCAGTAAGTAATTCCTTCCCAGAAACCATTGCGACTCTTAAAAGTATACTGTGCACCGGCTGTAGAATGTGCTACCGGTAAGCACAGAGGCGTTCATTCCCAGAAAGCATTGCGATTCCTTAAAGACACGTTGCGCTGGATTTAGAATATGATATAGCCACATTCCTATTTCGGATCACTTATGAATATGAAAAAATGTTATATTGAATCCTTATAATTAGATATGACTGATGTAACTGCGACCGATTCCACCTAGATAATACAACAGACAAACGTAATCCCAAAAAGTGTTATTGAGCTTTCCGGCATGCCGTAGTTCCGCTTGTGTTTACCCTATTGGCCCCGCCCTTCTTCTTGAAAGCGACATTTTACTGTCATCCAGCTGGTGTATGTAACGTAGATCAGTGTTTTGTTTACTTTCCTTTACTATCCAAAGGACAGGGAACGATTTCCTCTTATACATTACTTTTCCAAGTTAACGAAGTAATAAAAGTGCCCGTTTCGACTGCCAGAGTATAGCTCGCAGGTAGCTAATCTGACATCTGTGTGTGCTTGGCGGCGCAGTGAGTGTTCGGCACATGAGCGTCAATAAGCTCCGGATACTGGAGTGGATAAGAGACTCTTCCTTTGTGATTTCCTCCTCTTGCAGTTGTGAGGAAGCAGGTTGCCATGAACTGCCGCTCGGAAGTGCTGGAGGTGTCGGTGGAGGGGAGGCAGGTTGACGAGGCCATGCTGGCCTTGCTGCACACGATTCTGCTGCACCGCAGCACGGGCAAATTCCACTACAAGAAGGAGGGCACCTACTCCATTGGGACCGTGGGCACGCAGGACATCGACTGCGACTTCATCGACTTCACCTTCGTACGAGTGTCTTCGGAGGAGCTCGACAGGGCCATCAGGAAAGCAGTTGGAGAATTTAAGGTGAGCTGGACCAGTGACTTCAATAATAATGAAATTAACAGAGCAGGGTCCCCGCTAAACATTACATGGCAGATTCATTGATTCACAATCATTCAGTCAGTGTTCCAGTTGTGATCTTCATCTTGTCTCGCTACGTACTTGTCTTTCCCCGAGATGCGTCGTAGACCCGCAGGAGGAATCATTTTAACTCGATTAAAAAAAATAATGAAAAGTTTTTCTTTCTGTATTTTTAAAGTATTGTTTAATATGAAGCTGTCTGTGGAGAAAATACTGGTACATACTAGTACACCATGTTGTTGCATTTTTCTGTAGCGGTGAGAAGATGCGTTTTGTTTTCTGCCGGTATTTGCATTCGAATCACTGCGCTGTACTAATGTACATACATCATTCTAAATATATTTTTCGTCAGATAATTTCGGCATGATTTGTTTAAATATTTCTGTTTTGGGGTACACATTTATAAGGTTTGGCAGCATACAAGGGAAATTTATCAGTGCTGTTTTTTTTTTTTTTTTTGCAATGAATAGAGCTTCGCATTTGTGAATGTGTTTTTTTTTTAAATGTTTTTCAGTTGAGTGTAATGTGTGCTTCATGGTGAAATGTAAAATGTTTCTTCATGTGTCCAGGAAGCTCTGAGCAACTCTGGCAGTGATGGGATGGGTCAGATTTCTCTGGAGTTCTACCAGAAAAAGAAGTCCCGTTGGCCATTTTCAGATGAATGCATCCCCTGGGAAGTCTGGAGCATCAAAGTCAACGTAGTCAACCTGGCTAATGAGCAAGAGAGGCAGATCTGCAGAGAGAAAGTGGGCGAGAAACTGGGCGAAAAAGTCATCAACATCGTGGAGGTGATCAGCCGCCATGAGTACCTGCCTAAGATGCCCACGCAGTCTGAGGTGGACAATGTGTTTGACACCAGCCTGAAAGACGTCCAGCCTTATCTATACAAGATCACATATCAGATCACAGACTCTCTTGGCACCTCTGTGAGCACAACTATGAGAAGGCTCATCAAAGATACATTGGCATTATGAGAGAACTATCATCAGTCATCAGGCTCTGATGACTTATTTTTGTGTAGCCATTTAGTGTCACACTGTAGAGGAAATTTAGAGTAGGGAGCATCTCTGGTGATACTGAAACACTATTTTTCTGGTTCCTCTCCCAAGTTTCTTTCCTGGATGAAGCGCTGTATACAGTTTCAGAGGTACCTGTTTGAAAAACATGGTATATTTTGTGACATACGGAAGTCATGCTGTTATTTTACAACTAAATTACAACAATTAATTTGTTTGTGGCATACAGGAACAGCCTGAGGGAGCCCAATAACTTAATGTAAATAACCTTTTTTTTATTTCAAAGTATGATACTAAAAGTGCTGAAATGTTATATTGAATTTAAACATTTAACTTCTGTTGTATTATAATGTTACATGTGCCACCATTGCACTAAGAATTATGTATTATAAAAATAAGCTTAGTTTCATTTACAGGGTAAATAAAAGTGG
Organism: Scleropages formosus; assembly: GCF_900964775.1. Classification (NCBI taxonomy): domain Eukaryota; kingdom Metazoa; phylum Chordata; class Actinopteri; order Osteoglossiformes; family Osteoglossidae; genus Scleropages; species Scleropages formosus. Next base: position 16,430,234 of record NC_041809.1, read on the forward strand.
TTGCTTTATGAAATCATACTAAGAATTAATTCAGATGCAGACCAATATTGACTTTGGTAATGACTGTAGTTACAGAAAGCTTTATAAGTAACAAATTGCTTTGCAGTTAATGTTCCCCAGTTAAAGTTCACAACTCTAGTGATGGGATCAAATTACCTTAAGTTAAACTTGAGTACAAGAATACTTTTGTGGCTAGACTATCATACACTACTGCATGGTTTCATACAGAGATGCAGACTCACTCTTGCAAAAAAACTAATTAAAAAAGAAATACATTGTTAATATGACATATACAATTTGTCTTCAGATTTTCCTTTGAATTTGTGTAAATTGTTTTCATGTAGAGGGTAATGACGTATGGGACATGTAAAATGTGTGCTTTAATGATTTCCATTTGGTTAGTATTCCTCAGGGAACCATCAGTGAATATGACATGCCGAAATTCACTTCCTGAATCCAAGCCAAGAAATTAGTCACTTCTGTTCAAGCTGCTAAAAAAAAAAGCTTAAAAAATCTTTTTGGCCATGGCAGCGGCCATCTGGCCAAAGGTTGGTCTCTATCCTGTTTAGAACAGCCTTAACTCAAGGCCACTTCAGAAGGTTCACAGGCCTTTATCCCAGATGCAGTCATATGTAAGAGACAATTAACCCCTCTGATATCGGCATCACACATTTGACAACAGTAAGAGGAAGCGTAATCACCATTACCTTTAACAAAATAATGAATACAGAAAGTAGTATCTTGGAAGTATTCAAACCACTTGAAAGTAGTCATAATTTCCTTGATTAGAAATTATACTTACACATTTTTCCAATCAGCATTTTTTTTTATCATGAACGCATACTCTCTAACACTAAATTTTTTTGTGTTTTGCAATGTCTACAACCACCCATCCCAAGCAGGGTCACGGTGAGCTGGAGCCTACTTGGCAACTCAAGGTCAAAGGGGGAGGGGACACACCCTGGATAGGACACCAGTCTGCCGCAAGGCACCTTAAGCGGGGCTCGAACCCCAGACCCACCATACAGCAGGCACAGGCCAAACCCACCGCGCCTCCGTTTACATTAAACTGTCAGAGCCAAAATAAGCTATTTGTTTGCAGATATTTGGGGGGGAAAAAAATCCAAGACTGAAATATACTGCTTATATAAGTATTCAAGCCCTGGAGCTCTGGAAACTCAAAAGTTTGCACAAATGAGAAACTACTTGCAAACAAGGTCACAGATTGGACATAACTGGGTTGTACCTGTAAACCATTAAAGTAACAACTTCATTTTCTAGATGGAGAAAAAAGTTGTTTTAAAGATCATTGGTGAGGCTGTGGGGGGCGCAGTGGCGCAGCGGGTTTGGCCGGGTTCTCCTCTCTGGTAGGTGTAGGGTTCGAGTCCTGCTTGGGGTGCCTTGCAATGGACTGGCGTCCTGTCCTGGGTGTGTCCCCTCCCCCTTCAGCCTTGTGCCCTGTGTTGCTGGGTTAGGCTCCGGTTCGCTGCGACTCCGCTTAGGACAAGCGGTTTCAGACTGTGTGTGTGTGGTGAGGCTATGAACCTGAAGGAAAGACACGGACATGAAGACTAAGGAACATACTGCAGAGGTCAGAGGTAAAGTCAGAGGAATACATAAATAAATTCCAAGTATTTGGATTTCCCAGTCAGTACTGCTGGATCAATAACCACAATAGGGAAGCTACATCTCACTGCCGAGACAAAGCTCCTTTTCAGAACTCGGTGTACGAGAGAGAAGTAGGTTTGTGAGGGAAGCTACAGAAATGCTTTGACAAAAGTGGCTGAAAGTGGAAGGAAGGTGCACCAGTCAAAAATAGAAGAGCACTGCATAAAACTGGCCTGCATAGAAGGGTGAAAAGAAAGAAGCTATTGCCCAAAAACTCATATATCAAAGCATGTGAATGTCCCAGCTAAGATGTGGGGAAATGTTTTGTGGTCAGATGAGAGCAAGACAGCATTATGGCCAAAATTCAAAGCACTATGTGTGGCGCAACCTTAATGCTGCCCCTGCCTCATCTCTGTAATGAAGTGTGGTGGTAGTACCATGCTGTAGGGATGCTTTTCATTAGCAAGGACAGAGCATCTTATCAAAATAGGAGGCATGGATGGAGCAAAAAACAGGGAAATCCTGCAAGAGAACCTACTTCAGCCTGCTGAGAAACTGAAGCTTGGGAGAAAGTTCAGCTTACAACATGACAAAGCCAAAGCAACATTGCAGTGGCTCAAAAACAAAAAGTCAATGCCCTACAGTGACCTAGTCAAAGTCTTGACCTCATTTCCTTTGAGAATCTATGGCACTATTTGAAAATTGTGCTCCACAAGCATCATCCCACTAACCCGAACAACCTGCTGCAGATTTGCAAAGATGAATGGGAAAATAACTTTCTAACAATGTGTAAAACTGGTACATACTTAGGCCAAAAGATTTAAATCTGATATTGCAGCACAAGGAGGCTCAAGGAAATACTAATGTGTAGGATATGAATACTTTTGCAAAGAGCACATTTCAAACAAAAATTCACTTTCAAATTCAAAATATCCACAACTTATTTGGCTCTGACACTATGAGTTAAAAATACTGAATTCAGGCAATATGGTAACTTCCAAAGGGGTTGAATACCTTTGCAAGACACTATATATTCTTTCAGTCTTATGCACTATGGGATTAGTATGCACAGTGACTGGGTGATTTGAATGTATTTTTTTCCAGAGGTACTGTATTTATAAATATGTTGCTCAGATTGTTCTTATTTCATTAGATGCTCTTAACAGCGGACTTGATAACATCTGTGCCATTAGAAAGCTTTCTTTAAATTTAATTTTTACACTGTTCTGATACTTAAATTTCTTAAGTTTAGTCATATTTGGCTTGGTATTCTAATATAAAATACTCAATTCTAATATAAAATAAAATACCCCCCCCCCCCCCCCCCACGTAACACACGGAGCTGTGACTTTGTGCCAAATGACGTTTACTGTGAAAAAGAGGAAAGAAGAGGCTAATGAAGATGGTCTACACTGTACAGTTTTATGCAAAAGTTTAGGCATCCCTGGTCAAATTATGTATTTTGTTAATTTTGTAAGTGAAAAGTAGTAAACTGCTGCAGTAAACTTAAAAAAAACAGTATATTTGCAAATGTTATTGAACAGTTACTTTTTTATTTTGTGAACTTTAAAACATAGGAAAAAAGAAAATAGTAATTGTGGCATGTACTAAGGTTTTGGACACCCTTCCACTTGTCCAGTAAAAAAGACTTTTTCTGCAAGGTCCCTGACCCTAATAACCTCATTAGGCCTTTATAGCCATTAGGAGTTGTCACCTGTTGACAACTGCAGAGTTTAACAAATTCCCTGATATTCCGAACTTTGGGCTGTCACTCAACAATCACAGGCTCCTCTAGGCAACTGAATGAGGATCTGAAAATGAAGCTAATTGATGCCTACAAGAAGACTGCAAAACACTACCAGCTCACAAATTCCATTGTCCGTAACGTCACCAAGAAATAGCAGCTAAGGGGAACTGTGTAAGTCAAGGCAAGATCTGGAAGACAAGAAAATTTTCTGAGAGGACTGCTCATAGGCTGGCCAGAAAGGCAAAGGGACACCTTCATATGGCTGCACAGGACCTGCAGGAGAGTTTGGCTGACACAGGAGTGGTGGTCCACCTTTCCACAGTGCAGCATTGCTTACACAAACATGATCTGCATGGAAGGGTCATCAGGAGGAAGTCTTACCTGTGACCTTATCACAAAGGTCAGCATCTGAAGTATGCAAAACAGCATCTTGACAAGTCACAGCCCTTTTAGAAACAAGTGCTATGGACTGATGAAGTGAAAATTTAACAAGTTTGGCCATAATCAACAAAGGTTTGTTTGGAGAAAAGTGACAACATTTGATGGGGGGAAAAAAAAAAAAAAACCTTTCCAACTGTGAAACTCTGGAGTGGATTCATTATGCTTTGGGATTGTGTGGTAGCCAGTGGCACAGGAGACATTGTACAGGTAGAGGGAAGAATGGATTACATTAATTATAAGCAAATTCTGGATGCCAACATTAAACAGTCAGGCAAGAAGCTAAAGCCAAAAAGGGGATGGCTTCTACAATTCAACTTATTTGTATAGAGTGCTCGTCATGTGCAGTGACACAGAGCGCTTGAACACAGGCATAAGGCAAAGAAACAAAGATAAAGATCCCAAACATACCCCTTAAGCCACAGTCAGCTACTTGGAGAAAAGCAAGCTGAAGGTTGTTGAATGGCCCTTACGGTCCCCTGACTTAAACATCAAAAATCTGTGGGTAGATATTAAACATGCTGTATATGCAAGATAGTTCAGGAATATCTTGGAATTAGAGTGATCTGCAAGGAAGAGTGGGCAAAAATTCCTAAAACAAGAACTGAAAGAGCCTTAGCTGGATACGAAAGGGATTGACAAGGTGTGATATGTGCCAATGGAGGTGTTTACTGACTTAGTAGGGTGTCCAAACTTTTACACATGCAACAATTACTATTTTCTTTAAGACATAGGAATAAAGTTCATGAAACAAGTAACTGCATTAACAATCGCAAAAATGTTGTCTTTTGACACACTGACTACTTTTTACTTACAAAATTAAAGAAATATGTAATTTGGCCAGGGTTGCCAAAACTTTTGTCTGAAACTGTACATAGACAGGAGATGGAATATATGAGAGGAGACAGGACCCAAACTAACTTCCTTAGTATAAAGTTCAGATCAATAAAAGGTCTTCAAACTGATTTTTTTTTTTTAAATCACAATTACAGTGTATGTAATAGCAACATAAGTCAGAAAAAAATGAATAATTTAAACCTGAAAACAGTTCAGTGATAAGGTGTAGGCTATTTCTATAATAGTATTGAAAATTAGTAATCCCAGAGACAGGCCTATTTCAGTTAGAAAATTTCAGCTTTGAGTTCAATTCAATACCCCTTACTTTGACTTGAGGAATTTTTTCACATTTAGAAGAACTGAACTTGGATTTCACACTTGCCTTGGCTGCTGAGTAGTGCGAAACATTTATGTTTTCGTTAATTCATTTACTGGATGCTTTTTTTTTTTTTTGCCCAAAGTGATTTACAGTGATTAACTAGAATTTAGCTGACAACTTTGTTCAAAGTGACTAACAATGTAGATAAACTTTAGGGAGTTTAGTGCAGTGTAACACACACATGCGCACACACTACTGACAATTTAGGGTCACCAACCCACCTGAAACATATCTTTGGAAAGAAACTGGCATGAACACCAGGAGAATATGCAAACTGCATACAGACTGAGCAGGGATAGAACCCAGGTCCAATCGCACAGCCCAGATGCTGTAAGACACTATGTCAGTCTGTGCAGTGAGTGCACATTGATTTGTGTTGCTTTCATACATTGTTTTCTGCATTAAATTAATTAATAAACACATACATATGTAAATATGTGTATGCATATTATATGCGTTTTGTTTGTGACCATTTAAGTGTCTAAAAGTAATAGCAACATATAAGCTGAAGCAATGCAAGTGAACAGACATACAGTATTATAGAAATGATGAAGGGAAGCTACCTTGCTATATTGTGTTACAATACCTAATGTTAACTATTCAAGTAATTGTCTGTTTCAATGAAGTGTGGTAATATTTTAGCATAAATGGGCTTCCCTTGTGGAGCCCAGGAGCACATAAAACTACCATTAAAACCAATGGTAATGAGATCTTTGTGTTATGAGAGTTCCCATTACGAACGGTTTTTCAGGAACGCAATTCCTTCATTACAGCAGGGGAAGACTAATGCCAAAGTGAAGCAGCAGGAAGTCAAATCATGTAACTGACACTTTTTATTTCTGTAACTAAGAAACCCATCACACAAACAGTAGAAAAAAGCACTAACACAAAAGTGATGCTATTTCCAAAGCCACAGTATTACAATTGATACATTTTTAAATATTCAATTTATTGCAGTAATACCAAAAGTACAAGAGAAACAGAAAGTTCTCCAAATTGAACAAAAGATCGTAGGTATGATGCCTTGTAACAAAATTTTCCTGTCTGTGCATTCAGTATCAACCTTTCAACATAAAAGTAGTCAACAACTGTTTCGAAATATTAAGATGTTCAATGTTATTCATAAAATTCAAATTTTCTTATGTCTCACCTGCAGTGACCGAAGTCTAAAAAATGGACAACATAATACAAAACCTGTTATATTGAATTTATGCAACACATTCAGGCAAAGTGTACATTTGTTTACCCTTATGAGTGATAATGCTGCTACAGAAATCAATGTGAAGAACCTCATTTCAAAGATGTGATATCAAAATTCTGAATTACAACACTTTGAAAGGTAGAAATGTTTAAACATTTGATGTCTGGGCTTTTAAAAATACAAATATTGACCAATTTACAATCATTCCTTGAACTTCAGTCAGTCTGGATTTATGCTTTACATACATAAGGGTCCTTGTAGAATGACAGCCTCACCCTTGTAAGACTCAAGCCTGGCAAAACATGAACAAGCATTTTCTTTCTCAGGATTGCTTAAATGTTTCAGGTGCTATTACAGCATCTGAGACATCAGTGTGCCAAAAATTGGTATAAATTAAAAGAAAAACTTCCACCATGCACCACATATAGAAGGCAGGCAGATCACTGTACAGAAACAAAAAAACTTTTACACCATATACATGCATTTCATCTGTCTTATACAAGCCTGACTATGACTTATCTAAGGATTTAATAATTGACATTCTCATATAAATGGAATGTTAAAAATGGCTGATTTCAAAGAATATAAATGCAACAAAAATTGGAAGTCTAAATAAAATAAATTGTAAATCAAAGAACATATAAAAATACTCCAGTTACTCCAGTGCTAAAAACCAAAACAAACTTTATATCTATTCGGAAAGTAAAATAAACTTAAACCAAAACATAAACACTGAAGCTGAAGTGGAAAATCCTGTGCATATTTGTGAATGTGGTGATGATTGCAATCTGATTATGAAGTTCACTAAAGCTTTGTAAGCCTCATTATCTTGGCAACTACACTTCAATTAAATTGTAACTGAAATTTCAAGTCAAATTTCTTCAGCCTTTTAAATTGTTAGTCAGACTTAAGAGTCTTCTGTGAACATTTACTTTGTGAATCTGCTGATAGTCAATACTGGTTTCTTGTGATACGAATGTTCAAGCTAAAATCATTTGAAAAAATTTACATTTCCAAGATTATTTACTTTATTTTTTTTTTCATGCTTTTTCCACAACTCTAAAACATCTGCCAGTAGCAGTGCAAAAGTGACTTGTGTCTTGTGCTCCAGTTGTTAGGTGGCAGTAAAGAGCACTACGGCAGAAGAAAAAGTCAGGACGGACTTAACTGAACTTGTATGTGTAATCTGCAAGTGTCCGCCGTTAATGGCAAATCCAATGATGCATGTTTACGGGATGAATCCAATAATTAAATAAATCAACCTACAGTATTTTCAGTAATTATTTTCAGTATTTGTTTTAATTTTACTGTATGACTATATCCAAGACTTTTTACAGATACTAACCTATAAATAAATCAAGGGACTTCCATACCGTTAACATTCTGATTCTTTAGATAATAAAACTGAGAAACACTGCACATGCTTTTGAGATAAGTAGATCAACACCCTATTAAATAGGTAGTGGAAATGACAAAATTTTTCAATTTTAGACAACTAATTCAAATGTTTGAAGTTTTTAAAAAAAAAAAAAAAAAAAAAAAAAAAAAAAAAAAACACCTCTTGAAATACAGATGCTTCTCTACATACGATGGTTCGACATGATTTTTCAAAGTTACGATGGTACAATAGTGAAGGTAGAATATGCACTTCGAATTTTGAGTTTTGATCTGTTCCCGCATTTGCAATATGTGGTACAATACTCTCTCCTGATCCTGGGCGATGGCAGTGAGCCGCCAGCATCCACTCAACCACGATCGCAGTCTCAGTTGCCATCATGCCAATACGTTTAAACAACTGATACTGTGTTGCAAGTGTTTTTTATTTTGTGTTCACACATCCCATCATATCTACTAAATGCCCATGTGTGTCTCCTGCTTAAATTTGCCCAGCTGTAGGCTGTGGTAAGTGTTCTGAGCATGATTAAGGTAGGTTAGACTATGATGTTCGCCATGTGTTCTTTTTCGACATACGATTTTTCCACTTACATTTACATTTATTCATTTAGCAGACGCTTGTGTCCAAAGCGACGTACATCTCAGAGAAAATACAATTTGTGCATTACATTAGAAGAAAGACATAGCTGCAGACATGTGATTCATAAGTAAACCTAGTTTGTTTCTTTCTACTTTATGCACCAATGTTCATCACATGAGTAGGTGCACAAAACTTACGATGGGTTTATCAGAAGGTAACCCCATTGTTAGCTGAGGACCATTTGTACACCAGAGTACTTTTTAAAAATTTCTTATAGCATTATCTGAGGTTCTTACAAAACCCAACCAGCAAATAAATCGAGGATGTCCATATTACTAAGCTTTCATTGTGACCTAGTAGTAAAAGTGACTTTGGATGTACAAAGAAATACAGACTGAACTTTCACCCCAATTGTGTTCATAAACTGAGGAACCAGTGCATTAGAATTTGCAAAAGATATTTAAAATACAGTGCACAACATGAAGAGAGCATGGTATTATATATTATTTGTACATTTTTTATATTATTCCATTCACTATAGGAAGTGAGCTATGGCAATAAAACAAAAATGTATTGTTCTATAAGTGCTTTACAAAAGGAACAGCATTACTGGTTTTATTATAAAATAAAAACACAAGAAAATGGATTCAGTTGGTATCCTGCTTCACATGATTTCCCCAAATTAAACTTTAAGGCACTATAACAGGGATTTCTATATAACTGAAATTGGAATTGATTTGAAGTGAAAAAACTGGATGAGGGGAAAAAAAGAGAAAACATTAAATGAAACATGAATATGACACACACTACATTTTTCTCCGTGAAGAAAACAATTTAAAGAAAAAATAATATTTGTTGATTATGACCTCAAGGACAAGGCTGTCATTTGAGAAGTATTTCTAAAACAAAAAATTATTTAGCCACAGACTCACTTGACAGCCAATAATACCATCAAAACCAGATCAAAAATTACAGCTGTGAAGTGAAAGACTAGAATAATTTAATAATTTTCTTTATAATAGTTTTTAATTTCTAATTTATTTAAATTACAGAATATACAATTACCACTGAATCTGATACTTTACTTACTTTGAACATAAAATGGCTTTTATCAACTTCAGAAAGTGCCATTTCTTTAACAGTGCTGTCAAAGCCTGCTACGCCAAGACAGAAATAACAGAGCTATATTATTACAATCTATTTACACTACCCCATACACATACAATTATTAGTCTTTTGCAAGAGCACTTAATATTAAATTGTAATGATGTTTTTTTAAAAGCACTTGTACAAAAAATAACATTATACAGAACTTTACTGGTACATCAGGTGCTTGAATTCCATGATTTCAAGGCAAACTATGACATTGATGAGGTTCTAAAGCAAGCAAAATAAACGAGTAAAACAGCACTGCCAAATACATTCATTTGCCGCACCAAATACTAACTTTTAAAACATCTGTACCAAAGCATGCTGACATTTCTGTGTAAGGTTTGGTGAGAAGCCAACCACATTCGGTCAGCCAGGAAAAGAGGGCGGGGGGACTATTTGAAAGGCAGCATTGAAAATCCACTTGGCCTGTTGTATAATTTGGTTTTCAGTTTATGCAATTTCCTCACCAGGCAACCGTTCAGTAGTAATTCAAAACTAAACGGGGAACCAGTGTTTTATTGATCCCTAAACATTATTCTGTAGTAGTACCTGACAACAGTGATTCTTCAACAAAAAGCACAATTCTTAGGCTAATACAGAATTAACCATCCTTCATTCTACTAAAAAACGTATAAAATAAAAAATATTTGGGCTGCGACACTGGCCATACTTATTGCTATGAAAGAAGCTATTTTATACTTGGATTTAGACTTATGGATATTTTCAGAAATACAGTGACAAAAAGCTAAGAAATCCTTTGATTAACAAGAAACACAACCTAAATCCAATAACCAATTTTAACAACACTATATCAAAATCAGTCATAAAATCAGAAATGTAACACTGATGGAATTTGTTTCCTGCTTACAGTATTTGTATTTCACCGCTACAGCTACCAGAAGTAGCTATATAGGCGTCTCAAAGCCCAGATCTCTGCTGAAGGGAACTAGGTAGAGTAGGAGACATCGGTAACTAGCTATGGGTTAGAGTGGCTTTGCTCATGGCTCCAAAGACTGAATGCAGTCTTGAAAGTTCTGTGACAGAGCTTGCACATGTATTGCCTCTTAAATGTCAGGGCTGAGAGAGTAGGTGCGTGGTAAAACAATGTGTCCGATTCCTGAGGAGTGAGAGGCTTTTCTGTAATGTCTGCCTTGGGCAGAGGACAACTGTCCTGCTTTTTTAGCTCTGGTGACTGGAGAGCAGGAGCTGCTGTGACAAGGGGCTCAGCTCCTGTTCCTGCTTGGGGTCCTGCTCTGGGTAGGGTTGGGTTTGGTACTGATGTTTGAAGAGGCGGAGATGGGGACGGTGAGGATGGATGCCGCTCACTCCTCTCCCTGACCCCTGGGTCCTCTGGACCTGTCATGTGTGACTGGAAGTGGCTCCACAGGCGGAAGTTGGTCCGGAAGGCTTTATTGCAGATATGGCAGATGAAGGGCTTGATGTGGCACAGCAGCTCCTGGTGGCGCTCCAGCTGCCTGCGTGAAGTGAACAGCTTGCCACACTTCTCGCAGGGCCACACTCCAGACTCCTCGGCAACTGCATCAGCAGAATCCCTTCTGACCTGCTTGTCTATGGCCTCCTCCTCTGGCTCCTCCTTCACCCTTAACTCTCCCTGGCTCTGGGCAACACTCATGTCCTCTGGCATGAAAGACGATTCTTCTGAATCAAACATCACCGGACCAGAGGAGTCACTGAAGACAACATCCTCCTTGGAGACTCCAGCACTCATGGGTTCTGGAGGCCTGATTAGATCAGATACTTTGCTGTTGCTCTCCTGCTGGTGTTGGGACAGTTGTTCTTTTGCTGTCATTATGTTCTGGTTGTGGACCTCCACCTGGTGACGCCATATGCTGAAGGAGGACTTGAATGTGCGCATGCACTCCAGGCATGTCAGCTTCTTGTATTCGCAGTGGGTTTCATGTTCTTTTTTCACTGTCGGGCTCGAGAACCTAAGGCCACAGTAAAGGCACACTGTTGCATGCCGACATCCCCTCTCGTGATCACCCTGCTCAAACAGTGATGTCAGCTTCTCGTTGCAAAGTCTACAAGAATAGACTTCATTACTTCTGCTTTCTTTTGGATGCATGGCCAAATCTTGATTCTGAAGCATGTTGTCTTTCCTTTCTGCCTGAGAATCAGACTTTTCTGAAGGGTGCATTTTTAGATGCTGCTTGAACTGAGACTGAAACCAGAAGAGTTTTCCACAATATGGACACACATTAGTCTTGGACCTTGCTCTTAAGTTCCTCTTACTAAATGGCTGAGATTGGAGACTTCCCTGCTTATTTCTCCTGAGCTTCATAATAAGGGCTTTCTTTATTTCCCTTTCACGAACGATGTCAATCAGCTTTCTTTGGAACTTCTCATCCAATACTGAGTAGGAGCTGGAGGAGGGAGCTGGATTCTGTATGATGCCGTGCTGTGTCTGACAGTGAGTCCACACTTTAAAGTTTGTATGGAATCTCTTATGACAAATTTCACACGAATAGGGCTTCTCTGGGTTGTGATACATGTTCACGTGACGATAGAGTCCAGCATTTGATCGGAAAACCTTTAAACAATTCCAGCACTTAAACATTTGGTTTTGATGGGCTTCACCCCGGTCATTTAAATCTGAATTTCGAGGTAAAGTAGTAGGTTTGTTATCATCTGTTTCTAAACCGGATTCATTTTTACCTTTGGACTTTTTAGGAGTCCTTCTGCCATCTAGTCTGGCCTTTCTTTTTCCAGAATGTTTGAAAAATCCTCTGGGACCTTCATCAAAGTTCACCTGAAAGTCTCTGAAGTTCACAGGCAAATTATCTCCAACTGTAATCCTTATAATCTCAGAGGGATCTGCCAGTGGGCTACTGGGTTCTGTTTTTACATGGACCTCACTTTTGTGAGGATCTCCCTCATCATATATACTGTAGTGCCTGGATTTGCAAACAAGTGTTGGGGTTGTGTTGGAATTTTGATGGTTGTGCTCTGCAGACTCCAAATCAGTTGACTTTGTTGCCAGTTTTACAACAGACTGCTCTCTACTTTTTTCTGCTCTGAGTTCTAGTGCTGGAGAGAAGACTGGTACAGGGCTGTCCATTGATAAAGATCTGCGTAGCAGGCTTTTTATGAGCGGGCCACTTCTGTCAACGCTCTGGCTCCCATCCCGAGTTTGGCCAGCAAACTGTTGCCGGGGATTCCACAGAGGGGACAGCGATTCATCCCTGGCACTCACAGTGCCTGCCTGCAAGCTGCCATGCTGTATCTGAGATTCGCTGAGGGAAACCGAGGAGGTCAGCTGTGGTCGTGTGTGTGACAAGTCTATTGCTCTGCCTCTTGGGATGCAGGTCGCTGAAGTGGATGTGTGGGTGCTGTTTTGAGAGGCTTCTGAAGAACTTCCAAGTTTGGATGTTGTGCTTCTCGAAGTTTCATTGGACTCTTCATATTCAGAAGAATGACATGGACTTTTGATAGAAGAGCTTGACAATACCTGATTAGGTGCCACAGAAGGTGTCTGTCTGTCAGATGTTTTCCCCTGCCGATTTAGGCTTTTAACATGAGAGGAGCTGCTGTTCTGACAGACAATGACACTCCTTTTCTGGTAGTGATTATTATCCTCTTCAGAAAAAGAAAGCCTCTTTCTGGAGATGCTGTAAGAAACCTGAGGCTTTGCTGACATGATGTTTGTCAGGAAAGGGATTCCTAAGCTGTACCCAAGCTCCTGGATGGCTGCCAAACTCCCCTTTTCCACAAAGAGCGAGGACGAGTAAATATAATTGAGTACATTTTCAAAGGCATCTGGCTCACAGAAGTCCAACTGGATGGCTGCATGGGCCTCCGAGTCCGTCCTGGTAAACAAGGACTGGAAGTACTCGCTGCTCGCAGCCAGAACGCTCCTGTGCGCCTCATACTTCTGGTCCCCTACGATCAAGATGACATCGCAGAGCTGACCTTTCAGCCGCTGCTCATTGAGGACGCCGAGCAAGGAGATGGCATGTGCAGGGTTAATGTAATGCACCAAGTTCTCCATATTAGCTGTCAGAATACAAATAAGATAAGGATTTGAGATTCGGCCTTCTCTTTATTCTAAAGCACTTTCGCTGCCTTGTAATGTTTCCTTAAAATATGGGATTGAAGCCATTAAGGTACTTATAGGCCTTTGGAAAGTTCAGCTGTATATGTTCAACTAATTTTGAGAAAATATTTTTAACATTTATTGCAAAAAAGGGGGGTGGGATAATACCTAAACGGCTAAAAATACAAATGAAGACAGCACAAACAAAAGATAACATGAAATAAGCAACCTACAAAATCAAATTATGTGTGTGTCCATTTTTGAAACCAAAATTACTGCAGCAAATAAAAGAACAAACAAGTAATTTGCAGTCAAAATTAAAAGGACTGTAAAAACACGTCTCCGCTTATAGGTGAAAAATAATAAACGTTCGACGTAACAGCTGGAAGTGGCGCGACCTGCATAAACTTACTCTGCACAGCAGGTCATGCATTACGTTTTTAACATGCATTACTTATTTTCACACAAGTGGTAGACTTGGTCAAGTTACATCAGGAAAAACTATATTTTTATTCAGTGCAATTTGTTCAAATTAAGCTAAGTGTAAGTGTCGTAACCACACACTTGATAAAACTGAACACTGCGCTACAGTATCTATCATCCGAACGAGCCTGGAAAAAACCGTGTTTAGTGCGCATGCGCCCCCACGGGCGCGCCTGCCGCGCTCTCAGGGCGCAGACTCAGCATCCGAAAACATGTAGCCACGAGTGGCTACCGCGAGGCGAAGGAGAAAGGGATCACCTCAGCGTTACGTCAGGAACGGCCGTTTTTTCCAAAACACCGGATTACAGGATAACGCGAACAGCATCAGCAGTCGCGCCCGAAGAGTTTCAATATTTCAACTCACCTTTCCGATTTATTTTTGGTGCCGTAGGCAACCTGAAACGAGGCTCGGCTTTAGAATTGTGTTGAGCGTGCGGCTGTCGTGATTCCATCCATTTTGTATTTGACGTCATCCCACACCAGGGATGAGCTCATCGCCGAGAACGCTCGTAACGTGTGCTTCGCTGTGATAGGCTCCTTTTTCGCGAGGGCGTACATGGCGGAAATGGCCACGAGAACGGCACCGATCAAAACGAAAGGAGCTTGCGCATATACACTGAGATTCTTAAAGAGACAGCTTATTGTTGTTTATTCTGCTACACTCCTCTTTGGTATCAGTTATATAATGTCTTATGTATTTATTGTGCTTCTATATAAATAATACTTAAAATGTTTGCAATACAATATTATGTAGTTAACACAAAAGTTTTTAAACTTAATTTGTTGCGAAATGCATGACGGAAGTTTGCGCTGATGAAACATAATAATATGTATGTTTTCATTCAGCATTTAAATAGCATGATTGTGGCTTCACAACTTTTCTTATATTGGACAAATAATATTATAAGTAGTATTGTTTCCTGCATTCTGTTATGCCTCTGATGTTTATCAGTGCTACTGAATGTGTGTGTGTATAATTTTTTTCTGTTTTCATGCATTTTTGTCAAATTCTCCAGTTATTTGACATCACTATTTACCCTTTTGCTTCCTCCTCGAAATACAACATCCATGTAAGTTTTGCAGAGGTAAAGGCAGGTAAAAACCTTTGCTGTGGGTCACCAAATTTGTTTACAGGCTTCATCAGGCCACATAACACACTTAGAAGAGAGTACTGTTTGTCTGGTTCCACTAGTAGCCTTGAAAGCAGGGCCACCAGGGGGCATAGTGACTAGACACTTTGCACTTGAAGCACCCACTTTAGAATCCTCCTTCTGTAGTACACTTGTGTAAGATACACTTGATTACTCCAGTACAAGTAGTCATCTGCATAAATGGGTAAAAAATTCCAAGTAGCCTTGTTATTCGCTTTGTATGAAACCCTCAACTCAGTAAGTAAATGTAAATTAAAGGTGCTTTTCTGGCTGTGGGTGTTGATGTAAATGATAAAAGCATGAGAGTCCCCGCTACTTCATCCACCCAAACGTTTTTTTTCTGTGAGCCTTCCAGCCACTGATAGCTAGTGTAGTACGTTGAAACTTTGATGTCAAGGTTTGAGCATCCTGGTTTCATTCTTTCACAATACATTTTCCAAATCTCTAATGCCTGTAAAGCCAAAAAATTACTGTTTGTATTTTGGTTTTTACTTTACTTCCTAGTTGCATCATTAAACTAATAACATCGTCACCTCATTTGGTGTTTCTTTTTTAAATTTAATTTATGAACTGAATGGGGTCACAGCAACATACAGGTAGAAGCAGTACACTGAGGTATTGCAAATATGTTCACAAACATAGTGTGAGGGCTTAAGGACAAAAGTTTGCACTGTATCACAGGTATGATCATATAGCACTTTCTAATCACTTCCTGAAGGGTATTCAGATATTCCAGAATTCATTACAGTCATCATGCTTCATGACAGTCCACTATTACAATAAATAACCAACCAATGTCAACAACCACTTGTCCCAAGCGGGGTCGTGGCAAGCTGGAGCCTACCGAGCAACACGGTGCAAGGCCGAAGAGGGATGGGACACACCCATGGGACACATCCAGAGACGTCAGTCTGTCTCAAGGCATCCTCAGCAGGACTCAAACCTCAGACCCACCACACAGCAAGCACCAGCCAAACCTGCCATACCATTGTGCCATCCTACCCCCCCATGCAATAAATAACCCTACTAGTCAACTAGTTACTTGTTGTACCATTCATTATACATTAGAAAGTCCATGTACACATGGTTATGTATCACTCCCCAGATACCATCTCCAGGAACGTTCAGTGTCATGAATGTGATTCCTGAGCTGTGATCACAGTGTTCATGAGGACTTAATTTAAGAAGACATCAGTTACTATGAGACTATGCTTCTGGCTGTCAACCCTGTCCTGGAGCTGAGCCACTCTCTTCACTGCTCATCCTTAGCCCTCCCCAAGCACATATCTGTTCTGCTTACAGTAACCCCATAATTTAGTCTGGTGCTCATCATTTTAATTGGGCTGTTGCTTGATGCCACAGTGACAATAACCACATCAAACTAATTGCCATGTGCAAGTAATATGTAACACACTACGTTAATGTTGGCAGGCCAGAATATTCCACAGGACAAGGTGATATGCAGATGAGCACGTGAAAACACAGTACTGGCCCCCTTAATTGGGTATGGGTAAAATTTAAGCAGTCATTATATTTCATAAGCTTTAGAAGACTTTGTTTAAGCCCAAATTTCTATGTCATAGCAGCAGGACAGTGGTACAGTGAATAATGCATGTGCCTTCAAGTACCTCGGCTCCACTCTTGGTTGTAGGTTTGAATCTAAGTCAGGGATTTGCAGTCCCCTTTTATTGGTAATCCGAAGACCTACACAGAAGTAGGCAATGGCACCTCCCTATGTCCCTTACCATAAAAACCACGTGAGTTGTTGCCATGAGTCAGACTCCATTGCACATACCTTCCCTCTACCTGCAGATGTATAAATAACAGAAAAGTTATACTAATACACAAGTGATATAAAAATGAGCAACAACTCTGAAGTTAAGATAGCCCTTCAAATTATTACACTCCTCCTAAAGTGCTTCTCCTTTCTTGGGAGCTGTTGTTTTCTGATATACTGAGCATACACTAACTTCTAAAATAAAATGTTTATGGTATCTAAAGAAATAATCATTGTTCGTTAGAAGACAGCGGAACTAGCTGGAGGCAAAACAAGAACACCTGAAAACACAGTATTCCTAATAGGTGTTCTTTGTGCACTATTTTAAAAGCTGGAAGTAAGACGAGCTGTGTGTAATACGAAAAAACATACAATATGTGAATCTTCAAATAAATATGCTTCTCCTAAATATGAAAAAAGATAAAAAGGTGCAAAAGGGGCAAGGAAACAGTATGTTGTGATCTTATTTTCTCAAAACTCCTTTCCAGGAGGTGATACAGACCAGAGATAGAGACAGAGGTGCACATGGTTAATACTTCAGTTACTACCTGAGTGCAAAAACTGTCACCTGGGAAAATAATACTAGTTTCCAAGCAAGACTCTGCTCCCTGTGGGACTGTACACACAAGAAATGGCAGTTACTGAGAGTACCTACTTACTGCACTGAGAGGATAAAGGACCATTTTACAATGTAAGACAGCGGCTCACATTATACAGTGGGCTCCAAACAAATCACTTTTATTTTATCTATGAATTACATGATAAGTTTGGTCAAATTAATTTTTTTTTTCACAGCAGAAGCAGGCTACAATATACTACTGTATTATTTCCACTTATTTTCAGTTTTGCATACAGGTTATACATGCAAACATGTGCTTGGAAAGAGAGACGTAACTATAGTGTATTTCCCCTCTCTGCTGGAGCAGATGTGTCTTACTACAATCAAAACATGGGAGGACTCCTGGGAATATGGGAGGAGAAAATTAAAAGTGAAGACACCTGCAGCGAAACAGGCAGTTGGCAACACCTAGGCAAGAAAGATTAAGCCCCACAGCCTGAACACATACTCTATGTTGTAATAAAACCTTTTAAACAATTCTCGATGAGCTGGATCATCATTACCTTCTTCACTGTTTCCTTTTTTGGGCTTAGTCTACAGCACACCTTCTTTGAAGGTAAGTATGGAAGCAAAACAGAGCACTGTTTTTCCTTTGAAATACAACACCATTCATGAAAAGCAAACACAAGTCATAATAACTGTAATCTACTGGATATGACTGCAGTTCAAGTTAAGAACACGTTTTGCTTCCATTTTAGCTTCTTATTTTTACAACAGTGTTTGTGTCAATATTTAGATATAGATATTTTTATCTTTATAGCTTAAGAACAAATACCCCAAGTGTGGTCTGTTTTTTTGTATTTTTCTTCTAGGTTATGGCTTGTCTCAATCAGCTTATCATGTATGTGTTGAAAATGAGACTAAAATCATCAGCAAGGTAATGTCTTATAAGGTTTCCTACAAAGAGTGGAGGCCATGTGGTGGCTGGCTTCCTGTGAAGACATGTCAGAGGACCCTTTTTAAAACAGTTTATCGCACTGTGCTCCTCAATGTCACCAAGGAGACTATCAAGTGCTGTGATGGGTTTGAGCAAGTTGGCCACTATTGTGCTTTGTGTGAGTATTCTGGAGCCCATCTGTTGGATGTAGCTGAAATTTTTATTCCAAGCAATTGCCTTTATCAAGGAAAGTTTACAAAAGTTTCCATAAATCTGACCCACTGATTATTGCCCTGATGCATTGCTGTGAATGATTGTAACACCCGCGTACCTTCAAGGGTGCAGATGTGGAGGTGGTTCCCTCTTAAAAGTACCTGGTAGAACATATCGAAAACTAGACTGATCTTACAACATCAACAATATGCACTATTCATGAAAGGACAGAGCAGGCTGTACTTCCTTTGAAGGCTGAAGTTGCTTAACATGCACAGAAAAATTATTTGCATAGTCTAAAAGTGGTTGTTCTGTGCTGGGGGCTCATCTCTTCCGGTGAGACCTGCAGATTCAACAAAGTAGGAAAAAGATGGGTTCTGTTATGGGTCTGAGCCCCGACCCAGTGAAGGTAGTTGAACAGGACAGGATGAGGAGGAGGTTTAACTTAAAGTTCATGATGGACAATGGCTGACAGCCCCTCTATGAAGTGATAACTGTGAGCTCCTTTAACCACTGGATTGTTCGATAATGGTGGTAAAAGAGGTGCTTTTAGGGGTTCCTTTTACCAGCAGCCATCCACCTCCATAATGCCAGCCAAAGGCTTGTTAGCTCCTCAACATAGAGAAGCAAGGAACTACCTTCTCACCTTACAAGATTTGTATTTGTTTATGTTTCCTGTATAGTGTAACAGTAATTAATAAATGTCAGTTTTATTTTTTTTTTTGTTAGTATTTGTTATTTATTTTTTGTTGGGTATAACTGTGTGCCTTGTTCTTATGTGTCATGCATTGAGCTGCTCTGTATGAATTTCCCTGCAGGGATTAAGGGTTTAAACAGTACAAGTACCATCATATTTTGTCCTGTTCACTGAATCTACGGAATAATATCAGTTGCAATACCTTATACAGACGCAAGATGAGGCTGTGGAATAAGGGATGGAGGAGTGTCTGGAGCTTCTCTGTGTCACATGGCTTTCCTTCAGTTGGATCTTAACTTTGCCTCTGTTGCCCTGACAGCTTTGAGCAGAACTGCAGAATTCAGTGCCAGACCTGGTCATTGCCCTAGAAATCCATCAGGAGCCTGGGGTCCTCAGTGTGAGTGGGACACAGATTGCCCTGGGTTCCAGAAGTGCTGCCAGGGTGGGAATTTCTCTTACTGCACCAATCCAGTGGCAGCTGGTGAGAGTGAAAATGGATCCTTTGACAAATAAGTTTGCAACAGTACTTGCTGGAGTAATCATCTGATTATCTGTAACCAGTTATAACGAAGAAGACCGCCTGAAATATCACTGTTGCCTCTCAAAGGCCTTTCATACACATGAACATTGTAACTCTTCAAATTCCTATGGTACACACATACAGCCTGCACTAATGATCAGTTACTCCATTGTATCTGAAGTCATGTGTTGCTGTCAGGCACTTGTCAAACTTATAAAATATACAATAAATAAACCATAGCAAAAGGTAGTAATGGATTTTATATCTTATTTCAAGAAAGGAGATGGTGCCTTAATGTGACTGTCACTGTGAAAGCAGACTTTGACATGCTGCAGTCTTTGGATGAAGGAATCCTGAACCACACAAGACTGTTGCACTCCCTGGTATGTAGGCTACTGCATGGAGGGTCATTAAGTTTTACAATTGGTGGTGAGACTCTTTGACTGACAGGACTGTACCACTGTGCTTTGGCAGGTCACAGGTGCTCTGGGCTCCCCTTTCCTTTCTGTGCATCATGTTTACTCCCAGTCTGCTGGACCCCTCAACACGCTCTCCTCACTGCTCCTCTGTTCCTCCCAGAGCCTCTCAGCATCCCATACAGCTGGCCAGCTGCAGCAACTTCTCCAGCGCATCGAGGAAGTGATAAGCATTGAAGTGAAAGGTAAAAACTGCAGTCACACTGCAAACAGGAAGAATCAGCCATGGGCTTTCCAAGGTGTGACCAAACTCTTAACTTCTCTGTGTGCCATGTTTTCATTTATTAAAACTGGTTTTATGAAGAGCACATGGTCAGTGCAGCCTACAGAGAGAGACAGTACACAGAGAAATGCAAATATGCTCACATGCATAAGCAAGGGCTCAGGGTCCAAAGGTTGCAATATGTCACAGTATGATCACATACTTCCTAGTAACTTCCAGAAGGGTGTCCAGATATTTTAGCACTCGTTACAGTTGCCCATCCATCCATCATCAACAACCTCTTGTCTTAGCGGGGTCATGGAGAGCCAGAGCCTACTCAACAATGCAGAGTGCAAGGCCGAAGGGGGAGGGGACACATCTAGGACAGGATGCCAGTCCATCGCAAGGCACCCCAAGCAAGGGGTCAAACCCCAGACCCGGCACACAATGGACACCAACTGAACTTGTCGTGCCACCCCGTTACAATTGTCATGCAAGTCAAATGTCAGATTTTCAGGTGGGGGAAATTTAAACAATTCAGTTTTTGTGCAGTTTGGTGAAGAGATAGAAAATTGTCCAGTATCAAGCTGTGTGTAAGAAAAGTAGGATATGAGAAATTGTGGGAAGGCTTTCCTGCAAGACAGACGACAGTGTTGTGCTCACACACAACTCAGGGATTGTCCAGCACATGCACATCTGAGCCTGTCTGTGTTGCAAACACAATAAGTATTCTTCCTGTCCTCCCCCCAGACACAGATGAATGTGCCCATGTGGAGCTCAACAACTGCTCGCCTGAGGCACTCTGCCGCAATACGGAGGGCATGTACAGCTGCACATGTCGCCCTGGGTTCACTGATCTGAGCCCCAACAGTACAGGCACACAGTGCCAGGGTACGTGTCAGGTGCAAACAGACACGGCAACGTGATTAACTACAGCGTATTCACACGATGCATTACTATGTTAGATTAAGTAACGGTAATCAACGTATTCTGTAACACATTTTTTTTTACTTCAGATCTTTTTACATTATTTTAAACCTTTATTCTGGCTTTCAATCTGCTAAGCAACAAAATAATCTTGAAAATTTGCTCTGAGTTGTTTGTATTTTGTGCTTTGCCTTCCATTTCATAGGTGAGTGAATGTCTTGAACTCTGTGTTCAAAAGTGAAAAATGTTGTGTTTTTCAGCTTTCCAAAAGCTGAATAACTGGACCAACACAGCAGTTCCCAGTGTGAACAGCAGTGCTGAGTACAGTGTCTTTCCTTGTCGCTGTAATGGGACACACAACATGACATTAATGGAGACTTGTAACCACAGACCAGGTCAGATGTGCTGTGATCCTGAAGGACAGCCCCACCGTGGCTCCAATACGACACTCCCACTCAGTGGGACACAGATGCACCCAGCAAACAGCACACAGAGCAATCTGACCAGTGACCTCAAGTTGCCATGGAACAGTACTGACCATCTGTCACCCAGTACAGTGGAAGATGCTAGGATAGTGATCCAGAAGAGCACCTCAGAGGATCCAGGGGTCCATGCAATGCCCATGGAGTGGAACAGCACTGCCACTGCTGCTGCACCTGGTGCCTTCTACCTTAGCACAGCTCGATACAAAGACATCTCCAACGGCACATTGATCTCCACACACTGTATGTTACTTACCGTTGCTTTCATTCCTAGATTATAGATACATCATAATGTGCATTTCCAAGCTGGTGTTGTAAGTGTTCTCATGCATATAGTGTTTATTTCTGCTTTAGGTACTTTTGGGTGCTCATGGTCATTTTTCCACCTGCTGTACCTTTACTCTTGCAGGCCCACCGCTTTTCAATGTTCAGGTGACCAATGTCACAAGCTTCACTTTCTCAGTCACTTGGACAGTCCACACCCTCCCTGGGCAACCCTCTCCCATGGAGTCCATTAATCACACATTTCAAGTGCTGCTCCTTCAGGAGTCCCAGGTTCTGAGGAGCACAGAGGTGATGGTGCCTTTCTGGGTTGCTACAAACCTGGAGCCCGGGGTTCTGTACACTGTCAGAATTGTTCCCAGTGGATGCACAAACAACAGCACACCAGTAGAAGAGCATGTGAGGACAGGCAAGTTCCAGTCCCGGGTGCAGCAAGAGGTCTGCTCTTGTAATATTAACCTAGGAGAGCTTGTTTATCAACTCATGAAGTTCATCTTATGTAGATACTGCTGTCCCACTTCCAAATAAAGTAGACCTTGTGGCTGGTGAATTTTACACTGTGTACAAGGTATAGAGCAACTGTGTGATGTGTTTTATTTTCCCAGCTGCGCAGATCCTCAAAGCCAAGACCCGCCTGAGCAATGTGCAGTTCAGAGAGACCTTGTTGAATTCAAGCAGCCAGGACTATCGTGATCTTTGCCGCTCTATTCAGAGTGAGGTGTGTACATAAGTAAATGACATCTTTGTTTGCTTTCATACAAATGCCTTGCTGCTGTTTTGCAAGTGATGTCCTCCATGTGTTACAATATGAGCTCAAAGGTCCTTCTAACCAGTAACTTAACAACAGTCTCTACAGCAACTGTAACTGTTTGTCTTCTTAGAGGCTCGTAAAAATCGAAGGTCTGACCCATGTATATGTCTGTAGAGGCAAAGATGCCATTATAGATAAATCATCTAAGCTGAAGTAATTTTAATGGAAATGACTGCTGTGCAATGTTTTCATGACTCCACTGAAGCTTGGTTGGTAATGCAACACATATAATTAGAAAAATTATTGACCGATAATTAGCATGTACAGTGCTGCATGAAAGTATGCAAAGTCCTTGTGCACCTTTGTTTCACCACAAAATTGTTATTTAATGAGAACCAGTCTTTCTCATCAGGCATAAGTGAGTAATTATCAATTCTAGGTATTGTTTTAGAGGAAATCACATCTGAATTAGAATACAGGTGCCAAGATATGTGAACTCCAAGTTGCATTAGTTAAACCCAATAGGTAAGTAGAATCAAGTGTGTAAATCATAAACATTTGTTCATTTCATTTAAGATTTAATATTTCAATTTTATCTTTATTTTAATATTTTAAACATGAATAGGGGGGTGCGGTGGCGCAGTGGGTTGGACCGGGTCCTGCTCTTCAGTGGGTCTGCGGTTTGAGTCCTGCTTGGGGTGCCTTGTGACGGACTGGTGTCCCGTCCTGGGTGTGTCCCCTCCCTCTCCGGCCTTACGCCCTGTGTTGCTGGGTAGGCTCTGGTTCCCCGTGACCCTGTATGGGACAAGCAGTTCTGAAAATGTGTGTGTGTGTGTGTGTGTGTGTGTGTGTGTGTGTGTGTGTGTGTGTGTGTGTGTGTGTGTGTGTGTGTGTGTGTGTGTGTGTGTGTGTGTGTGTGTGTGTGAGAACATGAATAAGAAAGGGCATGTGGTGGCACAGTGGGTTTGCCCTGTGTCTGCTATCAGGTTGGTCTGGGGTTTGAGTCCTGCTTGGGGTGCATCACAGTGGACTGGTGTACCATCTGGGGTGTGTCCCAGCCTTGTGCCCTATGTTGCCAGGTTAGGCTCTGGTTCACTGTGATCCCACCTGGCACAAACAGTTTCAGACTGTGTGAAATGTGAATAATGACTGTCTCTGCAGGGTTTACATACTTTCAAGCTGTGAGTGCAGGTACTTTATGAAAAAAGTAGTACAAATTGATGATTTTACAAAACTGACCAATAATTCAGTTCAGCGTTGGACCTGTTATGGGGCAGTGTGCAGTGTAACCATCAATCACATGGACTTTTAAGATAATTTTTATCACTGTTCTACAATTGCACATCCAGCTTTATGGGGCTAAATTGGCCTAAATGTAAGAGTCAGTTTCAATGGTTCAGAGGTTAGCAAATAATAATAAAAATAATAATAATAATAATCTTTTCCAACAGATAAGAAGATCGCTATCTGGAGACATACTAGCTCTGCTGGACTTGGGAGTAGTCAAAATTCAAATAGTGGACCTGGCCCCAGGAAGTGTGGTGGTTAGCTATGTGATTGTGTTCCGCCCAGAAGAGAAACTGGACATCAGTAATGTGTCATTTGCCCTTCTGACATCCCTGCAGAACAGTTCCAAATATATAGTGGACAATAGGAACTCTAGTGTGGAAGGTATGATTCATTATTTAAAAAATTATTTTTGCAGCTTATTTAAACCTTAATAAGCGGGATAGCTGGTAGCATAGTGGTTAGAGCAACTGCCTTTGGGCTGAAAGGTTACAGGTTTAATCTCTCAGGTGGCGCAGTGGGTTGGACCGTGGTCCTGCTCTCCGGTGGGTCTGGAGTTTGAGTCCCGCTTGGGGTGCCTTGCGACGGCCTGGCATCCCGTCCTGGGTGTGTCCCCTCCCTCTCTGGCCTTACGCCCTGTGTTACCGGGTAGGCTCCGGTTCCCCGCGACCCCGTATGGGATGAGCGGTTCTGAAGATGGATGGATGGTTACAGGTTTAAGCCTTACCTCTGGCTGTACTACCCTTGAGCAAGGTACTTATCTTGAATTGCTCCAGTTAAAAAAAAAAAAACTAGCTGTATAAATGGGTAAATAATTGTAGCATTGTATATTACTTTGGAGAAATGTGTTAGATAAATGTAATAATAAACAAAAGATATGCTCAACTTGGAGTAAAATAAGAACTTAAAGGTTTGGGTGCTCAAAACGCCCTGTCCTGTGTAGGAGTGGAGCAATTATTGGAGAAAACTCACTTTAAGCTTACCTAAAGATATTTTATTTGATTGGAGCAATTATGGGAGAGCACAGTTTAAGCTTCCTTGAAGATGCTTTAGTTAACCTCTAAAATCTCTAAAAATGAAGATTATGGAGGGCAAATGCTCCTAACTTGTTTGTTGACAGTTCAGCGCTGATGGACTTGACATCACACCTCTTTGTTTTAGGGGCTTTGAGATAAGCAAACTCTCATGAACGCTTGGTGACAAGAACACATGACTGCAACAGGGAGAGGCTTGGCATATTCACTCATTAAACACTCTGCACGCAAATGGCCTTAACGAAGAATTATTTTGCCTGTCACCCAGTTCAATATTTGTATGGCTTTTTCATATTTACAGTCTTTTCCTGTAATCCTTTTATTTACAGTGATCTGTTCTATGTCTGAGGGGGCGCGGTGGCGCAGTGGGTTGGACCGCAGTCCTGCTCTCCGCTGGGTCTGGGGTTCGAATCCCGCTTGGGGTGCCTTGCGACGGACTGGCGTCCCGTCCTGGGTGTGTCCCCTCCCCCTCCGGCCTTACGCCCTGTGTTGCCGGGTTAGGCTCCAGTTCCCCGTGACCCCGTCAGGGACAAGCGGTTCTGAAAGTGTGTGTGTGTGTGTGTGTGTGTTCTATGTCTGTACTTGTCTTTTACTGATTCTCTGTTTAGGGCAATATATTTACGTTTCACTTTGACAGTCCCCATGCCACTATTATATCTGTAGGTCCATTCTGTATGATGTAATTTCCCCATCAATGGCAAGTGTATATATGGTATTTTGTTGGTAACATATGGGTATGCTGAAGAAGGCATCCCTCTGAAACCCATCCATCCTGAAAAATAAAATGTTTTTCAGTAAGCTTGAAGTCTGCTCTCCCATCATTGCTCAGATGTTGGAAAATACAAATATTGTATATTTCAGTAAAAATAAATGCAGTACATGCACATATAATGCTAATATTTGCAATAAATATTAATTTATAAAAGCAAGTGAAGTAACAAGTAGCCTACACATAAGTAATGTAAATAAGAAAGAGTAAATTGTGATCTCTTTTCCCCACAGATTTCGATGAATGCTTTTCAAGACAAATAGACTGCTCACCCTTTGCGTTATGTGTGAACACCTGGGGATCATTCAAATGCATTTGCCCTGATGGATTTATAGACACCAATCCTGACAGACTGGGAAGAACCTGTGAAGGTAGAATTTTCTCATAATACCTTATGGAAATTTAAGTGTTTTGTGAATGCAGCTATAATGAACACAAATTTGAAGAATTTCAAAACTTCGTTGACCATTGTCTGGGTTTTCAGTAGACAACTTGTGAGCTAAACTCTTGAAAGGTCTCAGAGTTTCAATACTTCATTATAGTTTGGAAGGACACAGGGTGCAGGGTGTTTTGTTATCTACATAAATAACACAATTTATATTTAAAAACTCATAAAATGTATATAACTTTATCCTTTGAATTTTGAATTGAATTTTTTTTCAAGCACAAGGTATTGCCAGTCATGATTTTCAAGTGACCTACTACTGTTAACGGTGAACATAGCAGTTTTAGTTTTTCACCAGTAAGGCCTCCCTTCATGGAATATCTGTGTTATCACAAAGAGTAGTAAACTGAGGATATGCCACAGTTTATTGATGTAGAAATGAGGAAACACACCATGCTGACACCAGGGCTATCCTGTCTCAATATGTGCTTGTCATCTATTATGCCACCCATATAGGTTTAACCACTTTGTCCATCTCTGTATCATCCTGTTACCAGGCAACATTAAAACACAAAACAGCTGTGGGCCATATATTGAATACGTCAGTCCTTACCACCAGGTTGTGATGCTATTTCACAATGTAATAGCATGTTGATAATGTACCCCACCTCCAATGTCCAGTCACGCATTCCGCTCAAAATAACTTTTATTACTATGGAAAAATGTCACAACCATTTTGGCATTGAGATCAGTAATAAATTAAGATCTGGGTGGAACATACACACTGTAGTGTTGATGGTGTTGTTTCACCTGGGTCAACGTGTTTTTTGTTTTACCATCCTAACACTTACGAATACAATATGCTTGCAGTACATTGACGATGTATTGCAGTTTTCCTGTGTGAATTACATGAAGCTGCAATACCAGAAAAATGTAGTGTTCAATACTGAAATTTCTTGTCTGCTCAATATTTTACCTACTGTATTGCACTCTTGTGCCACTTCTGAAGATCTTTAAGGACTTTAGTGAAATTTGCTAATCACCCCAATTTCTAAAAACTGAGAAATGCACTCCTCTACACATGCCATAGATTCTTTTGAGAGTACACAAAAAGTATGTGCAATAACTATGTTGTTGATTGGTTGATTTGTGATGTCGTGTTGTGTCACAAAGCAACAGCACACCCAACAATATCAGAAAAAAAATTTCACCATACAGATAGAAAGATAACAGTGAAATAACCATGCCCTTCTTTTTGCACAGCCTCATATTGAAGGAAGATATCTCTACAAATAAACTGGAATTAATTTGAGAATTTATCTGTGGAATTAACACAATAAAAAGTAGTTTTGCATGTTTTTCCAGGGTGGTTCTCAATTTGGTGATGTTATTAAAAAATAGAAATATCAACCCAAAGTGTTCTTTTTTTTAAAAAAAAGAGAAAACAATACCATTAAACAATGTCTAATGGAATAATCAAAAATTATAAGCGATAAAGTCAAACAATCTTTAAAAAAAAAATTCTAAGATTCTGTGAGTTGAAAGATAAAGGTTGTGTGGGTTGATATATTAATATAAAATATTTACCATATGCATCGAGGGGTGCGGTGGCGCAGTGGGTTGGACCGCAGTCCTGCTCTCCGGTGGGTCTGGGGTTCGAGTCCTGCTTGGGGTGCCTTGCGACAGACTGGCGTCCTGTCCTGGGTGTGTACCCTCCCCTTCCGGCCTTACGCCCTGTGTTACCGGGTAGGCTCTGGTTCCCCGTGACCCCGTATGGGACAAGCGGTTCTGAAAATGTGTGTGTGTGTATTTACCATATGCATATAATTTAGTAAACTTCTCTCAGTGAAAATATGTATTTTTCATAATTCATGGTTTGAACTTGTTTCTTCTCTTATGCTTTTCACCTCTATGTACTCACTCTATGAATCCACCACTGCCTGTCTGGAACTGACCACTGCAGCCAAGAGTCCAAGAATTTCCCCCAGGAGTCCTGCTATGCCCTTTGTGAATCTAACGTTTTCCTCTTGGAGTCCCACAGTTTCCTCTTGGAATCGCACCGATTCCTCTGGGAATCCAGCAGTTTCCTCTGGGAATCCAACTTTTTCCTCTGGAAATCCCACCGTTTCCTCTGGGAGTCCAGCGGTTTCCTCTGGGAATCCAGCTGTTACTTCCAAAAGCAGCAACTCAGTCTCACTTGTGAGAGATCCTTCACATTCAGGGGCTGTCACTGTTGAGTGCAAAGCCAATGAAATCTTTGTAACCGTAGCAAGAGAGTTCCTTAGGATCAGGAGTATAGCAGAGAGCTCTTTGTACCTTGGAAGGCCAGACTGTGGGGTAACATATGGGAATGAAAGTCATGTCCAGCTGAATGCCACCTGGGAGAAGTGCAACACGCAGTTTGTTCATGTAAGGAAATATCCTCTAAGTACTGCCACCACCATCACAGCTTATTGAAGCACCACAGATTCTTAGATTCTTATGTCATCATAAAAGGACTGTCAATAGTGTGGTGAAACACAAACATACATTTAATGTTTAAGCAGGTCTGAAACAACACCCTTGAGAAAGTTAATTAATGTGAACTGCTTCAGTTAAATATCCAGCGGTGTATATGGCCAAAA
This sequence comes from Scleropages formosus, assembly GCF_900964775.1. Taxonomy (NCBI): domain Eukaryota; kingdom Metazoa; phylum Chordata; class Actinopteri; order Osteoglossiformes; family Osteoglossidae; genus Scleropages; species Scleropages formosus. The sequence continues at coordinate 16,459,181 of NC_041809.1, forward strand.
ATGTACATTTTTTAAAAAGTGATTCCTCAACAACAAAATAATCTAGTTAGTAAATGAAAAAAGTAATGCCTTTTGCAGATTTAAGTATACTGTTAAAAAATAGCAGATAAGACTGAATATCTCTCTTTTAATACGTTTTGCTGTTTTTCTTTCCAGAACAGCACTCATAGCACCGCACAAGTAATTTTATTCAGTAACTTAACTTCTGGCTTAATTATGACTTCTCCCAAAGTTTACTTAGAGATACCAATCATGTGCACATATGGGAGGAACATACTAATTTCTACAGGACTCACCCCTATTGGGTAAGAGAAGTATATGGATTTAATATTTCACGTATTGTTCTTCATTTTAAACTGTAACTTTGGTGAGAAAAAAATGCATGAATTCAACTGAACTTTTAGTGAAGATTGGGGATTTGTCAACTTAAGAGCCAAGTCATTATTTGTGTTTGGACAGAACCTTATAACCAGTAAACCCCCAGCTTTTTACAGTAAAGTTATGAGTCCCTGTCTCTAGTGAATATTTTCTTCTTTGATGAGTACTCTTTTCTTTCTCAAAAGGATTGACATGATCAAAGACATAGTTGAGGGATCTGGAACATTTCATGTGAGCTTTCAGCTGCTCAATGGCACTTTCCCACTTCCCCAAAACCACACACTGTCTCCCAATGAAGAAGTTGTCATTGAAATAGGAATCAATACCACTGTGCCACAACTCAAGCTCATAACCAAGAGATGCTGGGCGACCCCATCCAGTAATCCATTAGACACAACAAGCTATGAATTCCTGAAAAACGGGTAAGGAATTTTATCCTGTTATATTTGATAGGCTGAAAATTACATGGGCCTGTTTGAAATTTCATATCTATGGTAAAATGCAAATCTCTTTCCCTACTCTTCAGCTGTCCTGTCACTGGCACATTCACAACAGTTTTACAGAATGGGAATTCCAGTAGGTCTCGTCTCTCTGTTCGCATTTTTTCTGTCGTGGAAGAGATTGTTATCTACCTGCACTGTCAAATTCAAATCTGTGTTGAGACTACAGCAGATATCTGCAAATCCGTGAGTCTCTCCACATTTCTACATTATATAACTCTAACCCACATTTTTCACTCCATAACCATTTGTGGCCCATTGGGACATGCTGGGTTCAGATGGTATCTATTCTTCTTTCTTCAAATCAGAAAAGACTAACTCATTCATCAGAGATAATAAAAAAATCTCCCTTTCCCTCCAGGACTGCAGGGAGCGCACTGAAAGGACTGCTAATATAGTTGGCACCAGCAGAGCATCTTGTGGACCCATCTATAAGTCTCCAAATGGTGAGCTGTTTGTCCATCAATCTGATGACAGTGTGGAAAGGATGAAGGTTCTCATTGCTAGGAATGGTTTACTGGAAGCACTCACAAATGGAAATCATTTGTTTCTAAGTTCAAGCATTTTTGGCAGGTATTTGAAAACTTAGCACTTTAATTTGTTGTCAAGAGTGTCAGTACTAGAGATAAGTTGTATCAGTTTGCCAAACTGCTTGTGCATAATAACTGTTAGTTGTCTTAGGATGACATGTGACTTTTGACTCTCCCGCTTCAAAAGGATCATCCACTGGGAAGACTGCTTCCTTTCAAGATGTGGGATTAATCATACTGGGGTTAGCTCTAGTTCTTCTCACCATCCTTGTGGCTCTAGCAGTCATCTTCTACTACCGGAGTAGAATTGGACATTACAACTTCAGTTTCAAGCAAAAGCAAGAGAAATTCACCTATCACATTTTTGACACATGAATTCAACGTGCCCCCGTTTTGCACTGGTTTTTAAAGCTATTCAGTTACTGGCTCTTGCTGTGCAATGTTCAACATTATATAAATATAGCATTTACCACTGATTGCAACTGATAATTTTATGTTATGACCAGTTGTGTGTTTCTAAAATGTAATTTAGTTTTAGCATAAAGAATACACATGTGCATGTACAAGAACTTACAAACTGAAAAACATTTCTTTGTAGTTTCACTCTGTTAGCACTCATCTGTTATTCAATATTATACCTGTAATCAAAGTGTCTTAGAAAATCGTTAATGTGTTGCACTAAAAATATATTACATTTCCTCAATGAAATGCATAGCTCTGTGTATATAGTGTGCAGCCTAATGCTGGAATTGAGGTATAACATCTAAAACTTAAAATATAATATTTTGTCCAATAAATTATCCAGTTCAACAAAATGTGAACCTGAAAAGCATTTATAACAACGATTTTTGCAGATAACAAGATACATGCTCAGGTTATTATTATGAAGTTAGGCATTAAAAATCTTATGTTAAATCTTAGGACTTGCACTACTCACCCAGAATGTCTACTTGAATAAGACATTCCTTTTATATCTTATGGCCTCATCAGCATGTATGGTGATATTTCATAACACATTTTTTGTTGCAGCAACAATCAAGCTGTTATAAATGTGACTTTCAGATACGATCCATAACTAAATTATTGTGGCAAGAAAGATGAATAAGTTATGTCAGTGCTACAAGATATACCAGGAACTTTTTACCTTGACATATGTCATCACAACACTGAGTTTTTTAAGTTAAAGAAATTAAATAGTAGGCTTTATATCCATGATATGTGTGCTTGTGACTCAACATAGTGTAAAAAAAAACATGAATGAATTATGTATAACAAAGAGTTTATTTGAGAAGTCTTAGAAGATTCCACAACAATTTGCATGATAACTTTATAATATATAGGAAAACCTCTTTATGTTATATGAGACAGGAATAATACATCCCAGAAAGCTTATTACCTCCTGTAATTTAGGACTTCTGTTAAACTGCTTTGAAAAAGTAAAATACAGTACAAAGTAGACAGCAAAGTAGACGGAGGATGCTGGGATGAGGAACATTTTAATTCAGTCAGTAACGATAGTTAAAAACAGTTATGCACCAATGGACAATTAAATAACAAACATTCACATAAATTAAAACAACATTGCTAACTGGATACATTTAATGCCCCTTTCATCTAATTTATAAACAATAAAGTTGTCTCATACAGGTGGTTGAAGTATGACCTCAGAAGAGAACTTTCAAAATACTGTATGTGTATATTTTACATAACTGGGAATGAACTGGGAATTACAACTGTTAGAATTTCTTGCTTGTTTAAACAGTAATCTCACATTACTTTCAGTCATAATAGTTCAACACAAAAAATCTGTACCTGATAGTCTGTGAGTATACTTTTCCTGCTTTAAAAAAAGAAATCCAAAATATTTTCAGAATTTTAAAATATCATATGCAGAATTCAAGAACGATCTCATTAGAATTTTACAACTAGTATTACGATACAACTGTATTGCTTTAAGTTTTTTATTATGTTAAGTTTTTAGTGATTCAGACTATTCACTGGTCAATAAGAAATAGGACTAAAACAATGTATTGTAGCAGAATCATGCCTCAGTCTTTCCACCTTGTAGTGGCACCTTGAATAAATTCTCACTGAATGCACAGAACACTAAAAATGACTGATTAGAACTGCCAGGCTGTGAAGCAACAGTCTGGAAGTGCTGTTCCTGTATACTCTGCTAATTTAATCATTTTAACCAGCTGGATAAAAGCTGTCTGCCATGTTTACACAGACCAAAACAAAATACAAACCAAAAGGATACTAGAAATCTGACAGGGAAAAGTTTTTATGACAGCCACGGTGAAGGGGTTGAACCAGCTGGCTGTTCTCCATCAGATACATACTGACTCACCTGTACAAATGAGGAAACTCACTCTGAGTGTTATAAAAGAGAGTGAAAGCACAGCCAAATTAGATGTTCAAGAGGCAACGAACAGCAAAGATGAAAATAAATATCTGCTGGATTTACCACGGTCTTTCTTTTATATGTGAGTGTGATTTATATTCTTTTTGTATTTAATATAAACTAGTATTTAATAAGAGGGGTGTGGTGGTGCAGTGGGTTGGACCGCAGTCCTGCTCTCCAGTGGGTCTGGGGTTCGAGTCCCCCTTGGGGTGCCTTGCGACGGACTGGCGTCCCGTCCTGGGTGTGTCCCCTCCCCCTCCGGCCTTCCGCCCTGTGTTGCCGGGTGGGCTCCGGTTCCCCGTGACCCCGTATGGGACAAGCGGTTCTGAAAATGTGTGTGTGTGTGTGTGTAGTATTTAATAACTGATAATGTGAATTTTTATGTTGGTGTTCCATCATTTTCAATTTTCACAAAGATTAAGTTATATCCAAAAGTGAAATGTAGCAAAAAATCTGTTAATGTCTCTTTCTGTAAATTTTTAAATCTTTTTATATTCCTAACCTCCTGACGGTTCCTCAGTTTCCATGATGCTGATGTTGATACAGAAAAGTACACACACACACACACACACATTTTCAGAACCACTTGTCCCATACGGGGTCACGGGGAACCAGAGCCTACCCGGTAACACAGGGCGTAAGGCCAGAGGGGGAGGAGACACACCCGGGAGGGGACACACCCAGGACGGGACACACCCAGGACGGGACGCGAGTCCGTCGCAAGGCACCCCAAGCAGGACTCGAACCCCAGACCTACCAGAGAGCAGGACTGGGGTCCAACCCACTGCGCCACTGCACCCCCTTCTACAGAAAAGTATCATCATATAAACAGACATAATCAGAAATCATCAACATTGCAACACACTGAATTGGTTTAGTCAGGGGGTGCGGTGGCGCAGTGGCGCAGTGGGTTGGACCACAGTCTTCCTCTCTGGTGGGTCTGGGGTTCGAGTCCCGTTTGGGGTGCCTTGTAACAGACTGGCATCCCGTCCTGGGTGTGTCCCCTCCGGCCTTGTGCCCTCTGTTGCCGGGTTGGCTCCGGTTCCCCACGACCCCATATGGGACAAGCGGTTCTGAAAATGTGTGTGTGAATTGGTTTAACAGGTCCAGAAAGACCACACTTTAGTTGGAAGTATAATTCTTAAAGAGTTAATATAACAAAAAAAGCCTATCTTCATTGAAAATACTTGCATTTCTTACACATGTATGTAGAATGGGTTTAGCCAAAAGTTTAGTAGTTTTATTTATAGTTGTGCCAGTTAAAACTGCTTTTTATATGTATTACAATGAATTGTGTTGAAGGAAAATATAACTATTTGCATTAAATTATGGAGTCTAAGAAGTAGTTTCTTCATTTAGGAAGTTTCTTAAAATGAGAGCTGTGTATTAACGTGTGCTTAATCTAGATCTAGCACTGGGCCTTGTGGAGTTTTTCTTATTTAAAAGTCTTTACCGTTTGTATTAACTGCCATGAATGCCACACCATTAAAACTATTCGAGAACAGATAACAATGCAGTTTATGAAGTGAGTGGGTGTGAGCTTCAATGATATGAACATGTAAAAAAAATAGTGTGCAGCCTATGGTGTCTTTCTTTTTAACACACACACACACACATTTTCAGAACCACTTGTCCCATACGGGGTCACGGGGAACCGGAGCCTACCCGGCAACACAGGGCGTAAGGCCGGAGGGGGAAGGGGACACACCCAGGACGGGACGCCAGTCCGCCGCAAGGCACCCCAAGCGGGACTCGAACCCCAGACCCACTGGAGAGTAGGACCTGGTCCAACCCACTGCACCACCGCGCCCCCCTCTGTTCTTTTTAACAGATAAGATAAAATAGAACTTTATTCATCCCGAAGGAAATTCTTGTGCCAGAGATTGCTCAAACAGATTAACCACAGCAATTAAACACACACACACACACACACTTCCTGAACTGCCTGTCCCATACGGGGTCACGGGGAACTGGAGCCTAACCCGGTAACTCAGGGCATAAGGCTAGAGGGGGAGGGGACACACCCAGGACTGGACACCAGTCTGTCGCAAGGCACCCCAAGTGGGACTGGAACCGCAAACCCACCAGAGAACAGGACCTGGTCCAACCCACTGCGCCACCACGCCCCCTTAACAATTAAATATAAAAGTAAAAAAAAAAAAAACAGATGCTGATCTGAAACAGATGCTTGTTTCAGATAAGAATGTAGAAGCAAGAGCAATATGTGTTTCTAATTCACAGCAATGATGGCAAACATTCCAGCACCAGCAATGGTCAAAGGTCTGGGATTATCTGACATGGGGTTAAGTTCATTGCTTCAGACATTGTGCGTAAATTTATTAGACTGATGTCAAGTGAGACTGGAACAGAGACTTCTTTTACTAATGAAGATAATTTTCTCCTTTTTTCAAGAGGATGAAAATGAACATTTACGAATACTTCAAAAATTGAAAAAGACAATCTTAAACAATGGATACAGAATCCTGTATACCTTCAGCCCCAAACACTTTCAAAGAGCATGAGCTAAGTTTGTAATATAGCAGAAAGTTCCATGTTATCTTCTCCATCTGATATTCAATTCAATTCAGTTCAATTCAGTTCAATTTATTTTTATAGAGTGCTCTTCTCACACAGTGACACAGAATGTGGAACAAAGGATCCCTGGCATAATACAAAGAAAAATTTGGCTATATATTAAATTACAATAATAACTATGAAATTATTAAAGCTGTAAGTAAACCAACTGTCCACAGAGGAAAGGAACAAAAATCTCCCATCCGCAAGGCAAGGGAGAAAAAACCTCTGGGGGTCCAAGACTCAGTGGCTGCCCACGCCTTTTGGGCATTCTGGAATGTTGACTTTCAATCACACACACACACACACACACACATTTTCAGAACCGCTTGTCCCTTACGGGGTCACGGGGAACCGGAGCCTACCCGGCAACACAGGGCGTAAGGCCAGAGGGGGAAGGGGACACACCTAGGACGGGACGCCAGTCCGCCGCAAGGCACCCCAAGCGGGACTTGAACCCCAGACCCACCGGAGAGCAGGACTGCAGTCCAACCCACTGCGCCACCGCACCCCTGACTTTCAATCAATTGACAATTATTTATAACATTGTTGCTAAGTGCTAATAACTTGACGTCCCGGTTCTCATAGGCGCACATTGTCCATCATACCATGAAGTCATCAGCTTCTGTCAACATGAAGTGCTGGTATCATAGCCAGTCTCCTCAGGTCTCATCATTTTAACAAGATAGAAAGGGTTAGTAACTGATAACATAACGAGATTAGAGAGCTTTACACAGAAAAAGCAACACAACAAACAGGATTTATATCGGTCATCAGTATGCCAGAGTGAAGATAGAAATCTTTAACCTGGATTTAAAGGCTGAGACAGAATACTCCTGACAGTAACTGGCAAACTCTTCCAGTGTTCAAACACTTAGAAACCTGTATCCAATAAACAAAGTCAATGTTCTGGAACATAAGAATCAATAATGTTTATAGGGTAAGCGGGAGCAATGCCTTTTCTCTGCGGATCTTACAGTTTAAAAGTGGGATTTTATAATCCACTTGAATTTAACTGGAAGTCAATGCAACGAATGAAGTACCAGTGTTACGTGCTTAAGTTTAGTGTTACTCAACGATCTCCTCTTAGTAACCCAGTCACTGTTAGAGCAGCCAGGAGTACGAGGCCTCTCATTAACTGCTTTGGGGCTTGCAATGGCTAATGCTGAGTTGGACACCATAGAAGAATCAGGACACATTGAGTCCAACCACATCTTCGTCTCTCTAATAGTAATAAAATTCTTTATGCTCCCTTCGAAATAGTGGACTATCTGCAACAAGTCATTCCTTGCTACGTTATTTCAATCAAATGAAATAATCAACAATATCAAAACATGCAACTAAGAAGAACATATTAGATTACACAACACAGGTGGACAGCTTGTGAGGACAACAGCAATTCAAGTTCAACTCACTCAGAGAACGACAGTCCATCTCTAACTGTCAAACAGAGTGCCTTGAGCACATTCTACATTTGAAATAGAGTTAAGAAAAATTACATTTACTCCATATGACTTCACAGGTATGGTCTCTGGATCTGCACTCACCACACCCCACGTAGAGTCCAGTGCAGTTACACGTGTGACCTCTGGATCTGCAACAACAATCAATGACATTCCGACGCACTCTGCTTCTCAAACTTCAGCGGCGTCTTCAGCACCTGTAATTTCAGTGACCTCTTCCGTGGGAGCTACAGCAGAATCAGAATACAGCACAGCACAAGAAAGCACACTGAGTGACACTGCAACAAGTAAACCGTTGAGCGAGTCAACTTCTCAAGACACAGAAATGACGCCCGAGATGACCCGCACTTCGGATGTACCCCGTACAAGCCTGACGGGCGCTTCTTCGAGCACCACGGGTTCTGCAGAAAATGAGACATCGGAACCAGTGCCATCAGTCACTACAGTTTCTACCGAAATTCCACTATATTCCTCATCAACAGCAGCTCCTTTGGAAAGTAGTGCCTCCACAATCATTGGAACCGAAGTGTCCTCTACTCCAGAGTCTTCTAGTGTTGTGACAGAAGCTGTAAGTTTACAAACAGATGCGGCTACATCAGAATCGGCTCGTAGTACGTCTGGCTCATCCTCGACTCCACCTTCAGCTGATTTCTCCTCAGCACCTACTTCTGTTGGTACAACAGTTTTTGATTCAACCGTGTCAGAATTCACCGACCCGGCTAGTACGGAGCAACTGTCAAGTACTCTGCCTCAAATGACAGCACTCACCACACCCCACGTAGAGTCCAGTGCAGTTACACGTGTGACCTCTGGATCTGCAACAACAATCAATGACATTCCGACGCACTCTGCTTCTCAAACTTCAGCGGCGTCTTCAGCACCTGTAATTTCAGTGACCTCTTCCGTGGGAGCTACAGCAGAATCAGAATACAGCACAGCACAAGAAAGCACACTGAGTGACACTGCAACAAGTAAACCGTTGAGCGAGTCAACTTCTCAAGACACAGAAATGACGCCCGAGATGACCCGCACTTCGGATGTACCCCGTACAAGCCTGACGGGCGCTTCTTCGAGCACCACGGGTTCTGCAGAAAATGAGACATCGGAACCAGTGCCATCAGTCACTACAGTTTCTACCGAAATTCCACTATATTCCTCATCAACAGCAGCTCCTTTGGAAAGTAGTGCCTCCACAATCATTGGAACCGAAGTGTCCTCTACTCCAGAGTCTTCTAGTGTTGTGACAGAAGCTGTAAGTTTACAAACAGATGCGGCTACATCAGAATCGGCTCGTAGTACGTCTGGCTCATCCTCGACTCCACCTTCAGCTGATTTCTCCTCAGCACCTACTTCTGTTGGTACAACAGTTTTTGATTCAACCGTGTCAGAATTCACTGACCCGGCTAGTACGGAGCAACTGTCAAGTACTCTGCCTCAAATGACAGCACTCACCACACCCCACGTAGAGTCCAGTGCAGTTACACGTGTGACCTCTGGATCTGCAACAACAATCAATGACATTCCGACGCACTCTGCTTCTCAAACTTCAGCGGCGTCTTCAGCACCTGTAATTTCAGTGACCTCTTCCGTGGGAGCTACAGCAGAATCAGAATACAGCACAGCACAAGAAAGCACACTGAGTGACACTGCAACAAGTAAACCGTTGAGCGAGTCAACTTCTCAAGACACAGAAATGACGCCCGAGATGTCCCGCACTTCGGATGTACCCCGTACAAGCCTGACGGGCGCTTCTTCGAGCACCACGGGTTCTGCAGAAAATGAGACATCGGAACCAGTGCCATCAGTCACTACAGTTTCTACCGAAATTCCACTATATTCCTCATCAACAGCAGCTCCTTTGGAAAGTAGTGCCTCCACAATCATTGGAACCGAAGTGTCCTCTTCTCCAGAGTCTTCTAGTGTTGTGACAGAAGCTGTAAGTTTACAAACAGATGCGGCTACATCAGAATCGGCTCGTAGTACGTCTGGCTCATCCTCGACTCCACCTTCAGCTGATTTCTCCTCAGCACCTACTTCTGTTGGTACAACAGTTTTTGATTCAACCGTGTCAGAATTCACCGACCCGGCTAGTACGGAGCAACTGTCAAGTACTCTGCCTCAAATGACAGCACTCACCACACCCCACGTAGAGTCCAGTGCAGTTACACGTGTGACCTCTGGATCTGCAACAACAATCAATGACATTCCGACGCACTCTGCTTCTCAAACTTCAGCGGCGTCTTCAGCACCTGTAATTTCAGTGACCTCTTCCGTGGGAGCTACAGCAGAATCAGAATACAGCACAGCACAAGAAAGCACACTGAGTGACACTGCAACAAGTAAACCGTTGAGCGAGTCAACTTCTCAAGACACAGAAATGACGCCCGAGATGACCCGCACTTCGGATGTACCCCGTACAAGCCTGACGGGCGCTTCTTCGAGCACCACGGGTTCTGCAGAAAATGAGACATCGGAACCAGTGCCATCAGTCACTACAGTTTCTACCGAAATTCCACTATATTCCTCATCAACAGCAGCTCCTTTGGAAAGTAGTGCCTCCACAATCATTGGAACCGAAGTGTCCTCTACTCCAGAGTCTTCTAGTGTTGTGACAGAAGCTGTAAGTTTACAAACAGATGCGGCTACATCAGAATCGGCTCGTAGTACGTCTGGCTCATCCTCGACTCCACCTTCAGCTGATTTCTCCTCAGCACCTACTTCTGTTGGTACAACAGTTTTTGATTCAACCGTGTCAGAATTCACCGACCCGGCTAGTACGGAGCAACTGTCAAGTACTCTGCCTCAAATGACAGCACTCACCACACCCCACGTAGAGTCCAGTGCAGTTACACGTGTGACCTCTGGATCTGCAACAACAATCAATGACATTCCGACGCACTCTGCTTCTCAAACTTCAGCGGCGTCTTCAGCACCTGTAATTTCAGTGACCTCTTCCGTGGGAGCTACAGCAGAATCAGAATACAGCACAGCACAAGAAAGCACACTGAGTGACACTGCAACAAGTAAACCGTTGAGCGAGTCAACTTCTCAAGACACAGAAATGACGCCCGAGATGACCCGCACTTCGGATGTACCCCGTACAAGCCTGACGGGCGCTTCTTCGAGCACCACGGGTTCTGCAGAAAATGAGACATCGGAACCAGTGCCATCAGTCACTACAGTTTCTACCGAAATTCCACTATATTCCTCATCAACAGCAGCTCCTTTGGAAAGTAGTGCCTCCACAATCATTGGAACCGAAGTGTCCTCTACTCCAGAGTCTTCTAGTGTTGTGACAGAAGCTGTAAGTTTACAAACAGATGCGGCTACATCAGAATCGGCTCGTAGTACGTCTGGCTCATCCTCGACTCCACCTTCAGCTGATTTCTCCTCAGCACCTACTTCTGTTGGTACAACAGTTTTTGATTCAACCGTGTCAGAATTCACCGACCCGGCTAGTACGGAGCAACTGTCAAGTACTCTGCCTCAAATGACAGCACTCACCACACCCCACGTAGAGTCCAGTGCAGTTACACGTGTGACCTCTGGATCTGCAACAACAATCAATGACATTCCGACGCACTCTGCTTCTCAAACTTCAGCGGCGTCTTCAGCACCTGTAATTTCAGTGACCTCTTCCGTGGGAGCTACAGCAGAATCAGAATACAGCACAGCACAAGAAAGCACACTGAGTGACACTGCAACAAGTAAACCGTTGAGCGAGTCAACTTCTCAAGACACAGAAATGACGCCCGAGATGACCCGCACTTCGGATGTACCCCGTACAAGCCTGACGGGCGCTTCTTCGAGCACCACGGGTTCTGCAGAAAATGAGACATCGGAACCAGTGCCATCAGTCACTACAGTTTCTACCGAAATTCCACTATATTCCTCATCAACAGCAGCTCCTTTGGAAAGTAGTGCCTCCACAATCATTGGAACCGAAGTGTCCTCTTCTCCAGAGTCTTCTAGTGTTGTGACAGAAGCTGTAAGTTTACAAACAGATGCGGCTACATCAGAATCGGCTCGTAGTACGTCTGGCTCATCCTCGACTCCACCTTCAGCTGATTTCTCCTCAGCACCTACTTCTGTTGGTACAACAGTTTTTGATTCAACCGTGTCAGAATTCACTGACCCGGCTAGTACGGAGCAACTGTCAAGTACTCTGCCTCAAATGACAGCACTCACCACACCCCACGTAGAGTCCAGTGCAGTTACACGTGTGACCTCTGGATCTGCAACAACAATCAATGACATTCCGACGCACTCTGCTTCTCAAACTTCAGCGGCGTCTTCAGCACCTGTAATTTCAGTGACCTCTTCCGTGGGAGCTACAGCAGAATCAGAATACAGCACAGCACAAGAAAGCACACTGAGTGACACTGCAACAAGTAAACCGTTGAGCGAGTCAACTTCTCAAGACACAGAAATGACGCCCGAGATGTCCCGCACTTCGGATGTACCCCGTACAAGCCTGACGGGCGCTTCTTCGAGCACCACGGGTTCTGCAGAAAATGAGACATCGGAACCAGTGCCATCAGTCACTACAGTTTCTACCGAAATTCCACTATATTCCTCATCAACAGCAGCTCCTTTGGAAAGTAGTGCCTCCACAATCATTGGAACCGAAGTGTCCTCTACTCCAGAGTCTTCTAGTGTTGTGACAGAAGCTGTAAGTTTACAAACAGATGCGGCTACATCAGAATCGGCTCGTAGTACGTCTGGCTCATCCTCGACTCCACCTTCAGCTGATTTCTCCTCAGCACCTACTTCTGTTGGTACAACAGTTTTTGATTCAACCGTGTCAGAATTCACCGACCCGGCTAGTACGGAGCAACTGTCAAGTACTCTGCCTCAAATGACAGCACTCACCACACCCCACGTAGAGTCCAGTGCAGTTACACGTGTGACCTCTGGATCTGCAACAACAATCAATGACATTCCGACGCACTCTGCTTCTCAAACTTCAGCGGCGTCTTCAGCACCTGTAATTTCAGTGACCTCTTCCGTGGGAGCTACAGCAGAATCAGAATACAGCACAGCACAAGAAAGCACACTGAGTGACACTGCAACAAGTAAACCGTTGAGCGAGTCAACTTCTCAAGACACAGAAATGACGCCCGAGATGACCCGCACTTCGGATGTACCCCGTACAAGCCTGACGGGCGCTTCTTCGAGCACCACGGGTTCTGCAGAAAATGAGACATCGGAACCAGTGCCATCAGTCACTACAGTTTCTACCGAAATTCCACTATATTCCTCATCAACAGCAGCTCCTTTGGAAAGTAGTGCCTCCACAATCATTGGAACCGAAGTGTCCTCTACTCCAGAGTCTTCTAGTGTTGTGACAGAAGCTGTAAGTTTACAAACAGATGCGGCTACATCAGAATCGGCTCGTAGTACGTCTGGCTCATCCTCGACTCCACCTTCAGCTGATTTCTCCTCAGCACCTACTTCTGTTGGTACAACAGTTTTTGATTCAACCGTGTCAGAATTCACCGACCCGGCTAGTACGGAGCAACTGTCAAGTACTCTGCCTCAAATGACAGCACTCACCACACCCCACGTAGAGTCCAGTGCAGTTACACGTGTGACCTCTGGATCTGCAACAACAATCAATGACATTCCGACGCACTCTGCTTCTCAAACTTCAGCGGCGTCTTCAGCACCTGTAATTTCAGTGACCTCTTCCGTGGGAGCTACAGCAGAATCAGAATACAGCACAGCACAAGAAAGCACACTGAGTGACACTGCAACAAGTAAACCGTTGAGCGAGTCAACTTCTCAAGACACAGAAATGACGCCCGAGATGACCCGCACTTCGGATGTACCCCGTACAAGCCTGACGGGCGCTTCTTCGAGCACCACGGGTTCTGCAGAAAATGAGACATCGGAACCAGTGCCATCAGTCACTACAGTTTCTACCGAAATTCCACTATATTCCTCATCAACAGCAGCTCCTTTGGAAAGTAGTGCCTCCACAATCATTGGAACCGAAGTGTCCTCTTCTCCAGAGTCTTCTAGTGTTGTGACAGAAGCTGTAAGTTTACAAACAGATGCGGCTACATCAGAATCGGCTCGTAGTACGTCTGGCTCATCCTCGACTCCACCTTCAGCTGATTTCTCCTCAGCACCTACTTCTGTTGGTACAACAGTTTTTGATTCAACCGTGTCAGAATTCACCGACCCGGCTAGTACGGAGCAACTGTCAAGTACTCTGCCTCAAATGACAGCACTCACCACACCCCACGTAGAGTCCAGTGCAGTTACACGTGTGACCTCTGGATCTGCAACAACAATCAATGACATTCCGACGCACTCTGCTTCTCAAACTTCAGCGGCGTCTTCAGCACCTGTAATTTCAGTGACCTCTTCCGTGGGAGCTACAGCAGAATCAGAATACAGCACAGCACAAGAAAGCACACTGAGTGACACTGCAACAAGTAAACCGTTGAGCGAGTCAACTTCTCAAGACACAGAAATGACGCCCGAGATGACCCGCACTTCGGATGTACCCCGTACAAGCCTGACGGGCGCTTCTTCGAGCACCACGGGTTCTGCAGAAAATGAGACATCGGAACCAGTGCCATCAGTCACTACAGTTTCTACCGAAATTCCACTATATTCCTCATCAACAGCAGCTCCTTTGGAAAGTAGTGCCTCCACAATCATTGGAACCGAAGTGTCCTCTACTCCAGAGTCTTCTAGTGTTGTGACAGAAGCTGTAAGTTTACAAACAGATGCGGCTACATCAGAATCGGCTCGTAGTACGTCTGGCTCATCCTCGACTCCACCTTCAGCTGATTTCTCCTCAGCACCTACTTCTGTTGGTACAACAGTTTTTGATTCAACCGTGTCAGAATTCACCGACCCGGCTAGTACGGAGCAACTGTCAAGTACTCTGCCTCAAATGACAGCACTCACCACACCCCACGTAGAGTCCAGTGCAGTTACACGTGTGACCTCTGGATCTGCAACAACAATCAATGACATTCCGACGCACTCTGCTTCTCAAACTTCAGCGGCGTCTTCAGCACCTGTAATTTCAGTGACCTCTTCCGTGGGAGCTACAGCAGAATCAGAATACAGCACAGCACAAGAAAGCACACTGAGTGACACTGCAACAAGTAAACCGTTGAGCGAGTCAACTTCTCAAGACACAGAAATGACGCCCGAGATGACCCGCACTTCGGATGTACCCCGTACAAGCCTGACGGGCGCTTCTTCGAGCACCACGGGTTCTGCAGAAAATGAGACATCGGAACCAGTGCCATCAGTCACTACAGTTTCTACCGAAATTCCACTATATTCCTCATCAACAGCAGCTCCTTTGGAAAGTAGTGCCTCCACAATCATTGGAACCGAAGTGTCCTCTTCTCCAGAGTCTTCTAGTGTTGTGACAGAAGCTGTAAGTTTACAAACAGATGCGGCTACATCAGAATCGGCTCGTAGTACGTCTGGCTCATCCTCGACTCCACCTTCAGCTGATTTCTCCTCAGCACCTACTTCTGTTGGTACAACAGTTTTTGATTCAACCGTGTCAGAATTCACTGACCCGGCTAGTACGGAGCAACTGTCAAGTACTCTGCCTCAAATGACAGCACTCACCACACCCCACGTAGAGTCCAGTGCAGTTACACGTGTGACCTCTGGATCTGCAACAACAATCAATGACATTCCGACGCACTCTGCTTCTCAAACTTCAGCGGCGTCTTCAGCACCTGTAATTTCAGTGACCTCTTCCGTGGGAGCTACAGCAGAATCAGAATACAGCACAGCACAAGAAAGCACACTGAGTGACACTGCAACAAGTAAACCGTTGAGCGAGTCAACTTCTCAAGACACAGAAATGACGCCCGAGATGTCCCGCACTTCGGATGTACCCCGTACAAGCCTGACGGGCGCTTCTTCGAGCACCACGGGTTCTGCAGAAAATGAGACATCGGAACCAGTGCCATCAGTCACTACAGTTTCTACCGAAATTCCACTATATTCCTCATCAACAGCAGCTCCTTTGGAAAGTAGTGCCTCCACAATCATTGGAACCGAAGTGTCCTCTACTCCAGAGTCTTCTAGTGTTGTGACAGAAGCTGTAAGTTTACAAACAGATGCGGCTACATCAGAATCGGCTCGTAGTACGTCTGGCTCATCCTCGACTCCACCTTCAGCTGATTTCTCCTCAGCACCTACTTCTGTTGGTACAACAGTTTTTGATTCAACCGTGTCAGAATTCACCGACCCGGCTAGTACGGAGCAACTGTCAAGTACTCTGCCTCAAATGACAGCACTCACCACACCCCACGTAGAGTCCAGTGCAGTTACACGTGTGACCTCTGGATCTGCAACAACAATCAATGACATTCCGACGCACTCTGCTTCTCAAACTTCAGCGGCGTCTTCAGCACCTGTAATTTCAGTGACCTCTTCCGTGGGAGCTACAGCAGAATCAGAATACAGCACAGCACAAGAAAGCACACTGAGTGACACTGCAACAAGTAAACCGTTGAGCGAGTCAACTTCTCAAGACACAGAAATGACGCCCGAGATGACCCGCACTTCGGATGTACCCCGTACAAGCCTGACGGGCGCTTCTTCGAGCACCACGGGTTCTGCAGAAAATGAGACATCGGAACCAGTGCCATCAGTCACTACAGTTTCTACCGAAATTCCACTATATTCCTCATCAACAGCAGCTCCTTTGGAAAGTAGTGCCTCCACAATCATTGGAACCGAAGTGTCCTCTTCTCCAGAGTCTTCTAGTGTTGTGACAGAAGCTGTAAGTTTACAAACAGATGCGGCTACATCAGAATCGGCTCGTAGTACGTCTGGCTCATCCTCGACTCCACCTTCAGCTGATTTCTCCTCAGCACCTACTTCTGTTGGTACAACAGTTTTTGATTCAACCGTGTCAGAATTCACCGACCCGGCTAGTACGGAGCAACTGTCAAGTACTCTGCCTCAAATGACAGCACTCACCACACCCCACGTAGAGTCCAGTGCAGTTACACGTGTGACCTCTGGATCTGCAACAACAATCAATGACATTCCGACGCACTCTGCTTCTCAAACTTCAGCGGCGTCTTCAGCACCTGTAATTTCAGTGACCTCTTCCGTGGGAGCTACAGCAGAATCAGAATACAGCACAGCACAAGAAAGCACACTGAGTGACACTGCAACAAGTAAACCGTTGAGCGAGTCAACTTCTCAAGACACAGAAATGACGCCCGAGATGTCCCGCACTTCGGATGTACCCCGTACAAGCCTGACGGGCGCTTCTTCGAGCACCACGGGTTCTGCAGAAAATGAGACATCGGAACCAGTGCCATCAGTCACTACAGTTTCTACCGAAATTCCACTATATTCCTCATCAACAGCAGCTCCTTTGGAAAGTAGTGCCTCCACAATCATTGGAACCGAAGTGTCCTCTACTCCAGAGTCTTCTAGTGTTGTGACAGAAGCTGTAAGTTTACAAACAGATGCGGCTACATCAGAATCGGCTCGTAGTACGTCTGGCTCATCCTCGACTCCACCTTCAGCTGATTTCTCCTCAGCACCTACTTCTGTTGGTACAACAGTTTTTGATTCAACCGTGTCAGAATTCACCGACCCGGCTAGTACGGAGCAACTGTCAAGTACTCTGCCTCAAATGACAGCACTCACCACACCCCACGTAGAGTCCAGTGCAGTTACACGTGTGACCTCTGGATCTGCAACAACAATCAATGACATTCCGACGCACTCTGCTTCTCAAACTTCAGCGGCGTCTTCAGCACCTGTAATTTCAGTGACCTCTTCCGTGGGAGCTACAGCAGAATCAGAATACAGCACAGCACAAGAAAGCACACTGAGTGACACTGCAACAAGTAAACCGTTGAGCGAGTCAACTTCTCAAGACACAGAAATGACGCCCGAGATGACCCGCACTTCGGATGTACCCCGTACAAGCCTGACGGGCGCTTCTTCGAGCACCACGGGTTCTGCAGAAAATGAGACATCGGAACCAGTGCCATCAGTCACTACAGTTTCTACCGAAATTCCACTATATTCCTCATCAACAGCAGCTCCTTTGGAAAGTAGTGCCTCCACAATCATTGGAACCGAAGTGTCCTCTTCTCCAGAGTCTTCTAGTGTTGTGACAGAAGCTGTAAGTTTACAAACAGATGCGGCTACATCAGAATCGGCTCGTAGTACGTCTGGCTCATCCTCGACTCCACCTTCAGCTGATTTCTCCTCAGCACCTACTTCTGTTGGTACAACAGTTTTTGATTCAACCGTGTCAGAATTCACCGACCCGGCTAGTACGGAGCAACTGTCAAGTACTCTGCCTCAAATGACAGCACTCACCACACCCCACGTAGAGTCCAGTGCAGTTACACGTGTGACCTCTGGATCTGCAACAACAATCAATGACATTCCGACGCACTCTGCTTCTCAAACTTCAGCGGCGTCTTCAGCACCTGTAATTTCAGTGACCTCTTCCGTGGGAGCTACAGCAGAATCAGAATACAGCACAGCACAAGAAAGCACACTGAGTGACACTGCAACAAGTAAACCGTTGAGCGAGTCAACTTCTCAAGACACAGAAATGACGCCCGAGATGACCCGCACTTCGGATGTACCCCGTACAAGCCTGACGGGCGCTTCTTCGAGCACCACGGGTTCTGCAGAAAATGAGACATCGGAACCAGTGCCATCAGTCACTACAGTTTCTACCGAAATTCCACTATATTCCTCATCAACAGCAGCTCCTTTGGAAAGTAGTGCCTCCACAATCATTGGAACCGAAGTGTCCTCTTCTCCAGAGTCTTCTAGTGTTGTGACAGAAGCTGTAAGTTTACAAACAGATGCGGCTACATCAGAATCGGCTCGTAGTACGTCTGGCTCATCCTCGACTCCACCTTCAGCTGATTTCTCCTCAGCACCTACTTCTGTTGGTACAACAGTTTTTGATTCAACCGTGTCAGAATTCACCGACCCGGCTAGTACGGAGCAACTGTCAAGTACTCTGCCTCAAATGACAGCACTCACCACACCCCACGTAGAGTCCAGTGCAGTTACACGTGTGACCTCTGGATCTGCAACAACAATCAATGACATTCCGACGCACTCTGCTTCTCAAACTTCAGCGGCGTCTTCAGCACCTGTAATTTCAGTGACCTCTTCCGTGGGAGCTACAGCAGAATCAGAATACAGCACAGCACAAGAAAGCACACTGAGTGACACTGCAACAAGTAAACCGTTGAGCGAGTCAACTTCTCAAGACACAGAAATGACGCCCGAGATGACCCGCACTTCGGATGTACCCCGTACAAGCCTGACGGGCGCTTCTTCGAGCACCACGGGTTCTGCAGAAAATGAGACATCGGAACCAGTGCCATCAGTCACTACAGTTTCTACCGAAATTCCACTATATTCCTCATCAACAGCAGCTCCTTTGGAAAGTAGTGCCTCCACAATCATTGGAACCGAAGTGTCCTCTTCTCCAGAGTCTTCTAGTGTTGTGACAGAAGCTGTAAGTTTACAAACAGATGCGGCTACATCAGAATCGGCTCGTAGTACGTCTGGCTCATCCTCGACTCCACCTTCAGCTGATTTCTCCTCAGCACCTACTTCTGTTGGTACAACAGTTTTTGATTCAACCGTGTCAGAATTCACCGACCCGGCTAGTACGGAGCAACTGTCAAGTACTCTGCCTCAAATGACAGCACTCACCACACCCCACGTAGAGTCCAGTGCAGTTACACGTGTGACCTCTGGATCTGCAACAACAATCAATGACATTCCGACGCACTCTGCTTCTCAAACTTCAGCGGCGTCTTCAGCACCTGTAATTTCAGTGACCTCTTCCGTGGGAGCTACAGCAGAATCAGAATACAGCACAGCACAAGAAAGCACACTGAGTGACACTGCAACAAGTAAACCGTTGAGCGAGTCAACTTCTCAAGACACAGAAATGACGCCCGAGATGACCCGCACTTCGGATGTACCCCGTACAAGCCTGACGGGCGCTTCTTCGAGCACCACGGGTTCTGCAGAAAATGAGACATCGGAACCAGTGCCATCAGTCACTACAGTTTCTACCGAAATTCCACTATATTCCTCATCAACAGCAGCTCCTTTGGAAAGTAGTGCCTCCACAATCATTGGAACCGAAGTGTCCTCTTCTCCAGAGTCTTCTAGTGTTGTGACAGAAGCTGTAAGTTTACAAACAGATGCGGCTACATCAGAATCGGCTCGTAGTACGTCTGGCTCATCCTCGACTCCACCTTCAGCTGATTTCTCCTCAGCACCTACTTCTGTTGGTACAACAGTTTTTGATTCAACCGTGTCAGAATTCACCGACCCGGCTAGTACGGAGCAACTGTCAAGTACTCTGCCTCAAATGACAGCACTCACCACACCCCACGTAGAGTCCAGTGCAGTTACACGTGTGACCTCTGGATCTGCAACAACAATCAATGACATTCCGACGCACTCTGCTTCTCAAACTTCAGCGGCGTCTTCAGCACCTGTAATTTCAGTGACCTCTTCCGTGGGAGCTACAGCAGAATCAGAATACAGCACAGCACAAGAAAGCACACTGAGTGACACTGCAACAAGTAAACCGTTGAGCGAGTCAACTTCTCAAGACACAGAAATGACGCCCGAGATGTCCCGCACTTCGGATGTACCCCGTACAAGCCTGACGGGCGCTTCTTCGAGCACCACGGGTTCTGCAGAAAATGAGACATCGGAACCAGTGCCATCAGTCACTACAGTTTCTACCGAAATTCCACTATATTCCTCATCAACAGCAGCTCCTTTGGAAAGTAGTGCCTCCACAATCATTGGAACCGAAGTGTCCTCTACTCCAGAGTCTTCTAGTGTTGTGACAGAAGCTGTAAGTTTACAAACAGATGCGGCTACATCAGAATCGGCTCGTAGTACGTCTGGCTCATCCTCGACTCCACCTTCAGCTGATTTCTCCTCAGCACCTACTTCTGTTGGTACAACAGTTTTTGATTCAACCGTGTCAGAATTCACCGACCCGGCTAGTACGGAGCAACTGTCAAGTACTCTGCCTCAAATGACAGCACTCACCACACCCCACGTAGAGTCCAGTGCAGTTACACGTGTGACCTCTGGATCTGCAACAACAATCAATGACATTCCGACGCACTCTGCTTCTCAAACTTCAGCGGCGTCTTCAGCACCTGTAATTTCAGTGACCTCTTCCGTGGGAGCTACAGCAGAATCAGAATACAGCACAGCACAAGAAAGCACACTGAGTGACACTGCAACAAGTAAACCGTTGAGCGAGTCAACTTCTCAAGACACAGAAATGACGCCCGAGATGACCCGCACTTCGGATGTACCCCGTACAAGCCTGACGGGCGCTTCTTCGAGCACCACGGGTTCTGCAGAAAATGAGACATCGGAACCAGTGCCATCAGTCACTACAGTTTCTACCGAAATTCCACTATATTCCTCATCAACAGCAGCTCCTTTGGAAAGTAGTGCCTCCACAATCATTGGAACCGAAGTGTCCTCTTCTCCAGAGTCTTCTAGTGTTGTGACAGAAGCTGTAAGTTTACAAACAGATGCGGCTACATCAGAATCGGCTCGTAGTACGTCTGGCTCATCCTCGACTCCACCTTCAGCTGATTTCTCCTCAGCACCTACTTCTGTTGGTACAACAGTTTTTGATTCAACCGTGTCAGAATTCACCGACCCGGCTAGTACGGAGCAACTGTCAAGTACTCTGCCTCAAATGACAGCACTCACCACACCCCACGTAGAGTCCAGTGCAGTTACACGTGTGACCTCTGGATCTGCAACAACAATCAATGACATTCCGACGCACTCTGCTTCTCAAACTTCAGCGGCGTCTTCAGCACCTGTAATTTCAGTGACCTCTTCCGTGGGAGCTACAGCAGAATCAGAATACAGCACAGCACAAGAAAGCACACTGAGTGACACTGCAACAAGTAAACCGTTGAGCGAGTCAACTTCTCAAGACACAGAAATGACGCCCGAGATGACCCGCACTTCGGATGTACCCCGTACAAGCCTGACGGGCGCTTCTTCGAGCACCACGGGTTCTGCAGAAAATGAGACATCGGAACCAGTGCCATCAGTCACTACAGTTTCTACCGAAATTCCACTATATTCCTCATCAACAGCAGCTCCTTTGGAAAGTAGTGCCTCCACAATCATTGGAACCGAAGTGTCCTCTACTCCAGAGTCTTCTAGTGTTGTGACAGAAGCTGTAAGTTTACAAACAGATGCGGCTACATCAGAATCGGCTCGTAGTACGTCTGGCTCATCCTCGACTCCACCTTCAGCTGATTTCTCCTCAGCACCTACTTCTGTTGGTACAACAGTTTTTGATTCAACCGTGTCAGAATTCACCGACCCGGCTAGTACGGAGCAACTGTCAAGTACTCTGCCTCAAATGACAGCACTCACCACACCCCACGTAGAGTCCAGTGCAGTTACACGTGTGACCTCTGGATCTGCAACAACAATCAATGACATTCCGACGCACTCTGCTTCTCAAACTTCAGCGGCGTCTTCAGCACCTGTAATTTCAGTGACCTCTTCCGTGGGAGCTACAGCAGAATCAGAATACAGCACAGCACAAGAAAGCACACTGAGTGACACTGCAACAAGTAAACCGTTGAGCGAGTCAACTTCTCAAGACACAGAAATGACGCCCGAGATGACCCGCACTTCGGATGTACCCCGTACAAGCCTGACGGGCGCTTCTTCGAGCACCACGGGTTCTGCAGAAAATGAGACATCGGAACCAGTGCCATCAGTCACTACAGTTTCTACCGAAATTCCACTATATTCCTCATCAACAGCAGCTCCTTTGGAAAGTAGTGCCTCCACAATCATTGGAACCGAAGTGTCCTCTTCTCCAGAGTCTTCTAGTGTTGTGACAGAAGCTGTAAGTTTACAAACAGATGCGGCTACATCAGAATCGGCTCGTAGTACGTCTGGCTCATCCTCGACTCCACCTTCAGCTGATTTCTCCTCAGCACCTACTTCTGTTGGTACAACAGTTTTTGATTCAACCGTGTCAGAATTCACCGACCCGGCTAGTACGGAGCAACTGTCAAGTACTCTGCCTCAAATGACAGCACTCACCACACCCCACGTAGAGTCCAGTGCAGTTACACGTGTGACCTCTGGATCTGCAACAACAATCAATGACATTCCGACGCACTCTGCTTCTCAAACTTCAGCGGCGTCTTCAGCACCTGTAATTTCAGTGACCTCTTCCGTGGGAGCTACAGCAGAATCAGAATACAGCACAGCACAAGAAAGCACACTGAGTGACACTGCAACAAGTAAACCGTTGAGCGAGTCAACTTCTCAAGACACAGAAATGACGCCCGAGATGACCCGCACTTCGGATGTACCCCGTACAAGCCTGACGGGCGCTTCTTCGAGCACCACGGGTTCTGCAGAAAATGAGACATCGGAACCAGTGCCATCAGTCACTACAGTTTCTACCGAAATTCCACTATATTCCTCATCAACAGCAGCTCCTTTGGAAAGTAGTGCCTCCACAATCATTGGAACCGAAGTGTCCTCTACTCCAGAGTCTTCTAGTGTTGTGACAGAAGCTGTAAGTTTACAAACAGATGCGGCTACATCAGAATCGGCTCGTAGTACGTCTGGCTCATCCTCGACTCCACCTTCAGCTGATTTCTCCTCAGCACCTACTTCTGTTGGTACAACAGTTTTTGATTCAACCGTGTCAGAATTCACCGACCCGGCTAGTACGGAGCAACTGTCAAGTACTCTGCCTCAAATGACAGCACTCACCACACCCCACGTAGAGTCCAGTGCAGTTACACGTGTGACCTCTGGATCTGCAACAACAATCAATGACATTCCGACGCACTCTGCTTCTCAAACTTCAGCGGCGTCTTCAGCACCTGTAATTTCAGTGACCTCTTCCGTGGGAGCTACAGCAGAATCAGAATACAGCACAGCACAAGAAAGCACACTGAGTGACACTGCAACAAGTAAACCGTTGAGCGAGTCAACTTCTCAAGACACAGAAATGACGCCCGAGATGACCCGCACTTCGGATGTACCCCGTACAAGCCTGACGGGCGCTTCTTCGAGCACCACGGGTTCTGCAGAAAATGAGACATCGGAACCAGTGCCATCAGTCACTACAGTTTCTACCGAAATTCCACTATATTCCTCATCAACAGCAGCTCCTTTGGAAAGTAGTGCCTCCACAATCATTGGAACCGAAGTGTCCTCTTCTCCAGAGTCTTCTAGTGTTGTGACAGAAGCTGTAAGTTTACAAACAGATGCGGCTACATCAGAATCGGCTCGTAGTACGTCTGGCTCATCCTCGACTCCACCTTCAGCTGATTTCTCCTCAGCACCTACTTCTGTTGGTACAACAGTTTTTGATTCAACCGTGTCAGAATTCACCGACCCGGCTAGTACGGAGCAACTGTCAAGTACTCTGCCTCAAATGACAGCACTCACCACACCCCACGTAGAGTCCAGTGCAGTTACACGTGTGACCTCTGGATCTGCAACAACAATCAATGACATTCCGACGCACTCTGCTTCTCAAACTTCAGCGGCGTCTTCAGCACCTGTAATTTCAGTGACCTCTTCCGTGGGAGCTACAGCAGAATCAGAATACAGCACAGCACAAGAAAGCACACTGAGTGACACTGCAACAAGTAAACCGTTGAGCGAGTCAACTTCTCAAGACACAGAAATGACGCCCGAGATGACCCGCACTTCGGATGTACCCCGTACAAGCCTGACGGGCGCTTCTTCGAGCACCACGGGTTCTGCAGAAAATGAGACATCGGAACCAGTGCCATCAGTCACTACAGTTTCTACCGAAATTCCACTATATTCCTCATCAACAGCAGCTCCTTTGGAAAGTAGTGCCTCCACAATCATTGGAACCGAAGTGTCCTCTACTCCAGAGTCTTCTAGTGTTGTGACAGAAGCTGTAAGTTTACAAACAGATGCGGCTACATCAGAATCGGCTCGTAGTACGTCTGGCTCATCCTCGACTCCACCTTCAGCTGATTTCTCCTCAGCACCTACTTCTGTTGGTACAACAGTTTTTGATTCAACCGTGTCAGAATTCACCGACCCGGCTAGTACGGAGCAACTGTCAAGTACTCTGCCTCAAATGACAGCACTCACCACACCCCACGTAGAGTCCAGTGCAGTTACACGTGTGACCTCTGGATCTGCAACAACAATCAATGACATTCCGACGCACTCTGCTTCTCAAACTTCAGCGGCGTCTTCAGCACCTGTAATTTCAGTGACCTCTTCCGTGGGAGCTACAGCAGAATCAGAATACAGCACAGCACAAGAAAGCACACTGAGTGACACTGCAACAAGTAAACCGTTGAGCGAGTCAACTTCTCAAGACACAGAAATGACGCCCGAGATGACCCGCACTTCGGATGTACCCCGTACAAGCCTGACGGGCGCTTCTTCGAGCACCACGGGTTCTGCAGAAAATGAGACATCGGAACCAGTGCCATCAGTCACTACAGTTTCTACCGAAATTCCACTATATTCCTCATCAACAGCAGCTCCTTTGGAAAGTAGTGCCTCCACAATCATTGGAACCGAAGTGTCCTCTTCTCCAGAGTCTTCTAGTGTTGTGACAGAAGCTGTAAGTTTACAAACAGATGCGGCTACATCAGAATCGGCTCGTAGTACGTCTGGCTCATCCTCGACTCCACCTTCAGCTGATTTCTCCTCAGCACCTACTTCTGTTGGTACAACAGTTTTTGATTCAACCGTGTCAGAATTCACCGACCCGGCTAGTACGGAGCAACTGTCAAGTACTCTGCCTCAAATGACAGCACTCACCACACCCCACGTAGAGTCCAGTGCAGTTACACGTGTGACCTCTGGATCTGCAACAACAATCAATGACATTCCGACGCACTCTGCTTCTCAAACTTCAGCGGCGTCTTCAGCACCTGTAATTTCAGTGACCTCTTCCGTGGGAGCTACAGCAGAATCAGAATACAGCACAGCACAAGAAAGCACACTGAGTGACACTGCAACAAGTAAACCGTTGAGCGAGTCAACTTCTCAAGACACAGAAATGACGCCCGAGATGTCCCGCACTTCGGATGTACCCCGTACAAGCCTGACGGGCGCTTCTTCGAGCACCACGGGTTCTGCAGAAAATGAGACATCGGAACCAGTGCCATCAGTCACTACAGTTTCTACCGAAATTCCACTATATTCCTCATCAACAGCAGCTCCTTTGGAAAGTAGTGCCTCCACAATCATTGGAACCGAAGTGTCCTCTACTCCAGAGTCTTCTAGTGTTGTGACAGAAGCTGTAAGTTTACAAACAGATGCGGCTACATCAGAATCGGCTCGTAGTACGTCTGGCTCATCCTCGACTCCACCTTCAGCTGATTTCTCCTCAGCACCTACTTCTGTTGGTACAACAGTTTTTGATTCAACCGTGTCAGAATTCACCGACCCGGCTAGTACGGAGCAACTGTCAAGTACTCTGCCTCAAATGACAGCACTCACCACACCCCACGTAGAGTCCAGTGCAGTTACACGTGTGACCTCTGGATCTGCAACAACAATCAATGACATTCCGACGCACTCTGCTTCTCAAACTTCAGCGGCGTCTTCAGCACCTGTAATTTCAGTGACCTCTTCCGTGGGAGCTACAGCAGAATCAGAATACAGCACAGCACAAGAAAGCACACTGAGTGACACTGCAACAAGTAAACCGTTGAGCGAGTCAACTTCTCAAGACACAGAAATGACGCCCGAGATGACCCGCACTTCGGATGTACCCCGTACAAGCCTGACGGGCGCTTCTTCGAGCACCACGGGTTCTGCAGAAAATGAGACATCGGAACCAGTGCCATCAGTCACTACAGTTTCTACCGAAATTCCACTATATTCCTCATCAACAGCAGCTCCTTTGGAAAGTAGTGCCTCCACAATCATTGGAACCGAAGTGTCCTCTTCTCCAGAGTCTTCTAGTGTTGTGACAGAAGCTGTAAGTTTACAAACAGATGCGGCTACATCAGAATCGGCTCGTAGTACGTCTGGCTCATCCTCGACTCCACCTTCAGCTGATTTCTCCTCAGCACCTACTTCTGTTGGTACAACAGTTTTTGATTCAACCGTGTCAGAATTCACCGACCCGGCTAGTACGGAGCAACTGTCAAGTACTCTGCCTCAAATGACAGCACTCACCACACCCCACGTAGAGTCCAGTGCAGTTACACGTGTGACCTCTGGATCTGCAACAACAATCAATGACATTCCGACGCACTCTGCTTCTCAAACTTCAGCGGCGTCTTCAGCACCTGTAATTTCAGTGACCTCTTCCGTGGGAGCTACAGCAGAATCAGAATACAGCACAGCACAAGAAAGCACACTGAGTGACACTGCAACAAGTAAACCGTTGAGCGAGTCAACTTCTCAAGACACAGAAATGACGCCCGAGATGACCCGCACTTCGGATGTACCCCGTACAAGCCTGACGGGCGCTTCTTCGAGCACCACGGGTTCTGCAGAAAATGAGACATCGGAACCAGTGCCATCAGTCACTACAGTTTCTACCGAAATTCCACTATATTCCTCATCAACAGCAGCTCCTTTGGAAAGTAGTGCCTCCACAATCATTGGAACCGAAGTGTCCTCTACTCCAGAGTCTTCTAGTGTTGTGACAGAAGCTGTAAGTTTACAAACAGATGCGGCTACATCAGAATCGGCTCGTAGTACGTCTGGCTCATCCTCGACTCCACCTTCAGCTGATTTCTCCTCAGCACCTACTTCTGTTGGTACAACAGTTTTTGATTCAACCGTGTCAGAATTCACCGACCCGGCTAGTACGGAGCAACTGTCAAGTACTCTGCCTCAAATGACAGCACTCACCACACCCCACGTAGAGTCCAGTGCAGTTACACGTGTGACCTCTGGATCTGCAACAACAATCAATGACATTCCGACGCACTCTGCTTCTCAAACTTCAGCGGCGTCTTCAGCACCTGTAATTTCAGTGACCTCTTCCGTGGGAGCTACAGCAGAATCAGAATACAGCACAGCACAAGAAAGCACACTGAGTGACACTGCAACAAGTAAACCGTTGAGCGAGTCAACTTCTCAAGACACAGAAATGACGCCCGAGATGACCCGCACTTCGGATGTACCCCGTACAAGCCTGACGGGCGCTTCTTCGAGCACCACGGGTTCTGCAGAAAATGAGACATCGGAACCAGTGCCATCAGTCACTACAGTTTCTACCGAAATTCCACTATATTCCTCATCAACAGCAGCTCCTTTGGAAAGTAGTGCCTCCACAATCATTGGAACCGAAGTGTCCTCTTCTCCAGAGTCTTCTAGTGTTGTGACAGAAGCTGTAAGTTTACAAACAGATGCGGCTACATCAGAATCGGCTCGTAGTACGTCTGGCTCATCCTCGACTCCACCTTCAGCTGATTTCTCCTCAGCACCTACTTCTGTTGGTACAACAGTTTTTGATTCAACCGTGTCAGAATTCACCGACCCGGCTAGTACGGAGCAACTGTCAAGTACTCTGCCTCAAATGACAGCACTCACCACACCCCACGTAGAGTCCAGTGCAGTTACACGTGTGACCTCTGGATCTGCAACAACAATCAATGACATTCCGACGCACTCTGCTTCTCAAACTTCAGCGGCGTCTTCAGCACCTGTAATTTCAGTGACCTCTTCCGTGGGAGCTACAGCAGAATCAGAATACAGCACAGCACAAGAAAGCACACTGAGTGACACTGCAACAAGTAAACCGTTGAGCGAGTCAACTTCTCAAGACACAGAAATGACGCCCGAGATGACCCGCACTTCGGATGTACCCCGTACAAGCCTGACGGGCGCTTCTTCGAGCACCACGGGTTCTGCAGAAAATGAGACATCGGAACCAGTGCCATCAGTCACTACAGTTTCTACCGAAATTCCACTATATTCCTCATCAACAGCAGCTCCTTTGGAAAGTAGTGCCTCCACAATCATTGGAACCGAAGTGTCCTCTTCTCCAGAGTCTTCTAGTGTTGTGACAGAAGCTGTAAGTTTACAAACAGATGCGGCTACATCAGAATCGGCTCGTAGTACGTCTGGCTCATCCTCGACTCCACCTTCAGCTGATTTCTCCTCAGCACCTACTTCTGTTGGTACAACAGTTTTTGATTCAACCGTGTCAGAATTCACCGACCCGGCTAGTACGGAGCAACTGTCAAGTACTCTGCCTCAAATGACAGCACTCACCACACCCCACGTAGAGTCCAGTGCAGTTACACGTGTGACCTCTGGATCTGCAACAACAATCAATGACATTCCGACGCACTCTGCTTCTCAAACTTCAGCGGCGTCTTCAGCACCTGTAATTTCAGTGACCTCTTCCGTGGGAGCTACAGCAGAATCAGAATACAGCACAGCACAAGAAAGCACACTGAGTGACACTGCAACAAGTAAACCGTTGAGCGAGTCAACTTCTCAAGACACAGAAATGACGCCCGAGATGTCCCGCACTTCGGATGTACCCCGTACAAGCCTGACGGGCGCTTCTTCGAGCACCACGGGTTCTGCAGAAAATGAGACATCGGAACCAGTGCCATCAGTCACTACAGTTTCTACCGAAATTCCACTATATTCCTCATCAACAGCAGCTCCTTTGGAAAGTAGTGCCTCCACAATCATTGGAACCGAAGTGTCCTCTACTCCAGAGTCTTCTAGTGTTGTGACAGAAGCTGTAAGTTTACAAACAGATGCGGCTACATCAGAATCGGCTCGTAGTACGTCTGGCTCATCCTCGACTCCACCTTCAGCTGATTTCTCCTCAGCACCTACTTCTGTTGGTACAACAGTTTTTGATTCAACCGTGTCAGAATTCACCGACCCGGCTAGTACGGAGCAACTGTCAAGTACTCTGCCTCAAATGACAGCACTCACCACACCCCACGTAGAGTCCAGTGCAGTTACACGTGTGACCTCTGGATCTGCAACAACAATCAATGACATTCCGACGCACTCTGCTTCTCAAACTTCAGCGGCGTCTTCAGCACCTGTAATTTCAGTGACCTCTTCCGTGGGAGCTACAGCAGAATCAGAATACAGCACAGCACAAGAAAGCACACTGAGTGACACTGCAACAAGTAAACCGTTGAGCGAGTCAACTTCTCAAGACACAGAAATGACGCCCGAGATGACCCGCACTTCGGATGTACCCCGTACAAGCCTGACGGGCGCTTCTTCGAGCACCACGGGTTCTGCAGAAAATGAGACATCGGAACCAGTGCCATCAGTCACTACAGTTTCTACCGAAATTCCACTATATTCCTCATCAACAGCAGCTCCTTTGGAAAGTAGTGCCTCCACAATCATTGGAACCGAAGTGTCCTCTTCTCCAGAGTCTTCTAGTGTTGTGACAGAAGCTGTAAGTTTACAAACAGATGCGGCTACATCAGAATCGGCTCGTAGTACGTCTGGCTCATCCTCGACTCCACCTTCAGCTGATTTCTCCTCAGCACCTACTTCTGTTGGTACAACAGTTTTTGATTCAACCGTGTCAGAATTCACCGACCCGGCTAGTACGGAGCAACTGTCAAGTACTCTGCCTCAAATGACAGCACTCACCACACCCCACGTAGAGTCCAGTGCAGTTACACGTGTGACCTCTGGATCTGCAACAACAATCAATGACATTCCGACGCACTCTGCTTCTCAAACTTCAGCGGCGTCTTCAGCACCTGTAATTTCAGTGACCTCTTCCGTGGGAGCTACAGCAGAATCAGAATACAGCACAGCACAAGAAAGCACACTGAGTGACACTGCAACAAGTAAACCGTTGAGCGAGTCAACTTCTCAAGACACAGAAATGACGCCCGAGATGACCCGCACTTCGGATGTACCCCGTACAAGCCTGACGGGCGCTTCTTCGAGCACCACGGGTTCTGCAGAAAATGAGACATCGGAACCAGTGCCATCAGTCACTACAGTTTCTACCGAAATTCCACTATATTCCTCATCAACAGCAGCTCCTTTGGAAAGTAGTGCCTCCACAATCATTGGAACCGAAGTGTCCTCTACTCCAGAGTCTTCTAGTGTTGTGACAGAAGCTGTAAGTTTACAAACAGATGCGGCTACATCAGAATCGGCTCGTAGTACGTCTGGCTCATCCTCGACTCCACCTTCAGCTGATTTCTCCTCAGCACCTACTTCTGTTGGTACAACAGTTTTTGATTCAACCGTGTCAGAATTCACCGACCCGGCTAGTACGGAGCAACTGTCAAGTACTCTGCCTCAAATGACAGCACTCACCACACCCCACGTAGAGTCCAGTGCAGTTACACGTGTGACCTCTGGATCTGCAACAACAATCAATGACATTCCGACGCACTCTGCTTCTCAAACTTCAGCGGCGTCTTCAGCACCTGTAATTTCAGTGACCTCTTCCGTGGGAGCTACAGCAGAATCAGAATACAGCACAGCACAAGAAAGCACACTGAGTGACACTGCAACAAGTAAACCGTTGAGCGAGTCAACTTCTCAAGACACAGAAATGACGCCCGAGATGTCCCGCACTTCGGATGTACCCCGTACAAGCCTGACGGGCGCTTCTTCGAGCACCACGGGTTCTGCAGAAAATGAGACATCGGAACCAGTGCCATCAGTCACTACAGTTTCTACCGAAATTCCACTATATTCCTCATCAACAGCAGCTCCTTTGGAAAGTAGTGCCTCCACAATCATTGGAACCGAAGTGTCCTCTACTCCAGAGTCTTCTAGTGTTGTGACAGAAGCTGTAAGTTTACAAACAGATGCGGCTACATCAGAATCGGCTCGTAGTACGTCTGGCTCATCCTCGACTCCACCTTCAGCTGATTTCTCCTCAGCACCTACTTCTGTTGGTACAACAGTTTTTGATTCAACCGTGTCAGAATTCACCGACCCGGCTAGTACGGAGCAACTGTCAAGTACTCTGCCTCAAATGACAGCACTCACCACACCCCACGTAGAGTCCAGTGCAGTTACACGTGTGACCTCTGGATCTGCAACAACAATCAATGACATTCCGACGCACTCTGCTTCTCAAACTTCAGCGGCGTCTTCAGCACCTGTAATTTCAGTGACCTCTTCCGTGGGAGCTACAGCAGAATCAGAATACAGCACAGCACAAGAAAGCACACTGAGTGACACTGCAACAAGTAAACCGTTGAGCGAGTCAACTTCTCAAGACACAGAAATGACGCCCGAGATGACCCGCACTTCGGATGTACCCCGTACAAGCCTGACGGGCGCTTCTTCGAGCACCACGGGTTCTGCAGAAAATGAGACATCGGAACCAGTGCCATCAGTCACTACAGTTTCTACCGAAATTCCACTATATTCCTCATCAACAGCAGCTCCTTTGGAAAGTAGTGCCTCCACAATCATTGGAACCGAAGTGTCCTCTTCTCCAGAGTCTTCTAGTGTTGTGACAGAAGCTGTAAGTTTACAAACAGATGCGGCTACATCAGAATCGGCTCGTAGTACGTCTGGCTCATCCTCGACTCCACCTTCAGCTGATTTCTCCTCAGCACCTACTTCTGTTGGTACAACAGTTTTTGATTCAACCGTGTCAGAATTCACCGACCCGGCTAGTACGGAGCAACTGTCAAGTACTCTGCCTCAAATGACAGCACTCACCACACCCCACGTAGAGTCCAGTGCAGTTACACGTGTGACCTCTGGATCTGCAACAACAATCAATGACATTCCGACGCACTCTGCTTCTCAAACTTCAGCGGCGTCTTCAGCACCTGTAATTTCAGTGACCTCTTCCGTGGGAGCTACAGCAGAATCAGAATACAGCACAGCACAAGAAAGCACACTGAGTGACACTGCAACAAGTAAACCGTTGAGCGAGTCAACTTCTCAAGACACAGAAATGACGCCCGAGATGACCCGCACTTCGGATGTACCCCGTACAAGCCTGACGGGCGCTTCTTCGAGCACCACGGGTTCTGCAGAAAATGAGACATCGGAACCAGTGCCATCAGTCACTACAGTTTCTACCGAAATTCCACTATATTCCTCATCAACAGCAGCTCCTTTGGAAAGTAGTGCCTCCACAATCATTGGAACCGAAGTGTCCTCTACTCCAGAGTCTTCTAGTGTTGTGACAGAAGCTGTAAGTTTACAAACAGATGCGGCTACATCAGAATCGGCTCGTAGTACGTCTGGCTCATCCTCGACTCCACCTTCAGCTGATTTCTCCTCAGCACCTACTTCTGTTGGTACAACAGTTTTTGATTCAACCGTGTCAGAATTCACCGACCCGGCTAGTACGGAGCAACTGTCAAGTACTCTGCCTCAAATGACAGCACTCACCACACCCCACGTAGAGTCCAGTGCAGTTACACGTGTGACCTCTGGATCTGCAACAACAATCAATGACATTCCGACGCACTCTGCTTCTCAAACTTCAGCGGCGTCTTCAGCACCTGTAATTTCAGTGACCTCTTCCGTGGGAGCTACAGCAGAATCAGAATACAGCACAGCACAAGAAAGCACACTGAGTGACACTGCAACAAGTAAACCGTTGAGCGAGTCAACTTCTCAAGACACAGAAATGACGCCCGAGATGACCCGCACTTCGGATGTACCCCGTACAAGCCTGACGGGCGCTTCTTCGAGCACCACGGGTTCTGCAGAAAATGAGACATCGGAACCAGTGCCATCAGTCACTACAGTTTCTACCGAAATTCCACTATATTCCTCATCAACAGCAGCTCCTTTGGAAAGTAGTGCCTCCACAATCATTGGAACCGAAGTGTCCTCTTCTCCAGAGTCTTCTAGTGTTGTGACAGAAGCTGTAAGTTTACAAACAGATGCGGCTACATCAGAATCGGCTCGTAGTACGTCTGGCTCATCCTCGACTCCACCTTCAGCTGATTTCTCCTCAGCACCTACTTCTGTTGGTACAACAGTTTTTGATTCAACCGTGTCAGAATTCACCGACCCGGCTAGTACGGAGCAACTGTCAAGTACTCTGCCTCAAATGACAGCACTCACCACACCCCACGTAGAGTCCAGTGCAGTTACACGTGTGACCTCTGGATCTGCAACAACAATCAATGACATTCCGACGCACTCTGCTTCTCAAACTTCAGCGGCGTCTTCAGCACCTGTAATTTCAGTGACCTCTTCCGTGGGAGCTACAGCAGAATCAGAATACAGCACAGCACAAGAAAGCACACTGAGTGACACTGCAACAAGTAAACCGTTGAGCGAGTCAACTTCTCAAGACACAGAAATGACGCCCGAGATGACCCGCACTTCGGATGTACCCCGTACAAGCCTGACGGGCGCTTCTTCGAGCACCACGGGTTCTGCAGAAAATGAGACATCGGAACCAGTGCCATCAGTCACTACAGTTTCTACCGAAATTCCACTATATTCCTCATCAACAGCAGCTCCTTTGGAAAGTAGTGCCTCCACAATCATTGGAACCGAAGTGTCCTCTACTCCAGAGTCTTCTAGTGTTGTGACAGAAGCTGTAAGTTTACAAACAGATGCGGCTACATCAGAATCGGCTCGTAGTACGTCTGGCTCATCCTCGACTCCACCTTCAGCTGATTTCTCCTCAGCACCTACTTCTGTTGGTACAACAGTTTTTGATTCAACCGTGTCAGAATTCACCGACCCGGCTAGTACGGAGCAACTGTCAAGTACTCTGCCTCAAATGACAGCACTCACCACACCCCACGTAGAGTCCAGTGCAGTTACACGTGTGACCTCTGGATCTGCAACAACAATCAATGACATTCCGACGCACTCTGCTTCTCAAACTTCAGCGGCGTCTTCAGCACCTGTAATTTCAGTGACCTCTTCCGTGGGAGCTACAGCAGAATCAGAATACAGCACAGCACAAGAAAGCACACTGAGTGACACTGCAACAAGTAAACCGTTGAGCGAGTCAACTTCTCAAGACACAGAAATGACGCCCGAGATGACCCGCACTTCGGATGTACCCCGTACAAGCCTGACGGGCGCTTCTTCGAGCACCACGGGTTCTGCAGAAAATGAGACATCGGAACCAGTGCCATCAGTCACTACAGTTTCTACCGAAATTCCACTATATTCCTCATCAACAGCAGCTCCTTTGGAAAGTAGTGCCTCCACAATCATTGGAACCGAAGTGTCCTCTACTCCAGAGTCTTCTAGTGTTGTGACAGAAGCTGTAAGTTTACAAACAGATGCGGCTACATCAGAATCGGCTCGTAGTACGTCTGGCTCATCCTCGACTCCACCTTCAGCTGATTTCTCCTCAGCACCTACTTCTGTTGGTACAACAGTTTTTGATTCAACCGTGTCAGAATTCACCGACCCGGCTAGTACGGAGCAACTGTCAAGTACTCTGCCTCAAATGACAGCACTCACCACACCCCACGTAGAGTCCAGTGCAGTTACACGTGTGACCTCTGGATCTGCAACAACAATCAATGACATTCCGACGCACTCTGCTTCTCAAACTTCAGCGGCGTCTTCAGCACCTGTAATTTCAGTGACCTCTTCCGTGGGAGCTACAGCAGAATCAGAATACAGCACAGCACAAGAAAGCACACTGAGTGACACTGCAACAAGTAAACCGTTGAGCGAGTCAACTTCTCAAGACACAGAAATGACGCCCGAGATGACCCGCACTTCGGATGTACCCCGTACAAGCCTGACGGGCGCTTCTTCGAGCACCACGGGTTCTGCAGAAAATGAGACATCGGAACCAGTGCCATCAGTCACTACAGTTTCTACCGAAATTCCACTATATTCCTCATCAACAGCAGCTCCTTTGGAAAGTAGTGCCTCCACAATCATTGGAACCGAAGTGTCCTCTTCTCCAGAGTCTTCTAGTGTTGTGACAGAAGCTGTAAGTTTACAAACAGATGCGGCTACATCAGAATCGGCTCGTAGTACGTCTGGCTCATCCTCGACTCCACCTTCAGCTGATTTCTCCTCAGCACCTACTTCTGTTGGTACAACAGTTTTTGATTCAACCGTGTCAGAATTCACCGACCCGGCTAGTACGGAGCAACTGTCAAGTACTCTGCCTCAAATGACAGCACTCACCACACCCCACGTAGAGTCCAGTGCAGTTACACGTGTGACCTCTGGATCTGCAACAACAATCAATGACATTCCGACGCACTCTGCTTCTCAAACTTCAGCGGCGTCTTCAGCACCTGTAATTTCAGTGACCTCTTCCGTGGGAGCTACAGCAGAATCAGAATACAGCACAGCACAAGAAAGCACACTGAGTGACACTGCAACAAGTAAACCGTTGAGCGAGTCAACTTCTCAAGACACAGAAATGACGCCCGAGATGACCCGCACTTCGGATGTACCCCGTACAAGCCTGACGGGCGCTTCTTCGAGCACCACGGGTTCTGCAGAAAATGAGACATCGGAACCAGTGCCATCAGTCACTACAGTTTCTACCGAAATTCCACTATATTCCTCATCAACAGCAGCTCCTTTGGAAAGTAGTGCCTCCACAATCATTGGAACCGAAGTGTCCTCTTCTCCAGAGTCTTCTAGTGTTGTGACAGAAGCTGTAAGTTTACAAACAGATGCGGCTACATCAGAATCGGCTCGTAGTACGTCTGGCTCATCCTCGACTCCACCTTCAGCTGATTTCTCCTCAGCACCTACTTCTGTTGGTACAA
This sequence comes from Scleropages formosus, assembly GCF_900964775.1. Taxonomy (NCBI): domain Eukaryota; kingdom Metazoa; phylum Chordata; class Actinopteri; order Osteoglossiformes; family Osteoglossidae; genus Scleropages; species Scleropages formosus. The sequence goes on from NC_041809.1 coordinate 16,495,754, forward strand.
CAGTTTTTGATTCAACCGTGTCAGAATTCACCGACCCGGCTAGTACGGAGCAACTGTCAAGTACTCTGCCTCAAATGACAGCACTCACCACACCCCACGTAGAGTCCAGTGCAGTTACACGTGTGACCTCTGGATCTGCAACAACAATCAATGACATTCCGACGCACTCTGCTTCTCAAACTTCAGCGGCGTCTTCAGCACCTGTAATTTCAGTGACCTCTTCCGTGGGAGCTACAGCAGAATCAGAATACAGCACAGCACAAGAAAGCACACTGAGTGACACTGCAACAAGTAAACCGTTGAGCGAGTCAACTTCTCAAGACACAGAAATGACGCCCGAGATGTCCCGCACTTCGGATGTACCCCGTACAAGCCTGACGGGCGCTTCTTCGAGCACCACGGGTTCTGCAGAAAATGAGACATCGGAACCAGTGCCATCAGTCACTACAGTTTCTACCGAAATTCCACTATATTCCTCATCAACAGCAGCTCCTTTGGAAAGTAGTGCCTCCACAATCATTGGAACCGAAGTGTCCTCTACTCCAGAGTCTTCTAGTGTTGTGACAGAAGCTGTAAGTTTACAAACAGATGCGGCTACATCAGAATCGGCTCGTAGTACGTCTGGCTCATCCTCGACTCCACCTTCAGCTGATTTCTCCTCAGCACCTACTTCTGTTGGTACAACAGTTTTTGATTCAACCGTGTCAGAATTCACCGACCCGGCTAGTACGGAGCAACTGTCAAGTACTCTGCCTCAAATGACAGCACTCACCACACCCCACGTAGAGTCCAGTGCAGTTACACGTGTGACCTCTGGATCTGCAACAACAATCAATGACATTCCGACGCACTCTGCTTCTCAAACTTCAGCGGCGTCTTCAGCACCTGTAATTTCAGTGACCTCTTCCGTGGGAGCTACAGCAGAATCAGAATACAGCACAGCACAAGAAAGCACACTGAGTGACACTGCAACAAGTAAACCGTTGAGCGAGTCAACTTCTCAAGACACAGAAATGACGCCCGAGATGACCCGCACTTCGGATGTACCCCGTACAAGCCTGACGGGCGCTTCTTCGAGCACCACGGGTTCTGCAGAAAATGAGACATCGGAACCAGTGCCATCAGTCACTACAGTTTCTACCGAAATTCCACTATATTCCTCATCAACAGCAGCTCCTTTGGAAAGTAGTGCCTCCACAATCATTGGAACCGAAGTGTCCTCTTCTCCAGAGTCTTCTAGTGTTGTGACAGAAGCTGTAAGTTTACAAACAGATGCGGCTACATCAGAATCGGCTCGTAGTACGTCTGGCTCATCCTCGACTCCACCTTCAGCTGATTTCTCCTCAGCACCTACTTCTGTTGGTACAACAGTTTTTGATTCAACCGTGTCAGAATTCACCGACCCGGCTAGTACGGAGCAACTGTCAAGTACTCTGCCTCAAATGACAGCACTCACCACACCCCACGTAGAGTCCAGTGCAGTTACACGTGTGACCTCTGGATCTGCAACAACAATCAATGACATTCCGACGCACTCTGCTTCTCAAACTTCAGCGGCGTCTTCAGCACCTGTAATTTCAGTGACCTCTTCCGTGGGAGCTACAGCAGAATCAGAATACAGCACAGCACAAGAAAGCACACTGAGTGACACTGCAACAAGTAAACCGTTGAGCGAGTCAACTTCTCAAGACACAGAAATGACGCCCGAGATGACCCGCACTTCGGATGTACCCCGTACAAGCCTGACGGGCGCTTCTTCGAGCACCACGGGTTCTGCAGAAAATGAGACATCGGAACCAGTGCCATCAGTCACTACAGTTTCTACCGAAATTCCACTATATTCCTCATCAACAGCAGCTCCTTTGGAAAGTAGTGCCTCCACAATCATTGGAACCGAAGTGTCCTCTTCTCCAGAGTCTTCTAGTGTTGTGACAGAAGCTGTAAGTTTACAAACAGATGCGGCTACATCAGAATCGGCTCGTAGTACGTCTGGCTCATCCTCGACTCCACCTTCAGCTGATTTCTCCTCAGCACCTACTTCTGTTGGTACAACAGTTTTTGATTCAACCGTGTCAGAATTCACCGACCCGGCTAGTACGGAGCAACTGTCAAGTACTCTGCCTCAAATGACAGCACTCACCACACCCCACGTAGAGTCCAGTGCAGTTACACGTGTGACCTCTGGATCTGCAACAACAATCAATGACATTCCGACGCACTCTGCTTCTCAAACTTCAGCGGCGTCTTCAGCACCTGTAATTTCAGTGACCTCTTCCGTGGGAGCTACAGCAGAATCAGAATACAGCACAGCACAAGAAAGCACACTGAGTGACACTGCAACAAGTAAACCGTTGAGCGAGTCAACTTCTCAAGACACAGAAATGACGCCCGAGATGACCCGCACTTCGGATGTACCCCGTACAAGCCTGACGGGCGCTTCTTCGAGCACCACGGGTTCTGCAGAAAATGAGACATCGGAACCAGTGCCATCAGTCACTACAGTTTCTACCGAAATTCCACTATATTCCTCATCAACAGCAGCTCCTTTGGAAAGTAGTGCCTCCACAATCATTGGAACCGAAGTGTCCTCTACTCCAGAGTCTTCTAGTGTTGTGACAGAAGCTGTAAGTTTACAAACAGATGCGGCTACATCAGAATCGGCTCGTAGTACGTCTGGCTCATCCTCGACTCCACCTTCAGCTGATTTCTCCTCAGCACCTACTTCTGTTGGTACAACAGTTTTTGATTCAACCGTGTCAGAATTCACCGACCCGGCTAGTACGGAGCAACTGTCAAGTACTCTGCCTCAAATGACAGCACTCACCACACCCCACGTAGAGTCCAGTGCAGTTACACGTGTGACCTCTGGATCTGCAACAACAATCAATGACATTCCGACGCACTCTGCTTCTCAAACTTCAGCGGCGTCTTCAGCACCTGTAATTTCAGTGACCTCTTCCGTGGGAGCTACAGCAGAATCAGAATACAGCACAGCACAAGAAAGCACACTGAGTGACACTGCAACAAGTAAACCGTTGAGCGAGTCAACTTCTCAAGACACAGAAATGACGCCCGAGATGACCCGCACTTCGGATGTACCCCGTACAAGCCTGACGGGCGCTTCTTCGAGCACCACGGGTTCTGCAGAAAATGAGACATCGGAACCAGTGCCATCAGTCACTACAGTTTCTACCGAAATTCCACTATATTCCTCATCAACAGCAGCTCCTTTGGAAAGTAGTGCCTCCACAATCATTGGAACCGAAGTGTCCTCTACTCCAGAGTCTTCTAGTGTTGTGACAGAAGCTGTAAGTTTACAAACAGATGCGGCTACATCAGAATCGGCTCGTAGTACGTCTGGCTCATCCTCGACTCCACCTTCAGCTGATTTCTCCTCAGCACCTACTTCTGTTGGTACAACAGTTTTTGATTCAACCGTGTCAGAATTCACCGACCCGGCTAGTACGGAGCAACTGTCAAGTACTCTGCCTCAAATGACAGCACTCACCACACCCCACGTAGAGTCCAGTGCAGTTACACGTGTGACCTCTGGATCTGCAACAACAATCAATGACATTCCGACGCACTCTGCTTCTCAAACTTCAGCGGCGTCTTCAGCACCTGTAATTTCAGTGACCTCTTCCGTGGGAGCTACAGCAGAATCAGAATACAGCACAGCACAAGAAAGCACACTGAGTGACACTGCAACAAGTAAACCGTTGAGCGAGTCAACTTCTCAAGACACAGAAATGACGCCCGAGATGACCCGCACTTCGGATGTACCCCGTACAAGCCTGACGGGCGCTTCTTCGAGCACCACGGGTTCTGCAGAAAATGAGACATCGGAACCAGTGCCATCAGTCACTACAGTTTCTACCGAAATTCCACTATATTCCTCATCAACAGCAGCTCCTTTGGAAAGTAGTGCCTCCACAATCATTGGAACCGAAGTGTCCTCTTCTCCAGAGTCTTCTAGTGTTGTGACAGAAGCTGTAAGTTTACAAACAGATGCGGCTACATCAGAATCGGCTCGTAGTACGTCTGGCTCATCCTCGACTCCACCTTCAGCTGATTTCTCCTCAGCACCTACTTCTGTTGGTACAACAGTTTTTGATTCAACCGTGTCAGAATTCACCGACCCGGCTAGTACGGAGCAACTGTCAAGTACTCTGCCTCAAATGACAGCACTCACCACACCCCACGTAGAGTCCAGTGCAGTTACACGTGTGACCTCTGGATCTGCAACAACAATCAATGACATTCCGACGCACTCTGCTTCTCAAACTTCAGCGGCGTCTTCAGCACCTGTAATTTCAGTGACCTCTTCCGTGGGAGCTACAGCAGAATCAGAATACAGCACAGCACAAGAAAGCACACTGAGTGACACTGCAACAAGTAAACCGTTGAGCGAGTCAACTTCTCAAGACACAGAAATGACGCCCGAGATGTCCCGCACTTCGGATGTACCCCGTACAAGCCTGACGGGCGCTTCTTCGAGCACCACGGGTTCTGCAGAAAATGAGACATCGGAACCAGTGCCATCAGTCACTACAGTTTCTACCGAAATTCCACTATATTCCTCATCAACAGCAGCTCCTTTGGAAAGTAGTGCCTCCACAATCATTGGAACCGAAGTGTCCTCTACTCCAGAGTCTTCTAGTGTTGTGACAGAAGCTGTAAGTTTACAAACAGATGCGGCTACATCAGAATCGGCTCGTAGTACGTCTGGCTCATCCTCGACTCCACCTTCAGCTGATTTCTCCTCAGCACCTACTTCTGTTGGTACAACAGTTTTTGATTCAACCGTGTCAGAATTCACCGACCCGGCTAGTACGGAGCAACTGTCAAGTACTCTGCCTCAAATGACAGCACTCACCACACCCCACGTAGAGTCCAGTGCAGTTACACGTGTGACCTCTGGATCTGCAACAACAATCAATGACATTCCGACGCACTCTGCTTCTCAAACTTCAGCGGCGTCTTCAGCACCTGTAATTTCAGTGACCTCTTCCGTGGGAGCTACAGCAGAATCAGAATACAGCACAGCACAAGAAAGCACACTGAGTGACACTGCAACAAGTAAACCGTTGAGCGAGTCAACTTCTCAAGACACAGAAATGACGCCCGAGATGACCCGCACTTCGGATGTACCCCGTACAAGCCTGACGGGCGCTTCTTCGAGCACCACGGGTTCTGCAGAAAATGAGACATCGGAACCAGTGCCATCAGTCACTACAGTTTCTACCGAAATTCCACTATATTCCTCATCAACAGCAGCTCCTTTGGAAAGTAGTGCCTCCACAATCATTGGAACCGAAGTGTCCTCTACTCCAGAGTCTTCTAGTGTTGTGACAGAAGCTGTAAGTTTACAAACAGATGCGGCTACATCAGAATCGGCTCGTAGTACGTCTGGCTCATCCTCGACTCCACCTTCAGCTGATTTCTCCTCAGCACCTACTTCTGTTGGTACAACAGTTTTTGATTCAACCGTGTCAGAATTCACCGACCCGGCTAGTACGGAGCAACTGTCAAGTACTCTGCCTCAAATGACAGCACTCACCACACCCCACGTAGAGTCCAGTGCAGTTACACGTGTGACCTCTGGATCTGCAACAACAATCAATGACATTCCGACGCACTCTGCTTCTCAAACTTCAGCGGCGTCTTCAGCACCTGTAATTTCAGTGACCTCTTCCGTGGGAGCTACAGCAGAATCAGAATACAGCACAGCACAAGAAAGCACACTGAGTGACACTGCAACAAGTAAACCGTTGAGCGAGTCAACTTCTCAAGACACAGAAATGACGCCCGAGATGACCCGCACTTCGGATGTACCCCGTACAAGCCTGACGGGCGCTTCTTCGAGCACCACGGGTTCTGCAGAAAATGAGACATCGGAACCAGTGCCATCAGTCACTACAGTTTCTACCGAAATTCCACTATATTCCTCATCAACAGCAGCTCCTTTGGAAAGTAGTGCCTCCACAATCATTGGAACCGAAGTGTCCTCTTCTCCAGAGTCTTCTAGTGTTGTGACAGAAGCTGTAAGTTTACAAACAGATGCGGCTACATCAGAATCGGCTCGTAGTACGTCTGGCTCATCCTCGACTCCACCTTCAGCTGATTTCTCCTCAGCACCTACTTCTGTTGGTACAACAGTTTTTGATTCAACCGTGTCAGAATTCACCGACCCGGCTAGTACGGAGCAACTGTCAAGTACTCTGCCTCAAATGACAGCACTCACCACACCCCACGTAGAGTCCAGTGCAGTTACACGTGTGACCTCTGGATCTGCAACAACAATCAATGACATTCCGACGCACTCTGCTTCTCAAACTTCAGCGGCGTCTTCAGCACCTGTAATTTCAGTGACCTCTTCCGTGGGAGCTACAGCAGAATCAGAATACAGCACAGCACAAGAAAGCACACTGAGTGACACTGCAACAAGTAAACCGTTGAGCGAGTCAACTTCTCAAGACACAGAAATGACGCCCGAGATGACCCGCACTTCGGATGTACCCCGTACAAGCCTGACGGGCGCTTCTTCGAGCACCACGGGTTCTGCAGAAAATGAGACATCGGAACCAGTGCCATCAGTCACTACAGTTTCTACCGAAATTCCACTATATTCCTCATCAACAGCAGCTCCTTTGGAAAGTAGTGCCTCCACAATCATTGGAACCGAAGTGTCCTCTTCTCCAGAGTCTTCTAGTGTTGTGACAGAAGCTGTAAGTTTACAAACAGATGCGGCTACATCAGAATCGGCTCGTAGTACGTCTGGCTCATCCTCGACTCCACCTTCAGCTGATTTCTCCTCAGCACCTACTTCTGTTGGTACAACAGTTTTTGATTCAACCGTGTCAGAATTCACCGACCCGGCTAGTACGGAGCAACTGTCAAGTACTCTGCCTCAAATGACAGCACTCACCACACCCCACGTAGAGTCCAGTGCAGTTACACGTGTGACCTCTGGATCTGCAACAACAATCAATGACATTCCGACGCACTCTGCTTCTCAAACTTCAGCGGCGTCTTCAGCACCTGTAATTTCAGTGACCTCTTCCGTGGGAGCTACAGCAGAATCAGAATACAGCACAGCACAAGAAAGCACACTGAGTGACACTGCAACAAGTAAACCGTTGAGCGAGTCAACTTCTCAAGACACAGAAATGACGCCCGAGATGACCCGCACTTCGGATGTACCCCGTACAAGCCTGACGGGCGCTTCTTCGAGCACCACGGGTTCTGCAGAAAATGAGACATCGGAACCAGTGCCATCAGTCACTACAGTTTCTACCGAAATTCCACTATATTCCTCATCAACAGCAGCTCCTTTGGAAAGTAGTGCCTCCACAATCATTGGAACCGAAGTGTCCTCTACTCCAGAGTCTTCTAGTGTTGTGACAGAAGCTGTAAGTTTACAAACAGATGCGGCTACATCAGAATCGGCTCGTAGTACGTCTGGCTCATCCTCGACTCCACCTTCAGCTGATTTCTCCTCAGCACCTACTTCTGTTGGTACAACAGTTTTGATTCAACCGTGTCAGAATTCACCGACCCGGCTAGTACGGAGCAACTGTCAAGTACTCTGCCTCAAATGACAGCACTCACCACACCCCACGTAGAGTCCAGTGCAGTTACACGTGTGACCTCTGGATCTGCAACAACAATCAATGACATTCCGACGCACTCTGCTTCTCAAACTTCAGCGGCGTCTTCAGCACCTGTAATTTCAGTGACCTCTTCCGTGGGAGCTACAGCAGAATCAGAATACAGCACAGCACAAGAAAGCACACTGAGTGACACTGCAACAAGTAAACCGTTGAGCGAGTCAACTTCTCAAGACACAGAAATGACGCCCGAGATGACCCGCACTTCGGATGTACCCCGTACAAGCCTGACGGGCGCTTCTTCGAGCACCACGGGTTCTGCAGAAAATGAGACATCGGAACCAGTGCCATCAGTCACTACAGTTTCTACCGAAATTCCACTATATTCCTCATCAACAGCAGCTCCTTTGGAAAGTAGTGCCTCCACAATCATTGGAACCGAAGTGTCCTCTACTCCAGAGTCTTCTAGTGTTGTGACAGAAGCTGTAAGTTTACAAACAGATGCGGCTACATCAGAATCGGCTCGTAGTACGTCTGGCTCATCCTCGACTCCACCTTCAGCTGATTTCTCCTCAGCACCTACTTCTGTTGGTACAACAGTTTTTGATTCAACCGTGTCAGAATTCACCGACCCGGCTAGTACGGAGCAACTGTCAAGTACTCTGCCTCAAATGACAGCACTCACCACACCCCACGTAGAGTCCAGTGCAGTTACACGTGTGACCTCTGGATCTGCAACAACAATCAATGACATTCCGACGCACTCTGCTTCTCAAACTTCAGCGGCGTCTTCAGCACCTGTAATTTCAGTGACCTCTTCCGTGGGAGCTACAGCAGAATCAGAATACAGCACAGCACAAGAAAGCACACTGAGTGACACTGCAACAAGTAAACCGTTGAGCGAGTCAACTTCTCAAGACACAGAAATGACGCCCGAGATGACCCGCACTTCGGATGTACCCCGTACAAGCCTGACGGGCGCTTCTTCGAGCACCACGGGTTCTGCAGAAAATGAGACATCGGAACCAGTGCCATCAGTCACTACAGTTTCTACCGAAATTCCACTATATTCCTCATCAACAGCAGCTCCTTTGGAAAGTAGTGCCTCCACAATCATTGGAACCGAAGTGTCCTCTACTCCAGAGTCTTCTAGTGTTGTGACAGAAGCTGTAAGTTTACAAACAGATGCGGCTACATCAGAATCGGCTCGTAGTACGTCTGGCTCATCCTCGACTCCACCTTCAGCTGATTTCTCCTCAGCACCTACTTCTGTTGGTACGGGTGGCACAGCAGACGAAATCAGTCCAAGTGCTACTGTAATAACTTCACAATTTTCCAGTGGCCTACCACCTTCTGCTCCATCTGATTCCACGATTCATTTTGTGTCAGCATCATCAGGATTTACTTCATATGTGTCTATGGCAACAGATCAAAGTTTTTTTACAACAGAATACTGGACTTCTGCCTCAACATACAGTGGTAGGTTTTTATTCTTTGTTATTTTATACTTATGGTAAAATTATTTTTCCCTATTATATTTGAGGGAATTTATCATTTATCATTTTTAAACATTGGGTAGTTTTTCAAAGACGAAGTCCTGTTACATGAACATGTTGTTTAAAATGCTTTGTTGTGGGAATTTTTCCACAGGAGCTCTTTTTGGATCAGAGTGGAAGGTTGCTGTCATTGTTCTTGGAGTTTTGCTGGGCATGTCTCTTTTAGCTCTTAGTGTTACTACTGCAGTTTACACTGCTCCATGTATTTCTGCATCATATCAAATCCACCAAACCAAACATAACAGAGGACTTATTGATGGCAGCTCTGGGTATTACATTTACAATGATGTGTAATTTATGTATTAACAATGTGTAATGTTCTGTGTTTTTGGACTTCTAGTTTGTTTTTTATTACAGTTTTCGTATTTTTATTGTTTAAATGCACTTTATCAGACAGATGAAGAGTATAGTTATGTTAGGCATAATAGTTTACTGCATGTAACTTATAAAACTTTAGTTTTTTAAACAAACGATAAATCTCATTTAAGAACATTAATTTATGCCAAAAACTTAAGTGTCTATTTTATGTACTGTATGTTTTGACTTTTTTTTATCTAAGTGTTTTTTTTAATAAAATTTCTAAAAAATGTTTCTTACTATATAGTATACTTCCATTACTAATCTGAAAACAAATGCAAACTGGCACAGTGGTGTTGTGGGATGTCTTCGTATCACACATCTCCTGGGCTGTGGTTCAAGAAAGTACTCTGGTATGTAGTCTGGTTTTTGTCCAAATGACTAAGAAGTGTTTTTGGTAAACTTGTGACTATTACTTGCTCCCAGTGTGTGTATGAGATAGCCCTGCCTTTTTTGCTATGCTTCCTGGGATAACCTCAGGACAACCGTGACCGTGCATTGGACAGGCAGTTGATAAATATGATTGTGGTGGGTATTAAACAAAGGGTAAATCAAAAGTATGAACAGAAAAGCAAGCTTTTTTGACCCAGTCATAATGCATATGTCACCACACAAGGGTTCGTGGAACATAGATACATTTATTTATTTAGGAGACACTTTTCTCCAACACAACTTCAAAGGAACTTTGTGTAGTGCAATCAGCTCACACACCTTATTCACCAAGGTGACTTACACTGCTAGGTACACTACTTACAATGTTCACTCATCCATACATCAGTGGAACACACCCACACTTTCAGTCACTCACACACTCTAGGAGAACCTGAACAGCATGTCTCCAGACTGTGGAAGGAAACAAGAACATGCAGATGAAACCCACACAGACATGAGAAGAACATTCAAACTCCACATGGACTGAGCAGGGATTGAACCCACAACCTCTTCCACCACCCAGGCACTGTGAAACAGCAGTGCTATTTACTGTGCCGTCATGCCACCCACTACTAAATAAAATGAATCCCTACTCTTAACATATGAATGTATTTGAAGCATGGGGGGGGGGGGGGGGGGGGCGCAGTGGGTTGGACCAGGTCCTGTTCTCTGGTGGGTCTGGGGTTTGAGTCCTGCTTGGGGTGCCTTGCGGCAGACTGGCATCCTGTTCTGGGTGTGTCCCCTCCCCCTCCGGCCTTACGCCCTGAGTTGCCGGGTAGGCTCTGGTTCCCCACGACCCCATCTGGGACAAGTGGTTCAGAAAATTGTGTGTGTATTTGAAGCTTATATATTCATGTGGGGCATGGGGGCATGGGAACACAGAGACACGGAGGGCTCAGCTGGTGCCTGCTTTGTGGTGGGTCTGGGGTTCAAGTCCTGCTTGGGGTGCCTTGTGATGGACTGGCATCCTGTCCTAGGTGTGTTTCCCCCGCCTTCAGCCTTGTGCCCTCAGTTGTGGTGTTAGTTTCTGGTTCACCACAACCGTGCTCAGAACAAGCAGTTTCAGACTGTGTGTGTATAAATGAACCTCAGAACATGTCATTGTTATATTGTCTATAGTGTAATGACCCGCGTTACTGAGGAGTGTCACATTTGAGCGGGATCAGATGTACATTGTAAATAGTTGTGGATGGTGGGAAAATTATAAAATAGTTTTCTAACCACAGTGGTGACTGGAAGGGATTATAAAGGGGTTTACTGTCTGTTGAACAGTGGAAGGTTAAGGAAAGCCTGAAAAAGGCTAAGCAGGCTTGGAAGGTTAGTTTGAGGTACAGGTCCTTGAAGAAAAGGGGTGCCTCGGACTGACAGCATTATTTCCATTGGTGCTTGCATATACCTCTTACTGTGTGCTGGTGTTCCAGTCAACGTTTGATGAATGCTCTCTGTGCATCCTTCTTTGCTCCATTCAAACACAGGATGAAGTATGATACAATATTATATACTACTCAGTTCATAATGATCAGCACAGTGAACTCTCTGTGTTCTGCATCTATATGTGCAAAACCCTCTTCATTACTTTTTTGTTATTATTCAGCAATTACTCTTACTTTTTGCAACCATTTACAAAAAAGCTCTACTTCACCTATTTCTGAAATGTCTGCTGTGTAGATGAAGCAGTGAAAAAGCAATTTTTTGGTTGTATATCTCAGGGAAATGGCAAGTGCCATTTGTGTGGATGTAAGCTTTGTTTAATGTAGTCACATTTAATAAGTTCCATTCACCCTCAGCACCCTCACTGTATCTCCATGGAAACATCACATAATGGCATGAGTATCCAAATAAAAACATCTGCCATATTTTGAATATGTTATCATTTTTCAGTCTAGTACAGTGAATAAAATGTCTGCAGGTAGGTTTGAAACTAATAGGGTAAGAAAGTAAGAAACATTTCACATCGGTTAATATTCCCAGTGTACCAAGCAGTTATGACATCTTTGTGACAGTTACTTTAAACACACACACACACACAGACACACATGCACATTGTCTGAAACCGCTTGTCCCAAGCGGGGTGGCACCACCTTACTTGTTTACATGCTGGAGAGTCACTTTAAAACACTTTACACTTTAAAAGGATGGGTGGAGGAACGCCATAAATGATCCACATGCAAATTTTATTTGCATTAATTTTGTTGAGGGGCTCAGCCCCCACAGAGTGTCAGATGATCTCTACATCCTCACCTCCACCCACAACCCAGCTACCCTTGTCTGTACTGTGTCCCTTGTGGCAGCATGGACTGGTGAGTGGTGAATTTATTATGCAAAATATCTCCGTGTCTAGTCCCCTCCCTGTGTTTTAGGAGGGGCTGCTGTGAAACTCTTCCTCTCTTCTTCAAAGCCACCTTCCATTTAAATGGCTGCCAGTTGTAACCAGTGAAGCGTCTACAACATAACTACCAGTGAAAAGACTCTGTTTCACTTTGTTGTATATTAATTGAGTGCACAGTGCAACTCCAGTAAGAACGGACTAGGGGCGTTCCTACAACATGCCCAGACCACCTCAACTGACTCCTCTTGATCTAGAGGAGCAACAAATGTACTGTACTCCAAGAATTAGCCCAGTGATGCTGTGAAGAAACTCAATTTTAGCCACTTGTATCCACCATTTCATTTTTTCGGTCATCACCCTAAGCCCATGACCAAATGCTCATGATTGAGTGCAATCAGAGAACTTTGTCTGAAGACTCAGCTCTTGCTTCACCACCACAGGTCACTACAGTGCCTGCAAAACTACTTATGCTACAATGATCCTTCTTTTAATTTCTTGCTTCCTGCTTACACCACTTACAAACAAGACGCCAAAATATTTGAACTTCCACTTGGGGCAATAGTTCCCACCCCCACTCTCGGAGAAAGCAAACCACTTTATTTTGTAGTTGTACCATGACCTTAGAATTAGAGGTGTTGATTTTCATGCCAAAAGCTTCACACTCGGCAGCAAACTGTTCATATGTGCTTCAAAGGTCACCAGTAGAGACCAAAATGACATCATCAATTGAAAACAGTAGAGATATCATCCTTGGTGTGCCCAACTGGACACTCTTCAAGTCCTGATATTCTGTCCATGAAAATCACAAAAAGGTGGAAATAATACACAACCTTGGCAGAGTCCAACATTCAAATGTGTCCCAGGTTCAAATCAACACTGAAAATATGAGAAGTACTGTACTCATATAATGATTGAATAGCTTGTATCAGCAGTTCTAGTACCACATATTTCTGCGGTACCTTCAATACCAGATGCAGAGAGACACAGTTATGTGCCTTTTTCAAGTGCACAAAACACACTTAAACTAAATTAGCGTATTCCCACCCCCTCAAACTACCGTGCCAAGAAGAAGAGCTGGTCCACTGTTCCACAACCATGGTGAAATCAGCATTGTTTCTTCTGAAACTGAGGCTCATCTACTGGGTCTCCTTTCCAGCCCCCTGCCATTGACTTTGCCAGAGAGACTGAGGAGTATGTTACCCCCTGTAGCTGGAACACACTTTCCTGTCACCTTCCTTAAATGTAGGGACTGCCACTCCAGTTTGACATTTCAGAAGTTCCTTACTCACCTTCCATGCAACGCTGAAAAGATGTTTGAACCATGCAACACTGATATTGATCAGTGCTTTTAATATCTTCGGATGAATCTCACCCACCCCTGCAATTTTACCACTACAGGACCCTACAATGCCATAGTCACTTCATAAGTAGTGATAGGTTTTAATCCACCAGAGATGTCAAAAAATGCCTCTTGCTGTCACGTGAACCTCGCCTGCACCTGCCTTTCAACAAGGCGGCATGGGATAAAAGGGCCGGAATTCCACGCCTGCTTGCAGAACCTCACTTGAGCGACCGCTACTCCCGTGTGTCCAAAGATTCCTTTCCTTTCGAAGTTCCTGATCTCCTGACTACCGACCTTTGCTTTGTCTCTGTCATTTATGTCCCTTTCTGTCCCAAGAAACCCTGAATGCTCATCACCCGACCCTCGCCGGTCCACGACTACTGCTCTTCATCTTGCTCCTCGGCTTTTGTTTGTTAAGAAATGGAACCCATGATTTGGTCCTACTCACCTTTGCCCTGGCTTCCATTGTTCCAGCATGACATCTGCCTGGTTCAGGAGTTCTTCAGAGTGTTCCACCCATTGCGCAACAATCTCCACAGGAATAGTCACCACTTCCCCATCATTGCTTAGCACAGCATGGGCAGGGTCATATCTTGCACTCTTGAGAATTCTGAATGGTTTGCCTCTTAAGTCTTTCTCCCTGGCCTCTCCAAACTCCTTCCATGCAAACTTTCACTTGAGCAGTTGCCTCGGGTGTGGCCTTCTTCGAATGTGAGTACCTCTCAGAGAAATCAGGAGACCACACTTTTTACTGGAAGGCTTTCCTTCTAACAATCTACCTTATCACTGCTACCCACCTCCAGGTACTAGGATCCAAACTGTACACCAGCTGCATTCAAACTAAGTGTATCCTGCCTAAATTTGGGTTAATGGAATCCACAACTAGGCCTGGGGCTCGTGTTCACTGGCAAGTACCTGGTGGTCAGGTGACCCACATAACTTCCTTGGGCTCAGCATAAAATGGTGATGTAGATCCATACTGTGGGCTGAACTTTGGCAAGGTGAAAAGTAGCGACTGGGTACAATGCCAGGCAAGTGGCAAGCAAGGCCAGCATGGAGATGGACAACTAGAGCCACTAACATGGTTTAAACCTTTTATCTACTGACTGAAACAGAGAACTATTATGACTACATCCAGCACAAATAATACGAACTGCCAATAATTTAATCATTTATACATTTCATATTTCTTTAGTATTATTTCTCAATAAAGTATCCTATTTCAATTTTCAGTTAGTGGTCAAATGAATGAAACATAAGAATTCGAGTCACTTATTGTCACGCCAATGCCAGAGGACCACACCTACTGCCAATCAAGGGAAGGGCTACATAAGGACTGCTCCGATGCACCTTCCTGTGTCCCTTCCCCGTGCTTACCCTGTACAGCCCTTGTTTCGCTCTCTCGGCTTCTGACCTCCTGCCTTGTTTCTTGGACCCTGTCTTTGGATTTTCCCGGTTATCGATGTACGCACCTCAGTAACCCCATTGCTTGTCCTGGGCCACAACTCTGCCTGCCAATGTATCACTTGCACTAAATAAACAGCTCCAGCACTTGGGTCTAACTCCCCATTTTCTTGTGGTTGCCACAACACTTATACCTGATAATATAAAGTTCAGTTTGGCTTGTTGCTTAGATATTATGCATTTTGCTGTGGAAGACTGGTTTGTCAAAGAGTAGGATACTGATGTTTAAGATTCCATTTCTCAGTGCTTACATTTACGTTTACATTTATTATTTTAGCAGACGCTTTTGTCCAAAGCGACGTACATCTCAGCAAAAGTACAATTTATGCATTACATTAAGAGAAGGAGACATAGCTGCAGATATGAAAGTTTCAAGCAAACCTAGTTTGTTCCCTACCACTTGCTGCACCCAGGTTCATCGTTCGCTCCTATATGTCAGACATCAATGATGAAATTAAACAGGAACTGAGGGGTAAAAACAACTAACGTTAGACTTGCAGAGAAAATTTTTACTCCTTGGTCCATTAACAAAAAGCTCTAATTCATTGATGAAAAATGCACTGTGAGTGGTTGTGGCAGGACAGACATGCAGGACAGCCAGGGGTTAAAACAGAAAGCGCTTTATTAAACTTAGTGCCAACAGAAAGTGGGGACATGGCAATCCTGGATGCTGCAGAAACACAAGCAGCAAAACAAAAGGAATAGGAGCTAACAACAAAAAGTGAAACGCACAAAAACCACAGCTGGAGAATTTTTCAAAGTTCTCAGTCTTTCATGTCTTCAGTATTGGACTAGGTGCTTTAAATAACTTACATAACTATCTTAGCTGACACTGGGTGGGCACTGGGGAATTGTCCATCAAGTATAGCCACATCTCATTTAATGATTCTGCCTACTGCCAGATTAGCAGTACAAATTTTCCAAATATTGTAATAATCAGAATGATACAAAATGTCCTTCTGTACAGTGTTTTTTCAGAAAAATTCTTGCTTTTCTCGATACAATTGAATTTTATGTGGCCGATCACCACAGGAGTCCAGCGTAATAGCTAATGCATTGCACATTTTATTAATTCATTTTCTAATCCTGTTAATAATTTTGTTCTTTTGTCATTTATATTACTACGTTCCTTAACTTTAATTTTTGCCTTTTAATCCTTATTCATTTTCCTTAAATTTTATTTATTGTTATCTTATAATTAAGACACATATTGTTTCTGGTATAAAATCATGGTTTTATTGCCCATTTTTATTTGTAATTGGTTTGAAATGAGTAAAAAGGTTTATACTGTATTCTTTTTCATAAAATATGAACTTTTAGAAAATTTTTAAATATTATTTAATTTAGAATGTAATATATATTTGCAGACATAGTTTTACAATTACCACAGGGATGGGCTGGCATCCTATCCAGGAGGTACCCTGTTAGCCTGGTGAAAAATGATTCCAGAAGGAGCTCTGGACCACCACAGCACTGATAAGCAAAAGCAGTTAACAAAAGTGAGTCAGATCAAGTAAGTTCTACAATTCATAAACTGTATTTTTTCAGTGGGCTTAGAGCAACCTTCTAGAGTAATCCATAACCTGGAATGGTACATTATTCAAGTCTACTGTTCTGAATATATTCTGGTTATTCCTGTGGTTAAAAGTGTTTTTAAATTAAACTTCCTTGAAATCAAATGAAGATGAATTTCCAAGAATTTTACAGTACTCAGTCTATGTTTATTGGCATTTGAAGTTATCACTGTACATTATATTCATTTTAAAGAAGCACTTTGTGGAATAGCATTTCTATAACTGGCAACAAACACATACTTTCAAAGTGTCGCAATAAGCATACTTGAGACATAGCACCTTTGTTAATGATTTTACTGGGAGCCACTGATCATGGTTCAGAAACTTCAGACTGTGCTGTTGAATCATGCGCGTGCACACAGCAAGCCACTCCTCATGGTTCTCAGTGTCAGGGTCAGTCCTCTCAGCCTGAATCACAGTCTGTTACACCTCTTTTCCAGAGCATCTCTGGGGTCTATGCTACATATGTACAAGCCACCATTCCTCTCCAGTGGATGGATAGCGGGGCTTGTTGCCAGGGAATGAGGTCTTGGGGGGGACTGCTGGCAGGATCTGTGTCACATCTATTTCACGTCAGGTGCAAAGCGCACGACTCCGCCCCCCCGCCGTGACTCGGGTCTCTCCACCAGTGGTTCGGGTTCTCCTCCAGCGGCACCCTGGGAATGATCACTGGGTCCACAAACCTCAGCCTCGGGGTCTCTAGAAAGTAGCCACAAAGTTAAAATACAAAAAAGACAAGAGAGGCACAAGGTGAAGCCTTTTAGGATTGTGACACCTCACAGAGCGATCAGATCAGCGTTGAAGACCCTGTGGCTCCTCTGAAAGGTTCTGAAAGCTTGCAATCCATGATTCTATGTTTTGACACAGAAAAGACACAAAATAAACTGCCAGAACTACTTGGCATGTCCAGTTCAAGTAAGATGCAGAAAATGGCTGTGGGCGTGTCAGCTCCACTTTGTCAAACAAATGATTTTTATTTGACAATCCGACTGTGAAATCAGATATCCCATATTTCCCTATTTGTCTCTCTCTTATTACACTCCAGCATGTAAGAGGCACAGGGTGTTCAAATCACCAAATATAAATGGAGGTGAATGTAATTTGAAAATGAGAAACAGGACTGATGTGGCTCCTTAATCACTAGCGTCTCTCTAACACCCCAAACACACACGTTTACATCATGTTCAGAAGACAGTACTGGCATAAATTATTGAGAAATTAGTAACTGACTATAATAATACTGGACAAAATGATTGTGTACTTCAGTCCAACTGACATTTAAAGTTTAAAACAGACACACTATTAATGATCAGACCTTTCCTTGCTAAGAGAAATGATGGCTGTGTTTTCTTAATTGATCTGATATAATACTAACGACATGAAGTATGAAAGTAATCAGGCACAATGCAGCCAAGCCTGCTGTCAAATAAAGGGTCATTGATTTGTACAGCATGAGGTTGTTTACATTTTGTTTTCTCTTGGCTTGGTTTTATTCCCTACAAAAACTGTGCCAAAGCTGCTCTCTGTGGCATAATACAGTATACAGTACAAAACAAAGCTGAACCCCACCCTCTTCAAAGGGAACCTCATGCTATAGCACTGAGATTAACATTCAAGCCCCTACTTTCCATATGGAAGAGAAATACACCATGGAAAACCTAGAAAGCTGGTCAAAATAAATTTTTGATGATGAAAAATCAGTGGTAGTACAGGAATGTGTTCCAAAACAGGAACAATTTGACAAGAAGATTATACGGACAAAATGCAATGACCTTAATGCACATTGAGAGTGGATTGAGTCTAAAAGTTTTAATTACCTTGCTTTGACTAGAGCACAGCGCCACAGGTGCTGGTTTAGTGTCTGAACCCAAACAATATCTTGAATTGGCTGACAGAGCTGTATGTAGTGGTACTGTTTTAGTGCAGCCCTTCGAATGAATCAAAACGTCACTCATTACATTAAGGTAAATTTCCAATAAAAATAAATGACACAATAAAATGCCAATCATATTGCAATTCAAAGAAGACATGTTCAGCAACTGAATCACAACAATAAATATTTTTGTGAAATGCTATGTTTCATTCGTAATTTGTACTATTAGTCTAAACAATGACTGTATCTGTTTAATGCCCTATAACTGCAATTTTTCTATTACACTGTAGAAATCTTAAAAAAAGAAGTGGCACACAGGTTTCCATAAAGCATAGTTAAATCTTCATTTTTGCATATAAAATGTGATAATATGGCAAAATAAACTGAATTCAGGAATCAAATCCATCCTTTAATGTTCATATTGCAACATTCTCCAGCAGAAATGTGAAATATATTTAACACAACGCAAATAATATATTTCCAAGCTCTTACTTGAGTAACAATATGAACACTTTCAAAGGACTTAAGAACTTGTGCCAGAATTAATGTTTCTGAATCAGGTCAATGGAATTAATGGACTGTATGTTTATAAATTGTATAATTTAACTGTTCTCTTCCATGTGGATTTCCATGTGTGGAATACCTGCAGTTTCACTGACATAAGACTGAGATACAAAAAATCTGCATCTTTCGCAAACCCTCCTCAATAAAGCAACAGACACTTGTTTTCTGCGTTTGCATTTATTAATAACTTCAATAAATAGGAGCAAGCAGAGAACACAAGCACGTCACAATGAATATTTGAAGTACATGACTTGTTTCTGTTATATTTTCCCCTTTCTATGCATTAAAGCATTCTTCAACCGGGAGCATGGGTAAGAGATAGCACCAAGTGTGCTGGGCCTCGCTGCATGTCCACACCCCATACCCAACTCATACCACGGTGCGCAAAAAGCCCAAGGCTGCAAAATAGCAATAAGGCGGCCCTCACCCTTCACAGAGGGCGAACTGCAGCATGACTGGGAGGACTCACAATGAGACAATGAGACACAAGCTGCTGTCCTTGTCGAGGAGGGACTACCCTCCACGCCCAATGACACTGGGAGACAAAGGAGCAGAGCCAGACAAGCCAGGGAAGATGAACACAATAGGGTCCTTGAGAGTTTTATCAATTCACAGGAACCTCTCCTGTTCAATCCAGCTGCAGTGCATTACACTATCCCTGTCCCTTTAGGTTCCCTGCTAAGACTCTCAATAAGCTGAGCAGATGGCTCTTATCAGAAAGCGGGCTGGTAGACTTTTGCACGCTAAACGTGACGGCTTTAATCTGGGCAACCTTTAGGAAGATGTCAAAAGACAAATTACAATACTACTAAATCTCATTTTACGTGACAAATTGTCTTCCCTCACATATGGTAGCCATAAATACACATGGAAGCCTGACTATTAATCTAATTTTGAGATTATAACAGCTACAGCTACCTTTTTACTGAGCTACAGGAAAAGTATGAAAGATGCTGTGAGTATATCACATCATGTATATCATGTCTTTCACTCTAGAGCACTCCATTTGACAGACAGCAATAACAAAATTTCCCAGGTTATCTTTTTTAAGTATACAGTAATAATGTGACTGAATCCCTACCCACCCCCTACACCTACATACGTTATACATGCAGTTTTCAGGCAAAGACAAGACAACTTTCCCTCATGTGAACATGATCAGGGTGCTAGAAAGCAGGAGCAGAGCAACATGCAGCCACAAACAGCGCAACAAGGAAAAAATATGATGCATTCCATACAGGCAGCAAATACCTTCCCAGCACAAAACCCCTTCATGAGAGATACAGTACATTGAAAAGGCATAACCATGACATTCTATAGTTCTTTTCTCAAGCAAATAACATATAAGAAATAAGAACATAAAATGAAAATAACAATGAAAATACTATGGACAGCTGCAGGGCTACTAAATACAGCTTTAGTATTTCAAAGACGTCTGGGTAGTTCTCATATTGTATGCTTCATGTCCTGTGAAATTATTAACATAATCTTGTAGATGAAATCAAACTGTGTCTGCGTGTCAAGTTGGGTGGGAGTACTAAATTCGCACTTTCGGTAGAACTAACCATGAGGTCGTTGTATCCTTCATGCGGATGTTTCCTCAGTTCCCCTTTGAATTATTCGTGCTCTCAAGATTTGAACTTAAATCAAGAAATGTTGAGGTTGTTTGACTTTAAATTTCGAATTTACACTTCATTTTCTTTTTCATAGAATGTCATTTTAATGTACAGTATGTCTGAGATATATTCTATGGGTGCTTCAGCAGCAGGAGACTGTTGAAAATGGGGGAAAAAAAACTCCTTTGTAATTCAAGGAATAAAATACAAAAAATACTTTAAAAGAATAATTTTTGAAAGTTTAACTGATCTAACCACAGAACATGCACTATACAGTAATGCGGAGGTTAGCATCTGCTGCTTTGGGGACAGGAAAACTTCACATTCACCTGAAATTCAGCTGGAAATAATAATATTACTGTACAATTGCTACATGGAAACAAAGGAGTCACCTTCGGAAAAAGCCCTGCAGCTGCACTGTAGCTTACTATGAAAGAATATTAGGCAAAAAGGATTAGAGTTAATGGACCTGTAAATAAGCCTCTGAAATCATGGTAAAAAGACACAGTAACATCCCAAAGGCCAACGGCAGCAAAAGAGTGCGAGTTGACTTTAAACCTTCACACAACCCTGTATAGATTTTACCACTGACTTCTGGTATAAGAGGCTGTTGAGCAGAAGCACTTCAGGGGATACAACCAAACTGACATCAGTGTTGTCATTGAAGACCATGTTTTTATCAAGGATTTTTCAAGCCATCTTGAGCTGGTATGTTATACAGCACATGCTATATTGTGGTGGCAACAAATATCATGCAGTTTTATCTTTATTTCTGAAAAACTCTGGTAACTGCCGCAAACCAAATATGTAAAGAGAAACCCCTCAGTATGTCAGTTTGTCTGTAACATGCAGCAAGATGCCCACAGCAGGTGATATGGGGAGCTAAATCATCAGCCATGGACTGGACCCTGAAGAAGCCATGGACACTGAGCTCATGAGCAGAGGAGAAAGTGAATGCTAGCAGGCACAACATGAACTTCATCACACTTCCAGAAACTGATGAAATGTGCGGGACAGAGGGTTGCAAAAGGTGGGGACGTGAATCAACATGTCATGTCAGACCCTGAAATGTATTGATACATACAATACATACTTATCATTCCAAGAAGCAGTAAGGAGAGTAAAAGAGAGGGGGAAAAAAGACACAGAGACCAAGACACTAGACAAGGGGATGAGAACCCTCCAATCAATTTTGCAGCCTTTTGTTTCATCAGGGTAAAAAGAATAGAAGTGCAGTGATTTTACTCTTTTGCCTCAGCCAGTTTGTTGTTCATCTCTTTACTTTTCTCCTTGTCCCCCTCCTCTGGCTTGGTCTCGGGCTGGTTCTCAGAGGTCTTCTTTTTGGCACCACGGGATGACGTGGTCTGCTTGTCTTTGGCCTTCTTTGTCAGTTTGACATGGCTCACTGATGTTGTCGTCTTTTTTGTCTTGGACCGTTGAACACTGGGTTTCTCCACCTGGTGAGAGAACAGGGGTTGGATGGGAAAGCAAATGCCATATTCATTCACATCCACTGGCTACTGAGGAAACCAAACTTTAGAATTTCATGTATTGTTATTGACAGTAGTATTAAAGTGTAAAAGAACAGCATTCTGTATGATGTACAAAGATGCTGTGAGAATTGGAATTTCTACTGTTATTTACTTCAATACTAACAAGAAATGAAGATGACTCCAACTGCTTGAATAAAATAAATTTTAGGTTCATGTAATATTATGGGGGGGGCGCAGTGGGTTGGACCAGGTCCTGCTCTCCAGTGGGTCTGGGGTTCGAGTCCCGCTTGGGGTGCCTTGCGACGGACTGGCGTCCCGTCCTGGGTGTGTCCCCTCCCCCTCCGGCCTTACGCCCTGTGTTGCCGGGTAGGCTCTGGTTCCCCGCGACCCCGTATGGGATGAGCGGTTCTGAAAATATGTGTGTGTGTGTGTGTGTGTGTGTGTGTGTGTGTAATATTATATTCATACAGATCATGTTTAAGCTAAGATTTCTGAATGTCAGGCACAAGGAATCCTGAAATGAAACGTGACAGTTTTCAAGAGCAGGAATGACAGGACAGTGAGATGAAAGCCTGTGGACTCCTGTTTTTACTTGTGAAATCAGAGTGATGTTGACCTTCTGTGAGGAAGATCACAAGCCATTCTATGAGGAACAAGCAGGACACTGTAGCTGATGCCTCCTCGAGACATGCAAGTGCGCCTTACCTCAAGAAAAGAAGCCAAGCTTTGAGCAAATGACCTTTCCTACCTTGGCGGGTTCTTTATAGGGCTCGATGTAGAGGCTGCGTATCCTCCTCCGCTCTAGGGCCTTGTTCTCTGTAGACTGCTGCAGAGCCTGCTCACCCCTAAAGGTGGCACTATAACTGGTCTCCAGGCTAGTCTTCTCATCAGGGGGTTGGTACTGGGACTTGGCTCGGATCGCTCTCACGGGCTTCACATCCGCGTAGGCTTTGAACTCATTCCTGCCCCAACAACAATGAGGCATCAGACAATGAAACAAGTAGCATCAGAAAACCAATAGCTGAGTTTTCGTTGTACATTGACCAGATTTTTTTTTACATCTGTTGTACGTTCAATATGAGAATCATTATTAACATAAAATATTTGCTGAATTATTTCTTTAGTATGGCAGTACAAATACTACTGATAAACTGAAACAGTTTAATCATTAATAAAGGGGACATGGATACAAGCTGGTCAAATTTTTATATATTATTTACATACTACTGACTGTTAACCTAAAAGGCATAAAATGGGTTCACAGCAGCTGTTAACTGGATGTAGCTAAGCTGTAAATCTCTTATTATTACAACTTCTCTTAATTTTTGGTATTCTCGTTTGTTGATTGCTCAGTGGCTGTATGATTTATCACACAACTGCTGAAGGACTACTCCATACCACCTCTAGTTTATGGAGAGCAGCTGTCCAAGCCAGACGGAGGCACACCAATATGGTCCAAGATAAAAGCACATGAGCGGCAAAGTGGTGCAGTTCTTTGGCAACACGTTGATACGCCTTCACACACGCTGCATGAAAAAAATACTATCTCCAGCACACATTTATACTTTGTGTGCAATGTACACATTATATTTTCTCTGAGATGTGCATCGCTTCGGAGAAAAGCGCCTACTAAATGAATAAATGTAAATGTAAATGTGTGGAGAAACGTTTCACTTGAGTCCTTCACGAAGCTCATGCTAGCCCTCTTTTACTGCTGCTAAAGGAAGATCTCATGATCTTTCACACAGTCTGTAAGGTCGCTGCATTGATTGAATAACTGTTACAGAGGAGAATGGGAGCAGGCCACTCTGTGTGGTACGAAAATATTTTTAGAAACATTGGTTTGAAGACAGCTTTAAATAAAAGCACTCATTCAATTCACAAGCACCTTGGTGTACAGAAACATCAAAGAGCAAAGCAAGCAGCATGTTCTCCAGAATAATAACGTCTGCAAACTGTCATTTCCGGCTGTCCGCAGTCATCTTTTCTTGCATCTGTGATTAGTCCTTGCCAAAAAATCGATTATTTTTCATTCATTTCGCTGATACCTCTCTCCAAACAAAATTACAGTGTTAAGGTGCTTACATTGTTTTATCAGTTTATATAGCCTGTAACTTTCACAGGAGCAAACCAGGGTAGGTACTGTATGTTGCTCAGAGGTACTACAGCTGGAACAGAGAATTGCAAAATAGTGGCTCTAACTGTTACCTGTTGCCCCTTCATATTCTATTCAGATCAAGTTAAGCGTGTTCAGTCATGGGGTCAACCAAAACCACTGGTCTTGATGGTCTGTAAATGACTTCTACACTAGTGTTCAGAAGTTTGGAATCACCCAGAAATTTTCATGTTTTTGAAAGAACTGATACTTTTTAATCAGAGTATATTAAACTGACTCAATAATATAGTCAAGGCATATTACTGCTTAATGCATCAGACTGCCAAGAAACTTAAGATGTCTTACAAAGGTGTCCACTACTGTCTTGAGAGAAGGGGGTAAATTAAATCAGGATAGAAAAAGAAGCAGAAAGCCTAGATGCACAACTGCACAAGACGATAAGTACATCAGAGTCTGAAGTCTTTCTGAGAAACAGATGCCTTACAGGTCTTCAGCTGGTTGCTTTCTTAAATAGTACACACCAAATACCAGTAACATCTGGAACAGTGAAAAGACAACCACAGAATGCTAGTTTTCAGCAGCAGAGTTTCAAAGAAAAACCATATCCAAAACTGGAAAATAAAAACAAAAGGTTAAAATGGGCAAAAGATCACAGAAATTGGACGGTGGAGGACTGGAAAAGAGCGTCATGGACAGACGAGTCGAAGTTTGAGGTGTTTGTGTCAAGGAGGAGAACGTACACCGATCAGTCACAACATTAAAATCATTGACAGGTGAAGTGAATTACACTGATTATCTCATTACAATGGCACCTGTCAAGGGGTGGGATATATTAGACAGCAAGTGAACAGTCAGTTCTTGAATTTGATGTTTTGGAAGCAGGAAAAATAGGCAAGCATAAGGATCTGAGCGACTTTGGCAAGGGCCAAACTGTGCTGGCTAGACGACTAGGTCAGAGCATCTCCAAAATGGCAGGTCTTCTGGAGTGTTCCCAGTATGCAGTGGTTAGTACCTACCAAAAGTGGTCCAAGGAAGGACAACCAGTGAACTGACGACAGGGTCATGGACACCCAAGGCTCATTAATGCATGTGGGGAGCGAAGGCTAGCCCGTCTGGTTCGATCCCCCAGAAGAGCTACTGTAGCACAGAGTGCTAAAAACCTAAATGCTGGCCATGACAGAAAGGTGCCAGAAGGCACAGTGCATCACCATTTGCTGCGTATGGGGCTGCGTGGCCGCAGAATGGTCAGAGTGCCCATGCTGACCCCTGTCTACCGCCAGAAGCGCCTACAATGGGCATGTGAGCATCAGAACTGGACCATGGAGCAATAGAAGAAGGTGGTCTGATGAATCGTGTTATGTTTTAAATCATGTGGACTGTCATGTGCGTTGTTTACCTGAGGAAGAGGTGGCAGCAGGATGCACTATGGGAAAAAGGCAAGCCAGTGGAAGCAGTGTGATGCTCTGGCAAATGTTCTGCTGGGAAAGCTTGGGCCCCGGCATTCATGTGGATGTTACTTTGACATGTAATACCTACCTAAAGATTGTTGCAGACCACATACACCTCTTCATGGCAACGGTATTCCCTGATGGCAATGGCCCTGGCTGCACTGCAAAAATTGTTCAGGAATGGTTTGAGGAACATGACAAAGAGTTCAAGTGTTGACTTGGCCTCCAGATTTCCCAGATCCCAATCCACCAAGCATCTGTGGGATGTGCTGGAAAAACAAATCCAATCCATAGAGGCCCCACTTCACAAATTACATGAGGGGGGCCACACAATATTAGGCAGGTGGTTTTAATGTTTTGGCTGATCGGTGTATGTGAGACATAAAGCAAATAAAAGGATGCTGGAAAAGTGCTTGATGTCTTCTGCCAAGCATTTAATGGTATGGGGTTGCTTTAATGCTGGTAAGGTGGAAGATTTACACAGAATGCAAGGAATAATGAAACAGAAATGTTACCACTTTATTTTACAATGTCATGCCATCCTCTGTGGTCAGAGCTTGATTGGTGCAAATTTCATGATACAGCAGGATGATCCAAAGCACAATTTCTAAGCTATGCAAAACCTATTTGTGAGGAAATAGGAAGTACTGTACCAGAGTACTTTCTCTGATGAACTGGCCAGAACAATGGAAAATTCTTTGATGAATATAAAAATTGATGCACCAAACAGTTATAGCAAGTAAAAATAATGTTATGACATTGTTAAGTACAAGACAGATTTACGGGTCAATGAACTAGACAAAAGTACAAGGTACCAGTAAAGCATTTGCCCTGCAGCAGCTTACTTGCCCTAGAGATACACTCTTTGTACAGCAATGACTCCTGATTGACACTACTGAACTAAAAAGCAGTGGTAGCAAACACTGAATAACAATTAATACTTAAGTCATTCAGAACAAATAATTACATTATGAGTGAATCGGGAGCAACCACAAGGAAAGGTTACATAAACATGAACTTACTGAGCATAACAATAAGAATATTGGACAATGTTTTACTGACAGCCTGGTTAATGTGACAGTAAATGTTTACTGGGGGTTATATAATTAGACTAAAGTCCACTTGTCTGATTAAACACTGTGCAGCCATTAGGATAATTTGGACAATGTTCAGTGTTCACAGTTCAAGCGCTTTCCATTGCCATTGATCCTGTCCAGCACTATACTGCCACCTCAGGTCCAGGGCTATAGAAGGACTGTCAAATTTTTGCACAAGGAATTGAGGGCTTGCCAATGAATACCTTGATGTACGTGTCCCACCAGCCATTACTAATTTTGAGCTAGTTTTTGGAGTGATGTTCCTGATGCTGATGCTGAAGAAGCAACTCATTATTTACTAAAACTCTTCTAAATCTCTTTTAATCACAGCCTCATGATTTTTGGGACCGAAACCCGAATGCAAATAAAAGAGATAGAAAGACAAAGCATTTGAGAAGGAGAATAGAGAATAGAGCTAAAAAGTCAAATAGACATGGAAACAAATAAATAAAAACAAAACCTTTAAGCAGGTGAACTGAATCAGAAAGCAAAACATACATACAAAGAGAAACAAACATAAAATCAAATGCTGAAAAAAAATGCAAAAACCTTGACTGCAAAAGGAAAAATATTGAATCGAAAAGTTAAATATGAATGTAGACAAAGAGACATGCCGAAACACTGCATGATGAAGAACACTCTCCGATAGTGAAAGAACAACCATTATTGCACCCCTTGTCCCAGAGCACAGGTCGAGGCTCCCTCTTTTGGGGATCGTGATCCTCAGTGTGATGCCACACACTCTGCAGACATTGCTAGGAATCTGCGGCAAAAGTGCCCTGCTGATGAGTTACGGTACACCGATGAACTGTGGCAAAGTGCCCATCCCTGGCAAGGTTTACCGCGGCTTGCCTCTCATATTTACCATTGCATAACCAGCATCTAAGTGGAATGTTCCACTTCCCACAGCATGCAAAGGGGGGGAGAACAAATGAGCAATGTACTCCTAGTTTTTATGTCTACTCTGCACTCTGCTGTAGTAACCAAATAGCCTCCCCTGAGAGACCCGTCCTTCTTTGGAAGCTGAAACAAGCTGTGCGCGCACAGCCTGGGGTTCATCTATAGCAAATCGATAACTGAAGCAGAAATGGCCAAGCAGTAAAATGAAACATGTTGGCATAATCAATTGTAATGTGCCTTCATGGATTTGCAGGACAGTAAATGAAAATGTCCTTTTTTGTTCTTTTCAAAAGAGCAGCCCGTGTATGTTGTGCAGTTCTTTGGGAGGTTCATACGTTTCCCAGGAGGGCAATAAGAAGCCAAATACTGCCATGTCAAGCACTATTGTTGAAGTACCTAAGCATAAAGCAAAAGCAATGCTAGGCGACATAAAACAAGTCACTCGTCAGTGTCACTTAATTGACAAATTAAACACCCCATACTGGACTATCATTTCTTTTTAGATGAAATAGAGTTGTTTGAAGAGTATGTCAATTCTATTTTAACTAAAAAATAAGGACACTGGTTAACTGAACAAAATATATCACAATCTTTGATGGTATTTGAAAGTGACTCATAAGAGACTGGTCAATATCCTGATTGAAAGTGTCTCACATAACTAGTTACAGTAAATACTTTGTCAACTAGTCTTTTTCGAGAATGTTCTTTCTTTTGTAATCTAACACTTTATGACTTTATCTTCACACAATCCTCTTCGGCAAAGTCTCATAAAGCACCACAGATGAGTGAAGCGAAATGGATTTATACCATGGTGTTCACTTCACCCTCCACAACAGGAACAGCTTCTGTTGGCCGTGAGCAGTACAGATATTGTCCTACACCTCACAGGCATCACATCTGCTGCATGATCAGTCTAAATATACTTTGGAGAACTATCTCTGAAATTAGTCACACACTCAGCTGAGGTCAAATGAGATTGTGGGTCTACTACCTTTAGCTTTTTTTTACCTTTAAAGATTAAAACCACCATTAATGCTTTCAATAATGGCTATAAAACCTGTGTTAAAGAGACTAAACTAGAATAAAGAACCCACTCTAATGGAAGCTGATAGCAGAGTGGTTTCAGCTGTTGCCTTTATATTCAAAGGTTGCTGGTTCATATGCTCACCTACTGCAGAAGTACCTTTGAACACCATACTTATCCTGCACTGGTGCAATAAAATTGCCCAGCCGTATAAATGGGTCAAATAATTGTGAGATAGTTTGAAGAAAAGCATCAGATAAAAGCAGAATGCATGTTTAGGGCCTTAAGTGACCCCAACATGTTTGTTTTGTGCCATAGGAGCAACGTATGCTTAACATCATGTTTTGCCATGTGAGAAATGCATTCAACTATGTCTTCTTAATGCCTTTTCAGGTTTTTTCTATCATTACTTTTGGTTAAAATGAGTACTGGGATTAACTGAGAAAGTATCCCTTGTCTTTGGGAGAAACTGTACGTGACAAATAATGAATTTAAATACATATTTCCCAAAACTTAACATGTACAGAGAACTTTTAATCGATATGTGACATTGTTACATTAAATTAGTCCTTCCTGCTACAGGGTAACATAAATGCTTCCATACCACCAGACAGAAATCAGTGAAACCAAAATGACTGATTGAGAACCAAGGAACTTCATCATAGAATGAGCTGCTTCTCAAAGGCAAAGCTTGCTGTGCTTTTCACGTGTCTGGAAACACGGCGTGAACAATGGAGGTGCTCGCTTGGAACAAACAAAAGCCACAAAACAGCTGTCATTGTGCCGTGACGCGACGTCTTTCCCACCACAAAAAAAGCACTAAAAGGATGATGGGGGAACAAAGGACAGAGGCAACAGATGTCTGACAGTCCTTTGGCCCAAACAACACATTTCACAGTCAATAAAATAGATGGCTGGGACAGTGAGTTTTGGACAGTGTCATCTACACAATAAGACAATGAGAGCTCAAGTGTAACGGTGATCACGGAGGCAACCTCTTTTGCACGCCCAGTGCCTAAATGCTGTCCAACAGATCCTTTGCTACTTTCCAGCTAAACAAAAATCACTTCTACAGCGAAGCTCATTAAAAGATCATTTCAGTACTGTATTTTTCCATAAACAAGTGTTGCACAGATGCAATGTACTGTTCTGTACTGTAAATACAACCACCAGTGTTCTGACTTCTGTATTATGTATTTAACCATTCTTCAGAGTACTCTGCAATAAACGAACCTTCTCATCGTTTAAAATCATCATACAAAGCAAGTCTCCCTCTTTTGTCTCCACATTTTATCTTTATCATCATCAGTATTTTTCTTTGATCTGCTGCTACTGTATATAATTTTACTTTCCATGTACTACATAAGAAATAAGTCCCTCTCCAGCTAATACCACGAATGTGAAATTCACTTCTGTGAGCAAGAGTTAGACTTGGATTGAAGTTCCACAGTTTGTTACTTATAGTGTCTTAATTAAGGCACAAAAACAGTGTGAGGATCATTCCCCACCACATTCTGTGACTACATGTGCCATCACACGTGAGGAATTTATTTTTACTTGTTTGTTCATTTGTTTGGATGTTTTTTGTTTAAATTAGGATTAAGAGCCCAGAACATCATCCAGAAGGGTTCCTCTGGTATGGCCATCTGCCCATAGCCACCCCCGACCACTGCAGAGCAGGGAGATTAACCCACAGCTGACCTGGTTTGCATCCCATCTAGCATTAAAGAGCAACACAGCCCTCTGAGGCCCTGAGCAGCTCACAGGCGAGGGACAGCTGGCTATCGGGAAGCAGCTGCCCCACTTGTTGCCCTGCCAGAGAAGTCGCATGCAAGCTGGAAAGGTTGCTTGTCGTGGTTGCTTTACATTTTTACAGAAAAAGGTGTTTAATCCCCAGTCATATCTTGCTTTTTTGAAAGCTACTAATCCTTCAGTCTGCGGAAAAGATGGACTTCTTCTGATCTGTTTGCATGCTGAAGCCATTCTTGTTACAAATGCTTCTCAAGGGTAAAAAAACAGGCACTCTCAATGGACCTGAACCAATAGCCTTTAGGTACAGATCCAGGTCATGAACTACCATAAGACCTGCTGCTGCATGCTGCTTCTAAGTCATGGTTTGGCATAAGCAACAACATCATCAACAATAACAATAAAAAGAGCAAATGAATATCGCCATGTCATTTTGTCAGCAATGATCAGGTTATTTCAGTAGATTCAATTCAATTCAATTCAATTCAATTCATTTTCATAGAGCGCTCTTCTCACACAGTGACACAGATCTTAAATTTCCAGCATAATTTCTGAGAAGCTAGTGAAATAAGAGTACTCTTTACCGATTCACAAAGCCACACTGCAGAAGACATCTGAATGTCGCACTTCAGTTTGTTACCTTGAAGCACATGTGGACAAAAACTGATTGCACAAAAAATTTCATCATGCTATTGTGGAATATAAATTAAGGTCACTAAAATAAAAATTCTGAAATGAACTGTTCATGCTACTTTATGCACAGACTTTTATTCACAATACCTTTATATATCTTCAGAACCGCTTGTCCCTAATGACACTACATGGTGTTTGCCCTTATTTGGGGTCAAGACCTTTCAATCTGCAGGTTCTCAGCATGATTCCCACTCTTTCAGTAGTACCCTTGACCAAGGTACTTATCACAAATTGATAAAGGGGCAACTTTGTGTGAAAGTTGATTATATAACAGGGTAAGATGATGGAATGCATTTTTGGCATTGTTTTCTGAGATGTAAGTCGCCTTAGAGAAAAATTAACAAATGTAAATGTAAGTCACTCTGGACAAAGCAGAGCAAAATAAGGGCCAATGACAATGAAAATGCAGTGTGCAGAGTTTAGAGTCTTGCCCACTCAGAACAGTATGGTGTACCTGTAAGAGCTCACAGCTGCCGTCTCCTCCTTGATTTGCCTGTTGAGCACATCTCTCGCCCTGCCCTCCATGGCCCCGTCCCCAGGCTGCTCTCCTTCCGCCTGAAAGAGCACCTTCTTTTCCGAAGCTTTCTTCACCTGCCTCTTCTTGCGTTCCCCAGACAGGATGTCCTTCTCCGTCACCTTGTCGGCGATCTCACTTTTCTCCATCCCGCTGTCCACCTCTGTCCACCCAGGCCGCTCGTCTCCCACCGTGACTGTGGGGCTGGCCTTGGGAATCCACGGGTGGTCCCCACGCTTGGGGATGGGCCACGCTTTAAAATCCTTCTGATACTGGGTCTCGTTGTCGAACGGCGTTTCTGAGGCATGGTATTCGTTCTTGGGCTTGCAGCTGGGCTCCGGGCGCACTTTCCAGTGCTTGAAGTCCTGCCGCATCACCGATCCCGTGGAACTCTCCTCAGCATCAGCACCGGCAGCAGCGGCGGCAGCAGCGGCGGCAGCAGCAGCGGTAGCAGCAGCGGGCGCCTCCTGCTCAGCGCGAGGCTGCGTTTCTATGGCGACCGAGCTGGCTCCAGTCCGCAGAGGGCTCCTCGGCTCGTGCGGATGGAGGTGCTGCACCTCGGCCACGTCCGAGTATTTAGTGAAAACCAGCGGCACCGCAATGTCAGCCTTGTCCAGCTGGTTCCAGAAGCGCGCCATGCAGCAAGCCCTGGTGATGCAGGGCCACGCCATGATGACGGCCCTTGGTGGGAAATATATTAAAATAAAGCTCGTTTTCTATTAGTAATTTTCAATAAATATAAAGCGGAGCCGCGAACCGCGTGAAAAACGGCAAATAATAGTTTCAAATACCTCACACACACAGGGGAAAACGGCGCTTTTTCCTCAGGTAATAAAAAAATCCCTTAGCTTCACCGGGGGAAAAATGTCCGCCTGGTGTGTTTTTAACACCGGTGTGTTTTCTAGCTTCGCTCTGGGTCGCTGTGGCGCTAGTCCGTGGGAGAGAAAACACACGGCATGGAGACTGCAGCTCTCTCTGACCGCGTCTTCACACACTCGGCTCTTAATTCCGTTCCATTTTATGCTGACTGACAGCCGCGTTCACCAACGCCCGACGCGCGCAGTGCTGCGTGATGCGCTCCCTGTGCGAACCGTGTGGCCGCCGCAGGCCCGGGGGAAGGAGGAGGAGGAGGAGGATGAGGAGGAGTGGGGATGAGGACCCCGCCCGCTCCGCCTCTGCATCCCGGGAGAAGATGCTCAGAGTCCATTCCATTCGCTGAAATGTCCCCTGGATGCGCAGGGTTTTTTTTCTTTTTTTTTTTTTTTTTCTGGGTGCAGTGGTGGACCCTCGAATTACAGCACAACAGTGAGTGAGTGACAGTCTTTCGTAATTTGATTCTTTTGTCACTGAGAAGTCACTTTTACGGCTAAGTCAAAGACCGAGAATGCAGCAGGCGTCCTTCCATTTGCTCGTCGCTAACTGGTTCTGTAAAAAAACGCACATACCGTTTCAGTAAATAAGTACAGTAGTTATACTGTAACACAGCTTCCGACTCATACATATTCAACCTGTCAAGAGTCATGGCAAACTTCAAACTACATTAAAAAGCAAAAGCACGAAGATTCTCAGTTCTGGCTCCGATATTTAAAAAAAAAAATGATTAGGAATCGTCAATTATTTGGCTAAACCTTTATGCAGCTACTGTTGTGATGAACATTCGTCATATGGTGAAGGAAACAAACTAACTGTACTTCAGAATCACACGTCTGTATCTATGTCTGTCTGTCTTGTAATGAACACGGGAAATGTGTTTATTGTAATTGGTTAGCTTTTGGTGACGTATGGGAAATATAAGGGGGTGATTGCGTCTGCCGGGAGGAGAAAGAGAAGAGAGCCCAGGGCCGCTAAGCAGGCTGGGAAGGCTGGCTAGATGTGCAGGTCCTAGAGGAAACTGAGTCCTCCAACCGATTATTTCCCTGTGTGCCGGTGTTCAAAAAATTGTTTGAGATGAATGCTGCCTCTCCGTCTTTCTTCGCCCCATCCAAACCCACGGTGCTGCGTGCCACATTGGTGTCAGAAGTGGGATGGGGCAAGACGATGAGAGGCTGGATACAGGAACAGTTGAACACCGAAGAAGAGGAAAGGGAAAAAGTCGCCAGAACAGAAGCCAGCGAGACGAAAGAACGGTGTCTGGCGGAAGAAATGCCTGTGACGGTGGAGGTCGGGGAGGAGGAGCTGTTGCGGAGCATGGGTGTCCAAGGGACCCCAGGAAAGTGCACACTGTGGTGAAGACGGCAGAGAAGGGCTGCGAGGTGCTGCTGGAGACAGACGAGCAGGTCGAGTGGGGTCTCCCTGCGCCCAGGATAAATGCGGCAAAAAGAGGCAGCGAACTGCTGGTGGGTGCAGAGGAAAGTCGCCCCGCAGAGAGTGCCACTTTCCCGAGGAGGTCGGACGATGTGCTGGACGACGTGGAGCAGCGTGCCTCGTCTGTGGACGGGCAGGGCTCTGTGGTGGAGGTGAACGAACCCACCAATGCGAATACGCCCACATATGAACATTTCTCTGCTTTTGTGAAGGAAGCGCCTTGCCTGCTTGGAGCCCCAACGAGCTTGCTAAAGTTAGAGCAGCACGGCGGACCAAACGTCGCAAAAGCAGGAGCACTGCGTAGCAACAAGAAGCTGGTTTTACGAGCGTCGCGGTGGACTCGGTGTGCAGTGAGGCGGCAGAGGTGGGAGCGGCAAGCAGGGCGGCTTGCCTGGGTCCTCCGCCGAAAGACAGCCGAGCAGCAAGAGGTGTGACGAGACGGCCGGGAATGCAAGAGGGGTTTTCGCCCCCAACGACGGCGTTGGGGAAGCGCGGAGTGTCTCCAGAGAATGGACCCGACGGTCCTGCGAGAGCCGGTCAGCTGTGGGGAGCACAAGGCGGTCGGCAAAACCCACGTGGGTGCCACCAAGCCCGGTATGTGCCAAGTGCGAGTGAGGGAGTCGTACTGGGACCGAGGCCAGGCAGACAGGGGACAAGGACGGCCGCCTCGATCCCCGAGCGCGCCGCCATGGCAGGCTACTGTGAATGTCCCCGACCCAACCACCAGCACTGAACATCCAGGACCTGCACTCCCGACCAGAGGCACATGAGGGACAATGCTGGACAGTGGGACATTTGTGGGGCAGGCAGAAGCAGGGACGCTGCTATTCTTTTTTGACGGGGGGGGCTATGTGACGATCCGCGTTACTGTTTTGAGCGGGAAATGTGTTTATTGTAATTGGTTAGCTTTTGGTGACGTACGGGGAATATGGGGGTGATTGTGTCTGCCGGGGGATGAAAGAGGAGAGAGCCTGCAGCCCCTAAGCAGCCTGGGAAGGCTGGCTAGAAGCACAAGTCCTGGAGGAAATGGGGTCCTTGGACCGAGAGCGTTATTTCCCTGTGTGCTGGTGTTCGAATAAATCGTTTGAGATGAACGCTGCCTCTGCGTCCTTCTTCGCCCCATCCAAACCCACGGCGCTGCACGCCACAGTACACCACATTCACACTCTCTTATACCAATACCGATTCAATATCTACCACTGACCATCATGTCCAGTGTTTGTCAACTTCTGGTCACTTTCAGTTTAATCCTCCTGACGTTCAGTGAATGAATATAAGACTTCTCATTTTAACATTTTTCATTAACTTTGAGCTACCTTCTGCGTGTTTTTTCACAGTGTGAATTTAGTATAAGGTAGGCCTATAACTTTTTTCTCTATTTATACATTCCAAGTATCTTTAAAGGTATACATAACAGAATCTAAGATGCCCCCAGAAAAAGATGAATAGGTCTGGAAGTTTTTCAGTTGTTCATTGAGTGACAACAGTTTATATTCACAGAGGCCACAGTTTAATGCTTGTCACTCAGGAAAAACATAAGGGATGCCTACAATAAACATATTAGCAGCAGGGTGGCACAGCAAGTAGCACTGCTGTCTCACAGCATCTGGGTGGTGTGAGAGGACATGGGTTCATTCCCTGCTCAGTCTGTGTGGAATTTGCATGTTCTCCCCATATCTGTATGGGTTTCCTCCCACAGTCCAAAGACATGCTGTTCAGGTTCACCCATAGTGTGTGAGTGACAGAGAGAGTGTGTTCCACTGATGTATGGATGAGTGACCCAGTGTAAGTAGTGTATCTAGCAATGTAAACCACCTTGGTGAGTAAGGTGTGTGAGGTGATATCACAACATAGTCTTAATTAGAAGTTGCTTTTGAGAAAAGTGTCTGCCAAATTTAAAAAAAAAAAACAATACAATCATGTATATCATGTCCCATACAGTTAAGTTTAATATAGTCACTCTCTTTAATTGCTTGTCCAAGTCAGGGTTGCAGTGTTGTGGAGCCTATCTCAGAAGCACAGGGTACAAGGCTAGTCAGGGTACACACTGGAGGGGATGCTAGTCCGTCATAGCACTCCAATAAATGAGAGTAAATCAAAAAGGATGTTCAATATTTAAAAAAAAAAAAAATTTAATAGTAGATACTTTTTTAACTAATTGAATATTATATAACGATGTAAACTCTTTTCAATGCTAAAAGTTTCTGTGAATCACACATTGCCCAAATTCAATAATTACTGTCTATTTTTATAAAACATTTCCATTAAAAATAGAGATAAAAAACATCAGTTAAAATTACATATCCCTTAACATTATGTGCTGAAGAGAAGGAGCTGAAGGACATTTTAATAAATTGCGTTTTAACTGCGGTCAAAAGTCTGTTGGAAAACACATGGAGATGTGCTGGAGGGTAATTATGCTGCATGCTGCCTTGCTGCACATGATAAGGTGCTCAGACAAGTGGAGGCTGATAGACTTTGGACCGTGGACTCTGGTTTGATCCTGCCTGTCCAGACCTTTCCTTGTCTTGCCTTGTCTACACACAGCCATGAAGCTCCAGTTCGCTCCTACAAACGTCCCCCTCAATCGGAGACTGCAGACAACATCCGTGCTTCTTTGGGTCTTCTCCTTCCTCGCATTGGGTGAGCTGTTCCTCCGCAGGGATGGGCTCGGGCTCCACACGGCTGCCACTGCTGCTTAACTTCCTTCCCAGGGCCCATGAGGGCTGGACCCTTTCACTTTCAGCGGAGAACATGTATGTCTGTGCTGGTGTGAAGATTGGTGCCTCTGATTGTGGGTTGTGAGTCTGCTTTTTTTTTTTTGCTTTATCGCCTTCAAAGCCAAGGGGTGTCACTATGTTTCTCAACATTGTGAAGACTGTCGTCTTTGTCCAGTTCTGGAGCAAATAGAAATCTGGAGGAATCAGACCTTTTAAGAATGTATCAGTATCAGCATGTATCAGCGGAAGATGCTGTAAAGGACAAGTTAGATGAAGAACACAACTCTTAGTATTAGAAATAAAGGCATTTAGAAAAGCGCAGTCAGAGTGTACAATGAATGGACATAACACCATGCTGACTTGGCTCTTAACCTTCTATCTGCTTTTCTTTACTTGTCCCCAGATGCCAGAATTCAGATTGATTTAGGAGTCAGAAGTGCTCCAGGCGGGTTTATAGTGCACTAAATGGTGACAAGTGTCTTCTGAGATGTCCTGTGACATATCTTATGCTTGCACAGGAATTTTAGTCCCTCACGGAGATCAGATGAAATTCTGCAGCAGTGAGGACAGACATTGCACTCAAGGGAGTGCCACTATCAATGTTAACATCTACTGTATGCATGTTAGCCATAAGGGAGATGCTTCCAAAACCAGCAGTGCCACACTGTTCCTCAAGTCCTTTGTCATGCAAATAGCAACTGCTAAATTAGGAAAGAAATATGAAAATTATGGAAGAATAAAACAAAAAGGCTCAAGGGTTATTTTGTCCTTGCTTTCTCCAGTTCTGTTGACCGAAGCTTTAGACCATTACTGATCATCTTAACTGATGGCTGACCTTATTTTTTAAAAATTGTGCCTAAATCTTTGTCTTTATTATCTGCTTTTTACCTTTTCATACTGTTGTTTCGGCTGCATAGGTTTTAAATGAATACTGATTATTTTCTGTTGAAACACGGGGAAAACCTAAATGAGATGCGCTACTGAGCAGCTGTGAGCAGTAGCACTTACTGATAGTCTGGTCTGCTTGTATCAGCGAACAGATGTGCCCGCGTGGCTCTCTTGCACTCGGTGCACCTCCACGCTGTAACGCAGTACTCTTTCCTTCAGCGCAGTGCTGCATCGTGCTATTCTTTGGGCTCCTCTTCACCCGCTTCTGGCTGCTCAGTGTATTGTATGCCGCCTGGTGGTTCATCGACTGGGACACACCGTCGCAGGGCGGCCGCAGGATCCACTTTATGTGCAAGCTGCCCCTCTGGAGGTACATGCGGGACTATTTCCCCATCCAGGTGAGTGAGGCATCACACAACATTTCATGGCCCAAACTGAGGTGGGAGATTCATCGGGCAGCATGGTGCAGCACCTATGTGGTTCGGGTGCAGTTATCACACACCTGACTCACTCTGTTCTACAGAACTGCGAAAGTTCATTAAAGCTCTCATTCTTACTCCAATACTCCAAAGTGTGGAAGAAAGTAAAAACTCCACAGCCAGTCAAATACAGTATTTTACTAGTTGAGCCACTGGTTCAACCAAAGCTTGACACAGAGTACTGTCAGTAACAATCTGTAAAATCTTCCAATCGACAATACGGTAAATGCAATAGAAATAAGCAACTGAAAAAAATAACTATAACAAATTAAATAGCTAAACAAAAATATCTGAACTTCGTATGGGGCAGCTGGTGGCTATAAACAGGTAAATAACTGCAGGTAGCTTAACACTAAGTCACTTTGGAGGAAGGTGTCAGACAAATGTAAGCTTCTGAATACACACACACACATTTTCTGAACCACTTGTCCCATACGGGGTCCCGGAGCCTACCCGGCAACACAGGGCGTAAGGGGAAGGCACACACCCAAGACGGGATGCCAGTCCGTCGCAAGAGACCCCAAGTGGGACTCGAACCCCAGACCCACTGGAGAGCAGGACCCAGCCCAACCCACTGTGCCACCATGCCCCCCGCTTCTGAATAAATAACTAAAATTTAATTTTATTTTATAGTAACAAAAATTTTAGAAACTTTTGCCTGGACCATGCCTTCAGCAGCATTTTCGTGAAAAAGGCAATAGGGAGTGTTACTGAGGGAAGAAAAAACAATCACAGCAGTCCCTGATGACTCTGGGGTCCGAAGCAAGCCCTTACGCTGCTTATAGCAACTAAGGGCCCTGGTAACAGAGATATGTGTGGGATCGCTCAGTACGCCGGTCTGGTCCGGCCCAAGTCACTTGCCAGACACCTGCTTGTAGTCTTTCTGGTTTCTCTCAGTCATCACAGAAAAAATAAGTGGAAATTCAAGCAGAAACCAAATACAATCTTATGCATATGAGGGAGCAGAGTTGAAAGGTGGGTGCTAATGTAGCTCAGCCACAGAACAGCGTTACAGAGCTAACTAGTTAGTCAACCTAGTCACACCAGGTAAGGCAAGAAGTAATGTAGAACAACTTATATTAATACAGGGGCAGCTGGTAATGTTGTGGTTACAGCTTTTGCCTTTGGACCTGCAGGTCACCAGTTTGAATCCCACCTCCAGTCATAGTTAAGCAAAGATCTTACCTTAAATTGCTCCAGTAAAAGTACCAGCTTTACAAAGGAGTAAATAATTATAAGTTGCGTTGGAGAAAAGCACCAGGTAAATAAATGAATGTAATATGTGTCCTAAAAACTAGGCAGTAATTTATTTACCTGATTTATTTAGAAAAAATCTCATGGAGAATGCTACAAGAATTGTATCTGAATGTATGCACTGTATATGTGCAGTCATTACATGTGCAGTCATTAGACATGTGATCCGTGAAGGCGTCCAGTGTTTCACATAAATATTTGAACAGAAAAATGCTGTATGTTGTCAATGAAGCTGACAGCTCAGCCCTCTCCCCCACTGCCCTGTGCTCACTCTCCACATTGACCGGGCACATTGACGATTTCTCTCCGACACCTTGTGTACTTTTGCTGTGTCATGATCCTTGGCTCCCCCAGGTCACTCACTCTTGAGCTCTCTTTCCTCAGACAGCATCTCTGCTAACGTTTCAATTCCTGACTGCCAGTTAATTCAGTTACGAAACCAGAAGCATTGTGCAGAAAGAATAAATGTTCAGATTAATTATTTTTTCACTCTGTGTGCAGAAATGATTTGTGATGGAGTTTCCCTCAGACCAAGGTCATGAGAACCAGTAAACACGCCATGCGGCACTTCTGGAACCTTTGTATTTTGGACCGTGAGAGTGAAAATCAATAGGAGCCCTCGGGCGTGTGTGTGTGTCCCAGCTTGTTTATTCTCTTTTTGCCTTTGTGTGGGTATGTTTCAGTACTTACACTGGTGTATGTGTGTCTCCTCTTACACCTCTTACGTGATGTTTGGCCTGTTGGACAGTGTGTGCTATGTGTACATCAGTATGATCTATGGGGACTTTTCCTTACTTTGAATGTATGTGAGAGTGTGTGTATGGACATGTGTGAGATCAGCCATGAATAAGAGCAGAGAGAGGAGCAGTGCCGTGTGTCCTATAAACAAGAAAACAAAACAACAAACAAAAGAACAGATTTTTGTCTTCTGAGTAAATTTCTACAAAGGGTATTTTTATTTTAAAATTACAAAAATTTTGCAAAATAAACACACATACACAAAAACTTCCTTGTAGCAACATTTATTTGATGCTTCAGCGACCCCTCATGGCCACAGTTAATTACTGCAGTGAAATCCATAATTCAGTTTTCATATTTTAATTACTGGGACAGTTGGTTTGTGGGAACTGGCATTGCATTAGACATC
Organism: Scleropages formosus; assembly: GCF_900964775.1. Taxonomy (NCBI): domain Eukaryota; kingdom Metazoa; phylum Chordata; class Actinopteri; order Osteoglossiformes; family Osteoglossidae; genus Scleropages; species Scleropages formosus. The sequence continues at coordinate 16,536,297 of NC_041809.1, forward strand.
GCTGTAAAACTTATGGTTGCATGCAGTCCATTACTGGTAGCTTAATTCCTGTGCATTGAAGAATATCTTTGGTTCCCTGATTTGTGAAGGATCAGACTTTAGCCAAACCTTCCTCCTGCAGACCTGTGCCTTTTTCAGGGAGGAAAGAAACAACTTTGGAGGCAATTTTTGCAGAAGGAGTGAGGAAACAGAAGACAGTGTGTTTCATGTACTTTGTAGGGCTTGTCTCTGGGTGGGTGGGAGTGGCAGGTAGGAAACAACACACTGGGATGCACTGTGCTACAGTGGATATCGCCACTGTCTCACAGCACCTGGGCTGTGCAGTTGGACACAGGTTCGAACAGTGGCCAGTCTGTGAGGAGTTTCTGTGTTCTCCTGTGGTCATGTAGGTTTCTTCCCACAGTCCAAAGATGTATTTCAGGTGAATTGGTGACTCTAAAATTATTCTTAGTGTGTGCGGTATGTATGTGTGTGTCACATGGAGGCATGGTGGCACAGTGAGTAGTGCTGCTGTCTCACAGTGCCTGGGTGGTGTGAGAGAACATGGGTTTGATCCCCACTCAATCTGTGTGGAGTTTGCATGTTCTCCCCGTGTCTGTATGGGTTTCCCCCCCATGTGCTCTGGTTTCCTCCCACAGTCCAAAGACATGCTGTTCAGGTTTCCCCATAGTGTGTGGGTGACAGAGTGAGTGTGTTCCACTGATGTATGGATGAGTGACCTATTGAAAGTAGTGTATCTAGCAGTGTAAGTCACCTTGGTGAATAAGGTGTGTGAGCTGATAACACTACACAGAATTCATTGGAAGTTGCTTTGGAGAAAACTGTCTGCTAAGTGAATAAATGTAAACATGGCTCTGCTGTATAGATGTGTGAATGACTGTAGACAGTGCAGTGTATCTGGCAGGTTAAGTCACTGTAGACAAAGGTGTTAGCTGAATATGAGTTAATCATCATTGTATGTTGCTTTTGAGAAAAATATCTGCTTGAGAAGTAAATCTTCACTTTACCCTTTGACCACTAGAAAAAAATTCAAGGCTACACCAACAGCAAAGTGTTTTTCTGCAAGTCCTACTTCTGCTGAAGTGATTGTGCCTCCCAAGATGGTGGCAATGAGGTTGGCTGCCGTCACGATCGCTCCAACTACACTATCACGGACAGTCGGAAAAGCATTTCAATGCACGTCGTACCAAGTATGGTTGTGCATGTGAAAAATGAAATTTGAATTTGAATTTGCTGTGGCAGTTTAACACAAAAGCTGTTTCCAGCATGAGTCCCCTCATATAATTTTTAATGTCCTTGAGTTGCACCCCATGAGTCTCTGCTATAATACGTCTTATATAGATAGAAATTAGATGTTTGGACAGTCAGATATATGCATAGCATGGGAGCACAGGAAATGTAATACATTATTTCAATAATATTATGTCAATATTTATGCAGGCTCTAAAAATGAGTATAAATACGTATATAAAAATTTGATGGTCATCATCAGACGGTGTATAACATAGGTAACTTACATGTGGGTAACTTGCTGTGTTCAGATATTTTCATTCTGGTCACAGATTGCTGAATCATGAGAAAACATCTGACTTCATGCATCATTTGGGAAGACATACATCAGCACAGGGCTAAACAGATGCTTGCTTTTAAAGCTCGTAATCGATTAGAGCGAGGCTCCTTGGCTGACACAAGCCTGCGATTGTTGATATAAAAAGGAGCTGTCTTTATTCCATAAACATTCTCTACTGCGTCACATACATTGACTTCACATGGGCTGAAGGTGGTGTGAAGGGTAATGTGTGGAATGTGACTAAAAGTCATAGGGATCACTGCATGGTGCTGACCCCACATTTAAAAATATTACACAAAAACCAGAACACAGCTCCCCTCTCTGATTTGCTAACCAGCCATTAACAGGGGCATTTTCTTCAACACTTTTTAGCAGCTCAGAAATTGTTGGTGGGTTGAAAAGTTTTTGAAAATTAAAGATGCAAAAGTGACGACTATGAATCAATAGTATTTAAAATGTTTTGACTGAAGGATTTATTGATGAAATTTCAAAACTGGGGCACACACTCTCTCCCCAGACTGATGGAAATAAGATCTCAGCTCTCTGTTTCTCCATGACTATAAGACATCAGCCAGGTAAATAGGAACAAGATCATGCATTTCTGAATTATGTAATAGAATACACACACACACACACACACACATTTTCCGAACCGCTTGTCCCATACAGGGTCACGGGGAGCCAGAGCCTAACCTGGCAACACAGGGCGTAAGGCTGGAGGGGGAGGGGACACACCCAGGACAGGACACCAGTCCATCGCAAGGCACCCCAAGCAGGACTCGAACCCCAGACAGCAGGAGCCGGTCCAACCCACTGCGCCACCGCGCCCCCCAGTCTGTAATAGAATAAATAATGTGAAATAGTTATTTACTGAGATTATGTGATGATTCTGGTCACAGCTTCATCAAGAATTAGAACAGAGAGCTATAAATTAAACAGTGGAGATGTGGACACTGGTTGAGCCATGTCCTTAGAAATAATTTCAAGCTGAAAGAAATAAGTGAGATGCAGGAGATATCCTCTGTTTGTAAGAACTGAACTTGGGCCTGAGGAGAAACAAAGAAAAATCATTAATCCCGTCCACAGAATGCTGGGGTAGGGTATGAGAGCGGAGAGTGGCTGAGGAGAGCTCATCTGCAGTGTCCCAAACAAGGAGGGGCCATTCCGGTCAGTGTCAGGGTGTCACGCTCTGAGATTTTACTAGTAATTCATTGTCAGACTGGATGGAGCCCATCTGTCTAGTGGAAATATCTTTTCACAATACACTGTCAGCTCTTTGTCACTGGTTTCAGGTTCTATTCATATTACTCCTTGATTTACATCCAGGGCAGGGCATATGCAGCATATATAGTCTCAGTGGTATTTCTAAATATGTGTGTATACACACACATTGTCAGAAACCACTTGTCCCAAGAGGGGTTGAAGGGAACTGGAGCCTAACCCAGCAACACAGGGCATAAGGCTGGAGGATAAGGGGACACACCCAGGATGGGACATCAGTCTATTGCAAGTCACCCCAAGGGGGACTTGAACCCCAGACCCACCAGAGAGCAAGCGCTGGCCAAACACGCTGCGCCACCACACCCTGCTATGTGTATATATATGAATATCATAAGAATGATAAATAAAATAAGAATTTTCATCATTTTTACTTGGACTTTTTACATTCCCGTATGGTGGGACTCATGCTGGTGTAAATGGTCACATACATACAACAGAAGAGGCATCGCACAAAAGGCATTATTCTAATTATTTTAATGTATCATTTTAAATTTCATCCATGAATTTTTTTGGAATCCAATGCAGTTTTATAAATGGAAGTGTGTTTGTCACCACTTTACTCATTTACCATGTAATCGGATGCTCCTTGATGTATCTGTGATTGGTGTACTTTGTGCGCAAAGAAAGAGTCGCTGGGGTTTGTTTCCTAGAACCCACCAACCCTGGGCTGCTCTCAGTTGCTGCAGAAAGAGCGAAGCAGTTTTGTTTTTGTTTGATGTGCACGGCTGCCAGAGGCACAGTAAAAGCTCAACACAGGTATGCCCCTTTCCTTTAACCCAGCCCCTCCCTCTGCTCCCACTGTTTGCCAATGTCTCGGGCTCGGTCCAATGCTTTGGCAAAAGAGAAAAAAACAGGACAGTCCAACGCAGGCACAAGAGCCAAGGTGAAGGTGGATAAACCACTGATTGTTGAGAGCTTGGGAATGCATGGGGTCAGGTGACCAAGGAGACATTCCAATGTCCCTAGGTTCTCCTCTATCACAGGAAGATTGCAGTGCTGGGGCAGCAGCTGTCACTGTGGTGTTGACGGTGATCTCTCCCTTCCTTTCTCTTTCCCAGCTCTTAAAGACTGCTGAGCTTGACCCCAGGCAGAACTATGTGCTCGGGTTCCACCCACATGGGATCCTGGTCGCAGGGGCCTTCGCCAACTTCTGCACCTATGCCACAGGGTTCTGTAACCTATACCCTGGATTGACCCCGTACCTCCTCATGCTGCCCCTGTGGTTCAGGGCTCCTTTCTTCCGAGACTACCTCATGTCTGGAGGTAGGCACTCACCAACTCAGAGACAGTCAGACTCATGTGAAACCAAGCCAACAGTCCCCTATCCGCCATGAAACGAAAAATCACATCAATCATTCACTCTGCACTACAATGCCTGTTAAACGTGTTAGCGTTCACCAATAACACAAAGAATAATTTACTACTATAACACATGAGGATGTTTTCCAATGGATACACATTACTGCTGTGTTGCAGGTTTGATACCCTCTGACAAAGAGAGTGCCAGCTACTTGTTGCGCAGGCCAGGGGGTGGCAATGCAGTGGTCATCGCAGTGGGTGGGGCTCCAGAGGCCCTTGATGCCCATCCCGGTGCCTACACCCTACAGCTGGCCAATAAGAAGGGCTTTGTCAAATTGGCAATGGAACACGGGTAGGGACAGAGCTGCAATGGTCTCATCCACAAAGTCTTCTGCAGGCGCACATGTTAATGGGGGACGTCTTTACAGACATTCAGTGTTGCATAAAATAAGAATGCATGTAAGAAGTATCATTGACATGCATCCCTGGCTATGCTAGATGAGACACTTCTACATGTAAATGACCCCCTTTGTGTATTTTTCTTGGAATCTCTCCCTTTTCTTTGTTCTTCCCCTGCTGCCGGTGTGTGTTGTGGTCAGAGCGCACCTTGTGCCAGTATTCTCATTCGGGGAGAACGAGTTGTTTGACCAGGTGGAGAACCCACGGGGCACCTGGCTGCGCTGGATTCAGGAGCGGCTGCAAAGGGTGATGGGTATCTCCCTGCCCCTCTTCCATGCCCGCGGAGTCTTCCAGTACAGCTTTGGCCTCATGCCTTATAGGAAGCCCATTCACACTGTGGGTGAGTCCTTGTCCCTGGTCAACAGATGTCCATGTGGTCTCATGCCAGTTCATGGCATGGCCCATCATTCTTTCACCAGCTTACAGAAGTTTCTGGTGGGACAGCCTCTGAAGTCTCATGCTTTCATCAACAAATTCAGAGATGAGTGAAGACATCTCGCCATGTCCCTGTGGGTCATTTCAAAATGTTAGGAATATTTCTCTATAGTCTACTTTTAAATAACAGTTTTTAACATAGAGTATACAATAGCAGTATTTTGGCAGATTTAATACAACAAAATTGTCTAATTCAATATACAGCATATCTGGTTTAGCACATTTCTGTAGACATGCTGTGTGGGATATTTTCCTAAAAAGATTAAAATGGAGAAAGCGCGGTCTAAAAATTTAAAAATTATTTTTGGAAGCGCTGAAAGAAAAGTGGTATTCTCCTGGAAAATACTGTCATGATACTAGGGTAGACATGGACAGTAGATATGATATCATAGTAATACATAGCTTTTGGTAAAATAAAAACAGACTCATATTAGAAAATGAAAGTGGGTGTCTGAAGCTTTTGTTGTCAAAACGTGAACAGCTGGTCCTTCAACAGCTGGACATCTTGGAAAGGGACTTTCTCTCGTTTTTCTTTTAGGTTTGATTTCTGCTGAATGCAATTCACTAGAGGTAGTTTTATCTAAGGCTTCCTGTTCCCAGATGGACAGGCTTGTCTAAAGGGTTCAGGTGAATTGCTCCTGCTATGAGCCAGTTAATTTAACAAAACAGTGAAAAGATTTTACCATGAAACAAGGAGTATGTCAATCAGAAAAAGTCAAAGCTTGTCGGCTCAAAAAGGGATCCTTCTCTGGGATACTTTCAGCATCACCGATTTCACTCAGCAGTCTTCTACCCTTAAATCTGTGCAGCTAATATTGTCTGTTAAATAAATATGACAGTATAGTGTATTTACAATTCTGAACTTATTTAAGAAGATATATACTGCTGGAAGAAATGGTTCAAAGATGAGTTTAAACTACAATTCTGGCTCATGTACACATAAAATTTAACCAGTTTATGGTAAAAATGATTCTTCCTTACAAGTGCAACTGTGTGAATTTTTTTCTCATCTATAAAGTAGTATCATCTATAACAAGACCAAAATGATGGTGTCATCTCTCAGAAAAGGATTTGCTTTAGCTGTGGCCCTCCAGCTGAGCCAACTGGAACAATATCATCTGCTCTCTTGGCAGTGGGGAAGCCCATACGCATTCAGAGGAACAAAAACCCCAGCGATGACGAATTGGATGACCTGCATGAGCTTTACATTGACCAGCTGTGCAAACTCTTTGAAGAGCACAAGGGTCACTACGGGATCCCTGAGGACAGGCACCTCACTTTTGTCTGAGCACCATCTCCCCACAGCAGCAGGGTGTAACCCTGGTTCCTGTACTGATTATGGCCACCAGCTCCTTCTCAAGGCTGCCCCACTCTGTGAAGAAAGACATCTCCCAAAGAAGGCATTCCTATATGCCAGATTGGCAACTTACTTGAACCTTAATAATGTAAAATTCATTCAGGCTGCCATGTGGTGTGCAATTCCTTGTGTCACAGAACCATTTTTTTTTTTTTTAAAAAAAAAGGCATACGAATTGCAGGAATAAGATTTTACATAAACCAATTAAGTAATTTTATAAAAGTGGTTTAATGATATAAAACCTAATGAAGCACCAATTCAGTTGTGTGTGTGTTGTATCGCCAAATGATAATACCATTTTGCAGACATTCAGAATTGCCTAGAAACACTGCATTTGGCTGTATTTCAGGTATCTGTCTAACCCAAGCAAATGTCCATGTACACTTGCTATCTTTTATTTGTACTTTGTAAATGTAATATTTTCATATTGATTTATTTTTGGCATGATAGATGCTCATGAATGTTTATTTTCTTGGCAATTGTTCCAGATTTATATCACTTGATGTTCAGGTCCTTTGTGGAAAAACCTGTGAAATACCACAGCAAATTAGTTAATAAATGTGATTCTGTATTTTGCTTGGTGTCATGAAATTGCAAGAGGTTCAGGAGCTACTGTGTTGTGGTGTGCAACTACTATGTGGGCTAACAACGGGGGGCAATTGCTTTTTCTGGATCTGTCATCCAGTTTGTTTAGTAATCCGGTTTTATGATAGTTGGCAAGGGTGAGACATTTCCAAATGGCACGCTGGCCCCTAATTGCCAAATAGAAAGTCTGGACAGGTCATATGGATTTCAACAGTGCACCTCCAGAATACAAGGTCAGTGTGCTGTCCTTGTGAGACAGGGTCATCAACTCTTTCCAAAGGGTTCACAGCCATGTTTCAGCAGCTTCCAGCAGTGAAGATGGTTGGAAAGTTTCCCTGGTAAACCACTGGTCAGGAGAGCACTGGTCAGCCCTACAGGTCTGAGCAACAGAGACATGCACTTATAAAGCTACCAAGTGTCCATTCTGAGTTTTTTATTGCCATGACAAAAAGGCCCAGAGAAGCATAGGGTACAGCATTTCTTTTCTTCCTCACTTGGAGGCTATATCTGGTTTATTTTTCAATTATGTAAACTGCTCAAGAGTGGTTTTGTGTATTTCTGACCAGTTATACCCAGTTAATCTGGAATTGTGCAATGTTTGGCCACAAAGCAACTAACCAGCCACTGCAGAAATAAGACCAGAATCCACACATCAGTCCTCATAGAAAACATTAAATGTGCTTTAAAGAGAGCATTAGGTGTGTAAAAACACAATCAAGCATTTCAGAAAAGTTTTGTATTTAACGGTTTGGTTCTGTTCATAGGTAAGGAATGCATAAGCAGGTCTGATGTGCAGTAAGTGCACTTCACCTTCCAACAAGCCCTTTCTAAAATCCACTCCAGTGCCCATGTAACTCTGAAAAAGCTCTGTTTTTAAGTGACAGGAAGCATCTTCTTGGTTTGTTTTCAGCTCATTACTAAAGTTTTAGTTGTGTTATCTTTACAAAATATCTTTTCATTTCTAAACGATAAAAAAAAACGTATGATTATTGTTTACAAAAACAGTTCTGAGGTCATAGAATAGGAATTGACATCATCAACAAAGGACCAAAAGCATAGAAAGCCAATAACAAACAAAATGGTGGAAGCAGCATAATGACGGCTGTAGTATCCCTGAAAACAGAGCGTACCATCAGCAAAATTAAAATGTGTGAAATGAGAATTCCTATTGTTCTATTACACATTTTCATTTTGCTGTTGGCATTATTGTGCTGCTTCCACCATTTTGTGTAGCATTATCTTCTGCTTTCTCTGAAAACAGATCTGTACTTAATGAGTATGCCGTAAGCCCAAAGTAGCTGCACTGTTTCAGCATGGGGCTGTGGTTATACATGAACAACTGTCTGCCAATTCTCAGAAAGCCAGAAACATCACACACACAAGGATCTGAATCGGGATCACTTGACTGATCTGGCCACATTCAGCAGACTGAGTGGACATCACGTAAATTTTTTGTGGGTCCTGAGTTGAGCCAAGAGTGGGAGAATCTCTGTGGTCAAACCACAGCATGTCTAAGAGTCCAGAGACTTGGACTTTGACACCAATCTGCAGAAAAAGAAAAGCAGGGTTGCAGTTTGATTGCCCTGCTTGGTGGCAATTTCCCTTTCTGTTTTATCACTGTTGGTGCATGTCTCAAGTGCAGTGGGTGTTCATACTTGAATGTAATCTTGGGAACTAGTCTTCCACGTGGTGTGCACTTTGGTCTCATATTAAAGTCGCCAAAGACCGTCTGAAAGAAAACAGTTGTATCATTTTGTGAATTCCCCAAGAGCTTGAAAGTGATAGAGCTGAGAGTCGACTGCCCCATTCTGCCTTTTTCTCGTACCCATTTTGCTGTATTTCCCCATTTCATCAAAGAATGAGAAGGAATGACTTGTTCTCTGCTCTCTCCAACTCAATCCAGCTGACACAAAGATGTGTATTTGGCCTATTAGAAAAATAAAAACAAGAACTCACACACACACACACACACACACACACACACACACTTTCTGAACCACTTGTCCCATACAGGGTCACAGGGAACCAGAGCCTACCCAGCAACACAGGGCGTAAGGCCAGAGGGGGAGGGGACACACACAGGACGGGACGCCAGTCCGTCACAAGGCACCCCAAGCGGGACTCAAACTCCAGACCCACTAGAGAGCAGGACCCGGTCCAATCCACTGCGCCACTGTGCTACTGCACCCTCCTAAAACAAGAACTTCAAATGTGAAATATATTTGATACTGAATTATATGTTCATTATTTTCATAGCTTTTCCTTTATCATTCATTTTCACAGTTGGTCTTAAAAAATTAGACAGTTACGCTATGATTTTGTCACTAATATTGCTGCTGTTGATGTTATATAAAGAATTCCTGAAGTTGTACCAGTAGTCAGTCGGCTGCAATGTGAGCAGAAACCAAGGTCACGTTTGAAATGAGAAGGAATTCTTCGGCAAAAAATTCAAGGTCAACATTAAGACGGCACTAAATGTTCTGGCATGTTCTGGGTCCTTGACTTTAGAGTTTGGGGGTTCTCTGCCTGGGAGTGCAGGTAACAGACAGAACTATCTTTGAGTCTGAAAGCAAAGAAATTAGTGGTGCACATATGGAGGAAGCAGTGGTTATTCTATGATTTTAGAAACTTGAATACTTCAAAAGCAAATGACTAAAGACATGTGAAAGAGTAGAAGCTCTTTGTATTTGTCACAGTACTCAAGTTAAAATTAATTGTTGTGTAAGAGCGCAGCAAAATATAATAGACATTTTCTGCTTACAAAGGACCAGTGCAGGACGTTTGCAAAGACAATCAAAAATTGACATGCATAATATTAATACTGCTGGAGTTATTTTTAAATTTTATTGGTAAATATTTACATTCAAATATAATATAAAGTACAGGGGGCGCAGTGGGTTAGACCGGGTCCTCCTCTCTGGTGGGTCTGGGGTTCGAGTCCCGCTGGGGGTGCCTTGCGGCGGACTGGCGTCCCATCCTGGGTGTGTCCCCTCCCCCTCCGGCCTTATGCCCTGAGTTGCTGGGTAGGCTCTGGTTCCCCGTGACCCCGTATGGGACAAGCGGTTCAGAAAATGTGTGCGTGTATAATATAAAGCTTTTTAACACACACACACACAGAGTACCCTGTACAGTATGAGGCACACTGGTCTGTACCAATATTGTACGTAGCTTGCAAAATGCGTCTTGACAAAATGGGGTAAAAACTGCTAAAAATCATTGCACAACACACACTGCTGTACCAAGTGCAAAGTTTGGCAGCAGGTGCAGCTAGAGTGTTAAACTGGGGTTAGCTGAGGTTGGGCCTGATGCAAAGAAGTTTCAGGTCTTTGCTTTGAAAACCAAAAACTTTATCAACTATAGTTACATTCTATGCTGTTTTGTTTAATATTTTCTATTTAGAAATTTTATATCACATTTCATGACATGCTTTTTGTGGAGGTCTTCTTTCTTCACTGTTTAATAAATGACTGCAAAATTTTGCAATTTGTTGTTTTCAGAACACATGAAATTTGTATATTTGTAATTTCTCTTTCCTTCCTCGTCACAGGGTACAAAACAGGCAAGATATTGTCATTATCTGACTGCTCTTTGGGTTGGGTACAAAGTATAAAAGTAATTGATCCATATTTTTCTTTCTCAGACACGACGCTGTGTTTTATTATTTCTTAAGTGATGTCTCATCTTCACTATACATAATAAAGAGTTTTTAAATTAGAAATGCAAACAACTGTCGGAATAAAAAAAATCTGGTCTTGTTTAGTTTGTTGTAGAGCAATACTTTCTAAAAAAAGGATATGCATGCTTAAAAGCACTCATCATGAGGAAGGAAATGCTACTGTGAGCACACATAATGTTGAGTGTACAGTACATGGCTCAAAGAAATCTGTGACCAGTGAGACACACTGAGTTTCATCATTTTTAAAAATGCCAGCTGTAGATTTCTAAATAGCTGATCTAAAGTCCCGAGCTGAAGAAATCTGCAAAAGTTCGCTTTTGTATGTCACAAACTCCAGTCAAATTCATTTCTGCAACATTGCGTCTAGACTGTAGGCATTTCTTCACTCATATTTGCTTTTTGGACCTAGATCAAGCCATTGGCACTGGTATATCAGTCCTCACTGTGTTCAAATGCAATATTGAAGGTTCAAGAGAACTTCCAGCAATGCATGTATGAAAAAGAACAATCTGTTTGTGTCATAATGTAGGTCTACCTTTACATTAAGTAAGAATACATTACCTTACTTAAGTATATCACCTTTATATAAATTACAGAAAGAATTTATCTGGCAGAAGGTATCTGCTGTAATTAGAACCAGTTTACTCCTGGCCAGTCCATATTTACTTTCATATCTGTGCTTGATGCACCTGAGAACAGTTGTGACCAAGAGGGAACCTTGCGCAATAGTACTGACACCTGACAGGCAGATATCCAGACTGGCTCAGCCTCCTGCGCTCCTACTGTACCCAAGGACCCTGCTGGAGGAAAGCCCTGGAACAACCACACTATCACTTTAACTACAAGACTCCACTGTGAAATATACAGCAATAAACTTTGATTGCATAAACACACACACACTTTCAGAACCGCTTGTCCCATACAGGGTTGCAGGGAACCGGAGCCTACCCGGTAACACAGGGCATAAGGCCGGAGGGGGAGGGGACACACCCAGGACGGGACGCCAGTCCGTCACAAGGCACCCCAAGCGGGACGTGAACCCCAGACCTACTAGAGAGCAGGACTGTGGTCCAACCCACTGCGCCACCACACCCCTTTGCATAAACATAGAGCAATATTTTTGTAAATCAAATAGCTTTTGAGTTCATTTCATTCCCCTACAAAAAGATGAGCTGCTTTGAATAGGTACAGTATTTTCCAGAATTTTCCTTTAACCACATTGACAATTTCCTTTTAAGTTAAGGAACATGAACAACTGCAAACTTTCAAGTACCTAGATCAGAATCAGAATCAGAATGAGCTTTATTGCCAAGTATGTTCACACATACAAGGAATTTGTCTTGGTGACAGAAACTTCCACAGCACAGACAGAATGACAGTGACAAGACACAGATGAGAAGGTAGAATATGTGAATAAAGGATAAAAATATATAAAAAATATAAAGTACACAATATACAAAAAATAGTCATTAGACATTATATGTATGTACAGGTATGTTCTATACAAATGCAAGGGAATGTGAGTAAGACATATGATGTGATAAATAGATATAATTATAAATATAAACAGTGTTGTGTATTGCACTGGTTTACTCTCTAGGGGGGGATTTAGCTGTTCATGAGGTAGATGGCCTGGGGAAAGAAACTTTTCTTGTGCCTGGCTGTCCTGGTGCTCAGTGCTTTGTAGCGCCGGCCAGATGGCAAAGGTTCGAAGAGGAAGTGGCCTGAATGTGAGGGGTCTAGATTGAGGGGTCTAGATTAAATACCTAATGCAGAAATACCTATTTACTTTCAATGATTTGGGATAACAATCAAACACAAGCAGTATATCTGTTGTCTTTACTAGACTGAATGACTTGGATGCTCAGGAGGGGGTCTGGCGTTTATGAAACCGGAATTAAGATAAAAAGTCAGGATAAGCAGTTGTCAATACTGAATGAGTGACTGCTCAGAAGTTCAAAACCTAATGGGGAATCAATGTCAGCAAGCTGAAACTTTTTTACACCAATATACTTCTTGTAGCTCGTGCTCAATAGAAGGAACTTGGCTTGTGAGTAAGGATTTAGGTTTGATACTGAACCTACACTGTTGCGCTAACAGTGACTCTACTGCAGTAGCACCTTGTCAGCCACAGGGTGCAAACCATAGCAGCTGCCGCCACCATTGTTATGTCTGTGTGACTGTACAGTACAATGATAAGCTGTAAGAGCACAGAAAGCACCTGCTTTAGAACACGCTACTGTACACTTGTGACCGTACAAATCACTATAAAATAGTTTTTGTTGTTGCGTCAAAAGACACTCTTTCAGGTCCACAGTGGTGTCAAACAGTGGAAACCCATACATAGCCCGGGGAATCACTGCCACCAAAGTGCAAAGGGCCAAGGAAGTGTTAACAAAAATTTTTGTGGGACTCAAAATTATTCTAGCACCGTCACTACTAGGAACCGTAATGTGCATTATCATATGATGCTATGAAGGAAATGTGGGTTTAAATTATAGGTGTTACAAGCAACGTGGGGTCAAAGGCTAATGTGTCCCTCGGTATTTGTATGCAGCTCCACAGAGACCTGCTGTTCATATTCCTGTTGTTCTCAGTGGCTAGTTGAAACTGCTGCGCTGCCTGAAGGCCGCGAACGCTCTTGCACCCTCATTGCACCCACGGCCCACGGCTCCTCCCACCGTATTAAAGCCTCGTCCGGATGGTGGCTGCTTTTAGTCGGCGGTAGGAGGTGCTCGAGGTGCTGAGTAGCAGCGGCGCGAGCACTCGAGGAGCGCGGAGCGGCAACTGCAGCAGCAGGTACACGCGGCGGTGTCTCTCGCGCTCAGTTTGCGTCTCGTGCCCCTCGCCATGAAGACAATTCTGGCTGCTTACTCCGGTGTGCTGCGAGGTAAGAGCCTTACACACAAAATATTGATATGTTTCGTTCCCTCTCCACAATTTTACTTCATTAAACTATCATTTAAACGAGTTCAAGCCACTTTTTTTGCTGTTTGACGCACATGCTTTGTGTAGCCTCTGCCGCGCTGTGAGTACTTCTCCGACACTTACGTTACCTCAGTAACCTGCGCGCCTCTTCATTGACCATGGGCACACAACTCTACACTGAACCCTCACAGTTTGTTTATACAGTTTATGCTGTAAATGTGTGTGTGTGTGTGTGTGTGTGTGTGTGTGTGTGTGTGTGTGTGTGTGTGTGTTTAGGGCACTTAGTGAAATGTGACATTGTCATTGTTTCTGTAGTGCGTAGGTGCATGTGCAAATCAGATGTGTCAGTCTAGTCTTCTAGCACACGCTGCACTGGGACATTCTGTACCGCAGAATAATAATAATCATATATATTTTTTTAAATTGCAGCAACAGCAACACTGGGGGTCACAACTACATACTGAATATGTATGGTAGCAACAGAGTAACATTGGAACTGTAACTGCAAGCATAAATCATTGTTTCTCAGAAGTGATCAACAGCCATTATCCAAGTCAAAATGAAGTAAAAACCTGAGTTGTCATTCACATCAAGTTTTATTAGACAGAAGATATTATTTGGTGATAATTTCACTCCTGTTTTGTGGATCTGTGATCAAGGGACTTGCCTGGAATGGATACAGTAAGAATACCCTGCTGTTAAAAATCATTGTAAAGTTGTTTAGTGTACAAGTCTGTTACTGTAAGTTGGTAAATGAATAAAAGAGAAATGAAGGCACTATCAATTAAAATAACTATATTGTTATTATAGCGCTTTAGACAAAGTGCCCATGAACTGATTAAGTTATGTGACATTTTTTTTGTGCAGCATGAAACAGTGTCATGTATCTTATGAGAAGTTGATAATTTACTCTCTTATGGTGATTGTATTAAGTTTTCCATGTGTTCATCTGGCATATTGTATGTCACAAGTTGTGTGTTCTGTATAGTTGTCATGTGTAGGAGATAATACAAAAAAATATATCCCCCATAAACTGCTAACTGGCTGAAGAGGGGTGTTTAAAAAAAGAAAAAAGTTGGTCTGGCTTTGGATGTGTGTCACCCCTATGCAAACATGGAGCGAAGGAGCCATGGAGGTGCAAACTCAATGGCCATCTCCTTGAAGGCTCACAGCCCTTGACCTTCACCTGTGTGATCTCTCTCTTAACTACTGTTAGTAACATATACTGCTTTCTAAACAAAGCTCCAATGTTTGACGGAAGCTAAAGAGCTATTTTAAGTACCTTAAGACCAGATTAGATAGTTCTGTGAATAGGATTTTTTTGTCTTGATGCTTTATTCTCACTGGAGGCTGAAAGTTCCTTCCAGATCTTATTGTGGAAGAAGATTGCCTATTATGCAATGCTGGGCTTTCCAGACCTTGTATGTGGTGTCATGGATGATAGTTATTTGATAAGTTTTTCTGTGCAGATGGTAAATAATCAGGCTGTGACAAGGAGAAGAGGGACCTGTCTGATTTTCTGTGCTGTGTATGCATGTGTGAAAGCTGGAAAAATTTGCATTTAAGATGACGCACATCCAAGATTGCTTCAGCTATGACTGAGCTGTGGAACTGATTAGCTTATTTGTAAAGGTCTGCATTGTTTTTGCTCTTTCTTCATGTGAAAAACTATTTGTAAGAACATCTTCACAGTGCTTTCTTCATGAATTTAAGTGATGTCCCCCATCCAATGGAGAAATTGGTTTTGAGGCATTAGCTAGTCTCATGTATGTTTGTGATAATTCTTGCATATGTCTAATTGTGTTGGCATGTGTACCCCTACCCCTACAACAGGCACCGGTTCAAGTATTCTCTCAGCATTGCAGGACTTGCCCAGTGCCTCCTGGCTCTCCCGCTCCAAGCTGGAGAAACAGTTGCAAGTCATTTCTGTGCTGCAGTGGATCCTCACTTTCCTCGTACTTGGTGAGAAGTGTGCGACTGCCATCTAATCCCCATAATCCTCCCTGCGTGAGGAGAGCCGTTTCCTCACAGGACTGGATGTGGAATTAAGTCATTCATTGAAAGTTGTTTGACTTTAATGACCATAACCAGAATTAGCTACAGATGAAGGATGTGACCACCACAAATTTAGAAATTCTAATACTTTTTTCACAGTTCAAGTTCAACTCATTCCTATTTTTATGTTCAGCATTACTTTCCCCAGGACACTAGTGGTTATCTCTCTACAGACGGTCCCTGATTTACGATGGCGTTATGTTCCAATAAAGCCATCGTAAGTCGAAAATATCTTCAGTCAAAACTGCATTTAATACATCTAACCTTCCAAACATCATAGCCTAGCATACGTGTGATGGCCATTATGGGCTTGTTGCCTTCATGCTGGGCAGTTATCTTGAGGTTCTCCTCAAGAGTAATTGCCTTCCTCTTCTCACCAGTAGCAGAAGACACAGATGGGTGTTTTGTAGACATGATGAATGCACTAAGGACAACGTAGATACGGGGCGGTATCCAAGACAGAACACTGTATTGGTTGTATACATTAACGACCCCGTGGCAGACTGGGAGATGTGGATAACTGCTGCTGCCTAGCATCACAAGAGAGGATTGTACTGCATATTGCTAGCCCACAAAAAAAAAAAAAATCAAAATTCGAAGTACGGTTTCGGTCTGTGTACGCTGTGTTCGTTTGTTTTATTTGATATTGAAAAACAAAATCTGAGTTAGGTCCGTGTATATTGCAGAAAAATGGTTATCTATTGTTTCTAAGCACAAACACAAAAAAGAAAAGGACTTTGATTAAACAAAAAGAGTAAATTCCCCTTACTGTCACTCTCTTGCTGCTTTGAAAAGGACGTAGTGATCCATATTAACTTATGAATAACTTGGAGTGAAGCCAGCATGTTCGATGAAGCCGCTGATTTGATTATGCGCAGTTTCAATTCGTTTACACCCGGGTTGTTCAAGAATACCACAAAATTAAATAACTCAAAAAATAAGATGGCAAGAAACTGTAAATGAGACATATTTAATATTTTACATTTTGAGCAAAAAAAATGGTTTTTAAACATAGTTCATAATTTTTCATTTTTAAAACAAAAAAAATTAAGGCATCATTTGCATTTTGTTTTTCAATTTCAAATCAAAAAATGAATGAACGCAACATACACAGTAGCAGTTTCTACTGAATGCGTATATCTATTGCACCATTGTAAAGTCGAAAAATCGTAAATTAGACCATCGTAACTCTGGGACCGTCTGTATATCCCAGAGTGATACCATTTGCCTGTAATACAGTATTTACTTTCCTTTCAATGAGACAGATTTGTTAAGTTCTGTTATTAATGCTGGAGCATGTTAATGTAATTATAAAGAAAAAAAAAAACAAAAAAAAATCAACAATGAGAAATCAAAGCTGTTCTTAATTATATTGTACTCACATTATAGGACTTGAGAAACATTTTCTCAGCTGATTTATTTGTCTCTGGTTTTTGGTGGTGCCAGGATTGGAGATCATTGAAGTTAAAACATCATATTAAACAGTCCCAAGCAATTAAAAGAATAAGAATTTTTTTTATTTCCCCCCCAGGTGCAACATGCACAGTTGCACTCATCTATATGTTCTGCACAGACTGCTGGATCATCGCGGCTATGTACACGGCATGGTTGATCTTTGACTGGAACACCCCGAAGGAAGGCAAGCCACGTACTCACTGTCTGCTCTGTGAAAATGTGCCCTGTTCAGAACCCCCACCCTCTTTGGTTGATGCTTCAGGACTGCATAATGAACTAATATGGTTAAGCGTGATCATTTCTGGACTGTGTGTGTCCTCAGGAGGACGGAGGTCTTCGTGGGTGAGGAACTGGACTGTCTGGACCTACTTCAGAGATTATTTCCCTATCAGAGTGAGTGTTTTCTCTAAATGATTCACTCAAAGTTCTGCATAAATATGATTCATCTGTGTCATGTAAAGCATGCTGTGGCTGCTCTATGTTGGAACTCTTAACAGTATGGTAGAAGTAATCTTTAATATTGTCTCAGAACTGTAACTTTCCATTATTGCTGAGGAATGACTGCTGTGCATTGTGTTGACTATGTATTAATCCATTTAGATTGTTTTGAGATTTTCACCTGACAGAGCTTTAAAACAATTAGTTTTGCTGAACACAGGCTTTCTAGCACAGAGATGATAATAAAATCTGTCACGCAGAGTCCATTATCAGCTGTAGATGTTCTTTGCTGTTCCTTATGCCTTCTCTGACTCTTCAGTTAAGTGGTTACAAATATCCAGGCAGACTTTGCTCAGCTGATAGCAATAGGTCTTTTTACTTGCTGGTGCCAGGGGTCAGAGTGAAGCGTGTCACACACACTGTTTTCTGGGTCAGTATATGACTATGTAAGAGTTTCATCAGAACTGTGATGAGCAGTGTCTATGATAAATTCCTAATGCAGACAATGGTTTATATAAAGTGTAATCAATGACAAAAATGTCTTTTTGGTCACTGACACTGGTCCATTTATTTTTTTTTTAAGTGTCTCACATCCAAGAAATGTACAATCTTCATCTTTTTTTATGTGATGAGTACCCTAGTAGTAACTATTTAATGCTGATTTGCTCACAAAAAGAAATGCTTCTGAACACACAAGAATTCTGTCATGCTGTCTGATACGATGTTGGCATAATGATGCTGAGTTTATTTATTCAGAATTGAGTAATAATTTGAGAAACACTAATAAAGTTATTTTCGAATGAAGTCATTTATTACAAGTAAGGAAAGAGCTCATCAGTAATTTAGCAATAATTAACATAAAACTAAATCTTTCTTGCATTGTCACCACAGTGTGAAATTTGTACAAATCCTCTATAATTACTTGGTCGGATGTAATGAGCATGTGCAAACTCTTGGAGGTTGCAGTCAGCCTTGTTTAACAGCTCAGAAGCTTGTAGACATACTGATTCTGCCTGGTAGTACCTAACAGATAAGGGTTTTATCTGGTTTGCCCCCTTTCTGTGCTGTAGTGACCACCACCCAGGTTGTCATCAGGTTTCTTTCTCCTGCAGGGTCTCTTGAGAAACTTCTAAATCTAAACCCAGTGAGGATTGTACTTACAGTTTATTTCATTAGCTGCTGGGGGACTGTGTACACTGTACATCTGTTCTGTGCAGCGTAGCCTGTGCACAAATATTAAGACAAGATATGCAAATATTTCGCAAATATTGTTAATGGTAGCTGGGTGCCAATGGTGCTGCAGGTGATGTTTCCAGACAAGCCAGAATTGGTTAAAAGAACACTGCATTTAACCCTAAATTTTGTCCAATTATCTAAAATGTATTAAACCTAATGCACAAACAACCAGGCTAACTACAGTATGCTTTTTATTGCCAGTTACTTCATACAGATATAACATATCAAGACTGATATTGGTAGAAATGGGCCATTTATTAATGCATGTAAACATCATATGTGGCCCATGGGTCAAATTTCTTTCAGCCTTGGCTGCTTATCAGGGCTAATTAATTCCAAACACAGCTCTTTACTGATTAATGCATAGTTGGCCTTTTATCTAAGCATGTGAGATTAACCTGGTTTCATATGAGCTTTGGCCTGGTTAATGTATCATGTCAGTCTTCAAATGTTTAATTACTTTTTTTAACAGTATATTGACATTCTCTGAAACTATTGTGTATTAAAACTATTTTTCAGTCTCTTGAATTGCTTTGAGTCAGTGCTCATATTTAACAGAAAGAAATCCTTGTCAAGCCAAATAAAATTAAAGTAACCAGTGTATGATTTAATGTAAGTAGCATCACCAGTTCACCTGAACTGCATGTCTTTGGACTGTGGGAGGACACCCACACAAGGGGAGAACATGCAAACTCCACACAGATTGATCAAACCCATACCCAAACAATATAGGCGCTGTGAGGTGGCAGTGCCACCTGCTGTACCATCATGTCACCTTTTTAGAAAAAAAATTACTTGCTTGGTGATTTCATTCATTTTTATCTTGATATATAACTCCTGACTGCTACCTAAGCCCCAGTGCTGAAATTTGGCTTCCTTTTGAAAAACTGTACTTCTTGCACACAGCTTGTCAAGACACACAACCTGCTGCCAAACAGGAACTACGTCTTCGGCTATCACCCCCATGGAATTTTCTGCTTTGGAGCATTTTGCAATTTCGGGACTGAGGCTACAGGATTCTCCAAAAAGTTCCCAGGGATCAAGCCCTCCTTGGCCACCCTAGCCGGAAACTTCCGCATGCCTGTACTGAGAGACTATTTGATGTCTGGAGGTTTGCTGAATTCTTAATTTAAGTTAACTGTGTGAAATTTAAAAATAGGCTTGAAATGTGTTTCGTAATCTGTTGAACTCTGAGCTGTGTTCATTTGCAGTTTTGAGTACATCTGCCAATGTATTTCAGCAGTCTACTTTTGGAGTTTGGTTTGTTTGTGAATTGATTATACTTTTGTAAAGGACCTCTGAAATTATCTGTGTGCCTCTGCGTAGGAGTTAACAGCGTACCTAGATTTAAAAGCTTAGTATAAAACTAATTTCTCTAACAAATGTGACTCATGGGTATGCTTCTTCTGCTTTACTTTCAGGTATTTGCCCTGTCAATCGCAATTCAATTGACTACATTCTGTCGCACAGTGGAACGGGAAATGCGGTCATTATCGTTGTTGGAGGTTCTGCCGAATCGCTGGACTGTACACCCGGCATGAATGTTGTCACCCTGAAGAACCGCAAGGGATTTGTGAAGCTGGCTTTACAGAAGGGGTGAGGCTAAAATGTGCAGCTACAGTCCCATGCTGTCCTTTGTATAGTTATACAAGATTAGAGTAAAGAGACCAAGGAAAAGAGAACAGGCAACAAAACACAAAGCTTTTATGTATTCTAACTTGATTTGCTTGAAAATAGCCCATTCCAGTGTGGCCAATGCTAACAGCAAGTGACCATTTGATTTTGTGCCAAAAGCCAAAGGAAACAGCCAGCGTCATCACGTATTACAGAAATCCTGCATGCACCTACCCGAAAGAAGCTTAAAAGTTAATACTTTGGGGGGGGGGGGGGGATGTTGCTGGTCATCTTTTTATGTTCTCGTGAATGAATGTGCTTAGACCTTGAACTAGATATCTTAGGCTAAGGTTGTGTTGGGGGCTGCTGCTCTGTCTGGTATGTAGAGCTGCAAAGGAGGGTGAAGGTAGTTTTAGGATTCTGTAATTTTGATCCATTGAAGAATTCCTTGCTCTTAAAGACTTCTTTCAGAAGAGATCCTGGAGGTTCCTCCTTTGGGGGGGGGAATTGACATGCTCAGGTGGACTCCGCTTTATGCTCCAACGGTGTAACACCTTGCTACGTATTCAAGAGCAAACCAAAACTGTGAGCGGCAGTAACAGTGAGAGGAACATAAAGGACTGAACATGCTCTCTCCCCGACAGGGCCGACTTGGTCCCTGTATACTCCTTTGGGGAGAATGAAGTGTACAAGCAGGTCATCTTTGAGGAGGGTTCCCGCTGGAGGATGGCACAGAGACGGCTCCAGAAGCTCCTGGGCTTTGCCCCATGCCTTTTCCATGGGCGTGGCCTTTTCTCTGCAGACTCCTGGGGCTTTGTGCCCTACTGCAAAACTATTACCACAATAGGTGAGCATACCTCAACAGGGCTCTTAGCACTTCAAAGAACAGTCAACAAATTAGAGGTAAACTCTGCATATAAATTTTTGGGGTTTTGGTAGTTATTGACAAGCAGTTCAAGGTTATCTTCGGTTAGGTTTTTAAAAAAAAAAAAAAAAAAAGAACCCATCAACACATTCCATTGTCTTCAAATCCTGCATAACATTCAAAAGGGACTTGAATATTGATGTCATTCCAGGTACAGGGATAGCTATTAATTACTAATTTAACTATATATTTTTAATATTAGGCCTACTGGTTTAATCTACTCTGTAGATTTTAAGAGTAAATACTTTATCAGATTTGTTTTTATATTACAACTACTTCATATACATTTATTTTACTAAATCATTGTACCTTTCAGTTGGTGAACCCATCACAGTACCCAAGATTGAAGAACCCAGTCAAGAGGTACTAGATCAGTACCATGCCATGTATGTGAGGTCCCTCACAAAGCTCTTTGACAAGTACAAGACACGCTTTGGCCTGAAGGAAAGTGATATTCTACTGATCCAGTGAGAATGTGGAGGAGTTAAAGAAGCTTTTTGGATCCTCTAGATCAAAACCCTCCAAGTGCCTGACTCTCAGTATTGAAGCTGTGACTCAGCTGGAATTGATACATGGCACATGAGTGCGCTAATCCACACTTGCAGCATGTTCCAAAATGTGCAGTATGTGCCTCCCTACCTGGTAAACTAAGAAAGGCCATGTTTTAGTAATCTTAAGAGAAAAGACTCTGATCCTATGAACTGCTTATTCTGTAAATGCATCTGGCCTTGTAATTTATCTAGATTTTTTTTGTGCTTATCCATGTCATGGTTGTAGACTGCTGTAGCAACAGTTACTATGTATGTACATACTAACCATGGAAGAAGTAAACTGCTGTACATCATACCTGCCAACAGGGACTGCTATAAGGCAGATTTTTACCATCATACTGCCTCTAATGCAAAGATTAGCAGCTGTTATAGAAAGTAGAGAGCCTACAGAGCATCAAGGAAAGAGTTCTTTTTGGTTTTCTACTTTGGTGTTTTACATACCTGCATTATAGCCTTTAATTATGTATGAAGAAAAGTATGTAAAACATGTTAGTTTAGTCTTAAAGTGGCTTTTTGTGCACCTTCAATGTGATGATTTCAGGTAAAACTAACAGTTTATCTCCAGGACATCCTATCATCTTTACTTATATGCAAGTAGGGGACCCTAAAAAATGTTTAAATGCACACACAATGCAATTTCAGAGGTTTATTCTCACAAAGTGGTATCACTTGTATGTTTGGGGGGGGGGAAGCCAAAGGGCTAGGTTTTTTTTTCTTGTTCAGATGTAAAATTACAGTCCTTCTCATGCTTTCTCCATGGCTGATAGCTTACTGGGAATCCATGGTTCAGTAGTGATGCTGCAATATTAAAACTGGTGATCCCCATTATGACTGGTTATGAAATTAATCCATTTGACCAAAAAGACCAACATATGTGTTACTGAAGCATACAGCACGTACAGTATATAACATTGAGAACATTTTGGTGACGTGTTCAAAACATGGCCTCTGCCTTGCTTCTGGTAGTATTGCATTTTTCTCAGTGAATGTAAAAACCGCTTGAACCTTACACTTTTTTCTTTTTCAGTGAGTTGGTTTTTTTTTTTTTTTTTTTTTTCCCTTTTCCCTCTTCAAAACCTTTTCTTTATTGTGAAGATCTTAAAACCTGAAATTCAGTGTGTGAAATATCAAGCTGAATTAGTCATCCTTCTTCTATCTGTATCACTTAAATATTCAGTGACCTTTGGTACATTTCTTGTTTTAATATCTTGTTTTTTCTTTTAAGAATTATTTTGCAGTAAGAATTATTCATCTGGGAGTTCTATTTTCCAGTGCCTTGCAGTTTTATGTATGTTGTTGAGTTTTAGTTTGATGTGAGGCTAAGTGATGTGGTTTTTCTGAGATTGAAAATTAAAGTCTTAAAGCAAGTGACGCTCAGCCACTAAGAAGGTATGGACTAGAAAGTTTGAATATATACACTTGCTGTACCAATGGATGTGGAAGGTGTTGAAATGTTTACGAAGTCCTGAAATGGTGACTGTTTTTTGTAGTTATGTTATTTAGAATTCTGCTAGCTTTACCACTGTGACTGCGCAAAATGGAGTGTCTTGCACTCTAATTTAAGTGCAATAATAAATGACACTTTGTTTATGGTCTGTATGCTTTATTTAAATGTAAAAATGTCTTGTTTTTTAATAAAATATTAAAAACATCTGTGAACACTTTTCCTTGGTACACAAATCACACACGCGCACTGTCTGAAACTGCTTGTCCCGAGCGGGGTTGTGGCGAATGGGAGCCTAACCTGGGAACCCAGGGTGCAAGGCTAGAGGGGGAGGGGACA
Source organism: Scleropages formosus (assembly GCF_900964775.1). Classification (NCBI taxonomy): domain Eukaryota; kingdom Metazoa; phylum Chordata; class Actinopteri; order Osteoglossiformes; family Osteoglossidae; genus Scleropages; species Scleropages formosus. The sequence continues at coordinate 16,559,944 of NC_041809.1, forward strand.
CACCCAGGATGGGACTCCAGTCTGCCACAAGGCACACCAAGCAGGACTCGAGCCCCAGACCCGCCAGAGAGCGGATCCAGCCAAGCCTGCTGTGTCACCATGCCCCCCTCAATGCACAAATCAATATTTACAAAAGTATTTGTGCTGACAAAGTTGTGGTCAAGATAACATTACATGGTTCTCAGAGTGCTCCAAGGGTAATGTGCACACACTGCCTGAAAACCCTGTCCCAAGCGGGGGTCGTGGCAAGCCCGGAGCCTAACACAGGGTGCAGGGCTGGAGGGGGAGGGGACACACCCAGGACAGGACGGCAGTCCGTTGCAAGACACCCCACGCAGGACTTGAACCCCAGCCCCACGAAGATAGCAGGCCCTGGCCAAGCCTGCTGTGCCACTGTGCCCCCCCCAAGTGTAATGCAACAAGATACAAATTTTCTAAGTACATAGATGCTTTTGGACCAAAGCCTTTTGGTAGTTCATGTAATAATTTAAACACACTTACAGCTGCTATTTTTCACAAAACAAGAGTTTAAAAGAAGGGCAGTTGGTACTGTAGTGGTTAGAACTCTGCTGCCTTTAGACCCAAAGGTTGCAGTTTTGAATCCCACCTCCGGCCATAGTACAAATGAGCAAGGTACTTGGGTTAAATTGCTCCAGTAAAATTACCCAGCTGTACAAATGGGTAAATATAATTGTAGGTGGCTTAAAATGACTGTAAGTTGTTTCGGAGAAAAACATCAGCTAAATGAATAAATGCAAAATGAAAATGAAAAAAGACTATAAAGTGAACAAGCGTTAGCGAAAACTTCTTTCTCATACTGTTTTCTTTTCTTTTTTTTGCTATGACGATTTTACAGTATAAAGCCGGTCTGGCATTGTTTGTGTGTTCTCATTTAGGAGCATAAGAAAACTAAGCAATGCAAAGTCTTGAAAGATTATTGCCAAGATCACCTCCCGGCAGGAACCCACTTATGTCCTGAATACTTGAGTCAAGTAGATAGTACCGCATCCTTGTAGAACAGCGCAAATCAATGTGAAAACCGTACAAAAGAAGCTACACGATGATGACAACTTCATCCCGCCTTTTGTACTGTGATTGAAAAAATTCAGCCAATTGCCGATGAGGCCTGGAGGCACCGCTAGTCATGATTGGCTAGACGGACTTAACTGATAATAGTGAGGAAGCGGTGGTTTTGGAAACACACCAACTTGTTTCCTCTATCAGTCACAGTAAAATAAGGTGAAAGTAAAATATTTCATGACATTTTAATGAAAATTAATACAATGCTACAGCCAGTCTGAAATTATGCTCTCATTTCAAGTTTAATATTAAACTAATCTTTGTTTTGCTAAAAAATCCGATAAGCAGACAAGCCTTTAAAAACAAATAATAAGACATTAAGAACAAGAAATATCAATTTTCATTGTGACACACGAACACGAACTGTAGTACAACAACAGCGATATGAAACTACAGATACGGGTCGGGGTCAGTCACGTTACCTGCAGATTTAACCCCTCACTTCCTTATAAAGCAAGGGAAACAGAACATGACAGGAGTTACTTCCTGTTGTCCTTTCGCCCCGCCTTTTCTACAGTGATTGATATGCAAGTAGCCAGTAATATCGAAAAATGTACCATTTCGTAAAGCTGTTGAGTGATTGACAGGCCTCTGAACCAATCGGTTTTCTACCGGGGGATTGACTATGAAATACGGATAATGGCCTCCTAAGCAAGTCTCACTTTGTTTATGTCCCTGTACCAACAGTCTGCGTGGACTTGTGTTTTCAAAAGCTGATGCTATCACTGGCCTACACGTTACTAATTTGAGTATTCTGCGACTTCGGCCCATCACCAGGAGCAAGACGCTTTTTCGCGGAGGAATGAGCTGTTTCGTTGAATGAGGCGAACGCCCCTGCTCCTGCGGCCGTTGGGAGGATGAGCTCGGTCGCCGGTCGGGATCTCGCCGTGTCCGCCGCCTCGGTGGGCAGCGCCGGAGCCGCGCCGTCTCGCGCCCTGCACGTGGAGCTCACGTCCCAGCAGGTCAGGCTACAGCACGGGCACGGGCATGGATGGGCCGGTGCGGTGGTGAGCACACCACTTCGTGTACGTGATGAGTGCACTGACTGACTGACAGCCCGCGCGGCCACACACAATCACATGTACACACACACAGAGACCGTGTTTGGTACAGTTCGGCAGTTCGGTCAGGTGTTCAGCTCGCGTGAAGGGGCGGCTTTCTCCTTGGTCTTCACTTGGGTCAGCGAGGATGCACAAACGGGTCGCGTAAGCACGTGTTGACATGTAAAAAGAAAAAAAAAAAAAAAAAAAAAAAGAATTGTCCGCGTCATATATACTACCATGACTGGAGCAAACTTAAGTTTGCGCGCAGCAGGGAATGATGAATGAAAGGAAAAGATACGTCTGACAGCTCATGATGGAAATGCATGATGGGTGCTTAAGTTGGGGAACGGGCGGTCGTGTCCTGGCTGGCAGCCGTTCGCCCACCTTTCCTCGTAGCCTGACCCGACCGCAAGCTTTGCACACGGCCTCTGTCCCCCTGTCCCACCTGTATGTATGTATATATGTGTGTGTGTGTGTGTGTGTGTGTGTGCGTGTGTGCGCCTGGGGGGGGCTACTGGCAGGAAGCCGCTGTGACCGGAAGCGGGCGATCGCGGTGTTCCGCTCCTGAAGTTGCTTCAGGAATACAGCAAAGTACAAGAGAGAGCCCAGTGCTCCCTCCCTTCCTTCCTTCACATTCGCGTTCACACACTTCACTGGAGAACGTTTCCATGCCAGAATATCATATCTTCATCCTCTGTACAGCACAGTTATGTCCTTTTGGACTTTGCAGGTCGCCATATCACAATGTCCAGGAATTGGTTCTAAAGCATGGAAACCATAAGTGAGGTGCTGTTAGGTGTATGTTCTGCATAGGGGTTCCTTCTGCTCCTGCCTTGACTTGCTTCACACTAGCTAGGTGCAGTAGGGGCAGCAGACAGCGTAGTGGTTAGAGCTGCGCTCAAAGGACACAGGTAGTACCGTAGAGGCATGGTACTTACCCTGAATTGCTTCAGTAGGAATGACCCACTTGTATAAAGGCTAAGGAATAGTCAGTACCTTAGCACTCACTGTTAGTTGCTTTGGAAAAAAGCGTCAGGTAACAAAGTAAACTCATGTACATGCCACTGTCCTTCGGCAGGTGTTACTTGAGAATTTGCGTTTCTCAGATTTCAGGGTTAATCCCGTCGGTTCTCTGGGATCCAGCGAACTGCTGGTTTGTGCAGTGGCACTGTGCGAAATGTCACTAAGGAACCATTTTGAATGACGACCTGGAAGGACGATAAAAAGCGCTTTGATATATTAATGTAAAGAATCACAAATCGGTGTTGTGCGAACTGGATTTTTTTAATTCACGAAAGACTCTGCTTGCTTAACGTTTGCTTATTCAGAGCAGTCTATTAATTTTTAGCTTTAGTACAACTAAGAATGTTTGTAAGATGATTTTTTTTTTTATTGTGTCGTCTTAAATGTGTTACAGTGAAGTGGATGATTGACATGTGGCTCAGAACAGTTTCTCTGAAAGGCCACAGGGTGTTGTCATGTCCCAAATGTTGATTTAGTGACACTCACTCATTAATAGACTTTCCCAAAATGTTGGCCACTGTGCTCTTTGAGCAGATCCCCTGACATCTGAGGAAATGGCACAAACAAAATGCGTCTTGTGTCGGAATTTTAATCTTATAGGGAATCCCATGACTTAGATTTACCGTAATGCCTGCAGTAATTTCTGTGGTCCAAGTTAAGTCTTCTGCTTAAGAATGCAGATCAGGTGAGCCTGCAGTGACATAGTGAGAGCCACTTAATAAACGCATTCTTGCAGAGCTCCGTGGATGCCAGATACCCACCAGGGCTGTGTTTTTCCGCTTAGATCATGTGATTCATTCACGGAGTAACACATGTGGCCCTTTTTATCCCAAACTCTGAAGACTCATTGTTTTCATATGCCAGCATGCTGCTGTTTTATGTTTGTAAGAACCACTTTGTATGTTGTAAGTTTTCAGGGAAGCAGTCCCAGAAGTCTCTGCTACTTTGTGTGATCCACTAAAGCCCAATTAAATTGTGTGTCAAAGGTAAATTAAGTGTGTGTGAAACTTTTTTTGGTTGGACCTCAAGCCCAGTGTTATGTTCTTGTAGCACATGAGATGAAGGTTATCTTTTCATTTGTATAAAGATCGCCTTTGGAAAGCAGCGCGTTAGAAGGCAAGTCCTTTAGATGTTTTGCCTCTCAGCTTTTCTCCACACCCCACCAGGCTCCCCCAGAGTTCTGTTCTTCCAGCCTCTATTGATGCTCGTCCCCCTGTCCTCTGCAGAGACGCCTGCGTCACCTTCGGAGCATCGCTGCTCGCAACATTGTGAACAAGAACGGCTCTCCACTGCTGGACACTTTCTTCACCTTGCACTTGTGCCGGGAGAACGGGATATCTAGAGGTGGGGCTGAGCGCCCCTTTGTTGGGACGCTCAGGGCTATGTCACACTGTTCCTTTTTCTGAAGTCTTTGACCCTGTACAGAGAATAAGAAGCATCTTCTGGAATGAGGTATCTGATGTCTGTTTTGCCAAATGCAAGTTGAAAGTCTTGCTGAGGTTTAATCAGTTTCCTGTTTAGATTTACTGCTTAATGGGCGCATTTGCTAAGTCAAAGCAGTAGGGTAATATCTCCCTGCCAGAACGGTATGTAATGGAAATACCAAAAAGTCATCTGACTTAATTTTCCTTTTTCTTTCTCCAGGGTTTTACAAGAGTGAGGTCATCAGGGACTCCTTGGTAAGTCTGGGCATGTGAAAATGAAAGCGTTGTGTTTGCACCCACATCTGAGCATCCGATTTCAGTAATTTATGTGAGCATTGCCTCAAAGGTTCTCCCATTGCTGAACCCCCTGCTTTGCTCTGGGTCACTCTTTGTGTAATGTCAAGACTGTAGAATGAGGATGTCTATGTCCAGCTCTGCAGAAACAGCAAATGCTGTGTTGGGAGCAGCTGAAAGCTGGCCATTTTAATTGGCAAGCTTGTAGTGTACCAGGAGCTCCTGCAGAGTAACAGTGGAACAGACGGTCATCGGGCACTCCCCCGAGTGTGCAGTCTGGATAGGGAAGACAGCCCCTTCCCCCACACGCTCCCCATATCACTGCCACTGCCCTCTCATGTGTGGTCACAACAGGAAGCCATAGGCTGGGCACTTGGCTATTTGCACTAGCACCTAGAGCACTTTACCTCACTGTGCCAATAGCACAATGCCACAGAGCACTCTGAATGGTCCATTCACGGGAACCAAATAACATAGCTTTCGCACTGCTGTGTCTTTGTTCAAATGGCTCTGTGCGCTGCATTAGCCATATCAGTTTCCTTGTCACAGTCTCTGAAGGTGTTTTTCATTGGATCAGAGTTTACCTGCCCCCGCCTTTATTAGCATGTCATACTGTATGTTACTGGCTTGTCCTGACAGCTGTTACATGCCATGCCACACTATGTAAAATTCATACACAGTATGACTGAAAGCATTTTGAAACAAACCCATTGGTGATAGTCGATGTTTCTTATACAGTTAATTGAAGTGGTTTGGTGATTTGTCATCGATAGTTCCAGTGTTGATGGAATCTCTCATCTGGTCTTATCTGTGAAAACATGTTGTGAGCATCATGTAATTTAGCAAGAATTTGGACTGCAGCAATACAGAGATTTTCTCATAATTAGTTTCTTTTTGTATAGCATAGTAGAAGGAATACATGATGAAAAGATGACCATAGAAGAAGATTGAGAATTAAGTACAGCTGGTGTGAAGACTACTGTTTGTTCTTAGTACCCTAATTTGTTGAAAAAAGATGGAAGATGGTTTTCATATGCGTGGCTTTGTGTTGGTCTAGTGGTATAGTGTGTTGCATCAAGCATGGGAGTTCATTTAGGCCACACCGGGACAGTTCAGCCTTCATTGCTATGGAGTTGCCAGGAGCTTTTACCATTGAAGCATAACACTTGGGGCCTCCAAGCCCCTCAGGTGCCCTTTCGCATTTGCTCGTGTCCACTCACAGAGAGGGGCAGCCGTTCTCAGCACAGTCATTTCCCGTGGCCTTCACTATGTCCCTAAGTGTTCTCAAGTGTGTGAGCGTGTTTGTGCACACGGCAGCTTAGTTCTTGGTACTCTTCCATCCCAGCAAACTTACCCAGTTTCTGACCTTACCTTGTAGCACTCTAGTTTCTTTGCATATTCATCATAAGAAGGGCAATTTGTATCCTCTAAAGCTGTTGGTTAACGTTTTTTTTTTTTTTATAAAAAAGAAGACAACAGTCTTATCACTTGCAACATAATAAAGTGTGTGCAGGTCCACTTGCTAAATGTTTCATCAATTTCACACTGTTTTGAGCAGTCAGATCAGGTTTGACCTCCCTTGCAGCTCTCAGTTTTGACAGTGACATGCATGTCTCAAATTGCAGTGCAGTGACACATTACAAATATCAGTATGCTGTATGTCACCTTGTAGTGCTTAATTATTTAAAATAAATAATGGTCCTATTTTCTAACTGGCTACTGCATTTCTTCTCTGTTGGCCAATAGGGAACAAGGCTTGTTACGGTAGATGCCGTGCGTGTACAGCATACCCTTTGATGCTCATGCTTTTGTACATTTGCTTATAGTCACAAATATTTGAAGTGAAACCATGATGTGAGCGTTGGTCACACTTGTCAATAAGCTGCAAGGCCACTTCTTTCCCGAAGTGGTCTGACTGTACTTTTACTGCTTTCCTTGTGACAGTTAATCTTGCAGAAAGGTTCATTTCCCTTTCTCCTTCCTGTTATTGCACTGGGAGGCTGCATGGCTGTCCCTCCGGTCACTGCGTCCATCCTGCTCACACTGTCGAATGGGGTGGTAGGGCATTCTTCAGCCGACCGGACATTGAGCTTTGGCTCCGGACATTTTTCTAGACGAGCACTAAGCAAAAGGGTGCAAACAGCATTTTACCCTTTCATATTTTAAAGAGAAGTACATTTACATTTGTTAATTTAGAAGAAAGGCATCTCTTGATTTCTGAAAACTTTATCTGAAATTCCGGTATAATTGCTCTGGGCTTTTGATACCCAGTTTTCAATTTATAGAACAAAAAAATAATCAGTATAACAAAATTTATCCAAAGTGTGTCAAAAAAAACACTCAGTGAGGTGGAAGTACAGTAATGTACAGTACTGGAATTGGTTTGCATCCATATCTCTCCATCTGTTGGGCTGTTAGGAATATCAGAGTGTTGTTTTAAGAGAGTGGGGCATTGTGGGAAGTGTATGAAATTCCATAGGCATCTCTGTCAGCCATATCGGGTGTGTTATTTCATTGATTGTGGAGACAGTAGAGTAATTAGTAGGAATAATTTTGCTAATTTTGGATATGTATGTGTCATTTAACTGCAGTGTGCAGTTTTAGAAAGTTGTTCACAACAAACAACATTTTCAGTAGATACCTTCTGTATTTATTGCTCATTCTGCAGAGAACATCTTTTAAAAAGAAAAATATGAATTATCGCAGAGTAGTGCGTAAATGTGTTTATATTGTGCGGAAGTCCTAAATCAGGCACAATACAGTTACCGTATATATACCGACACAGTCGTCATCTACATTTTTTTAAATTAAATAATACAGCACATGTTTATGAAGCCCATAGATCAGAGGAAAAGCGAATCCCAAAAAGATGTGTTTTCAAACCCTTCTTGAATATTGGAGGGATTCAGCAGTTCCGAGTGACAGAGGAGGTCATTCTACCACTTTGGAGCCAGAACTGAAAACCTTAGCTAGTCAAAACTTAATTTTAAAAACTACTTGGCGCTGGGGTTTAGCATGTCAGGCAGTTGAGTGAGGAGCCAACATAACCACTCCCTCTGCCCTTAATGGCTGTTGGGAGGGTGCAGTTAACTTGAGTTGTTGCAATAACTGTCACTTGTAGGATTTACATAATTCATGAATAAATTACAGAGCAATTTAGAAGACAATTCTGTTGTGAGGATCTTTATACCATTTCCACTGTCTGATAATCACTTACTTTACCACTGCAGCCGAAGCATAACAACAAAGAATGCTGTGTGAGACAGGCTGAATATGAACGCCAAGATACGTAGTAATGGCCATGATGCAGCCTGGTTGACTTTCGACAACACTCAACGATAAAAACACAATGGCCGCAATAAAGTGGTTAGTCTTTCGGACACTGTTGTTGATGTCACTGTGGTAGCTTAATGGAGAGTGATCCAACTATGTGTGCCTGTGCGTGGAGTTAGTTTTATAGAGGGGTTGCTATTAAATTAAAACTTACATTATACAAAAAAAGTAAATCTAAGTCTAATCATTTGTTCCAAACATATGTTGATTGACTCCCTTAAAACAGTGGCTCAGAAGTTTGAGGGTAGTAAGAAGGGTAGTAAATGTAAATGTTCATGCACCATAACTTTATGATCATGCCCAGATAAGGTTTTACACAGCCGCTACTCCTGTATTGTATGTAAATGTTTGTGTACCTTAAAAAAAAAATAGTAGGAAGGTGATCAGGAATTGTCTATTCTGAGTTTTATGCACCTACTTGTGTGGTGAACATCGGTGCATATAGTGGAAAGAAACAAACTACTTAAGAATCACACGTCTACAACTATGTTTCTCTTAATGCAATGCACAAATTGTGTTTCTCTGAGATGTATGTCGCTTTGGAGAAAAGCGTCTGCTAAATGAATAAGTGTAAATGTAAAGATGCAGATTATGCATATAGCCATTCTAGCATCTTTCGATCTGTAGATTCTCAGTGTATGTCGTTATTTTGGAGAAATGCGGTACCTGGACTCCTGGAAGGAATTTCAAGAAGGCGCTGAGGCTTCACGACATCCTGGGATAAGCAGTGATTTTCATGTTCGCATTTGACAGCTCAGTCACAGGATTTAGGGTTAACCCTAACCCTTTTGCCAAATATGGCTCCAGAAATGGCTGTTTAAAGGGGTCTTGGATATTTCATTTTTATTTGAGGATCAGTTGTGAGCTTCAATCTTTTAAAGAAATAATTTCTGCCTACCAAATACAGACTTCTATAAATATCTCAAATCCATCACATTATTGTTGACCTAGAAAAAGAGAACAGATTACAGATAGAATTAACAAAAGTTGAGAAACAGCTCATTACACAAGACAACTCCAGGGGCATGATTTCTACATTATATTTGCCCCCCGGGGGGACTTGAATAGAACCTTGACTTGTCTTTTAGCGACTACGAATGAACATCTACAGTAAATGTGCTATTGTCTCCCCTGCCTGCACCTCCTTTGGCACAGGAACAAAACTTCAAGTTCATTCATAGAATCTGCATCACTCCAGTGTGTCTTCGCAAGACATGTTCCCAGGGACATCTCAGCTGTGCTTTAAATGCATACCCTTCCGGGGTACTTTGATACACTTATCCTGGGAATGTGGTAAGATTGCGCGTAAAACCAGTAAAAAATTAATGCATAGATACAGTTATGTCAATAGTTAACGATAGTCATCATTGCAAAGCATCAGGTTGTTTTCCTTCAAAAGGGGGGCACAGTGGGTTGGACCGGGTCCTGCTCTCCGGTGGGTCTGGGGTTCGAGTCCTGCTTGGGGTGCCTTGTAACAGTCTGGCGTCTCGTCCTGGGTGTGTCCCCTCCCCCTCCAGCCTTATGCCCTGTGTTGCCAGATTAGGCTCCAGTTCCCCGTGACCCCGTATGGGACAAGCGGTTCAGACTGTGTGTGTGTGTGTGTTTTCCTTCATTAATTACTTTAATACTGTATATGTGTTACATTGCCCTAGTGTACAGATGGATGAATAATTGTAGACGGTGTAGTGTATCTAGTATCGAAAATCACTCTGGATAAAGGTGTCAGCCAAATGCTACGTAAAAAAATCATTGTCTGTCCATGTCAAAGTCTTGTAACCTGAATGGGCATATCCTGAGGATGATGGTATAATAATTCTTTATCTGTTCCATTCTTTTTTTTCTTTTTGCGTCTCACTAAGAATCCTACATGGAGAAGCCTGGACTTCGGCTTGCTGCCCGACTTGCTGGATACATCGGTGTCCTGCTTTGTGGTGCGGATCTGGGGTGGCAGGGGAGAGCAGTATCAACTGCTCATCGAATGGAAGGTGAACCTGGATGGGCTGCGGTACACTGGGCAGCAGGTTAGCTTGTCCCTTACCTGTGAACGGCCCACTCCTGGACCACCCTGATCCCTTTCCAGCCCATAATGCAGTTATCAGAAATTCCAAACTGTATTCTGTTCCCCAGATCCGCTCCAGGAATCAAAATGAAATCATATTTGGATTGAATGACGGCTACTATGCAGCTGACTTTGAGCAGAAGGTATGAACCGTGTTTGTCTGGATATTGGTTGTTTTAATTAGCATGTATGTACATCTGATCATATATCAAATAGCTGACAGTTGAAATAGGCATTTTTTGTTTATACATCTTAGGATCAGGCAGAAAGAAAGAAGAACAGTTTGCTTCGGGTGGACCAGAATTCAGTGCGGAACTCGTACAGTGTCTTTTCCTTGTTGAGGTAAGGTCACCCATTCACGCATGCGCTCTCCAAAACACATATGCTTCATTGTTCTGCAACAATTAATTTTTGCATTTATTCGTCTCTATCAATCCTCCTTGTTTTTGTGAGCTGTCCAGTAGATGGAGCTTGCAGCATGCTTTTTGATTATTATTTTTTTTAAGCTACCAGGTTTTACATGAGTTCAGTGTGCATCTTGACTCAAACGTGGAACATCATATAACAGTGCCAGCTCAATTGTGAATGATTGATGTTAGCAATTTTCTAATTTAAAAATTGGTTTGTCTTCTTGCCAGTATATTTGTCTATCTCCAAATAATCCAGCTAAAAAAACTCACAGAAAGACTGACAGAATATCGTCACTCAGATTCATCCTACACTCTTATTGAGAGCGCAGGCAGAAAAAAGTGAATATCCACAACAGCACTAGGATTAGAAAGGATCTTAACTAGGCTATACACTCACATTACCTGCAGGGGGCGACTGTAGTCCACATTTTCACCCAGCCGTTAAAGCTGGACTATAGAGAGTATCCTGTCTGCAAATCACTGCACTCTCTTAAAATTTAGACTGATGTAAATACAGCGAATGTGGAAAGATCGATTTGAATGGCTCACAACTGGTAATATGAGTTGCTGGGCTTGTGTTGTTTTCTGGCTATGGGATCACTCCGTTGTTGTTTATTGATGACTGTGGTGAGTTGTGCATTTCAACTGCTTTGCCCTGATGAGAGCCTGACTTCAGTCACCACCCCGGTTGCCTGGCAGACAGAAGACTTTGAGCAGAGCAGCACTTCTTGGCTCAGCAGAGGCACGCTGCGTAATGTCAGCACTTTGATTAGCCGAAACCTGGGAATTTGCACTCAGCTGTGGGAATTAGAATGTGCGGGATGAGGAATGGCCTGCATGGTGCAGAGGGTACTCCCATGGGCCTCGATTACGTAGCCTGGTCTGACACGAGGTGTAGGTTTGGAGTCTGAAACAATTCTACAGAATATTATTTTCCTGGTTTGAGTTCTAGAGCCTGTAAGATATTGCGCATGAACTTGGCTGATGGTCCTGTCTTTTTAAGACTGTTCCTTGTTGTGGTTTCTGTATAACATATAAACCCCAGGTTTAAAATTTTTAAGTCTGGGCAGGACCACAAAGATGACTCTCCCGATGGAACGTCCCCGAGTTGTCGTCTGTAGAGTTTTAAAATCAGGCTAACTCCTGCAATACCCATGCCAAGTGTTTTACTGTAGCAGAGGGATGCACACATGTGTACGGGAGGTCAGCCACCTTGGAAAGGCACACTGCACGGGTGTGTGTTTTCAGTAATTCCCTGTGGAGTCCCTTTATTCCTGTATATTGGATTATTCTGTCATGATCCACACCATCCGCTGTTGACTGGAAGGCATACCAATAGTGTGATGGTAACACTGTGGTTTGGAAGCCTGAAAGTCACACAGTTACACAGTATATGGTTAAATTTTGCTTTCTGGGGTTTTCATGTTCTTGCATGTCCATACATATTTGGCAGTGTGGGTAGAACAGAAAGTGAACGAACCAAGGATGGAGCCATAGGGCTCCTGGTGACTTTATTAGTTACGTTCTGCTTTACAACCCCCCTGTTTTCATTGTCTTCATTTTGGTGAAAGTCATCAGGGCCTAGGAACACTTGGATGAGGTTTTTATGCTGTCCTTGTGGGCTGCTGTTATTGTTGTTGAAAACGGCACTTGGCTCAGCATAAAAGATGCATTGTGCTGTATCATTATGGAAGCATACTGGGGGTTAGGGTTTTGAAACCTTTGTTTAAGACCGATGCAGCAATTTGTCATGCGCTCCCAAGTTTGCCCAGTCTGACAGCAACCTAGCCACAAGTCCAAGAGAAAAGAAGGAAATAACTTTCAAACCGCTGATAATGCGCATCATCAATCAGCAAATTCAGCAATATATCGGCGCTTGTAAAGAACCAAAGTGGCTTATTCCAAGGAAATGCCAGAGGGATGAGGATGAACCCTTACCACGAACAGAGACGGCCAAGAGGCCGGAGACATGTCGTGGAAAACAGATCAGCTTTGGGTCAGTAGCTCCGGGTTTTGTTCAGATGCTGATGGACAGCTAGTTGATGAATCCTGCAAACAGAGGGGACGCTGTTTCCCAGACGCCAGGAGGAGACCGTCTCCTGCTGTAAGGTAGTTCGTTGCTTTGTGTCCTCGTTGGTTCGAACGTGGTTGTAAAAGGCCAGTTCATCTGTGCTTTAGTTCTCTGTGGACAAAGCTGAGTCTAAATGATCTGATGTACAGATGAGTGAACATTGTAAGTAGTGTATCTAGCAGTGTAAGTCGCCTTGGTGAATAAGGTGTGTGAGCTGATAACACTACATAGAGTTCATTGGAAGTCGCTTTGGAGAAAAGTGTCTGCTAAATAAATAAATAAACGTAAATGGCCTTTCTAGGGTCTTGTTCCACATACACAGGCTCGACTCGAGTGTAGCGGCTCAGAAGGTGACATTTCTTTGTTTGATTAATAATTTACACAGTTTGGTCATTTTTTTGGGATGTTATGTGCAATGCAGTTCCTTGTAGAAATTTTGTTGAAAGAAAAATCAATCTCAACTGTCCAGCCAGCTTTTACAGATTTTTTTTTTTTTTTTTGGAAAAATGTGAGAATTAAAACTGTGGGAAGATTTTAAACGCAAGTTTTAGTACTCATTGTGATTTAAAACTATGGTTAACAAAGCTCTTTTATATATATATAAATTATTATCCAGTTTCATACACTGCTTTGCACTCAGAGTTGACCCTAGGCAAGTTCCCCATGTGTTTGCAAAGTGCTAATATTGGACCACTGAAGGACTTGTAACTGCTGTTTCCTCACTTCAGATACTCAAGCTTCCGTTTGATAGCAAACATTCCCACTTAAGTGAGCGTCCAGGACAAGCTATATGTGTTTGTGTTGCGAGTGCGCAATCCTTTCAGGCTTTATTTCACAAATACTTCTGCTGTAAGTGTGATCCATTTACGTTTGAGGCAAGTAGTCCTATAAACAAGGAAAGGAGCTCCTTATTAATTATAACACAGCAGCTGGGCCTTCATACACCTTTCGAGAAAAATCAGTTTTTATGGAGTCATTGTGTTTGCGAAGCTCCCATCGAAGCAGAAATAACAGAAGATGTAACACAACCGTCTGGCGGTCAGGAAGTAAAAGGGCTATGCGTTGTGAGACCTCAGATGCTTTCCTTAGTCCCAGATGTTGGCATAAGATGATGTGAACGGACCTGTGGCACCATCCCGGCAGCCCAAATAAAAACAAACTGGACCCACGCTACTGTGTGACGCATCTTTTCCGACACTACTTTGTGTGTTTCTTTTCTGCCCAGATTAAACACTTCTTCTTCTCTTCTAAGGTCAAAGTATCATTTCATTGTACTCTCTGTTTTCTTTTTTGTCGTATCTTTCCCGAGACTGCCGATGGAAAGCAAAGGTTTGAGGCCCATGAAAATAAAGACTGTGTCTGTTTTCTATAGCTGGGTGATGTCGAACACAACGCGACTGCTGGGTTCCCTGTCCCATCTAAATGGTTCTGTTTGGGCCTTCATGGCACCCCTTCTGAAGAGCTCCTGGCTCCATGAGAAATAAATACCCTGTCTGTGAATCACCTGATGCTGTTCAAAGTCCATGTTTGTTTCTTTGACACTTTTGGATATATGGAATATCAGCAGTCAGGCATTGCTGCTAATGTCTATTAGAGGTGATTCTAATGCCTTTCTGCTGTAGTCTGTCCATTGTATGCTGCCTCAAACCTGCGCAGGATGTTCTCGAGAGAAAGAGTGGTCCAGAATTAGACATCTTTGCTAAACAGCATAGCATGCTGCCTTGGCTGCAGGGTATCGAAAAGCACATAAACAGATTTGGCCTCCGTATCAACCTCACACTAATGTGTGTACTGCCGTACCTTCCGGACTGGTTGTGTTTTCCAGGTGGAACAAGGTTCGTTGGATAAATAAGGCTGAGACAGATGAATGGCGAGAAAGGGAAGATGTAGTCTAAATATTTCTGGGTAACAATCTTATCTGCGCCCTGTGTTCTGAGGTAGAAAACACTGTAATTTCAGGTGTGTCTGTTGCAGGGGTGCATTGGTGTGTTGACATTCCCTTGAGAGGGTCAGGTGTTTGGCACAATGTAGGGTGTTTATTTTCCTTTTCCCCTCACTGTTATGTTTTGTGCAACACTAAAACTGTTTTGTCACGAAAGCTTACTCTGCTTTATATTATCACATGGTTAAATTGGGACTTTCTGATTTGTACAGCGATACCCGTAATCCAGCAAAAAAAGGGACGCACTCCTGGATTATGGTGTATTAATCCAACTGTTTTGAAAGCAGATTGTAAAGGGTTTGACCTCATTTGAGGGCAATTTAGACAACCTAGAAGAAACCATAAAATTCTCTTGGGGGGGGGGGGGGGGGGTTCAGGGTGGATATCTATTATGGTCACCCATTTACTTTACGGTGACCTAGGAACGGCCCTGGGGTCAGAATGCTGCTGGCTGAGGGAAGCGCTCCCGTTGTTAGGAGTGGGTGGGACCGTTTTTGTTGTGTTACTGTGGAGCTCTGACGCTTTGTGGGGTCTGCACCAAAACCTTTGTGTCTTCAAAGGTCATAATTAAGGCTTTTCCCCTTTTTAGGGTGACACCATTTTCCAACAAATGTTAGAAACTTTTTTTTTTTAAAAAGTTTTTTTTGAATATGTGTTGTTAATTTTAACTGCCTACGGTTAATGTACTTCTGAGGGAGAATTTTTTTTTTTTTTTTTTTTTTTTTTTTTTTTTTACATTTCCGTTTTGAATCTTTCTTCTTTTATTATTATCAGGTCTGTTTTTTTACTTTCGAAAAAATGTTTAGCTTTGGAGAGTTAATTTAAAACACTTGTGTTTGTCCAGTACATGAAGTGTAAGGAGGGAAAAATAGAAATTTAGCCAGGGGGACTTTTTCTTGGATTTAGTTAATTTTCATGAAGTAATCCACATGTTATAAACTAATTAAAGTGACCAAACAGCTGGTCCACATATTACATTGAACACGTGATGATTTTTGAACTGCCCCGCATGTAGCTTTCCAGCCCAATCAACAAGAAGGCAAAAATATTCAGTTCAGTTTAAACATGCACAGTGCCTCCATAGAGTGAGACTAGCTGGTTAAAATTTCATTCTTGCTAGAAAACTGCTTATGACAGCTTCTGTCTTTTATCTGACCTAAATCTTCAAAAAGGAAAGAAGGAAAACTGAGGCTAAAGAGAGAAAGTCAATTATCATAGCATTTCCAGAACGCGGCCTATCGTGTCATATCTAAAGAAAATAATATTTTTGTCTGTCTTTTTTTTTTTGTATTTTTTTGCAGTTTTGCAGTAGTTTGTCTGAATGCTTTTAGTTTCTTTACTTTCTTCCTTTGGAAAAAGAGGTTTGGCCGTTTCCTTCTTTGATGCCATTTAAGCTATATGCCTGGCAAAACGTGTGTCCTTTCTGCCTGTGCAATAGATGCAGTAGGGTCTTGAAGGCAAGCGTTTTGCACTGTATCTAAGTGCCAGATCACACATCTGTCCATGCCGTGGACTGAATTGATCACATGAGGCCCATGGCTCTTGTTTCCCAAATGCAAACATCCACAGATATTTATTTTGAGATCATCAATAGGGTAAATAACTCAAGGCTGAGCTCAAGGGAGCCAGTGCACTGCTCTGCACTCCTCGTGTCATGTGGTCTCACAGTCTCTCTGCAAAGCATTCATCTCTAAGGCCAGTGACAGTTGTTTTTATTTCAGTGTTCATTGATTTTTTTTTTTTTTTTTTTTTTTTTTGTTCCCCGTTCATCAATTCATCAAAAACATTCTTGGCACATTTCTCTTTGACTGGTGCTACCCCTTTACCTAAGCTCTGCTTTCAACACTCCATGTAAGGCAATAGAGGACAACGCTGCTCTTGTAAGATGGTGTAGAGCTTGTTTGCGAACTCGCTGAGCACAAGGAAGTTGGCGAAGGTGTGCTCCCAGTCTCCTGTGAATGCACTGCCCCCCTGAGGGTAGTACAGGAAGATAAGCACCTCCTCGATCCTGTGGGCTAGATTAGCCTCAGACTGAAGGCTGATAAGGACACAGACATGCGTAAAAAGGCAGAGGAGATAACCGGCCGCTCACCTGAGGGAAGCTGCACTATCTCATTGTACCATCACAATCCCATTGCTGGATAAACCTGTACAATTAATCTGCTGAAGCCTTTCAAAATCACTGTTGCTATTGGCTGTCAAGTCCTATAAGGCAAAGTATTTTCATTTCTAAGAATTAAATATTGTGAGCAGAGGTCCACTTAGGAATATGTGATTTATGTCAGGCTAGTTCACATGCTGTCAAATCCCAATCAACAGATACCAATAAAATGGTGATGTACCTCTTTGAGACTGCGCAAGAGGACTTGTCTCACGGAGCAGGAGTCTTGTTAAAAGCTTCCAGTGTGGCGCGCTTCCAACACACCTGCAGAAAGTGTTGAGATGTGATCATAGGGTCTCACTGGCTAATCCAACACTTAGAACAGCACCATTCCCCCCTGAGTACCATAGGCAGTAGCCAAGTGATTGGCGCTCACCTCGACCTTTCACTGCTGACGGCAGATGGGGGGGGACCAAGATCCTCACCTACAAAGAACTTCAAGGTGAGGTTGCTGCTTTGGCAAATTCATCAAGTATTTGCAAAAACTGGAGAAAGACAAAGGGAGTGAGCCAGAGCAATGCAGAACTTGCTTTACTCTGTTTTAGAAAACGAACAGAGTCAGGAGCTGTCTGCATTGTGCTGAGTGGTCTCTGTAGGTGGTGATGCTCATGGAGTCACCACTACAAGTTAGTTAAATTGAGCTGATGTGTATTGTAGGCCAAAGAGCCAATCCCTTCCTGTGGTGTCACACAGGAGTTGCAGGAAGATGTGGAGCTGCCCCATAGGTCTCCACCTGCAACAGGGGCGTGGGATGTGCTGAGAATGTCATTAGCAGTTGTACCCTGGCTGTCCCTTTATATAGGTGTGACCTCTTTTCCTTGGCTTTTACGCAGCGATTACGGCAAAGCATGAAATGTTCTGCAAACGTGAGCAGAAAGATGCTTATTGTGGTTCGTCAGGATTATTCAGAGTTAGCTGAAAGACCAAGAACTTCACTCTGAAACCGTTTTCTTGTAAAATATGTTCTTTGGCAGATGTAAGACAGCTTGGAAGTGGTTTAGTGGGGATCTTGCTTGCATTATCTTGGTACAGAACCTGCGGAGATATGATTTTTTAATACAGGCCACCTGTACTTTTTGCCTTTTGAATGCACCCAGCTTTGAGGGGAGGGGGCTATGCGAAAATGTGATAATTCGTTGAGGGGTGGAGGGATGAGACCTCAGCTCTCCATCAAAGGCAGGTCCATTAGGTCTGGACCACAGTTACCTTGCTTTTGAAAGAGGAAAGGAAAGCAAGAAGAAATCAAAATGAACCCAATTGAAGTGAAGCCCTCAAACAAATAATATTTCAGAGTCAGGGGGCTGACGGCTACACCTCACGTAAACGTTGTCTCCACTTAACTGCTGCTGGAAAAGGACTTCACTGTGACCTTGAGTTGCCTTCAGCTGTATTTTGAAAAATGTCTCTTACACATTCATGTTGTTGAGAAACTTGGCAGTGCCTGCAGTGCGATGCTGGTCGATTCATTGAAAATCTTTTTTCCTTCTTTCCCCTTTCTGCCCCTCCCCTTTTTCTCTTATTGCAGATTTTCTGATACTGGGTGGTCATAGCTTTTCGTTGTTGGTCACTTGGTTTTCAAAAGTGTTCTAAACTCGCAGGCTTAAGAAGTAATTCTCCAAAAAGCATATTGTTTTTTTTTTTTCTCTTTTTGCATACAGCAAGCCTTGCAAAATTCATCTTAATGTGGGAATTGAGCATGATCAAATGGAGAAGTATTGCTAAGGGAATGTTTCTTTCAAGCTTCATTTGAAAATCCTTGTTAAATGATGACGCTTACAGTTGAACTGTTAACAAAGGTTTGATAACGCACTTAGATTTTTTTTGCACAAAGCATTAAGGGTACATGCTAGCGGAGCCAACTCACTTCGGCTTTGGGGTTCTGCATCCCGCGCAGGGTTTGTCCTCTTTTGGAATTCCTGCTTTAAACTCGAAACTTCCCGTTTACTTTAGTTGCATCGCCACATTGTCTGCGGTACTAAAAATACAGTATAACCCCCATCCCAGTAAAAAGGGGGAAAAAAATCCCAATATGGGAAGGCAAACAAACAAACAAACACAGAAGTGCATGCGTGCTTTCAGCTCTGAAAGAGCCAGTGTTTGAAAGACTTCCTCTGTTCCACAGTAATTAATGGATGGAATGTCCCGGATAAGAGTGTGCTGATGTGAAAGTCTTTCCCCACGTCTGTCTCATTCTTCACTTTATTTATTTGGGCTATTTTCTGCACCGCAGCAATAAATCTTTCGGCATCGTACGAGGAGCATCTTCTGTTATTTGTGTCCATTTTAATGTTTGTTTTCCCAATGGGGGTCGCCCCTGCTTCTTTGTAGTGTTGGTCAATAATGAGGAAAAGGCAGGAGTGTGATTGAATTAACGTAAATGAGAAGCGGGTGAGGCCATGTCACTGTTGTGTCCTCAGGTTGAACCTCTGGTGCTGCCAGCCTCTTCTTCTGCCAGTAGCAAGGCAGAGGAACGGGAAGACAGGCCTTGTTTCACTGGTGGATGAAAGGAGTCTTCTCGGGGGTGTGTAGCAGGCAGAGGGGGTTTAAGTTTCTACTCTTAGCAGGAGAAAATGGTCGATGAGACTCTGAGCATTCTCAGCATGTACATGTATAGCCCATCCACTGAGCCTCCGTGGCACCTCCAGCTGTGCACATTTCTTCAGTTTGTTTACATTCCTGGCTTTTTCCACAGAGTGTTTCTCCTCAAGCTTTAATTAGAGGTGAATGTTGAATGATAACAGCAAAGTGAAGATCTGGCTAACTTTTGTGCCATGCTGAGATGAAAAATGGTCAAAGTTTTCTGAGACATTGAGTAATATCCAAAATGAGCTGGACTGAGGTGGTGTGTGAGGAACAGGCCTGGACGAAGCGTGCCACACTAAGGAAAGGACATGTTGTCAGATCTTCTTTCCATTGTTGTTAAGTGTTCTTGAGTCAATGTCAAATCTTAGGGACCACATTGATGGAGTGCCTTCAGAATGACCTGCCTTCGATTTGTGTCCTAGGCATGAAACGGTGCTTCACTTGTAGTTTAGATTTTTTTTTTTTTTTTTAAATTTTATTTTATTAATTTAACTCATACTTTTCTCCAAAGTGACTCATGGTGTTAAGCAGCGAACAGTAATTTAACCATTTATACTGCCAGATAATTTTACTGGCACAATTTAGAGTAACTACCTTACTGAAGGGTACTGCAGCAGTAGCATACACTCGAACCAGCTGCTTTCAGATCCACAGGCAGCAGCTCTAACCACTACAGTGTCATTTGTCCCAGATTGTCTGTTTCGTTGCATAGTAATTATTCTCTTCTTTTGCCAGGCATAACGGTTTTCTTTGGACATGTGATGCAAATATTAAATTCCTAAGTATGACTTTGCAGCAGATGTGTAAGAGAGTTGCCGTTGTCGCCCCACAGGCTACACACGGCCCAGAGAGCCATCAAGCAGACCCAGGTGACAGTGCAGAAGATTGGAAAGGAGATTGAGCAAAGGCTGAGGACAACGGCGGCCTCTACAGAAAGGGTCAGTCGTGCGATTCTGTGGACTCTGTCATATGTGCTTTCTACTCAACATGGTTCAAGGCTGCTTCTGGTCAAATTGACTCCAGGTCACCGACCACAACATAATTAAAAACAAGCTTCAGTAAATGTACCACTTTGTGCAACTTGTACAGCTTCTTCTAAATATGTCGTTAGGTACTGATATAGTTCTTGTACCTCTTGATGATAAATCATGTAAAATGAAGACCTTATGGCTTTTTAAAATATTATAACTGGCCTATTTTGCTTCCATCAGAATTTTTTTGTTTCCATATTTCCACAGTTTCCCCACATGATAGAATCTAAAGCAGAAAATGAAAGCATGTTCGACATTTTTAGAATTGACAGTGTTGCAGCTGTGAAAACCCAGGCCTGATCCTTGGTTTTAATGCTGTGTTTATAGTAAACATATACTTTAGACATATATTTTTCTTCGTACAATAACATTTTTTTTTGAGCTTTGACATGTTTCTAAAGAATGCTTTGTTCTCCAGAGATTCCCACTTTTTTTTGTCTTTCTTTTTCAAAGTTTTCATTCAAAGTGTGTGTCATCACTGTGTGTTGACACCAGATCTTGAGGAAATGAATGTTTATGGTGGAAGACAGATGGTGTTGTCCTGCCGCTACGCACTTCAAAGGCAACATGTCCTCATAGTTGACAGCTGGTCTAATGTGCAGCTCCGTCACATCTTGAAGAAAGCTTTCCATCACGTGTCCTGTATCTCTGGCAGTCCTTGCATAGCCATTGCATGCGTTTCAGTCATCGTCGATCGGCAGGTGTTGGGGCGGATGGCTGGCAGGTTGTTTGTGTTGACACAGATGAGCCTTATGCACCCTCTCATTGACACACGTGAGGTCTGTTCAGCACTCGGATGTGTAAACTGTGAGCAATAACAGTACCTTATGTTCTTTGGTGACTCTTCCCTGCAGTCCCTTCCGTCATTTGTTAGGGTTAGCTTTTGGACAAGGATAATACCTTGGGGCCATAATTCCCTGTGTCTTGAGAGTCTGAAGCACCTCTTTGACCTCCTATTGGTGTTCCTCCTCCTCATTTTCCACTTACTCTTTGCAGTGCACCCTCAGGTAACCGTGCGAATGCTGCTATGCGTCGTCTCGAGAGGGCAGGTATCACACCCTCCCATTCGTGCAAAAGCCAGTCGCGGTTAACACGCAACCTCAGACATTCCTGCAGTATATGGGCCTTAACACTTTGGGGATGTAGGCAATATCTGCCGCTCCTCTCTGACTGACACCCTCTATTTTCGTACAAAGGCCTTTGAATGCCTTGATAACCCCTTATCAGTGTTTGCTGTGATCCAGGCTGTGATTGCTATCAGGGGGTTGCCTGGTGTGTGTGTGTGTGTGTGTGTGTGTTGTTTTTTGTGTAGGTGCGTGTGTATGTGTAGGAGTGCATGTGTGTGATCTGAGCTTCCGGCAACTGAAAAAATAGAGGTTTCCCAAATAACACAGTTCACATTCCTGCTGGGATTGAAAAGGATACATCAGGGATATTGAATGCTGTACATGTACACTGTTAGCACTGGTGTTTATTAACCTTCAGAGCAATGGGTTATGCCTAGATCAAAGGAATTACAGGGTGTATGGAGGATAATCTCTCTTATCTTCTCACATATCACCGAAGCACATGCTTGGAGTATCAAGTCTTGTAAGTGGCTTAAACAGCCCTAAAACATCAGATATAAATGTGCACTGTATGCTGGGTGGAAATTTGAGATGTTGACAAATGACCTCTATGGAGATGGTTTCTATTGAAGTTGCTGTGCATGTGGTGTGTGGGATTCTGGCTGGTGTCCTGACATCTAGAGGGCTGACTGTGGTGTTGATGCTTTTGCAGTGGCTGCAGCTGCAGTGCAATAAAGATCATGTGTTGTTTAGGGTGCAGTTGACAGGAGGAGGAAGCTGTGTTTCTCTGTCAGCTTCCTCACTCTCACTGGAAAGTTCTCCTAGTAGTGAAACCTCTTGGGATAATGGGAGGGTAATACAGTTTCCATCAAGTGGCCACAATCCTTACCCCTCCCTGCCCAAAGAGCTCTGCAGAGCCAAGAAGAGCACCACAGTTTCCCCACGTACCCCTTCCCTCCTGGGGTGTTTTGTCTATGTGACATATCCTGTAATACTGTTTGCACACCTGCCTGAACTGCTGGATGTGTGTGACTATGAGGGCACTGCCAGGGTCAGGGTGGGTTATGGCATTAATGAATTAATATGGTTGATGGTAAATGCTGCTGCCTTTTCTGTCCAACCAAGAGATTGTAGTGGTTTTTTCTGGTGCCTCTTTATAACAGCTTTCCATGAACTTTCCATCGAAAGGTGTTACCCACAGCCTAAGAAACAACTTAGTGCCATAGCATAGTATATTAGGTCAGCCATGGCAGATTGTGTTAGTAAGAGAACTTGTGAACTTCTAGACCTTTCAGAAATACCTGAGGAACAAGTGATTCTTCATTAGCCACACTGAGTGCTCTTCACCTCATGCCTTACTGTGGAAGTCACAGTGTCTCTGCCTTCACACGTTGAAAGTGGTCAGGCCCTTACCACATTGACCTTGCACTCAATTTTTAAAAAAGTTGAATTCACTACAGCTAACAAGCAGGGGGGTTCTTTTCTGTCAGGAGATCCACTTTGGTACTCTTCCCCAGACCACTGAACCCTCATATAGGCTCAACAGTGGAGAGCTCATTAGATGTTTTGTGTCTGTAAGTTCTACTCATTTGTCTTGGTTGGCTGTATAATCAAAGTTGTCTCCTCAGGGTTCCCTCCAATTTTTAGTATTTTAAGTAGACCATCTGAAGAAAGTTTCAGATCCCTAGAAACTCTGTTATCTAAATAAGAAGCTCGGTAGTCTTCCCTTTTGCTGGCCCATTATCGAGCAGTGGGTCTTGAAATTGGAACTGGAAATGCGGTTAGAATTACACCGTATCGGCACTCACCTCTGGTTATGTGCAGCAGCTAATGAGAAGCACAAGTCACTCTGGCCTGAGTTATGAGCCGTTTGTTGGGGCTGGGGGGGTGTCTTTTGCAGAAGAAGGAGCGTGAGTGCTTGCAGCTGCGAATCGGTGTGCTGCGCAGTGAGCTGGAGAGGCAGAAGAAGGCGCTGACCCGTGAGACTGATGTGCTGCAGAAGGATAAGGCCCTGCTGCAGAGAAAAGGTAACATGGCCACTGCTCTTGCCCCCACACCCAAGTTGTCCTTTGAAACTCTGCTAACACTTGAGCCTTTTGCCTTGGAACCTGCAGGTTACCTGGTTTGAAAGAGATTGTACCTGAGCCTTGTTACCTGGCCACTCGATTCAGAAAGACATGAGTCCAATGAGTGGAAGATGTAGTAATTTGTCAAAGGACTGTTCATTTAAACTGGGCTCCACATTGCTCCAAAACCAACGATGGAACACAAACGTCTGCTTGGTATGAAGTTGGTCACCTCAATTGTTGGAGTACAAGTCATGCAGGGTTGCTGAATAAATTTCTGTACTTTTTAAAAAAAAAAAAAAAAAAAAAAAAAAAAAAAAATTATAAACAGCATCAGTGGGTCACAGTGACATTCAGAGACAACAAAAGACAGCAACACAGATTAACACTGGCAACAACTGCAAGCGTAAATCAAGGATAGCCAATTACAGTGTTTCTCAGAAATTGCCAACTCCCATTGCTCAAGTCTGTTGTTGAAAAAAGTATGTAACTAAAAGTTGCCATTCTAGTCAAATTATCATTTTATCTGATAAAATTCAGCACTAGGAAATATAAAGAGAAATACACATATATACCACAATTAAGTTACGAACAATAAACATTTAAACAAAAAGAAAAAACCAAAAATGGTACTTTGAAAGATTTAATATGATTATGAATTAACTGGTTTTTCCTTCACTACAATATTTCAGCACATTAAAATCTTCCATTTTTCATCCTCCATCTTGGATCTGCCAATGTGCCACAGTATACTGTGACCTTAAATTCTTGCAGTGTTTACCAGTGTTTCATTGAGCGGTAGAGCACAGTACTGCCCCTTCAATGTGTATCGTCACCCATGTGCCTACCTGAGCTTCCCTGCTTCCGTGGCAGTTTCTATGGCCTGTGTCAGGCACTGTGACAATTTCATAGCTGGATGATTGCTCACAGTCAATTGCATAAGTGATATTTTCTTTTTGCACTTTTACTATTTCCCATTTAACATGGTTACTTTACATTTTCTAATCACTTGACTAATACATTTGTATTTATTCATTTAGCAGGTGCTTTTCTCCAAAAATGACATATACCTCAGAGAAAAAATACAAACAGTGCATTACATCAACAGAAGGAGAGATTTAGATTCATAGACATGACTGTAGAGTACAGTCAATTTGTCACATTCCTCCATATGAACCAGTATAGATCACACCAGTAGGTGCTTATAGGCTTTTCCATTATTAAAAAATTCTTAAAAGTATTAAACATAAACACAAACACATTTATTGAGCACTTACTAGATCGGGGAGAAGTGAGTCTGAAAAAAGTGAGTTTTGAGACTCTTCTTAAATGTAGAGAGAGATTCAGCAGTTCTGAGTGAGATGGGGAGGTCATTCCACCACATCAGAGCCAGAACCAAAAACCTTTGTGCTTTTTTATTTTCAACCTTCTGGGCATGCGACCACTAAGTGAGTAGCGGTGGAGAGTGGAGGAGTTTAGCAAGTAAATATTTGCACATTTTTAATAAAATTGAAATTGTGTTTATATCCTTTCAGGTGTATATCTTGTACTGCCTACATGTGTATATTTGTCTTTATATTTTTATTTGTACCTGGCTTCTCAGTTTTCCTGATGCTGAAAATTTTTGCTTTAGGCTTTTCCTGCAGGAGTTCAGGGTAAGAATCACTGATCATCAGTTTCCATGGGGGCATGTGAACTAAGAATTTGCCTCGAGTACAGTAACAGTCATTGTAATTACAGTTGTAATAGAGTAATTGTTTTAATGATAAGCTTATTTGCATTTTTCTCTTATGAATGTCTAGTATCTATGAATCTTGGCATGATTTAAGCTGCAGTCATACTCTGAGAGACGCCTTTTGGGTTACCGGAATTTGACTTTACGAGGAGTTTCATTTAATATCCTTACTTCAGCTTACGAGGTATTTCGTCACATGTACCACGACTGAATTCGAATTTTATGCTGCCTTAAGGTGTCAAGCTCTATTACCCCTTGTTTGCTAGTTTTCCCTGTAATGATCTCCATAATTATGATCCGTAATTTGTAATCGTAACTCCTTTATGGAACTCTGCAGACTGTGTTGTCTTGTTTAATGAGTGCAAATTCATTCGCGTGGTTTTCACAGATTTTTTTTTTTGTTTTTTTTGTTATGACTGCTGTGTCAAATTGACACATGAACATTTGCTGTCATTTTATAGCCCACTGTGGTGCTTCTACACTGGGCCCGTAGATGGTGATTCATAGAAATGCTCTTCATTATAACTCAGTTACAGTATTCAACAAGACAGTAGAGGTACTAACAGAAAACAAAGCTGAATACTATGCATTAAACTCTCAACCATCCATCTTCCCTCCAGTTTCCCATCCAAAATAGACTTCCCAAAATGCACAGCGTGGCAAAATTATAATAAATGCTATTAAGAACCAGAACATTGCAGAAACTTACTCAGAACAAAAACATAGTCTTAGTCCAAGGTCTCACAAGGGAGTTAATTCCCCCCCCTACTCTGAGACCATACACATGTATGTTTTGTTCGTGTGCATTAAATGTACAGTTCCAAATAGCTACAGAAAAAGCTGAAAAATTACAGGTGAATGGTTATACAGTATTACAGAGTAATTAATGAAGGGAAACTGCACTGTTATATTTTTATAATAATTCATTTTAGCTATTAAAATGATTTTGTTCAGTTTAATGGGATTTTTTTTTTTTTGACGAATGCTTGTATGTTTTGGGGCTCAGGAATGCATGAAAATTTTACCACTTGAACTAATGTTAATTACATTGCAGCAGATAGCATTGTGCTTAGTGCTGCCATCTTTTGACTCAAAAGACTCGGGTTCAAATTCCATCTGCTGCTGTCATGCCATCTCTTACTGTAATACCTTGAGCAAGGTAATTACCTTGAATTGCTCCCATAAAATTTACCTAG
Organism: Scleropages formosus; assembly: GCF_900964775.1. Taxonomy (NCBI): domain Eukaryota; kingdom Metazoa; phylum Chordata; class Actinopteri; order Osteoglossiformes; family Osteoglossidae; genus Scleropages; species Scleropages formosus. The sequence goes on from NC_041809.1 coordinate 16,586,462, forward strand.
CTCTATAAATCAGTAAATCATTGTAAGTAGCTTAAAATTAAGTCACTTTGGAGAAACGTATCTGTTAATTGAATAAATTTAAATGTAAATTACATCTTCGCTTTACAAGAATTCTCTTTACAAAGGGTTTTCTAGGAACAAATTACCTTTGTAAGATGGGTCATAGCTGTTTTCTTATCCATGCATAGCTAGTGGAATAATGGCATTTCAGATATCATTGAGAAGTAGCTGTTTGTTGTAAAGCCCCACTCTGCCCACTCTGTGTCACATTTGCACATCCACACACACACATGCAGTCTCTGTGTTCCCATGAGGAGGTCTAAGCCCACCAAACACACACCCAGTGTTCTTATGTAGCACACAGTGGAGCATCACTCTAGAGCTTTCTGCTCCCCATTCTCCCTATCCATCTCCCCCGCTCTCAAGAGATTGCAGTTCAAGCTGCGTCTCATTGTACCTGTACCTGCCTGAAGCTGCCCCATGCGTCTTTTTCTGAAGTCCCAGCACAATTTTTACAGCTTTGTTATTAAGCCACAAGCTGTGAACGTCAAACCCTTCTTTGTACATGTTCTTTCATTTCTCTACGGCAAAGTAATAAATATGGCACTTAATACCAATGAAGTCCTCCATCAGGGCTGGCAAAATAGTAGTTAGATTTTTATGGTGCCATTTAGTAAATTATATGTACTTTACAAACCAAGCCCGTGTCATGTCAGAGATGGATGACTTCGGTTTATTAGTCCATTTACTATCAAGCACTCTTTATGTCCAGGGGAAATGAAAAGTTCAGCGGAGGTTCATATTTTAAGCCAAATAGATTGTACACCCTCTCCCCCCCCCAGAGTTTTTGAAGTTCTGTTTTTATAGGTATATCATTCTGGTTTCCTAATATCATAATTTTCCCTCCAAAATGCTGTAAATGTACATGTGAACAAAAGGTAGGTGGCTACACATGTCCTGGACAGAATCTGAAAGCATTTCTGAGATGCAGTTTGTGGAGGGTGGTGGAGGGTAAGGCCAGGTATGCCGAGACATGCAGAACAGCCTGGAATGGAGTACTGATCTCTAACCAGCTGTGGTTGCTTCTTGTGGAGCCCATGGCTGCATGCACAGAACATTTCACTGAGCTTTCAAAGCTGAGTCAACAGATCTTTTAATCTCACTGCTGCCATTCTTGTAGAAGAAGTCTTGATTTATTTTTTTAACGGTTCGATTGGCAAAAGCAATGAGGATACAGGTCTGGGTCTGCAGATTATGAGGAGTGTTGTGTTTTTGTTCCCTTTTGAGGTGCTTTTTGGTAGCCATCTAATGTCCACAACCTTGAGCACATTATGTCCACCTTCCTGCCAAAGGCTGGAAACAAACAGCATTTGGGCTGAGAGAAATGTGCCCTTTATGATTTTAATCCCCTCCCTTATTTACTGACATTACTTTGAGAATTTTGGGATTTTGTGGTTTTGGGAATATCCCAGTTTTTATTTTAATCCTGCCAGTTTTCACAGCAGTTTAGTGGTTTTCAGTTCTGTTAGCATCAGCTGTCCATAACATCACCCCCCACAATGCTCGCTCAATGCTGCTAAGGTGGGCTTTTCTCTGCTCCGCACCCTCAGCTCTTTGCTTAGTTGTTGATGGCTGGCCTGAGTATCAGAGCAAGTAATGGCCGGGAGGGGACATTGTCACATCAGTGTAGCGATTAAATGAAATACCCCATGCTGCCAGTGGCACATCACTGTCAGTTCTCTTTGAATACATCTCTACATTGTATTTGGCACAATGGCAGCTCATAGTGTAGTGGTTAGAGCTGCTGCCTTCCTCTCCAAACATCCCAGGTTTGATTCTGGCTTACTTCTGTACTACCCTTAAACAGGGTATTTGCTCCAAATTACTCCAGTAAAAATTATCTAGCGGAATAAATAGGACATTAATTGTTGGAAACTTAATGCTGTATGTTGCTTTGGAGAAAAGCATCAGATAAATTAGTAGATGGACAGAGTTTTAGCACTCTGCTGTTTACAAGGATCTTAATCCAGCCAAGAGCCTTAGGTCTTGCACATCTTCTCTAATGTTACAGAAGCGCTGTCAGAACAATAACGGCCATTTCTGAGCATTTGCCGGCCTGTACATGATCGTCAGCCAGGCTGTAACATGCTGCAGTTCCTATAAATATGCTGGTTCGGCTGAATCAACGGAAGGCCTAACTTAGCCTGGGTGAAAAGGACTACACCACCGTTTCGAGCTTTTCAGCTCTTCACATTTCACAGACTAAAGGGAACTATCCCGGAGTCTGTTCTGCTAAAGGGCACATCCCTGGAGGTTGGCGTAAAGCCCGATGCAGAAGGCTGGTAGACCTCTGTGTAAACTATCACAAATGTGAAATGACTCTGATTCCATGCAAATTTGTTGTAAGCAACCTGAATAGCCTTATAGTAATCTACCATTATGAGGCTTATCACCCCAATGACAAATTCTCAGCCCTTAGTTTAATCATCAAGGTGCGCTGAAGCTGTAATGCTCTGGAGGGCTGGGTCTGCTGGGCAGGAATGTGCTATTTCTTTGAGTTTAAATCCTGGCTTCTGCCTAATGACATCAGTTCTTTTTTACAGCTTACTTTAATGCATTTTTTTTTTTTGTCTATGGATGCTGAAATGAATCCTTTCAGAGCTGACCTTCGGCCCTCCTTTCCCGAGTCCAATTTTCCATAGAACTTCAACACTTGCATTCAAATTCACATTTTAAAACATTGAACTCTGTACCCTTTGTTTTTTTTCCTTCCCCATTTTCCAGTCATACAGTGACTGATGACCAGTAAATGTCAGTCTTATAGTTATAACAGAAAGAGTAGGGACTTATGAAACTGCAGCAAGTGAGGCTGATGGAAACAGGCTCTGTGTGTGTGTTCATGTGTGAGAGAGAGAGTGAGAGCAGGTGATTTTGCGCCACAGCCATTAGTGCCCCATCTCAAGCCTTCAGTTGCTTACCTTTACAAGCAAGCAAGAGCTCCACCCACAATATTGGATGAATCATAACCCTGAGCTACTAGTGAAAAAAGACACAGAGGGCGCCATGTATGTCTGGTATGGAGACGATGACAGTGACGGCCCAGATGAAGGTCCCTTTAGCACTGCAAGCATCTGAAGGGAGCTGCAGCATGAGCTCATGATGCTCTTCATGCCTTTCATCACCATGGTAAAAGGAGGGCAAAAAACCTCGAAAGAACTGCAGAAATTAAAAAGGCATTGAAATAAAAAGGAACAGAGGTTCTGGGATGTATCATAACGGGCAGGACCTGATCTTATTAATGCAGGACAGAGCAAACATATTTCATGATCCTACCTTCTGCTTTTGAATTTGCCCAATGCCCCCTCCCCTCGCACACACGTCACTGTGAGCATGACCAGGATGTTTGTCTTGTTCATTCTGGGGAGGTGGGAATTATCTTCTCTGACCTAGACACATGACACGCACGACGTAGAAAAATAACATCTCTGGAGCAGGCTGCTGCTAAGGAATATTCCCAATGGGTTAGCCCCGCACCACGTGTCTGCGTCTCGGCCCCGTGCTTTGATGCCGTGTCACATGAAAGCACCCGGCACGCGGGGCCTATGCAGGCGAGCCGCCGTAACCGCCATTTCAACGTTGTTTGAAGTCTACTCCAACTGGAGGCAGCGCTGATCTGTGCAGACTGTATCTTGAGGCTCCTAATCTGATGAAGATTCCCACCTTGTGCCATATCTGTAAGATATTTGGAAAGATGAAAATGTATGTGCACACCACTCATCAAAAATGTACTGTGATGCTCAAAAACAGGCAAAAGTCAATTTGAGGTATTTTGCTATTTTGATAAATGACACAATTATTAATTTAGTTGATGCTTTTCTCCAAATCAACTTACAGTATTAAAGATACTTACAATTAATTACCCATTTATCCAGCTGGGTAATTTCACTGGGGCAATTTCAGGTTAAGCACTTTGCTAAAGAGTACTTCAGCACTAGGTTGACAGCTGTGTCTCTTTCTCTTAATGTAATGCACAGATTCTATTTTTGCTGAGATGTACGTTGCTTTGGAGAAAAGCGTCTGCTAAATGAATAAATGTAAATCTAAATGTAGGTGAAATTTGTACCTGCGACCCTCAGTATCACAGGCAATGGCTCTAACTACTATGCTATTTGCAACCCCCCCCCCCTTTTTTTTTTTTTTTGTCAGTTGACATTAAAGGGGTGTAATTCACACCAGGAGGTCTTTCCATGTTGTAGGAGGTGCAGTTTTTGGTCTTCTGCTTTTCTGACCTGGTGGACAGCTGTCAGTCTCCTGTTTCTTTGACCTCTCTGTTTGCCATAAATTTTTACTGTCCTGTTTTTATATTACATCCACCAAGGAGCTCTGAAGGTATAGGGACAGTGGCGCACTGGTGAGCTCATTGGGTGGGCTCTGTTGCACGGAAATGGTGGCTTAAAAATATTTTTAAAATTGAAAATAAAAATATTTGCCTTTTAGAGTGAGAATTTGAGGAATTTTTTGTTGTTTTAAATTTAGAGATTTTACAAGAGATACAACCATTACATTGACCTATACAAAGAAAGAAGGCACAGTGCATGACCTCATCATGTGCAAAAACTATCTCCCGGCCTCCCCGGTAAAAAAAAAAAGAGAGTAGGGCATAATAGAAATGTTTCTAGATAATTATATACATACATAGATAAATATAAGCATTTGGAGGCAGAAGGGAGTTCCAGATTGTACTGGAATGCATATCCAAGTATCTCTAAGGTCTGCCAAAGCCACGTTTTCAACTTGAGAGATGATTTTTAACCTCTGGTTGGTGAATCACTGTATTTGAGCTGCTCCAGGTGCCTTGTGAAACTGAATAGTTAGAGATCATTTATACAAACTCCCCTTGAATGTGAAAATCAATGGAGCAGGACTTGTCCTTCAGTCAAGTACTCGGCAGCTGCTGAAAGTGATCGATTTGTGCAGCTCCTTTGATACACAAAGTCTTGGGTCTCAGCTCAAATAAACATAGGAGGAAGGAAATGAAATCATGACACTGGTTGTTTTCTATAATGGGCAACACAGCAAACATGGCTGTGCCCTTGTGCGAGAACCTTTTACTAGAGCAGGAGATCTCGTTGTCACTCCAGTCATCACCGAGGGACATGCTGTTGTTTCGCCGATGGTTTTTAATTATTTTAATTTACTTTTATTTTGCTCCTGGATTCTCATCAACTTTGACCATGTGGAAAGGGACCGGCGACTCTCAGAGCAAATCCAGCACTCAGTCCCTCGATTGTCGCTGGTACAGCTATTGTCCCAAAAAGAATAACTCCTCGGACCCTAATGTACACAGTATGTTTGTTACGTCTGCTTTATGATGGTTCTGTTTATGTAATCAAAGCCCCTTTGTGCTCTACTGTGCCATTGCGCTGAGGGTGTTCCACAAAGTCAAAAAAATAAGTTTTGAGTGTTTTTCATCACGATTACTTATATGCTGCCTTGAGAGGAAATAGCTTTACATGATCAAAGACCCCATTTGATGTTGATGTGCAGTTTAATAAGACCCCATCAGATAAAAATATACCCTTCTGTACAAATTTAACAGAACATGCTTGGTATTTTTTTCTTTCTCCTTTTATTACACACAGAAGAGGCGTTCTCCAGCAAGCGTCAGGGTCTGGAGATGGAGAGGGACTCGTTACGAGAGCAGCAGAAAGAATGTACCGCCAAAAGGTAAATACAGACTTGTAATGAAGCATTTGTGGCTCTCCAATAAATTTGCAAGACATCTGTGACAGATTACGTGAAATGGCTGCACAGTGTGTTTTAATGCATTGTCAGTTGATTTAATTTCGATTCCTTACAGATTCACACAACAGAATACTGGGACCGTATTTGTGTGTGTTGTTGAATGAAAGCAAGCAGATTCTATCGGTTCAGTTTTTGATGTGTTTGCGTTGGCTCACCAGGATTATACAGTCTCCTGAATTCAGATGATGTGTTTGTTTGCTGAAAAATACCTGGCAGAGATGTCGCAAACGCTCAACGGGTCCAGAACCGCAACCAGCAAGTCCTGCCCTTTGCAGTAAACACAGTCTTTGTTTTTTGACATGTAGCTACAAGCAGCTGCGCTATGAAAATACATAATTTTCATGTAAATACTCGTGTTTGTTTAGAGATCACTGGGGCATCATCCTCGTCAAGCTAGCTCCCTGTAAGATGCACTTGGGCCTTCTAAGCCACCGGAAAAGCAAGGTTTGATGTTTAACATTCTGTTTCCAGGAAGAGCCAGGCACTGGCTGGCACTGGAACTGGTAGACCTCAGTCCATTTTAGCAGGGTCGGAATGTGAAGTCCATCAAACCACAGGTTGTGATGGCACAAATGAAAGCTGTAGAGTAAGAAGACTCATCAGATCAGGTTCAGTAATAATTTCCAATGCAGTGCTTTTCTGCAAGCACCCATTCCGTAGAAAGCACTTGCAATGTGTGTTATGCTTTTCCGTACTCTTGTCTCCTTGATTAAATAAAGCCCAGCAGCTGTCAGGGGACGTGAGAAAGCAAACATTTTTCCAATCTCCCCCCCCACACCTACCACAGGTTAGGGTTCTCGAACATTCTCGCTGGCACCCACTGTAAGTGTCCACCCCAGACATAATGAGCTCACAATGGTTTAGCACCCTTGTCCCTCAAGGGAGGGAGAACTGCCTGCTAATTTGCTTTTAAAATTACCAGCAGGATGAACGGGGCTAGCAGGTGAGCCATTAGCTCTACTCGCACACTTCCAAGGTAAACAACCTGCTTTCTATGACTCTGCCTGTCAACAGTACAGTGTCACCCTGATTTATGCCACCCTCTCTGTGCTTGCATATGTGTCTCGTGTGCTTTACAGAGAGCTCTTCTTAAAGACCAATGCCCAGCTCACCTTCCGGTGTCGCCAACTGCTATCAGAACTGTCCTACATATATCCCATTGATGTGGTGAGTGAATTCTGATGTCAAATGGCACACATTATTAGAAATAAAACCTATAGGTTATACTGGAATGCTTGTCCAGTTTTGCATTTAATTTATTCAGTGAAATATTCTGTCCCTTTTAACTTCAAAAGCCTGGCATGAGTGCTCATGGTACATGAGCAAGTCCATGTGTGAATATTTACTGTTTATTTCTCAGTTTGTTTGTCATATAGATAACGACTGGTTAACCAGTAAGCTTTTTGGGTCGACATGTGTAGGCTGGATGATGCTTAAATGATCTGATATATGACAACAGTCACCTGGAACTGTTCTACAGGGATTTGGGGCCATTCTTTCTCAAGGAATTCCTCCAATCAGCACTCGCTTGATGGAGGGGAAACTTGTCATCGGTGCTTGTTCATACAGTCTCACCGATGTCGTGTGGGCTTGACATTTGGTTATTGGAAGGCCCATGTAAGATGGGTAGTTCTGTTCTCATGTGCTCCAAATTGCTCAGTGTGGAGTGTGTTCTCTGTACCTCAGAGCACTCTCATCTTAGAGAACTGTCCCTTTTCAGGAGGAATGCCACACTTTAATAGCTTGCACCGTCTTTACTATACCTTATCACGCAGGGGGTGAACCCTGTGTGTTCGGTCACTTTTGCACCAGTTGTTGAGAATATGGTCAATGACAGCTTGTCTGACCACATTAAACCACTTTGTGTCTGTCCAGAAGTTCACTAGTACACCAGCAGAGGTACACTCAGAAGTGTAACCCAACCCAGATGTGCTGTTCCCCCCTGTGACCATAGTTTTGGACTGTGTTCTTTTGCTCCCTCAACTCTGGCTTCTGGACCAGGACACATTTCCTCCTTTTTAGCAGAGTACCATCACCTCTGAGTTCTCCTCACAGCAGTGTGTCAGTTTCTGCAAACCTGGACACTGAGCACGTAGTCAAGAACAAAGTAATATATGCCCCCTCTTCTAAGTCAATGAAGTCCAGCCATGCTGGATCATAATGTTTCCAGTACATGTCTCCAGGCATTGTCTGATCATTTATTCATAAGAACAAGACTACTGGGAATAGATTTGCATATTTTGCAAACTGCAGTAGTGTGTCATGGATTCTTATATGCTTTGCATGTATATTGTACGGTTGTGGAGTTGTTCTCTACCTGCATTTAATAGACATGTCTTTAATTACCTTTTTTTTTTATACAGAACAATCAGACTGATTATGTCATCTGTGGGGTGAAGCTACCCAACTCTGAGGATTTTCAAGGTATAGTGTGGTGGTTCAGGATGCGTTCTACAGGTGTGCTGTGTGCCTCACGCTATAGTTCTGCACTAGTGTCCAGCAGACAGCACTCACTGTTGAACTGTTAACTGGATGGCCTTTCAGGAGACTGAGCTCACAGGAAAGGTCAGGTGTGCTGGCTTGGTGTCATTTGGTTTCAATGGAAGGCATAACTGGTAACCCGAGGTAAAATAAACCTTGACTTTATGTAATCTCTTCATTTTTTCAAGATATATTTGATTTTTTTTTGCTAAATACCCTCCTAGAATTAAATTTTTCTTCAGATTTTTTTCCACATAATACGAAAATATGAGATGAAATGGGTATAAACTCATAAACAACTATGAATGACCTACTGTCTCAAGTTTCGCTGGCAACTTCTTTGTGAGATAATTACTGAGACACCGTTAAATTTGCAAGTGGCTTAAGAAGCTGAAAAGTGGACTTTCCATGTGAATGTGGAAGAATAGTAACAGCCAAGATGTCCAAAAACACTTATTAAATAAGAGTGAGGCACTTTTTACTGAATTGCTTCTTAACCCTTTCATGTGACACTTATACTGGAGAAAAGACAGAGGCCAGAGCTCTGGAGGTTGTGGTTGAAATATTAGTGTGAGGGGCGGCTGCACGCTGGCTAGGTTAAATACCGCGGTAATAGTGAACTCATTATGTCCAAGAACCATCTCCGATCTCAATTGACTCTTCATCTACTTAGTGTTTAACCTTCTCATAATGAAAGCTAGACTGTCCCTCAGAATGTCCTGCTCATGGTTTAGGAATTTAGAAATTAGAAATTGCTTCCTGTTCATTTTAGCTTTGAGTTTATAATTTCTAACCAGCTACTTTATAAGGACTTGAGGGAGAAGAGACGGAGCTCAGTGGGGCCCCAACTGTGGATGGAGGAAGCAGTCAGTCTCCTTCTCGCTCGTTATGCTGATTCACAGCCTCAGTCAGACTTTTTTAACCTTTTTTTTTAAAAAAAACTGCAGGTTGGAAACACACATTTTGTAACCATAGAGAGCGCTCAAATCACACACCATAGCAGTAATGTATCCCCAGGGGGGGAGAGCTGTGAGAAAGGGAGAGAAGGCTCCTAGTGTGAGGAGTTCCTCTCCAGGATGCAGGAGGGCAGTCAGCCGTCCCCAGAACCCGGTCCTGCATCAGCGACACTCACACATACCTGCTGAGTGTTGAAGCACTCACATGTGGGTGGCAGGTAGCAAGTGAGCAAGCGAGGCATGCCAGATCCAGATAAACATGCGTATTTGTGTTTCAGTGCGAAATATGAATGAGATGATGAATCATTAGCGTACATTTGGAAAGTGTTATTCATCTCATTTCCTGCGTGTCACACCGTGTGTGTCGTGGAAAATCAGATTTGGCTTTCTGGGCTGGGCAGGCATGACTTCAAAGGGGGGGGGTAATGAGAGCCAGGTTTGCCTGGGCGCCTTGCTCCTCCCGCCCCCTAAGTGTGTACGGGCATCCCTTTCCTCTTCACCCTTTGGTCTCATCCCTGTCGTGACAGCTCGTCATTTGTGTTGCAGCTTCGAACTTCTTTCCTGCAGATGTCTGTCACTGCTACGGCTGCAGGGATGTATTTTTGGCAAAACGTAGTGAGTAACTACTTCTCCAACCCTGCATGCCGCGTGCTTGAAGTGCCAGGAGTGATGATCGGTCTAAGGTTGCCTCCTGCTACACAACCCTAGTGCCAGCTGGTCACCTCAGACCACCCTCACAGTACCCCTCTCAGACAAGGAAAATTTGGGATGATTTTTTTTTTTTTTTTTTTTTAAATCATATAGGTTATGTTTGGTGTCTAATCAGCCTGAACAGGTGGCTGAGATGATGTCACATCTGAAAAATGTGCAATAATTACACCTATCTCCGCTTCTCTGTATGCAAAGGAATAGGTCCAATGTAGGTGAGACACTTTAAATGTTGTCTAGGGGTCAGAACTAGAACCAGTTTAGTCAGCCCCTCTTACACATCTGAGAGTGATGGGTTGCTTGAAAATAATTTTGCAAGTTTTAAACAGACATTTGTCCCTTATTTGAAGTACGTGTTCCCTAGTTGTTTCCCCTAAACCAGCCAGTATGGGAGGGGCTGCTGTTAATGTAGCAGCTTAAACCATAACATATTTTATGAATGTGCGGAAATTTGTGGCTTTGAAACACATATGACATTTTCCGTAGGCTTGAATAAGTCATTGAAGGTAATTACTTCATTTTTCAGGAAATTTGGAAAGAATTTTCTTTTACATCTCAAAATCAATTTATGGGCCCTCAAAAAAACAAATAATTTCTCATGTAAAAGCCTTATTGTCTTTTGAATTTCCTGTGAATTTTTTTTTTTGTTTTGTATACATCTTTTCATTTACAGCAGTCCCCATGACCCTGGTGTCAGAGTGCTGAAATAAAGGACTAACTGTAGTGTCACTGAAAACTGTACTTACCGCCATTGTCTGGTACTTCAGAAATATGTCATAATTTAATCCAGCATGTCCATGAGACTATTTTTAATGCCTTTTTCATTTTACTGATTTTACCTCACCATTTTAAAAGATATCTGCTGCCTTGGCTCAACTTTTTATTATCTAAAGCTTTTTAGGCATGTTGCTCCTACAAAAAGAAACCAGGCTCTCAGGAATGGAGCATCTTTTTTTAGTTTCATAACTCTGCAGCCATTAGAACTTAAGTCTTTTATTGTTTCACCACTTCCTTGCTGCAGATGGTTGAGGCATTGTAATAAGGCACAAATTATAATTGATGAGCTATAATGTGTGAATTACCCTGCTTTCATTGTAGTCTTGGTGAAAAGAGTAAAAACATGTTTCACAGCACAAGATAAAAGGACAGTCTCTATCATATATATGATGAAATTCAAAGGCATGCATATAGTATAGAATCTCTCAATACATATTGCCTTTAATATATTTTTGCAATTTTAAAATCATTTTGCTGTTATTAAACTTTAATTAAAACAAACATGTTTCTGTGTGTAAAATAGTAAGTAAAACACTACAGGTGAGAGCTTGTTTGCTACTTTTGGGCTCGTGATCCATTGATAGAAAGCAAAATGTGTTGTATGTGCAGTGTTTAATAACTAGGTATGACATTTACAGTGACTGTAATATGCACTGAGTGAGACATTAACAGAAATGGACATGTCTTTTTTCCCCTCCTTCTTTCATATGCTACAGCAAAGGATGATGGGAGTGTAGCAGTTGCCCTTGGTTACACGGCACACCTGGTCCTGATGATTTCGTGCTTCCTGCAGATCCCACTCAGGTACCCTGTCATCCATAAGGGGTCTCGTTCATCCATAAAGGATACCATCACAGACAAGCTGACGGAGAAAGAGAGAGAGTAAGTATTTATTCTGTTTTACTCATTTATATTATTGCCAAACCTATATTTACTTTATTTTTATAAAGTGGAATCTCTCCAGGGGCACCTGGGTAATCTGATTAGAGTTAATGTTTTTCATTGTTGGTCCCTAAACTAGGTGGGTATTTATACTGGGGTTGGTGAAAGGTTTAACAGCTCATTACACTCTAAAAATGCATATGTTTGAATTTTTTTTCATGGGTTTAAATAGATGCCACAAGTTGTATCACATTAGCAGTGAGCAATTTTGTACTAGAGAAAATTCAAATGGGTTGCCAATTAACTAGTCTACTGAGGCCTGACCATTATCAAAACCCATTTTGTTTCTTCCCACAAACCATGAAACCTTCTGTTGTTAATGTCAGACGCACTCTATCATTAAACCGAGCAAACTGTGAGGCTGGTTTATGACAAAACCAAGCCGGTTTTTTTCCTGTTTCATGTGAAGCCCACACTTGTGCAGAACATGTTGGGCTTTTTGCACCTGCCAAGTAGAGGACCACACATTCGTGTTCGCTCCTGCACACCAACCACTCTGCACTCTTAAGCCTGGCCCACCTAACTCAACGGACCGCAGAGAACCCAGTACTCTGGATCTCTTCTCTTTTCCAACTCCGCTGAGGACTCCAGGCTTTCATATCACCCTGTCTTCATGGCTGCTATTGCTCTTTCCCTTATTCCTCTGCTTTTCTCTTGCTCGAGTGTCACACCATCATCCTGTCCATAAACAACATTCCTCAGGCCGATATTTCTGTCAATGCACTTTGGTGCACCTGCCAAGTGTAACATATCTTTTCACAACTGCTGCCTCAGGGTTCACAAAAATTTTATAGCTGTTACTGTTGATTGCGTTGGCTCTTTCTCCCCAGCACTCGCAAAAGGTAAGTATTGTTAAACTATTATTATTTTTTAATATCTAATAATTAGCTGCTGAGTTTGATCAGACCCTCTGTGAGAAGAGCACATCGCTGTGACAGATATACAGCCTTGGCTCTTGATTAAGTAAGCAGTTCCCATCTGGCCACTGCAAATCAGCAGTGTACATAGCTTCTGGCCAGTGGGTGAATTTTTCTTGCTGTTGCCCCACCATGCCCATAATTCAACATTTTTGGAGGGAATGCTTTGGACTTGCATGTAGATATGGTCTATAAATTATTACCTGTGGCTACAATACTGTAAACAGGAACACAATACAGGGTACTGGCTCCAGGCTTAAGTCTTTTGCGTCTTGTCCTTTCATGTGTTCTGGAGAACACAGTGGGAACCCTGCTTTTACACCTCAGCCAGCATAGCCAGTCATGGGTAGGGATACATTATGTAGTGCTCTACACCAAAGAAGTTCTAAAACAGTTGGAAGTTGTGTTTTATCACTTGTTCTGCATCTTGTTTGTGCGCCACATGAATGTGCCAAAAAGCAATATAATAAAGATCACGGAAGTCAAAATGGTTTACTTAGTCAAGGTCATAGCTATGGCTAGGACTGTCACCAACATGGCGGTCTCCTGTGACAGTGCTGCGGGTTAGGACGTGTCCCACAAAAATGCTTCTTCTAGCCATTCGTCAAGGTTCCTATATGACTTGCACTGAATTGACTGACCTTCCAATTACCAAAGAACTCTAGAGCAGTTTGAGTTCCACTATCACAAAGGGCACATATTCTTTTTCAACCATTTCCTTGGAACATGTTTGAGGAGCAGAACATTCCAGTATACCAATCAGTCCATTTGTTCTTCTACTCGACAGCTTTTATCCTAGGGGCACAAATCGTACCTGCTGTTTAGACATACTTACCCAAAGGATGGCTACCTGTGATGTGACGATGATAGAGTAACCATGGAAACAAAAAAACATTCTGAAGTCCTTGTTTTTAGGCTCATAAGGCTGATAATTTATGATTGGTGCTGGTACCTGAATTACAGTGCTGACTACTATATTGACATTATTATTTTCATTTGTTTTGCACGGTAACCAAGCATCACCAACCAAAAATGCCTCTTTGAGGTAATTATATAGTAGGTATGCATAATTCTACATTTTTCACAATTTGAGAGAACTAATAAAAATTGGATGTTTTGAAATCTAATTGGCGTCAGAATCCGAATTTGATGGACACGGAGGAAATGGGGTTCACAAGGTGGTTTTTCCTCTGCTTTATGATGCTGAATTAATAAGTAGAATAAGGCGATGATAAGAAAATTGTCTGACATGCTTCTTTTCTGCCATGGTACATCCGGGCCCTGAGGTTTGCATTGGCCAGAGACCGCACAGCTGGCTTGGATTAAATCCCCTTTGTTTGCGAAGGACCGCTTATGGTCAGTATATTTTTCAGGGTTTGAAATGTTTGCAGGAAGGATTGCTTTTCTAACTCCATTTAAATAAATGTATTATTCCTGCTGGTAGAAGCCATTCACCCCCTTCCCCCCATTTGGATAAGGTTGACTTACCTTTCTCCTGGAAGAGTGTTGTTATGAGATGTTTTAAACACAGTTCAGCCGTGCCACAAAACCCTCAACCTAGGAGAGAAGTTTGGGGGCCGAGGTGCCTGTTGACCCCTCTTTGCCTCCAGATTTAACACAATGCCTATTGGAAACATATGCCAAGAATTGAGTGAGTCACGTGTACTTTATGCAGTTAGTTAATGGCCTCACCTAAATGTGGATCAGGTAGGAACAGTATGATTTCCACTCAGGCGGCCACAGACAAAGAGTGAAGGAACCTTTTGACGTCTGATTCCAGTGTCTCTCTAGAGAAAAAATTGGAAAGGACTTGGCGAAATGCATTTGAGAGTTGATCCTGCACCAATGGGTACACGGGTACATAGCTCATTTCATGCTCTGCGGGACTTCCAAGATCAGCACATTTACTGACCATGCCAGTTACATAACACACAGCCATACATATTTTTGGTTTCATATACAGCATCTATACACACATCTATTTGTTCAGCTGGATGTTTTGTGCCCAAATAAAGGGCGCTCCTGCAAGGCAACAGGTTCCGTTAGGGAGACCTGAACCAGCGACCTTCTGGTCACTGTTCCTGTACCTCAACTGGGTGCAGAACACAACGGCTCACGTAGCCAGGTTTCTTTCAGACGCATTCTTCTCTCGCTGCCGGCGGTAACGGCAAACGAGGGTGGCGGAACTTTCTGGGCTCAGGGAGCCCCACGGCGGTGGAGCTCATCCATCTTCCGTGGAGAGTTATGGCAAGACGGACGGCCCGCAGCTGGAGAGCCTGTGGCGTTGCCTAAGCCTGATGTGCGCGTTGGCCGCTCGACACGTTTCCTGTATAGCAGAGTGACCTTGCTGCTGTCCCACGGAGAGGGTGGATTTATACCTTCCAAACCAGTAAAGCGGGATATTTACATGAGCCGGATGATCAAAAATAAACCTGGAGGCCCTATTAACTGTATGTCTGCCCTGCCTTCCATCCCTAGCCAAGTTCCCTTAGGTGTTAGTGAAGAGGACTGGATGCTCTGATGACCTTTCACCCTAACCACCGTGCACTATTTATTAGTTTTCTTCTGCTCCCCATATTATATCTACTTTGTCAAATGATGTGTGTTGAAACCCTCGGTAATAGATCAAGAAAAATTGCAGGAGAGATGGGTTCATGTTAATAAAATTCTATCACATAAAAGCATCAGGAGGGCTGCAAATGGAGATTTGTGGAGTGGCACTAAGGGTGCCAAGCTATAAGGGTGCAGCATGTCGAGGACATCATCTGTTGCACGGGCACCCTCAAACAAACTACTGTTTCAGAGAGCCGTTTTCGGGGTCATTAGCAGAACCCTTTATGACACTTCGATTTACGGTTGCATTTTCAAATGGGGTTTAGAAAGGTGTTTTTTTTTTTTTTTTTTTTTTCCCCTCCCCTCCCCTCCCCTCCCCCTCCCTCCCTGGTCACTTCGAGAATTCTTGCTCTTTATATGAAAAATAGAACATACTTATTATTTTGGTTGTTACTCCAGAGTCAATTTTTTATACTTATTTTACCAAGCTTAAAAAGGGTAGCTTAGTATAATTAACACCATTGTATGTTCTGCATAGTTTCGTAGGCTTTAATTGGAGTTTTGATCCAGAGCCAGCCATATAAAATAGTGTGATGAAGTTAATGTGTTCCACTTAGACTGAGAATCTAAGATGTGACAATGGACGTCCTGCTGTCAGACTTGATGACAGCCAAGGTCAACAGTAAGATCACGGTCCCTCCACTTAGGCAGTGTTATCTGCAATGAACAGTGCAGAGGAAGCAGCAGTCCACCAGGCCATTGTTGGGAAATATCACAAATGGCCCATCCCCCACTGCACCAAATTCCTTGAATGCAATGGCTCTTTACAACAGGTTGCGCCCACATTTTGCTAGCCTGTTTCAGCAGAACGTCTGATTGCGGCAAGGTTGGAGATGTAATCCAGATGTCCACTCTGTGATTGAGACCAGAACAGGGCTGTTAAAATCAAGCACTGCCTTATAGCATTTTTTATTAGATGGCAAATTAAAAGCCATACTGTTTTTATGAAGGATGAAAAAACACCAACAGAGATTGACACACGAGCACTCGACCAAAGCTTTTAAAAATCGTAGCTAAAATGTACTGTTATGGATTCCCATCTTCTAAATGAGTTCCCACTAGATGCGGAAGTCTGGTCAGAGCCATGGAGTGCAAACAGTGCAGGGGGGAGTGGGGGGATAGGGTGGGCAGCATTGTTAGGGAGTTTAGAACATTTTCACGTTGCTTAACATTTCCCACGTGAGGAGTAGGGCCCCGAGGGCTGGGGGTGGGGGCTTGGGGGGGTCATGCAGCAGGCACTGGGACTACGGCCTGCCCGGTGATAGGACCCAGACTGGAAGCAGACTCAAACACACACAGTGTGTGTGTCTCTAGAGATGAGGAAACAGCCGGTCAGCCTCCTCCTTTATAAGCAAGCGGCTGGAACAAATCTTCTGCTGCCAAGGCATGGTCTGGTGGTGACCGTTTCCAGCGGCGACCGCTCCCTGTCCCTCCCGCAGACTACACAGTCAAGAGCACTGCGGCTGAGACATGGGTCTTGTATATTCACCCTGCTTCGCCGTTGTCTGTGGCTGGACGTCCTCACCCCTTTAGAAATGCTCTTCATCCTTTTTACCGTCCAGAAATAATAATTTACAGACTTGCTATTAAGTGGAACATCCCAACTCCTGCCATGTAAATGTGATTCAGGCAGCGATGTATGAAAAAGCCTATAATAAGTACACATAATATAGTTTATAATCACCTAAGAAGGTGTCCAATGGCCCTGTGATGCAGTTAAGGATTTGCACATTTAATGTTGTCACAAAGAGGTGTCTAAACTGACATGCTTATAGACACTTGGGTATTCGTTATGTCTGTTTTCCATCTCTAGTTCAATTTTAAGGCAAATTTCCTTTTTCACTTTGTTTTGAAATGACAAGATATGCAATCACTTGATTGTGAGACACTCAGTCAAGTCCTACGAACAGGGTCTGTTTCTGATTTTGAGTGCAACAACTGGCGAGTTTTAGGGGGTTGCAGTAAAATCTGAAGACAGCAAAGTAAGCAACAGCATATCATTTCAGGACACTTTTATGGTGGCCTCAAAGCCCACTGTTACATGCCAAGGTAGAGCAGCAGTCATTAAAACAGTGTTTGCGACAGACGCTTAGTATTATCATTGTTTTGGATATTGAAAATTACAGCTTCCTTGATTTATATAGTAACTGGTGCCATTAACCCTGACAGTTGTTAAGCAGGTGTTTGTCAAAAGCAGCCTTGTGATTTATGTGTTCAAGCTTGTAAATTTTACTTTAAAGACAGGCAGAACTTTCTGGGAATTTCCTTGGACCAGCTGCTTGTAAGTAACGGGTTTCAGTGTTGGTATGGCTGAAATGAATAAACAACAGTGTAGGCTGCCGCGTGAATTAAATTGTCAGCTTTGAAACAAGTGGTGGGCTGCACATATTATTTTTGTTATTACTGTTTCAGAATTCATTTTTACTGTACCGATCTGACCACCCACTGACCTTAAACTTATTCCAGCAAGCCTGACACTGCTCTACTATCCCTCATGACCAGGTAAACTGGTTTGTATGAACAACCCACTCTTTGTCCACAAACGCCAAGGTCAACATGATCCCAGACATTAGTGGCTCATCGTATGAAGTCACAAGGGTGGTGACAGCTTCATCCCTATGGTCTCCTCCAGCATCCCCAGTTCCCCCCAGAAATAGGACCAGAACTGAGGCCGAATCCAGTAAAGATAGCGCCCATAAAATCTAAAAAAATGCCTTCCTTTTTAGTTTTGGATGTGATGCTCGGTCTTCTTGTTTATTGTGTCATCATGCAGGTGCTTGCCATGACAAGGGATATTAAAACGCCCTGTGCTGGAAAACAGACACTCCCAGGTTGCCTTGGATGGAGCCCATTTTTCTTCTGAGGGAGAACAATTGTGCATCCTTCGCCTAATGAAAATCTTGCATCAGCCGGGCCTCACAGTGGGGGGGTTGGTCTGAAACGTTGAAATCTCAAAATCTCCCTGCTATCAAATTTTATTGCTGTCTGTGAAGAACTCTCCTGCAAATCACAGACAACATCAATCAGACGATGTGTAAATATCCGGTTTCATAAAAGCTGTTTTTATTAGAAGCCTCTTTAACGATGTGCAGAAGGGCCACTCAACCTCCGGCTTATTAATTACAGATTTGTACAACCGTCAGCTCAGTCAGGCTGACACACATGACTGAATGTGGACTGAAAATCTTGCCTGCCATCTTTCAGTCAGCTTTTCTACTCGGTCATCACATGAGATGTGCAGAAGCAGTGTAAAGTGGTGGTAAGCACAAAGTGGAAACTGTTGTTGTGTGATTTTCATTGCCAATTGATTTTGGCAATGATCATGATTTTGCAGTTGGCCAAATTCCAATATGTAGCCTTAGTAGAAGTAAAGGAAAAGGTTCATAGCCCCGGAAGGTTATACTGGTTAAATGAAGTTTGTGGGGCCAAGAGGTTTGGTTAGTGTTTAGGTGTCACACAAGAACCATCTTCAGCACAGTCAATGTAAGGAAGGAAGAGGCCATGCACGCACTGCAGAAAAACTAACAGAACACAAAGGGTTCGCATTACCCTGTACGTGTTTTTTCAGAGTTTTTGGCTCAAATGCTGTCAAGCATGTACTGGCCCAAGAGCCAGAGAATGGTGGAGGTCTCAAGAGGCCTACCATAATCCACTTTTTCCTGGTTGTGTAATAGACTGTTCTGCTGCAATAGCTAAGATTAGAAAAAAAGGTTGGCTTTCCACTCCAGGTCACCCCTCCACACCACTTCCCATCCACCCACCTGCACCACCTCCCAAGTTTAGCTTAATGCATTCAAGTTTACTGGATGCCTCAGGAGGAGGAATTCCTTACGGTTGGTGAACCAGGGTTTCTCCAGCGAGGTATGAGCTCAGCTGCCTCTGCGGAAATGCGAAGGTGTGGATGTTGTTCTTCTGCCTGGTTCATCTCAAGTGCTTTTGCAGTGGCCCATTCTGTGTTTTTGTTCCCTTCATACCCCCCAGTGCAGGTCCCACTCTGCTGCCAGTTGTTTCATGTGAAGAGACAAGCGTTTTGGGCCATGGTGGGCTCAACATTGTTATAATATCTCCTAAAATCTGCTCTTCTGAGTATTTTTATGTGGTAGAAAAGCAGCATTTTCTCTTTGTTTCCCTCATCCTGCCAAGTCCCACCTCGATGACAGAAAGAACCTGGTTTTGGAGTGTTCCACCATGCTAAATTACTTGGCTCTCCCTGCCCCCTCACCCCCTGCAAAAGGGGTATGACCCTTGTTTCTTGCTCCCCAAGGTCAAGGAGCTTGTGTTAAATTTGTCTGTCTCCACTCATACTGGATTAGCTGAAACAAAGGACTGACCCAAGGCTTCTGAGGGCAGTTGGGGGTTGGTGGGGGGTCTTAGCAGGACTAAGAGAAAGAACGCTGGAAGGGATGGGTTCTGTGTGCATGACTAAAGGCTGCTTCACTCCCCAACATGGAAACGCGTATACTAATAAGCATACTCATGCAAATATTGGTCAATATATGGGGGGCCAAGTGCTGCACCGTTGAACAATGAGCTGAATTTCTTCATGTTTGCCTTAAATGTACAACGTTTTTGATAAAGCATCAGCAAAGTGAAGGAAGTAATTACTGAGCATGTAGCTGTGATGTGGAGGTGTTCCTGCTGCAAACATCGAGGCAGGTGGCTGTGGAGGGCCTCTCAGGCCTGGACCCGCCCTGCATGGCACGTCCTCTCCAAGTGAAACACCCCTTTGGGAGTGCATGCAGCACTTAATGACAGGGTCAGGGATTTGCGTTTTATTAGGGGAGGAGGTTGCGCGGAAGCTCCAGGGCAGGTGAGGGCCCAAGGCCAGCCGTCAAGCTCGGGCCTTTGGAGCACTCAGCTGTCTGCTCTGGAAAGGCTTGTTTTTTTTTTTTTTTTTTTTTTAATAAAAACTTTCAAGCGGGAGTTTCCATAGGGGGTTTTGCACTGGCAAATTTTGCTGGTCCTCCAGGGGATGTTTGTTATCAAGTATGGCCATAAATTGAGCATTGTGCATTGATTTCATTAACTGCAGGACAGGAGTTAAGTACATGCTGCCACACGAGCATATCTGTGAATATGTTATGAGTAGATATTGGAGAACTCTAGAGGTGTTTTAGGATTTAGGGTGCTAATCATTGCAGCCTTTACTTTGGCTCTTACTCATATTCTTGATGTCTCTATGGTTCATAAGCAAAGGAAAAGCAGCCCAGATCCTTGGCTTGCTGTGCTCAATGAGTATGGAACTTAGTTGCTTGACTCTGCCTCTCTCTGCCTACACCCTAGGTTTCCACTGTACCCAAGAGGAGAACGCTTCCAATTTGAATATGGCGTCTACCTGCTCAACAAGAACATTGCACAGGTAAGTTGCAGGTTGCAAATGTACAGAGTTTTTGAACAGTTCAATGTTACAATCAATATATACTGTATATGTCCAATATTTCACCTTGCTCTGATGGGGTGTAATAAGCAGCTGTAGAGGGGTACAGACTGGGGTTAGGCTGGCATTAAAATGTCTGACCTTAAGGGGTTAGATAAGCAATAGCCCAGGTGCACAGACCTGCCAGGGTCATTTCCTCAAGGTTTTTACTGAAACTAGTATGTCAAGCCCTAAGGCCTTTTTTTGGTATTTTGAATAACTTGGATTACTTCAACCTTCTAATGAGATGTGGGTTCACACTATTCTTCTTCTTCTTATTATTATCATCATCACCAATTTTTGTGATAATGTAGAGGAAACCCTTAGAGCAGCCCAGTCATGAATGTGGAAGGGCCTAATGCTTGCAGGAGGTTTTTTTGAGTTTATTTGTCTCGTATGCTCCTCTGGGGATGAGAAGCAGCTCTAACCTTAGCCCTCACTGATGAAAGTGCAGTTAATGTGTTGACCTGTGAGGGTTGTTCGCCCCTAAAATCATTTAGCTCCAAATATAACAATTTGCATTCCATTCCTTGTGCTTTTTAACCCTGTGGTGAGAATGAGGAACTTGGGGGTGGGGTACTCTCCCAGGTGAATTAGGAAGCAATTAGAGGGAACAGGTGGTTGGGTTCGAATGACTGTGCTGGGAGGTTTGACTTGACATGCTGCCACAACTTGCAGCCTCAGAGCTAAGCATGCTGTCTTCTTATGACTTTTTTCCCCAAGAAAGACAGAACTTGAAAGGAACCAGAGCTTTAAAACTTAAACCTGAGCCATATCAGACACACAGTTTACAGTAAAGGTTAGAAAATGTTTACATTATAAGAAACCTAGAGTGCTCTTGAGACAATTTTTCTGAAGGTTTAGTTTTACACACCTCTTATTTTTTTTTAAATTACATGACAACAGTT
Source organism: Scleropages formosus (assembly GCF_900964775.1). Taxonomy (NCBI): domain Eukaryota; kingdom Metazoa; phylum Chordata; class Actinopteri; order Osteoglossiformes; family Osteoglossidae; genus Scleropages; species Scleropages formosus. The sequence continues at coordinate 16,607,985 of NC_041809.1, forward strand.
TGTGTTAAGTGTTTTTTTTTCTTTTTTTTTTTAATTAAGCAGTGTTAAAAAGAAGGGCTTTTGTCACTGATCATTCACGTCTGGAAACTATAGGGCATAATATTTCCCTCCCATTATCGACAATAAACCGTCTTACTTACGTGAGTTCAGATCCATCACAGGGAGCCAAGAGGGAAATTTGATACTATGACTTGCCTCTAAGAGCAATTTGGAAGGGTAGCATAATATAAAGTAAGGATGTTGGGTGATTTCTTAGTTTTTAAGACTCAGACCAATGCTCTTGATACATGTTTAGTGAAGGCAACATGAGTGTTATCCCCAGCAGTTGTAAACCAGATGATGCCAGTCACGGAGCAAGCCTGTGACAACCTTGCACCTTGGTCTGCCGAGGAATGACAGAACATTTCCTCAGTACTTCTGAAGCTTAACATCTGGCAGAGGAATTATAAACGAACTCTCCTGTAGGCCTGTTGTTCACAATGATGTCATATTGTCTAGCATGTGATCCAGAAAACACACCAGTATAATTCATGGATTGATTAAACTCTTTGTAAGACTTTACCACAACGTGCTTATTAATTCAGAATGCATGAACTGAGAGGATTCCACCCACCCATTTTCGGTGACTGCTTGTCCACTGCGAGGTCGTGATGGTCCAGAGCCTATCTAGAAGCATACTGTGAGAGACAGGGGACACTGTGGATAGGACTTCAGTCAACAATCACACACTCACTCTATTAATGTATGCATATATGTATGTATGTATACTGTATGTGTGTGTGTGTGTATATATATATATATATGTGTGTGTGTGTGTGTGTCTATGTCTATATATATATATATATATATATATATATATATATATATAGAGAGAGAGAGAGAGAGAGATTGATCATTTGAGGTAAAGTCGTCCTTTGCAATGATCTGTCGTTCATGTGCAACATCCTCCTTTTGCATCAGATAGCATGGACTCCCAGAACCCTCAGAGATGGACTGAGAGAAGCTTTAATAGGTGCTCCCATGCACTCCCAGGACAGACCTTTGTATCACAGTTGTGAAACATCAAGTGTCCACAGCTGTAGCACGTTTGTCTTTCACGGTGCACTTCAGGAAATCCTTGCTCTTAATGCAGGGTGAGATGCTAGAGCCCAGGTCTTGAGATTAAAACTCAATGGACCAAAAAAGTGCCACTTTAGCTGAGAGTGTGAAAGCCATGCCAATCTTTAAGGGAGTCGCATATGTTGGTCCCCCAGATCGGTGTCCCCAACCCTTCCTCCAAGAATTCACTAAAGATCTTCTGAAGAGGACATCAATATTATATATGAGTGTGGAGGCTTCTGTGCTTTCTGGCTTCAGGCCTTATGTTTTGGCTTGTTTTGATAAGATCTGTTGGCTGCCTCTCATTGAAAGGATCATTAGTGCCCAGAATTTCTTCTTGAGGCATTGTCATAAATAGGTGGCCCTCTAACTTTGAGCTTTCTTATCACTGTGCATTGTTACCACCTGTCATTCCTGCCTTCTGCTTTCCTGCAGATAAAAAGACAGCCTTTGGTCAGTGCACACAGCAGCCGCTGAAACAGGCAGGCTGTTGATGGGATGGGAACTCAGGTTCAGTCTGAGCTACGTTGGGAAGCCAGACTAGTTGCAGGCCTGAGAAGTGCATGCAATTGCTTTTGTTCCTCAGAAGGCGGTTTAGCATTCTAACTTTCCACGGGTCTCCATCTCAACAAACCACCTGAACAGTGCTGTACCTACTTTTCACTGCAATGTGAGAGCTTTTGGTTCCTCTCACACATGGTGTCCAGTTCACACAACAGAACCAATCTGCTCACTGAATCCTCACATTTTACAAACTAATTTTGGATGCATGTTTTGTGTGCTTTAACAAGTGTGCAGTGTGGTTCCAGTTAATTCCAGTGAGTTATTAGGAAATAGTCGCTTTATTGACCCTAAATATTAGAAAATTGGTCTCAGGTCTTTCAGCATAATGCAATTTACCAACAAGCAGTTTGAGGGGCTGGTTATTATTATTTCCTTTTTAAAGTTGTAATATGCCGCTGAATTAGGCTGCCCTGGCTTGGTGCGCCTGGCCATTGAAGCAGACCAGAGATCTGGTTTCACGGCTCTTTCTGTCATGGATGTGAAAGAGTAAACATATATCTCTTATTAAAGTGCCCTGCACGCTCCGTCTGAAAGGGATATGTGGCAGCTGGAGAAGAAGCGGCACCTCAGGAGGGACCCTTTGAAGCCAGCCTTGCTCTATTTTTGTTTACGTCCAGTGGCATGCCAAGGGTAACTGGACACTGGTTTCAGTCAGGTGTTGGTACGTAGCTCCACTGAAATTATTTTTTTTTCTTCTTTTCCACTTTTTGATAATGACAAAAAAATAACAAAACATGACAAAAGTTTTTTTCAAGACTATTCTGTGGACAGGAGACCTTTCCACCACCTTTTTGAATGGTTATTTATCACAGATGGATGTGTGAGAATTGGGCGTCTGCTTCCTTTTATGATAATAGTCGTTAAAATTGCCTTTAAATCGTTGAGTGAAAATGTAGACGGCACCACGGAGCCTTTTGATTTCTGGCCTTGGCATTTTTTCCAAGATGGCTTTATATGTGTTTTGTTTGTGCCAGTAGTTCCACGTATTCTCTTTGCATTTAAACACACAACATTATGCCAAATTAAGGGCTCTGCTGCAGTGGTGTTCATTGTCCAGTCTGAAACTGTTTTCCTTGGGGTGTGTGGTTGCTGATATTCTTATATCTTTGTACCCAGCCAGCCATAAGCCAGGTGACTATTTATTTGATTACCTCATTGGCAACACAAGTTAAAGTAAACCATCTAAATCTATTTTCCTGCAGTAATAATCCAATATCTTGCAAGAAACGCATCGCTCTGGAATCATGCCATACATAATTTCTGTCCCTTTATTATTCGTAAGGCTGCTGCAAAACCAGCATATGGACCTTATTATGGTAGAGCTGGGATGTACAGAAACACAAGGGGTTGATGATTAGTGCTCAGCGTTAAACCCAAACCAGGGATATCACTTTACTGGGAACGAGCAAGACACTAAGTGTTAAGAAATCCAGCTTTGGGGACGTGTTGCTGATAAGGTGTCCGAGGTGCTCTTTTGCACCAGAATCCTCAACGGCCACCCTCAGATCTTAAGCTTGTTGGAGGTGGTCTCTAGCTGCAACTGGGAGTATGCATTGCTGCTGCTGGTGTAACTGTAGCATGGTAAAGTACTGCGAGGCCTGGGGGACTGGAGCAGTGTTGACAGTGGAAGCAGAGTGGAAGCAGAGGCCTGTGTCCTGCACTGGGGGAAATGGACCCTAATGTGTTAACACGTGAGCCCAAGATCTTCTTTTCTCTTGACGTTGTCTGTGGGACAGTGTCCTCAAAAAAGGAGTGAGGTCAGGGTACATTTAAGCAATGAGTTTGCAATGGCATCTTTGACTCCCCAGGAACACCACATAATGAAGTTTTTGTTAAGAAGATAAGGGGCCGGCTCCATGACATTTACCAGGTATGCCGGTTTGTCCACAGGACCTGCCTTCACTGTGCCGATGTGTGTCATCTGTAGTTGGTCATGGCACTCATTTAGACCCTCTTTTGAGGACTTTGCATGACAGTCCAAGTGGCTCCATGCGACACAAACGCACCAGAGGGAAAGGTGCAAGATATTCTTGCGCACCAGAAAGATCACTTGCTTATTATCTCATGATTTAAGGCAGATAGAAACCATATGAAGCAGACACCAGCGTGGACACGGGAAACAAGGTACATTCATTTGGTATCGTACTTTCTTTGGAAGGCTGAGCTAAATATTATGAGCGTTAGCTAATTTCAAGAATGTTCTAATGTCCGTGAAAATTATCTCCAGCTATTACCTTATTTCCTTTTCTTGTATTTTCTTTAATAAGGACTTCATCAGGAGCACAATGGTGCCTTGTGACTGAAATAGCTCGACAATGATTTACTGCCAGGACTAATTTGCAGTAAATGTCTGTGTCTGTATATGTGTGCATTTTATATATGTAATTTTTTTTTTTCTTTTTTTTAATAAACTGTGTTTGACCTAAGTATTTTTAAGCTGGACTAAGTCTCCATCCACTAAGTTTTCCTCTTTGGTTTGTATTCCCTTTTTTGTTCATTTAAATAAACTGTCTTCAGCTTTGCCCTAAAATGTTTTTGTGTGCAAGTTCCCATGCGCCTGTCTGTTTCAGAGAGGAAAAATCAACACAATACTGAATGAGCTGCTTGTGATTAACATCACCGGGTCACTTCCGAACACATCAAAAGGCATCTAACTTTAAGGATCCTGTTTGGTAATGAGTAAATATAACTGGCCGTATAAGATGTGCTCAGACTCCCAGAATGCACACCATTCATTATTCAAATGGGCATTGAAGGCAGCATATTCAGCAAAATTGCTGAGAGCCCGTGTGTGCTGTTTACTTTGTTGTCTTTAATTAAAGTCAGGTATAGCAGGTAAATAAATAGGGCAAAATGTCAGCTACCCAGCAGGTTTGTTTTTTCTTTCAGCTAAATGCTCTAAAAACTGTGAATATTTAGAACCTGCTATTCCAGTTGTATGCCCTCCCTATCCCATCAGTCCAGTGGAGTCTTGTGGTTCATGACTCAACCCACCATGGTCCAAGAAGAATTCCCCAGCGCGGCCTATTACGTCTGTACCGTCCCACACACAACGGAGCCCTTATTCAGACCATGTCCCATATGAGCCTCATCTGCATAAACAGCTCCTGTATTCTGTACACCCTGGGCCTGTTTATCCCATCCCATTGAAAGCCACAGGCCTGTCACTGGTTACATCCAGACACATTCAGACAGGCTGCACACACCTTCTAGTGTTCTGTTGTGAAGGGTGCAAAAGGTACCTTTCTTTAGCTCTGACAGCTCATTTAATACTACCTACATTGCCTTTATATTTGTATCTGGAGTCAGAGGTATGGATCTTTTTTGTTTTTTTTTTGGTACATCCAAACCTGCAGCCTATAGGCCAGTATCGCTGTGGTAACACAATCCAGAGTGTAAACAGTCTGTCAATTGCCTTCATAATCATACTATGTGAAATCAGGCCCTTAAATATCATATATTAGACTTTCAGGATCCACTGTATTCTTCCAGGCACTTGTTTGTGTAGGAGGAAACAATTGTTTGCATATACTCAGTGGCTGAGATTGAAACTGAAATTGGTATTTTTATACGACATGCTGTGGAATCCTTCATGGTCTGCGTTCAGGATATATGGGATATTAAGTTGTGGTTCAACCAAAGTATCTACACTGAATCTGCCTTTTCCCCGAGCACATCCGCCACAATGAAATGAAAGCACGGCCTTAATTATCCTCCCTGAGCTGGAAGACAGCCTTCTTCTGCTGTACATTGACATTTTGTTTTTACTGAGATGCTTATTAATATATTTCATACCAGCGAAGAGTCTCCACCGCACGCCAACTTGTAGTTTTGAGGGTCCGAAAACTGGTTGTTTACTTTCTTCCCATCAGATGAGCTGCAAGCGCCAAGGTTAACATGTACAATGCATATGTTGAAGGCCCTCCTGTCAGTCTATTGCACCATACAGTTTGAAGTCGGATTCTCTCTTGTGGGATCTTCACTAATGCTCTTGGAACTCTCATGGAGCCAGCTTGATTCATGGGTTTCCATGACTTCTTGAAGTATTCTGTTAGAATACACAAATGCATGTCAAAGCACCATGGTTTGAATTTAATTTAGATTTCAGCTGGTCTTTCCTTACGCTTTCATAGATGCACTTCAGATTGTTAGTAAGCTTCGCCCTGAGTGGTGGCTCATGTGAAGGCACTGATCAGGTGATTGTCCTTTTCCGCAGGAGGAACGTCAAAGCCCAGTGTACCAACTAGGGTAGATAGGTTATGGAGCTAATCAAATGGTAGCACACTGTCCCCCCTCACATGGGACTCATTTTTCATCCTGATTGTGGTGCTCTAGTGTGAGTTTCCCCCACCGTGTCCATCTGTGCAGGTCATGAGGCTTGCGGACATTCTGTCTGCGCAGCTGGAGCAGTCGAGCAGCTGGCCCTGGCCTGTGTCCCAGGCAGTGAGGTGATTTATGTATATATCTGGGACTGCAGTTTATGTGTCGCTGGCCTGCGGTTTCCAGTTTAACGTTTCTGAACTGAATGTGGCCATCAGCGCTCTGCGATTACTCCTCTTCTGTATTTTATTGGAATTCCTCTGGACAGCCACCTATTGCTTTATGAAACACTTAAATTTTCTAATTGAATTTCCACAGTTTGAGGTCAGTAGAAGTAGTTCTCTTATCACCGCAGAGGTGCCAAACAAGCTTGTTTTCTGAAATGTCTGTGTGGACGGAAGGGGTAATACTCAGTTTCAATATTTTTTTGCATGCATATGTGGTAGGAAATGTGCCACAGTGGGAACATCTCTTAATAATGCTAGGACTTCCTTACTTTCAGAGACTGTGCAGAAGCTTTGTGTTTTTTTTTTTTTGTTTTTTGTTTTTTAATTTCCACAATGTGTTCTGTGTGGTTTCAGAATACAGAAATGCATGTCAAAGCATCATGGTTTGAATTTAATTCATTTTGGCGTTTAGGTAGAGATGGCTGCTTAATGCTGCAGATATTATAGGAGAATCGGGAGGTCTAATGAGAGACTGACTTCATTTGGAGTCGAGACTCTGTTTTGGGGTTTTTTGCTTTGAGATTTGTTGGATGCACCGCAGCCCCAAATGGGTTGTGGATTAAAGTTGTCAGTAAAGTTTGAAGAGTGAATGGCCTTACCTGGCCTTTACAAAGGTGAATGCTGTTATCAGTTGCAGTCTCTGCTCTTAGTATTAAGCATTACTAATTCTGAATGGATTAGGAAAACAAGTTTTCACATTTTTTGTTCAAAACTGTGCTAGGCAGATGTGTGAGTAAGATTTTGAGGTGTACTGCATTGTATGGACTGTGTGTCACATATTCATCAGACTTCATCTTTCTCAGGCCAGTCCATACACATTGTCAGGATAAATTTGCTAGACCCTACACCAACAAAATTTTCACAAATATCATATCATTCATCATAACCCTATAGACCCAGAATGTGTGCTCCCTGGGTATTCTGACACCATCATCATCAGTGAGAGAATAAAGAAAAAATAGCAGCCATAAAATAAATATTTAACTTCTGTATTTAATTGTAATTTAAAATAGAAAGAAGTTAAACACAGCGTATTAGATTAAAAGAAAAGTCCATGATCTTACCTTTATTCCAAATATAGACTTCAAAAGTAGAATGAGAAAGCATTTTAGATTTTTAAAAAAATATATCTTCTTGGGTGGGGGCGCGGTGGCGCAGTGGGTTGGACCAGGTCCTGCTCTCCAGTGGGTCTGGGGTTCAAGTCCTGCTTTGGGTGCCTTGCGACGGACTGGTGTCCCGTCCTCGGTGTGTCCCCTCTCCCTCCAGCCTTACGCCCTGTGTTGCCGGGTTAGGCTCTGGTTCCCCGCGACCCCATATGGGACAAGTGGTTCAAAAAATGTGTGTGTGTGTGTATCTTGGAACAAAACACAAAAAAAGCTGGACTGAATAAAATTTTAGGCTACTTTTTACTTATGAAGCATCGTTTAAGATTATCTTTGCAGTGAACTTTGACATGGGGTTGGAACAAGTTTTTCCACATAAAAATAGTGAAATAAGTAACTTCATTATCCGGATTTTTGACATTCATCTATTTTTTAGGAACTAATTAGGACTAAACAGTGGTGTGTGTGTGTGTGTGTGTGTGTGTGTGTGTGTGTGTGTGTGTGTGTTCATGTCTGTGAGTGTGTGTTTTTTTATGCCCACAGATTTAAGAATACCAGTCTGAGGGAATCAGGAAAGTGTTGGCTGTAATACGTATCTTTTTATTTAACAGTTTGGTTACTGTTTGGAATTTATTGCTAACCAGCATTAAGAAGTGTCTTCTCCCTTGTGTTTTCAGTGAAATTTTTTTTCCCCCTTTTAGTAAACTCTCTTCACTAACAAACTCAAATCATTCTCAGTCCAGCTAGAAAATGAAATATATTTAATATCTATAAACTCTATACTGATGTGAGGACAAAAACACTCACGATGCAGGAAAAGTTAAAAGGTGTCGTATGCTTTGTGTCCGATAACAAAGTTCCTGATTTCCTGAGGCTTGGTTAAGGTTTGTCATCTTATCACATTTGCAATATCTTTAAACCACTTTTCTGGGACTGGCTGTATTTCTTTTATATGAGACAGGAAGCTGGATGCAACAAAAGAAGATTTCTCCTGGCTCAGAGCAGACCTTGCGTTTCTCTCCATGAATTACGTAAAGATGAATGGCTCGGCCAAAGATATTTAATATCAACTGCCTTGAAATCTGCTGTTCTTTTTAAATATGGAAAACCTTTTCCAAGGCTGTGCACACAGACCTAATACCACCACTGCTGCCTCTCACTTGATGTCATTAAAATATCTTTCACAACAAAGCAGTGTTCATCTGGATGACATTTTGTGTGATGTGGACAGTCCTGTTATGCTTCACTTGGTTTTCCAGGAGTTTATACTGCATGAGCCATTTGTTCACACTTTTGGGTAGTTGTGGCTTGGTCATCGACTTCAAACATTGTTTTGTGAGGATTTGTGTCTTAGCTTTGGTTAGTCAAGGAACAGTGAAAATAATTGGGAACGTATCTTATGTGTGCTGAATGATAAGTTCTTCTAATGTCTTCAATGTGTGAATGAAATCTAATTCGATTTTAGGAGGATCCCCTCTTTCCTTCCCTTCTGTGTTGCGAATAAGCCTCATTAATTCTGCCTTAATAGCAGGTGTTCAGATGTACTGTCCTCCATTGATAAAATACTCATTAATAAAGAGGTGCTGCTGTAAATGGCAGGTCATTCTGTCTTTCTGTGTTTCCAAGGCCACATCATTGCTTTCATTCACAAGTTGGCATTGAGACTGCCGCTTAGAGAAACATTTTTCTCGTTAACACACTGGAATTCTTTATTTTATTTTGACTTAATGAAGAAAAAAATGCTTTCTGCTAATTGGCATAAGCCACCAACTATTCGGTCTCTGTGAAAGCCCCTTCACTTTCCATCAGGCTCGCCTGAGCCCAATTATTGTGTTGTCAGGCAAAGTTGGCTCTTGGTTGCTCACTTGGCTCCCAGGATTTATACCGCTCTCTGTATTCCCTTTCCAGGACTTTTTCTGGCCTATCATCTTGGCGCAGTTCACTCCTCTGTGCATATCTGAGGTTTGCAATTAAGAATCTACATCACTGCAATGTTAAGTCATTATAATGTCTTTACAGCCAAAATCCCATCCATGCGTAGCAAAGGCGTCCATATGTGTCAAGTTTTAGAGTATTTTGAGTTAATGCCAACATAATGACAGTCCATATGTGGAACTGTGTTTGTTCACTGCTGGCATACAAAAGGATTATTGCTCATTTCAAGGAAAGCATTCTGGCCAAGGCAGGATGAGGTGATAAGAGTGTGAATGTTGGACAATGGAGTGTGGTAGCTGTGCTTCAGAAGGACCCTGGTAAGAGGGCATGCAGGACAATAAGCTATTTCTTCCAGGTGCAAAAAAATGTCAGGAACAAAAAGAAAACTATTTGTCTTAAGATGGCCCATCATGTTTCCAGCTAGCAACTTGTCTTTGAGGAAAGGTGTACGTAGACAATTATTTATACCTTGGGTGTATGGCTTGTCCATCCCCATAACCCTTTTCTCCAGTTACTTGCTGCCTGTTTAACAAAGCCTGTTAGTGTTATCTTTCTTCAGTTTTATTAGTGTAATATTAGAAATTTAAGTCATAGCTGTTCTGAAAAACTTCTATTTTTAGACATAAAGATGTATCCCCTTTTAGTCCTCAAAGAAGCAATGTAGTTTGGGTAAAAAATAAAAGATGTTATGGTTTTGTAAAAGACATGTGCAGTTTGTGAGATCCTTGACAGTGAGCATAAGGAGTTGTTGGCATTAAGGGGCATCAGTAAAACATATGAAAAATATCCAGATTTATATCCCTCAACAGGTCAAGTGTGAGACACTGTGGAATATCTAACCTTTGGTATGCCTACAAAGATGGCTAACAACTGCCCTGCTATGTAACTTTACCCCTAACTAGCTGGGAATCATGGCCATGAGCTGTAAGGAGGAATTGTACTCATATTCAGCTGCCGTCTTCTTAGGATTCTGAGATTTTTTTGGTTTATCTTTGCAGTAGTAAATATATATATACATACATACATACATACATATATATATTTGATTCTGGAAAAATTACCTGGCCAATTTGTAACACATTGTGACATAATATTTGTGAAAATATAAGTATTATTGCTATATCCAAGACTCTTACAGAATCTAACTTGTTAAATTTTACATTTACATTAAGCTTTTACCAGATTTCATTAACTTTGGATTTATGAACCAAGAAATTTATGAATTAACTTCTGGTCTTAACTGTGCAAGAACCAGTGCATAAATGAAACTGCAGAACAAATTAGAAATGGTGTTTTTAAAGGAATGCTTTGCTAAGAAGTACAGATTTTTATCATTTAGATAAATTCAAAAAAAATCTTTATATGTGCTGTATTAATTGAACTATCTGCGTTCAGAGGAAGAGGAAAAGGGTTCAGAGGAAGAGGGAAAAGGTTCAGAGGAAGTCTTGCTCATATCTCTTTTTCACTTTGCTTCAAATGAATAGATGTCTAGGATTGAGGGAATGTCCTGTGGCCTCCAAAGTAAACGGGACATGGGATCACTGAATTTGGTGCAGGTTTTTTTTTTTTTTTATATTAAGGATAACATATTCTCAGCACAGAATGGAGTAAGAAAAGCAGGAAGCCTTCCTTTGGTCCAGCTCACTCCAGGGGGTCATGGGGTCTTCTCTGTTATGACCCCTAGAACTCCACAAAGCCCTGACTGTACTTTTCTCTTTTTCGCCTTTGTTTTTGCCACTTATCGTATACCCTTACGCTTTTGATGGAGAGCCATTTTCTGAAAGGCAGATTTTCTCGGAAGAGTACATTCCCACTGTTGCAGTAACAAGCTCTCTGTGTGAGCTGTAATAAGGTTGAGGTGTTCTGCAGCCAAACCCCAGAATGCTGGGCTCAGGATGGGCTCAACATCCATCCATCTCTTTGCATCTGTGGCATTCTTTTTCTATCACAATCCTTTCTTCATTCGTAACATCCGTTATGTCCTGTTTGCAGCAGGACCTTTGAAACGAAAGCGTATAATTTAACAGATCCCTTTCCCATTTATCTCTGCACCACTGTCTTCCTGCTCATGGACATTGCCAGTGTTAGCCACACGGTCATTTGTCAGGAACCCCCACACACACACACAAATATTCCATGTTGGGAGAAGAACATCTGCACAAGTCTGAAAACTTACTTTAAACTCTTGTTTTTTCTGCCACATGTTAAAAATTAAAATTCACAAGCCCGTCACCCAGCTTTTGTGTCTTGTGGAGATTCTGGGTTATATTCTGTGCCTCAGTGAAAAGGTGTTTCATCCATGGCTAGAATAGAGGAGAAGGCAAGATAGTAGGTGCCCTGGCTGAATCGCTTAGTCGGCACTTTATCCAAGAAAAACATTTAGTGTGATGTTCTTTCCTCCACCCCTCTTCCTTTGTACTCTTGATAGAAAAACTTCTGGTGCCATGTTATTCTTTCCAAAGCATAATATGGATTCTGTTTCTGCTGCCCTAAAAGCAGCTCACAATCCCCAAGCTTTATGGTATTTGAGCTCAGGAGTGGCTTATCTGAAAGTTAGCCTATGACTAGATGGTCTGCTGAAGCTTAATGTATCTCAGTCCAGCTCCACCTCCTCCTCTCTCATCGCTTGTGTTGACTTGTAGGAGAAGTGAAGGAACTTTTTTTTTCTTTGCACCATTGTTCTGTTCACTGATATTTGAAGCAGCGCTAATGCAGTGTCACAAGTACAAGACGACACCATTGTCTTCAATGTGGGATCTGTGTTATAGGAGTGCGTGGAGCTTCAGAATGAAATAAACTTGTTTGCAGTTGACTTTTGGTCTGTTGTTTGCATTGGAGAATGAAACATTTTCTCCATCTGTAAGTCTTAAAATTCAGCAATGTCTACCATTTACATTCATAACGAAGAATGGTTGGTTATATCTTACCAGACTTGTTAGTTGAGTAGGCAGGATGTGTCCTACAGAAACAGGCCATAAATGGCTGTTCTTAAAAGTCACAAGCATGTCATGGAGAACAAGCATCTGTTTGCTTTTTTCACTTGTAATGTTTTATTAGGTTATTATTCTGTCATTACGTTCATATTTGCTCTGAATTATGTATGCTGTGTTTATCTGTAGCTGCAAGCAAGTTCTCAGTTACTAAGGAAGTCCAGAGGAGCTGAATACATGCATGTTCCATTGATAGGTGTTGTAGCTGTGCCCTTTGACCCCTGGTTAAGCATGAATGCAACTCATGCCAATGAGCCCTTACATGAAATCACGCTGAATTTTCAAATATAATCCATCCGTCAAGCTTGAGCCCTGTCCAGGGACCAAAGGAGAGCCTTCCCAAAGAGAGAAAAATGTTTGTGTCAGTAATACTGGCTCTTAGCTACATATCTCAGTGGTTGTTCATGCAGCTGTACGTTGGAGTAGCTCCTTATGTGAAACCCTTATGGAAACACAAAAAAAAAAGCTGTAAAATACCACATTGCTTTTTTCCAAATTAGAAAATTACCAGTTTTCACTTTAAAAATAAAATGTTTAATAGTTATATTTGGCAGGGTTGTTTTAGAAAATATTATGATGGGGTAAGGTGTGTTTTATTTTTGTGAAATAATTTCCTTTATAAATGTTTCTTTCCATCCAAAGAAATGGGGGAAAAGACCAGTACCTGTTAAAGGATGCAAGTACATCACTTAACAGTTTTTTACGAGACGTGTGATTATGTAGTCTTTGACTTTTACCTCAGACTGACATCACGAGAATGCTATTGCATTGTCTGTTTCTCTTGAATGTTACGGTTTCCTTCAATTATATTTAATATGCCTAAGGTGAGATTATGCTGAACTAAATTCCAAGGACAAAATAATAATATGGTGCCATTTTCTTTGAGAATCTCACAGGAAATGCAGACTTCCTAATGTGTAATTTACTGAAGTGAATGCTTTTTAAAACCACTATTATATTAATATGCTTTTATCATTTTTGTGAGTTTGACTGTCCCGAACCTGTTGTCTTTTATTGGCTGTCCCTGTTCCGCCAGATGTCAGTGTAGTACAAGACTGTAGTGTGCCTTTAAATATATTGTTACCAAATAACTAGTGACACATGCTCACCATGTTCATGAGCAACAGCATCACAAAAATATATTGCTGTCACATATTTAGCCTGTACAAAGAGAGTTAAGGAAGGAAAAAACTTTAAACTTGGACTCTTATCACTGGTGGTCTAGTAATTAAATTTCCCCTTTCCTCTTTGACAGATGTCCCATAATTATGTAAAAAAAAAGTCTGAATTTGCAGCTATATGATACTCAATAAAAAGTAACAACATGTAATCCAATCAAGGTGGTTTGAATTAGAATTTGATCACATCTGGCGTACCAGGCTGAGTGTAATCCGCAACACCTGTGATATATTATTGGTCTGAAGAGAAAATAAAATAGGGTGCAAAACAGGAAAAACAGCAGTTGAGACTTTTTCTTTACGATGTGGACAATGGAGACAGTCAGTTGTACCTCTATGTTTGTTTTAGCTAGTTCGAAAGACTTGGGACACTCACTTTTTTATGAAGCAGCAATATATTGAAGCTGAGGAATAAACCTGGAGCTTGTTAGATTTAATTTCCCTTTCAATCTTTCTCATCTCTCTTATTAAAAATAAACTTGTCCTCCAATGCATATGTGTATGAGCTAGTTTGTATCTAGATCCATCAGAGACCTTCAAAGCTGAAGGTTTAAGTCTGATGTGCACTGACCGAACTCTAGACAGAATTAAGACACTTACTTGCCACAGTTTGTTTGATATAACTCTGCTGGCAGTAACATTTTATTCAATTTTTTATCTTATGAAAAGCATTTGCTTAAATGGTCAGAAACCGCTTATTATTTATTGTGATTAAACCATTTTTTTCTGTGGTGATGTATTAGGAAAGCTACTAAAATGGCTACCTCTTTTAGGGTAAACGGCTTAACAATGTTTTTTAATATGAGTGTGGCAAAAGCTTCTTCATAATTACCTTCAAAATTTTAAAGAAGTAAACATATCTCTCAGAAACTCATCCTACTTAGAACGGGTTACGGTTAGGAATTGATGGATTTTTTTGGAGAAATATTTTTTTAAATTAAGTTTATGGTCTTGTGATTGAGTTACATTTTGAATATACTAAGTATAACCAGTTAGGGTTTCCACAACTTCTGGGTAAAACATTAATGATTGAACAAAGAAATGAACCCCATAATTTCAGTTTAAATCAGTTTCAGGTCAACATGTGTGAGCTTTGTCCTGTTGAAGATATATGAGCATTTTGAAGTATTTTGGAATAGTACCATTACTTATTGGACAGGTGGAGGCCTATCGCCATTTAATAAAACTGCAAACAGGCTTAAGATCAATGGAAACATTGCGGTCTGACTGCACAAAGTAACTGTTTTTGTAACAAGATAAGTATGTGTCCATGCTGATCTGATTGAGTAGAAACTTGGCACATTATTCCGGAACATAGCTTACAGGCATTGCCTTGGATGCAACTACAATGGCTTTTCATGCCTAATTAAGTTAGTGTTTTACCCAGACTGCCATTGACTGCTAGTATGTGTTCATACAAAGTGCCTGTGGTTGCGTGCATTTGATGCAAAGTCTCTGCCCCAAATTGCCGAAGGAAACCATGAATTGGGCCATATCACAACTGACTCATTCAAGCCTGAAATCAATCCATAATTTAGTCAACATTTCACTAAGTACCACCTTCCCCTCTATGTTTTTGTCTGGGTATGACTTCCTGTGCTCTTAAAGATTAATCTAAATTGCACCTTAGCTTTTATATCACCAATCTGAACTCACACAATGACTTCACTGTACCTTCCATCTTATAAGAAGCCATTTCTGATTTCAGCTGGTATTCACATGCTATGTACTTCATTTTATCTAGGGAAATGTTGCTTTGCTAATTTGTGTTTCCCTTACTCAATAGCCCGTTTTCAATGTAATTGTTTTATTTTATTTGTCAAACCAGTGCCTGTGTAGCTATTTCAAAAACAGGCAGATCAAGGCTTCTTAGCTTGGATTTTAAAGGACTTTAGAGGTCTGTGCAGTTTAAACAAAAACCCTGTAGTGACCATACTGGATTGCCAGAACCACTGGAAATGTGGACTTGTTTATGAGATTCAGTAAGGAGTTTTGGTATGTTATGGGTTTGCTTAAAATCAGTTCATGGGTTTTTTTTAAATCAGATCGTGGGACTGCTTGAAATCATATCTTGGGATTGCTCGAAATCAGATCATGGATTTTCTTGATTGTTGCATCAACTAAGGTTAAATACAAATGTGTCTCTCTGTTCATCTCTCCGATTTCTGTTGCACCTCTGTTTAATGTCCTTTTTAGTATGAGGACATGATAATATCCAGGTACAGTGTCTTAGACTCCCTCCCATCCATGAATCTTCCTGGTGAAAATTTCCTCCAAGGTGTTGGTCTACACAGTATTAATAGTCTTGAAGTTGCTTATGAGGTATGTGTGTGGCAGAATGCCAAAATAATTATGTACTCATAAATGTTTTTTTTTTGGTAACCACAAAGGAATGTGGAATGTTTTTTGTGCAATCCTGTATATTTTAGCTAGCTTCTTAGGAGTTGTTAACATACTGAAAACCCACTTACAATTTCCAGTTCCTAAGAAAAAGTACATTTTCGACATAAGTAGAGTTTCGGCGGTTGTTGGTCATCCAAATGGAACTGTGTAATTTCTGTATAAATTCTAACTGATCAGAGATGCACTGGACACAATGTTCTGTGGGCTTCCTGTTGAGAGAACTTTTGAACAGTAGCTTGGCAGTTACATGTGGTGAGTGGCAGTCCTCTGGAGGAAGCGCACTGAGCTAGATCAAGACTGAACGTAGCTTTAGAACTAGTGCTTCAGCTCCAGCTTGTCGCTTGGATGTTGTCCAGTGGCCTTAACCTGAGCCATGTCTAATACCTTCACTGGAAGGCCATGAATAATCATTACTTTTTTAAACAAATCAGACAACAACAACTCAAATAGCCAAGAGTACGAGACCAAAAATTATAAGAAAATGAAAAATAATGCAAGTTCAAGAGAAGTTCAAACAACATGGTGAAGTGTTCGCTGGGAATTATAAATAACTGATATCCATGATTTACAGGAAAACAAAACAAATTAATAATTTTACTACTAGATGGGGTGGATTTTTCATCATAGTGAACATGAGCAACAACCTATGAATCACTGAAATTGTGAAAATTACCTTTTTAATGTCAGGTGTGGTTTCTGCTTGTGATTTTAATCATTTGAGTTCTCCAGTCATACACTTCGTGTAATGCATGGCTAGTAGTCGCAGTAATTTTAAAGCACACAGTTTTTGAAAAAGAAAAAGAGAAGAAATCATACACCAGTCATCACAACATTCCATGTGAAATTCTAGTTCCATTTGAGTGGGATTCTGTGGTGGAATGAAAAGAAGGATGAACTATGATACAGCTGACTTCAGGGGTTCTTTGTTTTTCCTCTATAATCAATCACTTTCTGATTGTTTCCCTGATCTATTCTGGAAAATTGATATACTTATTGTGGACAAAACAGCTTTATCATTGCAATTTGTTCTTATGTTCAGATTAAACTAAATGAAAGTAGTATTTCTTAACATTCAACATGTTAGGAGTAAGCTTACATGAAAAGGTGGAGCACTTTCACATTTCCTGCTCTTTCAGTCCTTTGTCTGCATACATTTATAAATGGTGACATGCTTGACAGGTGAAAGCAGTGATCTTTGTGCATTCTGGCCATTGTGAATTTCTTGCTGTCATCTTCGGACTGGATGAACTCATGTTGGATCTCAGTGCTAAATTGGAGAATAAATGTGAGATGCTGTCTTCTGTTCAAATCCAAGGAGCCATATAGTATCGTGAGTTCTCATGGCAATCAACAGTGACAGTAATAACAAAGGGCACATATGAGATTCTGCTAATGGTTGATTTAGCCGTAAAAACAAACTGACATGTTGAACTGGGATGAGTAAACAAAAGTCACATTCATGTTTTGTTTTGTTTTGTTTTTTTTTTCCCCCCCGTGTGATAAAATGTTTGTTTGTTTGTTGTGGGGGTCTAGGCTTTCATGACACTTGGCAGCAGGCTGGGATTCCTCTAGTGGGCCATAAGTTTCTGGTAACAGACAAAGTAGTCAGCATCAGTGTGCCGTCATAGCGTTTTTATGGTACCACAAAAGGCCTCGATGTGCTCCACTGTGGCTTGGTCAATGACAGGTAGAGGCACAAAAAACAACCTCGGGGCAACTCCCTTATCTGTTATGGTCTAGAGTTTTATCAGACCCATGGGCATGTATGTTCTTCACTTTCAGGTGCCCTCAGACATACCGGGCGTCATGCACCAGGTCAAAGAGGGCACTTCAAGGGGCAAGGAGGCAGTGGCTTGATGTAGGCTTTGCTGTGAAGAAGAAGCCAGTTGAAATCATGAATCATCATAGAGGCATATGAATATACATGTTGTCTTGCGTAAAATGTGTATAATTACTAGAAGTGAAATAACCCAAAAAAGTGCCTGCTGATGTTGCTGGTTTGTTTGTTTTTGCCAATGGTCTTGTGAGCGCTCAACCAGATGTCAACGAGATGGGATTCACATCACTTTCGAACAAGCATCAGAACAAACTTTGAGTTTAGTTCACAACTTGACAGTTGTGACAGTTTTGAACATAACAGTGTAGGCCTTTACAGTCTGACCCACCACATTGTTTATTTCAATAACATGTTCAAGGGAAAGTCGTTAGAGATAATTGAAACTGACGCGCAGTTCTTTATTTGGGAGTCGCCCAACAGTTCTTTACTTGAGTCCGCTTTGTTTTTGGGTGTGTTGAATATTGTCTATTTATTTATATATTTGTCCTCTCGGAAGAAGAAGAAGGACAGGGCAGCATTCATATACACAATAGGCAGGCCTGGGCTCGGGTCCAGCCACAACGAATTCCAACAGCGATTCACACTTGGTCACAATATGAGAAACAGCTTTATGCAAATGAGCGATGGAGGAATCGCTGCATGCATATTCATTGAGGCCTGGCTTGCCAAGCACCAGCCACAGCGCACATTTCTCTCCTTCAATTTTGAAGCACCATGCCTTCAGCACTGATGCAAGAATTGGAAGTGTTTATCACATCACTTCTCTGATACAATGGTTTACCAAGCAGCCACAGCAGAACAATTCCTATGGCCCACAGGGAACCTTGTCTAACAGCGTGTGTAAGGCAGGTTGGAGTGCTGTTGTTGCCTGCAGCTTAAGTGAGGTCTGCTGGAGAGCATGATCTCTGCCAGAGCTTCTAGGTTTGGGCTGAGGTGTTTAAAGGAACTGCAGAATTACAGTTTTTTGTACACCCAGCTTGTGTGGTATACCCTGGGATGCCTGACTGCTAGCATGGGCAAGACCTCGCCACCATTAAGGGCACCATAGAAATTGGCACAATGATGTAAGGTGATTCAGATTATGTAGCTGGGCACCTGGTGGAAATCACAGACAAGTGTTGATACTGTAGTATAAAGCCTTCATTTATATTGGCATCAAGCAATAGCTATCAAGATTACAGTATCTAATAAGAGTGCGCTGACACAACTTAGCTTTCAAGGAGCTCATTTGGAGCGTTATGAAACTTCCTCTATTGGTGGATTCCCCACAGCACTGCTGCCTCACAGCTCTGGGGTCCTGGGTTCGAATATAGCTTATTCTTTAACTTGCATGATATCCGTGTGTTTGTCCCTGGATTTGTTTGGTTGCGGTTGTGGATTTATCAGTGTTTTCTGCAATTTTCTCCAGGTTCCTGCTAGATACTGACAGAAAAAGAATGCATTATCAAATAATGATTTACATTACATTAGTAATTATTCTCCCTTTTTTATTGGTTAATTTCCATTAAATGCTTACATGTCCTACATCTGACTGTAGTCCTGTAGTTGGTCATATAATGAATTAAAACCAATGCATTTGAGCCCATGTGACCAATTCAGAGTCTCTGATGCCTTGAAAGTGATCACAAGCAGTACAGTTTTTATGCTGTGCAGTTTGTATATTATGTTGAATTTGATTACTAACCTTTTTTGCATTTCAAAGATTTTTAAAAATAAATTGAAAATATATGACTGATTTTAAATGTTAAGTTGTAACAAAAAATTTGTAATATAGAAGGAGGAACTCCAAGTGGTCAATATCACATGGAGGAAGGAATGCATATTCTGATTAGAGTCAGAGATTATTGATTTTGGCCCATTAATGGAAATTCTGTTCACTAGGTCCATATGTGGATAGTGTCACGCAGGCATCTGGTAGAACCTACGTTTATTTTTTTATCCATGAATGAATCACAGAGTTATTCTGGTAAAGCTTGAAGATATCATCGCCAACTGGGCTTTGAACTCTTTCCCCCTCTTTATATGAAGGAGAAAAAAGCTGCCTCGACTGGCTTTGGGTCTGAAGACCCACCAAGATCACACACCAAAATGTAACCTCACAGTAAAGCATTTATATTTATATCAAATGTTAGAACATGGGCCTTACAATACTACCACCCGACATGCCATTAGTCTTGCTTAGAAGGAATCATCGTTGGATATTAAATTCCTGTCCAAAGGGCCACAAAAAAGCAGGAATATATTTGCTGAAGCAGCTTGTGGTACCAAATAAGTTTTCACTTAGTGCAAACATGAATCGTTGCCTTGTCTGAGTCTGTATTTTCTCTGTAATTATTTAAATGTAACACCATGAAAGGCTTTATTAGGATCTAATAAATATAGAGCTTTTCATATAGGTAAATGTTTGTTCCTTTGCCTTGAAATATTGCAGCACATGTGTCTTGTTTAATTAGAGTCACATGTGCATCATCAGTTGCATAAAAATGTTCAAATGCTGATGGTGTTTGAAAATAGTTTTCAGTTGTTGGTTAAAAAAAAAAAAAAAACCCACAGATGTCCTCAGTCTACAGCGCTAATGAGCATCAGTGAGGCAGAACGTGAATTTCATAACTAAGCCTTGCAATGTTCATCAGCACTTATGAGGAGGACTAAAATAAACCCTGTGGATAACACTTGCACATTCTTTCTCCTGCCAGGAAGTGTCATTGTATCAGTACTGACATTGCTAGATGACAAGCCGCACATTTTCCATTACTGTCTGCTTGTCTAGAGTGCCGCATGTCTTTTTCTTACCCGGTCTTTGCAGTGCACCAGTGGGGAGCATGCCTGAAGGAGGAGGGGCTCAAAAAGGGTTTGTCAAAATTAGTACCCTTAACATTTCCCTTTAGATATATTTTCCCTTTAGATTGGCAGAGTTGTATGATCAGTCTAAGTAATGAAAATGTTTGAGTAAATATATATAGTATTATTTTTGTAGTAATCACTCTCAGCCTCTCAATATGAGAATCAACATTATATATTAATAAAGATTATTATATTAACTATTTCCTTTACCTTTGTCTGAAGTCTGAATATACATTAATTTTATAAATATGTTCTATATATATATATATATATATACGCATACATATATCTACTATATATTATATATGTATATGCACTCATATTGTACAAGCAATTAAAAACACTTGAATTAAAAAAATAATAATTAGACCTGTTCTGAAAGTTGTCTTAAGTCGAAACGTGATGTTTCCATAATTTCAAAAAATATAATTTCCATTTACTGTGTAAGAGGTGTGGCGGCAGTAGCCAGCAGTGCAGTGACTTTGAGGTAGACCAGTGCAGTGTAGTGTACTTGTTCCACCACTAAGGGGCCAGAATGGAATGTGGATGAAAAAGGAGTGTGTTGTAGAGGGTGTCTCTCGGGTTTGATCCACCAAGTGCTCTTATGACACTGGGTAAAGAGGTCTGATTGGTAACACTAGGAATAATATATTGTATAGAGCTGTACATTCATTCACCCATCTATACTCCAGAGCAATATTACACACGTCCACACACACACACACACACACACACACACACACACACACACACACACACACACACACACACACACACTACAGTTAATGTCACCAGTTCACCTGAAACAAATGTCTTTGGATTGTGGGAGATGTGGGAGGAAGGGATTTATATTGGTGTTTTTATAATTTTTTTTGTAAGTAATATACCATATTACAATATATTTTTATAAATGTTTATCATAGATTTTTGAGTGTTGTAGTATGTCCCATAAAGTTTCTGGTGACAGGGTAAGACATTTTGAGCAATGTTACGCTCATACACATGTTCACACACTACACGTGAAGTCACTATTCACCTGAAATGTATGTCTTTGCACTGTGGAGCACCTGGAGGAAACCCACATGAAAAGTTTTACCACTGAATCTAATGCGAATGACATCTTTTGAGTTTTGATAATTCACCTTATGAAGGATTTTTCAGGACTGCATTACCCCTGTCAGGTGTGAGAAGACTATGCTAATAAACTAAGTTCACTGCAATAGGGGTAAGATGGTTTGTGCAGCACCAGTTTTCATTTATGTTGTTCCTGGCACTAGGATGTAATGGATGTTGTGGTTCTTCTTCCAGTTGAGGTACCAGCATGGCCTGTCTACTCCAGACCTACGGCAGACCCTGCCCAACCTGAAGAACTTCCTGGAGCATGGGCTGATGGTGCGCTGGTGAGTGCCCCACATCCACTCTGCCCATCAGGTCTGAGGATTGGTTCTACTGAAATGAATGGTAGTACTGTTTGAGGTTACTGCTCAGGCCTCAAGCCCCTTGGCCACTATGGCATAATGAAGGGGGGCAGGGAATTGTGTGTAGGTCCTTGTATGAATTCCAGATGCAGGTGAGTTTTTTGCTTTGGGACTTACACTGGCCTTTGAGTCCTCAGTAAGGAAAAACTCAATCAGCTTGTCCAGTGTCAGCCTGTTACCCATGAGGCATGTTCTTTGAATGTGTCTCCTAGGCTTGGGAGCGAAGACCCGTGTATTGTGTTTGTATTCACTTTGTTTATGAGCAGTGTTTTTCAGAGAAAAGGAATCGTGCAAGAGAACAGAATCCACAGATACTTTTGTAATGTGTGTTTAAGCTGGTAAGGCGAACCAGATGAAGTCTGACCTGTGACCTCTTACCGTACAGGAATTTCTCCACAGTGGAAGTGGTCAATTCTAAGGCTGTCCTGCTTCTAGTTTCTTAAGGAGACATTTAGCCTTTTGTCATTTAAATGCTGTTTTAGGTTGATTTGGTTTCAAGGATGATCGCAGTGGATTATGGATGTTCAGCTTTGACGCTGAATTAATTTTTGCCTGTATTTTTTCATTCTGAGCTCAAAGGCCTTGCAACTCCTGCCTCAGATTATTTTTTAACATGCTGTCTGAGGTTACTGGTTCTAATGGACAATCACTAGAATCAGTCTGCTTTAATTGCAAAATTCTGTGTTTTTTTTTTTCAAAAATTGAGTGAATATCTGTAGCAGTCAGTCCACATTGAGGTGTTCATTGAATTCCTTAATACTGCACACAAGTGGGGGCCTCCAGCATGGGAGTAAAACACTTGATCTCAGCCCCATTCAGATGTACAAGAAATTCATGTTTTATTCCCCTAGTAGTTTTTTCTTCTTCTCCAAAATGTAGTCCATGCTTGAAAATGCTTAAATTCAGATCCTGTTTCTTACTGAGAGGCCAAGGCATGAAATATGGAGGCATAAAATCGGAGTTCAGCAGCTGCAGGGAGTTAACCATCAGACAGCCAGAGAGGGGAACTGTGGTCTGCTTCCGCTGCACAGGGACGCATGGCATGTCCAGGGAGCCATTCGCATTCAAGACTCCTCCTCAACGCAGAACAGAGATCCGCTTGCTCCCTCCTCAAGAAAGAAGCGCATACAGGGAATAAGGGAATTGGATCAGCTTTCTTTTCGTTTGTGGATGTCACTCGTACTGCAGTGGGGTTTCAGGAAATACATTCCGTGCAGAAAAGGGAGCAGAATCCTGTTGCGTTTATTGCAGAGACAATCTGCTGGGATTGTCGGTGGATCAGCCTGCCGGCTTGACAGTATCAGTAGCCAGCCAAGCTGCCCCCATGTGCCTTACATCCCAGGTCACAGGGTCTGAGAGCTGGCGGCCTGAGCTGTAAATTCCTCCTGTCCTTGGCGTTTCATTAGTCTGGCCTACACTGCTTCCCTGTCTCACCTAGCAGTGATAAAGCAGACATTTACCTGTGTTTTTACACATTCCGGCTGGGGCATAATGACAAGATGGAGAAGGATTTTGCAGAATTTTTTTCATTGATATTTTTTAATAAACAATTTTTCCATTGTTTTTTTTTTCCCCCCCCCCAGAATTACAATAATACAAGGTGCTGTAGTCTCATCTCAAGATTTATGCCAGACAGTGAAACATTCTTGACTTGTTTTGATTGACTGAGCCACCCACATGCACTATTGGTGGATGGTTATGGATGGGAGGCACCTGTGCTGCCAGTCGGAAGGGAATAATTTGGTTTGTACGAATTAACTATTGTCTAAGTGTATAAAAGGCAGTATGGAACTGAACAGTCTCTTGAACTCAATTGTGGTAAAATAACATAGAAAATTTGGTAAAAATTTGGTAATGATGGAATTTCACCCTAAATGTTGACATTGCAAAAAGTGCCCTAAAAAAGCTGTCCTATCAGCATTGCAGCCTGTCAGTATGTGAATGCTTTTTCTAAGATTTTTTGCAGCTTTACTATGGTTACACCCTTACACCCCTGAACCGCCGAGAAATTGGAAGGAGGTATAAAAATTAATGGCGCGTTAAGACAGGCAAAGTAAAGGCGACAGTAAATCAGCTCCCTCCATTGCCCACTGATCTTCTGTTCAGACTCCCAGGGGTGTGAAGCTGAGGGTCACTTTCAGTAGCTCAGCAGTGGCGTAGCAGAGTGACCCTGATCTTTGCCATACGGGCTATTTGACTGCAGTCCCTTTGTAGTATCTCTTGTTTTAATACGTTGTGTATAAGTGTTTCTGTCTCTGTGTGCAAGTGTGTAAGCAATTAGAGGACATTGCCCATTACCCCCTGTTGGCCGGTGCTCTCTGGTGTATTCCAGTAGATCTGACAGGGCCTCCTGAGGATCAGTGCTTTGACGGGCTGCATCCTCAAGCAAACAAAGCCTGCTTTGTTTCACCTTATTATCCTCCCCGTTATTTCTGACCCAGCCGCAAAGCATGTGGAGACACATGAGCACACCACTGTTCGCCTTCCGGCACATGGAACACAAATGACTGATGTAATCGCTTTCAAACATGCAGTATAGAGGGCCAGGGGTGTGTGCTAATTGCCCCAAATGAAAAGCAGTGTCAGAAGTCATACAGTGAAAATGTGCTGCACAAAAAAATATTATGACAACATGGGAGATTGGTCTGGCGTGCTCTTTAACCCCCTCCCACCCCCCATTCTTGCACACTTAATTTGACACATGTTTAAAGAAACTAATTTAAGGGAAACATTATAGCAAATGATGTGTTCCAAACAAGAAGTACACATTTTTCGGTGTATCCTGACATACAGACATATGGTTTTTTTTTTTTTGTTTTATTTTTAAGTCAGTTTTCCATGGAGTCAATGGCTGGAGAGCATGAATATTAATTGGCCAGTCTCAGCTTGCTGGAATCTGAAAGTTGGAACTATGATAATTTACATCGGAACTGCTTATGAAAACATTCTTTAAAACTTATCAACTGAAATCAGTTAGAGAATGTCTAGTAGTTGGTTTATTTTAAATGTCATTTTTATTTTTTTAAATCAAGTCAGTTCCACTTGAAAATACTTGTCAGTTTTGTAATATGTGATGTATTGTTGACAGAGGAATGTTAATTCAGTTCTCATGGGGTCTGTCCTTTCCTAGTGCACATAGAATGCGGTTGTTTTTCATCTGAAACTCACTCAAAGCACAAGAATGCGGAATAACACTGTGACCTGTTTATCATCTTCTCATAAAATTGGTGCAGGTGATGCTGTTGGCCTTAGACCAATCAGCGTTCATAGTTGACAAATTGAGATCTAATCTGTTAGATGTTTCTGCGAGGTCTGAAGTTTCTACATATGCAGATAAAATGATCCTGAGGCTTAAGGCCTCAGAAAGGACTGTACAGCATGGTGGCACTGCAAGTAGCATTGCTGTCTCACAATGCCTGGGTGGTGTAAGGGGACGCGGTTCAATCCCTACTCAGTCTTTGTAGAGTTTGCATGTTCTCCGTATGTTTGCATGAGTTCAGTCGAATTCAGAGACATGCTGTTCAGATGACTTGGTCACCCTAGAAATCAGCCATAGTGTGTGTGTCACAGGCAAAAAATGTGCTTCATTGGTGTATGGATGAGTGACTCATTGGAAGTAGTGTATCTAGCATTGTAAGTCACCTTGGGTAAGTAGAGTATGGGCTGATACTACTATGTAGTATTCATTGGAAATCGCTTTGGAGAAAACTGTTTGCTAAATGAAGTAATGTACTTGGCCAGAAGAAAGGGCTGATTTTTTTTTTAATCTGTTTTTCTGCATGCACATTTGCTGCCCTTCATTTGAGTTATTACTAAACATCTCTGATAGTAGTGCAGCTTTGGAAGCTGAAATAACACAAAGTATGATAAGGATCCTCTGAAAAGCAGCTCCCTGGCCTGCTTGCCTTCTGCTCTTATCACTGCTGGTTTATGGCATCGTCAAGGATCTGCAGGGCTTCTGTAGAAAGCACAGGAGATAGCCAGCTTAATCTACACTGTGTTTGTGTAGGCGGAGGGTGTGAGATGGAGATGGAGGTGAAGGTGGGGAGAGTCTCTGTCTCTCATACACACACACACACACACACGCATGCAGGCAGGCACACTCTAAAATCTGAGTAACCTGCACTGAGGTTCCAAGTCTGCAGAACGCGGCCAACACAATTGTACTCCAGGCCATGGATCTCGCTCCAGCATGGGTGTTTTAGAAGTGCTGAGAAAAGGTAAGTATATCCTGTTGTCCAGGGGAGCTGTTTTGGCAAGGACACTGGGAGCACGCAACAGTCGGAGATTGTAGGATGACATGAGGCAGGGGTTAGGTGGACGGGACTCGGGGACTGCTCTCAGCCAGGTCCCAAACAGCTGTGCACAAAATCCACAGGCAGCTGCCTTTCACTGCCAGGCCCACTGTCTTGTTTTTATTATTTTTTATTACTTGAACCTTAACCAACTAATTGCCACTTTCCTCTTTTCTTTTTTGTTTTTGAAACCATCACCCCCATTGTCATCACTTCACTTGCCACTATACCCAGTGCGTCGCCTATGGGTTTCTGTGCCATATTGGTTTAGTTTGCAGAGGTTTGTTTCACATCGTGGCCATCATGTACAGGACGGTGAGAGCGTGCTACAAAATCCGATAAAGTTCTGTGTTCACTGGAGTTTGTTGATGGTTTGCCTCTCTTATTCTTGGCATATCTAAACATCGATCTCTTATCTGTTGTCTTAACTCCACTATGCAAACTTAAGTGCATTTTTGGAACTTCTTCTAGACTGCTCTCAGTTGAAGAAGTTTTACATATGACTTCCAGTGCCGTAGGTAAGTGACTAACTTAAAACAGCTGATCTCTGAAGAAACACTTGCAGAATGAGACCAGCCAAAATTTGTACATCCAGGCGAAGTGTTGGTTTTCCCAGTTTCTGTCAAACCGCTGATCAGGACTCCTTTTACTGCCCTACCTCTTTGTCCCTCCTCTGGCAGTGACCGGCACCATGTCTCCAGCTCCATCCCCATCCCATCCAAGTCTCAGCTGAGCCCTGTTGCGGCATCGGAGGCGGGTAATCCAGCGAGGTCCAGCTCCCCAGACCCAGGTGTACGCAAAAGGGCCAGCTCAGAGGCTGACAAGCAGAAGTACAAAACTCCTCCCCCCAGCTACAAAACAGCCATGATGGAGCCCTTGGCTGCAGCACCTCCTGCCGAACTGCCCAAGAATATGTCCTCCTCCCTAGACGCCAGCATTGACCTGGCAAAGGCCATGGGGGCTGTGGAGGCTCCAACAGAGGAGAGTGATTTGCCAGGGGAAGTACGTGCGGCTGCCGTGAATGGCGATGGGTTGGCAGCACCATTGCTGACAACGCTCGGGCCCGAGGTGTGCTGTTCTGTGGAGCAAGCTGAGGAGATCATGGGCACAGAGGCGACAGGCTTCGGTGGTGCAGAGCATCTGGAGGAGTACCCCTGCATCCCCGTAGAGCATGCCGTAGCTGTGGAGTGTGATGACCAGGTGCTTGGCGAGCTGGATGCCGCCGGCTTTGAGGAGTTCTCCCGCCGCATCTATGCATTGAATGAGAACATGTCGAGCTTTCGCAGGCCGCGCAAGAACTCGGACAAGTAAAGCCAGGACCTGAAAGGAGGGGGCACGTGGGCCAAGGTGTTTGCTTGTCCTTTCTTTGTTTTCCTCCCTTGCAAAACAGAGACAAAAGAATTATTCGATTTTTCTGGAATAACGACCAATTTGCACTTGTCTAAGCATTTCTATAATCCTTAAGATGAAATAATAATAATTATAAATAGTGTTTGAAATGATTCATGGCCTTCTTTCAGGGAGCATGGTGGTACCACAGGAAGAGTTAAGGCTTAAGTCCTAAGTCTAGAAGAAGTTTGCAGTTGACATGGAGGTGGTGTGGGGTGGGGAGGGTGCCTCAAGTTGAACCACTCTGTCCAGGTCCACCAGCACTGATCTGCACACCACAGCAAGACACTGGGGTAGGAGTTTCTGCCCCACCTGCCACTGAGCATCCCACTGTACATCTGTGGCGTCCTGTCCTCTGACCCGTCAGTGTTCATCTTCATTCCCCGTCTTTGATTTCCTGGGAAAAGCAGGGGGAGGGGGGAGCGGAAGGAAAAACATCTCCTGTCGACCACCGCATAACAGAGTTGTGGTCTTTTTTTTTTTTTTTTAATTTAAAAAACCACAGCAGTGCTGTTCTTTTCCACTTCATTTTTATACCTATATTCACACTAGTAATGTGTGTACATATAACAGGCAGTGAAAATACCACACATAATATATTAATGGCTGAACAAAAAAACTACATGTGTATACTGTGAACCGAGTAGCTTTAAGTATTTGATACGGACCATTTATCAAGTTAATCAGTTAATCAGCCGCATGTTATTTCCCGACTTTAGCTATCACAGGACCACATGCTTTTGTAACTTTTTCTCCCCAGATCATTGTTTTTGGTGGTGAAGGGATAGGGTAGTTTATATTGGTCATGTACAGTATTCTTAAAAGAGAATTACAATTAATTTAAACCTGCAGGGCTCAGTTGTTATACTGTTAAACACTGTTTATCTCCACATTGAGAAAATTAAAGGCGTTACTTTTTTGCCAGTTATGTTTGTTTTAAGGCAAAACTAATTTTAAGATTAATTTTATTTCTGTAATTAAGTTATGAATCTTCTGGCCTGTATGTATCCATGTATATTGTTGTTTGGAGACAGAATGTGTAGGTATTGCTGGAAAAGAGCTTCAGCTGCTGCTGAGAGCAGATACCCCCCCGCTTTGCCTTTTCCCAAGTTAACATTTTAAGCTGGGTAGAAACACCCTGGATTAGAGCTACAGGCCCCAAAATTCCTATTCAGGTTTTTTTTTTTTCTCCCTGATAGTTTTGAAGTACTGTGGTTTGATGACTGATGAAATGCATTATATTTCAGAAAGAAAACAAAAAAAAAATCTAAATTAAGACTGAAAACATTTTCCATTAACTCCAATGTTTCCTTCACATTGTGTGAACAAATAGGTTTGAATGTATATATAATTTTGTATGGAAGGCGCTTTATTATTAAAGACCACAGTTGAATCATCTGAATAGGTGTACTTCTTTCTAAAATGCATCTGTGCATTGAGAGTGCATGTACCTGTCTGTCTGTCTTTGTCTGCAAGAACTGGAAGAGTCTATTCTGGCAGCCAAGGAGCTTCAGTCAACCAGATGAGCCTTCTCTCCATTCTTCCCAGCAAGATGGCATACAGTTCTGAAGCACAAACTGACTTATGACTTGCAGGTAGAGGCTGTACCTGAGTCTTATGGTGCAAGAACTAATAGTTAACACTAATAAGGGCGAAGAAAGAAAAGTGCCTGTGCAGGATGTCTGTAGGAATGCAGCTCTCTTCTGGTTAGCAGTATGTGTGAGCCATGAAGGAGGTCTTACAATTAGCAAACGTGAGGGGAAAAAAAGAGTTCCAAGAGACTAAATAGAGGGGGGCGTGGTGGGGCAGCGGGTTTGTCCAGGGTCTGCTCTCCGGTGGGTCTGGGGTTCAAGTCCCACTTGTGGTGCCTTGTGACGGACTGGCATCCCGTCCTGGGTGTGTCCCCTCCCCCTCCAGCCTTGCACCCTGTGCTGCCAGGTTAGGCTCTGGCTCACCGTGACCCTGCTCGGGACAAGCTGTTTCAGACTGTGTGTGTGAGACTAAATAGTTAGTGCCGTACTTACAGGTGCATCAGTAACAAAACCAGCAGAATTATTTAATGGTGTGAAACAGAAGAGTCTCAAAATAATGACAGCTCATGTCTAACATGGACAAAACTGTATCTTCAAATAGGAACAGTGGTTCCAGACAAAGCTCACCAACAGGGATAGACAGACATTTCACAAGAAAGTTGCAAAGTGCCACAGAAGTACAGCCTCAAAAATTACCATAGAGTTGAATCAGCATCTCTGTGACCTGGTCTCGAGAAAAACTGTATGTCATGAGCTTCACATACCTAGATAGCAGGGCTGCCATTTGGAAACTGCTTTTACCCAAGGCCAACTCACAAATGCATGTAACCTAGTGTAAAAAAAGACCTGGACCCCTGAGCAACAAAAATAGTAATATGGTCTGAGGAGTCATCTTGTAACCCTATTTCCTACATCCAAACAGGTTTACATTTGGAGAAAGAAGATGCCTGCTACCCATAATGTCTGGTGCCAACTGTTAAACACAGTGGTTGATCCATAATGTTATGGGGAGCCCTCTTAAGGAGTCAATAGAGTCTGATAACTGCTCTGCATGGTCTTATAATCGATAAAGAATATGAGGCCATTTTACAGGACCCAGTGCACCCTAACATCCAAAACACTGTTTCCTTTCTGTTTCTGTATTCCAAGATGATAATGACCCCATACACACTGCTAAAGAGTAGTTTCAAGAAAACTACGATAAAGTCAGAAGCTCTCCGTAGCCTTCCCAATCACCAGATCTACACATTGTTGAACCTTTACCAGAAGTTGTGGAGATGGGAGTGCAAAGTAGATTTATACACACACACACACACACACATTTTCAGAACCGCTCGTCCCTTACGGGGTCACGGGGAACCGGAGCCTACCCGGTAACACAGGGCGTAAGGGGGAGGGGACACACCCAGGACGGGACGCCAGTCCGTCGCAAGGCACCCCAAGCGGGACTCGAACCCCAGACCCACCGGAGAGTAGGACTGCGGTCCAACCCACTGCGCCACCGCACCCCCTCTAGATTTATACATTATTCAACAATTAAAGAAATTGAGGCTTTTCTTCCTGAAGAATGGTGTAGCATTCTTCTGCACACAGTTTAAAACTTGTATGATAGCATTCAAAGAAGGACTGAACTGTTCTGAAAGCAAAGGGTGGCCCTACTTCTTATTAGGTCCTTGATATTAATATATTGTTGGATGTTCCTGTTATTTTGTGTATGCCCTGTATGTTTGTTCGTGTTATTGCAAACAGATTTAAGCATGATTATTAGTTATCAGGGGGGCGCAGTGGTGCGGTGGGTTGAACCAGGTCCTGCTCTCTAGTAGGTCTGGGGTTCGAGTTCCGCTTGGGGTGTCTTGCGACAGACTGGCGTCCCGTCCTGGGTGTGTCCCCTCCCCCTCTGGCCTTACGCCCTGTGTTGCCAGGTAGGCTCCGGTTCCCCGGGACCCCGTATGGGACAAGTGGTTCTGAAAATGTGTGTGTGTGTGTGTATTAGTTATCAGGAAAAAGAATTGAATATTTTTTCTATTCCATAGAAATGATAGCTGGCAATAGATTAAATATGAATGAAATATGTAATGTGCAAGTGATAACATATGGGCTGCAGTATTGGTCCAGTGGGTATAACTGGTTGCAGACTGCTATTTGGGTGAACACCCATAGACTGGTCCTTACATTTATCAATTTATCTGAAACGTCTCTCCAAAGTGGCTTATAGATGGGTAACATTTACTGGAGCAATTTAGGGTAAGTGGAGGGGCGCGGCAGGGTGGGCCGGGTCCTGCTCTCTGGTGGGTCTGGGATTAAAGTACTGCTTGGGGTGCCTTGCGACAGACTGGCGTCCCATCCTGGGTGTGTCCCTTCCCTCTACAACCCTGTGCCCTGTGTTGCCAGGTTAGGCTCCAGTTTGTTGTGACCCTGCATGGGACAAGCGGCTTCAGACAATATATATGTGTGTGTGTGTGTGTGTGTGTGTGTGTGTGATTCAGGGTAAGTAACTTGCTCAAGGGTATTACAGCTGGAGGTGGGTTTCAAACTTGCAACCTCAAAATCCAAAGTCAGCCGCTCCAACTGCTATGGTACTTGCTGTACAATGTGTTTATGTATCCCAGTGTTGAACTGTCACAAGGCTATGAACCTATAAGTGCAAAGTTTCCTCTCAAAGCATTTCAAAACTTTGATTAGTCTGTTATTATAATGTATTACTATTGTCAAGCATGCATTTCTAACATTTTTATATTCTTCCCAGAGATGGCTGTTTTTGTCTACAATTTTCTTGTACAGAAAATTATAGTATAATCATAGCAATAAGGTGTCTTTGGCAGGAGATGATGGTCCCTGGGGTACGTTATAGGCAGTCATATCTGAAAGGAATGTCCTTATGACTGCACAGAAGCACACAGTATATTTTAACATTTAGAGTGTGTATGTGAAGTTACGTAAAATTGAGTTTTTCATTTACCATTTTAATAGATTTTCAAGTAATTGTAAGATCACATTTGGCCAGACTGACACCATTTTGTTAACAGAACTGCTGTTAATAGCACCCAAAATACTCTTTAAAGAAATGAAAATGAGTGATGACCTTCTCCTGGGTGCCTTGAAATAAGTACATGACCTCACAGCAGCAGTGTGGGGAACTACAAAGCAGATGAAGGAACCTGAGTAGAAAGCCTCCTTTCTTCCCCCTGATCCATGTTTGATGGCCATAGATGAGGACCACCTTGACTCCTGTAGTACATCTCGTGCTCACTGACAAGAGTCTTGCCAAGGAATCTGGTGTCTCTAAATAAATATTGAGTGTCAGTGGGTGGTAGTTCTGCCTCCCTTCTGGATGCACCCCCTCGTTCATCAAACAGGGAGGAGGGACATCCAGTCCCATGGTTTCCGCCTCATCCCCCTTTCCTCTTTTCCACAAGGTACCTCTGCCTAGAGCAGGTCCTGTCGGCAGCAATCAGGATTAATGGCTCAGGCCTTAAACTGCATGGGAACAATTTAATGCTAAAGATTGTGCCAAAACACATTCTGCCATCTGTTCTCTTTCAAGATGTCCACATAGTTTCTGTTGTGTTATTTATTTATCACCCCACTCCCCTCTCCCACCAGGATACGTTCTGTGTCAGTTTAGAAAATGTCGATGCAGGCACTTGTCCTAAACTGTTGTGCATTGTTTCAACAGATCCTTTGCAATTATGGGTACTTAACATGAGCTGGCTCAAGACCAGGTGCAGGTTGTCTTGCTCTTAACAAAGCTAATACAGACGTGAGCTCAACCAAAGAGCTCGACAGAATGCGCCTAAGTCTATACAATCCCTTAAGCCTTTTTTCACCTTGAGCACTTATTGTGCACTTTAGCAAATGAGACTGGTGCAGGGTGCCATGTGGAATAGAGGTTGTGACCCCAGTTGGAGTAGTACATCCCATCACCAGATCACTGGAACAAAGAGACAATAGGTCACATGGTGACCAAAGAAAATGGACTTACTCAAATTGGTTAGCCTATTAAAAATATCTGTGAGATATTGTTGAATTGGAACACTGGGTTAGGACTGAATGACCAAATCTAGTGAAACATGTATTCATGCTTTTATGGGAGGCTGTTCTTCTGTGTGTGAAGGTAGATTCGGCCTCTTTGCATTATCAGTAGCCATCATCACAACCTCATGAAGACAAGCTCATTGTTGAACTCACTCCTAGGCACACAGGCTGGATAACACTGCTGTTAATGCTATAATACTGTGTGTGTCATTCCTCAGAGAGCATTCCAGATAAACGCCCTTATCACACCTGTTTCCCCCAACCCTCCAGAGAAAAAAAAATTGAGTGATCCATGGTCAACACACATGTCAGTGATCATAAATAGAGTGAATGGAACACACTGAATACCAGAAACATGGAAAGTGGGTTAATAGAGAAACCAGCAGATGGCATCAGTACTGATTCAAAATGCACACTCCTCGCTAAATTATGGGTCTATATGTAAAATTTCAAGACCGATATTTGAACTGCTTCCTGTTGTCTATTTTCTCTGAAGGGCAGCAGCTCTGCTTTTCATGCAACTTGGACAGTAACAGCACTATGTGTATTAACAAAAAGAAGGTCACTCGCAGAAATTCCATCCACATCGAATCCAGTGGCGTGCATAATGGAAACCATCAGCATGCTGTGGGACCCGTGCCACATTCACACTGTTAGCTGCTCAGGACACCATGTACAAGGGCTCAACCAGCAGAGTTCTTGCCTGCAGCAAAATCGTACTGTGACAGCCATGGATTTGAAACAGAGAAAGCAGCATTTCACAACATCACTAGACAAACGGGAAGCAATTAGAAGAGGGCATTTTTCTGAAGGTCTCAAATTGATAAAAGATTTTCTTGATTACAGACACAGGATGGAAAAAACTAATGCTTTAGATTGGATAGGGGCATGAAAATATTTTTCAAGGTCAGCATCAACATGGTGTAACTAAATATGCTCCTGTGTCATGAAACTCTTGGTGTTATGATGGGCTCCCAAATGAACGTCGTGTGAAGTGACGACACGTGTGAGTACAAAGGAAGTGTCTGCATGTGTTCTTCCATGTTTTGTCGAGTTGAGCTTGTTGATGTTGGATTGCTAAAGCTACTCAGGCACAGCTGCTAGTGGTACATATCAAGCTTTGTGCTCGAAGGCTATCTGAAGGGATGAGCTAAGGGTTTGAAACAGTGATTAAGGCTGATCTTCTGATCTGCTTGTATTAGCTGCTAAAGCCACACTGCCCATGTGTATTTGTTCATTATAGGAGAGCTAGGACAAACATAGCTAGAGGTGATCTAAAGGGTTTAATTCTTAAGCCTTGACATATACACATTCTCACACACACTTACATGTGTGTGTTTAAAAACTTGCAGTTTGTTCTCCAAGATCCTATTTTAAACATGCCAATTTCTTAGCCAAAAATGACTATGTAATATAAACTGGCCCAAATTTTTGTACAGCTTAATGTTTACTGAATCAATATGGTAAATTCTTTGCTCAGAAGTACTGTCTTCACTACATGTACTGGAATTTTCAACTTTTTTGTCACTCCAGTAAAGCATGTCTTCTGTGGGCCCTAGAATAATTGCTTACAATGGCAACATTAATTACAGCAACTTTGACTCTTGACTCTTGCACAAAAGTCCACTTAATACAAACCAGTGAGCCATTTTGGCCATCTCAGTTGCTGGGAGTTCCTCCTGAACACTACTGACACCGGAGTTTTCTCTTCAATGGCATTCTTCCAAAAACAATTTTTCGAAAGCAGAGTTTCACAATATCTCATGCTTTGAGAAATGCATGTATGTGGAAATGGTTTTACTGGATCAATATTCAGATTGGAGCAGTTTGGCTGAATAAATAAAGTCATCATAGAGCAACCACAATTTTTACACTTGACCCATGAATATAAATCGTAATATTGTAAGGCTGGGACTGCCACCACTGTAAAAATTAATTATTTCCAGATAAAGTGACACCTCCAGGATTTCATTAAAACTCTCTTTATGCCACAAATTTGGTATCTGAGATGTAGGAAAAGTCTTCCCCAAAAATTCACACAAGAGTTTGCTTACACATGGCTTTTAGAAAATAATGGCAGTGCGAGCTAGTAGCATAGTGGTTACAGCTATTGCCTTTGGACCCAAATGTTGCATGTTTGATTCCTATCTCTGGCTGTATTACCCTTGAGCAAGGTACTTACCATGAATTGCTCTAGAAAAAAAATTACTGCTGTATAAATGGGTAATTAACTGTAGACACAATAATGTTGTAAGTTGCTTTGGAGAAAGCATTAACTAAATCAATAAATGTGATGGTTATGAATAAGGCAAAACCTTTTCAAAACACTGAAAGTGAGGTCATGCTTTCTGTGGGTAATTAACACACTTGTTAACACAGCTATTGTCTGTCTAGCAGCATGTTCTTTTCTAAAGGCCCAATGAGAGAGATGTACTACTGACGAAATTGTACAACAGTGAAAACAGATCTGAATATCCAGATCAGAGTAAGCCTGCTTGATCTCTTCTTCTCTCTCTCTCTGGGTCAGAGGACCTCTGGGTCTTCATGACTGACAGGATGGGTGACCATCCGTTCAATGGCCCACAGTCGCTGACCGGAAGGCTCAGATAGGGCCTGACCCTAAAGGATTAGTACAAGAAATGACCAAAGTGAGACTTTATATGGGTTGTAGGACCCAATGCCCTTTTTGGGTTTCTAGAACATGTGGAGGGTAATGTGGGAACCATCCACACAGAGCAGGAAAACAATGATTTGCACACCAGTCACACACCCACCAGTGGCATGCTCCACACTTCTTTGCTACCCCTCATTCCACCCTGACCATTCCCCACACCACGAGTATGTTACACCCATACACAGTCTTGTCAGGCTTTGCCACCCTGTCAGTCAGCACACAAAGGTTTCCACATGACTCTGTCGGGAACATATTTAATAACCTCCATAAGAATTCTCCTCATGCTAATAGGCAGTGAGATAAGGTGTTTAGTCTTTCATGCTCTTTCTCACTTGATGTATGTTTCACTACAGTTATGCAGCTTTGGTCCCTGGGCTTGCATCTGGTACATTCCTATAGACTTGCAGATGTCATGAAGGAATGATGGTGTATATGTCAGCAAAGTGAAGACAGTGCTATGTGTGCCATACTACGGTTTCATTCAAATGGAGATATTCCCACCTTGTATAACACCTTCAGAAATTTAATTATTTCATCTGGATTGTGTTTCGGGGGCGCGGTGGCGCAGGGGGTTTGGCCAGATCCTGCTCTCTGGTGGCTCGAGTCCTGTTTAGGGTGCCTTGTGATGGACTGGCGTCCCATCCTGGGTGTGTCCCCTCCCCCTCCAGCCTTGCACCCTGTGTTGCCAGGTAGGCTCCGGTTCATCTGGTCTGGACCCAACTCAGGACAAGCGGATTCAGATGGTGTGTGATTGTGTTTTGTTTTTTCGACTACTGATGAATTTATAGTGACGGTTTCAAAAGCAAAATCCCTATAGCTATGCACATATTAACTGTAGCTCACCAGACAGCAAAACCTCAAAATCTGCTTTTACTCAAGTGATGCATTAATAGTTGTCAGTTTGCCAGTATATTTATCAAGAAACCATTTTCGAGGCCAACTATTTTGGACTTCGTCAATTTTGGTTTTAATACTTGAAAAATCCTCTCTTGATGATGATTTAGTGTTAACGTGGTGGAGCATAAAAGAGAATCAATGGCAATGGTGGCCCCACAGTCTGTTGTTATTTATTGAAAATGCTGTTCAAAGCACAAAACACCAACAGCAGCTTCCTAATTCAGCACTTTCCTTAATTCATGGTTCTTGTTACACAAAGCCAATACTCGATATGTCCAGCAAGGTCATACAGCTCCTGCGGTCCTTGTGGAAGATCCCACTAGGCGTCAC
The DNA here is from genome assembly GCF_900964775.1 of Scleropages formosus. Taxonomy (NCBI): domain Eukaryota; kingdom Metazoa; phylum Chordata; class Actinopteri; order Osteoglossiformes; family Osteoglossidae; genus Scleropages; species Scleropages formosus. The sequence continues at coordinate 16,645,114 of NC_041809.1, forward strand.
ACTTCTCACAGCTCACTGTTTATGGATTCAGTTATTGCCTGGACTGTCAGCCAGACTGCTGTCTGATGAGGACTGATCGTTCTCCAGGGTATTTCCCTTTTTCCCCCCTTAGGGCTATTTGTTGAGTTTTTCCCCCTTCCTCTGGCTTCCTGCATGTTTTCCCAGTGAAATTTAGGAGTCTGGCCTGCAGCAAGGGGCTGAGCAGCTGGTAGCCTAATGGACCACTGTGGCCTGCCAACCTGCCGCTCTCCCCAGCCGAGGAGCTCATCGGAGCAACCATCCTTTCTCAGATGAGTGGAGGAAACAGGATGACTGCTGTCTGACTGTCCAAGTTCCATGTGGAAGAGCACAGAGTTTAAAACCACACACTAGGGAGATTTTTTTTTTAAATTTACTGGTGATTTTTTTATTGCTGTTGTTATTATTTGACTGTTTTGTCAAGTTAAAATAAGATTTTTCTGCACGGCAAGAGAAAATATGTAAAACTCCTTAGTGTAATTTCACAACATTTGCTTTGGAAGCCTTGCTCTGAGGTAAGCCACTGAGGCCTGTAGGGGGTTTTGAAAAGGAGATGTAAGAATTCATTTTCAAAATCTTTTCCAGCTTTTATTGTGCCAGAGGGTGTGGCAAGTAAAACAACAGCAACATTTTGGTTATATACCTGAAAACATGACAGCCAGGTCAAGCTCAAGCCAGCTTCCAGCTCAAGTCAGTGACCCAAGCTTTGCATTGGCTCTAGAAGGGAATGGATTATTTTTAATTTGTTTAGGCATGTTTCCTGTGAGCTGAAATGAAATAATCAAGTTTTTTTGTTAACAAAAACTGGCTGTGCATCTGTGAAAAATTAGTTTCCATGGACTGTAAATTCCCTCCTAAATTGATCATTTAAAAAATCTGACTATGTAGTCATGGACAAGGTAAAGTTCACAAAAAACATTTTAAAAAACATGTTTTGCTCTTAGGTAAAGCAGGTAACATGCAGATATATATCTCATTATGATAAAACTTGAATAGAGAACAGTGACCTATCTGAAACAGAGAAAATCCTAAGAGGTTTGAGACAATAGCATATACACTTGTTTCCAGTGGAGAAATATTTATCACATGCCATGATTCTATGTGAAGTAACTTATGGGTTCCTCAAAAGCAGCCACTCTGTCTCCGAGGTAAATGGCCAGTTTATTCAGTCTGTTTCACAGTAATGCCTTGGCTGAGAAAATTGTTCAGGATTCACAAGAAACACACATATACACATACACTGCCTTCTGCAGTGAGGAGGGAGGCCTGCACAGGACCTGTAGTACTTATGTGCCACTTTATCAAACCACACAATCCACTTTCTTAGAAGGAGAACATACAACTGGACTCAGGGCTGGATTGTCTGGATCATCTGTTCTCCATCAGCTGTGGTGGCAAAAGCGTTCACATTTCTCACTTGGAGCAGCGTTTCTGTTTCACCAGTATTTGAAGACAGGAGCTGTGACAAACTGTCAATTGAAATCTTCTGAAAGTACATGGGGGATGATTGTAGCATTCTACCTAAATGTGGAGGCCTTCCTCCCTGTAACGATTTGACATTGTTGGCATGTTGCATGGCAGTGGGTTGTTCTGGTTTAAAAAAATCACTGAATGATTTGTTCTTCTTTTCTCCTCGATGGATATCAGTCTTGTTTCAAAGTTGGTCACTCCACTGAGATGGTGCTTCTGATGGTGTCTGATGCTCTCCAATCGGCTAGATCCGCCTCCCTCTCCTCGGTCCTCATCTTCCTTGATCTGTCTGCAGCATTCGACACCATCAGCCACCAGATTCTACTCTCCTCTCTTAGTCAGCTTGGGATCAAAGGAGGTAGCACTAAGATGGTTTGACTCCTACCTATCTGACAGATCCTATCAAATGGTTTGACGGAGCTCTCGTTCCTCTCCTCTGCCTGTCTCAACAGGTGTCCCACAGGGCTTGGTACTAGGCCCTCTTCTCTTCTTGATCTACACCTCCTCCCTCGTCCCGGTCGTAGCCTCGCATGGATTCAAATACCATTGCTATGCTAATGATACTCAGCTCTTCCTCTCCTTTCCACCTGGAGCATCAGACATTTCTGCACGCATTGCTGCCTGCCTGTCGGACATCTCTGCATGGATGTCCGATCACCACCTCCAACTCAACCTCTCCAAAACAGAGATTCTTCACCTCCCAGCTGGCCTGTCCTCCTGTAAGGATCTATTGATCAAACTGGACAACTCACTCATTTTGCCTAACTCCTTGGCTAAGAGTCTGGGAGTGACGATTGACTCCATTCTATCTTTCTCTCAGCACATCAAAGCCACAACCCGGTTCTTTAGATACATCCTGCATAATATTCGCAGGATCGGTCCTTTTCCTCACAACTGACTCTGCCTAACTACTTGTCCAGGCCATGGTGACTTCCCGTCTGGACTACTGCAACTCTCTCCTTTGTGGCCTTCCCGCTACTGCCATCAAACCTCTACAGCTGATATAGAATGCTGCTGCACAAGTTGTGTTTGACTTGCCGAAGCATTCCCATGTATGTCCTCTACTCATTTCACTGCACTGGCTTCCTATAGCTGCCTGGATTAAATTCAAGACCCTGGTTATTGCCTACCAAATGCATCAGTAGAACTGCTCCCAGCTATTTACAAGACTTCTGCTACACCCCAGCCAGACCCCTTCGCTAGTCTACCTCTGCTCGCTTGGTGGTCCCACGCACAAGAAGTAAAACACGAAAACACGAAGGTTCTCAGTTCTGGCTCTGTTTTGGTGGAATGACCTCCCCTTCTCACTCAGAACTGCTGAAACTTTGTCTACATTCAAGAAGGGCCTGAAAACTCATCTTTTCCGGACTCACTTCGCCCATGATCTCTCCAGCTCATGTATGGTGTAAATGTTCATGCACTGTAAGTTTATGATCATCCCCAGATAAACCTTTACACAGCCGCTACTCCTGTATTGTACGTAAATGTTTGAGTACCTTAAAAAAAATTGTAAAAAGTTTATCAGGATTCATCTGCCCCGCGTTGTATGCACCAACTCGAGCGATGAACATCAGTGCATCAAGTGGAAAGTAACAAACTAGGTTTACTTAAGAATCACATGTCTGCAACTATGTCTCTTTCTCTTAATATAATGCACAAACTTGTATTTTCGCTGAGATGTACGTCACTTTGGAGAAACGCATCTGCAAAGTGAATAAATGTAAATGTAAATGTTCTTCTTAGTTTCTGCAGCTCGTCATCTAGCAAGTCATAGACACCCCTAAAGCATTGGGAAGCAGAAAGTGTCTGAACGCCCATTTTGGTCCTCTTGTGTACTCAATGTGAAAGTGATTCCAGACAGATTTTCATCCGACTCTATGCGTTGTTTACTACATGCCCAGAAGCATGAAGTCAACAAAGGATGAACTTGCTTGCAGCCCTCTGCCAGTCCACAAGTCCTTTGCACACTTATTAGCACTTCTATAGATCTTATAAGCGCCTTCATTCCTCCTCAAAGTTTGCTTTATGTTAGGTTTACACAGTCAAGCTTTATTTACCACAGTACCAAGTTTTCAGTAATGCTCATTAAGTTCATAGCTGCCACATTTGTCCAAAGCAATATTCCACCCATTTCTGCAACCGGAGTGATCAGAATGACTACTTCAAGGTACTACAGCAGAGTACCTAAATGATTCTTGAATAAGTAGCCTTAGGATTACACCACCATGACTATAACCATTATGCTTGCTGCCCCCAATTTGTGGCAAATATTGATCATTATCTTATAGATGCATTTAATTTTCAGATATACCTGAAAATTTCAGTCATTTCACAGTGTTCCAGCTCTCACTTCATGACACCAGTGCTGCATCATGAAAAATTTATAGCTGATTTTTTAAAAATTACAACATTCCCATTATTTGAAATTTAATACATTTTACTATGTTATCAGGAAAGTTTCTGTTTAGACAGTATTTCTTGATCATTTACATTTACATTTTTTTCCCATTTAGCAGAGGCTTTTCTCTAAAGTACCGTATATCTGCGAGAATGATAAAAAACTGCATTTCACCAAAATAAGGAGAGATTTGGATGCAGACACATGATTCTTGAGCACAGTCTGTTTCTCACATACCACTGTATATACAATATACATTATATGAGTTTTCATTACTAAACAGAAAACATAGTACCAGTTTAGGGAACACATTGGAAATTAGGGGAGAAGTAAATCCGAAAGAGATCTGAGATTCTTTTAAGACCATTCTTGAATGCTGAGAGGGATCCAATCAGTGTCTGTAATTAGAATCCAATTGTTACTAATAACTGAGGTAAACGTGACATGATTGCAAGTGCCAGCATTTAAAAATTAACAATTCATTAACCATAATCAGTTAATTTGTGACACACAAACAAAACAGCACAAATGCATATTTGTGTTTAACTGAACAAAATACCCTGTTCCTTGATTTACCTACAGTATATCAGTGTTCATATTTTTGACACTTTCTGGCTACAACCTTCTTGGGACATATGGTGTAATTTATTGTGACCCGGGAAACTGTTTTCTAGAATAATTTATGTGGAAGCACAGGTACACACTGTGGTTCCCATGGTGCAGAAATTAAAAAGTCCCTCTAATCAGACCGGTCCTCTGACTCTGTCTCTTTGGATGAGTTAAGAAAACAAAGGCTGTCAGTAGCCGAAAGGGTACTCTGTTAGCGCATTAGTGAAACAATGCCTTCTAACCAGAATGGAGAATTAACAGCCATTTGATGAATGATGGACCACAGGCAAAACCACAAAGAATTATTAAGAACAGCAAGACAGAGAACAGGGTCTTGCCTGAAGCAGAAATAACATAGTGTCCATAAAGACTTGAGAAGTGAAATTATTCTGTTTGGAGATTACAAAATAATTACCGTCACTTGGTATTTTTCTCTTCCTGGCAGCTTGCTGTTCTGCCACTTACTGTATGTTAATGTCTGCCCCTGTGTGTTTGGGGTTGGTGAAGTGTGGTGTGGGGGGGGGGCGCTGACAGATTTCTAAGCCTTGCCCTAGTATAGTCCTTTTCCTTCTGCTCAAACCCTGGATGTACTAGACATGGCTTGCTCTCTCTCTGGAGTTAAGCACTTTTGGAAAAACATTGCCGAGGATCAGAGGAGCAGAACCAAGTGTACCTCAAACATGCCGTGTCCCTGTGTTAAACAATCTCCCCTTCCATGAAGCAGCCCCCTCTCAGAAGCCTCTGCTTATGTTTCTTCAGTGTACAACGAAGCAAAGGGCTCAAATTCCCAGCTATTAACTCCTGGCATAAACACCTAGTGGATGTTCCAAGCAGCATGTCAGCCCGCCCCCTTCAATGGCATGTTGGGATTCCATTCTGGTACTCATGCTGGCCTTCTGGAAGGCACAATGAAAAGATTCGCACTTCCACAGGTACTGGGTTACAACACGCTAATCCCACCATAACACGATTGCCCCGAGGAACGTGGCACCGTCTCTTCCTGGGAGCTCAGAGATATCTTCCTTACATGAGTACCAGGATTATTGACCTTGTCATGCCATGCTCTATGACAAAATACAGCAGACTGAGTGACACTCCATGCAGTACTGTGCTGGTGTTCTTTTTAAGGTCTGCTTATTGTTCCTTAAATTCTTCATGAGCAACAAGGACAGGTGACAAGTTATCCAGTAAATATGACTATTAATTTTAATGTCTAATTAAAAAATCACAGCTGAACATTTTTTGCTGCCAAGGGCTTCAAATCATTTTGTTACATATTCTTTTGACTTGTAGCAAGTTATTTTTATATCCTTGTTAAGAACCAGCAAAAATTAATTTAGAAACAAAAATTATTTGGAAACAAGAATTATTTAGTTATAAAATGGACTTCACTCTGTTTCTCTTTGATCCAAGCTCTGAACCTGGTAGCAGTCTACTTTGTACGTGTTTATCTTTGATGGGGAGGCTGGTGGAGCAGTGGCGCAGTAGGTTGGACTGGGTCTTACTCTCTGGTGGGTCTGGGGTTCGAGTTCTGCTTGGGGTGCCTTGTGACAGACTGGCATCCCGTCCTGGGTCTGTCCCCTCCCCCTCCAGCCCTACGCCCTGCATTGCCAGGTTAGGCTCCAGCTCCCTGCAACCCCATCTGGGACAAGTGGTTTCAGATAGTGTTTGTTTGTGTTTGATCTTTTGTAACAACAGTAGGTACAGAAAGTGACCACTACTTTCCAACAATGTTTAGCTTTCCTCTAAAAATAAAAACAAATTAAACTGGCCTTTTCTGTTTTTTTTCACGCACAGTAACCCACAATAACCAAAATAAAATAAAATTCTTAAACATTCAGAAAATTAATATCACAACAGTAAAATAACTTATTTGAATGCACGAATACTCATTCTACAGTTAGATTTGTAAATTTCCACAGGTATATCCAGTCACTTTATAGATCGCAAAACAAACTAATTGGCTCCCATTGTGATAAGGGGTGGTGATTTTTGATTAGCTCAGAGTAAAAAGAGCTGTTTCTTGAGGATTCGAATACTTGGAAGTGCATAGCAAAGAACCCGCTATGGGCTGAAAGGTGCTTTCGAAAGAATTTTGAGATTAAGTTTCAGAAAGGCACAAGTCAGGTTTCAATAGATTTCAAAGCCTTTGAGTGTCCCATTCAGTGCATTGAAGACCATAATTAAGAAGTGGAAGGTGTATGGCACCACCCAGATCTTGCTTGGATCAGGATGTGCCTCAAAACTGGGTGACTGAGCAAGAAGGAGACTGATCAGAGAGGCTAAGCTACCCAGAGGCCAGTAGCAAATTAGAAGGAGCTACAGGTCTTTATGGCAAATACCGGTCATTATACATGTGACAACATTCCAAGTACTCCAAAATCTGTGGTAGTGAGAAGAAAAAGACATGCCTGAAAAAAACTGCATCAAGTCATTTTTTTACGTTTTGTGAAAAGCTCCTCAAAGATTCAGTGGCCAACTAGTGCTGCAGTCAGATGAAACCAAAATAAAATTTTCTGGTTGGAATCCAAACCCATATGTCTGGTGAAAATGCAGCTCACTTTACTCTCTAAAGAACGCCATTCCTAGCGTAAAACACTGTTGTGGAGACATCCTGTCATGGGGCTATTTCTCTTCGGCTGGCACTAAGACCATTTTCATTGTAAAAAGAAAGATGCATTGTGCAAACTACAGTTAAATCTTTGAAGGAAACCTGTTGCCCTCAGCCAGGAAGTTGAAAGATGGTTTACCTTTCAACTTGACAATGACCTGAAGTTAGCACCAAAGCAACCATACAGAAGGTTGAAAGACAGGAAGGTACATGTCCCTGAGTGACCTAGTCAGAATCCAGGCCTAGGTGCCTGAAGATGGAAATGATTGATGGCAAAATGAAGAGGGCAATCCATCAATGGTCACCACGCAGTTTGACTGAGCTGAAAGTCTGCAAGGAGGAATAGGCAAATATTCCTCCATCTAGGTGTGCAAGTTCATAGAGATTAATCCAAATAGACTCAAGGATGTAACTGAACTAAAATATGCTTCCATGAAGTATTAACTTGGTGGGTGTATTCTCTTATCTAACCCAATTATTGTAATTTTTTCTCAGAAAATTTGCTTTCGTTTCTCACTTTGATGATGAAAGGTCCAATTTGCAAATAGAACTGAAAAAAGTATTGTGGCACGCAGCATTCTGGGTTTGGATGGAGCAAAGAAGGACATGCAGGCAGTATTCATCTCAAATGTTTTATTAGAACACAGACATGGAGGGAAATGATGCTCCTGGTCCAAGGACACCATTTCCTCAAGGACCTGTGCTTCAAGCTAGCCTTCCCAGTCTACTTAGCCTTCCCAGGCTTTTTTTTTGGCAAACACAGACACCCCTTTATTTTGCCCGTGAGTCCCCCAGTTGTTGCACACTTACTTTACTCATTTCTCCCATAATGCAACTATTTACAATAAACCCGTTTCCCGCTCAAACTTACGGTAATGCGGGTCATTACAATATAATTTTATTTGTCTGCTGAACTGTGTGCAGTGGAATATTACCCCATTCTTCAAGAAGGGAAACTTCCACTTCTTTGAGGGATAAAGGAGGTGGAAATTTGCTTTGCACTATATTGACTTACTTCTGTGTTAATTTTTGACACTGTACTTTTGTGGCATTATTAACTATCCTGTGAAGTGTCCATCTATTTCTCAGTAAGCTTTGACTTGTGACTGTCACGTCTGATTGTAACGCAAACACGGACGTGTTGCTGTATATCCAAATGTAGATGGAAAGGGTGATATTTTCAAATGCAGAGTGAAGATATACTGTATATGTACACTATGCCAAGCTAGAAAGGAAGTGTCAACGTGATACAAGGAACACGGAGGGAAGAGACACTGAGTGTTTTCATAAGGGAAACTGAATTAGTGTACAGAAAGATGATTTAGGCATTGCTGGAACACAGGAACAGGACAAGAGCATGGAGGACTGATGCAGGCAGGACTGGAGCTTTAAACTAGAACACAAACACACTGTGAATGGATTTTTGGAAGCAGGTAAGTAATCACAGAATGAGAAACTCCATGACATCACCAGAAAAACTCAGTAAAGAGCTGATGCAGAATCCGCATTAGATGTTTATACTTCACTCCCTTTAAAATTCTAGGGATCCGGTACTCATTGAGTTCAAGTGTGTTGGTGCAGCAAAGTGGTTCTGGGGGCGATGCCCTCTGTCTTCCTCCTGAGTCTGATCTTCAGAGATCATGACAGCAACCACTTTTCCTGTTTGCCAATGCTGTTTCTCCATATTTGGAATATGGTGTCATTACTTTTAAGACCAGTCCCCTTGACACATTCAATTCAATTCCTACATAGCTTTCAGGTGTGCTGTGATGGGCAAGATGTAGGGACCCATACCTCTGCCAAACCAGATTTCAGATGTGCCCAGTTCTGTGAGAGGCTGCCTGAGCAGTTGCGGCTGAAAGAGCGCAACGGAATGTTCCGCTTCCCTGACGTAGCAAACATCTGCAGATAGCAAAAAGCCCAACCTGTTCACTCGTCTATGGTAACAGCAACCTTTGGAAAATGCTCCACAACGAGTGCAGAGACAAGTGTTTGGGCATGGAACAGTCAGAGTCATGTTCTGGGATTTACTGAAGAGAGCTAATTGAGGCCATCTCTGCTGGGTACTCCTTTGTGATGCTCTGTTCTTGCCCAGCTGTGCTATACTTGGAGAATGGCCCTCATGGGGCTGACAAAAAAGCGACTGGTCGCATAAGAGCCACGCCCTATTGGCCCACCTTCCTCCCTCTCTCTTTCCTCTTTCCTCGGTCAGTGTGAGGGCGAAATATCTGCACTGCTGGTGAAGGAGAACATCTAAAGAAAGAACATCAAAAGGGGTCCACCAGGCCTCCACCGGCTCTGAACACTGGGGACTTGACGGATCAAGGCCAGAGCTCTCATTCAGCGCTTGGAGATTTATGAAGAGGCGGCCATTAGTTGCAAGAGCTATTTGTGTGACAAACATGGAGCATAAAACCCCTTTAATCCAGCCTGCTGCTCACAGAGAGGCCTTGATCAGAGGGAAAGGTGGAGGGCAGAAAGTGAAGGAGAGGGTATTTTTATGGCTTGTGCGTTGGATTGTGGCACATTAAGCTCAAAGCACTTTTGGTACATCTGAGAGATGTCAGAACTGACTCAACTGCCGGTGCTTGATTTAATGCCAGCTCTAGCAAAACAGCAGGTCGAATACAGGGCATAAATTTTACTTTGCGGTTTCTGAAGGCACTTCCTTATCTTCCATCTATTGTCTGCACGATTTAAAATGATTCTCTGCTGTTTTATCTGATTTATTAAGAGCATGTGACAAAATATGTTGTTGCATTAGTGAACTGTGAGACATGAGTGAACTTCAAGTAAAATACTGTCATTTGAAATGTGTTACAATATTTACATCAACCAATAACTGAGCATATCTCCCTCCAGTTCCCTTCCAACAGACTCATTGAAAAGAGAAACTATATAATACTGTAAATTACCACCAAAACATCACAATTCAAAGGTCTTAAAATATAAATTGTCAATAAACACAAGAAATATATCATGTGCATATAAGCAACATATGGACATATGAGCTTTATTAGCCTACAATATGTGGTCTCTTGAGTCTTTTTACAACTGAAATGTATTTATAAATCATCAGTTAAACTAAGGAGTCAGAATAAGGGCAAAGCACTACAGTACTGTAAATCGGATACCATCCATGAAGTAACTCTGAGAACAAAGGCAAGGCAAACATGCTTCTTCACAATGCATTGTGGGTAAGTTTCCTACTCACCGTATGATGTTTAGGATGGGTCTTTCGTGAAAAGTGAGGAAGATCAAGTGATTCTGCTTTCTTTTTATAAAAAGAAATTGTACATCATGCTGCCTGTGCAGTGTGATAATTTACAGAATTACAATCTGAAGTTTATCAGTGCACATAGACTTCATGTATTCATGGTACCACAAATATACTGTGGTCTGCTTACTGCAATGTATGTTGTTGCCTCAAGTAACAATGATGAAAATTGTTGATGAGGGCTAATGATTGCTTATTATACCACAATGTAAATGATTTAGAGATCTTGGGATTAAAGTATCTTCTCATTATCTTGATACTGGGAATTCTCCATATGTGTCCATATGAGTTATGCTTTCCTATTGAAAGAAAAGATTGCATCACGATGGGGCATGACAATTCCTCGAGAATGTGCTGGCTGACAAAGAGATCTGAGGGTACTGGATAACAGGGTTTGGCTTACCGAGATGAATGAGAGACCAGTGGAGAGATTCAGAGTTGAGACTCCCCTGGGACCACAGTGTTCGATCGAGAGGAATGTCTTCATATTCATTTGAAAGGATTTTCATTATCTGCGTACTATTACTTTTGTAAGACAGAAAGATTTATACCGTGTCTTCAGGTGTTTCCTTGGTCTCTGTTGCCTGACCTTTGACCTTAAGAAAAAAATCCTTGATGTAAGACACATGTGCGGTATCAAAATTTGTATTCCCAACAGACATCAAGCACCTACAGTATTTGCTAACTTGCACCAATGACCAAATTTTTGTTGTTTACAATATAGATAATTAAATTACTATTTCACTAAAAGTATTTCATTATACCCACTATTTAACTTTTTTGCTTTCTTATGTTTACATACAGCTTTAGAGTTTATTAGATTGCATATGCAGCATTTTCTCCATTTCTTCCACAAGCTGACAGCGCTTACAACTTACTCATCTCTACCTCCTTTCAGCTTCAAAGACCCTCCTATAATCTTCCAGGAATTGTGAATAGCATCCCAGACCAAATCACCTTCCGGATGCTATTTAATTTGTTTAATTTACATGAATGCATCTACTGGCCTTTGTTGAATTGATACAGTGCAGATATTTAACATATAACATTTTTTTCTGTTTATATTTGTGCTTTGAATATAAAACTTTGCAGGAAGAAACAAAAATATTTTTATGCAGCAGAAAAGCTGTGATCTTATCAACGATGCCATATTTACCTAATGTGGTGACCCTTTTATCCCACCCCCACAGTTATTTTGGAATTTAGCATCTAATAAATCATTTCTGAATAATAGAAGCAACCAAATTGGCCATCTAGGAGAAAACCAAAGAAGTTGAACTGTTATTTTTTTACATGCAAAATGCCTCTGTCTTTCAACTGTCAACACAAGTTTGTTCAGCTAGACAGACGCCTGTGAGGAATGCATTAAAGGAGAGATCTAATTGGTGCTTTCAGGGTATTGCAAAGTTCCTCTGACAATATGAACTCTAAGTGCCCTAGAGATACAGGAACTGGAAAATAGGCTTAATGACAACATAAAGACACTGCCACTACAAACTATTTCACAAAAGACCTGAGAATAGATATTGAGTGGATATTTAATCCCGATCTCCCAAGAATATGTCAATGGAAACACACCCATTAACAAACAAAAACAGGACTGAGAACTTAAGACATCAGTGTCTCTCTTTGGTGGCGCTCCCCTCACGACGCCAGGCTTTTCACGCGATTTGTAATGTGGTCGTCAGATACTTCCAGATAGGCAGCAGAGCACCCCAGTCAGACTGAATGCCTCATGGGTGTCAGATGACTTCATGCAGGAACAATGTGCATGGACCACAAAATCTGGACCTGACTTCGCTGTGGGAATCACGCTGGCAGGGACCTCCAGGGTGTGAGAATGCAGTCGCCGCCTGCCTCTGACCAGGGCTTCACGGATACACCTATAACATGTCACAGGTCACATCCCAAGCTGCTGAACTTTTGTTGGAGACACCATGTGCTATGACTTAAGCCTTAGGAATAAATCTCCAGGTATGAGCAAAATAAGGAGGATTTCCCATTAACCCCCAAATACCTTGTAAACTCTAGAGATATTCTTCTGGCAGCAGCATAAATAACAGTCTGCAAAGAGGCAGCTCTAAATAGGGAGGACTCTTATTCATTTCTCTCTCTGGACAGAGACATCATCAGCCATTAGCCATGTAAATAATATGTGGTATTCAAAACTGGGTGGAACCCGCACTTGTCTCTAATGTCACTGCGTCAAGTACCATGATAGCACAGTGAAAAGTAACTGTGCTCAGAGCAAGGGTGACAATGAAGAGGGAAGCATACTAATACACTCGGAGGTACCAGTTTTTGACAAGGTGTGCAGTGATGCCCAACAGGATCCAATGATGGCCAGAGGGACTAGGAGGGCCATGTGCTCAACAGCTCTGGGTGGAACATCATCCCATCATGTTGTTAAAGGTAAACCAGTACACTCAGATCAAAAGACCTTACATTCTCTACCCACCCCTGATTTTTTTAGGAAGGACAATGGCCATTCTCCACGTTCGATTCACTCTGACAATGCTGGCAGGGGCGAATTTGACCTAGCTGGCCACCCCAGCCAGATGGAGATGCAGTTCTCCTTCAGCCGATGAAACACGTTCCTTTATGTCAGAGCAGAGGCCCATTGTTGTGTTGCTATAGCTGGTCTCCATGGGACATATTCATCCCTGCTGACTGAATCACCTCCCCCCAAATGAAAACATTCAGTGGACTTCTGCCCTTAGTGCGCAAAGCCCTGTTGTTTTCTGCAGATGGCTTATTCCATAAAAGAGCCATCATCTCTCCCCAGCCTTTCCTTTCATACTGCAAGGCAGGACTGTGCTTCTCTCTTAATGGCTCCTGGCATCTGGAGTCAGGATCTAATTTTGCACTGTAAAGGGGGAGGGCTGGAATTTCTACACAGAGGTAACTACAAAAGACTGGTTTTATTATGAGAGCCTGGCTACACACTCCTATTCTGTCCTCTACTTCCTGGCTCCTTATAGAAATGCAGAATCAGATAAAAGCTCTTTGCAGAAAAAAGTTGTAAAAAACCATGAAGAAAAGTTGTTATGGACTGGAGGCAAACAAGTTTGCACTTTCTTCCTTCATGTTATAATATTAATCACAAAGCAGCCTTTAAAAAAAAGTTCTACAGACCTGTGTGCACTTCATATCCTGTCATCCAAACTGATTTTATTATAACAGCACTGATTCCACAGGCCAAACTAAAATTTCTGGTCCTTTTTCTAAAAAGAAAAAGGCAGCATAAAAACCCTTAAAGGCAGGGATCTTCATAGTATATGAAGCAGTCATGTTTCATATCTGGGTACGGTGCACCCATGTTACAGCAGTGAGATGCCATGGGAACTGGGCCTTGCGCTGTGCAATCCCACTGTTGCTGCCCTGCCTTTCAGTAAGATGAATTCAACAGATTTGAACAGATTAGTGATTAACTTTTAGCACGTGTCTTGCTTCAGTGCGCAGTGATGGTGAAGTATTCATCGTCATCCAGGGATGATTTTTTCCTGTAGCTCTTTCTGTTCTTGGTTTTTTCAGCTGATCCTTCATCTCATTGCTGTGTACAGAGCCAGCTCACTACACTCCTTTCACCTCAAGGATTGCATCACCAGTCAGCCACCTGGCTCCTAAACCAGAACCAGAACCCAAATCTGGAATCCCATCTCAGGTAATGTTTTGTTGAACCAAGGGTTCTCACTGTTCGGCTCAAGAAGGGGGATTATGTGTTTTCTTAATTCTATATAAAACAGATCATGGGGGGATTTTCCACTTGGAGAGCACATGCTGACATTATTGATATTACAATGTAATGAGATCTGAGGGTGGTGCAAGGGGGTTGAATCACAGAGAGATCTGTAGTGGGGTTTTATAACCCCCCACTCCTGCCCCCCTCAGGAGCTTAACCCTGGGTTACTGACCAGCAGGAGCTACTGGAAAGATGAGAGCTTGGTTTTTAATGCATCAGATGAACATGGAGCCTGTACAGTTCCGAGGGTGTCCCTAAGCCTATCATCCACCTCAATGCGGGTTTCGCAGTGGGGTGTGGGGGAGTAGGAAAATAGCCCCAGAATAAAAGGTGCATTCCTTCCCCTCACTGTGCCAATGGTGGCAAGTTTCCATACCTCTTCCTGCTGTATACAGGACTAAATAAGCCTCTCTGACCTTTTTAAAAATGACTGAAGGTATTATAGCAATACTGTAACAGGGAGGTCTTGTCTAAGTTCAGCTAGAAAAAAAAATCTCATGCAGGGACAGAGGATTCACAAATTGACAAGGTTAAGGTGCTGTGTTTCAAATCTCTCTCAGATTCTTACTGTAGTTTTGATCATAATCACATAAGGTTTCATACAGTCATGGTAGTATAGTATTATATATATTTCATACAGTATGGTGGAAATAGAGAAAAAAAATCCATCTTCACAGAAATATAATTTGTGTGACAAAAGACCATTTTTGTTTTCTTGTGATGAGCACCCTCTCAGTTGACAGATAGCTTTCCAGGACATACAGTTTACTGCACTAAGTAATAAATAAGAATTCAGAGACATTATCACCCATCTAAGTTAGAGAGCTTCCAATCCATACCTCAGGGATGCCATTGCAGTGGAGCATTGCGGAAACTCACCTTCAAGCACTCAGGTTACTGGTACTCTCAAGCTTTTCTACATGATGAGGAAAACCACCACACAACCTACATGAAGGTGAGTTCCCTCATCTCGGTTAATGCAACAGCTGGCTGACACTACGAAAATACTATAATTCAATGCAATTCATTCTCATAGAGCGCTTTTCTCAAAGTGACACAGAACACTGAACAAAGTGATAAGATGAACAAATTATATTGGCTATGTACTGTAGTAATACATTATCCATGCTGTTATTAAAGCTGTAATTATGCCTGCTGGCCATGGAGGAAAGTAACAAAAACACTTCCAACTGAAAGTCAAGGGAGAGAAAACCTCTAGTGCCAGTGCCTTTCCCTCCTCCTGGGCATTCTAGATTAAAAAAGACTTTTAATTCAATTTACAACTAGTAATTACATTGCAGATAAGTGTTAACTTGATGTCCCAGTTCATACAGTTACATACTGTCCGTCATGGCAAGCAGTCATCAGCTTCAGTCAGCATGAGGTGTTGGACAGCCGGCTGGCCTCCTCAGGTTTTATCATAGGGAAAGAATGCTTAACAAGAAAGACATTGTTAGCAAATGATGACAATGATATTAGAGAAGTTAATACAGAAGGAAAAAAGCACAGCCACTAAGGATAACACTGGTGATTCAAACGCCAGAGTGAGCATCTAAGTCTTTTGCCAGGATTTAAAGACTGAGATAAACAGGGCAAACCTGACAGTAACTGGTCGACTATTGCACAGTTTAGGTACTCTATAGCTAAAGGTGAGCCCTCCTACTGAGGTCTTATTGATCACAAGTACTTCAAGGTAACCTGCATCCAATGAACGAAGATATCGCCTTGGAATGTAAGAATCAATAATCTCACAAAGATAAGCTGGTGCAATGCAATTTACTTCCTTATAGGTCAGAAGTAGGATTTTAAAATCAACTCTAAGCATAACTGGGAGCCAATGCAGTGATTTAAGTACTGGTCTTATATGGTCGTTGTCATGGCTGCAAGGAGGCAACGGACCCAAGTGTGGTTGCACCATTTTATTTTGCTGTCGGACCAACACGGGACAGGCGAAGAGAATCGTCAACAACAGGCAGGGGTCACCAATGAGCAAACGTCTAAGCAAAGGGAGAATCCAAAGCCGCAATCCAAGAAACAAAGCAAAAGATCAGAACACCAGGAAATTGTTGGGACAGGGATATAGAGTCAGGGAACTGGAACACAGGAGATAGCACAGAAGAGCACAGGCATGGGTGAACAGATGGCTCGAAGAGGTTCTGCGATCTGGGCGGTCTGGCATCATCCTTTTTTGTTCCTTCTCCCTGATCAGCCACAGGTGTGTTGGGTCATTGCGAGGCCATGGGCATGACAGTCGTACTTCCTAGTTCTTGTAACAATTCTCACAGCAGCATTTCGTACCAACTGTAGCTTGGATAGAGTCTGGTACTGACAGCCTTATAGAAAAGCGTTACAATAGTCCAGCCTGCTTGAAACAAAAGCATGAACTAATTTCTCAGCATCTTGCCTACAGAGGAATCTCCTTAATTTAGCTATATTTCGCAAATGAAGGACACATGACCTAGTCAATGTAGCCACATGAGACACAACTGACAGGTTCCCATCCAACAAAACACTCAAGTCCCTAACACAATCTTTACTTGAAGCTTATACCATTGGTAGTAAAAATTTATGTGATTGTGCCAGGAGTTTCATTACCACAAGTGCCTCTGTTTTACTGGCATTCAGAGACAAAAAATACTCATCCATACTTTTAAATTGCTAAAGACACAACGTGATGGGTCATCAGGCCTAAACGAAACACATAGCTGTGTGTCATCAGTATATGAGCGGAAACTTCCGTTATGTTTGCGAATAATATCACCCCATGGTAGCATAAAGAGTGAGAACAACAACAGACCCAACACAGAACCCTGAGGCACACCATATTGAACGATAGATGAGAATGAAGGGACACAGCCATCAGATTTGAGTACAAATTGTTTACAGTTAGTTAAATACGAATGCAACCACTGCAGAATGGTCCCCTTCCAACCAGCTTTTCAAGTCTACTGAGAAGGATGCTATGTAAATTTGTCATTAGTAGTAGAAGCAGAATTATATTTTTTATCTTGGTGTTTACCAGTTAAGTTAGTGATCACATTAAACAAAAAACAAGGATTATTCCGATTTTCATAAACTAACTTTCCATAATATTCGGATTCTAAGCAATAATCAATTCTCACAAAACACATGGAGAACACTATAGCCAGGATAATAAAATTGGGCAGAAGTTATTGGCTCCCCTTCAAATACATTTCAGTGAAGTCTTTGAAAACAGATTTGGGATTTTTTTCTTTGATTTTATTTTCTCAAGAAAGTGTCTGGGAACATGGATCTGGAGTCAAGTGTTTTCATTTTGGATCATCCAAGTTTCTAATTATTATAGTTTTTCCCTCTGGTTTCTTTATTGGAGCATCCTCATTTGCCTTTGCTTTGCAGCCCTGTGACTCCTGGATGCAGCCTTTTTTATATGCAAGAACACATACAGGAACACATTTTGCAGTTTTTGTTTTGCGGTTAGGGGGTGCGGTGGTGCAGTGGGTTGGACCGCAGTCCTGCTCTCCGGTGGGTCTGGGGTTCAAGTCCCGCTTGGGGTGCCTTGCGGCGGACTGGCGTCCCGTCCTGGGTGTGTCCCCTTCCCCCTCCGGCCTTACGCCCTGTGTTGCCGGGTAGGCTCCGGTTCCCCGTGACCCCGTAAGGGACAAGCGGTTCTGAAAATGTGTGTGTGTGTGTGTGTGTGTGTGTGTGTGTTTTGCGGTTGACTAGAGTGCAATGGTTCACTCCAAGGTTTATTGTTCATTTAGAGATATTTGCATCTCGGATGGATATTAGCCAGTAGTGACGAAAAGGCACTGCAAGCATCAACAGTGTACTTTCACATTTGACGTCTGGAAAGATGCTTCTAAAGTGAAAATTAGTGTCAGTACCATCCAAATAGATGTTGTATTTAATGTTACACAGCAGCTGTGAATCATACATGGGCAGCCCTATAAGCCCAAAAGTATTCAGGGTTTCCATTTGTGGCTGTGGTTTATAAAAATAAAATAAAATAACATTTTGCATGATTAGTAGCATCTATGCACTTCTGCCATTGCTTAAACTTTATTCTCTGCAAAGAGGAAAAATAGTGTAGTGGTACTGAACTGTGGTACTTGCTTATGGGATTATGAGGCGCATAAACATTTCTCATTATGAAATAAAGGAGCAGCTGGCTGTTTAAAGACACTGGTGTGTTTCACTGGAAGGGAATGAAATCAGCGTGGTCTTCCTCCACGTGTAGGATCTGGTTCTGTGTCAGAGGAGAGCGCTCAGGGCACCCTTCATTATCATGCATTTGTCGAGGCGCCAAAGGGAACAGCTGGGAGGAGCTCTCTCCAAAGACTCAGCAGACGGACAAGATCAGCCCACGGTCATCCACTCACACCCCACCTTTCACCGTCCTCGTCTCTGCTTCTGAAAGTTATACCCAAGCTTCTGGGTCCTTCCTGGTGTTACCTAACCCCCCATAACACACTGAAACCCCCTGTAACACAATTAGAAACGCTTTTTTGTAGTCTGTAAAACGTTCACCTTTTCCCCCCGAAGGAACTACACGTTTTCCATGCTAATGCATCCCTGTGTTTAATATGGGTTGTTAAACTTTTTTCCCCTTACTTCTTTTCCTCCCCCTGTCCTTCCTGCTGCAGGGGTATCAGCTAACACCTGACATCACGCTTGCGGGCCAGCAACAGGAAACGGGCAGGGTCATGTGGTGGGGGCTTCGTAAAGCTCGTCTGGCGTGACCCACCGGAGGCACTGAGACAAAACAGACCTGTGAGGAGAGAAGAACACCATGGCGTCACCCCCACCAGGGGGGAGTGCGTCACATTATGGTTGAATGACATGCTGGGGAAGTGGGAAGAGCTGTCTGGAAAACATTGCTGGTGCTCTTCAGCAAAGTACAGCTCCTTATGTACCCTCCCCTACCGCCAACCCCTACCGCCCAGGTCCTCATTTACCCCTGGAGATCCGAAAAGAGGCTATAACACCATCTCTAATGAGAGACTCCTTCTGCCAACAGCACCACAGCTTTTTTTTTTTGCACTCCAAGGCCCCCATATAAGCATCTCACAGCAGACCATGACTCTCTCTCGGGGATCCTTCGTGCGGGGAGCACATCAGGGAATCACCTTCAGGTCTCCTCACCTCTCCTACCACTACTTCTGCAAGTGAGGCATCAGTGAGTCAGAGGCATCCCAGGCTGCGCCATTGCGACACGTGGTTCAGTTTTGCTCTAAATAACTTCCCGCAGAGGCAGACCTCCCCAAAAAGAGTATGTTCAAATGTTAGTTCACAAAAACTGCCCCTGGCGACAAAACACGGCCGGCTACAGGTGCAACTATTTCTCTAGTCGTTGTTCAGTGCTAGTGGAAATAATGCATACATGGAATATATCTTTTTGTAGACTATTTTACCTGCCGTATTTCTATTTATCGAAATTTTAAATAAAAAAAACTTCATATTTTTTTTCGAGAATCACAGTACCATTTTTCTAATTTTCTACCCAGGGTGTGGTGGCACAGCAGGTTTGGCCAGGTCCTGCTCTCTGGTGAGTCTGGGGTTCGAGTCCTGCAGGGGGTACCTTGTGAGGGACTGGTATCCCGTCCAGGGTGTGTCCCTGTATGCCCTCTGTTGCCAGGTTAGGCTCCAGCTTGCCGCAACCCCAGTTGGGATGAGTGGCTTGTGTGTATGTTTTTACTCATGGTTTTCCACTTTAAAGTGATATCAAGTACTATCACATCTGATTCCAAAGTATCTTCTATTAAATGTATTGTCATTTATGTACCATTTCTCACCTGTTAGGGATTCTGCACTTGTATTCTGAAATATAGTGAGGACACTTATTACTGTATTTCTTTGAAAAGTATTAAGAGACTTAGAAGACAATGCCAGTGTTCTTTCCCCACACTCAGTATGGGATTTGTATGCTGTTCCTGTGAGAATATATAGTCATTTCGGTTTGATCCCCACTTGCCCCTCATAGAACACCACTACTGGAGAGGTGCAGCTGCATTTAGGGTTTACCCTGAACCGAAGTAAAAATGTAATCATAAATAAGTCAAAGTATTTATTTGTTTTTTTCATTTCTGATTCTTAATGTAAATGTAAATGTAATGTGATACACTCTATTTGCTCCTCTGAAGTTCACAAAATATATGAGATCGGTTTATATTAAAATATCAGCAACTATTTCTGTATGCTGTTGTTTTCATTGTCAGCACATTTAGTGCAAGAAGGCTGATGAACCAATGGCATTTGGTAGCTTTTCTGGTTTCCAGTCCTCTCATAGCATAGGCTTTATAATGCCATTCATTACATAATTTTATACTTAGGCATGTCTTGCATGTAACATATTTTATAACCATCAAAGATGGCGAGAATGATAATTAAACCTGTGTCTTGTGAGAGAAAAAGTGAACTGGTTCTGTAAATTTCTGGAAGTTACGTTGTATGTTTATGGTGTTTCTCTTTCTTGTATCCGAAACCCTGAATTTGGGTATGTGTGGTGAATTCACAAAACTCTTCAGGAGGCCAAGTTTTCTGTATCATATGGTTATACACAAAATAGTTCTGTACCTCACGGTTCTGTACTGCACAGATCTACACAACATAGTTCTGTACCATATACTTCTACTGCATGGTTCTATAACACATGGTTCACAGCCCAGTTCAAAGGCACACTTCCGTTTGCTTGCCTCTTTATCCTGGTAAAACAGTAATTACCCCAGGAGGTCACAGGGGGCAGGCAGCTCACATTCCCCTGGTGTCAGAAACAATACCACACTGCTGCTGGAAAACATTACCGCGTTCTCACTCTTAGAACCCTGTACTGCTCCATCGCAATACCCAGACATGATATATTAACATCGGATTATTGTGTGTATTTTATGAATGTACATTATGTTCTCACCAGCTTGCCATGGGTAATATGATTTAAGTACATAACTGCTGATTATGACAACTCGCAATATAATGATGCAATTATTGTAAACCCTCAGATTACTTATTTAGAGACTAGTTAGCTACAATGACATATGCTGCTTTGAAGTTATATTAAAAAATGAACTGTCATAAATTTATTGTTACCTCAAATTTTCTATATGCTCTTTTGTCTTCAGGGATGTCATATTTATTTAGAATATTTTTGATCTTCCACTAGCTGTCTCCATAGAAAGTAAACCCACAATAGAAGATCCAGACCATTTTGATTTAAATAGAATGGACATAACTGTCATTCGGTTACAGCAAAGAACTGAGGCACATTGGGAAATTAGAACCATTTGTGCCCCGTATGTTTGTAGAGTGCCTGTGAAGTCCAGTTTGAGATGTTTGGCCACGTTCAGTGAAGCTGAACTTCAAGCTGAGCTGAGCGATTTGACAGCGATCATTGGAGGGTCAAGGGCATACTGAGGTCAGTACCCAAGAAGAGTGGTGCACAACAAGAACATAGAGTAGCAAGACTTTGGGCTCCACTTCTCAGAGCACAGGGAACAGTGCAGATTTAGATGGATTTACAGCAGGATGGATTTGATTCTTCAGACAGCTTACAGGTGAAGAGATTTTCACTTTACTTCACTTAGTCTACAGAGAAACAAGGAATGGGGATCGACACAATGGGAGCATGCAGAGCTCAGTCTCCTTTGGCCTGAGAGCAGAACAGTGGCATGATAACAGAGGTGTCCAGTGTAAGACAGACAGGAAGTCCAAGACATTAATTACACTCAGGAAGCATGTTGGGAAAAGACACGTCCAAAATGCTCCCAAGGGACTGGCCCCTGGACAGAATCTGCCACAATGTGAAATTGTCCAAAAAACTCTTGAGCATGCAGTTAATTGCAGGCAGCTCTGTGTCTTAGCCTGGGGGCAATTTTGCTGTGTCCCCTCACCACAGACAGTAAAATTGGACTTGGGAGTAAAAATTCTCCAAATGCAAACACATAACTCCCACAGATTTGTATGAAAGGGCAGGTCACCATGTCTATATGACTCTTTGGATATTTTCTACTATTGAGAGATGCTGCTGGAGTCAAACAGACTGAATATGAAATTGTCTTCAAGTGGCACTGGTCTTGCAGGGAGGGTAGGTGAAATATTTCTGGTTAAATTGCATACAAACATCCTTGGCTTTTGGATAGAGGTGCTGATAAGTTTCTCCCCTAGCAAAGAAAAGTCAATACTGGTTCTCTGAGCTCCTTCCAAATGTCTCTCTGTTCCTGTTCCTTTCGTCTTGACCTTGAGGTCTTAGCTGTAATTTGAGGTGGTCTGGTTATATCTGACTCCTCTTCGGTCTATGACTCTTTTGATCAAAAGCAGTCAGAGCCCCAAAAAGGACATCACTGTGTCCTCCATCCACAGCGATAATATCAGTTTTATATCCCCACCATACACACATTATGTAGGCAATAATCAGCACACATCCTTATTTATTTATTAATTTATTAATACTACTAGTGTTGCTGGGAAAATGGGGAAAAGGAATTGGATGCTTTTGAAACTCAATGCCCCTATCTTTCTCATCAAAGAACGAAATGGTTTCATAGCTTTGCATTCCTGCTTTGTAAATTTATTTTCTGTTTTGTAAATGATTAACAGTTTGCAAAAGGGATACGGATGAAAAAATTTGATTTGTGTGATGGTAAAAAAAGAGCTGAAAAAATCTTTTCCTCTGACTTTTGTGAACTCTCTTTTTGTGTTCATGGTTCTAATGTGACTGTCAAAACATGATATTAGGGGCTTTGAGTTTAATATATGCCCAGTGCTTGGAGGAATGCTTAGCTGAATTTATTTTCAAGATTTATCAAAAGCCTTCCACTGGAAAAATCTTTTATTAATGCCAGCATTGCACCAATAGTTGTAATTCATTGTATTTGTCACGCCCACGACCGACCATACCCCAATCACAATCAGCAGGGCAGGCTATAAAGGCTGCCACTCTACTGCACTCGGGTCACGGAATCTTGTATGAGACAACCATCCTACCTGCATGCCTTGCCTTGCCTTGCCTTGCCTGCCAAGGTTTCAATCTCTGCCTTGCCTCGCCTAGTCTTGCCCTGCCCACCAAGGTTTCACCCTTTGTCTTGTCTCACTGACCATGACTTTGGATCCTTACTACTGTCCTGTTCACCGATCAACTGACCATTTGCCTGTCCCTGACCACAAGTACCTGTCTGATCCTTCTGTTCAGAATAAAATATCCTGCACTTGGGTCCAGCATCCTCCACATCCTTTGTTCCCCATGACAGAAGATTCCACCTCGTCCATGAACCCAGCAGAGATCGAATGTCTTTGGCATGCCATCTCCACACAAGGAGCACTCCTCGACTCCCACAAGCAGACCCTCCAACAGATGGCAGAGACCAAGCAAGAATTACTGAGCATTCTCCAACAGGATCTCAGAACTGAGGAAGCCAGAGCAGCTGCCACCGCCTCATCAAAAGTCACCGCTGCGACGGACCCCCGACTCACCACGCCCCAGAGGTATGATGGCGACTCAGAGAAATGCCAGGGGTTTCTCCTACAATGCAAGCTGGTCTTTTCCAGCCTGCCGCACATCTACCAAACTAACAACTGCCAAGTTACCTACATTGTATCCTTGTTGATGGAACTAGGCTTGGAATGGGTCACTGCGATTTGGAGGCAGCTCTCCACCTTTACGTATGCAAACTTCAAAAAACAATTTTAGGCTGTCTTCAACTACCTTGTGTCCGGTAAGACTGGTGGTCATCGCCTGCTGACCCTCCAGTAGGGGGACCAGTCCGTGTCTGCATACGCCCTCCAATTTCACACCCTGGCAGCAGAGACACAGTGAAATGATGCTGCACAGTTGGCATGCTTCCAGCAAGGTCTAAAATCCCGCATCCGAGCCAAGCTAGTGCACCGGGGGAGATTGGATGCTAGACCAGCTAATTGATAACACCATTCTGATCAACAACTTAGCGTGGGAACCTATGTGGCACTCCTCGCAGGCATCTCCCTTGTCCGGACCTCTGGTTGAGCCCCCTGAACCCATGCGCTTAGGCAGAGAGCATCTGGCCCCCAAAAAAATGATGATGCTGGGTCCAGGAGAGGCCTTGCCTCTACTGTGGGAGTCCGGACCATTTTCTGGCCACCTGTCCCAAATGGCCATCCCCTGGAGCCACTTGTCAGAAGCCAGAGGTAGTTGTCCTCCTCCAGTCCACCTCGCAACTCCAGGTTCCCATTATCATATCTTGGGGGGCAACCCAGTTGTCAGCTCAGGTGTTTGTAGATTCTGGGGCTGCTAGCAGTTTTATGGATGTTGCATTCGCCAAGGCACAGGGAATCCCCACCCACAGTGGTAACATTACGTTACAAGTAAACACACTGGATGGGCAGCCACTAAGAACAGGTGTAATGGAATCCCGAACAGAGCCATTGTGGCTCCAGGTCGGGGCTTGCTATGAGGAAGACCTCTTCTTCTTCTTCATCAAATCGTTGGATAACCCTATCATTCTGGGGTATACCTGGTTGGCCAAACACGACCCTGTGTTTTCCTGGAGCACCAGGGATCTCGTGTTTTATGGTTTCCAGTGTGCTCCTTCCTGTCTGTCACTTCCATGTCAAGCCACATCCATAGAAAGCCCAGATGCATCTTAACCCCTTGAAGTGCCTGAGTTTTATCATAATCTCATAGAGGTCTTCAGTAAGGCCAGGGCATCCACCCTGCCTCCACACCAACCGTGGAATTGCACTATCAATCTCCTACTAGGAACCTCACTTCCTAGGGGCTGAATATATCCCCTGTCTTTTCTCAAGCAAAAAACTATGGAGTATTATGTGTCTGAGGTTTTGGCATCTGTTATTATTAGGCCCTCAACCTCTTCTGCCTCTGTGGGCTCCTTTTATTGGTAAGAAGGACGGGGGTTATGTCCTTGCATTAGTTATAGGGGACACAATCAAATCACGGTAAATTACTTGCATCCCTTGTCCTTCATCATTGCGGCACTTGAGCAAGTACACAGTGCTAAGATATTTACCAAACTAGATCTGCAGAGCGCTTCCATTTTGGTTCAAATTAGAAAAGGAAATGAATGGAAAATCGTGTTTAGCAAACTTCACCGGTGTTCCAGGCCTTCGTGAATCATGTATAGGGGATCTTGTGAATAAGTACATTCTGGTATATCTGGAAGATGTATTGATTTTTTTGTAACTTCCTGGAGGAGCATGTGAGACATGTGTGCAGGTTCCTGCCAAGGTTGCAAGACAACAACCTTTCTGTAAAAGGAGAGAAATGTCTCCTTCACCTGGACTGAATCTCCTTCCTGGGTTTTATCCTAAGTCCTGAAAGGGTAATAAGGGACCCAAAGAAGGTCCAAGTGGTACTTGAATGGTACTTCACCCACCTCGATGAAAGCACTCCAGCGCTTCCTGTGATTCACCAATGTCTACCGCTGATTCATTCGAGAGTTCAGCACCATAGCGGCTCGCCTTACCTCCTTGTTTTGTGGGAAGGGAACCTGGCTCACGTAGTCCCCCAAGGCCCTGGACGCCATCCGGAAGCTCAAGGAGTGGTTTACCGTGGTCCCAGTGCTCCAACACCCCAATCCAACCCTTCTCTTTGTAGTAGCGGTTGATACCTCGGTAGTCGGGGAGAGGAGCTGTCTTTTCGCAGAGACAGGGAACTCCCCTAAACTCTACCCCTATGCTTACTTTTCACATAAGCTGTCACCTGCAGAGAAGAATTATGATATTGGGAACCAGGAACTGCTAGCCATTAAGATAGCCTTACAGGAAAGGAGACACTGGCTAGAGGGGACAGCCTGTAGACTAAATCCCCAACAAACAAGGCGGGCGCTGTTCTTCACCCGCTTCAGATTCATGGTGTTGTATAGACCTGGGTCAAAGAACATTAAAGCAGATGCTCTCTCCCAGGTATATGACAGTATCTACCTCCCCAGAACCGATCTTACCTGCTTCTTGTTTCGTCGTGCCAGTGCAGTGGCAGTTTCTACAGGATCTCAAGGAAGCCCAAGAGGAGGAACCAGGGCTTCCGGAACAACCAGAAGGGAAGGACTACATCCCAGCGCAGCTGAGGGCCTCCCTGCTCCACTGGGTACACGATTCCCCGGCTGCAGGACATCCAGGCTACCTCAAAACCCTCTCCATGCTCCAGCAAGGTACTGGTAGCCCTCTGTCCATGACAATGTCCAGGAGTACGTTGAGGTGTGCAAAGTTTGTGCTCAGACAAAGACATCGAGACAAATGCTTGCCAGCTTGTTGGAGCCCCTTCCGGTACCTTCCCAGCCGTGGTCCCATGTAGTGATTGATTTTCTTACAAACCTCCCCCCATCTGGAGGTAACACCATTGTCTGGTGGTCATCGACCAGTTTCCCAAGGCCTGCCGCCTGATCACCATGACTCAACTTCCCTCAGCCTTGGAGATGGCGGAGCAACTATTTCACAAAGTCTTTCACCTATACGGTCGACCAGATGACATTGTCTCAGACCGGGGGCCCCAGGACACATCACGAGTCTGGTGGGCATTCTGGCAAAAAATGCAAGTGTCTGTCAGTCTTACCTTGGGTTACCATCCCAAGGCGAATGGGCAGGTAGAAACACCTGAATCAAGACCTGGGCCGTTTCCTGCGCAGCTATTATAGCCAGAAGCAGAACCAATGGTCACGCTTCCTGATCTGGGCTGAATACACCCACAATACACTAATGCACTCGTTCACATGACTGTCCCCTTTTCAATGTATTTTAGGGTACCAACCTCCCCTGTTTTCCTGGCATCCTGGTCCCAGCAAGGTGCCTGCAGTGGACGCCTGGTTCCAGAACAGTGAAGGAGTCTGACGAGAGGTCCAGCAGCATCTACGCTGGAACACCCAGAAGATCAAACAACAGGCAGACAAGCAACATCGTAGCCTGCTCTTCCAGCCTGGGCAGAGGGTCTGGCTGTCAGCACGGTTCAACTGAAAGTCCCCTCCAAGAAACTCAGTCCACAATACATAGGACCCTTTAGGATCATCTGACGGATCACACTGGTCACGTATAGGTTGCAACTTCCCCGTGTCTCTGCATCTGTCCAACGTTTCATGTATGTCTGCTGAAACTTTATGATACATCGCTTCTTCATGCATCTCCAGGCTCAGTGCCACCCCCTCCGTTGGAGGTGGATGGGAGTCCGGCTTACACGGTTCGTTCCCTCATTGACTCCCAGAGACAGTGCAGGGGCCTGTACTACCTGGTGGACTCGTAGGGATATGGGCTAGAGAAGCACAGCTGGGTCCCAGCACAGGATATCCTGGCCCCTCACTGATCTCGGACTTTCAGTGGGATCACCCAGATCAGCCGGCGCCTCGTCCCTGTGGTCATCCCACGACCACACCTAAAAAACAAGCACCTGGTCGTGTGGGTGTATGTACAAATATGTCATATGTGTGCACATATATACACTGTACATTGTCTGCTGCTGCAACCAAACTGAATTTCCAGGTGGCAGTAACAACTTTTCCTTTAAATGAACACAGTCAGTGAACAAGTTTATATTTACCTGTCGCTTTTCTGCATAGCAACTTACAAATATTTACCCATTGATACAGCTGGATGATCTTTTACCAAAGCTATTCTAGGGTAAGCAACCTGCATAAGGGCACTACAGAAGGAGGCAAGATTCAAACCTGCAACCTCTGGAGCCAAAGGCAGCAGTTCTGGCTATGACACTGCCAACTGTCTCATTTACATGGTGTCGCACAACACCTGAGCTGTGTGACTAGACATGGGTTCAGTCCCAGCACAGAATGTGTTTTAGATGAGCTGGTGAATCTAAACTACCGTTATGTTGTCTGTGTGTGCATGTGTGTGTGTCTGTGTTTCACTGTTTCACTCTATAGGTGGGTGAATGATTGCTGGAAATCATCTATCTAGCTAGTACTGTAAATGAACATGGATAAAGGTGTCAGCTAAATACTACATAACAATCATTGTACATTCCTTTGCAATTAAATTAATCTCCTTGTAGTCAAATTCTCCAAATTCGAATAGGGCCATTTCAGGCAAAACAGCCAGCTTATACAATTTGCTAAGACTAGTTTTTTCATAAATAAATTTTATCTGAAAGAATTTTGTGATACCATTTATTCTGTGCGAAATGTTTATGAATGAAATTAAACTTTTGTCTCATAGCACTGACCTTTTTAAAACTTAGCCATATAAAGTTAGTATGCATCTGTATCTACCCACACTCCACATTTTGCTTCTTGAGAAAAGTGCAAGTGAGCCAACATCATAGCATTTTGATATTTTTTGAAATAGCAGCATTCAAATTCAATAGGCATTTGTCTAAAAGAAGGCTAATTTGTCTACAAATGCCATGAAAATAAATAAACATGAAAGTTACTAATAGTGCTGCAGCAAGCTAAAACTTTCTAAGGGCTCACAACAAAGTGATTTCTGCAGCTTCAAGCAGCAAACTTGATTTTGTTTTCTTTGCCAGCTGAAGGTGGGGAAACATTCTTGTTGGCTGTGGGGCCACCTGGGGGTGGTGGACAGGGTGTCCCATAGCGTGGTGATAATGGATTAAACACAAGGTGTACGGGTATGATCTTTGAGACCAACGGTAGGACGCTTGCTGGGACTGACCTTCCATTTCCCCCAATAAATTCGGGTGAGGTACTGCAGCCCAGGGCTTCAAAGGTGCTCGGCAGGAGCCCGCTGGCCGAAGGTCAGGGAATGCCATGCAGGGTACCCAGCTGGGAGGCAGAAACCTGGCTGCTACTGTTAACATTTGTCAACGTGCCCGTCGCTGAGGAAAGGACAGCTGGCGACCCCCCTTTGGGTGTGGCACGGACAGACAGAAGTATAGGTGGAGAATCTGTGCCTTGGGCGCTGAGCTGCCTTCATGTGTACGACCTTTGACCTGACGCACCTGGGGAGGCCTGGGTCAATTTTCAGCACTTGGCAGCATGAGTCCAGGTCTGACCTGAAACCAAAGACCAGTAATGGCTAAAGTCCACATCAGCCCCTCCATAAAAGTCTGTAAGCCCTCTCTTCAAGTCAGATGATGTAACATCCCAGCTTGGGTGAGATATGAAGAACCAAAGCCTTTGAAGAGAGAATCAGTTAACAGCAGATCCAAATGGGCTCTACCTTTAAAGAATACATCAGGCTTCATTGTTCTCAGTTTGGAATCACACCTAAATCTCTGGAACAGTGAAATCTCTGATAGAGCTCCAGGGAAACTTCTTTCAGCTCACTTCATCATGTTATTCAGTCAAATTCTGTACCCTGAACTTATTTTATTTGGCTTAAATCAACACACATCTGTAATCTGGTTCCTGACATAGACTGCTTAGCTGTATGACTGCATTTACAAAAATGTGACAAAGGCAAAATTATATCAAAACCAAAAGAGAAAATTTTAATCTAATTTAGCACAACAGTAAGAGGAATTGAAGGATGGATTCAAATTTCCCAGCAAAGTCAAAAAAAAGCATTCCGTGCCTTAATATAAAATGTTTGGGAACAAAACACAATCACTGTTAGCTCTTCTAAGCTTCATGCTGCATTTTTCTGGGAATAGCACAATCTTTGCTCATGAAAGGTATTAAGTTGTAGTAAGTAGTAATAGTTGTAAGTTGTACAATATACTCTAAGTCTGCATTTCTCATATGGTGGATGCCATATGAACTACTGAACACGGAGAAATTATGTGCTGTTCTTTAAATTTCTGTTACTAAAATTTCTGGGCAGGATCAACGTAAAGAGAGGACTCTTTTCAGAGGTATTTATCCTCAACACTGAGTCTTGTGTACTGCAGCCTGCAAAGAAATGATATCATTCCGGGTGAGGAACTGCATTTTCTTCAACTTCATGAGCATGTAGTGATCGCCATTCCTTTCAGTGCAATGATTTATGGGAGATAATTTAAACCATACCAAAAGTATCCAGTAGGATTTCTAATGACAACACATAGCTTCTTGCACAATTTAGGAACACAACATGTTAGAATGAGTAAAGCAGGGCGCATCAACCACAGCACCCTCTGGTAACTGAGAACTTTGGCTCTCGGAGACCTAATTTCTCTGACTCCTATCAGACGGATTACTCAAAAATTACTGGTGGGATGAAGGTGTGAGGGTGTGCCCTTGGTGCTTAGCGTTCAGCAGCAGTGAAATCACAGCCAACAGCCATTGAGTAGAAATGTTTGCTGGAACGTTCCCCGTGTTTTCACAAGCTGGCTGCTCTGCTCATTAGAGGCGCACCAACATCTGGGGATGGATCTGGAGGTCGATGTCCCTCCAACTTCCGTCCCATTCTTCAACCCTCATCTCTCTTGGACTTCTTTGCTCTGTAGCCTCCATCCTGGCAGTACTTGTTGGGCCATATATGCAAATAATTTGGTGTCACCTTAAGCAGGGAAAAATGACACCAAATTATTTATCAAAACCAGAATGGAGTTTGGCACCATCCAACAGCATCAGTGTGGGGGGTGGTGAAAGCAGAGCCAAATCAAACTGAACGGGATTTTTGCGGTATCCCAGTTTTCCTGCTTTGTTTTGTGCTTGACTTGGGATGAATAAAAAAGTAAAAAGGTAGGGTGGTGCATTTCTTCAGTGTGTTACAGAGATTGCATGGATGCAGCTTCACTGTGCACCTTTACTATTCTGCTTTAATCTGCACAGCTACATGGGCAAAATGGGAATACCCTCTGATGTTTGGTTCTTTTGCTCTGTGTAACTGAACTGGTTCATACAGCAAAATGTCAGTTAATGCATTTTGTCACTGTAGTTTTTCTGGAAGCAATAATGATATGTAGCAAGATGCTCAAGTATGATGAAATGTTCATACTTCTGGGCAATAAAATTCCTTTTTTAAATATCATTACAACCCGCTAAAAAAGTTTTTACTTACTCTTAGATTTTCATCATACATTCTGAAGTATGTTGTACCTTAGCCTGTCTGGAAACTAGAAAAAACCTAGAGATCTCCATTATGCCAAATGAGTTTTAAGAATTGATATTATTTCATTTGAATTACTCTATATAATGAAATAAATATATAATTAGCAGTACACTGCATATTTTATTAATATGGTGAAAACACTTGATTTGAAGCATCATTGTAACTGAGTAATAATGATGGATCTGACCGAAGCAGATTAGAAGGTTCAAAAAATAAGTTAGTATGGAGTTTTTGCCTTGTAGGTAAGAAAAATGTATCTGTTCTTATAACTAACTTCAGGGATATTTGTTACAAAAAATTAATACATTTCTGCTGAAACACTGTACAAAAATTTTATAGAAAGTCATTTTGATGTTTCCCTCGATGATGATGTCACCTGGTGCAGTCCACACCTCCCCCACCCACCTAGTGATACCACTGACTGTATAGCAAAAAGCAGCATTGCTTAGATCTAAATCACATGTTGGAACATATCACTGCAGTTGTATCATTTCTAATCAATTCTGGGCTGTAAACATCTCCTTAGAGTCATGGCCACATCACCACCTCAATCTGTATTATATTTCAGTGACGTTGCAGTTAATTCTTTAGACGTATGTTAAGAATATTTCATGTAAATAATTGGTTAGGTGGAGTAAATAAATTTTTCTAAAGTAAACACATCAAATGTGAGCAGGATAAAATCGATGTATGCTCAACAGCCTCCCAGTAGGCAATATGTTGCAGTTTCAGTCACCCTTATTATCAGCTGTCTGTGCTTTGGGGCACACACAAACTTTAACTATCTGCAAAGTGTCTTCAGTTTCTGCCACTCAGAGTGCAGCGTTCCAGGGTTCAACAACATAGCTTAAGAGTAGGTATGAGCCCTCTAGTGAAAGTACACCAAGCATTTGCTCAAACATTCAAGTCTAATACTTCCATCTCCTGAAATGCATACTTTACATAAATAAATGGTTCTGTAGGAAATCAAAAATGAACACATGAAATGTGAATTTAAAAATAATATCAAGTACATTTTCTTTCTTAGCCAACAAACAACCATCTAATTCAATAGAGTTGCTGCCCAAGATCTGGTAGTTTTGAATGATTCTGTAACTCTCACAATGAGCAGGGTTCATGAAAATATGGAATCCATTTTGTTTCCGATACCTAGGACTGCCTTACAGCTGTATCAGCTATTCCAGTATTCTGCTCTGCTGCTGTCTTGGGTTGGGCACAGGTGACCCTGGTGTTTTTGGTATCTGCTGCTGGTTCCATGCCTGTCCCGCGGTCATTAAGTAACCTTTGATAGAGGATAGCAGTGAGAGCAGCCTGTCTGCCTTGCCACTAACCCACCTCCTCGCTGTCCCCAACAGCTGTTCATACCCAAAAACTTTGTGGCATTACAGTAGGGATCCATCACCTTATGCCCACTCCAGAGGCACTGCTCTGGAACAAGTGGAATGAAGACCAGTGTTAGTGACAATAAAAATCCCTGCAGGGAAGAAGACCAATAAGTCCCTTTGAGGTGAGATGACCAGTGCTTCTGAGACCAACATTCAACACTTTAGGCCTCTTTTAAGAATAAAGACATGTTCCCCTTGCCCCAGTGACCATTGTTTTCCGTGAGAAAGAAGAGTCATCACAGATTTATTAGGATCCTCAAAATGTGGAAGGCACATGGTGGGGAGAGATGTTTCCCTGATTAAACAATTGTAATGTACTTCCTATGGCCTCACATGCCTTCCTGAAGAGTGCAGCAGATTACACTTAAAGTCTCTCTTTGAAGTGTCAGAATGATTTCCTAAGCACGGGCTGTGATGTGTGACCTTATATTAGACCTCTAATTTCCCAACACACACACACACACACACACTCACACCAAAAGCCATACACAATTTCATGCAACAGCTTGCATTGTATAATTTACTTTAACGTAATTGTATTTACCAGCTTTATCTCTCCAGGTTTGTTTCTTCTCTCAAGCTGATGTGCTCCTCATGCACGTGTGGTCTTGGTGCAAAGTTGGGACCTGAGAGCAACAGCTTGGCTTTTCCGGGGCACTTCATACTTCAAGTCAGATAAAAGTTTAATTTTTAAAGCCAGTTCTTTCAGCATGTCTCAGAGCTGGAAAATAGGGAAGTGTATTGTCCAGATGGGGGAGTTTGGGGGCATACACAGGTTGTCATCATGCTGGCCTTCTTGCCCTGTAAACACTGCCACACTATGATGAATTTTGAAGCCTGGCATGTTTTGATATGTACTCTTGTCGACTTAGGTTCGTCTCAGTGGCTTAATTAGCAACAGCAGCGCGTAACCTAAACTGGTAACTGCTAACTCAAATCAGCGCTTGTGCACAGGGAGCTGCCACATTCGGAGCTGAAATGATCTAATATAAGCAATAAACAGTTATGTGCAAAGTCTGCGGGTGCAAGGAATGAATTTTACTGCATACAGTTGCCAAAAAAGAGAAAAGGAAGCAAGCTCACTTGTACGGTTTAAAAATTAAGGCTGTAGTATCTTTCCAGCACTTAGTCAGGCCTCTCTTCACTGGTTCCTCTTGCTGCAGTTAAGGATTTGCAGGGAAAAATGCCTGGCAGATGGCCTTGTGTGCTGCAGTAATAGAGTTTCTCTTGCTAAGCCACTCAGGGAGATGACATTGTAGTGTTAACTGAAGGCTGATACAGGAGAGCCCATGGAATGACGTGTGAAGTGTCGGCCGGCAGTTTCTCTTTATTTCCCACATCGTACAAAATGCGGCAGCTTCCTCTCACTAATCCAGCTCGAATGTGTACATGAAAGTGCCGTGGCGATACTTTGATCTGAAGATCTTGTTTGGTCGTTCATAAATAGCACTGAAATTGGAAACAGGAAGAGAACAGACAGAGAAAGGAAAACAAACAAACAAACGAGTGGCAAACACAATGGCAGACAAACAGAAATGACGCATCCCATAGACAGAGAGTAATAATTAGCAAATGGGATACAGAGGGAAAAGTCATGAAGGGGAACAATAAATAATGTAAATATTTGTGTGGGTTTTGCTCTGCTGAGTCTAGCTGTCACAGCAGATGAATGAATGGATGTTATTTGGTATGATTCAATATTACTAAGCATAAACACTCACTTGAAATAAAATATGACTTTAATTGATAAATATTTATGAAATACAGTATCAAAGCCCGTCTAATCACCCTGTATACATTAAAAGGGTTGCAAAAAATGGCAGGGGCCAAAGATTTATATCAAAGGTTGTTAGCTAATGGCTTGTTTTTGAATTTTGTATTTATGTTTTCCAAAATGTAGTCTCTTGAGTCAGCTATACAGTGCATCAACAAGAAAGTAAGTTTGACATCCTCTTTATATACACTGGCTGATCTCTTGGTGTGACCAAGAAAGTTTAAAACAAGATGGCGCTAGCTACGTGACCTCGGTGTGAGCCAATAGAAGGAGCCCAGTGCCTCAATCATGCTCAGAAAGTTGAAGGGAAGTCGAGTGCAGATCCTTTGGCTGCGTGCAGCAGCAACAGTAAGGCATGCTCAGGAAGATGGAGACTCGCGGTTCCACCCTGCTAAAGTTGAGCACCAGAAAATCCTAGGCCCCCATGGAGCCCAAGATGGCTCTGCTCTGCATTAGTCCCCATAAATCACCCCTCTGCTTGCTTCCCACAGCTTCACACTTGGAAAACAGATACCCAGTTGGGCGGAGAGACGGACCAAGCCACGTTAAACCTTCACTTCCACTTACGCTTCATTCAAATCAAGTGTCTGCCCTCCTCTTTGTCCACCCCAAGAGGACATGCCATTTGCCCAGGTAGAGGCTCTAACTCAGAAATAAAAGAATTTGGCAAGCAGGGGCTTTAACTACTGTTGAGTTGCTGTGGTGTGTGCAAGGCGCCAGGCCTGATTTAACCAAGGTTTCAGTTCAAAACATTATCATCAAAGCTGGACCAAATAGGATGCACACATGAGATCCTTCCAACTACCTGCCCTCTACCCCAGATTCATATTTCAGTATATACAGTTATAAGCAGATGTATAGACTCAGGATGCTGATGCTGGTTGTCCATGTGAACCGAGCAGTTTTCCTCTGTTTTATAAAATGGTTAGATCTCAGTGGAGCCAGGCCGACAGTTATGCCTCCCTTGTGCATCAGTGAGCTCTAAGGGGATTAAGTAAGGCCGTCAGACAGAAAAGGGGCAGGGGTGCGCACAGGAAATGATCTGTTCGGATAACGGCAGGAGACAGTCCACTGTGTAAAGCTGTTATACCAACCCGGGGGTCAGGAAAAAAGCCGGGTCGTTAGAGCATTGAGAGGTACAAAGAAATGGGAATGAAAAAGACAGCAAAGAACATCACATGTTCTACAAAATGTACTAAGCACGGTCAACAGAATTTTTTTTTCAACGTTAAATAGACCTCTGCCTTTGCTACTAGTGGAGGTGTCTGTTGGCTCTACCTGTTGGGCTTAGGCTAGAAGTTGAACAGTTATCAAGTTAGTGCCTTCAGGAGCTACATATGTGCAATCCTTATCCACATGGGCTCACAGGAGTGCTTGTTGAGCCATGTGTTTGAGGAAGCACACAGGCTTAGCCATAAGTCCTGCATAAAAATGGACTTTCAATGTCACTGCGCTGGATAATTAACCTTGTAAGCTAATTGAATTATGCTAAGAAGAGGTATGGTAAGCTGTACAGTTTAGCTAATAATGCAACATCAGCTAACGCTGCTCGGAAAGGGTTTTTTGCACATGGCTGATTGCAGACATAGACATATTGTAGCAAACCGTAGCAAACCAGTCTTCTGAAACAGAAAATTGTGAAGTCACCATTGAGCTATACGATGCATCTCTAAAGAATGATGAAAAGTAAACAAACACTGACTATCAAAATGAAAACATATACAGGACATCAAGAAGTACATTCCACAAGCTCTTGTTGATTGAAGTCGATAAGTTTTTCTGTGGGAATTATTGGGTGTTGCTTGGTTACTTCCTTGCCAAACCATTCCATTGCCAAATTGTGGTACCAAAATAATACTATTTAATTTCTTATGCTCTGCTGCATATTTCCTGGAAAACAACCTTCATCTTTAAACAAAGAAGCTTAATGACAACTGAAACCATGCAGTTTTTCCGTAGTAGAATGGCCACCAGAAACTTTGAATGCTCAATGTTCTGTACAGTTTACGATTTCAACAAAAGAGAAAATCAACTTAAATCTTCTGGACCAAAATGAAAAAAAAAAAAAATATCAAACCCTCCCTGCAACAGAATTTCCATGTATTTGACTGCAGGTTAATTCTCTGGCAGTAAAATGTTGAGAAAATGAAAGCAGAAACAATGTTTCTGACAGCGTTCTGAGGCAGAACCAAGAGTAACCATTTACTTGAACATCTGTCTCTTCTTACTAAGAAGTGGAGGTGTAAATTAGCAACACATCATTCTTTACCATGCTGTTCCCACATGCTTGTGGACATCTTTTCCTGCAGCTTTCCCCCTTTAAACACAGACCTGAGTTGAAACACAGCAAGGGTCGATGTGAACACAGACTATGTATTCTTACTCTCAGACGACTGGGCAGTGAAATTGTAAATAACTGTACGTAGAATCCCACTCCTTATATTATGATTCTGGATTAGAGATTTTTTCCTTTTTCTCTTCCTCCTCTTTTCTGCTGCAGTTAATCAGACTCTGCAGGGGGCTTGCATTCGCATATGCTGGGTCCTCTCTGTTTAGTCCCCCTTCCAAAAATGGAACAGAATCCTCATGTGAAAGTGCAGATTTCCTGGAGAAGTGTTCCAATGTGGGTGTGTGTGTATGTATGCACGAGTGTATGTTTGTGCAGGTCATTTCAGATGCTTCCCAGTGTTTCCCAACATACTGCATGGATGACGATGGAGGGGCTGCAGGGGCCTCCATATTAGTGCCATGTATGTGACTTAATCTGTAGAGATGGGCATTTGGGTTCACAAGAAATACCAAAAACAGGTAAGCAACAAAAAAAACTTTCTTTGAATCACTGATGAAATAAGGAACATAAATCTGCTGAGGGATTTTTTTTCATTAAATTAGTGTATGTACTTATATATGAAGGGGTGCGGTGGCGCAGTGGGTTGGCCCACTGTCCTGCTTTCAGGTGGGTCTGGGGTTCGAGTCCCGCTTGGGGTGCCTTGTGACGGACTGGCGTCTCGTCCTGGGTGTGTCCCCTCCCCCTCCGGCCTTACGCCCTGTGTTACCGGGTAGGCTCCGGTTCCCCGTGACCCCGTATGGGACAAGCGGTTCTGAAAGTGTGTGTGTGTGTGTGTGTGTGTGTGTACTTATATATGCAAACACGTGTTTGTATACAGCACCTGGGTGGAGCGAGAGGACATGGGTTCAATCACACGCTCAGTCTGTGTGGAGTCTGCATGTTTTCCCCGTGTCTGCTTGGGCTTCCTCTGGGTGCTCTGGTTTCCTCCAAAGACATGCTGTTCAGGTTCACCCATAGTGTGTGAGTGACAGAGAGAGTGTGTTCCACTGATGTATGAATGAGTGACGCAGTGTAAGTAGTGTATCTAGCAGTGTAAATCACCTTAGTGAA
Source organism: Scleropages formosus (assembly GCF_900964775.1). NCBI lineage: Eukaryota > Metazoa > Chordata > Actinopteri > Osteoglossiformes > Osteoglossidae > Scleropages > Scleropages formosus. Next base: position 16,682,697 of record NC_041809.1, read on the forward strand.
TAAGAGGTGTAGGCTGATAACACAACATAGACTTCACTGGAAGTTGCTTTGGACAAAAGTGTCTGTTAAATAAATAAATGTACATGTAAATTAATAAGGGGGGTGTGGTGCTGTAGCAGGCTTGGACAGGTCCCACTCCCTGGTGGGTCTGGGGTTCGAGTCCCACTTGGGGTGCCTTGTGATGGACTGGCGTCCCGTCCTGGGTGTGTCCCAGCCCCATGCCCTGCATTGCCGGGTTGGGCTGCAGCTCACTGCAACAATGCTTGGAGAAGAAGTTTCAGCCTGTGTGTGTGTGTAAATGTTTATAGAGTATGCATACATCTTCATAGAAATGAGGTCCAGAATCCTTGGAAATTCTATATATCAGTTTGTGTATCGATATACAGGGACGTTTTCGAACCCATATGGTGATTTAATGGTAAGACGATAATGATGGAACTTTCCAGCAAAGTGAAACAGTCATCAAAATGTGTGCATGGGCGAAACCTTGTAATCACAAAATTTTTTGTTCTTCCATCCCTACACATTCAGATTGAAAGCTCGGAAGTGAAACTCATTGGCCATAACATCTGTATTCTACAAATTGGTCAAAAACTGCTTTCCACATTGGAACATCCATCAAAGCAAACCTTTAGTTTAAACTCAGTAAAGCCTGTTTTATTAAAGTGAATGCAGAACATTGGTATTTTTCCGTTGTTACTCTGGGTGATGGAAAACATTGGCCTTTTGTTTTTATTTAAGATACTTCAGAAGCCATTAACAAGCAACACCTTTTTGGAACAGCTGGATAAATTCTCTTAAGAAACATCTGTGCAGGAGGCAATTACCCATGGTCCACTTATTTGTCACATAAAACATATTTGACTTTGATAAAGCTGAATTAGCTAATTTATTGTCCATGGTGCTTCTGTAAAGATATACCTTTCTAAACATGATCCAATTTCTTCTAAAAATGATCCAATTTCTCTATAATAAAGTACTATGTTGATAAACTGAAGTCATCCATTGAAGCCAATGCCTTATCTTAGTGTGTCTGAGATTCCAAAATAACCATGAGCTCAATTTGTTATCTAGACAGCTCTTTTGACTTGGTGCTACCTTAAACCAAAGCCAGAACCCTAATCTTTGTCATTTTTATTTCCCTTCCAAGGGCTTCAATCACTACACTCTCCTGTGCCATACAGTAGATTAGAGTACAAACCGCTCTAAACACTAAGTACTATACACTGAAGCTGTCTTCTTCTTTACTAATTTCATTAGTTTTTTCAGAAAAGTACTAAGAAATATGCATTCCTGCCTTAGAAGACTATTTGCTTGAAAGTGCACGTGTTCATTAGTGACGCCATGCTGTTGCTCACATGTCCATTGTTACTGGGCTCCACACACCTTCCACGGTGCTAGTGATAATTATGGGGCCCACATACTGCTTTGGCATGGATGCAGGAAATCCCTGCAACAAATATCCCACTGTTCTGGAATGTAGGTACCAGTATGTTCTGATCTCCTGGAGATTGGAGAACATATGAATGCCATGGAATGTTCAGTGCCACTCTCTGGCTGAGGGGTCTCCCTGCCTTGTAATAAATATACGGTGTTCATGTATAGTGTAAATGTTCATGCACCGTAACTTCATGAGCATCCTCAGATAAAGCCTTTATATGTAAATGGCATCCCATCAAATTAAACCGGTTTTTTTAACCTCAGCTCCTCATTGTGGACAGTAAAATGTTTCGTGATACACTACCACTGAGCAGCCTTCACTTGCTCCCACATGATGTCCTACAGATTTTGTCTTGTTACTTTTAACCACATCTCCTCATTTTAAGCAATGAAATTAAATATTTAGTGCAATACCTTGCCTGAAGGGGCACCACCTACTTATACATTGTGGTACCCTGATATGCTTAACCCTGCCTTGTCGTTTTGGACAGTGAGAAAATGCAGCAATGACACTGTGTTGACCAGCTGGAAGCAGCAACATTCTTGGTATTTCTGATATATACACTGGCCAGCAACTTTATTTGGTACACCTAGTTAGTATTGGATAGGACATTCTTTTGCCTGCAGAACAGCATGAATTCAGCAAAAACCTCCTAGACACATTCCACAGGGTTCTTGGTCCAGGCTAGTTTAACAGTTTCACCATTTTCTGCAGATATTTTGGTGGTACATTCATTCTGCTAACATTGTGCTTCTCCTAATCCCAAAGATGTTCTATTAGCTTGAGAAGTGGGGATTGTGCAGGCCACTGAAGTTGTAAAGGCACCAACATATTTGTAGAACCATCCTGAGATGATGTGTACTTTGAGAAATGGCACTCTATTCTGCTGCAACTATCATTTTCAGAAAGGTGAGACTTGCTATGAAGACATTCTTGAAATTTTTGGTGTTCAAAACTTTTTCAATACTTTGTTTGACCTAAAAAACCAAAATGTGTTTGAATAAAATATTCCCCACACATTACACCACCACCACTAATCTGTACTATTGACTTAAGGCAGAATGGGTCCATGGATTCAGGTTACTATTGCCAGTTTCTGACCTTGCCATCAACATGTTGAAACACAAACTGGAATTTGACAAACAGCATTGCTGGAACCATTGCAGCTGGAATCATGACAATGCCAAATCATGTATATTATTAATTGCAACATTCATACCAACAGTTACTGGACCCCTTGACCCTTATTGTATGCTCTATATATCAATTCAGAGTCATGGGATTCCCTGTCTGTGGGGGTGTGCTGTATTCGTAAATGACAGGTGCACCTAAAAATTGGAAGGCTAGCATATAAAACGCTAATTCAGTATAACACACTAGATTTTGTATATGCCCCTACTTCTTACTCTATCATTGGTTAATTCCATGTTCAGTTTGAGTTTAGATTATGGCTATTATGTGTAGACAAGACTGGATATGTAATTCTGATTTCCAGATATTTTTGCACTGTGAAGAACAATGATTTTGCTTTTATAATAGAAAATCTTTTCATTTTATTTTACTATTTCATTCAGTAGTAATACCAAAATAAGCTTTTCAGTGAAAAGGACATTGTTAAACGGAGAGCTATGTTTTGAGGCTTATAGTGGATTTCTCTCTTTTGTCTTGCCAGAAAAATTGGGAAATCTGGAGGACATATATACCAGTGATGTCACAATAAATCGCAGCTGCTTCTCAAAGCAGGCGAGGTATTCATGTAGGAATGCATTGGATTGGTGGTTCTCAGTAGGCTACCCAGTGATGGATGCAGCACTTAATAACAATCAAATTCAACAAAAGACCGGGAGGGCCCTGAAGAGGACCAATTGTTCCCATGATGCATTATGTGTCCAAGCTTCCATTTGTTTCTGTTAGCCCTGGTTAAAGGTAGGCGTGGATTGTGAGGGGGGTGGGGGAAACTGTTCTTTGCTCTTACCTCAGTACATTTGAACTGCACTTTTTCACCATGTCAGGTTTCCTAGGGTTGCTGGGTCAAAAATTGATCAACCATTCGATAAGGCAGAGGTCTGTATTATCTCTGCTTGCTGTTTATGTTAGTTCTGTAGATACAACCAGCTCCCCTCAAAATAATAGTAGTGCCAAGTTGTTTTTCTCATTCATACACTTTCATATTTATCAGAAATACTAACACAAACAAAAAATGTTGCTGTACAAAGAAAAAGAGGAAAGTAGAATGTGTTTTGTCAAGGCCTGTTAATTTGTATTATAAGTATCACTTACTTATGTGTTTATTGACTGTACCAAGACAGCCCTTTTGTGCAAGTTTTTTTTTCCAATATTGCCTTTTACTAAGAATCACAAATTATGTAATCAGAAAGTTATATATGTAAGTCATGGAGTTACTCCAAGGAAAACATCTGATAACTTTTCACTGAGATTGGCATAAGAACCAAGGATTTGATATGTGACTTCATGAACAAAGAGAACACAGATGCCACAATCTACTTCTTAGATTATTACTTAATGTTCAAGCACAGAAAAATACAGCCAAATGTCTTTATGCTTTGAGCTCTGACTTGAAACCTTTAACCCTTCAAACACATGGTTTCCTATAGCCTCAGACTGAGAGCACTTAATCACCCAGTGTCTCATAATACATGGCCAACACACACAAGGTGCTGCTTTCAAACTGCAAATCCCCCTTTTCTGCTAGATACACAGCCAAAAAAGAACAAATGTTTGTTAGCCCGAGAATTAACAAAAGCACCAATTTCACTTTTGACTGTGCCAATTCCATCTTGGCCTTCTGCTGAAAGAGAAGTAAATATTAGAACATGGTATTTGAAATAGGCAGGAAACAGGCAAGTTGCTAGAGGGGAAAAAAGATGGTGGAGCTAGTGGGACAGGAGAGGGGGTTATGCATCCAGCATGTCTTCTCTCTAGGGGTTGAAAGTTTGATGATTAAGAGTGAGAGGGATAATAGTCGTAAAGGGCCATGGAAAACATTTGCAAGTCATAACGAAAGGTCAATGAAGAATGGTTCCATATCCCTTCCCCGGGAATGCCTGGCCTTGTGGGGCAATAGAGGCACTGGGGGATCGCAGTGGTTGGCAGGATTCAGAGGAGAATGCAAAAACTGTCAGCCTGGAAGCATCTGATTTCTGTCTAGGCTTTCTTGCTCTACCACAGTCAAACTCATTCCAGCTAAAACAAGACCAGCATTTTGTCACTATAGCTTAGAACATCCAAACAGAACACGGTACGGAGAGGTGCATTTGTCATTTAAGTAACTTGCCAAGTTAATTGACCAGCCTAAAATATTTCAGATTTTTTCCATGTTGCCTTAATATGAGGAACTGTATGCAAATTGTTGCCCTACTATGAGGAACTGTATGCAAGTTTTTGGATAATATTATCTCAAAGACCAGGTCTTTCTTATTATCAGCCCCGTCTGTTATTCCAGCTACAAGGTTCCGAAGGTCAAAATAGAAAAATTATGTGAGTGAGCAGTGGAGACACAAATATCAGACCCACGAGACAAGCATGCTTTTCTGTTTGTCCGCCGGAATGTTGTAGGGCTGCTCTAGGAGAATGTATCCCTTTCATCATGTGTTTATAAACTGGGTGGTCCTCATTGTGGGAAGGACATGTGGCCGTGGTCTCGTACCTTTCCCAGCCCAATCTGGGAGGGGCTCACACCAGTGACTTCTTAGCCGTACCCTCTGGGAAAGGAGGGGAGGGGTGAGTGAAAGGATAACCTGAGGACCTGAGTGTGGCATGACAGAAACAGTCTGTCTCAGTCCATTCCGACTGGTGGGTCTGCTAGATTTGAGCAAATTTGCAGAGCTTTGCTAGAAGGCATGGAATGCAAAAAATAGGGTATGAATGATGAAAATAGGGTATCATGAATAAAACACACACACACACACACACATTGACTGAAACTACTTGTCCGAGCGGGGTTGCGGCGAGCTGGAGCCTAACCTGGCAATGCAGAGTGCAGGACTGGGGGGGCGGAGGGGACACACCCAGGACGGGATGCTGGTCCACGCAAGGAACCACAAGCGTGATTCGAACCCCAGACCGACCAGGCACAGGCTAAACCAGCTGCGCCACCGTACCCCCGTCATGAATGTTTCAGCATATAAAACTAAATAGTCTCTAAAACTGTAGACGAATTACAGTTTTATTCATGAAGTGAAAGTTGTAACTAGAGCAAAATGCTGAAAATGCTAAAATGCTGAAATTATACTGCTGAAATTATTTGAAAAATGCTAAAATTATAGTGAAATTATGAATGAAAGGTACAAGTATGAAGTTAAATTATGTGTCCTTTAGTAAGAGAAATAAAAAAAGACATAAAATCAGAAAACATTCATTCATCTAGCTGACACTTTTCTCTAAAGCAACTTACAATCAGGCAGGAAATCTTACTAGAGCAACTTGGGTTAAAGTAAGTACTTTCCACAAGCGTTCTACAGAGGTGGGTTTGAATGTGCAACAGAACTAATCACTACACTACCAGCTGTCCTAAAACCACTGAAAACATAAGAAAATGCTGAACTTAAACTTATGAATGAAAATACAAGGGACAAAATATATTTGCTCATCATATTCACCAAAGGAAAATCTAAAACGTTTTACTACAGTATATATTTAGTCAAATGAGATTTTACAGATAAAAATATATTTATTTTATAGACAAAATTAATTTAAATTGCCTATAGTGAGTGACTGTATGGCTACCTTTCAGTGATTCCAGAATAAGCTTTGGACTACTGTGACCCTGATCAGAGCAAATGGTTATTGGACATGGATGTGTGTGTGTACACACACATTGACTGAAACAGCTTGTCCTGAGCTGGGTCATAGCAAGTCAGAGCCCAACCCAGCAACACTGGGCACGAGGCTGGAGGGGAGGGGACACACCTAGGACAGAACAGCAGTCTGTAACAAAGCACCCTAAGCAGGACTCAAACCCCAGACCCACCAGAGAGCAGGCCCAGGCGAAACCCACTGCACCACCACGCCCCCCACAATGTGTGCATATTCAGTCATGAACTCATGATTAAAGAAAACCCAGTCACAACTCTAACAGTAACTCATTGTTACTACAACACATTCCGCTGATGTCAATAATATAACAACTATGTCTTTCCAAAAAGTCGTTAACTGAAATGAAGCACAGCCAGTTATGAAATTATTACACAGCTGCCTGTATTTCTGTTATGACAGCTAGCTTGTAGCACACTGTTTGAGAAAAATCAGGTCTAAGTATTCCATGTGCCAGGAATGGAGCTGCTGATCACGACACTTGAATTCCTGCTGAAAAAATACCTAGGAAACGGCATGAACATAAAACCATAAGCAATGCAAGTGCCTATGGATGAAAGCATCTTGTGAAAGCTCATTTGTACCATGGTGTTGAGAACATAGAGGCATGCTCTCCCTGGCTGTGCTTGGTTGCCTGGCAGGGTTTTCTTGAGTACCACCTCAAGGAGTTGATATACAGCAACTCTCATTTGGGTCACAGCACACACTAGCCTCAGACCTCCCTCTATCAGTATGTATTGTCCACCGATTCCTTCTGGAATCCACATTTTTCCTATTTGCATTCCCATGGCATACATGGTTTAGGACTGCATTTGCAGCTAAAGGGCAACTTTCAATAGGGTCGTGGGTGACTGATAGTGTACTGGTTAGAGCTGCTCCCTTTGGATCCAAAGGTGGCTAGTTTGAATCTCACCTCCTACTGTAGTACCCTTAAGTATTGTATTTGCCAATGAAAAATTACTCAGCTCTATAAACGGGTAGATAGTTGCACTTAGGTTAACATTGTAAGTAGCTTTAGAGAAAAGTGTCAGCTAGATGAATAAATTTCCTCTGAGGGAGCCATGTGGACAAGGCTTCTGGCTTTACTAAAGCCCTCTCCACCTCTTTATATCATATGTCAAGCATATGACTTTTGGGGCTCATTCAAGGTAATCCACGGATTTGAACTTTTGCCCTATCAAGAACCCTGGACCCTCAATCCCTTTGTGAAAAGACAGGCGTTAAACGCACTAACATGTTTTCAGGCACCCTCAGAAATCCGGGACACTATTGGACAATGTGACCGTACAGGGTTGCTGGTATGGAGTATGACAGCTCATCTATTACACATGACCCAATGTGTATTTGATGTTAATTAAAGAACTCAGAAATTAATGATTCAATCTGCTGTAAAGACTGAATTTATCCTTTCCTCTACTGAGCTGAAGTCATTCATAGGCAGATCTAATTCTGGACTTTGAGCCATTGGAAAACTCAGAATGGCTTGCTTACATTGGCTGGCATAGTTAATTAAGTCTGTGTACATCAGGCCTGAGTGTGATCAAAACATTTGGCACAATATCGTCAAATTATTTCTGCTTGTATATTAGTCTCGAAACAACATGGCACTGGGGGCCATGGGTCCGGCTGGAGGAGCTGGGAGCAGCTGGTAAAACAAAACACTAAAGGAAAGGGCTAAATTAGCAATGTAATCAAATCTCGCTCAACGCTGAAACATTAACTTTCATCACCGGTGACATAAGCCAATTGGCACACAGAGTATCTTCATAGGCACCGTCTCTGTTTAAATAGTGAGGCGGTCCTCCTCCACAATATCAATTAGTCTGCCCTAGTTCTCCAGTCGGTAATTCCTCGCTCCGTGTACCAGACTGCATTATGCCGCCTTGTCCCGATTCGCAGTGATTACACTTCCACTTGTTTACTTTTCCCAGAGTATTTAACTCTGCCGCTTTTATCCCTTCATCTCCCTGTCTCTTTTCTTGTGCTGTCTGCCAATCCCAAAGCTAGAAACTTAAGTGCATAACTTTAGCTATAACTCATCCAGATAACTCCTCCGTGAACCGCCACCTTATCGTGGTGGAGGGGTTTGAGTGCCTGAATGAGTCCAGGAGCTATGTTGTCTGGGGCTACATGCCCCTGGTAGGGTCTCCCATGGCAGACAGGTCCTGGATGACAGACGAGACAAAGCGCGGTTCAAAAACCCCTTATGAAGGAAAAAGCAAGGCGTCCGTTTACCCCGCCCGGTATGGGGTCACCGGGGCCCCACCCTGGAGCCAGGCCTGGGGGGGGGGCTCGCATGCGAGCGCCTGGTGGCCAGGTCTATGCCCACGGGGCCTGGCCGGGCTCAGCCCGAAGCCATAACGTGGAGCCGCTCTTCGGTGGGCTCACCACCTGCCGGAGAAACCGTAAGGGGCCGGTGCATTGTGAGTTGGGCGGTGGTCGGGGCCGAGTGCCCGGCCGACCCAAACCTCGGGCGCCAACTCTGGTTTTTGGGACTTGGAATGTCACCTCACTGGCGGGGAAGGAGCCTGAGCTGGTGCGGGAAGTTGAGAGATACCGTCTAGATATAGTCGGGCTCACTTCCACTCACAGCTTGGGTTCTGGAACCACTCTACTCGATCGAGGGTGGACTCTCCACTATTCTGGCGTTGCCCAAGGTGAGAGGCGGCGGGCTGGTGTGGGCTTACTAATAGCCCCCCAGTTCAGCCGCCATGTGTTGGAGTCTACCCCGGTGAATGAGAGGGTCATCTCCCTACGCCTTCGGGTCAGGGAACGGTCTCTCACTGTCGTTTGTGCTTATGCGCCTAGCGGCAGTGTAGAGTACCCGGCCTTTTTAGAGTCCCTGGGGGGCGTGCTGGAAAGCGCTCCCACTGGGGACTCTGTCGTTCTACTGGGGGACTTTAACGCCCACGTGGGCAGCGACAGTGATACCTGGAGGGGCGTGATTGGGAGGAACGGCCTCCCTGATCTGAACCCGAGCGGTGAGTTGTTATTGGATTTCTGTGCTAGTCGCGGTTTATCCATAACGAACACCATGTTCATGCATAAGGGTGTCCACCAGTGCACTTGGCACCAGGACACCCTAGGTCGGAGGTCGATGATCGACTTTGTAGTCGTTTCTTCTGACCTTCGGCCATATGTCTTGGACACTCGGGTGAAGAGAGGGGCTGAGCTGTCAACTGATCACCACCTGGTGATGAGTTGGATTCGATGGCGGGGGAAAAAGCTGGACAGACCTGGCAGGCCCAAACGCATAGTGAGGGTCTGTTGGGAACGTTTGGCGGAGGCCCCTGTCAGAGAGGTCTTCAACTCCCACCTCCGACAGAGCTTCAACCAGGTCCCGAGGGAGGTGGGGGACATTGAGTCTGAATGGACTATGTTCCGCTCCTCCATTGTCGGTGCGGCGGTTCGGAGCTGCGGCCATAAGGTCTCCGGTGCCTGTCGCGGCGGCAACCCCCGAACACGGTGGTGGACACCGGAAGTAAGGGATGCCGTCAAGCTGAAGAAGGAGTTCTATCGGGCCTGGCTGGCTCATGGGACTCCTGAAGCAGCTGACGGGTACCGACGGGCCAAACGGAGCGCGGCTCTGGCAGTCGCCGCGGCAAAAACTCGGGCTTGGGAGGAGTTCGGTGAGGCCATGGAGGAAGACTTTCGGTCGGCCTCAAAGAGATTCTGGCAAACCGTCCGGCGACTCAGAGGGGGGAAGCGGTGTTCCACGAACACTGTTTACAGTGGAAGTGGTGCGCTGCTGACCTCAGCTGAGGATGTTCTCGGGCGGTGGAAGGAGTACTTTGAGGATCTCCTCAACCCCTCCGACACGCCTTCCGTAGAGGAAGCTGAGGCTGGGGACTCGGAGGAGGACTCGTCCATTACCCTGGCTGAAGTTGCCGAGGTAGTCAAAAAACTCCTCGGTGGCAAGGCTCCGGGGGTGGATGAGATCCGCCCCGAGTTTCTCAAGTCTCTGGATGTTGTGGGGCTGTCTTGGCTGACACGCCTCTGCAGCATCGCGTGGAGTTCGGGAACGGTGCCTCTGGACTGGCAGACCGGGGTGGTGGTCCCTCTTTTTAAGAAGGGGGACCGGAGATTGTGTTCCAACTACAGGGGGATCACACTCCTTAGCCTCCCTGGGAAAGTCTATGCCAGGGTACTGGAAAGGAGAATCCGACCGATAGTCGAACCTCGGATCCAGGAGGAGCAATGCGGTTTTCGCCCTGGCCGTGGAACACTGGACCAGCTCTATACCCTCACTAGGGTGCTGGAGGGTTCGTGGGAGTTTGCCCAACCAGTCCATATGTGTTTTGTGGACCTGGAGAAGGCATTCGACCGTGTCCCTCGTGGCATCCTGTGGGGGGTACTTCGGGATTATGGGGTTCGGGGCTCGTTGCTACGGGCTGTTCGTTCCCTGTATGACCGGAGCAGGAGCTTGGTTCGCATTGCCGGCAGTAAGTCAGACTTTTTCCCGGTGCATGTTGGACTCCGCCAGGGCTGCCCTTTGTCACCGATTCTGTTCATTATCTTTATGGACAGAATTTCTAGGCGCAGTCAGGGAACGGAGGGTGTCTGCTTTGGTGGCCGCGAGATCTCGTCTCTGCTTTTTGCGGACGATGTGGTCCTGTTGGCTTCATCAAGTCAAGACTTGCAGCGTGCACTGGGGAGGTTTGCAGCCGAGTGCGAAGCGGCGGGGATGAGAATCAGCACCTCCAAATCCGAGGCCATGGTTCTCAGTCGGAAAAAGGTGGATTGCTCCCTCCGGGTTAGGGGGGAGTTGCTCCCTCAAGTGGAGGAGTTTAAGTATCTCGGGGTCTTGTTCACGAGTGAGGGAAAAATGGAGCGGCAGGTCGACAGACGGATCGGTGCGGCGTCCGCAGTAATGCGGTCATTGTACCGGTCTGTTGTGGTGAAGAGGGAGCTGAGTCGTAAGGCGAAGCTCTCAATTTACCGGTCGATCTACGTTCCTACCCTCACCTATGGTCATGAACTCTGGATCATGACCGAAAGAATGAGATCGCGGATACAAGCGGCAGAAATGAGTTTCCTCCGCAGAGTGGCTGGGCGCACCCTTAGGGATAGGGTGAGGAGCTCAGTCACCCGGGAGGAGCTCGGAGTAGAGCCGCTGCTCCTCCGCATCGAGAGGAGCCAGTTGAGGTGGCTCGGGCATCTGTTCCGGATGCCTCCTGGACGCCTCCCTGGGGAGGTGTTCCGGGCTTGTCCCACTGGGAGGAGGCCTCGGGGCAGACCCAGGACACGTTGGAGAGACTATGTCTCCCGGCTGGCCTGGGAACGCCTTGGGGTTCCCCCAGAGGAACTGGAGGAGGTGTGCGGGGAGAGGGAGGTCTGGAGTACTCTGCTCGGACTGCTGCCCCCGCGACCCGGCCCCGGATAAAAGCGGAGGAAGATGGATGGATGGATGGATGGATCATCCAGATAAGTCAAAGGATGTTGTCGACAGTATTTGGTGCACTGCCTTAAAAAAGTGCTTTTGGCTGCTTAATATTATTTACAGCGGATGAACATTCTTTTATAATAATATATAATAAGTTCTCCTGTGGTCAGTGGTTGGACTGGGATAGAATCAAGGTAATCAAAATTGTCAAACTACAATATTATTATTATGCTTATGAATGTTAAGGAAAATCTCTTCAGCAGAAGTGACAAATTAACTGTAAAAACTAAGAATATAAAAAAATTGGACTCTAAACATGATGCCATAGCATTTTTTGGAACGCTCAAAGACTGGAATAAAATTAATTCAGTCCATTTCAGGGATATCAGTGTTCAAATAATGATTTTAAGAAATGATACTGTTTCCGCTTTAAAAATAAAGTTTCCATGCACAATCTGGCTGGGCTGCATAGTATCATTTATGTAGGCTTGGCTCTCTGCAAAATCCGCCTGCGATGGGGATGCTGGATGCCTTTCGCCAACTGTTGTCCTGGCAACTTGCTACAGGAGGCATTTTAACAGCTTCAGGCTGTCCAAATGCAGAAAGTACTATTTAACTGCGCACGCTGCAAGAGTTATTTACGAACACATGGGAGGCATAGTGCATTTACAGTGCGGGTCAACACATCTCAATGCCTTTACTACTCCAGTCAGATTCTTTGTCCCCCACATTTGCAGGCAGCATCTGAACAGCACAACACACACAAAGCTGATTGCCATTATGTGCTCCGTGCTCAATCTCCATTGACATTAACCTCAGAGATTCTCACTGCTGTCCATTAAAGACTCTTTTTCCCCTCGATTACTGGGTAATTCAAGCATTCAGGAGCATTATAAACAACAGCGCTCTGAGAATTACTGCACAGGAGGCATGACTCCCACTATTTAAAAAAGAAAAAAGAAACACCGTTTGACCGCCTTAGCACAATGTAGAGGTGCCTCCTCAGCCTGGTAAAATTTTAAACCTCAGCTGAAATTCCAAGGATAAAAGCAAGAATGTGAAGGAGACCCACTCTCAGTCTTTGTTTATCCCCCTTGATTGTCTGAAACATTTCTAAACAAATATTTCAAAGATGCATTTGGATTTGGTGAAAGTATGTTATACCTGTGAAAAGAGTGAAAGATAACTGCAGTTATTGAAATAATGTGTAATTTTGTTCAGTTTAAACACATAGAGGTCACTAAAAGGTCAATCTGAAGCATCACAATAAGTTTTTAAAGCATTGCCTCTATTCATCTTCCAGTCTTGCCATTTTCTTCTTTTCTCTGTATCTTTTGGATTTTTGTTTTTATTAAAAATTTATATTTTTATCTTTGTTTGCAAAAGTCAAATTCACAAGTTTCGGCACATGAATGCAACATTAAATTCAAATTAAAGTGAAAATGACATGGAAACAACCAAAACAATTTTACTTTTCACAGCCGTATCTTTACAGCATGGTCTCGGTCCAGCCATGTTTTTATCGTCTCTCGTTTTTACTGGTTCAGTTTCAGGACTGTTTTTTAATCAGACATGTATTTACTTTTTATATTATCTTTCTCAACTCTTGTCTCTCCCTGTTCAGCAGACATGTTTTTTTTTTCCTCGGCCATAGATACTGCAGAAAACTATGATAATCAGGAAGATATTTTGGCAGAATTTCGATTTCGCAGTGATTGACTCAGCTATGGAATTTCAGGATGTGACAATTTCGATAGGGAATGTAGTAGAGCAGTAACAGAGCCTCAGCACAACTTATACGCTCTTATTTGAATATAAGTAGGACTCAAAAGATGTTCAGCATGAGGCAGTTGGTAGTGTAGTGGTTAGAGCTGTGGCATTTGGACTCAATGGTTGCAAATTTGAATCCTGCCTCCAGCTGTAGTTTATCTGAGCAAAGAACCAATGCTGAATTGCTCAGCTAAAATCACCCAGCTGTATAATGGGTAAATAATTGTAAGTACCTTAAAAGTGTAAGTTGCTTGGGAGAAAAGCATCAGCTCAATCTAACATTTACTCACACTTACAACTCTACAGTTCATCTGTTTGCGAGTCCTTTTTGGTATGCAGATAATGTTATTTATCCATGTTAAATGCTGATTCTTTTAGGAAAAAGCTAAGCAAGGAAAAACAAACATTTAAAAACAATGCATCTAATTATGCTATATATATATGTATACAGTATATATACTGTTTCTATATATATACATACATATATAAAATATTTCCTTCTGGATTATTGAGACATTGCATAAGCATGTGTTAATTTACCAAGCAATTGTGTTAAAAAAAAAAAAAAAACATTTCCATGAAAAACCAGGGTGTAACACTGATGATTACATGGTATTCTTTATTGCAGAATAAGAATGGTGTGAAATATTTCCCCAGGGTCATCCTGACAGTGCCCTGAATGGAGCTTGCAGGATTAGAATTCTAACTGCTATTGTATCAGTGGGGGACTGCTTGTGCCTCCTCACTCAACAGGAGAGCATCACTCATGTGTGGGTGGAAACGGTCCCTTTGACACACCCATCCTCACACACACACTGTGCTGGGCTCATAAAAACAAACCCCCAGGACAGCTAGAACCCAACCCCCCCCACCACCACCCAACCAACAGGCGACAGCAAAAATGTCACTGACAGAGGGCTCTTTCTTGAGTCTATCACTGAGCAGAAGACTGAACCTTGGTCTCCCATCTCCCACACAGGAGCGGTACTCTTGTTCTCTAAAACCTCACTACTCCTTTAGAGCAGCAGTAGTCGGATAATCTGACAGATAATCTCCTTCCTTATCTGGACACTGATTTTTATTTTATGAGACATCAATTCACCTTTTATGCTCCTAGAGATCAGGTGTCTAACTCTTAACTACTACCTTCAGGTAGCTCATATGAGCTCATGTTTTCTGACACTATCAGATGTGTGCTGCGAAAATGAAATTTTGGCACATGATCTACAAATGGGACACATTTTCAGTAAAATCCTCACTTCTCTGGAAAAATCTGAAGTTCAAGTCCTTTGAGGGCTTTTTCTGGAAATTGGTATGGATTACTACATTAGTCTTTTATGCTTGCATATAGTAATGGGAGAAATAATCATTTTGAATAATTGCTTAGTGCGGAATAACAAACCATAGCCTGGTAACAATTACATTAAAGAAAACATGACCTTTTGGCATCATTGTATTACCATACAATTTGTGACTATCAACTACATAGAGTTCATTGGAAGTCGCTTTGGAGAAAAGCGTCTGCTAAATAAATAAATGTAAATGTAAATGTAACTAAGAGTTTCTTAGTGGAAATACAGTCACTTCCAAGCTAAACAGGTTTGTTCTGAAGTATTTCAAATTGAGGCTTTCTCAAAACATTCCTGTCCCAGCAGGGTCACAATGGCAATTTTAATTATATAAATGTAAATTAGGCATATAAAATATACATTTGTGTGTTCATTGATATAGTTGCTTAAAATCTGAACTTAAAATTGTTATTCAGCAGGGACAATAATGTAAAGGTATAAACAAGAGAAATTGAAAACAATTTTTTGATAAACATTGGTAAAGATTCTTTAATTAGATCATAAATATTTCTTTAAATTCAGCATACAAAAGACAATATATACATCCACACAAGTGGTTTCATAATATGGTTGTCATGGGAACATCCCCCCCATGAATTCAGTCCACATACTCTAAAGTGTTAGCTTTGCACTACCTGCATTCCATATGTTCTGGGAATATTTAACAATGCAAACACACTTTATTCTCCATGCCAGTAGAAACACATAAATGCAGTTTTTTCCTTGTTTAGGTCTGGAGAGATTAACTGCACATTTAGGCCTTTAACATAAGCTATGTAAAAATCCACAACAGAAGCAGTACTGGAAGTTCCCTTTGCTTACTGGGCACCATCTTTCACTCTTTTTGTCCATAAAAGGGCACCACCAAATAATCCCACAGATAGTTCACAACTCTTCGAGTCTCACGGAATGGCTCTGCAGTGTATATTTACAGTCAAATCCATCCAAGTCTACAAAGGCGTTTCCAGCCGTATGGAAACATAAGAGGTTCCCCGCATAAAATGTCAACATCATTTTTGTAATAAACTGTAATACGCAAAAAAAGGCCTCTGATATCCGAATCTGGTGAGCGTGTGGATTTTTGCGGGTTTAAAAAAAAATCCCCAAGGACAGCGGTCTTCACGTAACCGACAGGCAGTGTCACGGTACCCCGCATTGACATTTTTAAATGGGAGGGGAAAATCTGTTGCAGGGCAGGATTTCATTAAAAAAACAACATTCAGAAAAAATAGTGCCACAAAAATAAAAAACCGTCCTTATTAAAATACGCACACTGCAGCTTAAGACAAAAGTAAGTGTCCTTGGTACATAGTGCTTTGGTTATCTGTAAGAGGAAAGGCGGGTTGGTAGTTGGTGGGGAAGGGGTGACGCGGCGCCTCATTTGCACACGTATCGCTCCACAGTCCTTTCGCACTTTTTGCACGTCACGTAACAGCACCAGTGATACTTGCAGTGGCAGCGCTCCACCAGCTTCTCGGTGTAGGGGTTGTAGCCCCGGCCACAGCACATCAGGTCACAGCTGTCGCTGCCGTTGGACGTCTTGTTGCACTGCCTATGGAAGAAGAGACAAAAAAAAAAGAAAAAACAACGCTGAGTGCTTTCAACTGGCGCTGCGGCACCATAGGGTCAGTGCCCAAGTGGGTCACGCCGGCAGTTTGCGCAGCACTGGGCTCGCGATGACAGTTTGCATCAGGACTGCGGCTATTTCAGTTTCAGCGGCGGGCTGCAGAAAAGAGTTCGATCCCCCTACTCCCCCGTTCCGATTGTGCCGCTGACGGCGGGGCTCGTCCATCAAACTCCCTACAGCAGCTACACTTGTGACCGACAGACCAAACTAAGAGCATCTGTTGAGAGCTGAGGACAGCCTTGCAGTTCGCACTGCACAATTAATGCACCGGGGGTCACAGTCTTTATTAGGCCTTCTTTTTTCCACACAAGTATGTTTTTTTTTGCAGTTATGGTGCCCTAATAGCCTTGCCGCTGAGAGAGACACTGGGAAGGTGGTTGTCGCAGCAGGGGGGCTCTTTGAAGCCTGAGGCAGACCCCTTACAAAAGGTCCCATGGAACTGGCAAGTTTGCAAAATGATCTGATGGGATATTTAGAAGGGGAAACTGAACCTTTATTTTCCTCTCCTAGTCTAAATAAATAGCAGCGCCAGGAGAAATTCAGAAAGGTTTTTCGTTGTGTGTAATTATGGCTCTTTCTAAAACCCTTAGTTGTATGATGGCATCATTTATTGTGGCACATGTTGCTTTTCAAACCACAGACAGGGTATCTTGTACTGCTTGTCTCTTGTGAAACTGACACCATCACAGTTTAACTGTTTGTTGATGAAACGGTCGCACTACACAACAATATCTCAGATATCACCGAACGATCCCGAGTTAAACATGCTTTGCAGAATTAGGCAGGATTTCAGTGAATCACATTCTTTACATTGACTGACTGTGAAGCTGGATCCCTGCAAATCTGCAGTGTCCCACATACCCTCGGATCACAGCAAAAAAATGTAATGAAAATACAGGATTCAGTCAACTTAGTGTAAGAGTCCAGTTAAGGGCTTGGGTGCTTAGAAACTCCTGGTATATATGAAAAGTTGGGAGAGCACACACAAGTTTACCGCAATAGTTATATGTCTTGTAATGTGACAGACGCACTACGGCGGGATGATGTCGATGTAGGCATCCCACTGAAACACATCTGTCAGATTAAAAGAAATATAACTATTCCTGTAAAATCACATGTGCTCCCATCTTTGTTTTAACACGACATGTAACACATTGATGCCCTGATGTAATAACCACAAAAGCAGGAGGCATTTGATTCCCCACACTGAATTTAAACGTGGCAAAACCTACATCATATGTCTTATCCACGCGTTGAAACGGACATGATGTACAGTTAAATTCAGATGACGTGCGGAATGATTTTTGGATTATTTTTCTGAGACAGCACAGCAAGAAATGACATTCAGATTAGTCAGCAATCCTTAGTGAATTCGTTCCACCAATTTTTTCCAGACTTTATATTTCACTGATGGGTATTTGGTGAAATGTTAACAAGGTTTTAACAAAGTAAAGGACACTTTTTTGAAAATATATTGCTGTTAAATTAAATCTGGGATTATATTAGCCAAAAGCAGGAGATCACAAACTGATTTCCAATTAAATGCACAATAAAAACCACAAAACTCCCAAGGATTTTGAAACATGATACTTAATGTACAACAGTGTGTTTCTTATAGGACTTCTGAACATGATTTTCCTCACAGTTTAAAGATGAAGTTCTATAGAGGCTCTGATAGCTGCAGGAGTAAAAACTGCTTTGAAGATGCAAGAACTTCAAGTCTCATATGCCAAGAGCTGGGAGAATAATCAAAATCAACTGTTTTGTTAACCGGACCTTCGATGCCTCTCAGCGCTAGCAGACACTTACCTCAGAACCAGAACCCCAAAAAATCTCTGGTATGGCAGCAGATATCGAAAGAAATTATCCAAATGATCTCGTTTTGAAACACACATCCTAATAAAACACTCTCTGTAAATTGAGTTGGTCTTTTGAACTTTGAGCTATTTCCCTTCCGTGACATATTGCCTAATTGATATCAGCTGAACACATCGAGGCCCGAGAATAATGCATTACTCAGAGCCACTGGCTGATAACCAAGCACAGCACATATAGCGCTCGGCAGAGCTGCAGAAGCCCTGTCTGACATGTGTGCAGACAATGGAGAGACAGAGCAGTCCTGGAAACAGCTGGCTTGGTCAAAGTGTTAAGCAAACAGTGCCACTTCAATGCCCTCGTCAAGTCTGATTCTGATAAGCCGCTTCCAGATTCCGATAAATACATTTGCCAGAAGGAACCTGAAGCTTCACGTGGAAGTGGTATTTCATAGTCAAAGCACGTGCAGTCTCATTTCAGCTTGACCCGCTCACCTGTCCTGAGTGCCGACTGAGCCCAGTTTGTCATTCCTGCTGCAGAAGTCGGGCGAGCTCTGCAGGTACACAAGCTCATTCTCCCTCACTGGCCGGATGTCAATGTCTTTGGGGACGAGCTGCTTACGGGTGCCCATGGGCCGATGCACCACCTTGGTGGCAGACAGGTACTTGGTCTTTAGGTCCATGGCAATGTCCTTCAGATCCTGCAAACCTCTCCAGCAGGTCCTGATGGAGCATGAACCAGACACTCCATGACACTTGCACTTCATCTCCATGGCATTCTGTAGGACCTATGGGACAGACAAAGCGGTCACAAAGGCAAATTGAATCCAAAATGCCCTGCTGCTCAATCTACAAAAAAGTGTGACATTTTTATGGCAGGTTAGGTTCTCCACTTTCCATTTCTACCACAGCTTATTACAGATATTTAGGTTCTCTTTCAGTTCAAATACTGTGAAGTGATAACATCAGTTTGTATATTTCTTTATGCACAAGACTACTAAGTTGTTTGTGTAAGACAAATGGCTGAGGGACAAAACTGAGAGCAGGGTGGTACCTGGCGGCCCACTTCGCTATTGTGCAGATGCATGAGCTTGTTAGCGTGCGAGCCAGACTTCTTCATCTTCATGGGCGCATCGGAAAACTTGGAGCCCATCACAAGGCCGTAGTGCAGGTTATCACCACAGCCCCCCCAGCGGTAGCCTGGCTCTGGGATATCGCCAGGGATGGGCCCACAGGAGCAGAGGCGCAGGTCGCCTGTAGTGCATGCTCGGGCAATTGTATGGCTGATGGCTGCTGCAGAGAGGGCGTACACAAATGCCGACTCCCTCGTGCCTGTTGGGGACAAAGCAGCAGATACCATCACGATTACGAACATGGACTTGAAACCCTCGAACGTGGTATTTACACTGCATTGTTATAGTAAAAGTATCCAGCTTTCTAATAAGAATAAGTCACTGTGGATTAAAGCATCAACTAAGCAGTGATATAAAAAATAACAACTAAAAGCACAGTGGTGAAGAGATTCATATTTGAAGGCTGCAAAACTCCTCTTGAAACAGCCACTTCCTTTGTCAAGTGTTTGCACCTTACCTGTAGGTTTCTAAGGTATAAGCAGCAAAAAAAATATGCCAGGAACCACAGGGCAAGCTCTCCTGCGGTGGGATGTTTGGGGGCAGAGTAATAAGGAGTTGCAGTCATGAGGTGTATGTGTAAAGGGAAGATGAGGGATGTACAGGAGCCACGCCTTGACTTGGAAAAGGACACAAAGACATTGCTAGATGTGGAGTGCTTGCGGCTGGAAGGGCTTTCCAAAGGTGCTCAAAGGCTCAGCAGATGGGAAGCGTCTCCTCTGGTGAGGAATTACCCACATATCTCTGCTGTCTGTCTGACAGTGAGCCAGGCCTTTGTATTGCCTTCATAACTCTCGTCAGATTCCACAAGCATGACATAGCAACTGGTCCGCCTTGTATGTGAGCTCCTGGCATATGTGTAGATAAAATAAACCTTTTTAAACTACGTGGATGAGCACCTTTGGCAAGGATCGGTTGAGACTTTGGATGTTCAAGCCACCACCTGCCACGAAGTAGAGTGTGCGTAGCACATCTCCAAGCAGTTATAAGAATTGGCTTTTCGGAGGACAATCCAACATTAACTAATACATTGATAAATTTACAAACAATAATATTTGTGTCACTGGGAGCATTCAAATGTTGAGTATCAAATTTAGATGCGAGTATTTTGAATGTGGCGGAAATGTAAAAGAACACACAGCACACGCTGAGCACAAAAACGTGCTGGCATGGCTCAGCCAGATCAGATCGTGACCATCTTCGACAAAGAGAATGGGCGCCATTGTGAGGCGTCACAAAGAAATTCCACATCCCAGAACAGGAAGCAGGGTACTTCTGGGTAGAAAAGAGCCGACTCATCTGTGGCGCTCTAATAGCAGGCTTTGTGGACAGGAAGCAGTGCTGCAGAGGCTGGCGGGCCAGCGAGTGGGTGCCCTAGTCCTGCCGCGCAACACAATGAAGAATGGCGCCTTTTGCCTGGTGCACTTCAACCCACACAAAGACCACCACGGGTGCCTTTAGTGTTCCTGCCCTGTACTTCTAATGATCCGTGTTGAACATTTACACAAGTCCCTCAGACACTGTGACGGGACACAGAAGCTGCTATGTTGAAACGGAGGGGAGGGGAGCTGTCGGCAGAAGAAACGGATGGCCCCTTTGAGGCGGAAGCAAGGAGGAATGGAGTTGGGCAATACCTCTCTCGAGATCCGGGAGGTAGTTGGGTCCGTTCTCGATGGATGAGCAGTTCCAACGCATGTCGGCAAAGGTCTTCTGGCATGTCTTCTTGACCTCCCGCGCAGCTTGGATGATGGTGTGCATAAGCTCCAGGTTGCTGCGGCAGAGCTGCACCTGCGAGGAGACCAAACCCTCCAGTCGCTTGCAGTGCTGCGTCTGGTTCACGTGCAGAAAGGTGGGCGTCCGTGACAGGGCCCTGGTAAGGTGGAAGGACACCACATACACACACACACACACACACACACACACACATACACACAAACACACACACACACACACACACCAAAAGGTTGCTTTAGCACTCTTGACAACATACTCTGTAACATTCTGCTTAGAAAATAAAGAGTATATTAATAAAGGTAATCATTGAAACAAATGTCTCCTATAAGCAGCATCAAATTTCACTTTAAAAATTACCCAGTTGTACTAATTTTACTAGAAATAGCTATACTATATCACATCCGTTCCTTATAAGAATACTAAAAGTAATATTTCTCTTTGAAGAGCAATTCCTGAATAAGGCAGATGTTTTTTATAAGTACTAGTGCTGTCATTGACCTGACACTTTGCATTTTGGATCAAAAGCATCTTTTGTTGCACACTGAAACAATTTAAATAATTTTAAAGCACACAATATGTTCCAAAAACAAAATTTATAGCAGTCAAAATGATGAAAGGTTTTTTTTTTTTTTAATAATAGTTTAACGGGAATTTAACAATAGTTTATTTCCATTTTACAATTACGTACTTGCCGAAAACTCATTATACAGTCAAATCACATTGTTTCAGTCCTTTCGGTAAGTGCTGTAGTCCTTCTTGCAAAAACAGTCTGTAAAGGACATTTTCACTCAATGAACACTGACAGCAAAGAGCTTATTGAGGCTTTGTACACATTTCCAGTCTTGAGAGCAAATACTCTAAACATACAATACCTATTAAACGAAACTTCACTGCCAAAGAGAAATGTTAATTTAATTAAGAATGGTGTGTCTGGAGTCAAAGCAATACACTCCAGTCCTTAAAGAGGAAGCTTTCCCTTGACAACAGCAATAAAGTAGAGAAACTCGGAAGCACACATATTTATTCACAGAAATGTTGGGAAGGGTGTATAGGGGGAGAGATTTTATTCCGTACTGTCACGGATCAGTGATTCATGAGGTGCTCAACAGCACACCCTACACCCAACCTGTGCCCGAGAGAAGTTCTCCTGCCCTCGTTACCCAGTTCACGCAGGTGTTTACGGCTGCATCTGTTTCGCATTGGGCTGCGCACTGCCAAAGCCTCGCCGGCTCTCCTGTTTGTTCATCATGGCTCAGTCTACCATCCATGCACCCCCTGCTGGAAAGCTATTAGGAACCAACTCACTATTAGTGGGACCTTTCCCTACACACACACACACACACACACACACACACACTCATTGTTGTCTTTGAATCCCATGCAGGCTTTTCAGAGCACAGGAGAAGGAATCATTTATTTTAATAACACTGGAGAGTTTAACACCAATTTCGCTTCATTGTCAGTTTGCTTTTCTTTTCTTATAACTAATGTGGTTTTGAAACGTTCATGCTTCTGCTGTACTTTTTAAACAGGTCAAGACTTTTCGAAAGCAAATCGCTTACTCTATTACAAAAATACAGATATCCTTGTATTTTTTTAGGGTAATGTCTTGATACGTGACCCTTTCCTTTCTGTCCAACTCTTTTACTGCTTGTTCTCAGTGAGTATTTAGAGTTTTTAGAGCAGTAACTGACACCAAGTAACGCGGCAGATTTCGGACTCCTGTGACTTAAGAATATGCACCCAAAAGTTTGATTTTAAGTGACTTGGACACAAAGTTGAAAAGTATCCAAAGTTTAAGTTACCCCGAATATATTGATATGGAGTACGGTTTGCTTCCTTTTTGAAGCTACCATGAACTGGAGTTCACAGACCATTCAGTGAAAACTCTTAACCAGGAAGAAAGGGGAAAGCAGCATATTGAACATATATGTTTTGGATTAACTTTTCATGTCCTTACAGCCACTTGATGCCTGAGCATAGTTGTGAGAGGAGCATGAGGGAGAGCAGCAATTGTGACAGGCGCTGAGGAGCACTCCTCATGGTGATGGTGCTGATGATGATGTAGGTGATGATGGCAGTTCTGATCTGGCTGAGACCAGACAGAGAGGTTGTGGGGGTCGTCCAGGTGCACTCAGAACCCTGCACACATTGCCTCCTTCCTCCTGTTGTCCTCCTGAGGAAACAGAATGGCCACGTGAGAAGACCCACACTCAACATGTCTGTAGCCGTGCACAGACATTCTGCACCTCTACATTGCAGGCACATTTCATAAATCTTGTATATAACCTGAACCACAGCCCCAGGGTAGCTCCTGGTATGATATTTTAAGTACAGATCCATATAATGTATCAAATGCTATTGCACAAAAACATTTACAACAATCAATACTGAATACATGCCTAATTATGTATAATTATAAATGTATTTAGTACAAAAACATTTTGTTTGCGATGTCACAGGCAAACAAAAAATTTCCTGTTCGGCAAGCTCATAAAAAGGTCCTTTTGTCTGTTTATTTCAATTTTACAATTACTTAAATTATTTTTATTAGGACCAAGCATGTTTGTATAAGATGTATATCATACACTGTGACTTGCATATTTAAAATGTATATTTAAATATAATTTATTCATGGTATACAGACCAGCGCACTGCGAGAGTTAAGAAAATGTATTAAAATATTATCCTCGAGTGTGCAGATATACTGGGAGGTGGATGAAACGGGAACAGCGTTCACTAAAAACAAAGCATGTTGTTCCTGAACCTCCATGTCATAAAAGTAATAAATAGCAATGCGTTTTATTGATTTGCTATTCATCAAATAAGACTACGCATTTAAGGGGCGGCTGAAAAAAGGGACAGAGTAACAAAACTATTCTTTAATTGCAACTCCATGAGCTGCTCGCTTTTGGATTATGAGAAAAATAAAAACGACATGTGTTTTTATCAATCATGTTCTGTATTCATGACGTTAGTCGTGATTTATTTGCAAAAATGCCAACCTTAAAACCATGACATTTAGAAAAAAAAAAATTACCCCACAGGTGCAACGCTTTCGATTGCAAAAATAAGTCCATAATATTTTTATTATGCTGGTTTTACGTGATAAGGTTTTAAACGCAAATGTGTGCGGAGTTCATCTGGAGTTACTCCAATCTCCATCACTCCGAATACCTTCAGCAGGACACGGATCTCCTGAACCTCCGCAGGGAGACCAGGATTACATGGTCACACTGAAGAAGCACCGAGCAAATCCAGTTTTTCCATTAAGTCCAATTAAACACAGTCATGTTTGTCGAGCTCACTGGGAATCTTCCTTTCCATGTTCAACTGTTCGAATCCCTCCAGCTGTATCCTTCAGGTACTTAACCCTGAACTGATACAGTAAGAATACCCCGCTGTCTCAATGCGAGAAACACTGACATGATTGTAAACTAAGCTGATGTCGGAACTTAGTGTCCTTGGACGAAGGTGAGAACAATAACAACAAGGGTTCAGTCTAAAAAAATGTCATCTTATCAACACTGTAGCTCTTGTTTCCGCCACAGATAGAGCCAAGACTTAGTCGTCACCCATGATGTGTGTAAAAAGGAGAAAGACAGGTCAGTACCTTTGCCCAGTCGGGCAGTGCTGCTGCTGGAGCCCCGCGGCGGTACTCCACTCAGACTCCCTCTCATTCGAGCTCCGCCACCAGGCGCTCTTTGTAAATCCACACCGCTGGTACACAAGCGGAAAGCATCATCCGGCCGCCCCGCGTGGCTTGATCTTCTTGTCTGGCTCAACCGGGGACCAGCACCGGCGAGACCAGTGAGTAGTGCGAACAGTGCGCAGGCTCCAGATTACAGATTCCAGTCTCCAGGTTCCTCTCTCTCTGACAGCCTGTGGAATGTGGCGTCCGGAGTTCCGTGGCAGCGTCCATTTATAGCCGCCGCGCGCCGCTTTGATCTCACTGTGATGTCAGCAGTGATTAGCATAACAAAGTGTGACCCCTCCGAGTCTCGCTGAGTTCACTGTACAAGGTGGCCTACGCGCTGTTCGTGTGTGAAGGTTGTGGGTTCTACACTGTAGTTTGCTTTCATAAAGAATTCTATGCAAAATGGAAGCATGTACAAGTTAGAACCGATAGATAGATAGATGGATAGATAGATAGATAGATAGATAGATAGATAGATAGATAGATAGATAGATAGATATGCAATAGAGGTACATTTTAAATAGTAAATTACAGGAGGCGGCATGGTAACACAGTCTGATGTGTTCACCATGCTTTTTATATTCTTTATACCCGCACTGTTAGGGCTTGTACATCAGGAAGGTACATGTTTTCGTCGCTTTTGCCCAGATTTATTTATTTTTTTTTTTACCTTATCCGAGTTTCTTTTGTTTTTTTTTTTTTTTTTGTAAAACAACGCACTTCTTCAGTATTTTTTGTTATTTTCTTTGTTTCAACTCATGAAGCGCGTTTTAGTTCAAATATTCTACGGTTATGTAAAAGACAAATTTCAGCATCATAAGCTTTCAGACTGTATAGGCAGATGGGCAAAATAAACAGCAATTAATACAATACATAAGAGAGAGTTGTACTCCTCGAATATTTTGGTTATTCTTCGAAAGCCCTGTTTTACATATCACGTCATTTTTGGGCTATATTTAAACTCGCGATGTCGCGTGGGACACTCACTACGCGTCTTTATAGCGCAGCTTCTCGAACCTTCCTGAAGCGCGCGCGATATCACCTCTTCACCCCACACTCAATATCCCGTGGGATTCCTCTGAAATCTGTTTACTATATCGTATCGTGCGGCAAAATAACTTTCTTTTTCTTTAACCACTTTATCTGCAGACCACACATTCGTTTTCTGGGGACCCACAAACCTGCAGTTTATTTTTCTAAACTGTTCCAGCTGTCCACTCATTACAAATAGGTAATGTCTTGAAAAGGTTGTGTTTTTACAAATCATAGAGCAGCAAAAACTACGGTACAAAATGTATAGCGCAGTGTACAGCAGTCTGCTGATTGATTAGTTGTATTTAGCTGGAGCTAAGTATACCTTGAGTAAATTGCATTTTTACTGCTGTTTTAACCCGGTAATATATTTACGCGATAAAATTAGTCACTGTATAAAAAATGAAAGAAAAAGAAAGTGCAAAAGAAAAGGAATCAAACACATTTTTGTGATTAAGTGGTTAACCGTTAAGAAGAAAGATTTAAAGGTGAGGACAGATATGAATAACTCAGAGTGGTCTCTTAAGTGGGCAAGTTTGCATCTGGAACACATAATGAATACTTATAATATGTAAGTTTTTGTTTTTTGTGGTTTTTAAATACGTCTTGCAAATGTTGACACGTATTCCTTATATTTATGAATGTGGTATTTACTATTCTGCATGCTTTATTGATTATAGTCTAATTCCTACAATAGAGACAACATGTCATGTTGATACGCATAAGTTACACCAGTTTTAATAAAACTCGCCAGAAAATTACATATGACGAAAATAATAATTTGGGGGTTTAATTTATGAAGGTGCTGGCGCTCTCCGACGTTTGCTGTTCCGTTCATAAACTTATATGTTTCAACAACAATATTGCACCGTAAGATTTGATGAGAAGGCATCATTTTTATATTTAATTCGAATCCACAGACTCAGAGCCTATTGTTTCATAAAACTGTAAATGCTGAAAGGAGGCAGAACGTTGAAATGGAACTGATGGTAGTTTTAGTGTTTTCACTGCAAGCATTTGCCACATTTTTCTTTGATTATCATCATGTACATTTACACTATACCAATGTGAAATTATCTGTTATACATCATTAAATGATCCTTTAGAGAAAAGATTATTTTTATGGGACTACTAGACAACAAATAATTTGGAGAATAAACATTTAACAATGACTTTATAACCTACTTCCTATATTAAAAAGTCTGAGGTTATCATATGTGGTTTGCACAGCTTTTTGAGGTATGTCTCACACGCCAGTGTAAGTGTATTTGGCTTTAAGGAAAAATGTTTTATTTGGACTAAATACAATCTACTATTGGAAATACTAGTCTTGGGACTAAGGGCTTCTTTCGTGTTTGGCTATTCATTTTATTGCTGAAAAAGATTTTATGAAGTGTCATTAACTTTTTCATCAGGCTTTTGAAACTTTAATTTGGTGCATTTCAGTATTATATTGCAATAAGATCTGTCCCTGAGTATTAAGCATCCCCTGGTAAGTCATCAGTAGTTCCGAACAATAATTCTTATAAACATACATTAGAGTCTATGAAATAGTAAGCTACAATGACCTTAAAATATTTGTAAGATTTCCATTGTGCTACTAGAAATGCTGTTGTAGTGGTTATGATTAAAATAAACAATTTAATATTTACAACTTTAATTGAATTTAATTTAATTTATAATTTAATTCTAAAGTCACAATCGAAAGTTTGAGTTGTGATCTAGGTTTATTTTAACAGATTACTTGTCGTGGTTGGGTAAGATGGATAATCATAGAAAGGAAACATTAGGTTTGGGAATAGTTAATTTGGGAATAGACAGTGTGACTCAAAAAACCTTTAGAAAAGAACATCTGTCTCTGTCTGGTGCTGGTGAAAAAGAGAGGCGTCCAGCTGCCTCCACACAAACCATACTGATACATATTTATTACATGACTTGACAGTTATGAATTTCATAAGAAACAAAAATCTCTAACCAAAACTTTTAGATTCTTGGTTTTAAGACCAGCACAGCATGAGAGAGCTGGGGAAGAGTGGAGTGGTCTCACTTTGTCAGTAACAGCAGAACAGCATTTCGGATGTTTGCAGATGACACTCTCCTCGATCAACAAGGAACTGCCATTGTGTTCAAGAAGATCAGGGTAATATCAAATGCCTGATGGCCCACTGGCAGAAGGTAAGACCACTGACCTTTCACCTCTGTGTTTGATATGACCCGGGTCACAAAAGCAGGAGCTGTATGACTGCTATTGAGGCCTTTAGGGATGTGCCTTCTTCCATCCCACCCGGAGTTCCCCGGTTGCAGGTACAGCTGCAGGTCTCATCACCAGCCTCAGCTGGCTTTGGTGTCAGGCCTGACTCTTCTCACTGCATCCCTGCATGCACTCTACTCTGCTCAACAACAGGGATCTCCTGCTAAATGGTAGGGACCTACCCCCATAAACAATCTCCAGTACTGCACAGGAATCAGGGTTTCTGTCTCCATACCCATCATCCTCTGCACAGCCATTGAGCTGTGTCCCTAAATACACTCTGCACAGTTTACAGGGTCCATCCCAGGCAACACATTATTCCACAAAAGGTTATGAGATTTAGTTTAAAAGAAAAAAGAATACATAATAATGTTGAAGATACACAATATGTTGCATAGACATATTCAATTCAATTTATTTTTATAGAGCGCTCTTCTCACACAGTGACACAGAGCGCTTTAACACAGGCATAACACAAGAAAAACAGATACAAACAAAGAAGACAGTCGACTAATGGCTGCTATAATAAAGTACTTTTATAGAACTATAAGTATACCAACTGGCCACCGGGGAAAGGAACAAAAACTCCCAACTGAAAGTTGAGGGAGAAAAAACCTCTTGGGGTCCACAGACCAGTGGTTGCCCACCCCTCCTGTGCATTCTAGATTAAGTAACAATTGTAAGCCAGTTTAACAAGTAATAATGATATTGTTGCTAAATGGTATCTTGGATCCCCAGCTCAGCATGGAACATCTCGTTCATCATGGCAGTAAATATACACAAAACAATTATAGATTATACATATATAAGCACACACACACACACATATTTATAAAATAAAATAATATAGAATATTTGATATTATTATAGCAATATTTGATATTATTGTGACCACTGAAAAATTATGTGGATTAGGGGACATTATTATTACAGTGTGCTTGACATGAATCTGGTTAACATTTTATTCCTGATCATATACATTTTTAAGATGTATTTTCCTTTAAAAATACATTAATTAAACATGATGTCTGACTTTTCCAAGGGAAACAAACATGGTGGCTTCCTGTTTTTCCGTGTGACTTTTAGTTAGGCTGCTTAGCTGTAAAGAACACTAATGTAAATCAAGAATTAAAGCTGTCTGGTATGTCTCTATGTGCTGAGTAAATTATGTCTTTTCTAAGAATCACAGCTATTTTAATTGTTGGAGATCATTGTTTTCGTATGCATAATATAACACATAAGGGATGGCTTGGTTTAAAAGCCCTTCAAAACTCTCCAGAAGAGATTGGCAATGTCTTCACGTATTAGTAAAGTTTGAATAAAACATAAAGTGCACACAAAGCACAGTGGGAAAAAAAAAATCGATTAAGATGCAAGATACCACTTTAGTAACCTTAGATGACCAATGAAATTAAACATGTGTGTATTAATGATTCCCAGTGCTCTCATCAGGGCTTGTCTTTGTCATTCCAGTGGCCTCTAAATCATAGTTAAAAGCTTCAGTTACTAACGATATTAAAATAAAGTGCTTAATGGCATATACAGTATCCTAGGAAAACTCACTTGTTTCATTGTCTATTACTTTTCAGTTATGAGCTCTATTGATGTTTATATTATACTACATAAAAATTTAACAAAAGTAATTTTAACCATACTTTCAAGTATAGAACACATTTGTGTTATACTTGACACGCATTTAACAAAACAATAGTGTCAGTGATAGAATAATATGCATTAGAATCAAATATGTTTTATGCTTGGAAGTATGCTTAAAGGTTTTACTTAGAATACCTTCTTATTCTAATGTTTTTGACTCTACAACAAAGCACATTTATTAGGATTGACAATTACTGGTGTTTCTCCTAGGATCTGTTAAATGTTTGATTTTCCTTTATTATTATTATTATTATTATTATTGTTGTTGTTGATGTTGTTGTTTAACATTTATTTTGCTGATGCCTTATGTGATTTTTAATGTATGATTTGTGCAACAACAAGCAAGTTCATGGCAGCTATAGGCTCGCTCTGACATTCACTGCAATAATACGCTCAGACTTTGGGGTGTTCATGAATGTTTTCATGCAAGTCAGTATACTTTTACAAAGGACACCCTCTGTTTCCTCTAACATAAAACTAACGACAAATCACACTGACATTTTCCGTACCAAAGATCACCCCTTTACTATTCTGCTCTGTTCGACCTTTATAATAAAGCGTGAACATAGTGGGGTCTTGAGCTAGGTCTATAAATCGAGAATTTTAGGCAGATACATAGTGAATGTCTCAATGCGTTACAGGACTATACCCAGATTCCAGCGTTTGAGACTCGTATTACAGGAAATGCCTTCAAATTATGTTTCTGCTTTAATTGCCAGTCACATGCAAGATTTAAAAATATATCTGCATGTATATTTCACACACACATGCCCAGCTCCACATTTTATTTGTGAAAAAGAATAACACCTGCCTGAGCATTTTAGGAATAAAGTTGCTTACACTCCAATCTTTATGTGGACTTGACGACTGAAGCCCTTGTACACCAGGCTTCTCGAAACAGTAAATGGGCAGAATGACACACCAGCCACTGGCAATGGCCGTTTACAAAATCTGGTATTGCAGTGACAACAAAAATGCATTTTTAGATATTAATACACACACACACACACACACACACACACACACACACACACACACACACACACACACACACACATTTTCTGAACCGCTTGTCCCATACAGGGTCGCGGGGAACTGGAGCCTAACCCAGCAACACAGGGCGTAATAGATATTAATATGTTTTCCTCATTTATGTTCTAATGATCAAATTGTATTTTTGTTTTTACAGGGCAGCTGGTAGCACAGTGGTTAGAGTTGCTGAGGTTGCATGTTCAAATTTCACCTCCAACTGTAATACCCTTGAGCAAGGTACTTACCTAAAATTGCTCCAGTAAAATTACCAAGCTGTAGGAAGGGGTAAATAATAATTGTAAGTAGCTTAACACTGTAAGGTGCTTTGAAGAAAAGTGTTAGTTAAATTAAGTAATGTAATAAATTGTCTATTGTGCAATATTAAGTAAAGGAGCAGTCAAAAAATCAAATGGCAACAATAAAACCTCTGGATAGGGGTCATTCAAAGAAGGTATATATGCATTTGATCATGCATCAGTAAATTGCCTTACACTGACATAATCTTTAACAACTCTTTGTTGTTGGCTTTAAATATGTCACTGTAAAATGTTTATGGAGTTAAAAAGAGAAAAATTACTTATGTAAAACAAATAATTATGGTACCCCCAATTTTTTCAACTCAAGATTATGATTTTTAATATCGCCTTCTTCAAATTCCTATTGCTCAAATAATACTTTATTCCATACCCTAAAATTTTAGAAGCATTTATGAATTTATGAATAATTATTTTAAATACACACACACACACACACACTTTCAGAACCGCTTGTCCCATACGGGGCCACGGGGAACCGGAGCCTACCCGGTGACACAGGGCATAAGGCCGGAGGGGGAGGGGACATACCCAGGACGGGACGCCAGTCCATCGCAAGGCACCCCAAGCGGGACTCGAACCCCAGACCCACCGGAAAGCAGGACTGTGGTCCAACCCACTGCGCCACTGCACCTCCCCCTTATTTTAAATAATATTAAAATAATTATTTAATCACACGTAACCTAGCAATAGTAGTTCTTTTTATGAGCAAAATAATAAGAAACATGACCAAAAACATGTGATCAGTGATGAATTGCTGACAGCAAAACCTGACTAATCAGGTCTCATTTGTAAGTTATCAGGTAGAAAGACGACTTTGCTGAAAGATCAGCCTGTGGGGAAAACAAAGTGTGATTTACAGGTTTCTTCATGAATGCCCCGTTTGTTTAGGCTCCATTCCTCAACCGAAAGAGCTTCCTTTTCTAACATAAAACACATTACATGTTGTCTCATGACTGACAGATTGGATGAGAGCAGATGAGTATTTTTATCGTTACAGTTTGTCTGGCATTGCATTGTACAGAAGCACACCTAACAACCTTCAAATACAAAATTCTTTATAGACATGTCTTATGGTGGCTCTGTACATAATAAATGGTAGAATGTACTAGAAATGCCACAGAAAGAGTCACATCTATGGCAAAAATATAGCAGCAGCAGTACTACTGGTGTGGTAGTAGAAGTGGAATTACTAGTACTAGTGGTGGTAGTAGTTTAGATATTAAATGACAGAAATAACTAAAACATAATATCAGGAACAATGCTTGAAAAGAAGACCTTCAAATGTCCATGTATATTCTTTTTAAACAAAGGAGCTTAGATTTATATTTTAAATTTTTTCTAAAGATTCACAGCTATGGCCTTGTTTAGAGATGACCTCTAAATATAAACATATTGTATGAAGAAGCGATAGTATCAGTACTCCCCCTTATACTGTGCAGATGGTGTGATCTGTAAATAGTGGCATTGTATCACCTTGGTTACTAATAAGTGTTGACAGTGCACTTCTTTCATTTGCAGTATGCCTGTAGCATCAGTGTTATGCCAACACCCAAGTACACAGCTAATGGCTCGTCGCCTCCTGGCACACACTCTATCCTGAAATATTCTTTACTAGCTGGAAGCAGCTATCTTATTCCTGACACGTCTCTCTTTTCACAAAAATGTAACCAATTCGGCACATAAAAAAAAAAAAAAATCAATCTTTGGTGGGTAAAAAAATTGCAGAAAAACCCCCTCAAGCTAAGAAATCAATTTATTTTTGCAATATGTTTAAACAAAACAAGACACAGAAACGAACTGTAAATTTTACATGTGCTTTGATTTTTTTTTTCCATTACCAGGACAGTGGCATGTTGGCCCTGTATGATGAAAGAGCTAGAATAAAAAAATGTTTATCCAAGTATAAACAGAAAGAAGATGCTTCCTCCATCGTGCACACAAACAGAGAAAAAGATGTCTCCTGTAGAGCGAAACGAATTTCAAAGAACAAACTGGACACTGTCTGCCTCCGGAGGCCCCCCAGAGAGCTCCTCCGTGTCAGAGGACGAGCCCGTATTATTTCTGACAAGGTGTTGTTGAAGGGAGGGGGGGCAAGTGTCACGGTGTCACTGGGAGTGATAAGTAGCACGAGGGGGAGGCCAGATGGAAGCAAAACATCTGGATGAGGTGTTTGCGTGGAGCTACCTCTGCTACACTCAGCCCACACCTCTGCGCACTGACCCCTCGTGGGGGCGGGGCAGGTTACAGGGAGGCAAGTGGTGATGTCACAGTCCCCAAGTACCACAGATAAATTGCACAAATACATCTGTTTCATATCATTTTTGTGAGCGGCATTAGCAGAGGGGAATGGGTGCACTCAGGTGCTGTTATAAATCGCCGGGGTGAAGACACACTGGTCCAAATGAAGCGGTAGAATGGGCTGCCAAGGAATTAACCTAATGACACTAAATCACAAGGTCAGCCCATTCACACAAAGAGTAAAGTATGACTGTGCAGCGGGGAATGACCGCACACTGGATTTTTTATGGGTTCGTATGGCAAAGTGTATGTCCAAATAACCTGTTCTGGCATGGACCAATGAATTCTGCATTTCCTGACATTGGTATCAGATACCCCTCAAAGCGCATTTAATAGTTCACAACTGGCATTCCCACAGATTCTATGTCATGAAGGCATAGTCTAGTTTTACATGCAGAATGCATAAAAGCAAGTGTATTCGGGTCCGATACGAGGACTTCAGATTGCAATAACTCAAACCAAATGGCCTAGTTGTCGGTGGTTCTGAATCCTGGGTTACCTATTTCACTAAAGAAAGCTGGAAATAAAATCCAGTTAAGCTTCTTGCCTTTTCCTCAAGAGTGCAGTTAAATCCTTCCTGTATATGGACATGATTGTGGAGTACACAGGTCTTGCATCTGTATAAAACCTTGACTTCCAACAAGAGACTGTTGTCTAAGTTTGATTATGACAATTGTTTGCTTTCTCTCCAAGACGGGAGCTCCGTGGGAGAACAGGGAAATGCTTCCCACTGATTTCAGCTAGTCTCGTGTGAAAATGACGCTGAATATACAACAGCGCCGTCGTGTTCGACATGAGCCAGAGCTAACTGCGGGTCATACTGCTTGGATAATTGAGGACACGTGCATTAATAGGGGGATTCACACTTCTGTGGAGGATGGGTCCTGCAGAGGCCAGCAGTGATGCTTTCCACGAGAAAGGCTGCTAGAAATGAGATCCACTCCCCCGGTGTTTCACATGGTGCCGGCCATTTACAGCCTCTCTTTGCCGGGAGCACGGGTTCTCTGCATGAGTAAATATGGCCTATAGGGGAGGGGAGATCGCTGATGCCAGAGAGGCACGGTTGGTGTACATTTGCAGGATAGCAGTTGTGAGGAATTACTTAGGTTACAGTTTCTGTTTTTTTCTCAGACTTCCATCATTCCTTTGTCTACTTCAAGCATGTAGTTACCTAACAAGAAGTTATTCCAAAAATATTATGTATTCAACACATTTTTAGGCAGACTCTTTTGAGCTCTTCAAACAGACTGTACATTATAAATAGAAAAGTATACTATACAGTGTTGCTTGAAAGTATGTGAACCCTATAGGGATGTTCATATTCTTGTATAAAATATTAAAATAAACTTACAAAATTAATAATTGATTTACACATCTGATTCTACTTACCTGCTTGGTTTAACCAATGCAAATTGGGGTTGACTTAGTTTTGCACCTGCACTACTTCCGTTTTTCTACTACACACGATTACCATTTCGTGGTAAAACTAGTGGACAGAAAGGGTTTACACACTTTCAAGGAGCACTGTATACATGTATGTATATAAGGAATAAACAGGATAGTAAAATAATCAAACAAGACATTATCAGAAAACCTCTGAAATTTAGAGCATCACTGCTTAATTTGATTGATTCAAAGAAATTTGTGACCTTCGTGGTGAAAACATTTGGGCATTCAGTCGGAAAGTACAGATGTTAATCAAACCTATTGCTGTTTACTAAACTTTGTATGCAGATATAAAATGGAAGACAGATTAAAGTAGTTAATGTGTAACTCTTAACGGTGGGACAAAATTATTTTGAGGCAACAAAAGGAAATGTTGCACAATGATATATGCTTCTAGATTATTTTTTATGGGAGAACAGTTTGAAAAAGGACAAAAAATATGACTAAGGTTCTTTATTATATACTGTATATATAATACATATGTGCTTTATTATGCATAAATATTTTTATATCCTACTTTAGAAATTTATACTTCATTGTAAAGATACAAAAGAAATCTTGGGCAATGCCAGTAATTAACAAGCACAAATGTACTTAACTTTAATGCGCTTATAAGTAATTACTTTCATTTCACAATACTGCTATTCAGCAATTATGCATTTCCTAATTACCCTCAGCTCAACAAATGACCCACAAAAATGCCCTGAATTCAATGTGAGCTGCAGATGGAGCACCAGCTCCAACTGCTCATCTGGCCCACCATGGAAAACATTCAGTGGAAACTACAGCACTTAGAGGTGCCCGGGGCCCCAAGGGTCACAGTGTACATAACCATGCCATAGCAGGAACTGGTAGTGACCAGCTACCAATCACACACCCCCAAAACAAACACATTTACATGTGGGACTCCTGAAATCGTACCTCTAGCTGCATGGAGGAATTAAGATTTTGTACAGGAACACTGCATACAGGAAGCATAAACCTCCAAAGAAAGGGATCTACGAACTGTCTTACACAGCAAACAGTGTGGAATGTATAACTTTGAGCTGTTTCGGTATATAAATAGTGGTCTCCTCTTAATAAAGTCAAAAAAGAATTCATCTTATCAACCTGGGAGTGAAAACATACCCTTATGTAGTCACATCAACCACCTTGGCTCCATTAAAACTCGGATCTGTACCCTGTGAGACAGACGACACGCTTGCACGTAGAAGGCTTGTCACTGAACCTGTACAGCTTCTTAGGAGCTCTAATCTAGGGGTAAAAAACGCATCCATTTGGCACACAAAAGGCAACATTTAACCAATCTATTAATAATCCCCAAACATACAATTTCAAAATGTCACATCCATTTAAGTTCCATAAATACTTTGTCAGCTCATTTGCAGGGAACAAGTGGTGGCCCAAAATGTCTCATGGAAATATTTGAGAACAAAGGCTATAAAAGCACAAGCAGTGGTGAGTATATTCAGTTGCTACAGAAAAAATACTGAACACCATTAACAGAGGTGTTCCCCAAACACCACAATCATTATGTGCCCTAATGTTTCAGCATGACAACATTATAGACATTGAAGGGCCAAAATATTCAAATATATAAAATATATACTCTACAGAGCTATAGACAGGTTTGTTTTAACAGGTGGTTAGGAACACCACCCCCTTGGTTACACATATAATCAGTGCAATTAAAAAGAAGTTATGAAGCTGCCCATGCCAGTTCCATTTAAGTCCAATAATTAAAGCAAACCTACTTTTTAAGACTGAAAGTGTGAAATCGTGTGTTTATATTCACAAGGGTACACGTAGACAACAGCGTGTTCATGCCCTCTAGTGGCTGCTTACCATCTAATGCACTAGCTTCACATCTCGCTAAATATTTCAAGGAAAAGGACAAACCAGTTTCATTCAAACTCTGCTTTATTTGACAAATATATATGAATGCTTACTTCTTAGGGGCATTTAAAGAAGCACACAAATTAAGTCTTACTCCCTTAAGAGACAAAAGTGATTTAGGAGAATAGTGAAACACCTACATGATAAAGCATTTTGATTTGTGCCTTCTAACCAAGGATGAAACAAGGAAAAGCATCCTAGTGATTACTGCACACACAACCAAAAGCTCTGCTGCTGACAGTTTTTGTTTCCTTTCCCTGTTTGACAGTTTCTG
Source organism: Scleropages formosus (assembly GCF_900964775.1). Taxonomy (NCBI): domain Eukaryota; kingdom Metazoa; phylum Chordata; class Actinopteri; order Osteoglossiformes; family Osteoglossidae; genus Scleropages; species Scleropages formosus. The sequence continues at coordinate 16,719,677 of NC_041809.1, forward strand.
ATGCGCATAATTATCATAGCTTTCCTGATGCAGAACATTGTGTTCTGTGGTTGGCTCCAAAAGATCCCAAGCATCCTGACAAAGCCTGAAGGGACTGCCACTCTTATTTAAATACATTTCATTCCTCGTGACCGGGGCTGACATTAAAGATGCACAAAGACTTAAGGCACACAAACATTAGTAGCCCATCATGGGCAAATTTTTGGCAATTTATTGGTCCCATTAGGCAGTCTTCCATGTTCAACATAAACAAAAAACATGATTCAGGGGGAGGGGGGACTATTTGAAGCTCTACCAACCTGGTGAATCTTTCATTTAAAAAAAAAAAAAAAACAAAACTTAAAGTTAGGTTAAATCTAAAATCTAGACAAGATGGATCAGCAGTACATAACATCCTAATGTAATCCTACTTGGACATGTGGGCTCTCAAGGGCAATGCAGAAATAGTTTATAGAGGATAGAGCTCTGAGAGGGACCTCGTCTTCTGTTGCAAAAATTCCTGAAGGCTCCTTCTTGCTTGTCTGAAAGTGCTCTCCTTCCGTGCAAACGGTAGCACAACCAGCACCCTTAGGAGCGTTTCAATATTGCCAAAGCACCTTATGTCAAAAAGCTTCAGAGTATCCAGCACGGTGGCGGGCAAGTAGCCACCCATGGAGTCAGTCCACTTCCTTCTCCATGTTGTTACCTCACTGGATAGTGAGCTCGCGTCAGGAAGGTCCTCTTTGAAGACGCTGATTATTTCATTTTCCGGGCAGCTGTCCTCCATTCTGGACATGACATAAGGCACAATTGTCAGACATCTGAAGACACTCAAGGTGTGGTCTGAGAAGAGCTCGGTGACCTCAGCAATAGAGTGCTCCACTGCCTTCAGGCTCACACTGTTTCTGTAATGATCTCTCAACGCGTTCTGAAGCCCAGGATGCAACAGTTTAACATGCAGCTTTGCAGCGAGATCCATGGATTCTCTGAACCAGGCTTCGTGGTGAACACTCATGCCCAACTTTACCTCATTCAAGGAAGCCAGGACAGCAGGCAAGCAATTGACAGCTGTCACCATATCCAAGGGCTTGCCCTGAAGACTCTGACTAAGGTTTTTGGTAATGCCCAAGATGTTTTTCAGTACCGTAATTGTAAAAATGAACTCAAAATCTCTGATAACGCTGGACAAGAGCTGGGCCTGGCCCCACTGGCAGTCATTCTCTGTACTTCTCATCACTTCATATAAAACATGCATCACTACTTCCAGAAGCTCTACCACAACTTCAAAAACATTGTGGCTCCTGCACCAGTCACTGCCCAGCTTGTCCCTCAGCTCGTTTGCCTTTCCTTCGTCCTGACGGAAGGTCCAGGTGATCATGTCCTCCAGCTTGGCCTGAAGAGCACCCTCTGACAACCATTTCAGCATCTCTTCTACAGTGACCACACAGCGAGCCATACTCACATCAGGAAGGGATCTGGCAAGCCACACGTTCAGAGATACAGCAGAACTGGCTGTGCGTACAGCCATCGGGTATTTCTTGGATACAACAGCAGACGCGGCTCTCATCTTAGAGCCGACATTTCCAGTGCTCAACACGGCCTGTCCCCTACAGAACTCCATATTCAGCCCCCATTTCTCAGACAGTGCCATCTCCATGGTGCTTGCAAAGGCTACAGGATCTGAGCTGAAGGGGATGAGAGCAAGGGTTTCCTCACACTGAACGTCCTGTTTGTCCAAGTACCTGACACACACAGGGATGTAGGACACAGCATCTACTTCTACCACCTGCTGTGTAATGACTGCAAAAAACTGTGAGTCCCATAGCTCCTTGAGGATTTCTTCTCGCACGGAGGGACAATAAAAGGACACAGTCTGCTTCTGACCTAATCTGTCGTCCACTGCGTGCTGCTCACCCACTGCGTACAATTTAGCAGTGTTATTCAAGGCCAGCTGTAGCTCAATGGTCTCCTCGGGATTGCTCTCCACCGTGCTGAATTCTGAGTAGTAAACAAAATCTCAGTTTCAAATGAACTGATCTTACATTTAAACTGATCATCTGTAAAGCAAGTCATGAATACAATACTAACCACTTTCAAGCTGCAGGCTTCTGATCTTCTTTTGTAACTTTGGGAGAAAAAAAGACAATGAAAAGCAAAAAAAACTAAATTTTAGAAAGTTGTTTCAAACAGTTTCAAATTTCTGATTTCAGCAAAAAAAAAAAAAAAAAAAAAAAAAAAAAAAAAAAAAAAAAAAAAAAACTTACCTGATGAATCAGTGCCTGTCCTTCTGGGTGCACGTCAATGCACCTGCTAACAATGTCCTCCAGAGGTTGAATAGTTGCATGATACATATGAAGCATAGCAATGTCTGTTTTGCTGTGTTTACTGGTACCAGTTCTGAGGAAAGCCCTCATGGAATTTAAAGTCGTTTTCATAAGATCACATTCCATGCTCACACTTGGCAGCACCGCAACTACTTTCAGCAGAGTGCTAACATTGGGGTGGCTTTTTGATTCAGGATGGAGCAAGGTCTCGGACACAGAAGCTGGCGGTGAAACATCCTGAAATTTCTCTTTCCAAACCCCTGCCCAGTTAGTGATATCCTGTTCAAGTACATCAGATTCTGGAAGGTCAATCTGATACATACTTGGTAGGTTTTCAGAGACCATATCCTGTGGATTGCAAGTTGGAAGCAGACACAAAACCTTTAGAGCCTTCAAGTGGATCTCAGAAAAGTTGTACTTCATCTCTTCTATGAGACCGCTCAGCAAAGGAATGGTCAAAGTCTCCTTGTAATAGTTTTCAGGTGAACTGAAGCTGCTAGATTCTGCTGGAAAGTTGATTTGAGAAGCAGCAATTCTGGTGGCCAGCTGAGTTGCTTCCTCAAACCAGGGTGTATGTACCACATTAATATTCTCTAATGTGTTACTTAGACACTCAATGATTGGAACAATCTTATCTATCTCGCAGATGATGTCAGCAGGGTTACCACATCGAAACACTGTGCTACAGTTCCTTATGGGGGAGCAGGTGCTCTTCAGTATCACCAGCATGATGACAAAATCAGCCTCTCTTACTGCTACTGAAAGCATGCGAGCATGCAGTGACATGGTGTTTGTCCACACTCCCCCAATGTTGGTACTCACTGAATCCAAACATCTGAGGACACCATCTAAAGTGTCTACCAGTATGTCAAAAAAGTCTTCTCTCTTTTTCCATCGGGAACAGCAGGTTTCTGGACCTTCAGCTAGGGCGTCCCTTGGTGTGTTCAGCAGCTCATCCACAGCCTGTGCCAACTCTGCTTCCAACTTGGGGCACTGGTCAAAAAACATCAGCAGGTCCTCCACTATGTCCAGCACTTTGGTAACAGCAGTACAAGGCAAACCTCCCACTAGCCAATACGCAAGCCCACAGGACTCACTCGGGGTGTTCACTGCCATGGGATATCTTTCCAAAATATTAAAAGATAGCTTCTTAAGGCTTGCACTGCCAGCATCAAATCGCATGTATGCTTGTCCACGACAGTAGTTCATTTGAAGGCCCCAGTCTTCTGTAAGAATCGCCTCAAAGAACTTTGCTTGCACATCATGGTCACATTTTTCATCAAAGGGCAGGAAACCTAACAATTCGACTTTGGGTACGCAATCTGCAACGTACCTTACGAATATGGGCAGGTATTTTTTACCTGCAATTGCAGCAACTTTGTCTGTGATGAGAGAGAAAAACGGCGATGCCCGAACCTCAGAAAGAACTACTTTTCTAACGGAATCTATAAGAATCGAGAGAATTTCATCAGTGTTAGTGTTGCTGATGTGTTCTCCATCTCTTCCTCCCCAGTGACACATGCTGAGCTCTTGCTGCACCAGTTGTTGTTCTTCCTTAGGTAATTCTGAAAAAAGACACTTTCTTCTTCCCAGCTGTATGGCTTGTTTGAACACAATTTCCAACGTCTGCCTGTAGTCTCCAGAATGGCCATTCTCACCCACCAACTTTGAAGGATGGTCTACCTTTTGCTCTGTTGGTTGTAAAATTTCAGAGTCCTCTATTCCATCTTTATCAACTGTAAATGCAAGCATTTCCACAATTTAATTTACATATTAACCATTTGCTAATTTTGTCATCTCAGACACCAACAGCAAGTTAATGAATGACAAAAACACAAAAAATGCAGCTTCTTAAGGAAAAAAGTTTGCACATTTTAAACTACAGAAACAGAAAAAGAATCAGATGGGGTTGCAGTATTACAGTCATATCACATTTCTTCTTACCTTCCATATTTGTCTCTGTGTTTTTCAAACTTTTGGATTCTTTATCCTAGAAACAATTTTCAGGGGGGAAAAAAATGTTGAACCAAAAACCAAAAAAAAATTACATAGCTTTATATATAAACAGTTGCAATATTTCAAAAAGGCAAACGATCATACATTTTTAACTTATTACAACCACATCATATTAACATTTACATTTATTCATTTAGTAGACGCTTTTCTCCAAAGCGACATACATCTCGCAGAAAATGTACACACAGTTAAACATACAACTCACATAAAATCATACAGTTAATGAAATATGGCAACAGTTATATCAGTGCTGAGCAGTAGATTGCTTTGGACAAAAGTGTCTGCTAAATGAATAAATAAAAATAAAAACTGCTTCACTGCTGAGCCTCAGGTAATTCAGTTAAAAAGATGCACAGCCATTCAAAACTTGGACACATACAATCCAAAACAAGAAAACATACAAAGTGGAATATGATGATCTTACCAAGCAGAGGCCCTCTAGTGCCTTTGGGGTGATCTTCATGCACTGAGTGACCATCCTGTCCAAATCCCTGCTGAAATTGGTTCCCACATGCAACATGGCCAAAAACGGAGACCTGTCCTTACTTGGGGTTTCCTTAAGGTAGTCCTGAAAAATCTTGTGGGGCATAGAATCTCCACAGTTCTCCAAAGCTGTGCTGGGTAACACACACATGATCCTCAGGAGAGTGTTAATGTTCCCGAAGTATTGCATCACTGGCAGACGAAGTGTCTGAAAAATGGTGCTGGGAATGGCTACGCTCACTACCTTGGTCTTCCACTTTACCCTCCAACAGCACAGTTCTGTAAAGAAGTTGTCTGGGTCTGGAAGATCACTACTATACAGTGGAGGCTTTGACTTTAGATTTTCAAACATGTAGCTCACAGTTACAGAACAAGGGACCAGAGAGAGGAAATTCAAGGCCTCCTTGTGGTGATCTGAGAAATGATCCTTCACTGCACTGATGAGGTTGTCCACAAGAGGAACACTGAGTGCATCTTTGTAGAAAGCAGCTGGTTTCTGCAAGCCATCCCTGGGTGTGCAAATACTATCAGGCACTTTGATCTGGACGGCAAGGCTTTGTGCTACTGCACATGCCTCATCAAACCAATTCTGATGGAACACCTTGATGTTGGTTTTCACCCTATTGAGGGTGGCCACAATGCCGCTTATCTGGCAAAGCTGAGATGCAGCACTAAAGTGATCTTTTTGGAGTCCTGAACTAAGTTCTTTAGTAAAGGAGGAGGCATTCTTCAGAGCTACCATTGGTACAATAAAATCAAAGTCCTTGATCAACCACAATAACCTTGCTGCTTGTTCTGAATGGTTGGCCTTCCACCTTTGTGGTTTATTGTTCTTGATTTTCTCCAAACAGTCAACTAATGGCTCTAAGATCTGTACAAAAACCTCATATGAATCATGCATCTCAAGCCAAATAGAACAGAATTTTCCCTGTAGTTCTTGAATTTTTTCATAGCTCTCTCTAAGACCAAGAGCTAGCACTTGGTCCAACTGCTTTTCCAGCACAGTATCACTGCTGAAAAACAATATAACCTCCTCCATTGTCTCCAGTGCTCTTGTGATGGAAGGAACAGGTATTGACTTTGACCACCAGGTATTAAAAGAATAGCAAGAGCTATGTGTGCAGATTGCAAGTGGGTATTTCTCCTGAATTTTGCATGCAAAAGCCTTCAGCTTATAAGAAACATCACCTGATCCTAAATAGGCCTGGCCCCTGCAGCACTTAAAATCAAGGTGCCACTCCTTAGTCACAATATCAAAAAGGCGCTCCACCATGGAATCACAATCAAGATCTGCCTCCAGAAATCCCATCAGCTCCAACCTCATGACATCAAAACTATCAACAAACCTGAGAAAAAGAGGGAGATACTCCCTATTGCCCAGCTTCACAACTCGATCAATGAAAAGGGAGAAAAACGAATTTCCCACCTCAGAGAGAATTCCTTCCCTCACGGAATTCTCACACACGCAGAGAACTTCCTTCATCTCCGATTTAGAAACGTATTCGACCTCACCCCCCTGCTCAGAGGCATTGCCAGAATGCTTGCTTTGGCCACAGCAGGCTGCTGTCACTGCTGTCCGCAGCGCATCCTTCAGTGTTTCCTTATCAGCCTCCCTGCACTCAGAGCTGTCCATTTTCTCAGGCTCCACACTGAATGTCATCACCGGTGCTTCCTCTGGCTCCTCTTTTGATGCATCTCTCCCTCCATCCTCTGAGGATGAAACAAATACAAATGATTGGCAAAGGAACAAGATACTTGTCATAAGAACTTTGCCAGAACACTTAAATACAAATGTATGCACTTACCTGTAACTTGGGTTTCAAGTACATCATCTTCCTGTGAAAATATTTAAATAATTAACTTAATAAACTGTTTTTAATTAAAATCAGCTTTTGACAGTAGAGCCATCACTGCTAAGTGTTCACTGTATTTGGAAATGGACTAAACTCAGACTGTAAGCTAAACACCATTACTTCAGTTTTTCACTAATGTGGTTTACAGTACTACAAAAAAATCCATACCATATGCAATAACTGCAAAATTTCTGGATGCTTCTTCACAAAGCATTCAACCATCTCCTCAATGCTGAAATGAACATCTTGGTTGACGTAGACAAATGCCATGTTGGACAGTCTCTGGTCCTCTGGTGTGGCATGAAGGTAGGAGTGGTATCGGTCCAACACCATATCATACTGTCCATACACATCAGCTTCCGCATTCACACAAGGAATGGTACCTAAGACCTTAAGCAGGCTTTGAACATTGGGATAAAATCCGATATCTGGTATTTTCAAGGTTCCAAAAACTGTAGTGGGCAGAATCCTGCGCTTGCTGGCATGTCTCCACTTCACCTCCCAACAGCCAAGTTCATCATAGAACGAATCTGGCCTGGCAAGGTTGTTCAGGTTCGCATCTGCCACTTTGTCCTTGCGGATGCTGAAATTGTGGTCGGCCATGTAAGAGGGCACCAAGGACAGCCATCGGAGGATCCTGACCATCTCGGTGCTGAACACCTTCTTCACTTGTTCAGTGAGGTACTGCAGGACTTGAGCACTCAGCATCTCCCGGTAATAGTCTTCTGGTGAGCTTAGAACCATTTGTTCCTTGCTTTGTCCATCACACTCCGGCAGGGAGACTTCCACACCAAGCTTCTTCGCCCTACTTATGGCATCAGAGAACCATTTTCTATGGAAAATCGCAAGCTCCTGAAGTTGTTTACTGAGCAGCTTTAAGGCATTAGAAATAGTATACTGCAAAGTACTACTGATGCTTATTGTTCCTTTGAGGCTAGGATTGAGGATGCTTACACAGCAAAGTGTATTTTTTAAAACAACTAGCGTGATAATGAAATTGAAGTCCTTCAGTACTGGCTTCAAACGGGCAATCGGTTCTACAGTATCTGGATCACCTGCACTTGTATCATTAATGCAGCGCAATAACGGCTCCAAAAGGTCTAACATGGTCTGAAATGCATCAACGCCACATTCCCAGCGGTTCTGACAAGCCTCTTTAATTCTGTCCACCTCCCCTTTTATGTGCCCATAAACAGAAAAAATTTTCTCCTCAACTTTTTTCCAAAGACTCGGTGACTTTCGGAGGCAGTCTGCGACTTCTTCCAAGGTGTCTACCACCTTCTGGATGTAGGTGAAAGGCATACAACGAATAAGCCACATATTGAAGGCATAGGGATCGCTGGGTGCCAAAACTACTTGGGGAAATTCCTGAAGTATCCTGCTAGACAGGTCTTTCATCTTCTGGCAGATGTCTCCAGTGGTCAGGTACGTAAGGCCCCGACAGTGTTCCATCCGCAGGCCCCACTTATTGCGTATGGCTGAGAAAAGCATGTAAGCTAAACCCTCCGCATCTACATCACAAGGCAAAAAGCTCAGCAGATGCTTTTGAGGAAACCCTGCAACAGTAACAGATCTGATAAAGACAGGTATCTGATCCTTCCCTTCAATCTTAGCCACATCCTGTAACAGGATGGAGAAGAATCGAGCAGACCTCAAACTGTTGCGCATCTCATTTCCCATGAGTTCTTCAGCTAGCTGCAGCACTTCTTTCTGGTCAATTTTTTCAGCACAAATTGGGTTGATGTTGGACATTTCTCCATGGCTCCCTATGGGCTCTACAACTTTAGGATTGACATCCTTTCTGATGCTAAATGCAGTGAAAGCAAGAACCTCCTTAAAGTACAATTTTAGAGTTTCCTTGGCTTTAGAAGTAGAGACTGTCTCTCTCTCAGTGCCTTCTTGTTCCAAATTGCATGTTGTACTGCTCTCTCCCGAGAGCTCCTTTGTTTCAGATGTGAGAGACTCATCTGAGAAAACAAGATGGTAAGTTTCCTTAAAATGACAATGAGAAAAACTTATTCAATGTTTGCAGTTAGCTTCACAACTTAATTATAACATCTTCACATGAAAGTGAAATTATGAAAAATTGTTCTAAGTAGCCATACTAAACATAACATGTTCTTACTTTCAGCAAAACAATAAAAATGTACTGAATTAAAAAATCCAAACCTTTTGGTTTTTTTGGAGTCACGCATTCCTCTTCCGCCTTAAGGTAGAAAATGATGTAAGACAAATCAGTCAGGGATATAACTGTAAAAATGATCCATTCCTAAAACTTAAGAGACATCCACCTTTGCTTGACATTGTATACCGCAGTCTATTTTTAAAGCTTAGGAAAAAATATTCACTCATTTATCATCAATAACCACTTATCCTAAAACGGGGTTACAGTTTCAAACCCATTCTGATATACTGCTAGACTGAAAACACAACAACAAGACCAACAGCAGGGAATAATCCAGAATGTCTTATGTAATATCAGGCTTGCTTGCAGTGCCAGTTAATATGAGGACATATCAAACATGTGAATCTGGTCTCTGAGAAAAGCTTACAGAAAGGCCATCAAACTCAGCCTACGAGGGACCAAAGCGCAGGCTCATTTTTACAGTGACCTCTACATCTAAGAGTACTGCCCTAACACCTTCTCTAGATGTTTTAAACATGCTTATTAAATTACCAAAAAGTATAAATATTTTTGAAAATATATAAATGGCATTTTAGAGTGAAGATATATCTGACAAAACAATGGACAGTTTTGGCAAGTAACTTGGCAGGTAAAACTTCTGCCTCCTAAGGGCAGATTGGATACCTGAGGAAAGAACTGATTTTGTCCTTTTTTTTTTTTTTAAATTTAGCATTAAAACAGTAGAACAACTAAAACAATTTACGCTGTTTTTTATATTCATTTCTCCTTTAATAAGCTAAAAAACCTTTGCCCAAGGCAACTTATCTGACGTTACATAATGAACACTACAGTGATTCACCCATTCATACAGCAGAGTATTCATACTGCATCAATTCAAAGTAAGCACACCGACCACTACTACGTGTACGTATGTCTTTATAAAGGGACTGAACTCACAGGGTCTCGTATTCGTTTCCTGTTGCAGCTCTGTGATTTGTTCAACTGGCTTGTGAAGTCAAAAATGGTTGGAACAGCACCTTCTTTCAGAACTGTTCTCAGAGCACTCTAAAAGAAACATCATTCATTATATACTGTATATACATATCACAACAGTAGGTACAACAGCACATTTACATCTATTCATTTATCTCCAAAGTGACTTAAAATCTTCAGCTATCTACAAATATTTACAAACTGATACAGCTGAGCAATCCTACTGGAGCAATTCAGGCTAAGTACTTTGTTCAAGGGTACTAAATTTATTCATTTAGCTGATGCTTTTCTCCAAAGCAAATTATAAAGTTAAGCTCTTTACAGTTATTTACCCAATTATACAGCTGAGTAATGTTTACTGGAGCAACTTAGGGTACCGCAGCTGAGATTTGAACCTGTGACCTCTGGGTCCAAGGGCAGCAGCACTAACCACTACACTACCAGCTGTCCCATACCTTACTATATATTAGTGGTACTCATTTATTTTACTCCACTGGTGAAGCAGAGGTTTTTACCAAGTGAAAAGGAGAAGCTGTGTGTACTTACATGTCTACTGATCAAGGAGGGCTCAAAGTGTTTCGCACAGAGTTTGTAGAGCCTGTGTAACTGTTCAGGTGTTTTCTTCTCAAGGTCTGGTCTGCGGCAGTTGTCGAGCCATTGTTTACATCTCAAAAAAGAGGAAAAACAGGTCTTAATTATTTCAAAGGGATTAATTTTAGTCAGTGCAAGAATTTGAAAATCACAAGTCCTCCTGTACAGGCATACAAGTACTAGGATGAATGACAAGTTCAAAGATTTTTTTAAAAAAAGTTACTGAGCAACCTTCATACACAAAATAAAACTCACTACACTTACAGTATATCACAGGTCACTCACATAAAAAAAGAAAGAAATAATCTAAATGTAACTCCTTGGACAGTGACTTATACTAAACATTTCCGTACAAAGAAAGAAGCAGGAGGATGTGCACACAGGAAAGGATGATCCATTCACAGATCACCTCTGCAACTCGTTTAGAATTACAAAATCACATTCAGACTTGAAATAGTTTTCGATCGATCCACCCTCTCCTAGTCCTACTCTGTGACAGATTCCGTCATACTACTAGCATTTCCAACATAATCATTTTCTAACGTTTTGTTTCGTGCACCGATTTTAATTTTTCACTATCATGTCTTTTCCCCGTACAAGTCCCTACTTCGCAAGGATTAGCAGTAGAATATGATCGTCGTTTTCGTGCTGCGGTTAACCGTTACGAGCAGAGCAGTGAAATGGAGGGACACGGAGAAAAGGTCCGGGAGCGCGCCTGTGCAGCGGAGGCGCGTTCACCGCTCCGCTTCGCTCAGCTCAGCCGTCCTCACCGGAGTGGGTCCAGCGGGAACCTAAAGAAGGCGACGCTCGACTCATCCGTGCATTTGCAGTTCGCTGCGGCGCAGCAGTCCGGCATTTTGGACCCCCGGGCCGTTCACAGAACAAGGTGCATCATCACTATCACGCACAGTAAAATAATTCGATCACAAGTGTATCCGATGCAAATCCGTCTATCTCACGTGTACGAACACGGGGTGCACTTTCTTTGTCTGCGAGCAGGCCGCTTGCACAAGTTGTGTTTCTAGCGCGGTGACACTGCTCGCGCGGCCATCAACCAGGAAGAACACCTTTCGCACAGCGGAAATGGATGTGGTACCTACTGCGGCCGCCTGACCCCGTGTCATAGCGCGGATGTCAATAAACAAAGCAAACGGGGCTCTTTCTATGTTTATTTAAAATTTTTACTTTCATAAAAATAAAAAAATAAGGGAGCGCTAATCACAATAAGTCATTTTGATAATATTCTGTATTTATGTAGACCACGAGGGACGCGCACCGAACACAATCACGTGACAACGGCATTGACCACGCCTCTAGTGACGAGGGTTTGGGTATCACGTGACTGACTTTGAACCTTCAGGCTTGCGGCGAAGCCGTATGGATCGTTTAGTATGCGTTGGAAAAAGGTGTCGATGTCACCCCGACATTTCTTTTGACTAATAAAGTGATTGAAGTCTCTTAGAAATTATTTCTCAAAATTAACCCACGTAAGTGCTTTATCCATAGACAAAAAGACATTGACACCAGGTATTCATTTTGTGAAGACCCCTTCACTTCAGAAACAGCTCATCGCTTGTTGGTTCTGTACACGCAAAAATTCTGATTGGACCTTCTCAATGCAGTAGAAACCTGGTTCTCTTCTGATTTTTCATTTACCTTTAAGCATGTTTTGCTTGGCTTTTCACAATGTGAGAAATGACAATAGATACTATACTATCCTCCTACGGAGCTACTAGAAACCAGCTTGGCAGATGGGGTAGAAGAAACATACTCCTGTTTATTCGGCATGTATATGTCACACAGCAGTAGTCTTAACAAAGACACTTCAGAATACCCCTGGGTCACTCCCAGCCCCCCTGCTGCACCCCATGGTTAAGGGGTTCCCCCCAAGACTCCCCAGAATTCCACTCTGGAACACTGAACATAAATAGAACAACAACCAATCAGAAACCACACACAACTATGTACACACACATAAACACTAATGCCAATTATTTACACATTTACTCCCCTCAGCGCTGTTACAATACCATATAATTAACATTGTTTTTTATTAGCCAAATATACATAAGACAAGTGTGAATTTTGTAACTCAAGGCCTTTCTTTTGCCTGTTTGTAAAATAAAGTAATTTAAATAAATACATAGCATTGCACTATTACTCTTTCTCAAAAAGCCAAAGCCGTGAAAACTCAGCTTCTTTTGGCATTTTACCCCTTTGGTGATGAACAAGCCTGTTTACTTTCGCTGTACATTTATGTTTTTATATTTCATAATTTAGGGGGTGCGGTGGCGCAGTGGGTTGGACCACAGTCCTGCTGTCCGGTGGGTCTGGGGTTCAAGTCCCGCTTGGGGTGCCTTGCGACGGACTGGCGTCCCATCCTGGGTGTGTTCTCTCCCCCTCTGGCCTTACGCCCCTGTGTTCCCGGGTAGGCTCCGGTTCCCCGTGACCCCGTATGGGACAAGTGGTTCTGAAAGTGTGTGTGTATTTCGTAATTTATTTACTTATTTTGTGTATTTATTTATTTATTTGTCTGTAACTTTTCTTTGTGCATTCTCTCTGGTGTTTGTTGTAATTTGGATATGGTTCCATGTTTTCTTTATGATCCTAACTTATGTAATTGCTGTTTTTCAAGAGAAAATGCTGTTGTCAGTAAAGTTTGTTTTAAAAAAAAAAATGCATCTTTTAATTCTCTCTCATTTATGTAATGAACATTTTTAACACACAATAGATTAAGAATAACGTACAGCAGCCTTTCCAACTCAACCAAGGAGCAACATACAGTATATAAAAATATATTGTGCCCCCTGAGGGGGGATAAAGGTGCGAGATGTGGTGCGGCGGGCAAGGGCCTCTTCGGCACCTGGCCCAAATGGGGTACCATACCGGGTGTTTAAATGTGCTCCGGGTGTACTAAAATTGTTGTGGAGATTGATGGCTGTTGTGTGGAAGAAGGGGGTAATTCTCATGTCATGGCAGAGAGCAGGTGGAATTTTTATCCTAAGGAAAAGGAGGCTGTTGGGATAGGCCAGTTTGGGCTTATTAGTCTTCTCAATGTTGAAGGGAAGATTTTCTTTAGTGTTGTGGCAAGGATGTTGGTAGCATACTTGAAAGCCAACAGGCTGATTGATACCCCCATGCAGAAAGCGGGGCTTCCAGGATGCTCAGGGTGCTTGGAGCACACCAGTATGATTTTACATCAGACTCAGTCTGCCAAGAAGGAGAAAAGAGATCTGTGTGGTGTTTTTGGATTTAGCAAATGATTATGGGTCGGTTCCGCACAGTTTACTGTGGGAGGCGTTCAGATTTTTTAAGGCTCCTGGAGGTGTTACGAGGCTGGTGAAAGCCTACTTTGCAGATATTCAGTTTTGTTTTAGTACGGAAAGCTATACAACGTCTTGGCATCGGTTGCAGGTTGGAATCATGGCTGGATGTACAATTTCACCATTGGCTTTCACAATGGCAATGAAAGTTATTATAAGGGCTTCCAAATGTGTTGTTGGTGGTGAGAGGCTGCGGGATGGGACGCGCCTACCCCCTATTAGAGCATTTATGGATGACATGACAACCGTTACGGCTTCGGGTCCTTGTACACGTCATTTGTTGTCTAAGCTCAATGAGAACTTGAAGTGGGCTAAGCTGAAGGTTAAGCCAAGTAAATCGAGGAGTCTCTCAATTGTTAGTGGAAAAGTGATACAGGAGAACTTTTGTATCAATGAGGAAGTAATTCCTTCTATTCTGGAGAAGCCAGTGAAGAGTTTGGGTAGATGGTGTAGTTCTGTGTTAAGTGATAAGGAACAGGTTGTGGCACTAAAGGAGGTGGTTGTGTAAGGCATAAAGAACATTGATGCATCCCTCCTCCCTCAGAAGTTAATCTTGTGATGTCTGCAGTTCGGGCTCTTGCCACGTATTAGGTAGTCACTTATGGTTCATGAGTTTCCTCTCTGGGAGGTGGAGAAACTCGAGTGGGTTATTAGTACGGCAATAAGAAGATGGCTGGGAGTGCCATGCTGTTTAAGTAGTGTAGCGTTACATGATAAGGGCATGTTGGAGCTGCCGGTGTCAGGTTTGGTGGAGGATTACAAGTGTGCAAAGGTGGATTTGGAGCTGACTGTAACGGAGTCAAAAGATGAGATTGTGAGGAAGGTGATGCCGTCAGTGAGGACAGGTAGGGGGTGGAACCCCAGAAATGTTGGACATGGTTGGGAACATGCAGAGAGGGAAGGGAGGGTTTGGCTCTAGCTATTTGTGGCAGTTGTGGAGTGCTGCCCCGGAAGCAGACAGATGGCAGTTGGTTGTTGAGCAAGTCTGGGGTCAGGAAGAGGAGGTGAGGCATGCAAAGGCAGTCTCATAAATTAAGCTGGGTCAGTGGGTGAACTGGGAAGGCGTGGACAGGAGAAAGTTATGTTGGCAAGATGTGTGGGCGATGGAGGCGAGTCGCCTTAAGAGACATGACGTGCTCCCAACGCCACAGAATGTTAAGCAATGGGCAGGTGGCGATGATTGTAACTGTCTCAAAGACAGGTTTGAGAGTCTGGTTCATTTTGTTATAAATTTTTCCTTCTAGTTTGGTCAGTTTTTCAAATCATTAAAATGTAATAATACCGTGTGATATTAAGAATGTAACTCTTTGGGTTGTTAAATGCAGAGTTTTATGGGTCACGTGATCTGAGTTTAATTGAGAGAGGGAATGTTGAATTGTGGGTAAGGTGTTATGGATGCAGAGGAAGGACGTGCAGCAGTGAAGCACAACTTCTGAGGCAACATTTTCTGCATAAGGTTCAAAGGGTGCACACGGTAATTGTCACTTTAATTTAGCTTATATTGTGTTATGATGGGGGGTGCGGTGGCGCAGTGGGTTGGACCACAGTCCTGCTGTCCGGTGGGTCTGGGGTTCGAGTCCCGCTTGGGGTGTCTTGCGACAGACTGGCGTCCTGTCCTGGGTGTGTCCCCTCCCCCTCCGGCCTTACGCCCTGTGTTGCCGGGTAGGCTCCGGTTCCCCGTGACCCCGTATGGGACAAGCGGTTCTGAAAATGTGTGTGTGTGTGTGTGTGTGTGTGTGTGTGTTATGATGTTTTGGTTTGCTTTATGTGAACAAATGTGATTTGTTTTGTGCGTATTTATCAATTTATCGTGTTAATTATACTTCCGTTGTAAAAACGTGGTCGTGCTGGTGTGTTAACGAACACTAATATGAGAGAATTTAAACTGCGTGAAAGATGTATGCTTGAATATTTTTATGTCTTTGTTTTTGTAGTTTTCACGGTGTCTGAATAAATGGTAGAAGACATCAGTATGAGGCGTGGCTATCCCTGTCATTGAACCAGTGCAGCTACAATGGTTGTTGCAAGTTGTGTAGCGACGCTGAGGCACATTTTGTCAGGGTGTAAGGTTAGTTTGGAGCAGGGGTGCTATACTTGGTGCCATAATCGAGTTCTTAGATGTTTAGCAGGTGTGTTGAGAGTAAGCAGCAAGTTGTGAATTCTCTACCTGTTAACAGTTTAGCTAAAGCAATTGGTTTTGTGTGGGCCGGAGAGAGTAGCACTGTGCAAGGGCAGACGTGCCCTGGTAGGTTGGGTAACGCACAGGACTGGAAGCTGTTGGCTGATGTGTGCAAGCAGCTCCAGGTTCTGCAGGTCATTGCTGTTACTTCACTGCGTCCAGACATGGCGTTATATTCGGAGGGTGAGCGCATTGTGTACTTTGTAGAGATAACAGTGCCATTCAAGGATCCTATGGGGGAGGCATACGAGCAGAAACTGTTAAAGTATACAGATCTGGTGGCAGAGGCAAGGGACTGTGGATGGCGGGCTCATGTGAGACCGGTAGAGGTAGGTGTTAGAGGGTTTGTGGCTAAATCAGCTATGGCATTGTTGGGGGAGTTCGATGCTAAAGGCAGCAGTGAAGGAGCTGTCTGAGGCAGCTAAGAAGGCAAGTCAGCAGTTATGGTCAAAAAGAGAGCAGGGTAGTTGGGGGTTACAGGTTGGAGGGAGGTGTGTAGTGGTGGAAAATTGATGGCAGGTGGTGAGCAATGAGAGGCAGCTGGTGTTAATTAAGGAGGTGTGGCCTTGTTAAGTAGGATAGTTTAAATTTGTGGAGTGGGGCATGTGTAGTTGGTTTGGCAGCAGGTATGGAGCTTTGGTTTAACTGGCTGAGTTAGTGGGGTTGCAATATTTGTTGAGGGTGAAGGGTATCAAATGTGTATGGAGGGAGGGTGTGTCTGGGACACTGGACTGCACTATTGAGCCTTCCGAAGGTGTTGTGGGCCTAATTCAACGAAACACTGATGAAGGGAGGTGCCCACTTGATAACCTGAGTGAAATACTCATGTTGGTACCTGGCTGGTGTGGTTTGTTGGTTTGGTTGGTGAGTGAGGCTTGGTCTGTTGGCTTGGCTTTGCTGGGGTTGGTTGATGGTTTTTGTGTTGTGGGTTAGCCTTGGTTTGTTAGTTTTAGTTTTGTTGGTGGGTGGGATTTGATGGCTTTTTTTGTGTTGGTGGGTTAGATTTGGTCTGGGCACATAGGAATTCTTGTGTGCTGCTGAAAGAGTCAAACGTCTAAGCAACGTGTACACAATAAATATTCTAAAACATCAATAAATAAAACTGCAATAATACAATAAAATTACTACAATAGAGAAGGTAAATACTAAAAAAAGGAGGAAATACTATTAAACAAACTAAGAAAAAGGGGGGGAGGGGGGCAAGAATAAAATGCACAATACACACAAAACATACATAAAGTACACAGTGAAATACACAGTAAAGATTACAATACTGTTAATCATAATATTAACAGGCTAATGGTTAATGTTAATGCTCCAATGGTTATTGCACATATTATCCCCGTGGAGGTTAAATATTGCACTTTATATGAGATGGCTGGAAGCTTAAATCAGTCCTCCTGTAGTTTATGCCATGAGTCTCATTGTGGCAGGGAAAAAGTTGTTATAAAACCATGTTTTGTTTGTGATTATACTGTCTGCCCTGCTGTGCCTCAGATTATAAACTGACTTTTTGTACCTGAAGAAAAGGTGAGCTGGGTGATGTATATCGCCAATGATTTTCTGGGCTTTTTTCTTACAGCGTTGTGTATAAATGTTATCCACAGATGGAAAATCAGTCCCAATGATCCTCTCTGCTGTCTTCACCACTCTCTGGAGGGCCTTCCTCTTTGCCTGGGTGGTGTTGCCATACCAGACAGTGATAGCAGTAGTGAGGATGCTCTCCACGAGACCTCTATAGACTTGTGTGAGGGGATGAAGGCTCACTCCAGCCTTTCTGAGCAGTCTGATAAAATAAAGCCGTTTCTGAGCCTTTTCACTATGGCAGCAGTATTTTCAGTCCAGCTCAGGTTCGTTGTCACCTTAAGCCCCAAAAACTTGACTGTCAGCCCTCTCCACCTCAGTCACCCTGATGAGACTGCAGAGAGGAAGATTTCTTCCTGAAGTCTATGATTAACTCCCTCGTCTTGTACATTGAGGACAAGGTCGTTCTCCTCACCATAGACCAGAATGCTGTTGACGGAAGCCCTGTACCCTGATTTGTCCTCGCCCTTAATGAGACCCAAGACGGTCGTGTCGTCCTGGGTGGAGTCAGTCATAAGTATACAAAGTAAAAAGTTTTGGGCGGAGACAACAGTCCTGCGGTGATCCTATGCTGACCGTGAGCTCACCAGAGACCCTTCTTACTATCCTCATTACCTGCGGTCTGTCTGTAAGGAAGTCCAGAATCCAGTTGCAGGTGGTAGTCTGGACCCCAAGGTCAGTCAGCTTGGTGATCAGCTTTCCTGGTCGAATGGTGTTAAAAGCAGAACTGTAGTCCAGGAAAAGCATCCTGACATATGTTCTGCTACAATCCAGGTGTTGTAGAATGTAGTGGAGGGCCATGGCCACCACATCATCCACCGATCTATTAGGCCAGTAAGCAAACTGTAGAGGGTCAACGGTATCAGGGACCACAGAATTGATGTGAGTAAGTACTAGTTTTTCTAGGCACTTCATGGCTACTGGTGTGAGCACCACTGGTCTAAAGTCATTCAGGGAGGAAGCGTCTGGTTTTTTGGGACTGGTATAATGATGGAGGACTGGAATATATGCGGGACTACTGCTTGTGATAAGGAAAGGTTGAAAATATCCACGTACACCCCTGCTAGTTGTTCAGCACAGGTCTTTAGGACTCTAGGCGATACGCCATCTGGACCTACTGCCTTACGGGGATTCACCTTCTTCAAGAGCCTTCAGGACCTCTGTCTGTCTGTCTGTCTGTCCTCGGGGTCACAGGGAGACTTAGTGGGGGTATCCATGTTGAGTCTGTCAAATCTGGCATAGAAACTATTAAGGCTGTCCAGTAAGGTAGTGTCTCTAACCTCCATGCTGCCTATGTTATTCCTGTAGTTTGTGACTGCCTGGATTCCCTGCCGCATATTACATATGTCGTTTTGCAGATAGAGGCTTCCAAGTTTTTGGGAATATGCCCTTGCCGCTCTAATTGACTTGCGTAGATTGTATCGGGCCCACTTGTACTTCTCACTATCCCCCAACTTGAAAGCCTCACGTCTTTTCCTGATCTTCAGACGTACATCACCATTGAACCAGGGCTTTTGGTTTGGAAAAACCCAAACAGTTCCGGAGGGAACACAGATGGAAGTACACCAACTGATGTAGTCACTGACAGTCTCTGTAATCATGAATATTGTTTGTAGCATCTTTGAAGATGCTCATATCTGAGACCTCTAGACAACTTTGCAAATTTGCCAGTGCACTGTCAGTCCAGATGTTAATAGTCCTGACTGTGACCGGGTTAGCCTTCAGCCGTTTAGTATATATGGGCTTTAGCAAGATTGTCAGGTGGTCAGATTTCCCAAAGTGGGGTTTGAGCACAGCTGTATATGCGTTCCTGATGTTACTATAGCAATGATCCAGTGTATTTTTGCCCCTAGTGGGGAAAAGACACAAACTGAAAAAATTTTGGCATAATTTTCCTGAGATTGCAATGATTGAAATCTCCCAGCATAATGAAAGCACTGTCAGGATGTGTATTTTCATGCTTGATAATCATGTTGAACAGTTCGTCCAGTGCTGCCTCCTCCTTGGCAGAAGGGGAGATGTACACAACACTCACAATAACACATTGCAGTTCTCTGGGTAGATTAAACGGTCTACACTTTAAGGTCAAATATTCCACATCCATCCATCTTCCTCCGCTTTTATCCGGGGCCGGGTCGCGGGGGCAGCAGTCCGAGCAGAGTCCTCCAGACTTCCCTCTCCCCGCACACCTCCTCCAGTTCCTCTGGGGGAACCCCAAGGCGTTCCCAGGCCAGCCGGGAGACATAGTCTCTCCAACGTGTCCTGGGTCTGCCCCGAGGCCTCCTCCCAGTGGGACAAGCCCGGAACACCTCCCCAGGGAGGCGTCCAGGAGGCATCCGGAACAGATGCCCGAGCCACCTCAACTGGCTCCTCTCGATGCGGAGGAGCAGCGGCTCTACTCCGAGCTCCTCCCGGGTGACTGAGCTCCTCACCCTACCCCTAAGGGTGCGCCCAGCCACTCTGCGGAGGAAACTCATTTCTGCCGCTTGTATCCGCGATCTCATTCTTTCGGTCATGATCCAGAGTTCATGACCATAGGTGAGGGTAGGAACGTAGATCGACCGGTAAATTGAGAGCTTCGCCTTACGACTCAGCTCCCTCTTCACCACAACAGACCGGTACAATGACCGCATTACTGCGGACGCCGCACTGATCCATCTGTCAACCTGCCGCTCCATTTTTCCCTCACTCGTGAACAAGACCCCGAGATACTTAAACTCCTCCACTTGAGGGAGCAACTCCCCCCTAACCCGGAGGGAGCAATCCACCTTTTTTCGACTGAGAACCATGGCCTCGGATTTGGAGGTGCTGATTCTCATCCCCGCCGCTTCGCACTTGGCTGCAAACCTCCCCAGTGCACGCTGCAAGTCTTGACTTGATGAAGCCAACAGGACCACATCGTCCGCAAAAAGCAGAGACGAGATCTCACGGCCACCAAAACAGACACCCTCCGTTCCCTGGCTGCGCCTAGAAATTCTGTCCATGAAGATAATGAACAGAATCGGTGACAAAGGGCAGCCCTGGCGGAGTCCAACATGCACTGGGAACAGGTCTGACTTACTGCCGGCAATGCGAACCAAGCTCCTGCTCCGGTCATACAGGGAACGAACAGCCCGTAGCAACGAGCCCCGAACCCCATAATCCCGAAGTACCCCCCATAGGATGCCACGAGGGACACGGTCGAATGCCTTCTCCAGGTCCACAAAACACATATGGACTGGTTGGGCAAACTCCCACGAACCCTCCAGCACCCTAGTGAGGGTATAGAGCTGGTCCAGTGTTCCACGGCCAGGGCGAAAACCGCATTGCTCCTCCTGAATCCGAGGTTCGACTATCGGTCGGATTCTCCTTTCCAGTACCCTGGCATAGACTTTCCCAGGGAGGCTAAGGAGTGTGATCCCCCTGTAGTTGGAACACAATCTCTGGTCCCCCTTCTTAAAAAGAGGGATCACCACCCCGGTCTGCCAGTCCAGAGGCACCGTTCCCGAACTCCACGCGATGCTGCAGAGGCGTGTCAGCCAAGACAGCCCCACAACAGCCAGAGACTTGAGAAACTCGGGGCGGATCTCATCCACCCCGGAGCCTTGCCACCGAGGAGTTTTTTTGACTACCTCAGCAACTTCAGCCAGGGTAATGGACGAGTCCCCCTCCGAGTCCCCGGCCTCAGCTTCCTCTACGGAAGGCGTGTCGGAGGGATTGAGGAGATCCTCAAAGTACTCCTTCCACCGCCCGAGGACATCCTCAGCTGAGGTCAGCAGCGCACCACTTCCACTGTAAACAGTGTTTGTGGAACACCGCTTCCCCCCTCCGAGTCACCGGACGGTTTGCCAGAATCTCTTTGAGGCTGACCGAAAGTCTTCCTCCATGGCCTCACCGAACTCCTCCCAAGCCCGAGTTTTTGCCACGGCGACTGCCAGAGCCGCGCTCCGTTTGGCCCGTCGGTACCTGTCAGCTGCTTCAGGAGTCCCATGAGCCAGTCAGGCCTGATAGAACTCCTTCTTCAGCTTGACGGCATCCCTTACTTCCGGTGTCCACCACCGTGTTCGGGGATTGCCGCCGCGACAGGCGCCAGAGACCTTATGGCCGCAGCTCCAAACCGCCGCCCCGACAATAGAGGCGCAGAACATAGTCCATTCAGACTCGATGTCCCCCACCTCCCTCGGGACCTGGTTGAAGCTCTGTCGGAGGTGGGAGTTGAAGACCTCTCTGACAGGGGCCTCCGCCAAACGTTCCCAACAGACCCTCACTATGCGTTTGGGCCTGCCAGGTCTGTCCAGCTTTTTCCACCGCCATCGAATCCAACTCACCACCAGGTGGTGATCAGTTGACAGCTCAGCCCCTCTCTTCACCCGAGTGTCCAAGACATATGGCCGAAGGTCAGAAGAAATGACTACAAAGTCGATCATCGACCTCTGACCTAGGGTGTCCTGGTATATTCCACATCCTCTGAACAGAATTGTGAAATAACCTTACAATCAGCGCACCAGGATCACTTGACAAGGATGGCCGTTCCTCCACCACGAGTCTTGCTGCTTACCACCGCATCGTGGTCGGCTCTAAAGATCATGTAGCCTTCCGGTGTTATGCGTTCAATGTGATCATCCATGAAGTTAAAGTCCATAGTGTCCACTGGACTCTGTTCTTTCTCTGCTCTGTGGGCATCTTCATTATCCAGTCAATGACTAGTAGAAAGAGGAATGGAGACAGCAGACATCCTTGCCTGAGGATATGGTGAAAAATTTCCTAATTACTCATAGGAAGGAATGAGAGTCCCCTGATCTGGTCAATAACAAACTTTAGAGAGAGTCTAGATAGGGATACAATTTTTCAGCATTTAACATGTTAATTTTTAAAGTCAAATTCAAAGTGGAGGAGTCTAAGAAATTAAGGCTACCATTGTTATGAGTTGGGGGGGTGTGGTGGCGCAGTGGATTGGGCCGGGTCCTGCTCTCCAGTGGGTCTGGGGTTCAAGTCCCACTTGGGGTGCCTTGCGACGGACTGGCGTCCCATCCTTGGTGTGTCCCCTCCCCCTCCGGCCCTACGCCCTGTGTTACCGGGTAGGCTCCGTGACCCTGTATGGGACAAGCGGTTCAGGAAGTGTGTGTGTGTTATGAGTTAATGGCAAATGATGCAATGTAAGATATGTGGTTTTTTTCCTCAAAATGTTAAAAAGCAACTGGATTATTGCTTGACAGATTTGCTGTCTAGATGTATTGAAAAGGCAGCATAAATGAACCTGGAAATGCAGTGGTGCTTGAAAGTTTGAACACTTCAAAATTTTCTTTCTGCATAAATATGACCTAAAACATGATCAGATTCTCACGCAAGTCCTAAAATTACAGAACCCAATTAAACAACTGAGACATAAACATACTTCATTTATTTATTGTAGAAAATGATTCAATGTTACATCTGTGTGGCAAAAGCATGTGAACCTTTGCTTTCAATCACTGGTGTGACCTCCTTCACATTCAGAGCTCATAGTTTCATCAATGATGAGAAACTGTCCTGGTCCAGAGGCAGAAAAGCAGGCCCAAACCATGATACTGCCACCACTGTTTCACAGATGAGAACAGTGTTATGCTGGAATACAGTGTTTGCCTTTCACCACATATGCTTCTCATTCAAGCTAATAAAGTTCAATTTTGGG
Organism: Scleropages formosus; assembly: GCF_900964775.1. Classification (NCBI taxonomy): domain Eukaryota; kingdom Metazoa; phylum Chordata; class Actinopteri; order Osteoglossiformes; family Osteoglossidae; genus Scleropages; species Scleropages formosus. The sequence goes on from NC_041809.1 coordinate 16,742,777, forward strand.
CTCCTTGATCAACAGAACATTCTTACAATAACCGTCTAACTTACACACATGGTCTGCAGCAAACTGTAGATGAGCAGCAATGTTCTTTTTGGAGAGTAGTAGCTTTCTCCTTGCAACCCTGTCATGCACACACCATAGTTCATGAGCTCACCATCAGGAGAACACTGACATTAGCTAATGCAAGAAAGGCCTTTAGTTCATTAGATGTTACCCTGGGTTTCTTTGTAACCTCACGGACTATTACATGCCTTGCTCTTGGTGTGATCTTTGTTGATTGAGAACTCCTGGGGAGGGTAACAATAGTGTTGAATTTCCTCCATTTATACATGGTCTCCTTGACATTGGACTGGTGGAGTCCAGATTCTTTAGAAATGGTTTTGTAACTTTTTTCAGCCTGGAAAAGTCACATGGAACATATACAGACATAGGGGAAGTTGTAAGTGACTGGGGTGATTATATGGATGATCTTGAACAGCCCGATGTATCAGGGACTGAGCTTTTTGGATGACAGTTTGGTTTTAGTATCCCTAGAGGATAACCAAACTCTCTGTTCAAGCTGGAACAACAGAGTGTGTTGCCTTTTATCAGCCTGTTTGTACCGCTGGTTACTCTGGCACTTTGCTGGTACCAGGAGTCCACGGCTGGGATCTTGCTGGGGCTCAGGTGCCAGGGGAATAAAGGTGGCTGACCCAATGTGCATTGGACAGTCCTATGGAGGAGTGGGTGAGCGAATTGTGGGGATGTTCGAGCTATGGTTAAGCACTGTGACTAGGAGTTCTGCTTCTAGCTACAATAGCTGTGGAGAAAACGTCCCAGGTCCTGATTTAGGTGTTCCACCTTGCCATTGGCCTGCAGATGATATCCTGACATAAGGCTGACTGACACTCCTAGCTTCTGCCAGAATGTTTTCCACATCCGGGAAGTGAATTAGGGTGCTCAATTGGACACGACATCCTTCGGTAGGCCATAGAGATGGAAGGTATGCTGGAAGAGAAGCTCAGCCATGTCTAGAGTCGAGGGGAGTTGAGCAATGGGAACCACCCTGCAGGACTTGGAGAAGTGCTCCAGTACCACCAGGATAACAGTATTACCTTTAGGTGGAGGAAGGTCAGTGATGAAATCTATGGCCGGGTGGGAACTGAAAGCAGCTCCAGCAACCCCGTGGGTTGCTGGCATGGGGACTGGGCCTGCATACATACCTCACAGGCCTCCACAAACTCCTGGATGTCGTGAAGAAAAGGCCACCAGAATCTTTTCTGATTCAGGGACAGGGCCTTGCAGCAACCGGAATGCCCTGTGGCTGGAGAATCATGGACACAATGGAGCAATGGTGTTCTCAGTCTTACCAGAATGTAGTCCTTGCGTTACGGGCCAGTCAGAGGCTTCTGGATTCTTGTTCTGTGCTGCTTGGAGATCCTGTAGGAATTGCCATTGAACCAGTGCAAGATCAGAGGCAGCATTGGCTTAGGAGCTGCTGTGTCAGGGTCCTTGTCATCATGCCCCCTAGATAATGTGTCCACTTTAGTGTTCTTGGATTCTGATCAGTATGATATGGTAAACCAGAAGTGAGTAAAAAGAGTGCCCATTGGGCTTGTCTGGGCTTGAGTCAGTGTGCTTTTTTCAGGTACTCCACTTTAGGGTGGTCTGTCAATACAAAAAAGAGGTGAGTGGCCTCTCCAGCCACTTCCTCCACTCCTCTAAAGCCAATCTGATGGCTAACTCCTCCCAGTTCCCTATGTCATAATTGCATTTGGCTGGGGACAACTTGTGTGAAAAGTACAAGGGTGGAGCTTGGGTAGCTTTCCCCTGGTGTTGAGAGAGGATAGCCCCTAACATGGAGGCATTGACCTCCACCACGAAGGGGAGGGTCAAATCCAAAGGGGGAAGGCAGGGTTTGACTCTGGCTGGATGCAGGAACTGCCTCAGAAGCAGATCAGATTTTTGAGCAGGAAGAGGAGTTGAGGCATACAAAGGCAGTCGCACTGGTTAAATGGGGTCAGTGAGTGAATTGGGAGGGACATGGAAGCTACATTGGGAAGATGTGTGGGCTATGGAGGCAAGTCCCATTGTTTATTGCTGGAGCGACTTATAACATGTTACTGGTGCCACAGAATGTTAAACAATGGGTAGATGGTGATGGTTGCTGTAAGATGTGTGGCGATGTTGAGGCACATCTTGTCAGGTTAGCTTGGTGCAGGGGTGCTACATTTGGTGCCATAATGAAGTGCTTAAGTGTTTAGCAGGTGTTTTTCAGAGAAAATGCTTGTTGGTGAATTCCTTGCCTGTTGGCAGTACAAATAATATAATGCACCAGACCAAAAGCTGCTGTCTGATGTGGGCAAACAGGTCTGGGTGCCACAGGTTATTGCAGTTACTTCATTGCGTCCAGATGGTATTGTATTCGGAGTGTGAGTGGATCTTGTACTTTGAAGAATTAACTGTGCCATTTGAGGATACCACTGGGGAGGCATATGAGCAGAAAATGTTCAAGTACGCAGCTCTAGTGACAGAGGCAAGAGATTGTTGGTGGCAGGTTCGGGTGAGACCAGTAGAGGTAGGTGTTAGTGGGTTTGTGGCCAAATCAGCTACATTGTTGCTGGAGGAATTTGGTGTTAGAGGCCATTCATTAAGGGTTGCAGTGAAGGACCTGTCCAAGGCTGCTGAGAAGGCGAGTCGGTGGTTATGGTTAACAGTAGAGCAGAGTAGTTGGGGTTGCAAGTCTGATAGAGGTGGTTAAGAATGGGTGGCAGCTGTTTATATGCAAGGAGGCATGGCCTTGTTAACTGGGTTAATTTAGCTTTGTGGAGTGATGCCTTTGCAACTTTTGTTGGCAGGTATGGTGTAATTTGGGATGGCTTAAGTTTGTGGAGTTTTGGGTGTTTTATAGCATTTGATGGTATGTATGGAGGTGTGTTTTAATTGGAGTGGCTGAGCTTGTGGAAGTGCTGCAATAACAGATTTTTTTTCCCCTTCTGTGGCTTCATGGAAGTTGGTTGGATTGGATCCTTGTGTACAGCCATTGGAATATATGCAAGGGACATAACATCTTGTCCTGTGTATGTTGAATGTCATCCCTCTTCCACATCTGAATCAGATTGTATGCACTGCGCAGATCCAACTTCGTAAAATTTTTAATTCCACACACTTGCTCCAAGGAAGTGGTGACGAGCAGCAACGGATGATGGTACTTTATGCTTCTCATTGAGACCTCAATCATCTATACAGGGCCATAAACCCCCATCCTTCCTTCCAATAAAAAAAGAACTCAGCCAGGGAAGTCAAAGGCTGAATGATTCCTCTGTAATATACTCCTCCATTGCCTGGTACTCAGATAGGAACAGGGAGTACACTCTGCACTTAGGGGGCATGGTTACTGGCAAGAGATTAATCATACAATCCCATGGTTAGTGTGGGGGTAAAGCAACAGCCCTGGCCTTAAAGACCTCCTGGAGATCGTGGTACACCTCAGGTATGTTTATGGCTCGAGCTACTTCCAGGCTTTCTATGGAGGTGGTCTGACACGGAAGGGAGGCACGAGGTGATGCACTGCGGCCCCCATGACACCTGTACCCCGGTGCTTCAGACAGATTGTATTTCACCAACCATGTATATCCCAGGATGATGAGGTTGTCTGGTGATTTGATAAAATGATATCTCCTCCTTGTCACATGCTCCCACCTGGAGCTGAAGGAGTTCTGTCCAGGACTCCACAACACCTGTTCCTGAGGGTTGCCCATTCAGGGCACTCACCCGTAATGCAGTGCCCCAACTATGAATGGGGATACCCTGTGCGGCTAGGGGCATGACAACAGGACCCTCTGCAACAAATATTAGTTTTTTGCTTTGTTGGCCTGTTGGCCATACAGTTGAACTATGGAGAGATTTGTTTTATTTTTATTACTATTGTAGTGTTAACAATGCTGTGAAAGTTTGTTTCAAAATCAGACTGCCAAAGTGAATTTGAGCACAAAAGTGTTCTTTACTGGAATATTCTCAGTGAAGACAATATTTAATCAGACTAAAGGATTTAAAACTACTGTGTTAAATCTTTGTGGCAATCTGTCAATTTTTTTAATAGTTTATCCACCACTTGCCACTGCACATCAGCGGAACAACTGTGGAGAGAGTCAAAAGTTCCAAGTTTCTTGGTGTGCACATGACGGAAGACCTCTCCTGGACTCAACACCACCTCCATAGCTAAGAAGGCCCAGTAGTGTCTCCACTTCCTGTGGAGGCTGAAGAGTGACAACCTCACCACCATCTATAGAGATGATAGCGAGGATCCTGATTAGCTGTCTCATTGTGTGGTACGGGAACCGCACAGCCTCTGACTGCAAGACCCTACAGCGAATTGTGAGAACAGCTGAAAAGATCATCGGAGTCTCTCTACCGACCATTGATACCTCATACAATAACCGCTGCATCCACAAAGCCACCAGCATTGTAGATGACCCCTCTCATGGACTCTTCACCCTTTTGCCATCTGGCAAAAAGTACACAAGCATCCGTGCCACCACCAGCAGACTCCCACAGTTTCTTCCTGAGGCAATCAGATTACTCAACAGCTAACCCAGAATAACTCCATTCACTACAAACTGCCTTCAGTACAGCCCTTTTCATTTTGTCCTGTACTCCTGCTCTGTGTTGCACCATGGTCTCTGGAAAAACATTTTGTTCTACTGTAAACAAGCTATATAGAGGAATGACAATAACAATTTGAACTTATCTTAATAGGGGGTGCAGTGGTGCAGCAGGTTTGGTTTATACGTGCTGTCTGGTGGGTTTGAAGTTCAAGCCCTGCTTGGGGTGGCTTGCAGCAGATGTCCTGGCCAGGGTGCGTCCTGGCCTTGTACCCTTCTACCCTGTATTGCTGGATAGGCTCTGGTTTGCCGTGGCCCTGCTCAGGACAAGCGGTTGTTGACACTGGTTGGTTTATCTGAATTCTTTTATACAAAATAGCAACATCTTACAAGAATATAATTGTTTGTTTTTTTTTTTACACATCAGTCCTTGTATAGTCTTGCACATTAACAGTTCAGATTCAGGCTCACCATTTCAAATGAATTGTGTATTTTTTCCATTTAGCAAATGCCTTTCTCTACAGCCCTATTGACTACAACCCAGAAAGGTTAAACTCAAATTCACTGTTCCTTTAGACTTTTTATTTATTTTTTTATAGAGTGCGCTTCTCCTGCAGTGACATAGAGCGCTTTAACACAGGCATACAGCAAGAAAAATTGATACAAAGACAGTCAACTAATGGCTACCATAATAAAGTACTTTTATAGCGCTATAAGTATACCTACTGGCCACCAGGGAAAGGAACAAAAACTCTCAACTGAAGGTTGAGGGAGGAAAAAAACTCTGGGGGTCCACAAGCCAGTGGTTGCCCACCCCTCCTGGGCATTCTAGAAAGTAACAATTTGTAAGCCAGTGTGTACCAAATAATTATAATGTTGGTAAATGGTATCTTGGATCCCCAGCTTGCCATGGAACGTCTCGATCGTCATGGCAGATGGACATCGTCCTCTGTCAGCACGCGATTTGTCTGTCACCACTGGCCGGCCTCCTCAGGTCTTATGTAGGGAGGTAGTGCTCAATGAGAAGAGAGGACAGAGTTAGTAATTTAAGTAAATTTAAAATGCATTTTTGTAAAAGTGATAAACAACCAAGGCAGGTTGAATTACATTACGAGGTGGAATGCCTGAGTGAACATGTAAGTCTTCAGTTGGGATTTGAAAACGGAAACAGATGGGGTATTTCTGACAGTAACTAGTAGACTATTCACAGTTTAGGTCCTCTATAACTAAAGGTGCGACCTCCTACTGAGGACTTATTGATCACAGGTACTTTAGGGTAACCTGCTTCTAATGAACAGAGATATCATCCTGGGATATAAAAATTAATTCTCACAAAGGTAAGCTGGAGCAATGCCATGTATTGCCTTATAGGTCAAAAGTAGGATTTTATAATCACCTCTATAAGAGAGCCAATGCAAGGATTTAAGTACCGGTGTTATATGGTCGTACTTCCTAGTTCTAGTAACAATTCTTGCAGCAGCATTTTGTACCAACTGTAGCCTGGATACAGTCTGGTACGGACAACCCAACAACAAAGCATTACAGTAATCCAGCCTGCTGGAAACAAAAGCCTGAACCAGTTTCTCAGAATCTTTTTGGCTTACTGTATCATGTAACGCACATTTTACTGAATGTTTTGAAAGTGCATTGTATAAATGCATTTACATGAATGATATGCTTCAAAATTCAGCAAGTCAAGTAATCCAGTAAACAATGCTCAGATTAGTCATGTTTTACATGGGTATATTTTTTTTCAAAAGGTGCACTGGTTTTTCATTGTGAAGGACCCCATTATCTGAGTTGTGTTTACACATTTACTACTAGTTACATGCTAACTCGCCTTAGAATCACCAGTTTAGCCACACATGTACTTGGATCTGACAAACTTCAAGGAGTTTCCCCATTAAACACAGTGGCAGAGGAAATGAAGCAGTGAGAACATAAACAGTGAGGTCTGGCCTTGGAGCCCTGGATTTGTGAGGCAACATCATGCCCTGCTTAAGTTATTTTGGTGTTCTAATTACAGAATACTTCAGTAAACTGACATGATCAAAAAATAATTTATTTGCAGAAAAACTCATGTTTGATTTCAGTTGCTGTATAGCAATAGTGCAGTGGACAGTTTGAACTTTGTACATGACATGTTCTTCATAATATCTAATGTAAAACAAACATTTATAGTACTACTTGTAATACATCCATAGAGCTATATGTATTAACTTAAACAGATGGTTTCCAGTTAAGGAAAACATTATTAGATTCACTATTTTTCAGTTCTGAAAACAATTTAAAAGGCAAATGACAGGTTTTCAAAACAACAAGATATACATATACTGTATTTGTAAACTTCAATCTCCATAATATTGGGTTGTAGTAACAAAGCATACTTGCAAAAAATAGAGAACAAGAATGCAAACGAAAGACATAAGTTAAAATTTTTATTTTTACAGACAGCATAATGAAGACCGTGAATGCAAAAGAACAAGCATATAATCAAACAATTACAACAGGACCTACACATTACTCATTTTCTTTCTCTGGATACATTTTAGTATAAGTATCAACCATCAAGTCCAAGTCATGCTTAACATCATAATTGATGTTGAGAAATGCTAAGCTCTTGGCTCTGTTGCTGACATGAGTGTTTGTAACATACGCCTTGAAGCGTTTGCGTACACTGTTAGATTTGGTGTCCTCCAGTGTCAGAACCGTAAGCGTACTGAGAACTTTGAGTAAGGCATAAACATTGGGAAAAAACTTGACTTCAGAGAGCTGCAGGGTTTCGCTGATTGTTGAGGGTAGGCTGATCTCTTTGCCTCTGTGCTTCCACTTGATCCTCCAGCAGTGCAACTCTGTAGAAAGTGTGTCTGGGTTGGCAAGGTCATTCTTGAAAATGTCAGCGTCATGTTCCTCTGATGTGTTGAACTTCAACTCTCCCATAACAGAGGGGACAAGTGAGAGGCATTTAAGAGCTTTCAGGTGGTTCTCAGAAAACGCATCATTCAGTTCCTGTATAACGTGGGCCACGACAGGAATAGTCAGAGACTCTTTATAGTAACATTCGGGCTCAATGTCCATCCAAGTTCCTGAACGCTGCTTTCTGTAGAATAATCTTGGAATCTTCACAGGTATCTCAAGCGCTGCTGCTAGATTAACAGCTTCCTCAAACCAAAACTCATGGTAAACCTCAATGTTATCCATGACCTCGTTAAGCGAGTGCAAGACAGCAGTCAAACTATTAGCAGCAAAATAAACATCCATCAGCTGCCCTTGCAAATTCTTTCCAAAAGCCCTTGTGAATGAAAGCGTATTTTTTAGAACAACCAATGTTACAACAAACTGAAAGTCTGCAAGAGTTTGTGAGATCATATATGCCTCTTGGACAACTTGATCATTCCACCTCAAATCTTCATTATCATGAACACTGTCCATGCAAAGCAGAACAGATTCCAATAATTCAACAGCCAAATCAAAGCAATCTTGTCCTTCTGCCCAGCTTGTGCGAGATGTTTCTTTTAGGTCATCCCCTTTTTTCTCGTTACCCTGATAGAATATGGAGATGGCATGCTCCAACTCTGCCTGCAGTGCAGGAGATGTGCTGAAGAATGAGCTAATCCTTTTGAGTGTTGACATTACAATCTGGACGCCTTTTAAGTTTAAAGTGCTTGCTAGGGAAATGTTCAGGGCACGGCTAGAGAAAGGTGTGTACACTGCCATTGGATACTTTGCTAATAACTTGGCAGCAATGGCTTTAATCCTGCTTGTGAAAACACCAGAGCCAACATGAGCTTGTCCCCGGCAGTACTCCATGTTCAAGCCCCAGTTTTCTGTGATCTCACACAGCAGCCTTTCCGTCAGGGTATCTTCATCCCCTTCGAATGGGAGGAACCCAACAAATTCCTCCCTCAAGCAGTGGGACTGATCTGCAAATCGTAGGAACATAGGGAGGTGGGCCTCCCCAGCCATATCCACCAAGTCGTCCGTGAGTAGAGAGAAAAACCTGCACTCTCTGACTTCCTGCAGAAGCTGTTCACGAATGCAACTCTCACACACCTCCAGCATCTGCCTCTGCTGGGAGGAGGAGCAATATTCAGCATTGACAGCCATAGCCTCAAATCTTTTCCTGAGGATCTCGTCTCCGGCATTGATACGGTACTCCAGTAAAGACTGGAAATTGCTAGGAGTAAAATTCATTACTGTTTTCTCTTCAGTGTGTCCATGTAGTGGAATGTTTTGCTTCCCTAAAACAACAAGTATTTCAAACAATGCCTTCAAGTAATCTCTTTCTTCTTTCTCCTTTTCTGTTAACGGTGGTAAGTCATCGCTAGTATCACTGATGTCTTGACCTGTGTCATCATTTGTGACATTTCCAGAAGAAGTTTCCACTGGTTAACAATGAAAAAGAAAACTATTAAAAACTGAAGTGCTGATATTGTCTAGAAAATTCAGTAAACAACTTCGAAATGTTGGCGCTAACTTACATCTCCTCTCTTTCATCTTCTCTAACTCCTCTTCTGTCTGAAAAATATTGTTCTCACAAATATGATATATCCAATTTCAGAAACAAAATGCCAAACTCTCATACGGTTCTCGTAAATATTACTTTTTTATTCTTATTATTGGAAGAGCAAAGGTTAAAATCTGTACAGGTAATATAAAAATAAGGAGTATTTATAGAATTTATACTTTTTTCTTGCACAAGAAACACTGACACAGAACTTTCCTATAAATGATAAAAATAACACTAAGGCCCTACCAGTTCCTTTATCCGTTTGCGATGCCTGCTGTCTGGGTTACTGAGGTGACTGGTTAAGTCAAAAATTGTTGGAACAGCATTGTCTTTAAGCATTGTCCTGAAAGGACTCTGGAAAAATACAAGACCGTTATAAAACTGGCTCAGCAACTTAACTTTCTTTTCAGAAGAACAGTAATTTCATGAACATATAAAAGATATTTGCACAAATTTAACAATATATTGTCCAATACTATCGATGTAGTTTACATTTAGACAGTAAAATAGACAATGATACTAAATATAGTGCTTACACTTTTGCATATCAAAGAAGTCTCAAAGTGGTCGGCACAAAGTCTGTAGAGCTTGTGCAATTGGTCTGATGTTTTGTCTTCAAAATCAGCTCGACGGCAGTTCTTTACCCAGAGTCTGCACCTACGCACAAAATACAAGGAAAAATGTTGAGCATTAAAGTTTCATCAGTTCATAACATGTCTAAATAAGTTAAACTACTGAACAGTGGAGGTTGAGCATTTACCAATGATGCACAAAAAGGCATACATATTTTCCTTATTTCACTCACCAATGTGCCACCTTTTGTAACTAGAGTTGGACTGCTCCTCCCAAGCACATTTGTAGATTACACTTTACGCTTTAAGCATTCTCATGTTCTGAGTTCTCTGGCTGTCTACTGTTATTATTGTTTATTAGCGTTCCTCATTGTCATTGTTTTGTGCAGTATTTCTATTGTTTTTGTTCATAGTCTGTGGAGAAGCATTCAAGAAGAATTTCATGATACTTGTACACAGTACTCGTACCTATGACAAACTTGAAACTTTTCCAGAGTTCTCCAAAATATTTTGCTCCTTTGTACAACAGGGTATATGTAATTACCACATTAATTCAGGGTAAGAACACTGGTACGACATGAGAAGCAGGACTTTAATCAACAGCCTTCAGTTTACAAGTCCATGCCAGCAGGCCCATTACCTCCTATCTAATAAGAATAACACTAACATTAAGACTGTTCCAAAGCATTGAACACATTCAGCAAACTCTTTATCGCCACCTTGTATGCAAATGTATATTATTACGGTGCATTAGACATTTACAGTAGCGTAGCCACCTCAGTGCACGGACTATTCCACCAAAGGTTCAGATCTGGCTCACTCTGTGTGAAGTTTATAAATACTTCCTGTGCAGGTTTCAACCAAGCGCTTTGGTTTTCCCCCACAATCCAAAGACATGCAGCTCAGGTAAAGCGGCCATGTACCATTGCCTGTAGTGTGTGAATGGGTGAGTGTGAGTGTCTCACTACCCTGTGATGCACTGATGTCCTATCCAGGGTGTACCGCCTCCTCAGCCTGATCTCCAGTAATTCCAGGATAGGCTTTGGACCCCTGTGACTCTCATTAGTGTTAAGAGTTAGTGAAAGGGAATATGAGATATTTACAGTAATGTTCTATTTAATCCTGTCATTTGGTTTTTGCTCATAAAAATTATCCCATTTGAGATGTAACTCAATTATTAGGCTGACTTTTACTCTTAGAACATGCTTCAACTATGGCACAAGTACAAGTCACATTATTGTTCCACTAGCATAGTCCAGGTAGTGACTGAAAACACTGGAATAATGCTGGAATAAATAAATAAACTCCACCTTTATACTACTAAAAGAGCACAACTAAAAAAAGTGTTCAAATAATAAAGAGAGCTCAGTACCATTTAGACAATAAAAGGTGTAAACCATCCGGACAGCTACACTCATTACAGAAGCACCAGGCTGTCGACCACCTGACTGTGGAAGGAACTCCTCCCTGTCTCTCCTTCATCCAGGGGGTCGTGCAGAGGGGGACACTCATTGTCCACAGTGGACAGGAGGTCCTTTACACTCCTCCTCTGTACCATTTCCTGCAGAGTGTGCAGCCCAACTCTCAGCACCTAACCAGCCTTGCTCATCAGTTTATTCTTTCTGCTGACTTCACCTGTCGATATACCACCGCCCTACAAAAAAATACATTTTAAACAAAAAACTTGTAAGAAGTCCACAGTTCGGACGGGACGGACAACCGGCGCACGATTCACCGACTAACTTCTGGGACTGTTCCTTTTTTTCCAACTGACAGGCAGAAATAAACAACGCCATGATTTTTATATCAGTGCATCTGCCTGGGCAATAAATCAACTTAAATAATGTTGTCATATAAAATTAAATTTCCTGTGGTAAACAGACGTCGTCGCTCACCGCTCGGCATCTCGAGGGAACCTGAAGAATGCCAGGTCGGGCTCCGTGCTCCTCCTCGAGCAGTTCGGGGCTGCACAGAAATTGGGCATCTCTTAAATAATCTGGCTGCGAAATAACCTTCATAGGCTAAATTATTAATCTTGCACACTGTTCCAGCCGTGCAATGTATTGAACAGATAGGAAATGCTGCGCTACAGTGCTCTGGGTGGCCTGGAGGAGTCAAAGCCGACCGTGCACCGCCCTCCCATCATGCACTGCACGCTCTGTGTACTATCCGCATACGACCAACAGACAGCCACTCCGTCCCGTCATGCTTTGCGCAGTCGTTTGTAAACTGGAAGTTGCTAGTAACGTGTCATTTTGTTGTCAATATCGCCGTGCAAATAACGTGCTGCATTTTTATAGTACTTTAATAACGCAATTTATAATTTGTTTTATATATTATAAATTTAAACAAACTAATGCATGACATCTATAGATTCTATTTAAAAAGTCTTATCAATAAGTTTTCTGTAGCTCCATTGTTTTAAAACAATTCATTTTATGAGTCACATGTCATGTTCCTCCCATCAAAAACAATAATAAATATACGAGTACCTGCATTTTATGTTACATTATTCAACTTAAAGATCATGGTTTTTATTTTAATTCTCGATTTTAAAGTTAATATTGTTCTTTATTTTCGCTAAAGTGATGCGGGTTTTCAGATTTCTAACTGTGCTGAAAGTTTTCTTTCAAGAAAGAGACACTAGTAGAAACGAGTTGAGTGGCACTACCATGCCGTGAGCAGTGAGTAATAACAAAACTTGCATGGCGCGAGTGGAAGCACTAAATCAGCACAACCAAGTAGAAACATTTGGCTTCAAGTCTTAATACAGTCCGAAATTATCACTGAAGTTTCAGGCAAAATAGCCATATTTCCGCATGGTATTGAAATGCGTTTTACACCATAACTAGTTATAAAATATCTTTTTTATAATCTTTTAATAGTTCATATCGCGGTTCTAATTAGTAATGTATTGCATTGCGTAGAGACGTTTCAAGATTTCCCTTGAAACCTAGTATTATGCATTTATTCATTTAGCTGACGTTTTTCTCCAGCGATGTAATAATGTTAAGCTACTTTTACACGCATTTATTTCACTGGAGCAGTTGAGGGTAAATACCTTGCTCAAGCCTTCAAGGAAAGTACAGCTAGAGAGATTCGAACATCAGTCTAGGTAGAGGCAGTAACTCTAATCAGCCGCCGGATGCAACCACACGAAATTGTGGCATTCGTAAAAGTGTTAATGTTTAAAAGTTGTTTTTGTCTTAACTGAATTAATATTTATATTTATAACTTGTTTCTAAAAATAATTAGCTATTTATACTTGTGATTAAGATTTCGAGATTTAAAGATTGTGGTGAATTTCGACATCGTGAAAAAGGAATATTTTTTTTCTAGAAAAATCTACTTTTGAACCCTACTTTTACACGTGCTTGAATTTAAATTTCAGAATAATTTTTATTTTTTTTATAAACTTCAGTAATACTACTGCGTATTTTTGCTGTAGATTTGGGATTCTTTTTTGTCATTCTGTCGCAGTTTAGATTAGCAAGGAGTATTCCTTTGTGCAACACAAATTCCGCACACAAACTCAAGCTATAATTTAATAAAAACGTGTTTTTCCTTGAAATACACAAAGATAAACAATGAGTACGATGGGTCCAACCAAATATGAAAGAAATATTATTGCCTGTTAAAAAATAAAAAAATAAATCATACGTGCTAAAAACTATAAACGAGCGATGTTAAATGTTAATATTTCAAAAACATCAGAAGTGCTTTTCAGTTGAAGTCTGCATTTATGATAATAATTATTTTCTAAAAATGTTATCAGTTGTTCAGGCGAACTAAAGACACCTGCAAATGGGTCTTTGCTGCTTTGGCGTCGATTAATCATGGCGGAGTTGAAGGACTGTGAAGAATTTGAGGTTGATTTTCAATAAAAAAAAAAATGCCAGCTTGTAAAATGAAAATTATCGGAGCTGCATGATTACAGGAATAACAGGTAAGGACAAAAATTATCTGAAGAACAGAACTGTACCAAAGATGTTGCTTTTGGTTCTCCAGCGAATTGTAATTTATCAGTGATGTTGCCTGCAGAAATGTTTTTCCATCATCGATGTTGAAGCTAGCTGTGCTAGCGCTTGTGGAGGCGTTTCCGCCGCTTCTGTATTTTGTCGGCGCGCTGTTACAGCACTGCTGGGTGAAATTTGCAAATTAAACACAAGAGGCTGGGAGGATTTTTTTTTTCTTTCTTTCTTTCTGTTCGGGTACGGAGAGCAGGGAGCCATCGAGGCTATTTTCCTAGGCTACTCACTGGTTCTGTATTTTCAAGTTACTAGAATTCGGCCGTTCAGCCTGGACTGTCACTGTTAACTAGACTCTACTAGACAAGCACAGTGTCAGTTTTGTTCTTTAACATAGTGTTCCAGAGGTTAATAATTTATTAACAATCTGTGAGTTTTCAGCAGAAGACTCCCAGGTCGACCAGCGGCACTGCAGAAATCGCCTCGAGTCGTGACCGGCTTGGTCAAATTTTCTAACGTCGTTCATCGTTTCTAACTGTTTAAACACAGTGCAATAAAAAATATGTTGTGTCGAATGAAGTCTATAGCAGTTGGGAAATTAGTATGCGATGTAATACCTGCAATCCCAGCATGCTTTGCAGTTACTAGCTAGTCGTTACTTACAGACAGCAGTGCTACCTACTGTTGCCCCTTTCCGTTGTATTAATTATTTTTTATACACACATACACACACGCTGTTACTTATATATTGAAACATGGTTTTAAATGGCTATATACTTGTTTGAAGGTGTCAGCAGTAGTCTAGGCAAACTTAAGTGATCGCATTGGGACGAATTCTTGATATGTGTTCTTGTTTACCATCTTAAAAAGTGGCACGAGTGATCTGGCAGATCGGTAAATTTGATGTGAGCGATAAAATAAATGATAACTTGTAAGCATTTTTTTATTAGCCGAAAGCAGCAAAACCAAAAGCTCCGGAAATTTACTTTGATTCTGTCTGCATTCACTATGTATGTGCAAACACACATGGCTTATTGTACTTTATCATTGTTACATCAGGGTTGCATATTGAATACTGTATCACAGAATATCTACATTTAAACAGACACCTATATATATTTCACAGAATAAACATTGTCAGTAAATACAAAGAAGATGACATGAGCTGCTGTACACAGGAAGAAGCTCTAGCTGTAGTGTGATGTCTTGCAAAAACTTTTTAGGCACACGTAAAGCCAGTCTTTTACATAACTTCCAGACATCTAAATTACAAAAACTGCATCTGAAGCAGCCTAATTTATGCAGTAGGCATTAGAAGGGGTTGTTTACATTTTTGTGCATTTAGCACAAACCTGTAAAAATGTTTCCAGTTTCATCCAGACTTTCTTCCGAACAATAATTGTTTTGGGGCTCTGCAACAGAGGTTTGATCCCTGTTCAGTCAGTTTTTATAACAGGATTTTGCGTGTTATACCTGTGATCATACCGGTTTTCTCTGGATGCCCCTTTTTTCCTCAGTCTAAATACACTATTGGTGAATTGATGACTCTGAATTGCCCTTTTTGTCTGTGTGTGTGTGTGTGTTGTGTGAAGGACATGTGGTTGTCCTGTGATGTAGCTGCATCCTGTCCAGGGTATACACGGCTTAGCCCGACATCCTCTGCTTCCGGGCCTCTGCGTTAGGTCAAGCAATTATCAGTATTTAGTGAATTATTCAGTTACTTGTGGCTGTCATAGACTGTTCCTAGAGGCAAGTCAGCTGTGTTTTAAATGTAAAGCTTTGATATATTTATTCTGGGAATAACGTAAGATGCAGATTTACTGGAATAAGGTTTACTCAAGCATTCAAAAAACATTTAATGAGTTTAATTTGGTCATCTGTTTTATTGTGAAACCACTCCATGTATTCTTTTTTCTGTTATGGACGTTATGGAACCTAAGGTGATTATATACATGATGAGAAAATGTATTTTAGGGTTATGGTGTACCCCTGAAGTTCCTGCTGTAAATATGTGGATGACTGAAGTGTTTATTTTTCATCTGCTTGTAAAATTATAATCTGATCTGCATGTTAGGTCATCCTTTTTGAATTTATAAGGTATGATCATGTAGCTATACCTGTGAAATATTGTTCACTTTAGACCATTTGTAATTCTCTATGTAGTGTGTGGTTGTATTTGGAATTTCTGTGTACTTTTTCTGCCTTAGCATTGCTGTGTGCAGTGCTAGTCATAAAACTAATTTTAAAAAGTTGTGGTTGGAACAACCATCTGATTTTGTTGAACTTGAATGTTATAGGTTAAAACACAAATGAAAAATTTTCTGTATTTGGAACTTATTTTTGCTGGCTGCAGAAATATAAAGCCTGAGTTTGATTTAGAGAAGTTTTACCTGCAGGCAAGAAATTTGTGTTGAACCATCATACGTTTTTTTCTGTGCAGTCCACCTCCTTTGAAGTTCATGATCCAGCAGGAAAGGCCGCAGCTGGCTGGCGCCATGCCCGTGGTGTGGCCCACCATCCTTGACCTTGGCAGAGATGAGTGTAAAAGGATCCTCCGCAAGCTTGGTAAGACTGGCCACTGACATCTGTTACCTTAGACCAAAATTCCTGCGGGAGACAACCTGCTGTCTTTGGTATGCCTTTCTTCATTAAGCTATGTACCATAAAAAACTTGGCATCTGTTGGCCTATGTTCACGATGTGTTATTTGGAAAAAATTTGTGTGTGTAAGTGTAATATGTCATATGTATGGAATTGTATTTGAATATCATCAACCGTCGATCTGTGTGTATGCATGTATATACATGCACATACTGTATATAAAAGTTAATATGTACAGAAACAGCAGCATGTCTTTGTTAAAAGCGGTATGGTGTTTGCCAGAGCTCGAGGCGTATGCAGGGGTTATCACTGCTCTTCGAGCTCAAGGAGACCTCACTAAGGACAAGAAAGATCTTCTTGGAGAGCTGACAAAGGTCCTCAGGTATTTGTTTCTTTATACATTATGCAAAGGTTTAATTGTTGAAAAGGATATCAAGTTCAAAGTTCCTGAGAAAGCATTGTTTATATAGTTGTGAGAAAAAAGTTTGTGGAAACCTTAGGAATTATCTTCATTTCTGTGCTAATCACTTTGAAAATGTGATGTGATCTTCCTATAAGTCATAATAATAAGCAAAGACAGTCTTATTTAGCAGATACAATTTTACCTTTCCATATCTTTGTAGAGCAAATGGTTTCAACAGTCAAGGTCATTGATAGGTGGAGTATGTGAACCTCTTGAAGAGAGGATGGTTACAGTCAAGTATTCCATTCAGTCAGTCAAATGTTCCAATTAATTCTGATGTAACACAGTTTTTCAAACTGCACATCACAACAGATTTCTGTAGAGGTGCAATATGCATAGTAGCTGAAGCTTATAAGATAGGATAGAGTTACAGAAGGATTTTAAACACTTGTGCCTCCATCATTTCACAGGCTGGCAGAGATTTTACAAATGGAACAAATTTAGCAGCGCTGTTGCTGCTTTCTGTAAAAGGTTTGCTAAAGACTACTTGCACATTCCGCAGCAGTATTGGAACAAAAATTTAACTTTTTGGTAAATGTTATGTTGGCGAAAAGAGAACACCACATACCAACACCAAAATATCATACGAACTGTGAAGCAATATGGACAGACATAGTGATGTGGGGTTTCTTTACAGCATCAGTCAATGATCTTGATTGTTTAAGCTGTTTGTTCAATAAAGGTATGATCATGTAAAATGTCTGTTTGTTAAATAAGACTGTTATGATGTGTATGAAAATCAGATTTTAGTTTAGGAGCCAAATCAGGACAATTCCAAAGGGTTTACAGGCAACTGTATTTTCCCCACAAGAAAGGGAAAAGGTTTTAAACACAACACCAATTATTTATCATTCTTGAGATTATGCACATTTTTAAGATGTATTTCTTAACTAATGCAGCCTCACGGCTGGTGCCCAGCAAGGTTTGGGAAAGAAAGTAATTTAATTTTGTTTTACATACTGATGCTTATTTTAGACATTGTCTAATCATTACATGGATAAGAACAGAGATATTTTTTCAGCATTCTGTCAGATAGGATTTATTATATTTAACGCTGTTGTTTCTCACAAATGATAGCTACAAATGTAATACATTTGCTTTTCATTGTATGTAAAAGCAATCTATGCATACATGCCCTTTGTGGCTTGCATAAGGGTTCTTATAAAAACCTCATTGAATTGTTTGCATGTATTGAAAGCACTGTTTTCTTTTCAGCATTTCAACTGAGCGCCATCGCGCAGAAGTCCGCAGGGCAGTGAATGATGAACGCCTAACTACCATCGCATATCAGTAAGAAAAAATTACAGGTCTGGCCTTTGTTGGCTCGACTTATTTTATTTTGATATCAGAGTGTGTTTATTTTGGTGCACAGTAGGTGCTTTGTTGAAGTTACAAAGCCATATAGAGGTTTTTTAAAGTTATAATGATGCAATACTGATGTGTACTTGCCTTCTCCAGCATGTCTGGGCCCAACAGCTCTTCAGAATGGTCTATAGAGGGGCGCAGACTTGTACCGCTGATGCCTCGGTTAGTCCCACAGACAGCGTTCACAGTAACTGCTAACGCAGTGGCAAATGCAACAGCTCACCAGAATGCATCTCTGCTCCTGCCTGCTGAAACAGGAAATAAAGAAGGTACTCATGTATGTTTTATTAGAGACAACTGTTACTGATGAAGGGACTGAATTTAGAAGGGATACATCCAGCTACTTTGCTTATTTTGCAGTGGTCGTTTGCTATTCGTATACAAGCACCACCTCCACACCAACGAGTGCTACAGCGCCCAGTGGGGCTGCAGCGACTGCTGTTGTGAAGTCTCCCAGACCTGCAAGCCCAGCCTCGAATGTTGTGGTCCTTCCCAGTGGGAGTACAGTCTACGTGAAGAGTGAGTCTTACTCTCTCCATAAGTATGTTAATGGGATCGTGTGTTGTGTTTTGGGTATCTGCCATGGTTTATTGGTCCCTCTACTTTGTTGATTTTGGTTATGAGCAAATCGGAAAGCGTTCACATTTATTCCTGCATATTGTCAGATTGATGGTTTTCAACTTATGCACCTGTCAATCAGAACCTTGAACCCACCCCCCTCAAGCATTCACCTGGATTCACTTTTGTGGGGAAAAAATAAGTTCAAGATTCACCTTCTATTCACCAGTCTTCCCTCAAGATTAGGTGAAGAGTTATCGGTCGTTCACCAATTCACAAAATACGTTAGGTGAAGAATCACCTACTTTTAAAGTTGCCCTTCTCTCTGTAGCCATCTTTGCATCTTTTCTAAAATTTTATTCTCCCAAGTGGATGTAACACATCATTCCTTTTCCTATTTGTCGAAGCACCTTCACAGCTTATAATATCAACTTTTTTTTGTGATATTCTTGAATGCTTATACTTTTGTTAAATTTTGTTAGGCTTAATATTTGTTGGCGCTGTGTGTATACATGCTTTTACACAGGAATGCCAGTCCAAAGTCTGGAACAGTGTTCGAGGTGAGGGGCTCAAAGATTTTGTAAACAATATGTATGCATGAATATCTTAATTAATGAACCCATTAAATATTTAATAAATTAATAGGCCTACTAAAATTTAAAAATACAAAACAGACAAATTTTAGTCATTTTAAAATAACAAAAACTAACAAATGAGTTTAATATTATATGACAAAGTTCAGTCTTAATATAAATTTATGAAAGTTAAATTTTGATAATGAAATAAAGAGAAATATAAAGTTTAATTTAAAAGGAAATAACTAAATTACTAAAAAAAGAATATTAATTTTATAATTTAAAATAAATTCAATAAAATGTATATCTTAATAGAAAATAAAATCTATAAAAATAGAATAAATATAATATAAATAAATCAATTTAGTGTTATTGTTTTAGTGTAATTTTTCAATTTCTTGCATCTTGTGGCAATTCCAACTCTGTCTTCCAAAAACAAACAAACAAACAAACTGAATTTGATTTAGAAACCAACCAACCAATCACACAGCATGTTGACTTTCCGCTGCTTACATGGTCATGTGTTCTGACTCTGCGACTTGCACAATGTTGAATCCACATAGATGATATATGGTTATGACAAGTTTTTTATTTGTGAAAATTGGCTTGCTTCTGAATAATTTCCTGTTAAAGGCCATATCTGCCTTGCTTTCATAGTGAGTACAAAGACTTGTCTATAGTTCCGTTAGTTCACGATTTGACGGTAATTCATTTTCTTGTAAACCTTGTTCATCAAAGTTTCATCTTTCGAAAAATTTCAAAAGGTCAAGATTCATTTCATTTGTATAATTCCTCAGTGAAGATTCAACGTCAAGTTGATGTCGAATCCATGTCGCTGCTTGAGGGGGTTGGGTTCAGGGTTTGGATTGACGGGTGTATTCAGAAGAACTGAAACCCGTTCATTTCTATTTTTTTGTAATTGTGCACTTCTCAAAATGTCATTGCGTTGCAACAAAAATTACTGGACAGACTGTGCAACGAGTGGACAGACTTCAGTTAAAATTTTGAAGTTTTCCCTTCTCTAATAGCATTGGTTGCCATACCTCTTTCCATAGCTTAATAAAATACAAACTTGAAAACTTTAAATTAATAGCAGTGCACTAGGATTGTAACAATCCTGAACATGTTAATTACCCCTGCACTCATTTTTCATTAACCTTACTACAGTAATTTCTATATTACTGTTTCTATATAAAGCGCTTACATTTATTTGATGCTTTTCTCCAAAGCAACTTCCAATGAACTTTATGTAGTGTTATCAGCCCACACACCTTATTCACCAAAGTGACATACACTGCTAGATACACTACTTACAATGGGTCACTCATCCATATGTCAGTGAAGCACACTCTTTCTGTCACCCACACACTATGGAGGAACCTGAACAACATGTCTTTGGACTGTGGGAGGAAACCGGAGCACGTGGAGGAAACCCACGCCGACACGGGGAAGAACATGCAAACTCCACACAGACTGAGTGGGAATTGAACCCACGTCCTCTCACACCACCCACGCGCTGTGAGACAGCAGCTCTATTCGTTGTGTCACCATGCCGCCCCACTTATTTCCCATGTATTACTTGAAAACTTTAAACATAGTTATAAACTTAAGTAAATCAAATTTGTGTTTTGGTTTGCTATTCTGTATGACTTTTCTGTTTCTAGCAGTTTTTCTGTTTTATTAAGTTTGAAAAAAGATGTCACTCACTGTGGGTCATGTACATTATTACATGCAAATGTGGGTCACATGTTTTTTCCACCTCTCTTGCGCTGTCTGAAGCTAAGAAGCAAGGCTGCCCTCTCTCCTCAGGTGTGAGCTGTTCGGATGAGGATGAGAGGCCACGCAAACGGCGGCGCACCAATTCATCCAGCTCTTCCCCTGTAGTGCTGAAGGAGGTGCCTAAGCCAGTACCAGCCATTTCCAAAACTATTACAGTACCTGTCAGTGGCAGCCCCAAGATGAGCAACATCATGCAGAGCATTGCCAACTCTTTGCCACCCCACATGTCACCTGTGAAGATTACCTTCACCAAACCCACCACCCAAACCACCAATACCACCACTCAGAAGGTAAGGTTTGCATCTAGATGGCTTTCTTACTATAATTTAAAAGGAAGTGTAGAATGCCTGAAGTGGCTGAGATTTAATCTGTTTAAACAGTTGCATGTGTCTGGGAGTTTAGGGATTGGTGCTTCACATTCTCAATGATCTTGTATTTTTATTGCTAGGTGATCATTGTGACAACTTCTCCAAGCTCCAACTTTGTGCCCAACATACTTTCCAAGTCGCACAATTATGCAGCAGTGTCCAAACTGGTTTCCACCTCCATGCTGACTTCCTCCAGCCAGAAGCAGACTGTTGTTATCCCAGCCAGCTCCAGTCCATCACCTGTCCCTGCAACAGTCGCCGTGACCACTGTGGTGTCCTCCACACCTTCTGTGGTCATGTCTACCATAGCACAGGGTGAGCGTGGTGCATCCTCATGCTCAATATCACTGTTACTGAAGCTGTTTTAGCTACTGTTTAAGACAAAATGCTGCGCTTTTAGGTTCATCTTCAGCAGCTGTCAAGGTGGCTACTGCAAGACTTCCTTCACCAAAGACCCTGGTGGGCTCCCCAACCCAGATCCTGTCCCAGTCTCCCAAGCAGCTGCCACAGAGTTCCTCAATACCTGCATCAGGAGGTACTGCCCAGACTGCCACCACTGCTTCTGGCAGTAAGCCCACCATCCAGATTAAGCAAGAGTCAGGTAAGGACAAACTCTGGGGCAGAATCAACATTTTATGCACAGCTTGTTTGTTTTTATTTCATAGTTTCCTTTAAAATACAGATTCCTCTGTGTCAAAAGCACTATTAAAATCACATTTAAATACTTATATTTTGTACTTAGTCATTTTAAAATACCAGTTATTTGTTAAATTTATTAAAAAAAACTTTGTGTAGGCTTATAGGTTATACTCTCCTCAGAACTTTTTTGGTTAAGTCTTTGGCTATTAGTGAGTTAGCTTTGTCACAATGATTCTGCTATCACACAGGAGTGAAGATTATCACCCAGCAGATGCAGCCTAGCAAAATTCTCCCCAAGCCCTCCACAGCTGCCCTGCCCAGCACCACTGCCTCACCCATCATGGTTGTCAGCAGTAATGGGGCAATCATGACCACCAAGCTGGTATCTACTCCAACAGGTCAGAGATCTTCTTAGCCCAGTTTCTTGCCTCAGGTGGTTTTGAAAGATGGTCAGAAGTGTCAGTGAGTTTCCCTGTGTCAGTGTGAGTTATTGCGATGTCAGTGTAACTAACCCAGCGGCTTCTCTTGTGTTGTGCAGGTACTCAAGCCACATACTCAAGGCCTGCCATGAGCCCCAACATTGGTGCTCGAATGGCAACCTCACCAGGTGGGGCAACTTATGTCAAGACCACCAGCGGTAGTATCATCACAGTGGTGCCAAAATCTCTGGCCACTCTTGGGGGCAAGATCATCACCAGTAACATAGTGTCTGGTGAGGCTCTACAAACATCGCCTTTTTTGCCAGAAAATTACAAGCATTTTTTGAACAGTTCTATTTTGCTACTGTACAAGTGCATGTTGTTCATTTCTGCTCTTGTTCCCTTATGTTTCTCCATGATAGGTACAACAACAAAGATAACCACTATTCCCATGACCTCGAAGCCCAATGTTATTGTTGTGCAGAAGACAACTGGAAAAGGAGCTACAATTCAAGGACTTCCTGGGAAGAATGTTGTGACAACGTTGCTGAATGCAGGGGTAAGTGTTGCAAGTCACCAGTTTGCCTTTTTAGATTGGCTCTTGGTGCTTCTTCATACCATGGGTCAAATGTTTCTAGAAATGGGAATTTGTATTTATCTGTTTTAATTTTCCAAACCTTCTGCGTGGACTGCAGGGTGAGAAGACTTTGCAGGCAGTGCCTGGAGCAAAGCCGGCCATCATCACAGCCTCACGCCCTATCACCAAGATGATCGTCACTCAGCCCAAGGGCATGACTTCAGGAGTGCAGCCCGCCACTACCACCAAAATCATACCCACCAAGATAGTCTATGGACAGCAAGGAAAAACCCAGGTTATTACGTTTACATTTATTTTTGAACTGATGCTTTTCTCCAAAGCGACTTAATGTTAAGCTGCTTAAAAAAATTTACCAGTTAATATAGCAGGGTAATTTACCAGCGAAATTCAGAGTGGGCTCCTTGTTAAAAGGTGCTACAGTGATACTCAGCAGGAGGTATGTTTCAAACCTGCATTCTTTTAAGTGCAGTGTGGCAGCTCAAACCACTATACCACTTACTACCCTCTGACATACAATGGATGAAAAAGTGGAATATATAAGATTTATTAAAAAAAAAAATATTTCATTAAGTGTGTGGTTTGTCCTTACCTTCTGTTGAAGTACCTTTCTATCAAAGATGAATATGTTTGAAATCTTGAAGGACAGTGTCCACTATGTTTTTCTCTCCTTTCAAGAGTTCAAAAGGAGTTTTATGGATTAGGACAGTAATTTGATTATGTGATCCACTACACAGGACCTGGCTTTCCCACAACTGGACAGCTCAGCTATATATCATAAAATTAAAGTATATGCAAGCTGTTGGGTATTGAGATAGTAAACTCTTGGGAAATGGTGCTATGGTCTAAAAAGTTTTTCTTTCTGCTTCACTGTGTTCACAGGTGCTCATAAAGCCCAAACCCATGACTTTCCAGACCACAGTGGTGAGTGAGCAGACCAGGCAACTGGTAAGCGAGACTTTGCAGCAGGTATCCCGCATTGCTGAGGCAAGCCCTGCTGCAAGCCACGAGGGGGCACCAAAAGAGGAGCCACAGGTCTATGCAGAGAACAGTTCCCCACCTGCAGAGACATCGCAAGGAAGCTCTCTTGGTGAACAATGCTCTCCTCAATCTTGAAAAGCCACTGTTGACTGGAGTACATTTTGTTCTGTCAATCATATAGCAGATGCTTTACAGTTCTGCATGAAACTTTTGGCTGTTGAAGGAATTGCATATTTGGTGCTTTGCTACCTCATATCAAGTGATTTAGTTTTCTTTTGTCTGTGCACCCGAATATTCAAGTTTAAGTGTCTTGGTGAAGGATAGTACAGTTATTCTCCTTGTTATGCCTTTAACCTTCTCTTTAATGGGGTTCAGAAGTTTTTTTTTCCTTTTTTTTTTGAAGACTCCCAGCCTGTTGTACATGTCATAACCTCAAGAGGGCAGGAATGGACTGAGCATGAAGTCTCTGTGGAAGCCAGCCCAACTATTATTTACCAGGATGTGTCAGGAGAGTCCCAGTCTGCAACCTCTACAATCAAAGCCTTGCTGGAACTGCAGCAGACAACAGGTTATCCATTTAGAGGTTGTATCATGCCACAGTGTTGCCATTACATCAGACCCCCCCCCCTTCCCAAACCTACGTCACCACTAGATATTTAAAACCTGTCATTATAGTATTTTTGTCACAACACTACACTCAGTGGAGGAAGTCCAGGGGTTTTCCATGCCGTCACGGTGAGACTGTCATGCCTGTCCCTGTAATGGTTCTTGATAGCGTGACATGTTGAAAAAGCTGTAGATAAAACAAGATGACTTCTGAAAGCAAGGCCCCAGGGCAAAGCAGGGGAAAATCCTGCAAGCCAGCTTTTTTTGTACCTGCTGCTCAACTTGTCTCTGTCCTTACAGTGAAGGAAAAGGCAGAGGCCAAACCGCGGCAGCACACCATCGACCTGAGCCAGATGGCCGTCCCCATCCAGATGGCACAAGAAAAAAGGCAATCACCGGAGCCTGCGGTCCTACCCCCAGCAGAGCCTGAGCTTGTGCCTGAATACAGCTGCTCAGGTATATTCAGGCTCTGTGGCTTGGCATTCACTTCCTGAATAGTGACCAAATATGAGCATTCCTCTCTCTCTCTCTTTTTTTTTTTTTTTTGTGCAGGTTGTTATGCGATATGTTTATGTTGTAATGTAATGGAGTGGTTCTTTAAAATTTTAGTTGGAAAACACCAGATTCTGTTTCAGGTTATTAGTTCCATTTACGATTAATAAATGCTGTCTGGATTCTCTCCTTAAGAACCATGTGACTAACAGTAGGAGCACTGCTCACTTATGTATTTAGCTGAGCACGAAACATGGTGTTCACCCAGTCCTACTTTTGTAGTGTCCCTCAATTAAAAAAGAATGTAGTAGACTGGTGGTTGTGTGCCTTCTTTGCAGGTAAATCCTCCAAGATGAGTGTCCCCTCCACAGGGATGAGTGGTGGAGATGTAGTGCTGTCATCCACTCAGCAGCAGGGGGCGCCATCCCAGAGCTCTGGACAGACTCCCGTTGTGGTCAAGTCCATCCCGACATCCTCAGCAGTGACAATGACCCGCATAATGCACCAGGTCAGAAGGGCCTTCAAATAAAGGTTTTTTTATGTTTTTATAATGAGATGTAGGTGTGACATGGGTTTTGTGAAGTTTGGGGACTCGGGTCAGATTTCTGACGATTAGCACTTTAAAAGTTTTCAAGGTAACATGAGGGAATTCGCAGAATCCCAAAGAAGCTAAATAGTTGGTGTCCAAATCGCCAGTGCATCAGTCACAAAAACTGCAGAATTATTTAATGTGTCAAAGGGAAGTCTCAAAAATAATGAGACAATATACCAAACATGCACTGGTAAAGAGGAACAGTGGTAGCAAGTTGAAGCTCAACAACAGGAATAGAGATTTCACAGGAAAGCTGCTGAATGGGTGGTACGGTGACACAGTGAGTAGCGCTGCTGTCTCACAGTGCCTGGGTGGTGCGAGAGGATGTGGGTTCGATTCCCGCTAAGTCTCTGCGGAGCTTGTATGTTCTCCCCATGTCTGTGTGGGTTTCCTCTAGGTGCTCTGGTTTCCTCCTACAGTCCAAAGACATGCTGTTCAGGTTCCCCCATAGTGTGCGAGTCATAGAGTCAGTGTGTTCCACTGATGTATGGATGAGTGACCCATTGTAAGTAGTGTATCTAGCAGTGTAAGTCACCTTGGTGAATAAGGTGTGTGGGCTGAAACACTATATAGAATTCACTGGAAGTTGCTTTGGAGAAAAGCATCTGCTAAATAAATAAATGTAAGTGTAAATGCCACAGAAGTACAGCCTCAAAAATTACTACAGAAATGAATGAGCATTTTTGTGACCAAGTCTCAACAAAAACTATGTCCTGAGTTTTACAAAGCTGGAATTTATAGTAAAGGTGCCATTTGGAAATTGCTTGTATCCAAGGCCAGTGCAGAAAGGCACATAACCTGGACCCTTAAGCGTAGGAAAAAAGCAATATGTCCTGAATCATCTTTCATTCATTTTCTGTATTCACATGGGTGTATGTTTGGAGAAAGACAGAGGATGCCTTTGACCCACAGTGTCTGTTGCCAACTATTAAATACAGTGGTGGATCCATAATATTATGGGCAGCCTTCTTAAAGGAGTCAGCAAAGTCTGATAATTGTTCTGCTTGGTCTTATAATGGATCATGAATATGAGGCCATTTTTCAGTACCAGGTGCACCCCTTCATGCAGAACACTATTCCCATATTCCAAGATGATAATGACCTACACTGCTAAACAAATTCAACAGTGGTTTCATGAACACCAGGATGAAATCAAGAGCCTTCTATAACCTCCTGAATCATGAGGTCTAAATATCACTAAACCTTTATGGGAAGTTTTTAAGATCTGAGTGTAAAGTTTAGCCAGCTGGTAGTATAGTGGTTAAAGCTGCTGCCTTTGGACCTGAAAAATGTAGGTTCAAACCGTAGCTGTAATACCCTTGAGCAAGTTACTTACCCTAAATTACTCTGCTAGACTTGCCCAGCTGTTTAAATAGGTAAGTAATTGTAAGTAGTTTGTTGTAAGTTCCTCTGCAGAAAAGCATCAGCTAAATGAATAAATGTAAGTAGGTTTATACCTTATTCATCCATTAAAGAACTGGAGACTTCTTGGAAGAATGGTTCAACATCCCACTACACAAAATTCAGTACTTGTATAACAGTGTTCCAAGAAGGATTGAAGGCAAAGGGTGGCCCTACTTGTTATTAGGTCCTTGGTATTTATATGTCTGTTATTTTGCACTCTCTCTCTATTATATAAAACATAAAATAAGTCCTCTGCCTCAGTTCTGCACTCACTTAAAGTTGTTCTCTGCACTATTGGTGTTCTACAGGCTGTCTCAAGCCAGGTGAGCCAGAGCAAACAGCCGGAGGAGGTGGTGGTGGTAGAGGAGAGCGAGGTGGAGGGTGACACACTAGATCCGCAGACAGGCCTTTTCTACCGGTCATCTCAGCCTGCAGCTCAACCTCCAGTCCAGGCACAGACACAGGTGCAGCAGCACAAGATGCCCCCTGCACAGCCAGAGCAGGGTCGACATGCTCCTCACTCCACACAGCCATCGCAGGGCAAATTGATCGGGAGTCAGCCGACCTCCTCTAAGACGCTGTTCCAGCCAGAGCAGCCAACACCGCCGCAGCCCAAACCAGCAATCCCACAGCAGGTCCTGCTGAAGGAGAGGCCTGTAACAGGAGCTGGGTCTAGCTCCGGTTCAGGCACAGCAGTGGGATCAGGGACAGGCTCCCAGGCTGTGGTGCAGGTGATTGCAGTGAAGCCTCCGCACACTCCACAGCTTCCCAAGCTACAGCAAGCACCCAGCACACACAACCGACCCATCCACACACAGCTCTCCCAGCCGCCCCCACTGCAGGCCCACCATCCTGTGGCCTCGGACAAGCCTTCCCCCAGCCAGGTAGGTATTACGCATTTGTACTGTCTCCATGTAGCCCCGACTATATCCTTGTCTGGTAAGTGACTGGTTTGTAGTCCTTTTGCATTCAGCTTTTTTTATAACTTGTGTAGGTGCAGCAGCCAATAATCACCCAAGGTGCTACAGTCACCAAAATTACCTTTGGGAGTCACCAGTCACCTCCAGTGACCAGCAGTGGGGAAGCTGTTGCCAGACTGCTCCCCGAGTCTAGCTCAGGACCCGGGCCTTCAACAGAAAAACCATCGGTGTCAGACATCCTGAAGATCTCCATGATGGAGGCAGAGATCGATCCTGGGGCAGAGCCCATGGTGGTAGATTCTTCCAGTGACTGTGGTTCCTTCAGCAAAGCAGCAGGTCCTTCACAGGGTTCGAGTTCTGGCACGCTTATCAGCAGCTCTGGCTCCTCCCTGCACCATTCTGGTCATGGGCAGTTCACCCGCATCCAGAGCCTGCAGAAGAGCAAGGACGTGGATGTGATTCAGGTGAAGGATCAGCCTTCGGTTGACACGTATTCTTCTTAATTATATACTAGATTATGGTAGCAGGTAGTGCACTGGCTTAATGACTCAGCATTGTAACCAGTAGGTTTAGACCATAATTACAGCAATATTCTGTTATGAAAATGGATGTGTCAGACAAGACAATAGTTGTTGCAAGGTAGTAATGGTGGTTGTAACAGATGAGCATTTGTGCCACTCTTGATATTGATAATGAGCCATTTGCTCATATTGTTTTGCTTCAAAAAAAATATTTTTTGCCTTGCAGGAAGAATCGTTTTATTATTCACTTTCCTAGTTCTTTGAACTTAATGACCGAATGCTGTTCCAGGTCATTCCACAGTACTCCATAATGCCCGACTCAAGCCAGTCAAATGTAGTGGTGGAGCCTAGTGGTTTCTTGGAGATAACCAACTATACCAGCCAGCGCCTGGATGAGGAGAGTGTCATGGAGCAAGAGGTGGACAGCAGCAACGATGAAGGCGCAGCAGTCAGTCCTCTGGAGGGCTGCGCTGACCAGTCCCAGTGACCCAACACGCTGTGGGTTAGTGGAGTTGCGGCCGTGCCGCAGTGATACTGTTGTGAAGCCCCCCTTCCGTTTGTTGTGCATGTATGTGTCTGAGAGGTGTTTTATGTTTATGTATTTATATGAAGAGCAATTTCTGTCATCAAGACAACTCTAGGCTGCAAGGTGCTCCCCCCCCAGGAGAACAGAAGCTTGAAAGCCACCAACATACATTATAGCCTAAAAGGGAAAGAATGGAGACCAAAGTGAACTATGGGTGGAACGTAGCCTGTAGCCATCTGACATTATGAGAAAGGAACTGTATCAAGGAAGACGCAACAACACAAAAGAATATAAACGTCACTTCATCTCTTTTGTCTCTCTTTACTTTATCTGCAATTTGTGATAAGCAGCAGTGTGCCTGAACTGAAATGATTGCTGTTGCATTATTTTTTCTTACTTTTTTTTTTTTTTTTTTTTAAATCATGGCAATTTTCAAAAGTGTCATAGGACATAAAAAAATGTTACCTTATGTGGAAATGTTTTGTTCAAAAACAGTAATTCTAATCCATAAGTAGCAAAGGTTGAAGACTATTAGTGTCACATATACTGACACCTGGTTTAAATCTGTTAAATCTTAAACTAACTGGGCATCTCTAATGATATCTGCTGCATATCCAAGATTCTCTTGTTAGATGTTCCATGGTTTTGTGATGTGTTCATTTGTTTTTTTGCTACAATACTTGTTTTGACATTTTCTGTAAATACATAGCTACACAGCTGTAAGAAAAGCAAGATACCAGGAATTCATTGCAATTCTGATTTCTTAAATGATTTTAGCATCACACGCAGTGGAAAGCTTCACTAGATTAGTCTCCTAAGCTTTAGCACTTTGCTAAAAACTGATTACTGTGTTTTCCAACAGGCAAAAAGATTACTACAGATCTGTTCAATGATGTTTTTGTTCTGTGTTCTCACAATGTAACATTTAGTTTGGTAAATGTAAGAAATTTTCTACAAAAGCTTTGACTGATCCTGTTATGAGATGAGAATGTGGTTGATACAGCTATGTGTTGAATACTATGGAGGTTTTCTAAGAATTATAGAAGAGGGAAAACAAAGAGCAAATCCTTTTTGTCTAACTGTAGTTGTGACTTTCTTCAGTATGCTGACACACATTTGAGCTCTAAACAAAACTTCAGTCAGTCTTGTTTATGGTTGAATGTATAGCCTTCAACAAAAAGTACATATACAGTATTCACTGATGTGTTCGATCTAAGTTCATACATATTTTTCATTTATTTGTCACAGTTCTCAAGGCAATACCTTCCCTATTGGCTTATTAATACCATTTTATGCAAAGTTTGGGTACCCTTTATATTTAGTTAATTTTATAAGTGAAAAATACTAAACAGTGCTGCAAGAAATTGTGCATTAACAATTGCAAATGCTTTTTTTAAAACAATTATTTCATGAACTTTACAACTTAGGAACAAAGAAAATGATATGTGGCATGTGCAAAATTTTGGACACCCTATGAAGTCAGTATTTAGTAACATCCCCTTTGGCACATATGACCGCTTGTCAATGCCTTTTGTAGCCATCTTAGAGTCTTTCAGTTTTTGATATAGGGCTTTTTGCCCACTCTTACTTGCAGATAATTTATAATTCTAAGATACTCTTGGGCTGTCAAGGGACTGTGAGGGACATTCAACTTGCTGTTGCATTCAGCTTGCTTTTCTCCAAGTAGCTCATGTTGGCTTTTGAGGTATGTTTGGGATATCATTGTCGTGTTGTAGAGGTCATCCCCTTTTCAGCTTTAGCTTCTTGCCTGACTGTTTAACATTGGCATCCAGAATTTGCTGATAATTAATGTAATCCATTCTTCCCTCTACCCATACAATGTCTCCCGTGCTACTGGCTGCCACACAATCCCAAAGCATAATGAATCCACTCAAGTTTCACAGTTGGCAAGGTGTTTTTTCTTATCAAATGCTGCACCTTTTCTCCAAAAGAACCTTTGTTGATTATGGCCAAACTTAAATTTTCACCTCATCAGTCCATAGCACTTGTTTCTGAAAGGGCTGTGACTTGTCTAGATGCTGTTTTGCATACTTCAAATGCTGCCCTTTGTGATAAGGTCACGGGTAAGACTTCCTCCTGATGACTTTTCTACGCAGATCATGTTTGTGTAAGCAATGCTGCACTGTGGAAAGGTGGACCACCACTCCTGTGTCAGCCAAACTCTCCTGCAGGTCCTGTGCAGTCATATGAAGGTGTCCCTTTGCCTTTCTGGCCAGCCTATGAGTAGTCCTCTCAGAAAATTTTCTTGTCTTCCAGATCTTGCCTTGACTTCCACAGTTCCCCTTAGCTGCTATTTTTTGATGACATTACAGACAATGGAACTTGGGAACTGGAAGGGTTTCTCAATCTTCTTGTAGGCATCAATTAGATTCATTTTCAGATCCTCGCTCAGTTGTCGAGAGGAGCCTGTGATTGTTGAGTGACAGTCCAATGTTTGGAGTATCATGGACTTTATTAAACACTGCAGTTGTTAATAGATGACAACTTCTAATGGCGATTAAGGCCTAATGAGGTTATTAGGTTCAGGGACCTTGCAAAAAAGTCTTTTTCGCTGGACAAGTGGAAGGGTGTCCAAAACTTTAGTGCGTGCCAAAATGACTATTTTCTTTGTTCTTATGTTTTAAAGTTCACGAAATGAAAAGTATCTGTGCAAAAACATTTGTAAATATGTTGTTTTTTAAACACAATTTCCTGTAGCAGTTTGTTTTTCACTTACAAAATTAACTAAATATGTAATTTGGCCAGGTGGCGCCTAAACTTTTGCAGAAAACTGTATATCTGTAAAAAACCAGAAATCCCAAAAATAATATGTCAGGAGTAACCTGTGCCATTGAAAGATTTCAATCTGTCTAATTCAGCGTAGTGGAAAAATTTTTTTGTTAGCATTTTCCATAGCAACAGGCTGTAGATATCAGCCCTGGCTCGTTTTCATAACAGCTCACAAGCAAATTGTGGGCTATGCAATTAGCAACCAAGCAGAAGGTGTGTTTGTTCAGTCCATTTATCTTGTTTTGTCCAGCTGAGCTTTTCACCATGTCCAGCAGTGTTTTCTAAAAATTTCCAGCATAATATCGTGGGGTTTTCCTGCCAAAGGTTTTTGTATCCCAGTGTACCAGTTCCTTAGGTAGAATGAGATAATCATCAAAATGTGCTTTCCACAGCTAACTGGAGTCCTTGTGATACGTGAATACTTTCAACTGGTGGTTCAGTTTTTAACAAGTTTTCTGGTTGCTTGAGTTTTTGATTCTAGATAGAGTTGCTGATCATAATTTAAAGAGCTGAGAGAGTATGTATACATTTATTCATCTGTGCATAGGAGACTGTAGTTCAGATTATTCCCATGTGCTACAAGTGCAAAAAATTTTTATACACTTAATGGGGGGACAGTTGGTAGTGTAGTGGTTAGAGTTGCTGCGTTTTGACCCAAAAGATTTGCAGGTTTCAGTCCCACCTCCAGCTGTAGTTAGTACCTTTGAGCAAGGTACTTACTCTCAGAATTGCTCCAGTACAAATTGCCCAGCTCTATAAATAGGTAGATTTTAAGTAGCTTAACACTGTAAACTGCTTTGGAGAAAAGCATCAGTTAAATGAGTAAATGTAATATATTTGTTTTGGCTCAGATGGAAAACCTTATATGAAACTTCTCATGCCTCTTAAATGGAAATCACAATTTTTGTCATGTAAGTATCAGTTTTTCTCAGTGGGGGATTGTAATAACAGATTACATCTAACTAGGCTCTTTGCTCAAATGGGAGTCAATTTCAGAATTTACTGTATGTGGTTTGAGTGCACCACTCTACACCTCTGCACTGGGTCCAATCACATATTCCAGACTGGTAATATCTCTTTCATTTTCATCACCAATTACGCTGAGTTGAAACGCTGTCTGCCGTTTCTTTAGGGAGGCCCCCCATTCATCATGTGACAATAGATAACCTTTGTGTTGAGTTTCTGTATCTCCTTTAAGCACTTTGTAAAGGTAGTTAAGATGACGTATTGGAGGTAGTAGAGCACACAACATCTTTGTGACTTTCTTTTTGTTTTGTAAAAAAAAAAAAAAAATTCTTTGGCCAATTGGATTTCTTCAGGGAAACCGTAAAAAAGCTGAGTATTGGGCCACAGCTGAATGGCTTTAGCTGCCCCAAGGAAGGAGTTGCTCTGGAGGAGATTTCATCTGAATGCAAGGAACCCCATCAAACTGAAAAGAAGTCCAAACGGTTTGCTATCCTCCCTACAGATGCACACAAGCATGCCAATGTCACAATGCTGGATGCAAGTCATGTGGACATATGCCTTGAGAGCTTAGTTCCTCAGGTTTAAAGGGCTCATAGGGAATGAGAAATGGAGTCCCATTTGCAGTGTGGGGCCCAGTTAACCCAGTTAACACCCGAAGGCGGGGACACATTTTGCCTCGGTATGTGACGAGAGAGTGATGTGGCGTTTCGTAACCCACCCGCTTCCTGTGCTGTATCTCCCGTTGGTGTCTGTGGGGCTCGCAGACGTTTCTCAGTTTTACCACTGAGTTGAAGCTATGTTGGTGGTGGTGGTGATGGAGGGGGTAAGGGGAGACACAGAGACGCCTCTGACACGTTTAGGGCTCCATTTGTTCGCTGTCTCACCCCCCTTTCCCTCCCTCTCAAAAAAGTATTTGGGACATGTTATGTTCGTTCTCCTTCATGGGTGGAGGTTCTCTCCCTTGTCCTGCTGAATCAGGCCTCTACATATGGCTCTGTTTAATGACACTGACTTATCTGCCCATACTACTCGTGTGCTTCGTCCTAAACTTCTGATTAATGTGCCAAGTCAGAACGTATGACATTAGCTTCCTCAGGACACTTACTCATACCAGAGCTGAAAGGACATCATAAAACCCATCTGGTCTTTTTTTGTCCTGTTCCTATGAAATTAAAATTGAGACCAGACATTCGGAGTACCTGATTCATTCTGAGAGTGCAGCACACAAGCCCAAAGTTTATTAACGTTAAGCTTCTGCAGGGGATAGGAGATACGGTGTGCTGTTTTATTTATATTTCTTTCAAATTCTGAAGTCTTGCTCACAGCTGTAACTCATAACTTTGTCATGACATAAATATTCTGTTTTTAAGCCAGTATAGCTGTGCAGTCTTTTTCTGTGGCACAGCGAATTGGTACATCTAACCGATTGTATTTATTTTTACTGTTTTTAAGGGGAGCCTAAATGTCTATGCTGTTGAGGAAATCCATTTCAAGATGTATGCATAATATATAAAAGCATTTGAGTTTTCTTTTTATTAGTTAATTTACCTCAAAACAAAATAAGCTGAATAATGAAGTCAAATGGAGAAAAATTTGAAAATATGTTTGGCTCATTGTACCCATCCTGGCATCATTAGGTTTTGTTCCTTTCTCTAAGATTCTTTGGAAAAGTTGTTTGTGAGCCATTATTCAGCAACATGTTAATCAAAAGTCTATTCCCCCCCCCCCCCCCCCCCCCTTTTACCCAATTGAGGCACTGGTGTTACTTCATTTGTGGAAGATATTGGTATATATCTGTACTCTATATATTGTGTGTGTGTGTGTGTGTGTGTGTGTGTGTGTGTGTGTGTGTGTGTGTGTGTGTGTGTATATATATATATATATATACACACACACACACACACACACACACCATTTACTTTCTCTCCCTCATTTCTGATTGGCTGGCCACTCCTGCGTAGTTGACTGGCGGTTTGCCCTCCACGCAGGAGCCAGTGCCCATGGCTTGGTTTTTAAAACCATCCATCAACATCTGTTCCTGTAATGCGGCCCTGAAGCAAGTGTCCAATTAAGACGATTTTAAAGTGCAAATTAAACGTTATAGCCTTCATGTGCCACAATTTACTGGTCCAGCTGAAAGAACTGCAAATTACTGCCTCAGATATTTGTTTAGTTTCCAACCAGATTGGTGAGTAATTTGGCTAAGCCAAAAAGAAAATTTTCTTGATATCACCAGGATATTTCAAAAACATTTTCTTTCAAGATTTTATTGTTAATGCTTGTTTAGTTGCAGGCTGGGGCAGCAAAAAGGGTGGTAATGTATTCAGAAAAGCATTGTATTTTTTGGCAGAACATCAAACTTTGTACACTGACATATGCAGAGATGCTCATGGTGGCCTCTACACATTTTGCCGAATACACAGCTTGCTCAGTATACATACTGATAGTGTATCACTATCACTCATCCCCCTGGTATGTGCGGATTTTTTATCTGCGCTTCCAGGTTCTAAATTGTCAAATACACATGGTGAGCAGCGGAGGGGCAGGCTGGGGAGGAGGCAGGTCTCTTGGGGTATTATCTGAGCAGCAGAAAGGCGCAGCCTGGAAACCACAAGAAGCACAGCCTGGGAAGGGAAAAGACTGGGAACATAAATAACCATAGCTGAAAAGCACCTTTAACCTCTTGCTTTCTCGAATTTTTTCCAAAAACCCAGGCCTTTGCTTAAAGACTAAGTCAACAGATGCCTTATTTTGACCTTGCAGTTGGGAGTTCTGGTCTCGCTCAAGACTATGTATTCATTGGTAATGTTTTGCAATTTACTGTAAGAAGGTGTTTTGCCTTTCAGATTGTTGTATAAAAACCACAGAAAATGAAAATAAAACAACAACAGTGTAGGGTCTAGAATGCTAAAAATTCACTGCAATTTGTTGTAGTGAAAAGAAAATTAGATGAATAACTGCAGTTAATAAACTGAAGAACAACATAAGGGTAAGATGTATAGGAGCATGATTTAACTTATTTCAATCACCTTTTATTTTGAGAGTTCCCTGTTCCATGCTAAAAAAAAAAACTTCCTATTCCCATAAGTCATGTGTCTATAGTATCTCAAAGGATTTGACTTTATGACCCTGAGGTTAGTGAGGCATTAACTGAACCCTGGAGCTTATATGTTAAATCATGTTGGTGTTGGGTCAACAGAGTTCAGTGTATGTGTGTGTGGTTTTTTTCTTCCAAAATGCTTTGTTAATACTAGAACTTTGCATAAAACCACAAGAATACACCTGGACATCTTTCTTCTATAGTTTCACCCAGCAGTTTAATTCTTTGGAAGACAAAAAAGATTATCATGACTTATTCTCTATTTAATTCCAGAACTGAAACATCTCAAAATAGTTACTAAAAATGTTCGTCAACACATTCTGAGCATTGTCATCGTGCTCAAAATTTCTTGTCATTGCAACTGCCGCTCAGCTTGTGAGACTTTTGCTGAACCTCTGGTCATTTGCAGGGTTACCTTTAAAGGTCCCCATGCGTGGAGCACTGGGGAAGTTCCCCCACGCTGCAGCGGCCTCCTCATGGGTGAGAGAAATATAGAAGCTCATAGAAGTAAGATCATGTTCCATCTCTCTCACAACGCAAAAAAATGTTGGAAACAGATGAGGCACATATATGCCCTGCGTAAATGTGATGTGGGTTGTGGCTTTTGTGTGTAGCACCCAGATAAAAACAATAATGTGGTAAAGGGTAGCTCCAGTTAAAGGCAAAAATGTCTGTCGTTTTTTGTTTCACACCAGGTGTATCTTTTATTTAAACAATGATTTTTATTTACATGTATATTTATTAATTTAGTAGATGCTTTTCTTCAAAAGCAAGAACAATACAAAAAGTGCATGACACCAACAGAAGGAGAGATCTGGACGCAGACGCGATTCTTGAGTACAGTCAATTTATCACATATCACCATAAAAACGAACACAAAATTTTCTTCTGCCTGAACAGATTTTTTTTAGCTCATAGGTGATAAGAGGAGAAGTGATCCAAAAGAGGTCAGTTTTGACACAGTTTTTGAATGTTGAGATTCAGCAGTACTGAGTGAAAGAGGGAGGTCATTTCACTATATCAGAGACAGAACAAAAGACCTCTTGTGCATGGGACCATCAAGCTGGCAGAGGTGGAGTAGTGTAGCAGTCTGGTTAAGGTGTAGCAAGTAATAAGGTCTTGTAGATATTGGGGAGTATTTCTGTTGATGGGGAGGTAGGCCATGGCCAGTGTGTTAAACTTGATGCTAGCGGCTACAGAAAGCCGATGGAGAGAGCTAAGGAGGCAGAATACATGAAAATGCTTTGGCAAATCAAACAAAACTTGTGCTACTGTATTCTGTATCAGCTGGAAACATGATGGCAGAGGCTGGAAAACCAGACGGGAGAGTTGCAGTAGTCCAGGCGGGATATCGTCTTATCTGGACCAGGAGTTGTGTAGAGTCTGTTGTGAGATGAAGGCAGTTTCAGTGGAATGTCTGACATCGAATCCAGTCTTATACCCACTAAAGAGATCATTCTGGTCAAGGAATGCAGATAACTTGTTACAGGTTGCCCATTCCGGAGTTACTGACGGAAGAGGGAAGAGAGACACTAGCCTGTAGTTATTGACAAAGTCTGGATCCAGAGAATATAACAGCAGTGAGATAAGGGCAGTTTTGAAGGCAGATGGAAAGCAACCAGTGGAAAGCAAGAAACTGATGATCATGGAGATAAAAGAGAAGTTGCTGGTTTATTTTCAAAGCCAAAGTAAATCATTTGTCAAAAGATTTTTTAAGGAAATAAAAACTGGAGGAACACTGCTTGCGTAAGTATTCAACCTCCATACAATATTCAGAAGAGCCTCCTTTTGCCACAATTACAGCCTTAAGTCTTTTGGGGTAAGTTTGAATTAGTTTTGCACACTCCACAGGAGTGATTTTGTCTCAATCTTCCTGGAACATTTTCTGAAGATCATTCAGGTTGGTTGGATGGTGCTTCTGGACTGCAATTTTCAAAAAGTGCCACAGATTTTCAATGGGGTTGAGATCAGGACTCCCTCTATTTAGCTACATCTATTGTTCCATCAGTCTTAAGATTCCCAGTTCCTGCAGCTGATAAGCATCCCCACCGCATTTTGCTGTCACCACCATGGTTCATTGTAAGGATGGTGTGTTTTGAGGAATGGGCAGTTTTAGGTTTGCGCCATACATAGTGCTTTCCATTTTGGCTGAAAAACTGTCTCAGATTCATCTAACCATAACACCTTTTCCCATGTCTTAACTCATCCATTGTGGCAAATTCCAGACATACCTTTGTATGGATATTCTTGAGTAATGTATTCTTTCTTTCCAACTTCCCATATAGGTCAGTTTTAAGGAGAGCTCTTGATATTGTGGATCTTGTCCACATGTATCCCAATTTCAGCAACTGTCTTCTGTCGTTCCTTCAAAGTGATGGGTAGTGTCTTTGTCACTTCCATTACTAGTTTAGGTCTTTCTTGGATAGTAAGTTTTGACTAACGGCCTTCTTCACACAGTGACTCGGTTGTGTGATACTCCTTCCATTACCGGATGATGGATCCAACAGTGCTCAGTGGGGCATCCAAGCAATTTGACTTTTTGCCCCTGATTTATGCACTTATGGATCATATTTTCATATTTCTGCAGTATACTCGTTAGTCTTTATTTTCACACTGGGTTCACAGCCTGGCTAGTGACCCCCTGCACAGAATGATTTTTATTTACATTTACATTTATTCACTTAGCAGACACTTTTCTCCAAAGCGACTTACAATGAATACTATGTAGTGTTACTAGCCCACACACCTTATTCAACAAGGTGACTTACACTGCTAGATACACTACTTACAATGGGTCACTCATCCATACATCAGTGGAACACACTCTCTCTGTCATTCACACACTATGGGGGAATCTGAACAGCATGTCTTTGGACTGTGGGAGGAAACCGGAGCACCCAGAGGAAACCCATGCAGCCACGGGGGAGAACGTGCAAACTCCACACAGACTGAACAGAGATCGATCCCATATCCTCTCGCACCACCCAGGTGCTGTGAGACAGCAACGCTACTTTTATATCCAGAAAATGTAAGTTTTAATGGCTCTTTTTTATACACTTATGGACTGTGTGTGTGTGTGTGTGTGTGTGTGTGTGTGTGTATATATATATATATATATATATATATACATTTACATTACATATATAGGTATATAAATATATGTATACTGTATATATGTGTGTGTATGCCATACACTAAGTTATAGATAGAATTCTAAGGGATACTGGATTGATTTTTCCCCACTGGCACCAAAAACTCTAGCATGGACTCTGCCTTCGTTTTACAGATTCCTGTCCTGAATCACCATGCTACCTGCTGCCCTTATTCTTCTTAATATATCCTTACCTATTTCAAAAGAAGTTTAATACTCTTGTGTGTTTACTTCATGTTCCCTTTGCAGCAGGTCCTGGTGTGTTATGCCTTAAGGTGGATTTCACAGGACCTGTACTGTTGAGAGCCCTTGAAAATAAAGTAAAAACCACTTCATTTACCACAGCAGCCAGAAAGGGTGTCTGCTGTTCCTCTATTTTTGGTTGTGCATGGAGCCTTAGATTTCCAATTTCACACTGGTTATGTGCTCTATGCAGTTGTGTCAAGTTGTTTCATTTGCACCATAGAAAAAACGTCTTGGTTCAGGGAAAAAAAAAAAAAAACTAACAGTTGAATGAGTTTTAAGGCTCACACTTTTTCTGAGGGTCTTTATGTGCATTTTTTCTGAGTGTACATCACATGAACACGATGCAGCTTTGGCACACTGTCTTGTTTATGCTTTAAATGACCATGTGCAGTCATAATGTTCAATAGTCAAGCATGTCTGTCTTAGCAAATATGAAACCATTTTTCCTCCGTGGGTTTAGGTTGGTTCCTGAGAATGTGCGTAAGAAGAGTTCAGAAGAAAGCAATGCTTAATTTTGAGAGACATATTTGAGACATATTCAATAATGTCCTCACCTTGAAGCACACACTTTCCCCACCACGGAGGCCTTGCCCATCACTGCAGCACGGCAGGGGGTGAGGTGGGTTCACATTATAATGATGCCGTGTCTGCATGTGAAGACTGTACAACAAAAAAAATATTCAACTCACTTTCCGTGATCATTTAAAAATAGTAAAGGCCATAACATATCATAAACACACACAGAGTCTAAAACTGCTTGCCCCAAGGGGGGGGGTCGCGGCAAGCCAGAGCCTAACCCGGCAACACAGGGCACAGGGCTGGAGGGGGAAGGGACACACCCAGGACAGTACACCAGTCCATCGCAAGGCACCTCAAACAGGACTCAAACCCCAGACCTGCCAGAGAGTAGGACCTGGCTGAACCTGCTACGACACTGCGCCCCTAAGCATTATGAAGTCAAGTTGAAATAATGGTTGATTATTATGGCTATGTCTGTAATTTTGTCATAGGTGGAAATTATAAAACTGGGCTCAGCATGTAAATTCATAACATTATCGAGTGCTACAAACTGATTTCTCACCAGTTACTGAGAGAATCATTGTACTTATTAGTTTAATACTCACGTGAGTATGTTGTTTGTTTAGAATCAATACAAAACAAACAAGTAACTATATTAAGTGATGCCTTTTTGTAAGCGTCATGTTTTTACCCTAATGCTTGTATTTACTGGCTACGTTTAATTACTTTAAGATGCAGGAAAACATCTGTTTATGTTTACAACAGAAAGCAATTAAGATAAGACGTTGTACGACTGTCCGTTGGTAACTTTCCGGTGCAACGTACCAAATTGGGTTTCGGGTGAGTAGCGAGGCAAAGCAATTTACAAACTCTAGGTTCTGTTTTTAAAGTGCTAAATAACCTTTGTAACTCCCTTGCTAGATGTAGAACAGCTCATACATATTAATTTAGCAGGGCAGTTTAATGTCTTTGGTATGTGTTCCCCCGCAATGTCTCTAAGGACCATTGCTGGAAGAATGACACAGCTTCTTTGGAGCCATTTAGAAAAAAGTGTATGAAGAATTTTGCAGTGATAGGAAATGATGGGAAAGTTCTTCTGTTCTTCTTTTGAAACAGGGAGTACTGGCTGGTCATATAATGGTCATCCTAATGAATGTTCTCCCCCCTCAGAGGTCCAAGGCCAGCGGCACTGGCCCAGATGAACTCCTGGAGGAAAGACGGCCTCCCAGTCTGCATGACATGATGGGATGTAGAGAAAGTCAGCCATGAGTGATGGTGATGCGGTCCGCCTGTTTTGTATCTGGGAAAAGTATCTCTCCCCACCCAGAAAATCTGTGTCTGCCTTACTCCCCTGCTACATTCCTCATTGTGACTTCTAACCTTTGCTCCACAACTACCAACTTAGGAACACCTTGCTCAAGAAGGTTAGGTGAGGGCTCTCTCATTGCTGTCAGCTGAGCCCTGGTGCAACTGGGAAAGTCAGGTGAAGAGTCAAACTATTTCCCCTTACATTGTTCAGTTAAACACCTCAGAGGCCTGGATGACAGCAAATGACATGCTACACTCTCAAACTGCTGAGGATGAGGTACTGCATGAGCTATTTACACATACTGCTGTGATCCTGTACTGTTTGCAAATATAACAAATATTTAGAAAAATAGACAAAACAAATATATGTTGTATGTATGTTTATTCATTTAGCTGACATTTTTCTCCAAAGTGACCTACAATGTTTAGCTACTTACTATTATTAACCCATTTATACACCTGAGGAATGTATATTTTTATATATACTGTTCTACTTTATATACAATTTATACTTTTTCTATAATATACTTTTGGTCAAGGTGATACAGGCTGGTACCAGCCTTTCCATTCAGCGAAAAAAGACAACCGTATTGTTAAATACAAGTAAGCAGGACTGTTGGAAAAAAGTGCCCTTTATAAAAATCAGGTCAAGTCTTTTTGGTATTAATAAACATCTTGTGGGTACTGCCCAGATTGCAATAAGTAAAAATACAAAATTCTTCAAAACAACAAGAAAATGTATTTCATACAACTTGGTTTACATGAGCATTCACCAAAATGTTCCTTTCAAAATTGACTTTATTTAGTAAAGCTCTCCCCTTTATTTGTGCTGCCAGCACAGAGATGTCATGTATTACAGGTTTTAAGAAGTTTAGTCACAAGCAGATGCAGCATTTCTGACACAGAGAAACCATTTTAGTCTGAGAAGTCAAGCCAGCAGACATCTGTAAACAAAAGGGGATGTTTTTTATTGCAAGGAAATGTAAGCCATCTTGTTTTATTTGAATGGAGGCGGTTGGCTATTATCCATTGTTCTCAGTGTTCTTTTTTTTAATAAACAACCTTGGTTTAAAAAAGATATTCAGACTTGAGGAATTTCCCTTCATTTTCCAAAAGTCCCTGTCTGGAGATGCCTTGAAAGTGCACTCAAGAGGATGACTGTTTATACTCTACTTGACACATTCATTAATTTTCATACCGTATTAGACTTGTGGTAATGTCAAGAATGTGAACGGTGTGTGTTCGTTGAAATCTTTGTTCAATGCACAACGCAAAATGCTGTGATTGTGTACCAGTGCCATATAACCAGTGGGAGACTTTTCCTTGCTTGTGGGTTTGGCAGGAAGAAGACGTGACCTGGATACAAGGTTGTACGCCTTCAGGGTGACACCATGGTGCCGTGTGAGGATAGGGCTGCTTTCGCCCATGACTCAGTGCCAAGGGGCCCTTTGTGACTCAGAGGCTGGTCCATCAAGGAGAAGGAAAGTGGCTGAATCCTGCTAGCAGCAGTTTTCCCTCTTATCTGTAGCTGTGTCTCAGACATGGAAATCCAGAAAGCCAGAGTCAGAGGAAGTTGAGCATTTAGGTGGGGTGGCATGTGCTTATCGGCAGCAGCTGTTTTTTCCGTCTGCTGCATACTGATTTTCTGCACACTTATGCCTTCTATTTGAGACAAGCCTGCTGCTCGGCTTCCTTGATCAAAAAGGACCAAAGCACGGATTCAATCAAAGCATAGATTATTTTTTTGAAGGCATTCAAGACACACAAGCCATAGTATGCATTTTACATTTTACATTTATTTATTTAGCTGTATGTAAGTGGGGGGGGCACGGCGGCACAGTGGATTTGGCTGGGGCCTGCTCTGTGGTGGGTCTGGGATTCAAGTCCTGCCTGGGGTGCTCTGCAGTGGACTGGTGGCCCATCCAGGCTGTGTCCCCTCCCCCCAGCCTTGCGCCCTGTGATGTCAGGTTGGGCTCCGGCTCGGAGTGTGTGTGCTAAAGCAACTTATTTCTAAGTACACAAACTAAAGAGATTGCTTTAAAAAATGATGCAAAATATGCAAGGTTAGTATCACTGGATGGGTGAGGTCACCACCAAACTCTTTGGTTGGTTCTTGCACAGAATTACATTTTAGTTATAATTCCCGATACGGAAAATGCAAGCAAAGACATTTTTGACAGAGGTCCAATCGTTTCCCATTCCCAGGACAGCGCTTGCAGATGGAAAGAGCATCAGGTCAAGGCTGCTGGGCGATGCTTTCTTACACAACCTGCTGTGTAAATAAATACTGTTCTCACTGATCTCCAGTAATGGGAAAACACAAGCATTCCAGAAGCAAGAGACACCTGCACTACTCTGGCCTTAAAAGGACAGATATGAATTCCATCGCTTTATGCTACTGCTAAAATTCTCTTATTTTTGCATCTTTATCTGAAGAGAACCAAAGTGATGTAACTCGTGAAACGTAATCATCAATGGCATGCAAATAAATGAAAATTTACTGGCTCTGGGAATTTTTTTCATGTACCAAACTGACAGTCAAACCTTTTTACAACAGGAAATGATAAACATTGTACGATACTAATTTAGTCTTCCAAAATGTGTTTTGTTTTGTACATTATCAGAATATGGTTTAAAAGCTTCTGAAGTCTGCTGCCCCTGTTATTAGTGCAGCAGTGTCACTCAAGATCAGGTTCTAGTGCGGTGGAGTGCCTACAGCTGGTCTCTTGCTGGACACCTGTCAAAACACTATGCATCAACCAAAATGTGTTCAAAATGTGTGAGGCCTAAGAGAAAGGCTGCTCTATTGTCTGAGTGTCTGGACTTGGTCCTCAGGAGGTCATGGAGAAAAAATAATAAATCAAGTTGCTGTGGAAAGTGCCTGTCTAATAGATTCCACTTGTGCTTGTAAACTGGTTAACACCCTTTTACACTGTGGAGCTGTACTGCCGCACTGAGGTAAACAGGCTTGGCATTTAAAGTGAAAATAAATATTTATCTTAAACAGTATTGCTGCAGACAAATGGCCTTGAAGGTCAAATAATGTATAAGCATGCATAAGGGATTGTTTTCAGGTGATTGCTGCCTTTACATTTGAAGTGAATAATAATAATTATTGTAAGACCTGTCAACATCATCACTCTGCTTCTCTTTCTGTTGGGGTTTTTAGAAGCTTATATATGTAAAATATTTAGTTCAGTACGTTCTTTTTTTTTTTTACCTGTGAAATGGTTGTGTTGACGTAACGGTTAATAGTTATACATCTTGAGAGTACACCCACAGTTTCCTGTTAAACCACCTATTCTAAAATAGGTTCTGGCCATAATGGACAATTGTGAAACAGAAACAGATGTGTTAACTTTTTAAATAGACATTATTTAAAAGCCAAACGATAGAGTAGTGTTTGAAAATCATCCACATTTGAGAATAAACTGATGGTTTAATAACCATCATACGCAGATAACAGATGTGAGGCTACATGTTATATTAAAAGTTGTAGATAAACAGAATGTTGCAATATAAATTTACTTATTTTTTACTTTTTACACTTAGTATGTAACACTAATAAAATGAATGAAAATCAAACAGCTAAACC
This sequence comes from Scleropages formosus, assembly GCF_900964775.1. Taxonomy (NCBI): domain Eukaryota; kingdom Metazoa; phylum Chordata; class Actinopteri; order Osteoglossiformes; family Osteoglossidae; genus Scleropages; species Scleropages formosus. The sequence continues at coordinate 16,787,485 of NC_041809.1, forward strand.
TTTCAGAGTAATAATTATGTGACACTGGAATTACTGCTGATGTGCCTTTGCCTATGGGTTATTATGTGTTTTGTGGGATTCATAATACCAAATAGTTTCTACTAGAATAAAAAAAACCTACTGAGTGTAACAAGTCCACATTGGAGAAATTTACTCTCGGTGAGCAAGCAGTCGTCAGTCGACTCTGTAAGCATCACTTAGTGTCGAACAGCTAAAAGCAAATGCACTTTGCTCTTTGCATCTTGGCGATTGTCTTAAGTTGTTCCCGAATAAAACAGCGTCATGAGCTCTGGGATGTTTTGTCTGGAAGTGGGTTTCATCTGGAGTTCAGCTGAATTGTCTGTAGAGCATGGAGGGAGACCGTGGGCGAACAACATGGGTTTTACCTCTGTCTGACTTTGTGTTTGAACTGGCAGCTGCAAAGACAACAGGAGGATAGGAGAGGAGAGGAGTAGTCAGACTAAGCAGCAATATGAGCCATCACAAAGCAGGGCGACCCAGCCTGACAGGCTTTACTTAATTTTCTTGCCGTTAACCACACGAGAGAGGTTGTGTTTTCAAAAACAAGGACAACTTTATGGTTTATGGAAAGAATCAAGTTGTCAGCAGTCACTTCAGTGCTCAGATTGAACATTTCAGATTTTACATTACATACATTTACATTACCTTTACATTTATTTATTTAGCAGACAGTTTTCTCCAAAGCAACTTCCAATGAATTCTGTGTAGTGTTATCAGCCCACACACCTTTTCACCAAGGTGACTTACACTGCTAAATACACTACTTACAATGGTTCACTCATCTATACATCACTGGAACACACTCACTCTGTCACTCACACACTACCTGAACCTGAACAGAATGTCTTTGGATTTTAGATTTTAGTTGTTTAAGCAAAACTTCAGATTACATACTGACTCTTAAAAAGATTCTTTTAGAAAAGGCAGTCACCATTTCCTTTTATGTCTGCATTCAGAGAATGAAGTGCTGGTCTGAACAATGGGACCAATAAATTATTACATTTTTACTGAGCTTTGAGTTGCATCAACATTTGGATCTTTTCATGAGGGTCAATGTTTGGCTTTGCGAAAGAAAACAGCTGTGACTCTATTACTGATTTAACTGGGGTAATTTTGCGTTATCATTTATGTCATTTGTTCCCAAAAATGTTTTCAGACTGATATGCAAGAGTCGCAATACTATAAATAGCACCAAAATGGCAACAGCTGGAGATGTGGTGTAACATCTCCTGGCCTGTGCTTTACTTTTCACTTTATGAAAAGGAGAAGAAAAGTTCAGCTGGCAAAATATCTGCTTCCTGGACATTACCATCAGCTGCAGAAAAAAGGAAAGGAACTCGGCACTCTGCCAATTTTATTAATATTTTAGACAATAACACTGTAGACTCCAAAGAGAATAAAGCAAAATCATGTGTCCAATAGACCTCATCATCATTAAATAGCTAGCTCTGCATTATTTTTAAACTTAATGCCAGTGTTTCATCAACAACTTCTTCGTTGTACTACATTATACCACCTTTTGTGATTTGCTTGTGATATACATACAACACAAACAGTGCTTATGTTCTAAACAATTTGAATAAAATCTTCCGATGGGAGAACCTCCCACAGGAGCGCAATTTATAGGACAGAGGTTGACTTTTTTTTTAATGGGAATTTTTCCTCCTTGTCAATAAAACTAACAAAAATATGCACTGCTTTGATTTGCATTGCTTTGGGGGTTGTTTATTCCAGAGTGTTACTGACTTTATATTAGACGCCCACTATTTGTTGTAGCAGTTGCTGTGATGTCTGTATTGGTATATGTTTTTATAAAGATGAGAACTTTGCATTGTCATCAGGACCAAACATGCAAAGTTGATCAGGGCTCTTAAAACTTGGACAGCCACAAATATCTAGTTATTTGCTTTACCCATGTGCTTGGAGGTCTGATTCTAATTATCTTGTGTGTAACAGGAATGAAAATTAATGATAAGCGACTAGAACCAGATTTTGTAAGTTCAGATCTGTAGAGGTGGACCTGCTGTTTCTCTCTTGAGCATGGGAACCTATAGCACTTACATAAGAAAGAGAGTAACTTGTAAACATTTAACATATCTGTGTATTTCATAAAATGGGACATGTTATGTAACATGGGGTCCGGATGGGATGGCGAGACAGTTCAGGGAGTTGGGTACGTTAGAACCTGCTATTAGTCTTGATGCACTCAGATATGGAGTGCAACCAAAGTCTTGAAAAGTGTTTATTGTGTTCTCGCTTATCAGATGTTTCAGAAGTGAAATGTTGACTGGAAGAATATGAATTAGCTGCCCCTGTTACCAAAACAGTTCCACGGTCTTATTTGTTGAGTAAGGCAACAGGAGTTTTACAAGGTCAAAGAGTCTGACCGGCCATTTGATGTCAAATTCCACCCAAGTTTTAGCTGTGATTACAAGAACCCCTCCTCTGTACAGCCTGTTTTAGTTTCACTGGGAAAATCGTGTACTTCAACCGCGTTCTGGACATATAAGGAAGTGCCGAGAGCATGAGGTTCAAACAGCTCTGCTTTGTTTTCCAAATTAATTAACTGTTGCTAATGGATCTTTACACACACCCATTGGTACATGTTTCAGACCAAAGCCATTAGTCTGTCCTCAATACTCATATTAGCCAAACAATACAAAAAAGTTTTACCTCTGCAATAAAACTAGATGAGACATAGGAACCCCTGTCATTATTGTGTTAGCTTAAACATGCACACAACACACACACCTACAGATCTGTGTCCCTCTCATCTTTTAACATTGGTTTTCATTAAGACAGCACAGACATTTTGTGCGGAATCTGTGTTTTGATTAAACATGTTGCTAACACGAAACGGAGGTTTTCTCCAAAGTCAATGGAGCCCTTTGTGCATGACAGAGACATGCAGGCATTTCCTTTGAGCGTCAACTTTTTTCCATCAACCCCTCTGCCAACCGCCTCCTAAGACAGTAAATTACAGCCGGGCCTCGCGGCGTGCAGAGGTCCTGTGAATCATGGGGGCTATATTCAAGAGTGTTGCAATTAGGCACCAGTGCTGAGTCTCCTCAGGCCCATCATGTCAGAAACTGGCCTGTAAAACTGGGTCCCTCTGGTGAGGTGAAATGCTGGCCCAGTTCCAGGCTCATACAGATTTTCCCCTCTCACTCCTGCGATGAAGGCTGGTCCAGGAACAGCCTGTTTAGGTCTCCGAGTCTAGAGTTACACTGAGAGTCACCAAGGGTGATAACGTGAACAGTCTTACAAGAACTGGACATTTTTCTTCCCTGCAATAGGATTTTAGATGATGGAGACCTGGTTAAGGGTAAACATTTTCACGCGTTCATATCCCGAGATGGGCCCTGCTGTAGTACGCAAAGTACTAACCATAACACTGCTTAATTGTTAAATACAGCTGTATAAACGGCAAAACAAAAAAATGGATGCATAGAAAAGTATTTTATACCGCAATATCTTTTTAGGACAACTGTCACAAGTCCTCTGACAACCAATCCAGTCATCTGATTTATAATGGATTGTTGCATGTACCCCACACACACACACACACACACACACACACACACACACACACACACACACACACACACACACTGTCTGAACCGCTTGTCCCATATGGGGTCACAGGGAGCCAGAGCCGGAGCCTAACCCGGCAACACAGGGTTTAAGGCTGGAGGGAGAGGGGACATACCCAGGACGGGATGCCAGTCCATCACAAGACACCCCAAACAGGACTCAAACCCCAGACCCACTGGAGAGCAGGACCCAGTCCAACCCACTGCACCACCGCACCCCCCTGCATGCACCAGTATCACATTTTTATTCATATGAAAAACTGTTAATCATTATAAATAGTAAGGGGGTGTGGTGGCACAGTGGGTTTGGCCTGTGTCTGCTCTCTGGTGGGTCGGGGGTTCGAGTCCTGCCTGGGTTGGCTTATGATGGACTGGCACCCTGTCCTGAGTGTGTCCCCTCCCCCTCCAGCCTTGTGCTCTGTGTTGCTGGGTTAGGCTCCGGCTTGTCACGACCCCGCCTTGGGCGAGCTGTGTGTGTATGTGTGTCTCTGTCGGTCATTATAAATATCTCTATGGCACATTGATGAATTTCTCCATACACCACACACGGTTCACTTTAATTAAATGTGAGAATATGGCAGCCAGGTGTTAAGCAATTTCCTGTACTGCCAAAAAAGAATATCACAAAACAGTTCTTATTTTTTCTGGTTTTGCTTTAGGACTTCACTAGGGAAATGTTTGATCTTCATGCCCGGTTCCAAAGTTGCACAATGAAAAATATTCTGAAAGTATGCAGTGTATATGGAGTTTTGACTCATAGCTCTAGCTCTTTGAAATATGAAGCATGAAGGAGGAAGCTTTGGATGAAATAGCTTCTGAAGGAATGTCAGTTATTTAGTCTAAGGCTCTTCAAGGCATAACAAACAATAATCTGGCTATGTTTATAGTCCTACTCCGTGGTCATGTATCTCCTCAAAGTGAACTAGAATACTTTTATGATTTGATTGGCAGCAGGTGCCGTAGTGGTTAGAGCTGCATCCTATGGACTCAAAAGTTGCAGGCTTGAATTCCACTTCCTCCTTGTAGTACCCTTGATCAAGGTATTTACTCTCAATTGCTCCATTAAAAATTACCCACAGGTGGCACAGTGGCACAGCAAGTAGCACTGCTGTCTCACAGCACCTGGGTGGTGTGAGAGAACGTGGGTTCAATCCTTGCTCAGTTTGTGTGGAGTTTTTATGTTCTCCTTGTGTCTGTGTGGGTTTCCTCCCACAGTCCAAAGACATGTTGTTCAGGTTCCCCCATACTGTATGGGTGACAGAAAGAGTGTGTTTCACTGACATATGGATGAGTGACCCATTGTAAGTAGTGTATCTAGCAGTGTAAATCACCTTGGTGCGTAAGGTGTGTGGGCTAGTAACACTACATAGTATCCATTGTAAGTCGCTTTGGAGAAAAGCATCTGTTAAAAAGGTAAATCAATGCAAACAGGTTCATGCTGTAAGCTGATTTGGGGTAAAGCATCAGCTAGTTTTTTTTTTTACCACTCTGTATATTTACCAATAAAAATTTATCATCAAATCAAGTGTTAAGACTGAGGTGAAAAGGATAAAATAGGATCTTCAAGAAATTAATCACAGAGATGGCTGAGATATTAAACTTTTTACCACATATATGTCCATCTGTGAGAGCCATGGTTCCAGTTCTACACAGAAAATATCTCTAGAAGTGGTGTCTGTGGAGCTTGTAATTGTCATCTTGAGAATATATATTACTATACTTTATGATATACAACTAATGTACAATATATAAAGGGTTATATGGCATTATAATTAATAATTCCTCAACCACAACTCCTCCTCAGCAGATACCCATGTCTTTTAGCAACTTAGCACAAGTGTTTATGTCCAGAGATGAGTTGTCTCTCTTTCAAGCAGTCGGGAGGGTATTGCTGTATTACTGGGAGCCCAGTGTGTCTCAGGAAACTTTTCCTTTTAAGAACAGAGACCATCCTTTCCAGCAAGCGCTTGATCTAATACATGCCAAGCAGACCGAAAGCGCCAGGGGAGAAGAGCCTCTTGAGACTGGGGCCATTAAAAAGACTATCTTGGCAGCCATGTAAGATGCTGGAATTCTATTAGTGAGCATCTTCCCAGAGAGGAACTATTTTAAAAATCTGCAAGGCATTCTTCAAAGCTTCTTTTTTCCATGAAAATTATATGTGACATTTTATCCCACCCATGAATCAAACAGTAGGCCAGGACTAATTTGATTGAAAATTTACTTTAAAAAACAAAAAAATATATAATTTTAAAAGAACAGAATATATAAATATACCAGTACAGTAGCTCAAAATATATTTGCTTTCTGTAAAAATACTTCTTCATAGAAACATTTCCTTCGTATGCTTGTTATAAGCCAAACCACTAAAAACACAAAGGTACAGACACTCAGTCAGAGAGGAAATAAGATCCCAGTAAGGTCATTTTAGAAATGTAAAGCATCTATCTGTGTTACAGGCACGTGATTCTGTAGATTACAATCTATTGCTTGCAAAATGACACTGACTAACATTTGAAACCAGACATAGCTTGGTTTCAGGTATGACGATTGACTCATTGGCAGAGTGAACAGAGAAAAAAGGTGTTAATACACAGACTAGGAGTTAAGCATGCCTTACAGGTAACAGAAGAACCAAAATGGTATTGTAGTGTAATTTGGTTCCCAAATAAATATCTATAAATATATACAAAGAAAAGGTTACACTTCCTTCTGTTAGCGATTATCCCTTTCCATTTTGGTGCTTTCAGTCGTGGCCTAAAATTTTTTAATACTTTTCAAAAAAGTGTTTCAGAGACAATCTGGCCTCATACAGAATGTTTTATCATTTAAACAAACCAAAAATATGGCAATACTGACTCGAAAAATATTCTTGTCATATAAACCATACAAATTTACAACAAACATTTAAAAGTACAGCATATAAATATGCACTTCAAATAACTTCATACACACATTATGGTGAAAGGAAACTGTTTTCATCTTCAAAAATGACTACTTGTTTTAACAAGTGCTGGGTTTTATCCATAATTGCAGGCATTTATTTTAATGCTTGTAGTGTTCCTCGTTAATCCCGCCTTATATCCTCATCAGGGTTAGAAGCAATGCATTGTGAGAAAGGGACAGGTAAATAAAGCCATAAAAGACAAACTTTTGGGGCGGGGGGGGGGGGAACAATATATTTTGTAAAAAACAAATTCTTGTGTAACTGCAAGACTTCACTCTTTTGACTGATCATGCTAGCCGCACTGCATAAATGAGAACCCCACATGTAATTAAAGTTATAATTCTGCCAACAGTCCACTTAAACAGTGATTAGGAATAAATCCCAGATGAATTTCTCGTGAAGAAGCACAAAGTAACACTTGTTCTTCTCATGCTGTTCCACCGTTTTCCTAACACCGCGTAAATACAGGGAATTACGGGTCACTGGAATGACTTTGGTTTCACATGAAAACGAGCGTTGTGTTTCCTGCAGCTAAAGCCGACTGATCTGTTCTGATGGAAACATGGAATCATTTAATCGACCGAAGCTCCAAACCATCTGACCAACGCTTCCATGAAAGTGGTACGAAGAAAAACAGTAAGTCTAAAATTGTGGGGAACACTTAGCCACATTCCTGGATTGCACATTTTCAAATGCACATAATCGTTTCGTGCAGACCTTGTGTTAATGAGCCCACAGTGCTCTGTCAGCAACAGGAAAAGGTATCTTCAGTGCCCTACAAGCTGCAAAAACATGTCACATTTTTTTATGCAGGTATTCTGACAGTAAAGCTTCCTCTGGAAGTACTGAGTCAGCTCTCTTTTGGCCTGACTGCAGCCTGTCTCTACCAAAGACATTTCCTGCAATTAAAACAATAAAATAATTTTTGCAGTGATTGTTCCATAGGAATTACACACAGAAAGGTGGAAAGACACTTGTCTTGTATCTATTGTTTGACCCACAAAATATTTGTTGAGTACGGTGTTTTACTGTTGCCGAACTGCACTTCCGTTTACTCTGAGTTCTGTGTTGCTTTGGAATAAAGCATCTGTGAAATTAATGAATGAAAATGTATATCAGTGTTATAATGTCTTGTTGAGGGAAGTACTTGTGCCACTTGGCAGCTTGTCTTATCTTTTCACCACATAATGCTTGCATCTTGTCATCACCTTGCCTGCCCATGTTTTGCAGTCTTCAATAACTATATTTAGTAACAGAAATGTTCACAATTACAGTAATTAAAGTGCAAGTAAATGTAATATCTAAAAGAACAATATTTTTTCCCTCTTTCTGGCAAACAGTGTTGTTTGTCTTCCCCTTCAAGCCTTAAAGCTGCCTCTGAGCCTGTGTCGCCGGGGATGGCAAAGCTTGGAGAGGAGGACCAGGACTGCAATCAGTACTAGGGATGTGATGATGATAACGATGATGCTCAAACTCTTCCTGTTTAGCATCTCGCAGTGCTCTTGTGATACACTTGTGATACTGATCTCCACCTGTTCTGAGTCTTGAGTGTATTGGCATGTCACCGAGGCAATGTCGGGGATATCCACGGTGGACCTCTGGACCATTTGGAGGAACCTGGTATTGGTGCAGCAGCTGAGGGGGTTAGAGCCCAGGTAGAGGGTCTTCAGTGTCCTCTCCAGCACCAACATTGTGTTATACTCCAGGATGACAAGGCAGTTATTTTGGAGGTTCAGGGACTGAATAGCAGACTCCTTGTTCCACAAAGGGAGAGATGTCAGCTTGTTATCAGACAGGTCCACATCTCTGAGGCTGCTCAAGACAAAGAGGTCAGTGTTGAGCACATGCAGGTCGTTTCCCCTGAGCGACAGATAGGTCAGCGATGACTCCAGGCCTGTGAAGGCATTTTTGTGAAGGATCAGCCCTGGGTTCTGGGACAAATCCAACACAGCCAGTGGGCTTCCATGGAAGGCACACTGTGGCACAAACTCTATGCTGTTTCCAGAGAGGTACAAGGAGCGTAGGGTGTGGACAGATGAAAAAATGATGCAATCTGTTGAGTGCAAATGGTGGCTTCTTTGGGGAGGCCTGTGAAGGAGGCCACAAATCCTCAAAAAGTTATGCTGGAGGTGGAGTTCTCTAATGCTGGGCAGTCTGTAGAAGATGGCAGAATCTATGGCCCTGAGGTTGTTTGCTGTCAGATAGAGCTCCTCCAAAGACTGAAGTGTGTTTTCTCCAAAGGACAGGTTTTGTAGGGCATTGAAACTGAGGTCAAGGATTTTCAGGGAGTTTAAAGGACTTAAGTGATTGACAGAGAAAGCCTCCAGGCAGTTGTTGCTGAGGTTAAGCACCTCAAGAGATCTGGTGTAGTTGAAGAAAGATGAAGGGATGCTTTTAATCTGATTGTAACTCATGTCTAGGTACAGGAGCCTTGACAAATCATTGTGTATGTTTTTATGGTCTGTTTGGGGATGAGTTGGAAATCTGCTGTCACTCATTAACTCCAGTTCCTCTGCAGGGGGTATAGTGTTAATGCCTCTCAAAAGATTTCTAGATAAATCAAGATACATTAGTTTGTTTCTTCTTGGGACAATAGGGAAGTAGTGGATTTTGTTTTCCCTGAGATCAAGATACTGGAGCTCATACTCAGTGTCAGAATCCGTAGTTTGAAATGACTCCATGCTGTTTTTACTCAGGTTCAGCAGCTTCAGTTGTGGAAGGTTAAAGTCAGTGATGCATGTTATGGAGTTCATTGACAAATCAAGCTCGGAAAGGTCCAGCAGAGAATCAAAAGCTCCATCCTCAATCTCAAGAATGACATTGTTATGCAGATCGATCTTTCTCAGAGCTGTTGAACCAGAGAAGGTGTCTTTACTGATTTTGGTGATGCTGTTGCCATCTAACGAAAGGTTTAAAAGTGTTGGGGCATCATGCAAAAAATAGTCAGTCATGCCTGTGTACAAGCCATTGCCAGAGAGATCTAGTTGTTTCACAGTCAAAAGAGGCCCAATTTCATTCTTTGACGCAGCAAAAATATCTAAGTAGTTCTTGGAGAGATCCAGCACTTGAAGGTTGGCCATGTCTGTGAAAAGTCCAGGTTGTATGAATTGTATCTTATTGGCATGAAAAATTAGGTGATTGACAGTGGTATAGAAAGGCATTAGCTCTCGGGTCAGGTTCTGAAGAAGGTTATGGGACAGGTCCAACTTGTGTATCCCAGTGGGCAGCTCACCAGGGATTGCTCTCAGGTTCATGTCATTACAGTAGACATCCATGTCAACCTGGGGAAAATGAGTAAGAGAAATGAGAACCTTTATATACTAGCAGATGGTCACATAGTAATTGGACTTCCTCCACTATCAGAACATCATGGTTTTGTATGTTAAAAAAAATACATGCACGTTCACACACTCACATACACACACTCAGACAAACAATGTATTTATATCTTTGTGCATTATATTTTGCATTGGAGGTCAGTTGCTGCAACTCGTTATGTTTCAGGTAAGTATATTGTTGCTACCGCTTTTTCCTGACTCGCATTCTTGTTGTGTAGTTGTGTGGTTAGATGGTGGTCGGGATTCGTCTATCCTGAGTTTTATGCACCTAATCATGGGATGTACATCGGTGCATAAAGTGGAAAGAAACTAACTAGGTTTACTTAAGAATCACGTGTCTGCAACTATGTAACTTTATATCTGTTTTTCTTGCCTCATGCGTGTTAAAGCGCTCTGTGTCACTGCGTGAGAAGAGCGCTCTATAAAAATAGATTGAATTGAATTGAATAGAACTATGTCTCTCTTTCTCCTAATGTAATGCACAAATGGTATTTTCTCTGAGATGTATGTCGCTTTGGAGAAAAGCGTCTGCTAAATGAATAAATGTAAATAAATGTAAATGTAAATGTAAATATCTTACAGCAACTCCTAAACTGATTAGCACAATAGGGAGCCTGGTTATACAGCCAGTCTGTTCATAGCTCACTTTGTTTGTATCTCCAAAATCACATTTCCCACCAAGTTACAATCATTAAAATCAGATGTCCCTCCAATTCTTTCTTTGTAAAAACCTCAAATAATCCTCAGATAAAACTAATGAAAAACAAAAAATATGCTGTAACACTTCCATCCATCCATCCATCCATCCTCAGTCCATAGTCATAGCATGTTTAGCCTATTTTGGGATGCATAGGGTGCCAAGTGGATGCCAGTCCATCACAGTGTAGTTTCATTGTCTTACATTTATTAAATTCAACCTGCATTAAAATTCATTAAAAAGTGCTGAAATCAAAAAATGTGTCCACAACCTTCTGTTCTACCTTGAATATAACTGACTCATCAACAATGTCATCAGCTTCTGACCCCTATTTTTCTTCCCTATTTCTGTACAACTCCTAAAAACTTTAAAAAATATACACACCTCTCAATTTATTCACCTCTTCAGTTAAACAAAAAATCCTGTTTATAGTTATAATAAGAATATGTTAAAAATTTTAAAAAATACTTTGTAAGATTCTTTATTTTAACATTTTTGATAACTTTAATCTACATTCCACTAATTTTAAATGAGAAAAAATAAATATACATTCTGTTTTCATTCTCTACACATTCATTCAGTCTATTCATTCTCATCCAGCATACTGCACACTTTGCAGCTTGTGAAAAGTCTTTTCGTATTAAAATGTTATTGGGACAAAAGTTACACCTTGTTTTCTTTGAAGTATGAAACAGCCATTATCTCTTCCAAACAATTATCTGTGAGGCGTTACTGATAATTGAAACCATACTCTGCTGGCGTACATTTTAAGAGACTATAAAAGTACAGACATTCACACAAACAAGCACAACATTTATAGTGTTGGCAAGCTCACGTATTTAAAGCCAACAACAAGCACTCCCACTAAGAGTGTGTTTAACCACAAGCATTTCAGAGTTTTTGTTTGCCTTTTTCTTTTTACCCTAGTGACGTACAACTTTATGCCTTCAATTTATGTCGTTTTTTAGAGGACCCTGTAATATAAAACAGAAGGACCACATCAGAAAAAGCTGCTGCACTTGATCACCTTTTATGCCATGTACACATTCCATTTCTAAGTAAAATCATAACAACCACTCATATGCTTGCAGTCATAATAAGGATCCTCTGCACTGTCTTACATTAACACATAACAAGGAGACGTGAAAATTTCAAAATGAAGTTATCTCTGACTTCTTGTATTGTTTCTTCTTATTTAGCTGCTTACCACCGATGTTTGCAAGCAACAATTCCCCTGACAAACAGAATTATTCAAGCTGTCTGTCTGTGCAAAATAATTTCTGAGATGTTCTTATTGTACACTGGAGGACTACACTGTGGAGCTGCTTTTGCACTGACAAAGAGTTTTCTGTTACGTCAGGTCCACATTAATACCTTAAAGTGAGAACATTCCATTCTGGAGATCAGCCCCAGGCTTCAGGCCATTTGCATTGGACCTGAGCTACGCTATCCAAATACGGGCCAGCAGGAGCAGCAGGGTGACTCCCCAGCCCACAACATAGCGTCAACATGGGGCTCCACCCAGTTAGCCCACGAAAATCTCCATCCACACAGCGTTGATTACACCCGAGTCACGTCCACATCAGACACGCTCACACCGCTGCTGTGAAGATGACAATCCAGTTCCCAGCTCTCTCTGAAGTGTCACAACATAAAACCACAACCGAGAGCAAATGACCGAAAATACACTCTTCTCACCTTCACCCCTTACCTTAGCCCCCCTTCACCCTTTTTTTGGTTACACTAAAAGAATTTCCGAAGCGGACAGTGCCGCTGTTTTTGCCTACCTTTTTGAAAAAGGAACATGTTCTAGAGTTGTTTCCAGAGTAAAAAAAAAAAAAAAAAAAAAAAAAAAAAAAACAATAAGCGCAAGGACTACTGTGAAACATCTAATAAAATGTCCAAATATTTTTTATAGTTTTTGAAAATAAAAGGTACAAAAAAAAAACACACCCAATGAAAAGCCAAAATGCTTTTAATTTCTTAAAAAATAAAAATATATTTTTTTAATTCTATGCAGTCCTTCTGAATTTATTTTTGTTGATATACAACAAATATGATCAATTTTCCTAATAAATTGCATTAAATATACCTGTAAAAATCTAGGGATTGCTAAGTTCTATTTTTTTCTCTCCAAGACTACATGATGAATTCTCTTCAGAGAATTACAGAAAATAAATACACAGACCACACAACCCACAGGGATCATGAAATCACTTTCTCCAGGTGACCCGCTACACCGCTAGGTCACTCCGGCTGCTGGAAGGAGCCACAGCAATGGTCACTTACCACTTGGCATGGACTGAGCTGGCGTGGATGGTGGGTGGCTGTCACCGCACTCGTTGCAGCCAGGAACAACCAGAGGTAGACTTCCATTGTGCTGCTGATCAAGGAGAAGGAGAAATAGCTCTAAGTGGATGTGACCCGCAGAGGAAGAGGTAACAGACTCCCAGTTATGGCAAGCTCTGCAGGAGGAATCTTATTAGAAGTGGCATCCTGAGCTGTGGCTCTGCTTCCATCTGGGAACAATATGAACCACAGTTCATTACAGTCAGCTCCTTGGTGCTCACACTTACCCTGACACTCCGGGTATACAGCAGTGTACCATGATCCAACAGGCTGTACCCCCCAACTTATTTAAAACAAACAACAGCCTGTTGCCTGATTAGTTCTTTCTTCAGATGCTTTAGTTCAATAAATGATTAACGTTTCTGGTGGCCTAAGAAATTAGGGCGCAGATGTCCATCCTGATGAGGCTCAATATCCCTTGAAAAGCAACTGGTTTAGCAACTGGTCTGTATATATTCTCTTTGCTATTATTCATATTTCAATACCGTCGGCATGGTTTTATGCTGATCATTGAGATCATTTTTTCCTTTATGCGTGTTTTTGTTGTTTCTTTCATGACTTTTTGACGTAAGAGGAAAACCCACAAGAGGTGAGCTATGGCAGGGGCCTACAAGGTCAATATGTGCCCTGAGCACCACATGCTTTGGGTTGTCTAATGTGAACAGTCCCTGATCTTTGGACGACCCTAGACAGTTGCTAAAAACGAAATAAATAGAGTAGCTGGGGCACGCAGAAAACCACAGATCTATGATTAACCCGCCAAATGCACATTTCTTCATTTTTCCAAAGCAACGTGCATCTCAGGGTTTAGAAAAGTATTGCAGTCTTAACAAAGATTAATGCTTCACATCCAGAACTGCCTGTTATACAAACAAGCAAGCAAACTAGTAAATGTAAAGGGGTAATGGGTAAATTAATAAATGTTTTTCAAAAATTCTTATATGGTTTTCCTAGCTTAACGATAATTATATTAAAAAAAAAACGACTACTGCAAAATTACAGCAAATTACATCGTTCCAAAGCAGGGAAGTCAGTGAGCCGACAGCAAGTGAAACAAGGGCGGTCCAAGGTTTTACACAACAAAATGCTTAAGAGTCCGGATCTGGCAGCGACATATTTTTATTAATTTGCCCACGTTTTTCAAATAGCGAGGTGTAAACTGCCCTTCAGGATGTGCGTACCTAACGGGACCACTGGGACCCTGCGGGAGGTCCCTCCGCTCCCGGTCAGTCCACGGTCACCGACAGCATTGCAGCCGGTTTACGGCATAATATATGCCATCTGTGCTACTAATGAAATAAACGCGCGTTGATTTGTGTACAGCGACATGCTGCTCTGTACATCCCCGTCCCTGAGCCTCGGCGACCGTGCGGGAGAGCGTGGAGCCGAGCCCCGCTTCTCGTGCACTTTGCCTCGCACTAAAGCAACAAGGGCGCAGCGCGCGGCGAAGCTCAAGCTGTCAGCGTTGCGCGCGACTGTACCTGAGTTGTGCGCGCGCACCTCACTGTCCCCCACGGGCCGCTTTTCTCCTGTCGCTGCTCATGTCGCTGGTCGAGGGTCTCCTCACATCCTCCCAGACAGAAACAACAGGCTGTTTGTGGCCCGCACCTTCCAGCTCCGGCTAACAGCACATCCTGTGGGAATTTCCTGCATCATTGTTTTTTCTCCCCCATTTTTTCGGACAATGCCTTATTTGGGACTGGGAAGCGCAGAGCCCCCCGCCCAGCACCCCCCGGCACCCCTCTCTCGGTCATGTGAACCACGAGCGATGGATGTGCCGCTGCAGACGCGCAGTCCCTCCAGAAACCTCCCCACACTTTCCTGTATGTTTCTAAGCGCTGCGCTCATGCAGAACTTGCTTTTTAACGTACGTCTTAAACGTCCGTCTTACGCTGCAGAGCAGCGCGTCGCGCACTCTCCAGGGTTTCTTCAATCTCAGTCTCTGTGTGTTCTGTTCAGATCCCCCTCTGCTCCCCTACCCTCCATCAAAGTACTTACCCTGAACGAGAGAGTCAAAATTTCCCAGCTGTCTGGCTAAATCATTCTCAGATTTCTTTTCTACATGGTAAGTTAGCCTGAGCAAAGTTGTCGGGTAAAGGTTAATAATTGTATTTTAAGCCAGTGTCGTTTTATAATACTCCCATATCAGGGTTAACTTTACAGCAAGGTAAGTGAAAAGGTGTAAGACACACTATAATATATATATACAGTATTTATACCGATACTGAGACAGTGGGGATTCCCAATTTCATCCAGAAACTCCCTGTCTTTTCATGGGGAAACTGTATTTCCATATCACATTATAACCGCCTACGTCAGTTTTATTTCTCAGTCGGCACGGCTGATTTTAATTTTGCTTTGTATTTCTGAGGTTACTTTAGAAGGGCAGCAGGTGGCGCACTGGTTAGAGCCCTCGTTCTGAACGCGGAGCTTGTACGTTCGAATCTTATCTGCTGTAGTAGCCTTGAACAAGACACTTAACCCCAATTCCTCACCTAGAAACTACCCTGTTGCGTGAAGGGGTAAACGATTAGTAGCCTTGGCCGAAGGCAGTATCTCTGGGTCAGCACAGTACGGGTAAAATTGCAATATATTTAACTCTGGAGGAAAACGTCTCCCTCTAGTGGTGAAACGAACATGAAACTCGCGTTTTCTTTCATAATGAATCTTGCAGAGGGGGGCGCGGTGGTGCAGTGGGTTGGACCGGGTCCTGCTCTCCAGTGGGTCTGGGGTTCGAGTCCCGCTTGGGGTGCCTTGCGACGGACTGGCGTCCCGTCCTGGGTGTGTCCCCTCTCCCTCCGGCCTTACGCCCTGTGTCACCGGGTAGGCTCCGGTTCCCCGCGACCACATATGGGACAAGCCATCCATCCATCCATCTTCCTCCGCTTTATCCGGGGCCGGGTCGCGGGGGCAGCAGTCCGAGCAGAGTACTCCAGACTTCCCTCTCCCCGCACACCTCCTCCAGTTCCTCTGGGGGAACTCCAAGGCGTTCCCAGGCCAGCCGGGAGACATAGTCTCTCCAACGTGTCCTGGGTCTGCCCCGAGGCCTCCTCCCAGTGGGACAAGCCCGGAACACCTCCCCAGGGAGGCGTCCAGGAGGCATCCGAAACAGATGCCCGAGCCACCTCAACTGGCTCCTCTCGATGCGGAGGAGCAGCGGCTCTACTCCGAGCTCCTCCCGGGTGACTGAGCTCCTCACCCTATCCCTAAGGGTGCGCCCAGCCACTCTGCGGAGGAAACTCATTTCTGCCGCTTGTATCCGCGATCTCATTCTTTCGGTCATGATCCAGAGTTCATGACCATAGGTGAGGGTAGGAACGTAGATCGACCGGTAAATTGAGAGCTTCGCCTTACGACTCAGCTCCCTCTTCACCACAACAGACCGGTACAATGACCGCATTACTGCGGACGCCGCACCGATCCGCCTGTCAACCTGCCGCTCCATTTTTCCCTCACTCGTGAACAAGACCCCGAGATACTTAAACTCCTCCACTTGAGGGAGCAACTCCCCCCTAACCCGGAGGGAGCAATCCACCTTTTTCCGACTGAGAACCATGGCCTCGGATTTGGAGGTGCTGATTCTCATCCCCGCCGCTTCGCACTCGGCTGCAAACCTCCCCAGTGCACGCTGCAAGTCTTGACTTGATGAAGTCAACAGGACCACATCATCCGCAAAAAGCAGAGACGAGATCTCGCGGCCACCACAGCAGACACCCTCCGTTCCCTGACTGTGCCTAGAAATTCTGTCCATAAAAATAATGAACAGAATCGGTGACAAAGGGCAGCCCTGGCGGAGTCCAACATGCACCGGGAAAAGGTCTGACTTACTGCCGGCAATGCGAACCAAGCTCCTGCTCCGGTCATACAGGGAACGAACAGCCCGTAGCAACGAGCCCCGGACCCCATAATCCCGAAGTACCCCCCACAGGATGCCACGAGGGACATGGTCGAATGCCTTCTCCAGGTCCACAAAACACATATGGACTGGTTGGGCAAACTCCCACGAACCCTCCAGCACCCTAGTGAGGGTATAGAGCTGGTCCAGTGTTCCACGGCCAGGGCGAAAACCGCATTGCTCCTCCTGGATCCGAGGTTCGACTATCGGTCGGATTCTCCTTTCCAGTACCCTGGCATAGACTTTCCCAGGGAGGCTAAGGAGTGTGATCCCCCTGTAGTTGGAACACAATCTCCGGTCCCCCTTCTTAAAAAGAGGGATCACCACCCCGGTCTGCCAGTCCAGAGGCACCGTTCCCGAACTCCACGCGATGCTGCAGAGGCGTGTCAGCCAAGACAGCCCCACAACATCCAGAGACTTGAGAAACTCGGGGCGGATCTCATCCACCCCCGGAGCCTTGCCACCGAGGAGTTTTTTGACTACCTCAGCAACTTCAGCCAGGGTAATGGACGAGTCCCCCTCCGAGTCCCCAGCCTCAGCTTCCTCTACGGAAGGCGTGTCGGAGGGATTGAGGAGATCCTCAAAGTACTCCTTCCACCGCCCGAGAACATCCTCAGCTGAGGTCAGCAGCGCACCACTTCCACTGTAAACAGTGTTCGTGGAACACCGCTTCCCCCCTCTGAGTCGCCGGACGGTTTGCCAGAATCTCTTTGAGGCCGACCGAAAGTCTTCCTCCATGGCCTCACCGAACTCCTCCCAAGCCCGAGTTTTTGCCGCGGCGACTGCCAGAGCCGCGCTCCGTTTGGCCCGTCGGTACCTGTCAGCTGCTTCAGGAGTCCCATGAGCCAGCCAGGCCCGATAGAACTCCTTCTTCAGCTTGACGGCATCCCTTACTTCCGGTGTCCACCACCGTGTTCGGGGATTGCCGCCGCGACAGGCACCGGAGACCTTATGGCCGCAGCTCCGAACCGCCGCACCGACAATGGAGGAGCGGAACATAGTCCATTCGGACTCAATGTCCCCCACCTCCCTCGGGACCTGGTTGAAGCTCTGTCGGAGGTGGGAGTTGAAGACCTCTCTGACAGGGGCCTCCGCCAAACGTTCCCAACAGACCCTCACTATGCGTTTGGGCCTGCCAGGTCTGTCCAGCTTTTTCCCCCGCCATCGAATCCAACTCACCACCAGGTGGTGATCAGTTGACAGCTCAGCCCCTCTCTTCACCCGAGTGTCCAAGACATATGGCCGAAGGTCAGAAGAAACGACTACAAAGTCGATCATCGACCTCCGACCTAGGGTGTCCTGGTGCCAAGTGCACTGGTGGACACCCTTATGCATGAACATGGTGTTCGTTATGGATAAACCGCGACTAGCACAGAAATCCAATAACAACTCACCGCTCGGGTTCAGATCAGGGAGGCCGTTCCTCCCAATCACGCCCCTCCAGGTATCACTGTCGCTGCCCACGTGGGCGTTAAAGTCCCCCAGTAGAACGACAGAGTCCCCAGTGGGAGCGCTTTCCAGCACGCCCCCCAGGGACTCTAAAAAGGCCGGGTACTCTACACTGCCGCTAGGCGCATAAGCACAAACGACAGTGAGAGACCGTTCCCTGACCCGAAGGCGTAGGGAGATGACCCTCTCATTCACCGGGGTAGACTCCAACACATGGCGGCTAAACTGGGGGGCTATTAATAAGCCCACACCCGCCCGCCGCCTCTCACCCTGGGCAACGCCGGAATAGTGGAGAGTCCACCCTTGGTCGAGAAGAGTGGTTCCAGAACCCAAGCTGTGAGTGGAAGTGAGCCCGACTATATCTAGACGGTATCTCTCAACTTCCCGCACCAGCTCAGGCTCCTTCCCCGCCAGTGAGGTGACATTCCAAGTCCCAAAAACAAGAGTTGGCGCCCGAGGTTTGGGTCGGCCGGGCACTCGGCCCCGACCACCGCCCAAATCACAATGCACCGGCCCCTTACGGTTTCTCCGCCAGGTGGTGAGCCCACCGAAGACCCATATGGGATTAGCGGTTCTGGAAATGTGAATCTTGCAGCCCGTGGTGCAAAGATGCCTCCTTTTGAAATACTGAGATTTCGAACTTGAGTTTCAACTTTGTTCGGCGGGATTCTCGAAACATCCATTCAGTGATTTACATGGATGAATTTTCTATTGCTCTCGTTCCTCGATATTCGTTTTCTCATCATGTGAACACTGACACCTAAATGAAACTCAGAAACACCACATGACTGTAAGTCGTGGCACAGTAAAAAAATAACATAAAATAAAATAAAAACAAGTTATTCGTGCCAACAATTCAACAGGTATCACGCGATCATGAGGTGTTACTAGTTCGAAAAATTCCTAAACGAAACTGAATGAAAACACTGTTTGTGGTAAAAATAGGTATTCGTTAATACATGATCATAAAGACATTTTCAAGCATCAATGACTTACAGTGAAATATTTTTTAAAGTTGAACAATTTTAATACATCAGCACAAGTTATAAAAATGACCTATTTTTGTAACAATGATTTAGTAAGTAGAGTAATTTCCAAAACGGAACATCTTTTTTTCAAATCGACTAAAGAGAGGCTCCTGTTGACTCTACCAATACCAAGGGAGCGCTGCTGGAAAAACACCTTGTGAGGAAAATACCTCACCTGAATGACTTCAGAATTTTTTCCACCTGCTTAGCAAGGTAAATATGTTAACAGCAATACGTAATTCATTACGTAGCCTTCAATTACGGCGCGTCCGTGAAGAGCAGTAATTTAAACGAACAGCAGGTGTCAGTAAACTCATATGTTTGACCAATCGGTGAACAACGACCGAGGAGAGGTTCGGTACCGATGACCAGACACCGTATCACAAAAAACACCCTGGATACTTAGCAAATCCTGTTTAGGTGGTCCTCGACTTCTTGGTTTTATTCCGACAACTTCGTCGTAAGTCGAGCTCGTCGTTAGTCGGAAATCCCCTTTATATTGTATTGTATAAACCGTGAGGATATAAACAATCGACACGCATGGATGCTGCATTATAGAACAACGATACATTCTTTTCTCTGATTTTATACATTATTAATGATTAAATTATAATGCTAGTATATAATAATAATAATAATAATAATAATAATAATAATAATAATAATAATAATGTAAATACATCGAGGCATTACAATTACGGTGTTTGCTGCCCGAACCCTCACATTTTCGCTCGCTATTTTCGCTCTCTGTAAATACATAAAGCAGTGTTTTTGGAAATAAAACACAAAGGCTGATCCGTTCTGAAGGGGTCCTAGGTCGCGTAACTTTGAGAACCACCAGAAGGCGTGGTAAATTACTGTTTTAGATAAGTAAATTAAAGTAATTTGTAAATCGTCTTGGTCAAGGACGCAAATGATATATCAGACACTGGCCAAATACAAGTATGTACTGTCGTTGCATTTTATTTAATTTCAATTGAATTACATTCTGCAAATGACAAATTGTATCTTGTACGCAAAATTAGAAATACATAGACATACAGTATATTTGATTATAGTGTATGAACATTTACACCTTACATGAACTTAAGAGATTATGGGCAAAGTGAGTCTGGAAGAAGTGAGTTTTAAGACCCTTTTTAAATGTGGACAGAGATTCAGCAGTTCTGAGTAAGAGGGGGAGGTCGTTCCACCACAATGGAGCTAGAGCCAAGAACCTTCGTGCTTTATATTTCATGCATGGGACCACCAAGTGGGCAGATGTGTAAGAGCATAGCAGTCTGGTTGGGGTGTAGTGCATGGTCAAGTCTTGTAGATAGCTGGGAGCAGTTCCACTGATACTTCGTCATAACTACCATATGCCATAACCAAGGTCTTACATTTAATCCGGTCAGCTATAGGAAGCCAGTGCAGAGAAATGAGTATGGAGGATACATGGGAACACTTCGGCAAGTCGAACACAACTTGGACAACAGCGTTCTGTATTAGCTGCAGAGGTTTGAAGGCAGTAGCAGGAAGGCCATACAGGAGAAAGTTGCAATAGTCCAGACGGGATGTCACCATGGCCTGGACAAGTAGTTGGGCAGAGTATGGTATTAAATAAGAACGGATCCTGGGGATATTGTGCCGGTTGTATCTGCAGGTCTGGGTTGTGGCTTCGATGTGCTGAGAGAAAGACAGACTTGAGTCAATCATCAGTCCCAGACTCTTAGCTGAGTAAGTAGGCAAAGTAAATGGCTATTAAACATCTACATACATTTTTACCAAGTTTATTTTAGCAAGAGAAAATTTCCCCTTGGGTTTTTTTCTGGAGTATTATTTAAATCCCATATTTTATTTTAAATATACAATATTTCAGCTGCATATTTTATTTATTTGATATATTCCTATGCAGGGCAATCAGTAGCCCCACACAAAATTGCAAACCAGCAAAATAATAAGAACCAGCATGTGCTTAGAAAATTTGGATATTTAAATCAATCAGTTCATCATAGACCTGCAAAGGCTCACAATTTATTGAAAAGCTCCCTAAATTGCTGCCATCCAGTGTTTCTCATTTAACATTTCAAGTTAAAAAAAAATTTAAAGTAAAAATTAGATAGCATAGGAACAACCGGTCCATAGCTATGCTATGTAGCACAGTACAACATACACTCCTAGAGGTCATAAAGCACATGTTTCAATACATGTAGAAGCAGTTGCATTAGTGGCTGCACACACAATTCTTCATGAGGCCTTTCTTTCGAGACAGTTTGTTACATGTAATCATGCTAAGAATCTTTAATATTACATGTCTATTGCTTGCAGCCAGGTTTTTGATAGTGTAATTGTCATGGCCGGCTCCGGAAGGAAGTGGCGGACCCAAGCGCAGAGCAGAATTCGTGGTTTGTTTCAGGGAAATCCAAGAGTGGAGGTCAAGGGACAGGCAATCGGTCTTCGAGGCGCAAACGTCATTGATGGGGCAATCCTAAAGGCAAGGTCGGTACACAGGCAAGAGGTCAACGATCATAGAAAGGTACAGGATCGAGGGAACAAGGGACGGAATCGGGGAAGGCGTCAGGGAACAGGAAGGAGTAAAGCAGGAGCTAGGAGATCGCTGACAACAAGGCTGAACAAGGTTCCGCATCAGCTGCTGGTTTGGCACAGCCTTTTATGCCCCAGTCTGCACCGCGTCATAGGTGTTCTGCGTCGGCTTGAGGGTGTGGGCGTGGCAGTAATGGCATCCATTTTACCTACTATTTTATTTTTAATTGTTTAGGTCAATGGCCACATGGTGCCATGGAAGACAGTGGTTCCTCACAAGATCTGGATTTGGTTTAGCATGTGGGTTCAAATCTGTTTCAGTCTGTGCACAGTTTGCATGGTTTTGCCCATGTCTTTGCACCTTTCCTTAAGATGGTCTGGTTTCCTTTCACAATCCAAATATATGTACATATGTTTCAGGCAAACTGGAAACTCGAAATTGACCTTAAAGTGTGATTTTGACTAAGACTCAGTAAGTCCTACAATGGACTGGCATCCTGTCCAGGGTGTACTCTGCCTCCTGTCCTGTGCTTCCAAGATAGGCTCCAGGCAACCACAGCCTTGCACTGGACAAGCTTTTACATTTAAATTTATTTGTTTAGCTGACACCTTTCTATAAAACAATTATTTACCCCCTTTATACAGCTGTTACGCCCACCTGAGGGCACCTTACCTCTCACACAGAACCCAACAGTTCTGCAGTCTCCTTGGGTATATCAAGATCACAAACTAAATCATTCAGCTCACCCTGACTGAACAATTTTACTGTCTTTAGGTCAAGCGAGGGATCTCCAAATTCTTCATCGTATGTGTATGTGTCACGGTGTTTCCCCGGGGTGGGTGCGTCGAACCCAAGCGCGGAGCAGGGTAAGCAGGTTCAGGGGGCGATCCGAAGACATGGTTGAGGAGGCAGGCAAGGGTAACTGATGTGCGCACATAGTCCGAAGGGAGAATCCGAGAGGCGTAGTTCAAGGACAGGCAAGGAGTCGAGGCAGACCAGGGAGTCAATCACGAGGAGCAGGACGAGGAGCAATTGCTAGGAGCGCGAGTGAGTCACTAGGCTGAAGCAAGGTTTCACAGCTTCCTATGGTCCGGGCTGCTCTTTTATGTGCCCGGAGCCCGATTAGCCGCCGGTGTTGCTTGTCGCCGAGTTCGTGGGCGTGACAGTATGGTTTTGCAGGTGAAAACTGTTCAACTTCATCAGTGTCATCAGTCGAGGCTGTGAAAACTGAGACAGGTACAGTACTTCTTCACAATGCAGTAACTTATTGCCAATTTTGTCTTCAAACTAAACCCAAAAATGTTGAGCAAACAAAAATAGGAGTCATTAAAGTGATTCTTTGGCTCTCTCCACATCATTTGAATGCCAGAGTTTAATCTGTGTCTTTTTCCTTTAGTCTCTTATCTCAGATTTTCAACAGAAGAGCAACAGAGTGAATGTGGTGCCCAGGGCTTATCCTGGTTACCCAGTTTCATTCCAAAATAAGCAAAATAAGCCTTCCTCACAAAGTACAGCATGTGATATTTTATAAAGTACCAGGAGCTTGTGGAGCAATGTCGGAGGCAAGGCAGGCGAACACACTGTGTGCCCATTGAGGTGGGCTGTCGGGGATTTGCAGGGTACTCATTGTGCAAAAAAGCCCTAATGCTGCTGGGCACCACAGGGGAGGCGAAGACGAAGGCCATCAGACCAACTACTGAAGTTGCGGGCAGAGCAGCTAGGTGGGTCTGGATAAGGAGAGCGGATCTGTGGTCAGTTGCTGCTGGGACGCAAGCTGGGGGTTGATCAGCACAGGCTGGGTCGCCTGGGTGAGGATGTCTGAGGTCGAAAGACCCAAAACACCCGATGACCCCAGGTCACATCACTGATGATGTGTTCCAGCACATCCGCAGGGTGTATCTCTTAACTGTTGCTACTTTGATGTGGTGAAACAGTCATAAATATCATAAAATATATCTGGATCATGTATGCACTTTCTTTTGGCACTGGTCATGTTGTCCCATTCACAAACAGAAGGGAGATGTGATCCACCAATATTCCCCACCTTGTAAAAATCAGCCCAAGACACTACTCTGCTAATATCACTTGGCTCACCGGAAGGTCACAGTCACCCATTTGTGGCAAAAGGAGAAAAACTTCTAGTTGTTTCTCTCACAGTGGTTATTGTTGGTAAAAATCTATGAAAAAACATGTAGTATGAATTGTGAAAAACTGTGATTAGCTAGACAAAAATGGCCATTATTTTTGGATTCAGTGTCCCAGAATTCGGGGAAAACAGTTATTTTTCAGTCAGCAAAACTGATACAGGGTGGTGTAAGGGACTGATTATTTGTGTCCGGATACATTAATGACACATGGTGTCTAATGCTGTGCTAATCTTCTTGTCTAGTTTACTGAACTTATTGTGAAGTTAAAAAAGCCAAGTTTCCAGGTACAACTTGGAAAGTGAAATGTACAAAGCTGACGTTTTCAAATGCCTGTACTGCTATCAGCAAATACGTATCGATGTCTTTATTTAGCTGACATCTTTGGTTATGAAGATGTATAATATTGTTCTTAGGTGCCGTCAAGTCAATGTCTACTTGTGGCGACTCTACGGTTAGTTGTCCTGAAAAGCGTCTGGTCTTGCGTCAACTGGCTAAGACCTGAAAGTGGGGCATTTATGGCTGTGGTGTCTGTGTCAATCCACCATGTAACAGGCCTTCCTCTTCTGCATTGACCTTCCACTTTGCCCAGCATGATGTCCTTTTCCATTGACTGTTCTCTTTGCATGATGTGTCTGAAGTAAGAGAGCTGTGTTGTCTGAACTTCCAGTGACATCTTTGGTTTGATCTCCTGCAATACCTACGCATTTGTTTTTCGGGCCTCCAGGGTAAACGCAGGATTCTTCGCCAGCACCATAGTTCTAAGGTGTCAGTTTTCGTCCTCTCCATCTTCTTCACTGTTCTTCACTCATATGTATGATGTGATTGAGAGGACCATGGCTTGAGCTAGATGGACTTTTGTGTACAAAGTCACATCCCTGCACTTGAGAATTTTGTCCAAGCTCTTCATGGCCATTTTGCCCAGAGCAATTTTCCATCGGATTTCCTGGTTGTTTGTCACTACATTATTGATCCAAGTAGACTGAAGTTATCTACTATCTCTTTCAACTGTGAAATTTTCCAGTTTGCTAGTTGTGATCAGCCATGGAATATGAGGTAATTTTACAGGACCAGGTGCAGCCAATGGTCCAAACACTGTTCCCTCAGTATGTTCCCATTTTCCAGGATGCTAAAGCCCTATGAACACCAAGATAAAGTCATACGCCTTCCAAGGCCCTCACTATCACCAGGTCTAAACATCACTGAACCTTCATTAGAAGTTCTAGATCATAAAGCAGATTTTCACAACCTTTATCCCTCAAAGAACTAGAAGCTTTTTTTCTTGAAGAGTGGTGCAAAATCCCTCTACATACAGTCCAGGACTATGACAGCATACAAGATGGCCCTACTCATTATTTGCTCTGTCAAATTAATATTTTCTTATTTTTTTCCATGGTTCGTCCACCCCAGTATATTCAACGAACTGTAAATTCTCAATGTTACGCATTTCCCATTTTTCTATGGCTCTAAAACGTTTTCAGCACCTAACTGCACATCTGCTAAATGAATAAATGTAATTGTATGTCCAACACGTTCTGTGGGAAATTAATGTCAGTGATGAGTCCTTTTCTAAACTGAATGGAATTACTAAGTGATTAATTTATGTTACTGGCGCTCAAAGGCGCCTCAATAACATCATTTATTGTGCAACTTATTAAATAACCAGCAGGTGGCGAAACATTTAGGGCTATAACCTTGCAGTCTGAAGCTTGTCAACGCGAAGAATCAATCCTGCTAGTTGGTACTATAATAATAGTAACAAGGTACCTACAGCCTACTGTAGAAACAGTTAAATCATTGAAAAGTTCCTTAAGCTGGCTAGACAAAGCATGCGCTAAGTAAAAACATGAATAAAAAGCAATATTTATAAGACATAGTTATGAAATGTCGGATACAAGGAATTGTTCGTACAACTCAATGTTCTGTGTGTTTAAAATCCACGCGGAAACTTTGGCTGCCTGCCGTTTTTTCTGGTTTTATTGCACCTTTGCTGCGGTAGGTGAGCTGATTTTATGGTCTTCAGTAGCGCGGATCACCATCTGTTCGCCCCGCCCTCCCTGTTTCTCTTTCTTGGAGCGGCATCCGGACAAAAGGCGCGTCACGTGATCGCCGCAGGTCCCTATTTCTTGAACCCGCCCACTTATTTTAAGCTTTAAAATATAAATAACCCGTCATTTCCCTGTCCTTTATTTGTACCCGTGAGCGAGGCGTTATTCATTTGTTCATATATCTGGAGGTGCGTTGGTGTTGTTCAAGTCTTTATTTTCTCAGACTCGACTCGACTCGACTCGACTCGACAAACCTGTCTTTAAGGTAAGTTTTATTATGATTTAGTATTGTTACGGAATAAAGTGTGTTTTTTAAATTCGATCAATTTAAGAGTTCTGCTACGCATACTGCGTGCAAAACAAGAAGGTGGTGCAGCTCAAAGTTTACTACTGATCACTGAATTAGCCTGTATAAATAAATGTGTGTGAAATACAGGTTCTAATAGAGGAAATTAAATCAGGAACCGCGCTTTGCGGTTATTATTCACAAGGTAGAGACACTGACTGCTGCTGTACGAAAAAGACAAACAATTCAAAACGGGAAGTGGAATACAATAAGGGCTCCGCTGTCAACCGTTTAACGGTAGATGCTGATGTGAGGATCCGTGTCCTGACGTGTGCGCTGCCCCATTTCTAAGCAGACTAATGTTGTGCGAGAAGCAGCTGCTCCGCTTCTCTTTTGTCCTGCTTTTGTACCGCGCGCTCATACCGCCAACTGGAACGACCAGCAGGTAGTCGCGCGCTGCTGGGCACACTGTTTCACACCCGACTCTTACTGTAGTACGTTCGATGAGCATACTGAGGCTGAATTGATAATAATTGTTGGTGCAGCCATCTCTGCGTTTGAGAAGTGGTAAATAGATTATACTTAACGGAGGTAACAAAGTACACGTTCACACCATCGGTTTGCTTAAACCGGAAGGGAAGAACATTTATTTACATACGTGCTTCATCAGAACACATCACGCACAACAAAGGTCATGTGATCGATACTTCACCAACATGAGAGCACACTGAATAGAATCTCCAACACCCCCACTTGCTCTCATTCTCTACAGGTCCATTTACAATACAACACAGTTACATTCATGTATCAGTAACATTTGTGCCCCAAACATAAAGCTTTCAAACTTTTCTTTCTTATACTTCGTCATTGGTTTAGTCATCACATCAGCAACCATTTCTGTTGTTGGACAGTACTCAATTGTTATTTTACCATCACTAATTGCTGATCGAATGAAGTGGTACCTAACGTCAACGTGTTTACATCTTTGTCGACAAACAGGGTTTTTGGAAAGAGCAATTGCACCTTGGTTATCTTCAAAGATTTTTACCGGTGCATACTGACATCCATTTTCCAGTCCATTCATCAATTGTACAAGGTACAGACTTTCTTGTGTGGTCGCAGCCAGTGCCATATATTCCGCTTCGCATGTTGACAAAGCAACTGTAGGCTGCTTCTTTGACTTCCAGGAAATGAGGGGACCATTTTTGGTTAGACTAAAACAGTATCCAGTCATACTTCGTCTGTCATTTGGATCTGATGCCCAGTCAGCATCGCTGTATGCCGTAAGTTTCAGCTTCTCGTTACTCTTCACACCGAGAGCGGAGTTGTTCTTCTCCACATCGTAGCCTGCTGCCGCCAGAGCCTTTTTCAGGGCGGCCAGAGACACGCTGCTTCGCTCCTTGGAGGCCGAGACGGCTTTCACGATCAGGTCCCCGACGCTGGGACCCGCCTTCTTAGGCTTGGACGCAGCCTTCTTCTTGGAAGCTTTAGCCGGAGCGGCGGCTGCTGGAGCTGGAGCGACTTCTGCCATTTGCTTCAAGACACGAACTGATGTGATATTTGCTTCGGGTAGAGCCATCAATGTAAAAGTTCCATTTTCTTTTAGAGAATCCATCTCTTCTTCCATGGCTTTAATCCAGATCTGTGATTTGGTTGAACTCATGGCTTCCTTGAAGGTTTGTGGTACATTACACATTCTGTAGCAGTAGTCAATATTAGTAAGTATCTGATCATCATTTTGAAGATCTGTTTTGTCTCCACTATCTTGAGACTTCCCTGAACTCTGTTCAGTCAATCAGTGATGTTTGTTGTTACCTTAGATGGCAAATAACTTCCCCCATAAACATCCTCATCTGGTATTTGTGGGTCAGTTTGAGTTTGCTGCTCGACAGCACATTTCTTGAAGAATTTGACAAGCCTGTGTTTAAGGACTCTTCCAGTGTCTGTGTAATACACTAGGTATGGAAGGGCTATTCTTGTCATACCCAACAAATATTCCCTTCTCACAACGTGAATCTAGCTTCTTTCTGTCGTGTTTGTATGCATAGCACATGGATCCAAAAATTCTCATCTTTGAAAGATCCGGTTTTCTTCCTGTCAACATGTAGTATGGAGTCTGCTTTACTCTGTTATTAATGCATCTGTTGCGAATTACTGCAGCAGTCATCACAGCGTAAGTCCATAACTCTTTTGGTAATTTACTCTCAATGAGCATGCATCTGGCCATTTCAAACAATGTTCGCCAACTTCTTTCAGCAGTACCGTTTTGGTGGGGTGAATACGGTGCAGAGGTCTCATGTTTAATGCGATTTTTGCTTAGCAATGACCGAAAATCTGTTGCTGTGAATTCAGTGCCATTATCTGACCTAATGCACTTTACAGTACCATAAGGAGCAGTGTCTGCTAAGAATTTTTTCGTAGCCTTTATAGTGTCACTTTTTGCTTTCAGGAAGTAAACAAATATTGTGCCTGAGAAATCATCAACAAATACAAGTGCATACCTGTGACCGTCTTTAGCCTCTGGTTGAATAGGACCAGCTAAATCTGTGTGCACAAGTTCAAGTGGGACTTTGGCACGTGGATCGGGTTCTCTGTTCCTGCTTTGCACAAATTTTCCTTGTGTGCGCAGACTTCACAGTGCAGTTTGGACTTGTCAATCTTTCCTTTGATTTCCATTCCTTCCACAATATCTGGCAACTTGGAAACATCATCATAGTTGCAGTGGCCGAGGATTTCGTGCCAAGTTTGAATATCGTAACAGCCGTTACAATACTCTCCTCCCTTATCTATAGTGTTTAGATAGTACAGTCTATTATACTCTTTTATTTCAAATCTCGTGCCATCCTTGTGGATGAGCTCGTCATGTCCTTGTCGAAAACGAACAGAAGCCCCGTTGGCAGTCGCTGCTTTAACAGAGAATATGTCTTGTGGATACGAAGGAATGTACAGTGCTTTCTTTAGCGTTGTGCTCACTTGCTTTCCTTCACTGTCAATCAAACATATCTCCGCGTCACCTCTCTTCAGCGCAACGCCACTCGCTCTTGTCCTGTCCGCAAGCTCAATGAAATGTTTGCCCGTTTGGAAAGTCTCGTCAAATTTCTTAAACTTTCCGATGTCGGTAATTATGTGTGATGTTGCTCCCGTGTCAACCATTAGCCCTTTATGTTTCAGCCCGTCTAGCTGGTAATCACACATTTTGAAGACAAATGCATGTTTATCTGCGTCCTCTTCATGCGTCGCTTGTTTTACGTCGTCCCTTCTTTTGCGTCTGCAAGATGCGTCTTTGTGTTTTGAGCTTTTGCAATAGCTACACCACCGTGCTTGACTTTTACGACGTTCATTTGGACATCTCCGGGCTTTGTCCTTTTTGACCGCAATTATAATATTACATGTTATAAGGGTCTGCGTTTTTCTCTCTCCCTCCTCTTCTCTCAGAAGCTGCACCACTCGCTTTCATAACGTTGTCGTCATTTGACCTAGCATACTTTTCAGTGTTTTCAAAACTTCTGAGCTTTGTCTTAAATTCTGCAAAAGTCATAGTTTCATCACTCTGTTACATGAACTGCGAATGGTTTAAACGATTCTGGCAAACCTTTAAGAATCATTGCAATCAACAGTCCATCAGTGAGCGTCTCCTCAGCATTCCTCAGAGCGGTAATGGCTGTTTCTGCCCGAATAATGTAATCCGTAACACTTTCCTTTGCAGTTTTCTGAAGGGATGTTAATTCTGTGTACAGGTTAATAATTCGCGGCTTCCCTTTTCCTGCATAGTAGCCCCTCAGTATTTGCAGCGCCTTTCTTCCGTCATCTGCGGCTTCTCTCATTATAAGGGAAAGACTTTTATCATCCAAAAACTGGATCAATTCCGCGTAAACTTCTTCATTTTTATCAGTGTCGTCAATCTCATCTTCGTCCGCGCTGTCTCTATCGCTCGGTGTGGGGACTTTCAATATGGTCTCTTTCAGTCCCAGCAAACGCAGGTGCCCCAAAAACTTTGTCTCCCAAAGTTCGTAATTCTCTTCGTCTCCGTCGAAACAGTCTACTCAGTCTATTACCTACTTCTCTCCTGGGCCCATAACCTGTTGGCGCAACCATCTCTGCGTTTGAGAAGTGGTAAATAGATTATACTTAACGGAGGTAACAAAGTACACGTTCACACCATCGGTTTGCTTAAACCGGAAGGGAAGAACATTTATTTACATACGTGCTTCATCAGAACACATCACGCACAACAAAGGTCATGTGATCGATACTTCACCAACATGAGAGCACACTGAATAGAATCTCCAACAACAATAATAATAATAATAATAATAATAATTGTTCTCCAAGGTTGAAAGAAGTACAAGAGGTGGTACGGCGTGCAAGGGCAGCATCTGCTCCAGGACCCAATGGGGTTCCTTACCGGGTGTACAAAGGTGCCCCAGACGTCTTAAAGTTTTTGTGGAAGCAGATGGTGGTCGTATGGAAAAAAGGTATTATTCCAAAGGAATGGCAGTGAGCAGGAGGAGTGTTTATACCCAAAGAGAAAGATGCGGTAGATATAGGGCAATTCAGGCCAATATGCCTTCTTAACGTTGAAGGGAAAATATTTTTCACTGTTGTGGCGCAGAGGTTATCTGCATATTTGTTGGTCAACAATTTAATTGACACCTCTGTGCAGAAGGCAGGAATTTCGGGTTTTTCAGGTTGTTTAGAGCATTGCAGTATGATTTGGCATCAGATAAAGGAGGCCAAGATGGACGGTAAAGACCTCCATGTGATCTTCCTGGACTTGGCAAATGCCTTTGGCTCAGTGCCGCATGTTTTGTTGTGGAGGGCATTTGATTTCTTTAAAGTCCCAGAGTGTATTACAAGACTGGTTAAGGTGTATTTTGAAGACATTAAGTTTTATTTCTGTACCAAGCAATACACCACATCTTGGCAGCAGCTGGGAATTGGTATAATGGCCGGATGCACAATCTCGCCTCTGGCTTTTACCATGGCTATGGAGGTGTTAATAAGGGCGTCGAGATGGGTGGTTGGGGGTATGAGGCTGAAAGATGGTCCTCACCTTCCACCAATCAGAGCGTATATGGATGATATGACTCTGCTTACTACTACTGTCCCATGTACTCGTCGCTTATTAACGAAGTTGAATTGAAATCTAAAACTGGCCGGATTGAAAATTAAACCTAGTAAGTGTAGGAGTTTGTCGGTAGTTAAAGGAAAGTTATCACGGGAGAATTTCCAGATTGATGGGGAAAAGATTCCGTCAGTGGCTGAAAGGCCAATTAAGAGCTTGGGTCGCTGGTATGATTCCTCATTTAGCGACAAGGAGCAGGTCAAAAGATTAAGGGAGGATGTTGTACTGGCAATTAATAGGATTGATAAATCTTTTTTGCCAGGGAAGCTGAAGGTTTGGTGCCTTCAGTTTGGTTTACTGCCTCGTATTAGATGGCCGCTAACTATATACGAGGTCTGTATGTCAGAGGTTGAAAGGCTGGAAAGGGTTATGAGCAAAGCTATTAGGAGATGGTTGGGGGTTCCTCATTGTTTGAGCAGTGTGGCTCTGTATGGAAATGGGGTCTTGGAACTACCACTGACTAGCCTCGTGGAAGAATTCAAGTGTGCCAAGGTTGGTTTGGAATTAACACTGTCAAACTCAAGAGACCCAGTGGTGAGATCGGTTCCTGTAAGTTTAAAAAAAGGACGTAAGTGGGATCCACGGGAAGCTGTTGCGCAAGCACAGACAGCGCTTGAGCACAGAGATGTGGTTGGTCAGGTGCAGGTAGGTAGGGCGGGGCTCGGTGCCGGCGATCGAATAAAGTTGTGGAGTAAAGCTAAGTTACCGGAGAGGAGAAAGATGGTGATTGGTTTTATTCGCGAACAGGAAGAGGAGGCAAGGCGGGTAACTGCGACGTCACATGGTGTGCAAGGGCGATGTTTGGCTTGGGAGCATGTGGAGAAGCGGAAGATCAGCTGGCGTGATCTGTGGGCGATGGACGCCGGTCGTATTAAGTTTCTCATCGGAGCCACCTACGATGTTCTCCCTACTCCGCAGAATCTTAATCGCTGGGTAGGTACAGAGCCGACTTGCAGCTTGTGCGGTGGTGTAGCCTCTTTGAGGCACATTCTATCTGCATGTAAGGTTAGTTTATCTCAGGGAAGATATACTTGGAGGCATAATGAAGTGTTAAGATCCTTGGCATGCTTGTTGGAGAACAAGCGGGTTGAAGTTAATTCACTCCCGCAGTATGGAAGAAATAAGCTTATTTCTTTCGTGCGGGAGGGGGAGAGTGTTATAAGTCACGCGCGTGGTCGTGGTGATACGAGTTTTAAATGGGGTGAAGTGCGTGACTGGAAGTTGTTG
Organism: Scleropages formosus; assembly: GCF_900964775.1. NCBI lineage: Eukaryota > Metazoa > Chordata > Actinopteri > Osteoglossiformes > Osteoglossidae > Scleropages > Scleropages formosus. The sequence continues at coordinate 16,820,156 of NC_041809.1, forward strand.
GCGGACGTGGGAAAACAACTGCAGATGCCGCAGTGCATTGCGATCACGGCGTTGAGACCCGATATTGTGCTGTACTCCGAGGGCGCACGGATAGTGTACTTCATTGAATTAACAATACCTTTCGAAGACTCATTGGAAGATGCCTTTGAGAGGAAGAAATTGAAGTACACTGAGTTGGCTGGTGAGGTGAGGGAGCGAGGCTGGCAGTGCGTTATTAGACCAGTGGAGATCGGTACTAGAGGGTTTGCTGCAAAATCAACCACGTCCCTGCTGTTGGAGTTTGGTTTTAGGGGTCAGTCGTTAAGAGCAGCCATTAAAGGCTTGTCAGAGGTAGCAGAAAGATCTAGTCAGTGGTTGTGGATGAGAAGGCACCAGGGTGTTTGGGGGAAGCACACTTGAGTGGGGAGTACTCACCTAGGTGAACATCAATGGTTTGAGTTTTGTTGTCACCTCCATATGCTGGTATGGTGTATTGGTTGGTTGTTGGTGGTTGGGGTGGGTTTTTTTGGTGGGTGGAGTCGCTGGGATGGCACTGTGGGCATGGAGGGGGGTGGGTCTGGGACGCCAGATCTCGCCGTTGAGCCTTCTGGAGCTGTAGTGGGCTCAATTCAATGAAACATCAATGAAGGAAGGTGCCCACTTGACAACCCCAACGAAGTGCACGCGGTGGCTCCCGGCAAGGAGGATGGTGTTTGCCCATGATATTTTTTTGTGAAGGGAATTGGTTGGTTTTGGGAGGGATGGTATATTGTGGCATGGTTGGTTTGTCTAGCCCCCTTGGTTTTTGGCACGAGGGGTTGAACATCTTTCCCTGTGTATTATTGTATAATAATAATAATAATAATAATAATAATAATAATAATAATAATAATAATAATAATTAATTCAGAACTATAATTAGTTGAGGGGGAGCGCGGTGGCGCAGTGGGTTGGACCGGGTCCTGCTCTCCGGTGGGTCTGGGGTTCAAGTCCCGCTTGGGGTGCCTTGCAACGGACTGGCGTCCCGTCCTGGGTGTGTCCCCTCCCCCTCCGGCCTTACGCCCTGTGTTGCCGGGTTAGGCTCCGGTTCCCCGTGACCCCATATGGGACAAGCGGTTCTGAAAGTGTGTGTGTGTGTGTGTGTATAATTAGTTGACCCTTCTCCACGTTAATTACGTGGAACAACGTGCAAATTTCTTCTTCTTCAATCTTATTATTATTATTATTATTATTATTATTATTATTATTATTACAAGCAGCACATAGCGTAGTCCTGTGAGCTATTCCTTTTCAATCGGCTCAGGTTGAAATCCTACCTTCTTCTGTAATGAATGAATGCAACATATCCTGAACCACTTCAGGAAGAAAGTCCCCAGCTGTGTAAATTAACAATTAATTGTACAGCCATTTGGGCTAAAAAAAGTAAGCACTATTTTGCAAGGCAAAGGGTGTAGATCAGTGCATGGCAGGGTAGCCACTTACACACACACAGCCACTCAACCAGTCATGCACTACGGGCAATGTAGGGTCACCAATTCACCCGAACTGCATGTGTTTGGACTGTGAGAGGAAACCAGAGCACCTGGATGAAACCCTCACAGGCCCTGAGAGAATATGCAAACTTCACACAGACTGAGTGACGATCAAACCCATGTTCTCTCACACCACCCAGGCAATGGGAAGTGACAGTGCTATATGCTGTGTCACCATACTGACTGCATACTTACGCATCCAAGGAAAATATTTTTATTCAGTTTCTTGGTTTTGACATGTGTGAGTGTGACATTTTCACATGGCCTCTTCTGTGCAGTGGATCCTAATGCAAAATTGTGCAAGGTTAAATGACACTAGATGCAAATAGTTTATTTTTCATGTGGACGATTTATGAGTTAGTTATGTTTTATATATTGGTACCTTGTATTTGCTGGAGGAGGAGGTGCAGCAAAACCAACTAATCAACCAATATCAACAACCGCTTGTCCTGAGCAGGGTCATGGCAAGCCAGAGCCTACCCAGCAACACAGGGTGCAAGGCTAAAGGGGGAGGGGACACACCCAGGATGGGATGCCAGTCTGTCACAAGGCACCCCAAGCAGGGTTTGAATCCCAAACCCACCGCGCCACCATGCCCTCCAGGTGCAGCAAAACATTATACTAAATTATACTGAGAGCAGCATAAAAAACGCACCCCCATTATCAAGGCCATTTCATGGATTGTCAGCTTCTTTATAGATTCCAAACTCCTCTGTGGTGGACCTCTTCGCAAGGTTTTCATTCTAACCCATTCCTGCTGTCAAACTGGTCCAGTTACATTAGGTAAAATGGCTGCAGTTTTAAGACTTACTTTATGACAAGAAAACTTCCAGGCATCACCTCCTTTGTAGTTACCTTAAGGTTGACATCTGAGCTTATTTTATAGATCGCTTCACAATGGGATTTCTGAACTCTGGTGAAACCCAAGGGGACCAGCCAAAGGAGAATGACTTCTGTATCGGCACCTGTCATGCAAAGCAAATCCTAGAGGTGTTTAACTCCTATCGGAAGAGCGGCACCTTCACAGATGTTGTCCTTCAGGTGGAGAGCAGCGAGTTTCCCTGCCACCGTGTCTTGCTGTGTGCCAGTAGCCTGTACTTCCACGCCATGTTTCAGGGCCAACTTTGCGAGAGCCTCCAGTCTGTGGTCAGGCTGCAGGGCATCACTGCAGCTGCCATGGGAAACCTGCTCAACTTCATGTATGAGGGCAAGGTTGATGTTAATGAGGAAAATGTGGAGAGTGTCTTCAGAGCCGCTGATCTGCTTGGTGTAACCGTCCTCAGCAAGGCCTGCATCCAGTTTCTGGAAAATTGTGTGGACCACTCCAACTGCCTGGGCATCATGGACTTTGCCAGCTCCTTCTTCATATTCCCGCTGGCAGAGAGGTGCCAGAAGCTCCTTTACCAGGATTTTGCAGAGGTGTACAAGCACGAGGAGTTCCTCAGCCTGAACAAGGAACGACTGGTAGAGCTGCTGTCCTGCGAGCAACTGCACGTAGACCGCGAGGAGGTCCTGGTGGAAGCTGTGCTGAAGTGGGTTCGCCATGAGCCCAATGACAGGAAGGGGGCACTGAAGGAGCTGCTGGAGCAAGTCCGCCTGCCCTTGGTAGACCCTGTGTTCTTCATCAACACTTTGCAGTCAGATGAAATCCTCCAGGACTGCAAAGAGTGCCTCCCACTGCTTCTGGAAGCACTAAAATATCACACCTGTGGAAAGGAAGTAAACTCTGCTAGGACGCTGCCAAGAAGGTAATAGGTCAAATACTCAGTTATGTTTGTAATCAAAGTTACTGTAAATTCCTGTGGAGATATTGGAATGTTTTTCAGTTGTCAGTTTTTAAGAATATAGTCAGTCTGTCTTCCTGTTCCTGAAAAAGTAATATTACTCTTAGGGGTCATTAGGGTCAGCGTCAGGGGTCAGCTTAGTGATTAGAGCTGTTGCCATCAGATCTGAAGGCAGTAAGTTCAAATTTCATCTAATGCTGTAGAACCATTGAGCAAAGTACTTACCCCCAATGGTTCCAGTGAAATTACTTAGTTGGAAAAATGCACAATTAATTGTAGGCAGCTAAGCATTGTAAGTCTCTTTGGAGAAGAGTGTCATATAAATGAATAAACACAGATGTAATAGTATGTGATCCATTTTCTCAACATACTTAGAAAGGTCGCAGAGATTCAGCACAGTTCTGTAGAACAGCCCAGTCATATAACCTGTGTGCTATAATTTTCCAGGCATAAACAGTATTAATTAATTATGTTAGCTAGATGGTGATTTTGTGGGGTATGCAAGAGTTTGTGCAGTTATCACTTGTCCTGATGTAGCTGGGTTTATCTTTTCTGCCAGGTCAACGAGGAGGTCAGAGGTCATTGTAGTGATTGGCGGCTGTGACAAAAATGGCTTCTCCAGACTGTCATTCACACAGAAGTTTAACCCATGCACTAAAGAATGGGTGCCTGCAGCTTCCATTCCCGGTTATGCAAAGTCTGAATTTGCTGCCTGTGAGCTTCAAAATGATGTATATGTGTCAGGTATATATTTTTCGCCTTACCAATTGGTATACTGCACAGCATATAACATTGTTTTCTTTTATTATACTATACTTATACACTGTTATATGTAATTATTTACAAATAACAGAGACAAAAAGCAGGTGTCAGTAGTAAGTCAGAAGAGAGCAAATACAGGTAATATTTAAAGGGATAATGGAGCCATTATAGTCTTCCTGCCACAGGTTATATACACAGTGAAAGTAAATATGACGCCACAGGTGGATTCTGGTTGAGTCTTAGCATAAAGCCTTCCAAAGAAAGGTGTGGTATTTTTCTCTTACTCTGTTGAATATGTTACAGCTGCAAAATGGGCTTTTCGTTGTCTCAGGTTTTACTGAGAACAGATTTTATGGGTCTGTTGCATTTTGTTCCTTATGGAAATTAAGTTTTTTCTTTATTCAGTTTAAATTACATTATTTTTTTAAGCGACACCTGGACTCTCACTATTACAAATAAATATCCATTCATCTGTTTTCATTAACTTCTTGTCCTGATCAGGGTTGCGGTACACAAATAAATAATTCAGTGATAAATTATTAGCGTTGCTGTCTAACAGTGCCTAGGTCATGTGAGAGGACGTAGGTTCGATCCCTGCACAGTCTGTTTCCTCCCATGGTCCAAAGACATGTGATGTTGTACAGCTGTATTGGCGACAAATCACCCCTAGTGTGTGTGTGTGTGTGTGTGTGTGTGTGTGTGTGTGTGTGTGTGTGTGTGTGTGTGTGTGTGTGTGTGTGTGTGTGTGTGTGTGTGTGTGTGTGTGTGTGTGTGTGTGTGTGAATGACAAAGAGGAAGTGTTTTTCACTAGTATATGGATGACTGACTCATTGTAAGTCAACTTGGGTGCATAAGGTGTGGAAAGAAACTTCATGCATTTATTAATTTTAGCTGATGCTTTTTTCCAAAGCAACTTACATGTCCATTTATATAGCTGCATAATTTCACTCAAGCATTTTTTTAAGAGTATATACCTTGCTCAAGGGCACTATAGCTGAAGGTGGGAATTGAACTTGCAACCTTTGGGATATAAAGGCAACAGTTTCAACCCCCACCCTACCAGCTGTCCCACCATTACCTTGGAAGTCACTTTGGAAGAAAGGGTCTGCTAAATGACTGTTTTAGTTGTTTATATGTGTACATTATGTGCATTGATGGCATGCATGACTGTTTGGGCAGGATACAAGACATTAGTATTACTGTATTTTAGCTATTAGTGGAACACAGATGCAGGGTTTTTGAAATAAAATTACTGACCACATTTCTCTGCTCAGGAGGACAGTTGAATAGCTCTGATACATGGAGATACATGCCACAGCTTGACCACTGGGTGAGGGTTGCGACGCTGACAAAAGGCAGATGGCGACACAAAATGGCTGCCCTCAACGGAAAGGTAATACATTTACATTACATTTATTAATTTAGCAGATGCTTTTCTCCAAAGCGACATACATCTCAGACAAAATAATAATAAACAGTAATAATAGTATAATAATAGTAGTAATAGTAATAAACAGACTTTGGTATATTTCTTCCCCCACTTTAAATTTAACCTACATACCTATAGCATTATCCATTAGGACTAATGTCATAATAAATGGCACTAAAAAATTATGTAATTTACTTTGTCATTCTTGAAGGTGTCAAGGGAAGGAGTTTTTTTTAATTATCTGTCTTGGTGTTTTTAATGTACCTACATTTTACTTCAGTGTCCAACTGAATGGTCGTAAAGGGAATTAAACTAAACTTCCAGTGATAGTGAATGATAAGAGGATTCTGAATGTGCTCTGTTGCTGCTGTAGCTGTATGCAGTCGGGGGCTACAATGGGCATCAGAGGCTATCCAGCGTTGAGTGCTACAATACCTATGACAACCAGTGGCTGGATGTGGCTCCACTGTTGCTGCCCGTGAGCTCGGCTGCTCTGGCAACATGCTCTGGGAAGCTCTATGTCATCGGTGGGGCAGTTAGCGACACTGCTAACACAAATAAGGTGAGTCAGTCATACAGTGCGTGGGCCTGCTCAAATCTGGCACCACCATGGCCTTTTACATCGTCGCTGTTCTGCATCCAGCATTGAATGAGGAGCTGAAGGGGTTTACACACTGACATTTAGCATAAAGCGTGCCTGTATCCATGTTTTTTAGTTAAAATGCTGCCTTCGGACCATTACAAAAGGCAGTCGTCGAGATTCTCTTTTCTCTTGGTTAACTTTAGTTATTACAATGAGTAAAAGCATGTCATTATATCAACAGGAATCAGGAACATTGAAGTTTTTAATTTTGAACTCACAAACTATTTGTATTGTAAAAGCAAAACTAAGTGGGATAAATAACATGACCATCAGAACCGGTTTTCCTCCAGCAACGATGTGGACACGTGTGCATTGCTGAGGTGATGGTTCCTCAGAAACGTTCAAATATTCACAAGGAAATATTAGGCAAAGTGCTGTTCTCATCAGACTACATGATAATAAGTGTCAGAGGAATTCAGACTTGCTCCTGTAAATATTTGTCTCCATCTACAATAGTGTGCGTGATAACAATTTACAGTTTGGAGCGAAGCCAACTTTCAGTTTCCGCTTCAGGTGCAGTGCTATGATCCCACTACTGACCAGTGGAGCTATGTGGCAGCCTGTCCCTTTTCTCAGAGGTGCATAAGTGCTACCACCTTCAACGACACCATCTATGTTGTTGGAGGACTATTGAACAACATCTACAGCTACTCTCCTAAGTTGGACACCTGGAACAAAGTTGCAGACTTGTCTATGAAATTGGTATGTGAGCTGTTTACTCACTACAACACATCAAGAGCTTTGTTTTGGCCTGGTGGTTAAATTCAATGGTTAATCAGTTTAGAAATTTTTCCTTGCTTAAGTGCAAAGACATGTACATTTAAAAAAAGAAAATGTAATTTCTAAAAATGGTACTGTATATAATCTGTTAATTGTCTCTGTCTTTCAGGAGAGTTGTGGGATTACAGTGTGTGATGGCAAGATCTACATCCTAGGAGGCAGAGATGAGTGTGGCTCTGGCATTGACAAAATCTGGGTCTTCAGCCCTGGGAGTGGGCAGGTGATAGAAGATCCAGCCATGTCGCGCTGTGTGAGCTACCACGGCTGCGTCACCATCACTCAGCGCCTTTCCTAAGTTCAAAGAGAATTTGTCCAGAGCTCATGTTGCAGTCAAGATTCATATTCAAGATTCTCCTCAGCCACTGAATTTTGAAACTCGTGCAGAAGGCTTAAAATGGCTTCATTCACAATTCAAATGTTCAGATATGGATTAGTTTCACACCAACTTTCAGATATCACAGCATTGAATGTTGTGTAGAAGGAAACAGCATTTTAAAGAGAACAAAGAATCACTCTGCAATTTGAAGAGAGCACAAAGACTGAATATATTTTGACTGGAGCTTCAAGATACTGTGAATTATGACAAAGAACCGCATAGTAAGTTTAGCATTTTATTTGTCATGTCATATATAGATGAGGCAATGACTAATAATTTAACTATAATTATGACAACACTGGCTTCTTCAGAGTTATGTTGTTTCCACCTATTGAATTTCATTCTTATAGTTTTCAGGAACTGATTTTGTTTGCACTGTAACTGCACGTTATCATCAGCCTCTAAATGTTCACTCTACTGTATGCTTGTGCATTGATGTGTAGTTTCATACCAGAATAAGATTACAATGCCATGACACTTTTATGCAACATAATACTCCATTTATCTCCCAAACAAGTTCATCCTTAAAACTAAAGGAACTTTTACTAACTGACACTTCTGGTATTTAATAGAAAAAAATGTGTATTATATTTATAGTAGAAAACTGAATTATGTCTTACAGTTTTGCGACCATTTAAATCTGGGCTTCAAGAAATGCTGTGAATTAGAGTTTTCTTTGACTAGTTTCCTCCTCTGTAAATGGATGGATTAGTGAGCTGACAGTACCAGCTATAAGTTCTTTAGGATGTGTTACCTGAGGGCAATGTCATATTTCTTGCAAGATCAGAACATAAGCGCAGAGATTGTTGTCCCAAGTGTCATAGTCATAGTCTGAAGAGCAAGGGTCATGATCTGAAGAGTTGGGGGTTCAGATGTGGCAATCGTAGTCCAAAGGGCAATTGGCAAGGCATAACACACGAGACGTTCCATGCCGAGCTGGGGATCCAAGATACCATTTACCAACATTATAATTATTTGTTACACACTGGCTTACAAATTGTTACTTTCTAGAATTCCCAGGAGGGGTGGGCAACCACTGGCCCGTGGACCCCCAGAGGTTTTTTTTCCTCCCTCAACCTTCAGTTGGGAGTTTTTGTTCCTTTCCCCGGTGGCTAGTAGAAAAGGTGGCCAAAGAGTGTTTTAATGAGGTGCAGGCATTTGTCATCTATGTGGAATTAGCTCAGACAACCTTCTTTTGTGGTCCTCCGGTGTAACCTCCCCGAGGTCGTGACCGGCAAGCACTGTTTTATGTGTCACAAACCCCAGTTTTTTATATGGTGAAGTATAGCTACCTCCCAATCATCAGACTATAGAGTAGAAAGATCTTACATGTAGGTTTTCACATATTTTCTGCAATGAAAACATGAAATCAGTTTTTCATATCTCTTTTGTATAAGCACCTTCTTTTACAGAATATATCTGACATGAACTAATGTGACATTTTGGCAATGTAAGGTAAATGTAAGGTGTTAAGGTAAATGAATGGTGTGACTTTTTTTAAAATGTACAAACTTAAAAATCCGTATAATGTGAAGACACTGTGAATCATTCAATATTCACCTACAGTGAGTATTAGGCTATTGATTGATTCTTGGTTTTAAATACTTATTAGCTAATATTTTAATTAATATATTTAATGATGTGTTGGCTTTTTGTTGCAAACTATCAATAAATTTGTTGATAATTGGTGTTACCGTCTGTTTTAATAATTTTGACAGTAATGTACAACATGCAAAAGTCATTCATATCAAATATATTATTTCAAATAAACATGCTAAAGAGAAAATCTATGAAAATGCAACATGGTCTTACAGAAATTTAAGCCAAAATACAGATGTAATGCAACTCTCATATTATACTTACCAAGTATCTTGTTCAATGGCACTTGAACGAATAGACCTGAACAAATAACCCATAGGTCTTTTATTAGTAGTTTCTGGAATCTATTTTTATTGTGATTACTTTGCATGTATCCTTAACCAAGAGCAATTTTCACTGTTTATGCAGTTGTATATTTTTACACCTTTAATTCAGTTTAAAATTAACAACAGGGGTTACAGTGGGGGGTGTGGTGGCATAATGGGTTTAACTGGGTCCTGCTCTCTGGTGGGTCTGGGGTTCAAGTCCTGCTTGGGGTGCCTTGTGACAGACTGGTGTCCTGTCCTGGGTGTGTCCCCTCCCCTTCCAAGCTTGCACCCTGCATTGCCAGGTTAGGCTCTGGCTCCCCATGACCCTGCATGAGACAAATGATTTCAGGCAGTGTGTGTGTGTGTGGTAACCGCATATGAAAAGTGGTTAAAGTCATATGATAACATTAATGCTGTCTACTGCCTTTTCACATGCTGAGAACAGACACATACTCATGACTTCTAGTGGAGATATTGATTTTAATCTTTTTATGTAGACCGTTTAGGTTTTACTGCAACCATATCTTATCCAGGATTCAGAAATGCCCATCAAGGACATACAGAAACAGATTTTATTATTTTTACACACACACACACACACACACATCAACTGAACCGCTTGTCCCATATAGGGTCGCGGGGAGCCGGAGCCTAACCCGGCAACACAGGGCGTAAGGCTGGAGGGGGAGGAGACACACCCAGGACAGGACACCAGTCCATTGCAAGGTACCCCAAGCAGGACTCAAACCCCACACCCACCAGAGAGCAGGACCTAGTCAAACCTGCCGCGCCACCACACCCCCTGGATTTTGGAATTGCGGGTAAGAAAAACTGTACTAATTAGTAAGTGATATAACCAGTTCCACTCAAGTGGGAAAAGTTGTTTTTTTAGCATATAAACATAACTCAGAATTTACATAATTTTGGACAGTTGAAAGCAGACAGCAACAATTTCATTTTTGACATGTACTTCAAACCTGCAGAAATAAAAGGCAACCTAATTGTTCTCTTTTATTATCCTTCAATAAAAACACAGAACAACTGGGAACATTTTAAAAAGTTATCTGTATTTTGATTTGTTTGGATCTATTTTCTTGTTAAACCACAACCCAGATTCTTCTTTTTATCATGTTATCGTAAGTAGACCAATTGCTCTTACGGTCTTGGAAAGGAAATGTGTTTTAATGATGGGGTCCACCTCAAAAGTTCCCTTTGTAAATATGTGGATAATGGAAGTGTTTAAAGTTATTCCACTTCAAAAATTATTTTATTTACTTGACAGCTCTAATGTATTCTGGAAGGATGTCACATCCTTCTGCAGGTTTTTAGAAATTGCTACATAATCATACCTGTGATAAATTGTAACCCGTTGACCCTGAGCCTTCATTCTATGTATGTGGACATATTTGTCTGGACTTTCTTGCTGCACTTGCTGTATCTGTATGTTCTTGTGCCTCTGTGGTCTGCGTAATTCATATATGTACATATATATTTTACTTAATTTAAAACAGTAATTTAATAAATAAACCTATGCTAAAATTATTCTGTTGTCAATTTTAATTTTGACTGACTGTATGGGTCTTTTTTCACAATGCTTAGCCACTCATAAGCATTATATATATATATATATATATATATATATAAATAACTTATAGATATCGTTATCACAAATCCATGAAACACTGACTCTTAGAGAACAAAGTATTTTTTAAATTCCTTTTTTTAGTTTGATTTTAAAAAATGCAGTCTCTAAAATACCAGAGTACGTCTCCTGACAAACTCCTTGTAGATTTGTAATTATGTTATGGCTCTGAGCCAAGAACATTCCAGCGCAGTTCCAAAGAAGCACCAAAGATTGTATCCACTTCTGCAGAAGTGTTGATTTGCTAGACCTGCACACAACTGGGCTATTTGATAACAAAAAAGGAAACAGGATACATGTCATAACAAGGTCTTGTTTTGCTTAGGAGATACACTTAGCAAACTAGTTTTAGTCTTTTGAAACGTACTGAAAGACTAGATTCCACTAATGTTTGAAGACACACTTACATTACATTTATTCGTTTAGGAGATGCTTTTCTCCAAGGCAACTTCCAACAAACTCTACGTAGTGTTATCAGCCCACACACCTTATTCACCAAGGTGACTTACACTGCCAGATACATTACTTACAATGTGTCACTCATCCATACATCAGTGGAACACACACACACACATACACACACTCTGTCACTCACACACTACAGATGAATTGGAGCAGCATGTCTTTGGACTGTGGGAGGAAACCCATGCAGACACGGGAAGAACATATAAACTCCACACAAACTGAGCACGGGTCAAACCCACATCCTCTCACACCACCCAGGCGGTGTAAGACAGCAGTACTACTCACTGTGCCACCATGCCGCCCAACAGAGGCACAGAGAGTAGCATTGCTGTCTCGATGCTATACTGCATTTTTTTTTTTAAAAACTACCGATTGACACCTCTTGTTAGTGTCAATCGGTAGTTTTTAAAAAATGCAGTATAAGTCACGGTTACATCAGAAAAAAACTCCGCCATTACAGGTCCTAAGCCTGGATGAGCAAAGAGGAAGGTTGGGCACAGGGTTAGCAATCCTGCCTGTAAAAAAAAATGACCTCGCTATAAAAACAATGAGTGCAAGAAATGGCAATAAATCTCAGCAGAGGAATACAGACCAACTTTTGATGATAGTGGTGGACCAAACCTAAAAAGGTGCTCAGCACCTGATGCGACCACATATTCTCGATGCAAAAACTGCTAGTAAAATTGGAACTTGCAATGTACGAATGCTTTACCGGTGTGGCAAACTAATACAGCTCTTGTGAGAATTCAGTGATTATCGGTTCAACACACTGGGTGGAAGCGAAATGTGGTGGACTTGGAGTGGACGCTTGGTCAGTGAAAACAAGACAATCTTCTATGCAGGACATGACCAGCAGGATCTTGGGAAGTGTAGCGGTGCAAGCTTTGATTGACTGGAAGCCAAACACAGCTTGCAAAAATGACCATCGTCCAGGTCTATGCGCCAGTCTGTATACAGAAGGCATAGAAACAGACATGCTCTACTACTTATTAGAAGACACTCTGGATGAGATCCCCAGTCATGACATAAAGTTAACCATTCGTGACTTCAATGCCCAAACAGATAGAAATCGAGATGGTAGAAAATGTGATCAGACCACATGGAAAAGCACCACCACAAATGAGAGTGATTACATCTGTGTTAGAAAGCAATGGCATTCAGCCTTGTTGGACGTAACAACATTCCGGGGGTCAAACCGTAGCTCAGACCACTATCTTCTACAATCATTGATCAGACTGTGGATAAAGAAGAATCAAGAACAAGAGCAAGTACAGCTGATAGCTACTGAAAAACTGAGAGACCCTACCATTGTTCCAGTTTCAACTAGAATTGAAAAATTGGTTTGATCTGCTGTGAAGTAATTTGAATGTTGAGGATCGATGGTCACCTTTCGCAAACACAATCATATAAAGTGCAAAAGTAACAACTGCACAGAGATGAGGTATTCAAAAACAGCACTGGATGCAAGACTGGACACAGAAATTATTTAATGAAAGGAAAAAGGTAAGAGCCCAACAAGATCAAACAAAGCCAGGCAAGAAGGAAGAAGGTGAGGTCAAATACCAGACACTAGACTGAGAGGTCACACAAAGCTGTCTGGTGGACACGAAGGACTGGCTGGAGTGCAAGGGGACTGAAGCACAAGAGACGGCCAACAGAAATTACAATAAGGCTTTCTAACGCATCGTTCATGATCTTACAGGGTCATGAAACAACTTAAATGTTCCAATCAAGAACAAAAATGGGCTGGTCCTCCTTGGTAAAGAAGAGCAAGATGAGAGGTGGGTCGAGCACTTCAGAGAAACCCTAAACCAACCAGCACCTACAGCAACATACAACTTTGATAGCTTGACCCCTATACTACCATTAGACATCAACATGGGCACCATTAAAGTTGCTGATAAAATAAGGGCAGTGAAAGCCTTAAAGAACAACAAAGCCCCCAGTCTCGACCAGATTGCACCAGAACTGTTAAAACATGGCAGCCACAACATGTGGAAAAGGCTGACAGCACTGTTCAACAACTGTTGGCAGACAGAGCGAGGGCCAGCTGACTGGAAAAAAAGGTGTGATCATCAAACTTCCAAAGAAAGGCAATCTTATGGACTGCAATAATTGGTAAGGTATCACAATGCTCTCAGATTCACGAAAGTTTTCTGCTTGGTCCTACTTCAGCATCTATAGGGCATGGTTGACTCCTTATTGTGGGAAGAAGAGGCAGGATTTCAAGGGGGTCGGTCATGCATTGAACAGATCTTTACGCTGTGGACCATCATCGAGCAATGCATCGAGTTCCAAACACCGATACTCATAAAATTCATCGACTTCAAAAAGGCTTTTCACTCTGGAAGCTTCTGGTTTCTTATGGCACCCTGCAGCACTATATAAACATCTTCAAAGATCTTTATGCATTAAGCTGCTGCACTAAGATGGACAGTGGTATCACAGACTATTTCAGTATTGAGACTGGGATGCGATAAGGTTGTATCTACTCACCTTTCCTATTCCTATTAGTCATGAATTTTGTGATGAAGAAAGAAGAAGTGGGTGCATGCGCAGGCATTCCATGGACAAACCAAAGTCAGCTCATGGATCTGGATTTTGCAGATGATGTGGCTTCACTAGCAGAGTCCAAACCAAGCTTACAACATACAACCACGCATCTTGAGTGTGAGGCAGGAAAAATCGGTCTGTGTATCAGCACTGACAAGAATGAAGATAAACTGATGGTCAAAAATAGACATCACCATTGCACAGCAGTTGGTTCAGGAAGTGGATGAATTCACCTATCTTGGCAGCATTATCACAAATAATGGCAAAATTGAATGTGACGTCCAGTGTCAGATTGGGAAAGCATCATCAGTATTTCAGCAGATGTGGTGGATTTGGTCTTGTTCCTCCATTAACAGAAACATCAAAATCAGACCGTACAACAGCATCGTGATCCCAACAGCCATCTATGCCAGTGAAACCTGGAAGATTACGAAAAGGATAGCCCACAAACTGAACATTTTTCACCAATGTAGTTTACGTCAAACTCTGGGTATCTCCTATCGTGATCGGATCACAAATGAAGAGATGTTACAATGCGGTGGTCTGCTCCGGCTGGAAGACACTGTTGCTGAACGACAAATGTGACTAACAGGTCACATCTTGCTACTTCCTGACCAGAAACTTCCAAAGGTGGTGATGCAATGGGTGCCTCCAAAGGGAAATCGTAGACGGGGTCAACCACTGAAAACGTGGAGTTCCACCTTTTGAGAAGAACTCAAGACCATGAACGTTGAATAGACAGATGCTGAGATCTTTGCTACCAGCAGAGCCCATTGGAGAACACGTTGCCCAATACATCAACCAACGTGGGAGGAACTAACTTCAAAACGAAATTATATTCTAAATTAAAATTTAAATTTAATGAAAAGACAGTATAAACAGCATTTATTGCTTTAACCTCTTCTAAATTTACAGAAAATCTGTATATAACATGATAGAAAATTTGAAGGACACGTGCAAAGAAAGAAATATCAACGCAAATTATATCTGCTCCTCTGAAAGCAGTCGGATTTTCTGAGGGTTATTTATCACATATATTAAGCCATCTTTGATTCTTTTTAAAATAAGGTCTGATAAGATATGTTAACACCAATAACACTGGTTTTGTGTTAATTAAAAGTAATGTTTCAATTTCCTTTTTGAAAGAAGAACAGATTGGGCCTTGGCAGACAGTTTGGATTAAAGGTGTTCCGACTAAAATGTACCATGCGGTTTGCAATATGATTCTGTTATGATCAGAATTACCTTTCATAGTAAATTAATTTCATCTTTGTTGGTTTCACATGGTATTTGCAGCTACTGTATTGGGGGACATAGTGTGCAGTAGACTGATGTCCTTTAACAGGTGGTTGGAGACATGGTGCCACTCTAATCAGATATCATTTGTTAATAACTGGGATGATTTCTGGGAAAGGTCCAGGTTTTTCACATGTGATGATGTACACCTCAACTGGAGGGGTTCGTTTGTTCTGTCCCAGAACTTGGCCTGCAAGTTGCAGGACTGACTCAGCCATGGGTCATCTCCTTCAGCAGCTGTGTGTATTGATGGGTCTGTTACTTGTTCTGGTACCGGGGGTCATTTCGCATGTGATGGGGGTTTTTGTGCCGTGTCCAGCATGGGCCTCAAAACTTTAAATGAAAGCATTAAGTGCAGCCAAAACATAGAAACTATTATAACGCCATGGCGTTTAACTAGACTTAGTGATAGGAATGCTTGCACCAGAAACCTAAAATATGTTGAAACAGACATTCTCAACTTATCACCGAGGTAAAACTGTACTATGAAATGCTGTCTGTTAAATATTCGTTCATAAGTAGTAAAGCTGTTCTAGTAAACGACTTAATCTTAAGTTAAAGTCTGATCTTTCTTACTGAAACTTGCCTGGCTCTGTGAGTCTGATACGATTTCCACAAGCCGCTCCGGACAGTATAATAATAATAATCCATATATCTCGTTCTGTACGTCATGCAGGTGGAGTCGGCGTTCTTTTCAATAATCGTGATAATTTTACCTCGTTTGAAGTTCTAGAGCTAGATTTCAAGTCGAAACCCAGTATTCCTTATCTACCACTACCGTGCCCATCATGGACCCTACTCTTCTTTTCTCAGGAATTTTAGTAACTTTAATAACCGATTTAGTCATTACTCATCACAAAATTATCTTGATGATGGGTGATTTCAATATTCATATTAAACTCCGTCGAGTACGGCGAGTTTCTACAGTTCAAATAAGCTTAGTGTGGTGGAACCCAGAGTCTAAGTAAGGCATATTTCCCACTTAATTATATTCAACTATTTGATCAATAAGGGGGGCGCGGTGGCGCAGTGGAGCAGTGGGTTGGACCACAGTCCTGCTCTCCGGTGGGTCTGGGGTTCAAGTCCCCCTGGTGCCCTGCGATGGACTGGCGTCCCGTCCTGGGTGTGTCCCCTCCCCCTCCGGCCTTACGCCCTGTGTTACCGGGTAGGCTCCGGTTCCCCGTGACCCTGTATGGGACAAGCGGTTCTGAAAGTGTGTGTGTGTGTGTGTGTGTGTGTGTGTGTATTTGATCAATATCTACACTCGTTCCAAAATCAGAGCTTCAAATATAATATATAGTCAATAATTTTAGCAGTAGTATTTTCATGAGTATGTTGCACGATGTTGGTCTAACTGTCGTCAGTCGGCACCGGCAGGTATGGATCAAAAGTTAATAAGTAAAGATCGAAATAGTCTCATTTAGGAATAATATTTACATGATGAACGAGATTAAGCGTATGGTTACGGGAAGTGGTTCAGCGAATCAACTCGTGCAATAAAGTTAGAATGTCGTAAATTAGAGCGTAAATGGCGTTCAACTAAACTAAACGTTTATTATGGAGGCTGGTCCGATTGTCTAAAAAATATAAGAAAGCACTTTTCATGCCAGATCCGAATACTACGCAAAGTTCATTGATGAAAATCACAAGAACCGTCGCTTCCTGTTTAATACCATCGCTTACTTAACTGGTAAACACAAAGATAAACAGTATTTCTGCTACCATTACTAATGATGAATTTATGTCGTTTTTCAATGATAAATTAGAGAATATCCGCGAATTCCTAGTGCGTTCTAGTTCGGTCTTAGTCAGTGTAAGCGGTTCTGATAATGATAATATTAGTTGCTGTCCGCGCCATTTCAGTAGCTTCGACGTAATAACTGTAGAGGAAATTGCCGTGCTAATTCGCTCTATGAAAGTTACTACCTGTCCTTTAGACCCAAATCCCCTCAAAATTACTGAACTTACTTGTATCTGTTTTTCTTGCCTTGTGCCTGTGTTAAAGCGCTGTCTGTGTCACTGCGTGAGAAGAGCGCTCTAAAAATTAACTGAATTGAATTGGAATTGAAAGCGGCAGTTTCCGTGCTTCCAGAACCTATTGTCATTCTTATTAATCCACACACACACACACACACACTGTCTGAACCGCGTTACTTATAATGGCTGTGTTCAAAAAGCTTTTAAAATCGCCGTAATTAGACCCCTAAAAAATCGGAACTGGATTGTAATAATCCATATAATTATAGACCCGTCTCCAATCTACCGCTTTTATCCAAAATTCTACAAAAGATCGCAGTTTCCCAAAATGTAAAATATTGTAACGACCAGCGCGGGTCGTTTCTGAGCGGGAAATGTGTTTAATGTAATTGGTTAGCGTTCGATGACGTAGGGAGAATATAAGGGGCTGTTCGCGTCTGCCTGGTTGGGAAAGAAGAGAGAGCTTGGCGGCGCTAGGAGGGCTGAGTGAACGCGCAGGTTCTGGAGAAGGCGGGGTCCTCGGACCGAGAACATTGTTTCCCTGCGTGCCCGTGTTCTAATAAAACGTTCGACATGAACGCTGCCTCTGCGTCCTTCTTCGCCTCATCCAAACCCAGGACGCTGCGCGCCACAATATCTTAATCATCATAACATATTGGAAAAATTTCTGTCTGGTTTCCGAACTGGTCACAACACTGAAACAGCGCTCACGCGTGTTGTTAATGATATTCAGTTCAAGTTTCAAGTTCCAGTTTCAAGTTTATTGTCATAGGTACAAATACTGTGTACAAGCATCATGAAATTCTTCTTGAATGTTTCTCCACAGACTATGGACAAAAACAACAGAAATACCGCACAAAACAATGACAGTGAGTAATGCTAATAACAATAACAATAAGTAACAGTGGACAGCCAGAACTCAGAAGTGAGAATTTGTAAAGTGACAGTGTAATTTACCAATGTGCTTGGGTGGAGCAGTCCAATTCTAGTTACAAAAGGTGGCACATTGGTGAGTGTTGTATACTCTTACAGCAGTGGGTAAAAGCTGTTCCTGTACCCAGCAATACAGGTTCGAGTAGACCTGAGCCACTTCCCAGACAGCTGAAAAAAGTCCCCATGCGGGGTGACTATGATCTTTCATGATGCGCATTGTCTTTCTGAGGCAGGATGTGGTGTAGGTGTCCTGTACTGCTGGTAGCTGTGTGCCGATGATTCCCTGAGCTGTTTTGACCACCCTCTGTAGGGCTTTCTTGTCCTGCATGGAGCAGCTGCTACACCAGGATGTAATACACCCTGTGAGGACGGACTCCACAACACACCTGTAGAAAGTGTTGAGGACTCTAGTGGACATCCTGGCTTTTTTCAGACGCCTGAGGAAGTGGAGACGTTGATGGGCCTTTTTGATGGTTGATGCTGTGTGCTCAGTCCATGTGAGTTTGGCAGTGAGGGTGACTCCTAGGAATTTGAAGCTGTTGACCCTTTCTACAGTGTCCCCTCCTATGTGGATGGGTGCATGAACCGTATCCTGTTTCCTGAAGTCAATCACCAACTCCTTAGTTTTATTGACATTGAGAGACAGGTTGTTGTCCTGGCACCACTCTGCCAGGAGCTTCACCTCCTCTCTGTAGGCCGTCTCATCGTTGTTGGTGATCAGACCCACAATGGTGCTATCGTCAGCAACCTTTATGATGGTGTTGGAGCTGTGCCTGGCCACACAGTCATGTGTGAACAAGGAGTACAGCACTGGGCTCAGGACGCTTCCCTGTGGAGTGCCAGTGTTGAGGGTCAGTGGGGAAGAGGTGTTTCTGCCAATCCGCACATGCTGGGGTCTGTTGGTGAAGAAATCCAGGATCCAGTTGCACAATGTGGCACTCAGTCCCAGACCTAGTAGTTTGTGGATCAGCTTGGTTGGGATGACAGTGCTGAATGCCGAGCTATAGCCCATAAATAATAGCCTTGCATAGCAGTTTTTATTATCCAGGTGAGACAGAATGGTGTGAAGTGTGTGTAATATTGAAAGGGGGCGCGGTGGCGCAGTGGGTTGGACCGCAGTCCTGCTGTCCGGTGGGTCTGGGGTTCGAGTCCCACTTGGGGTGCCTTGCGGCGGACTGGCGTCCCGTCCTGGGTGTGTCCCCTTCCCCCTCTGGCCTTACGCCCTGTGTTGCCGGGTAGGCTCCGGTTCCCCGTGACCCCGTAAGGGACAAGCGGTTCTGGAAATGTGTGTGTGTGTGTGTGTGATATTGCGTCTTCAGTGGATCTGTTGTGGCAGTAGGCAAACTGCAGTGGGTCCAAAGTGTCTGGGATGGTGTCCTTAATGTATCCCAGCACCAGCCTCTCAAAGCATTTCATTGCAGTGAGGGTCAGTGCTACTGGACGATAATCATTAAGGCAGCTCACTTTGTTTTTCTTAGGAAAAGGGATAATGGTGGTGTTTTTGAAACAGGTGGGTACAGTTGAGCTTTTTAAGAAGGTGTTAAATATGTCCGTGAAGACAGCAGCCAGTTGCTTACTGCATGTTTTTAAAACTCGCCCTGAAATTCCGTCCGGACCAGCAGCTTTGCGGATGTTGACTCGGCTAAAAGTTTTTCTCACTTGTGCCACAGAGACAGTGAGACTGAGGTCATTCAGCGCTATAGGAATTTGTACTGGGGGTCTTTGTTCGCAAGCACGAAACGGCAGTTAAACACGTTCAGTTCGTCAGGGAGAGATGCAGTGGCACCTGTCAACGTCCGCCTCTGTGGTTTATAATCTGTTAAAGTTTGGATCCCCTGCCACAACCTACGTGCATCTTGAGTGCAGTTAAACTCTGATTCCACCTTCCTGCTGTATTCCCGTTTCGCGCTGGCTTTGCGGAGGTCGTACTTACACTTCTTGTACATGTCCGTGCCTCCAGACTGAAACGAGCAGGTACGCGCACGGATCTTATTTTGGATTTCAGTGGTAATCCATGGTTTTTGGTTAGGGAATGAGCAGACTGTTTTATGGGGTATACAGACATTTACACAGTACCAGATGAAGTCCGTGACCACTGTGGCATACTCACCCAGATTGGAGGATGAATTTCTGAACATGTCCCAGTCCACGGAGTCGAAGCAGTCCTGGAGCCTATTCTCATCTCTTCTGATGCTGGTCAGATCTCTATTCTTATGTTACTGAACTTGAGTGCTTCATTCAATATTATAGACCATAGTATCCTACTGAGTAGACTTGAAAATCTGGTTGGACTAAGGGGTACTGTTCTGAAGTGGTTTGACTTGTATTTAACTAACCATGAACAATTTGTACTGAAATCTGATGACTGCACCCCCTCCATCTCAACTACGGTTCAGTATGGTGTGCCACAGCGCTCTGTGTTGGGACCATTACTGTTCTCACTCTATATGTTACCATTGGGTGACATTATTTGCAAACACAGTGTGAATTTCCATTCGTATGCCGATGACACACAGCTATATGTATCGTTTAAGCCTGATGATCCATCACATGTGGTGTCTTTAGCTAATTGTTCTAGCAGTATAAAATTATGGATGAGTAAAATTTTTTCTCTCTAAATGCCAGTAAAACAAAGGTACTTGTGGTGGGTGGTGATGCCAAAGCTCTCGACATAATCACGCCAATCTTTACAACAAATGGTACTAGTTTCAAGCGTACAGATTGTGTCAAGGATTTGGGTGTCCTGTTGGATGGAAAGCTGTCATTTGTATCTCAAGTAAATGCTCTGACTAAGTCGTGCTTCCTTCAGTCAAGAAACATAGCTAAATTACAGCCATTCCTATGTAGAGAGGATGCTAGTTTATGCTTTTCTTTCAAGCAGGCTGGACTGCTGTAATGCTGTATTACTGGGGTGTCCATACCAGACAGTATCCAGGCTACACTTGGTTCAAAATGCTGCTGTGAGAATTGTCACTAGAACTAGGAAGTATGACCATGTAACACCGATACTTAAATTGTTACATTGGCTCCCGGTTGCATTCCTACTTTTGACCTATAAGGGAGTACATGGCATTGCTCCAGTTTACCTTTGTGAGATTATTGATTCCTATATCCAATGCCCCATCTGTCTCTGTCTTCAAATCCAGACTAAAAACTTACATGTTTACTCAGGCATTTCACCTTGAAATGTAATTCCACTTGCCTGTGTTTGTTTTTACCACCCTTAGTACCAATGCATATTAAATTCGCTTGTTTAAGTTATAAATTACTAATTATTTCTTCTCGTTGAGCATTGTCTCCTACATAAGACTTGAGGAGGCTGGCTGGTGGTCACAGACGCATCCCATGCTGACTGAAGATGAAAGCTTCCTTATTTCACTTTTCATAATCTGCATACTGTAACTGTAATTGTGGTAAAGGAAATTAGAAACATGCATGAATCACACAGCACAAAGATGTACATAAAGGAATTAGGATAGAACAAATAACACAAACACAATGACAACACAAAACTTTGAAACATTTAACAACTTACTTGTAACACAAATACAAGGGAACTGCTCTATGTCTGTAGGTTTGTCTGCAATCTTGACTTGCTCCCACCTGACCAAGAACATCCAGAGACATTCGGTATCACTTTCAAATTTGTGAAAAATATGTTCCCAAACTTGTAGCAAAGACTGTTGAACTTCATTTTAGTATCAGATGAATCGGCTACAAGTTTCCTCGTATATGTTCCTTGGTAGAGATACAGAAACAGATACTGAGGTTTTCTTCCTACTATGTCCTGCCCTTTGGGCTCAAAATCTAGATCAGTGATCCTCTTAAGATTAGTGGTTACTGAAACTTGGCAGACATAGAAGAATGGCCTCTTTCTAGTTTAGTGGGTGTTCAGCCCCCAAACACTTTCAATAACTTTATATACAGTTGTACAAAGGTTTTTTTTTTGTATTTTTTGAAGCTAACAGTATGCAAAAAATAGACAAAATAAGTAACCGGTATAAAAATTGCAGAAGGATAAAAGCTAGTATGTGCATATTTTTTTCTGAGATTAGATCTGGCATGTCAAAGTTTTCAAAGGAACAACAGTAATCTTTTTATTGAAAGCAAAATCCCAGGTATTTCATTATCAGAATAACCTTACACTTCAAAATCACAAAGATGTAATGTTTCTTTTTTGCTTGTATACCGGAGAAAAACACACATTCAACAAGCACAATCAATGACGTGTATAATGACTGAAGAACCCAGGTACAGGAACTAAAGTGTTCAATACATTCCAGCATTTTACCGACATCATCGGAGTGGGAAAAATGTAACGTCACCAGGCTTTCACAGGTAAAGATTAGCTGCTGGCAAATAAGTTATTCGACAAGTAGGACATTTACATCTGAAAAGGTATTCGGAACTGCTACGACTTTAATGTTATGAGAGGTGGAACTCGCCAAAACTCACCTAATCCACACAGAAAAGTGCACAGCATAGAAGAGAATACAAAAACGTAAGTCCAGCAGCCAGTTTAGAAAGCTGGGACACAAATAAGTAAACAGAAGGCAGCTGGTTTGTAACACATTGTGCTTGATGGAGATGCTAAATATCCAGTTTTACAAAGGAGCAAAACTAACTTTCTTTGGATAAAAATGCAGACTACACAATAAAAAAAGGCAAAAATCCCAATGAAAAATATATTATTAATTCTTGTAATTTATTTGCTTTTTGATCCAAATTCACTTACCTATCTTCCCGTCGCTGAAAAGAAATAGGATTTCCGTCAGTGAAGATCCTTATGGAGCAGTTAAATCCAGAGCAAAAATTCCCTTTTTCCTTATCAAGAGTGATACACACTTCTTGGTGTTCACAGCTGAAATAATGTCAAACACACTAACTACGCATATATACTGTACATACAAACATGCAGAAAATCAGCCAACATCAGTAATGCTTAATCCCACTTCATTTTCCATATTTCCACATTTTAAAAATTTGCCCGGAAAAGACGAGAAAAGGACATCAGATGGGGTAGATGTCACTCTAATACTCAGATCTTATGAGTTTTCTTTTGGAAATCTGAAGTTATTTTAACAAACACGCATTAAATTCTCACATGTAAAACCTTATATTTCTAACTCATAAAAAAAGTGAAAAGAAAACCCATCAAAAGTGAAATGAAAGGGGCAGTTGTGATTGGCTTCCTTGCTTATGATTGATTATGAGGACTGTCTACATACAAGAGATGGACCAACAAACATCCATCAAGGTTAGAATTGTACCAAGTAAGTTCTGAAAGACAATCTTATGGATCACTGCACCGGACACACATTACTTTCAAACGGGTGGGTCTTAAGACACTAACTTCTTAGATCAAGTTTTGAGAAGAAACTAGGAAAAAAGTAAAGCAAATTGTTTGTGATATTGCAGAAGAGACTACCAGTTGTGTTGTTAAGACTATTATTTGCACTCTATTATAACGCTAGATGAAGACTGCAAGTGGCTGAAAAACAGAGCCACTGTAGGATATAGCAACCAAAGCGGAACAATCAGAGAATCATTACTAGTTATAGTCGAACCTCGCAGCCACCGTTGACAGCTGTTCTGACACTGGTTGAAAGTTTGCTGCCAGCTACCATCAGCCTTAATAATTTAAATTACATTTCATGGATACGTAGTTATGAAATGAGATATTTAAAAAACTAATCAGAGGCATAATATTAAGAATTGTTTTATATAAAATTAGGTCAAAGATACAGGAATAGTTTTTTTTAACATGTACAAAAAGCACACAGTAATGAGAAAATAAACATTGTTCTGAATGGACCAATTAGTTAAAATGAAAAAGGCACTAAACTGAACACATTCCAGTTTTAAGACAAACAGATGCAGGAACATTTCTTAACAGAAACATATCATGTCCTTTTTAGCACTGTTGTACAAAATGCTGAGTTTCACAACACAACAGGAAAATGAAATATTGAACTACACAATAAGTAGTGAAATTACCAAGAAAGTACAAACAAACATAAAAAGTCCAGCATTTGGTTATTTTTCAGGAATATGAAATGTTCAATCTTGTACAACATTTGCTATATTTCCATATTCTTGTGTGCTACACCCCTGAAATGTCAAAATGTGAAAACTTTAATAAAAAAAAAACCTGCAACTGTCAGAAGGAATGAATATAAGGTTAAGACATTTTGTGAGGCTCATCAGCTGTACTGACGTACACTTTACGTTCCCTTACCGTCACAGAAAAGAAAAAATAACCTTAAGTTCTTTAAAGGCTTGTTATGTGTAACAAACATTGCCATTCAAAATCTAATTTCACTGTAGTTTATGAAACACTGGTTTCTGATTACTGAATCTGCTCATTTCCCCCCATTTGCACTGTATTAATACAATATCAAACACTAACAAATGATGGCTACAATTTCAAAATCAGCTTTGCAAGGCTACAACCTTGGGCCACCTGGTTCTCACGATTTTTCATCATATGGATACTAGTTATTCTATTTATATTACTGTATCTCAAGCTGTACATATACACAAACAAAATACATAACCCTGCCCAAATCCTTGTAGGAACATCACTATTGTCACTAAACAGATAAATTGTAATTTGAAATGCAAAAAAAACCTTGTTTTGAAATGTTGAAACCATTCAATTTTTAAAATAATCAAAAAAAAGTTACAGAAGTACAGCAAATGAAACAAAAGGCAAAACACTTTTCCCCACCATTACCTATGCCGGCAGGACAACTACATAGGATGACCACTTACACTGAACTAATACATGACACTGCAAACCCCCACAAGTGAGCTGGTTTCCATTAGTTAATAATTTACATGCATACACTTTTCTGTACATGTATTGGATGGAAACAATTTTTTTGGCTCAGTATTTTGGCTAAGCCAGGCTGCTTGTTTTTTGTTATAAAAAAGTGAGTCATTTGTATATAATTAAAGTAGCAATTTATCTTGTAACTAGTGCACCCTTAACACCAAACTGACACAGCAAAATGCTTTTTATACTACTGCAGGACATCTTTTGCAAATCTTTTTACAATGTAGTACCAAAAAACAAAAACTTTTCATGTTATTACGTAAACGTCACCTATCCGTAGCTACAAGACCAGTAGTGTCCGAATTTACAAGAAGTGTTCCATTTTGTGTACATTTATGTGTATTCAGTTTGGAGGCTAGATATAAAGTATTTAATTCATTACCAAGATCCCACACACTGACATGCAATGCTTTGTGTAAATTTAAAAAAGAAAAATCCCAAAATTCATGTCACAAGCTCCATCACTGCACTTCAGTCTTTTTTTTTTTTTTTTTTTTTTCTTCTTCTTCTTCTTCTTCTTCTTCTTTTTAAAGTCTCCAGTTGTGTCCCTCAGTTTTTTCGGATGTCAGCATAGACCACTGGCTCCATCTTGTGGAAGTAATTTTGGCTCTTGGTGCCTGAATGATCCAGCTGGGCATATATCACTGGCCCCTGCAGAAGAAAGGCGATTGATAAAAAGGCACCAGCAATGACAACTGTTGAATTCAAGCATGTCACTGACCGCTGAGATGATCTGCTAGGCAGTTATCGTACAGAGCAGCAGGGAACAAAGCAAAATAAGTAATGCTCATTGCAGTTTTACTAATGCAAGTGCCATACATACAACAGTGACCAAAAATACTGGCATCCTTGCACTCCTTTTGAAGGAGGGGGGGGAGAGGAAAAAAAAAAAAATTGACAGAAGTATCTGGTCTCCTGAATTCCTAGTTTCACTGTTAATGTTATGGAACTTTTTTTTTTTTCCTCAAAAAAAAAAAATTACACACAAACACAAATTCAGAAATTAAAAAGAAATGGCACTGAAATTTAACACCCCAGACTCAGTAACTGGTAACACAGCCACTGGACAAACTACCTGCAATCGAGCGTTTCTAATAGCTATCACTGAGCTTCCTGCCCCTCTGTACTAGCAGCCTGGATCTCCATTCTTGATCAATCAGCTCCAGTTCTTCCAGATTTGAAGGAGACCTTCCCCTGTTTCCAAATCTCTCCCCAGGTTTTCAGTGGGATTTAGATCTGGACTCATTGTTGGCCACTTCAGAACAGTCCAGTTTCATTCCTGGGTGTTTTTTCCAGTGTGTTTGGGGTCATCATCATGCTTAAAGACTCATGACCTGCGACGGAGACCGAACTTTCTGACACTGGGTTTGGCATGTATTGTTCCAAAATTCTCCTGATTTCATGATGCCGCACACATGTTCGAGGCACCCAATGGCAGAGACAACAAAGCAACCGCAAAACATCACTTAACCTCCTCCATATTCCACTGTAGAGAAGGTGGATATGGGACATTGCCTACAGTGCCATGGGCCTCCTATACCATGTACGGTGCAAACATCAAGGTCTGTCAAGATAGACTTGGCACTTTGAGATTGTAGCAAAACACAGATAATCTTGTATCTTGATTTCACTGGGCAATTCTTTGGTTTCTTTTCTTTTCCCCATGCTCATTGTGACACAAAACAGAATGAGTCCCTTTTCTACTCAAACTAGTTAAAAGGAGGGGTTTTTATATTGCAGGCACCTGCACTCAAAGGTGAGCTCAGTTTCAAAGTAATGGGAATCACCTGCTTGAAATTAAATTTTCTAGCTACTTGCAGAAGCTGCCAATAATATTGTCTACACCGTTTTAGCATTTGCTTTTTAGGTCTATTGTAAATCCAAAAAAAAAAAAAAAAAAAAAAAATGCATATGTGAACATCAAAAGATTTAATAGTTTTCTGCATGGATGCCAATGTTTTTAGCCACAACTATATAAGAGCAATTCACATGCCTGCACATTTTCCTCTGTATTCAAATACAAATGACTAAATCAAGGAAGTGCTGATTTTATGGACAATTTTAAGTTTTTCCAATGAGTCATATTTCCTTATTTCAGAAATTTATAATAGCCAGTCATCACCATAAAGGTCATCATAATTCTCTGAGCGTAACACCTGAGAATTAATCTGAGAACATCACTGCACTCAAAACATACAAAAACCAAAAGATAGTTAAAACCAGGACACCAAGACCAAGTCCCTATAGCAAAAGAAGAGACCAACACACTAAGAAGTAAAAAGCAGGAAAAAAAAATGAAGGAAAAAAGCATGTGGCTCCACCACCAGCCCAGTCACTGTTATTTCACTACCAGTTCCTACCTGAAGAGGACCAGAGGGACTGCTACACCTTGACCCCTCCAAGCTCGAGTCAGCCTTCTTCACCGTCCGTGTTGCTTGCGAACTGACACTCTCCATGGAAGTGCACCTTTTTTTTAAATTTATTTTTGGGGGTGCATTTCAAGGTTGACGGATGCAGCGAAGCATTCAGATCGCGTGGAACAGGCAGTAGTGTATATGGAAGCGTTGGCAGGCAGATGAGTGGCATACAGTTGCGTGTGAAGACAGATGATGCGCGCGCACACACACACACACACACGCATATTCACACAAAAACAAAAACAAAAACAAAAAAAAAAAAAGGGAGACAAATGCAATGAATGACAAACACAAATATCATGAAACTACACACGCTACCAAATTAAGACCAAAAAGGAGCGACTATACGCATATATCAGTTACTACAACGTGCCATTAGTGGAGAACTCAAACACAGACAGGGGGCATATTTGGCTAAAACCTAAATTGTAAAAACTACAGAGCAAGGACAACTATCACATTCCACAGTGGGAAGACAGACAGGAAATCATTAACATTTTAGAATGTCATATAATGCATGTGCTGCAGCACCTTTAGGAAACATTTTATTTTTTCCACTAACACTGCATAATTATTCAAAAGTACCAATCATAAACATGGTCCCAGAGTGTGGAACAGTGACCCTTGTGTATACACAGGTATCAGAAGAGCCCACAAGTAGACGAGGGTGGAGGACAGCTCTGCAGTAGGCACAGTAACACACCCAGTCACTGGGTTTCATGGGTTTTCTGCCCTGAGGCTAAATAAATACTGTTAAAGTGCTTTGAAAAAGCACAGTGCCAGGACTACATAAAGCTGCAGTAACTTATAGCACATGTGCCAACAGTCTAACTTGCATGCTGTTCAGTGCAAGTAAATATCTTTAGAAATTGTGAAACCATCATCAGAAGATGTAAGCAAAATTGTAAAGATTTTTTTCTGTAATCTCAAGGGCAATCCACAAGGCCCTGTGAAAACAGAATAAGACTTGCCAAACAGTAGACATGAATCATAAAGTGAAGGACATAGAGAATAAAGATGAAACTGCTGCTTTGCGAATGGAGGCACATAGTGGACACAGTTAGTATGCAACACAAAAGCATGCACAAAAGACAAAGCACCGCCAATCGGGGGACTGTTAGGGGAATTTGCTTATGACCAAAAGGCTGCTTCTCAAATCTCCATGAAATCATGGAACACCTTGTGAAAGACTGCCCACTTTAAAAAAATATGTTTAACAGGCATTTCCAAATCATTAATATTTACTTTTCATTTTGTGTACTTCCTTCCCATTTTTTTTTTGTTCCCTTTATCAGCAAAGTGTGCGAAGGTAATCCATTTGGACCGCAAGCACGCGAACCACAGAACTCAGCAGACATCCTGAATTTTGGATAACGTTCCTTAATTGTTTCACAGAAGTGAGGCAAAATGATGGGCACAGTTTAAATGTCCCTCTCACAGGTCCCAGTGACAGCTCTGTTAGAAACATCCTCGCCAGTTTTTCTTGGCAGCTAGTCGTGCACTGCTCTACACAGACTTGTGGGGCCACAGTAATGATTTGTTAGAGCAAAGGTAAATTGCCTCCGAAAGGACAAAATTCAGCAAGGTCATGCTGAATTTTCAGTTATTAACATATGAAGCTATTGTTAGGTTAACATGTTTTAGTAAAGTTTCAGGAGTTAATTCCTCAAAACGAAAGGTTCAGCTGACAAGATGTTTCCGCAAAAATGACACAGATCAGGTGTAAAGAACTCATGCGCCACAGAAATTTGAAAAAGCCATCCTGTTGTGTACAAGATTATTTACGTGTCTTGTGTGTCACAAACACCGGCAGTTGAGGAGTTAAGTGTTCAGATGTAGAGTTACAGAAAAGGACTAGACACACAAATATGCCAGACTTTGAATATCAAAGAACAACACAATGCAAAGTCCATGCTCAAAAACACTGTATAAATATTGCCCTAAATGTCTTGATTGTTGTCTACATCAGACTATAACTGCAAACACTGATAACTCCACATGACTGTCAAGATTAAGGGCAATTGGACATTATTTTCCAAAATAGCTGAAATGTCCAGTGCTACGTCATGAAAAAAAATACTGAGACTAGTGATGAGATACACATTTATTAACTGGTTTTTAGTATAATTCCAATTTGTTTTCGGTATATGTACATATATTCAAAGTCAGGTGGAATTATCCTTTCAGTTGTTACTGAAGTCACTCAGAGTCCAGCACCCATTTGCAGAACTTACCAATACAACAAATATACTTAAAACTCTGTACCACTTTTTCTTTTCACTGAGATGAACATCCTGTTAAATTTGAACAAAATAAATGCCTGTACAGGGTGTAACGCAAATGACGAGAGGCAACAACTGACATTATTGACACACCGTTTTTGGAAATGCTTTCAAAATTACTCAAGTTCTGAAATACAGTCAAAGAAAGCAAACCTCAGAGCTAAAGGTCAGACTTACCCTTCATAATCATGCTGGGAGTTTCTCCTCTGTATTACTAAGCAGGTGATGAAGGCGATGAGCACCAGGAGCAGAAGGGAACCAGTCACAGCTCCCACAATAACACCAACATTGCTTTGGGGAAGGGCTTCTGAAACACACAGCCACCAGAAAATCAGTAATGCTTCCAGCAGCGTGACAGAGAACCACGATAATGCAGACATCAGAATGAGTACTCCAAAATCACATTATCTAGCTCTCAAATTACATGAATTTTGCTCGGCATATTGGATTTTTAAATGCAGTCCTTAAACAGAAAAAAGTTAGCAGGAAAAAAACATAATGTAACTGATACAGGTGGTGTAAGGATCACCTGAAAAGGATGTTGTTTTACCTTTGAGCACAACCTTGAGCTGCGTGCTTGAGGAAACACCTGTAATGTCAGGAGGGTTCTTCACATCACAGGTATAGGTCCCATTGTCACTGAACTGCAGTTTTGTCAGTTTTATAGAAGCATCCTTTTTGTTCAGGTCTCCAGCCCATGAAACCCTTTCTTTAAACTGTGGCAAGTCCCCTGGGTAGCCCTTTCCTCCAGAGAAGTAAAATATCTAGAGAAAAACGTAACAGAAAAGTAAAAACAAGGACTCCAGCCCATGAGCCTGATATAAAAATACCGAGAACCTCTTCAACTCCGATTGAATAGCTCAGAAACAAATTGGAATAGACAGAAGATAGAAAATTTGTGCAGGGTTTTATTTATTACAGTGCAAGTTTTTCCTGTGTGTGGAAATTTCAACTGAGTCAAACCTTCATCTAGAACAGGCAAGTTTACATGTCAACTAACAAGGGCAAGAGGATAGACCAGAAATGTACACATGACTTATATAAGGCAACAACGCCAATAAGGACAGTTTACTGCCCACTGGGCCTTAGCTTCCCTAAACAATGCACAACAATATAATCCATGAAGGATATCCTCTACAGTTATCTTGTAGACAGATGGGAAAACTGAAGTTACTGTAAGCATCTCCAGCAATCTCTACATTATTTACTCTACATTAATTAAGGTTCAGTGGATTTTTATGATAAGTGACCACAAGTCCTCCTGTGCCTCAGCCACTTTTGCAACAGGACATAAATAATGAATCAGGGTGGTTACCACATTTTTAAGAAATGGGCTATCTAGCTCTCACCAGAGACAGCACTGGACAGTATCATGTTTGTTATTGTTTGTCACACAAAAGTGTTTTGAACTGTTAGCATATCAATTTTGCTAATAACCAAAGAGCCATTTTTTTTTATTTAAAAAAAAAAAAAAAAAAAAAGACCTAATCCAAGTCCAGCACTTCAGCATATCAAAAAATAAATTTAGTTAATGCCCTCTGTTTATTCATATATTAAAAGACAGACTTTTCAGGTTGGGAATTGTGATATTTAAAAAATTCTTTTCTGGTATTCTTTTTTTAAAAAAAAAAAAGTAACCTCATCCCAATTAACATAAAATGTACTTTGTTTTATTGAAAAAGTCATACTAGTGCTAAATAGTGGTACACACAAACATTGAGAAGTCACACAAATTGCAGTGCATTGTGAGATATAGGAAAGCCACATAGAAAGGCCCATGACGTTAAGCAGTAAGGAAACGTGACCCTTACAGTTATTCCAGAGCTCGATGACCCCTCCGGAACAAAGGACCAGGACACAGATGCAGCACTGCTGATGACTTGGTTGGATTTGAAAGTGCACTTGAGGATCTCTGTGGTACCATTCTCCACAAACATCTCCGGTGGAGTGTACACATCTATGGCAGTGGCTGGAAAAGTACCTGTCCCACAAAACATAGATATGTGATGAAAGAAGAAAAACTTATTCAGATGGACTTATTTAGCTGGCACTTTTCTCCAAAACAACTTACAGTGTTAAGCTATTTAGACTTATTTACCCATTATTTAAATGGTTTAATTTTCACAGGAGGAATTTACAACAAGCACCTATCAAGGGTACCAAAGCAGGAGGTGAGACTACAAATTGTCTTTCAAAATAGTACCTAGTACCACTACTACTACCAAGTCCTTTAAAGCCAAAGATGTCAGATCAATCTACTATGCTACCTGCTGCATCCAGGGAGAAGGAAAAAAAAAATATATATATTGTGAAGCACACTAATACTCGCACATATTTATGATTAATTTTTGCTTGTGAACTCTGCATTCTTCGCAATTTCACACAGCCGTGAGCTTTTATTTCATCTGAGTGCACAGGTAGAGTGCAGTAATAAAATTCCTTCCTAGACATTCAACCTGGTAACTGACCTAAGACACTAAGATGCAGCAGTGGTAAATTCTGTGGGATTCAAGTAAATTATGCACGAGTACACAAAGCTACATACGTTAATATTGTGTTTGACAAAAGAGAAATTCCGACTTTAAAGGAAAATTATGAGGTTGATGCAACCATCATCCTCACAAGTTTGCATAATGTGGCCACATAGCTGTTGGGTTACATTACACTACAGCTCTTCATATTGAGGGCACATACTGTCATTACAGGCAGGCACTCAGTGGACTGTATATGAAATAAACTGATCAACAAGAGTGGGGTTAGTGAACTTCATCAGCAATAAGCTACCATCTGACGTCACAGACATCCAGCCAATCACACAGAGCAATTTCCACTATTAGTTTCACTGACGTCAGTTGACACGTTTGTGCCTCCACTATTAAGACGATTTAGACTTTTGTACAGCAGGGCATTCTTACTACATCAGGTCAGAAATAAGTTCCTCGATTGCCATGATTTGGGAACTGAAACAAGACTCTTCATTCCAAAAAAAAGACACAGCTCTACAGTGCGCCACCTGATGCCCTCTCATGAAGTTACGCAAATGTAACAGCAGCAGCTGCCATCTCTAAGTAAAAACTGGTGTTACTGACGCTAAAATACAAAAAAAAATATGGCTCTCTCAGAATAATACATGTCATGATGATGAAATCTGCAGCTAGCAGCTGAGACGTGGCCACGTGATCACGTGTGACGCCCTTCCTATGAATCAAGGCAGTACCGCGTAAAGACACTGATAAAACAATCGTAACAATGACGAAGCGGTCGTCGTTGTGGCTCTTTAATTTAACGGCTTA
The DNA here is from genome assembly GCF_900964775.1 of Scleropages formosus. Classification (NCBI taxonomy): domain Eukaryota; kingdom Metazoa; phylum Chordata; class Actinopteri; order Osteoglossiformes; family Osteoglossidae; genus Scleropages; species Scleropages formosus. The sequence continues at coordinate 16,853,044 of NC_041809.1, forward strand.
CAAGCTCAACCGCACTAACGTTTCCTTTTCTGCAACGCCAACGCGGTGCAAATCGGCCGCACCCCACGTCTGTACGCATTGATTCGAGAGCATAAAATAAGAAAATAAAACACACTCGCCTCCAATACGTTACATGCTGAAAACTGATATCGCAGTAGTAGTACTCATCGAGTAGCAATACTCGACATGATCGTATCAGGAAAACTAGGGAGTTTTCCGAAGCGATGAGATGGCTGTGGGATCTTTAAAAAAGATATGGATTTGCTTACCGATAAAGAGAAGTAACGTTATTCCATAATAGACGAACAAAGAAAAACTGAAAAACGACACCGTACTCTTCATTGTTCTAGATAAGTGCAAACGCTGTTCTTTTGTGATTAACACATTCGCACTAGTCAGCTAGCTAGCCACATACAGACCCTTATCCTCTTCCTGCATCTGCTCCTGAACGAAGAATCGCCCATCCCATCGCACTTCTCAGATCGAGCGATTTGATTTGTTGCTGTTACCAACAATCTTGCACTTAATTGGCTCTCCTGAAAGCCAATCAATTTCCGTTGGCTACGGTTTCCATTAGTGACTAGTCGCGACGATCGCTTTTAAATCACGGCAAACGCACCGTAATGAACTTTCACAAAGAAACAACAAGACCACTATATTGACATGAAAGATAAAATCATATAGAATTACTTTTACCCCAAAAAAACTCATATTTACCTTTCAGAGACATAAACTGACGTTATGTTTTACCGTGGGCTCGTTGGTCTAGGGGTATGATTCTCGCTTAGGGTGCGAGAGGTCCCGGGTTCAAATCCCGGACGAGCCCTTTTCCACTGCATTCAGCTAAAAAAAAACAATTAATATACAGAAGAATAAGGCTTATCACTTTTACCCCCAGCAGCCTCCCTTCTGCAGGCTCTGCCAGAGGCAGGGGCATAGAACAGAAACGTGTAAGAATATGAAATAGAAGAACTGCTTGGGGACTGGACATTTCACCAGGGATTGCAAGAACCCCCGCCGCTGCAATATTTGCAGTAGTGAAGACCATCTGGCCCGTCTCTGCCCGCAGTATAGGCCCTCGTATTCAGGTGCCCTGTCTGGACCTGGGGTATTTGCGGAGGAAGGCCTTTAGGCATTAACATTGGTGGACAATAAAATTGACGGGATGGAGACAGCGGTGGAAATGGCGGCGGGGGCCGGAGAAGCCCTTAGCAAAGCCGAAGAGCTCCTGGGAGCAAGCCCTGCCCCTACCCTGATGGAGATTCTGAAGCGGAAAAAAGAAGATTCAAAACCGAAGAAAAAGAAGAAGCAAAAGTCTGGAAAGGAGGCTGTGGCATCAGAGTGGGACCTGTTGCCGGCCGGACCCCCTTCGGAAGAAGCCCGAGAGCGTTCCTCCTCTCCGGAGGAGCTGGATGCCGTGTGGGCCCTGTACAGTTCACCGTCAACGTCGTCGAGTCAGCGGTCGTCGTACGAGGGAGGACTGGTGACGCCAAACTCGGAGGCGTATCTACCAGACAGGGACTCCAGCGGGGCGGCGGCGTCCTCTGAGGAGGATGTTTTAATGAATTGAAAAATGGCTAGTTTTTAATCTTAATTTAGTGTTATTTTATTGTTTCATGTAGTTTTTTAACAACATACCCCAATGCCTGATTTTAAAATTTTAACTCAATGTCAGGGGGCTTAAAAATAAGGTAGAAAGAATTGCTTTGTTTAACCAGTTTGAGTCCTATGCCTTTAACCTGTGTTTTTTGCAGGAAATCCAACTCTGGGACCAGCGGGACGTGACTCTTTTCTCTCAAGAGTGGAGGAAGGGTGATTCCTACTGGAGCATACAGTAGGTGACGTCCACTCTACAGGCGTGGAAATACTTTTTGGGGACCGCACCTTTGAGAAGGTAAGGCCTGTCATTGTTCATGCCGGCCGAGTGTTGGGGGTGATCATCACGTGGAGAAGTTTGCACATACGTGTTCTGTATGTCTACGCTCCGGTGGAGGTCAAGTCCCGCATAGCTCTGTTTGACGAGTTGGTCCCTCACTGTGTGACTGATAGACATCTAATAATAGGAGGAGACCTCAACATTTTTCTTGAGGGCAAGAACGATGCTAGTATTAAACATTTTAAAAACGTTATTAGCAGTTTTAACCTCACTGATGGTTTTAGAAAATGTAACCCCACCGATCCAGGCATTACCTGGCGCAACAGCCGCGGTGCCTGTAGTCGTTTAGACTACATTTTAGCATTGGCCTCCGTTACTTTTAAGAAGGTTCTCTTAACATCCCAGTGGCCTACGGACCATATGATGGTCAAAGCCACGATTTCCATCTTGGCCCCGACCCATGGCCGGGGCTACTGGAAGATTAATATTGAAGTCCTCCAAGAAAAGGAGTATAGAGACCTTTTTGAATGAGAATTTTTCGTTGTGGCAGGATTCCATGGATTTTTACTCCTCGGTGGCTGATTGGTGGGAGGGGGTCAAGGCGAAGGCCAAGGCCCTCGCCATCAGCTATTGTATCCGATGTTCCGCTTTGCGACGTCAGGATATCAGCTTGCTCAGGGAGGAACTCCAGAGGATTTATTCTTGCCACAGTAACGGAGGGACCTTTTATTATGATAGGGCTGTGGAGATAAAGGCTACTTTGAGGCAGCTGCATGAGAGGCAGGCCAAATCCTTTCTGTATGGTGCCAGAGTTAAGGAGGTAGAGAACAAGAAGTGTACCTCCTATTTTTTTAATAAGGTGAAGGACTTGAAACGTAAGAGAGGGTTTACTTCTCTGCGGAACCAGCAGGGTGAGTCCTTCACCGACACCACCCAGATGTTGGAGGTTGCATCTTGTTTTTTTAGAAATCTTTTTAAATCAGGGAAACAGAACCGGTAACGGAAAGGAGTTTTTTAGATAATTTGATGTCACGGGTTCCTGAGGATGCCCTTGGCGGCTTAGAGAGCCCCGTCAATTTGCCTGAGCTGTTGGAGGCACTTGGTAAGATGAATTAGTGCAAGGTTCCCAGCCTCGGCGGTTTACCAGTGGAATTTTATTCCACATTTTGGGACGTCTTGCTGCCGTGTTTTTTTGCGCATTGTCGAGGAGGTGCTGGGCAGGGGCATGCTTACCAAGAAAGAGCATGAGGACAGGGGTGCTCTCCTTGTTGCACAAGAAAATCGATAAAGCCGATCTTGCCAACTGGAGACCCCATGTTTGTATTATTCATTTATTTGTTGTTATTTATTTCTTTGTCATGTTTATTTTAGTGTCGTGTAGATTAGTTTGTTGTGTGGGTGCATGTTGTTTTCTAATTCTGCATATTTTATCATTCACCTATCCCACTAAAACATTATTAGGGGAGACGTGTTGTGAAAAGGGAAACACCCAAAAATGGTAGGTAAGGCTATGGTAACACCCTGGGAACAGGCCAGGGGACCGCTCCTCTTGAGGGTGAATGTTACCTACTAAGTTCCTTTTAATTATTTTTTATGTGTGGTTTTAAGCCTTGGGTATGTTTTTAGTGTTTTAAAGGTTCTGCCATGCGTCTTCATATTAGCTGGTCTTATTCAATTTTATTGTTTTATCTTAGATTTTATTTTTGGCATGGCAGTTAGGATTCATTTATTTATTGAATAAAGATTTTAATTACCAGAAATGACGAATGGAGAAATTTATTCCTGTCGAGTTGGACAGTGTGTGGAACCAGACACCCTTGGGCTGGTGATCCATTCTGCTCCGTCGATTTAAAAAAAAAAAAAAACAGCTAAAAAAAAGTTTACTGTTGTAATACAGTTTTCTGTGATAACGTATGTAAAGGAGTCGTTCCTAAGGTAAGACTGGAAGAGCATACAATTTGCAGACATTCGTTTTCTATGATCATTTCAAATATTTAATAGTGAGGTACAATCTTAAAAGTTGGGCTCGTCCGGGATTTGAACCCGGGACCTCTCGCACCCGAAGCGAGAATCATACCCCTAGACCAACGAGCCACTGCAGCACGCTTGCGAGCAGTATCTATTGACTGCTGATATCACTTCTTCACCGCACTTCAATTATTCATTCATTGTTATGATTTATACGTTATTGACTAAAAGAGCTGAATGGTAAGAGGTGATAAAATTAAAATGGTAACGCTATAACGAGCGTTAGAAAATGAATGATTTTTTTTTTCGCCGACAAAATTACAGAAGCAAAACTGAGGCACACGACGACTACGCGGTAATTATATTTTTTAACGATTTGAATTTGAAGCTATATTTATGTATGGTAATCAGTTTTATAGGATACGTGCGACGTCGATCGTTTGATGAAAACTCTGGGAAAACAAAAAAAATGTAGTAATGTATGAACAATGCATCTGTTATGAACAGATGATGACCAGGGGGCAGGGCCAGTTTCGTTTTAAAATTAGTAGAATTCTTTGCTGAAAGTGAAACTTTTTAGGGTTTATTATAGAGCACAGGAAATCTTTGCTGTCATTACTTAGAACACGTCACTGCCAGTATCATGTTATGTAGCATACTGGAAATGGAATGGTTCGGTGGCGAACATGAAACACAAAACAATAACAATAATATACAAATAGCCATAAAATAAATAAAAAAACAGTCCAACACAAGCAACAGAGGAAATAACACAACAGTTCTTATGCGTATTATTATTAATGTTTAATTTCATGCATTCAAGGTGAAAAAACAAATACCTTTAAAAACGTGCTTTCTGTTTATTCACATAAAACAATAATAAAAAAAACACTTCCACTGCCAATGTTTCAGCTGAGATCTTACAAGCGCTGCCTGCTGCGAGTCTGTCTCCATGCTGGGCGGCACAGCGCTCTCTAGCAGACCCTGCTGTTCGATCTGGGTAACGGCAGCGCGGCCTGCTGTCTTTCAAAAGCCCAGTTTCACCCCTCACTAACACGGGTCTGACTAGACATTTCTCAGCGGAGATGGCGACGTTCTTCGGCGAGGTTTTATCCGTTTACTCGCGGGCTGTGGAAGAGGATGAAGACGACCTTGAAGATGAAAATGAGGAGGATAAGCGGATCCGCAGTGAGATAGAGCAGAAAAGGTACGTAACAGGATATGATGATATGTTAGCGCGTGCCGGTGCACTGCAGCTACTGGTCACTGTGTAGTCCCATGTTGTTACCTTTCTAACTATTAAATGAAAAACGTGTTTACCATATTTGTTTCTCTGCTAACTGTACGGTATGGTATGGACACATACTTCCAATCCGGTCACAATTCAGTGTAAATTTGCGCAAGACTCACTGTCTACTACTACTAGCCGCGCGCTAAGCACGAGCGCGTTGGAAAATTTATATTCCTGCATTGGCAAATAGTCACGGTGTCACGAAGTGATTTTTTTTTTTTTTTTTTTTTTTTTGTTTTTCTCTCTTTCTCACATGCTTTTACAAGCAAAATGTAGTTTTACTGAGAAGTCACACTCTTTAAAAATTACTGTTCGGTGACTTGAACGGTCGGTTGTGCGTCAGTAACTTTCACTTTCAGTAAACTCGTCGACAACTGTTAGTGTTACAAACCGTAAAGGGTAAATTCACATTTAATTACATTGCTGCTCGTAGCTTGGAACTGTAACCCGAATACACACACACACACACACACACACACACACACTTTTCAGAGCCGCTTGTCCTATACGGGGTTGCGGGGAACCGGAGCCTACTCCGCAACATAGGGCGCAGGGCTGGAGGGGGAGGAGACACACCCAGGACGGGACGCCAGTCTATCGCAAGGCACCCCAAGCGGGACTCGAACCCCAGACCCACTGGAGAGCGGGACCCTGGTCCAACCCACTGCACCACCGCGCCCCCTCCCCTGTAACCCGAATACTAGGGGGTAATTTGTCTGACTTGCTGGAAACATCATGGTGTGTGTTTAATAGTACTCAGTGGAAGCCAGACGATGAACACATCATATCATTTTATTATGTCACTTTATACGTCATAATACATGTAACGGTATACATGTCCCTCATAGGAGTGTGCATGTTGAGTGGTGTCCAGAGGTCCAGAACTCCCTGGATGTCACTAGTGAGAAAACATTGCCGTTTTCACAGTTCCTTATAGCTGTGGGCCCTAATGCTGCAGGTAAGGTTTTATCATCATCATCATCAAACTTTATTGAGCTTAATCAAAGATGTCTTACAGTGTTAGGTGCTCAGTTTTATATTTGTATTTATATAAAGGAGGAGAACAGTATAGTGATTACATCATCTTGAATTTGAAGGACTCAGTTTGAACCCCACTTCTGCTGTAGTACCTTGGAGCAGTGTTGTTGCAGAAAAAGTGCCCTTCTATATAAATGGGTAAATAGTTGTCATTAATAATAATGAGTTTAGTAAAGAGATGCTGTTGGAGTTGGGGCTGGAACCAGTTTAACGAGGATTGGAGACTCTAAAAATCACACACAATATGTGTGAGAGTGGTAGACGGAAAGTGTGTTTCACTGGTGTATTGATGAGTGACACATTGTAAGTAGTGTATATAGCATTGTAAGTCACCTTGGATGAATAAGATGTGGGCTGACAACACAGCATAGTGTCTATTGGAAGTCACTTTGAAGACAAGCTAAATGAATAAGTGTAAACAAAATGCTGTCAGTCACTTTTGGAGAAAGATGTGGGATCAATAAGTACTACTTACCCATGAGTACAGCAGGGTATCCTTACTTTGTTCAAGGCAGGTACCTTAATCAACTACCACAAAAGCAAGATTTTCAGTGGGCATCTTCTTTAGACCACTATGCTATTTGAAAACATTACCATCATTATCTTCATCCTGACCCTGTTCCCCATTGCCTTCTTGTGAAGTTTGAATGATGCCTGAATGTTTTTTGTGTCAGGATTTCTCTCCACGTACGTCCTTAGCTCAGGGAAGTGGGATTCCATCGGTTTGGTGTCCCTTTGGAACGAGAGGAGCGAGAGCCAACAATATGGTGTGCACCTGCAGCAGGAGGCCGGTTGTGTTTTCTACAAACAGAAGGAATGCTCTTCGGTGAGTCCTCAGAACAAGCAGGTGACATTTTCTCCATCACCCAGGAATCCAGTTTGGAATTCCACACAGTGTAGTTTATTGCACTTCAAAAAGTTTAATTGTCAAAACACATCTAGTGCAAGTATTAGTTGGTTGTTTTAGGAATCTAAAATAAATTATCTAATGTCTGAAAGGGTTTATTAATCTATTCTTCCCTTAGAAATAATGTGCCACTTTGTAATGAAGATGCCTTATTTTGAGTCCTCTTATGGCAATTTTAAGTGTCAGTGAGTTTTATGTTAATTTTTAAAACATTGTTATATTTATAGCCATGTAAAATGTATATATCCATCCATGCAATTTCAAAAACTGCTTTTCCTGAGCAGGGTCATGGTGATCCAGAGCTTATCTTGGAAGCATTGGGTGCAAGGCAGAGGGGGGTACATCATGGCAGTCCATTGCAGAAAATATATGTATGTTGACAAATTTTGTTTTTGTTTATTATAGGTCCTGATATGCCAGTGCACATTGTACATAGCAGAAGATCAGTTATTCCCCTGGGCTGAAAAAGTAAGTCCCCCCCCCCGTAATTTAAAACTTTTTTTAACAATGGGATTAAATTATTCTGAAGCTGTACAAAATTGAGGATCTGATCTACACCAGTAAGTTAAATAGACCTGTAAGAGTAATTTTCTGACAGGGCCCTGTAGCATACTATGTAGGAGCAAGTCATGTTGGAGTTGTGGCTGGAACCAGTTTAACACGCTCTACATGTTGTAGGTGTTTGCCTGTATTCAGAGGAGAGGGCTCACTGTGACTGTTCTGTCGGACGCCCCCTTGTCCGAGTTTAAATCGCCCAACTCGCTGTACAGCACCACCCCGTTCCTGCGTGCGCTGAGGACCAGCGCGTACAAAACCCAAGTGTCCTGTCAGCTTCTCGAGCAGCCTAATATTGCCACAGGGCTTGCAGCAGCAGGTATGGCCTCCCTGACCTTTCATTTTCTTTTTTCTTTTTCTTTATTCCTTCTTAGGTCTGTCTTTAATGTGTGTGTTGATGCCTTTACATTTATGCAGATGCTTTTTTCCAAAGCGACTTACAGTGGACACTATATAGTGTTACTAGCCCACACACCATATTCACCAAGGTGATTTACACTGCTAGATACACTACTTACAATGGGTCACTCATCCATACATCAGTGAAACACACTCTCCCTGTGACACTCACACACTATGGGTAAACCTGAACCACATGTCTTTGGACTGTGGGAGGAAACCCATGCAGATACAGGGAGAACATGCAAACTCCACACAGACTGAGTGGGGATTGAACCCACCTTCTCTCACACCACCCAGATGCTGTGAGACAGCAGCACTACTTGCTGTGCCACTGTGCCACTCTTCCCTCATGTCTGTCCGTGTCTCTCGTCCTGTAGTGCTTTCCTACTGTCAGGTTCAGAAGATCCCTGCAGTTCTTTACCAGTGCTACAGTGATGTCATCGTCCCCAACTCCATCACCATGGAAACGTACAAACCTGCTCTGTCTAGCTTGAGCGAGATAATAAAGGTAGGCTGACACATTCACTTCAGCCTTGCCCAACCGTTTTTTCAAATCATTGGTTCCAGTGTCTGCTTGAATGTATGTTGTACATTTCTGCTTGGAATGTGTTCTCCTTTTAACTAAACTCTTTCTTGTGTGTGCTTTCAGCTTGATTCTTGTCCGAATGCTGATGTCCTCAAGAGATTGTTGAAGGCCAGTGAAATTCAAAGTAACATGTACACTTGAAACTTGGAGCAGTGTTCAGTTGGATTTGTACTGTCACACCCTCTGTTTTCTCAAATATTAACATTTTTAAGTAATGAAGAAAATCTGCTGCTGTTCCCTGCTTTTCTGTTTCATTTGTGACCAGCAGAGACCAGTCTATTTTCATTCTTTTAAAACATTGACTGATGATGTGTATCATTACCAAACAGCAATGAACATGAATTCGAGGAACCATATATTTATCACTTAAAACCATGTTATAAGTGAAAAATGTAGTTCTCTCTCCAGCTCACTTTGGACTGTGCGTAAATATTAAATCATGTACAAGCCATTCAAGCTTCAAGTGGTGACCTTACACCCTTCACAGAGTGGTGATTCACTGATATGAAGCATCATGTAATTGTTAGTGTACATCTGGTTGTCCCTTTTGTGACAGATGCTATTGAAATTGCCTTCCTGTCACAAGTAGCACTGACATCCTAGACTGCAGAGGGGTATTGTGAATATATAATAAAATGAAATGGAATTAGATTAACAAAGCTGTGATATACATGTGTTTGCGCTGTCAGACCGAGAGCTGCGGTGTATACAGGTCATAAATTTTGAGAATTTCACAAGAGTAGATTAAAAGATAGAAGTGGTAGTAGAATTTTTGGTTCGCATTGCCGGCAGTAAGTCAGACCTGTTCCCGGTGCATGTTGGACTCCGCCAGGGCTGCCCTTTGTCACCGATTCTGTTCATTATCTTCATGGACAGAATTTCTAGGTGTAGCCAGGGAACGGAGGGTGTCTGTTTTGGTGGCCGCGAGATCTCGTCTCTGCTTTTCGCGGACGATGTGGTCCTGCTGGCTTCATCAAGTCAAGACTTGCAGCGTGCACTGGGGAGGTTTGCAGCCGAGTGCGAAGCGGTGGGGATGAGAATCAGCACCTCCAAATCCGAGGCCATGGTTCTCAGTCGGAAAAAGGTGGATTGCCCCCTCCGGGTTAGGGGGGAGTTGCTCCCTCAAGTGGAGGAGTTTAAGTATCTCGGGGTCTTGTTCACGAGTGAGGGAAAAATGGATCAGCAGGTTGACAGACGGATCGGTGCGGCGTCCGCAGTAATGCGGTCATTGTACCGGTCTGTTGTGGTGAAGAGGGAGCTGAGTTGTAAGGCGAAGCTCTCAATTTACCGGTCGATCTACGTTCCTACCCTCACCTATGGTCATGAACTCTGGATCATGACCGAAAGAATGAGATCGCGGATACAAGCGGCAGAAATGAGTTTCCTCCGCAGAGTGGCTGGGCGCACCCTTAGGGATAGGGTGAGGAGCTCAGTCACCCGGGAGGAGCTCGGAGTAGAGCCGCTGCTCCTCCGCATCGAGAGGAGCCAGTTGAGGTGGCTCGGGCATCTGTTCCGGATGCCTCCTGGACGCCTCCCTGGGGAGGTGTTCCGGGCTTGTCCCACTGGGAGGAGGCCTCGGGGCAGACCCAGGACACGTTGGAGAGACTATGTCTCCCGGCTGGCCTGGGAACGCCTTGGGGTTCCCCCAGAGGAACTGGAGGAGGTGTGCGGGGAGAGGGAAGTCTGGAGGACTCTGCTCAGACTGCTGCCCCCGCGACCCGGCCCCGGATAAAAGCGGAGGAAGATGGATGGATGGATGGTAGTAGAATTAAAGTTGAACCCACCTCACTGGGAAGAGCCTAGAAGGACCAGCCTAACACCCTGTCCCTCTTTAGGAAGGTGATAAACTGGACTTTATAGCATGTTCTCATCATTTTACTGTTGTCTTTTTCTTCTCATTTTAACTGATTTGAAGAACTTGGTGACCCTGGTACTGCATGATGACCCCAGACATCACATTTATTCATTTAGCTGACACTATTCTCTATATCAGTTATGTACCCATTTATACAGCTGGGAAATTTTACAGTAACAATTTAGGGTAAGTACTTGACTCAACAGATTTGAACTTGCAGCAGCTCTATGCACTGCACCCCCAGCTATCCTTGATGTGACTTGTTTTCCTCCTACACTCCTAAGACATGTTTCAGGTTTCGAAAATAAGTAGAGTAGATTGCTCAAGATAGGGAACTATGGAGTTGCTGACTTGCAGTTTTGGAGTAATCCAGACTCAAAGCACAGGTCCATCAGGAGACCAAGGAGTAGCTTGAATAAGATTGAATAAGAAAACCACAATTTTACACCCACTTCAATAAAACTTCAATAAAAATTTATCATTTTACAGTTTGAAAAGACTGAGAAATCACCAGTTACTCAACAGCAGTTAAGAGTGCACTTTGCATGGAGTCACACCAGAGGGAGCAAAGTAGTCAAACTCCTCCAGGGATCATAATTCCTAAACAGTCTCCATCCAGTTTCAACAAGTGTTTGTTCTGAGCAGGGTCGCAGTGAACCGGAGCCTATCCCAGCAACACTGTATGCAAGGCTGAGAGTGGGAAACCCTGGATGGAATGCCAGTCCATCACAGGATAGCCACACACATATGCACAGTCACTCAAATACTCATACACCGCATATAATTTAGCCTCACTGCTTCACCTAAAGGGGGGCGCGGTGGTGCCGTGGGTTTGGCCTGTGCCTGCTCTCTCGTGGGTCTGGGGTTTGAGTCCCGCTTGGGTCGCCTTGCGACGGGCTGGCGTCCTGTCCTGGGTATGTTCCGCTCCCCCTCCAGCCCTGCGCCATGTGTTGCCGGCTTAGGCTCCGGCTTGTCACAACCCCACTTGGGACAGGTGGTTTCAGTCAATGTGTGTGTGTGTGTGTGTGTGTGTGTGTGTGTGTGGGCTTCACCTGAACTGTGGGAAGCAAACCAGAGCACCCAGCAGAAACCCACACAGACACAAGGAGAACATACAAACTACACGTGGACTTAGCAGGGATCAAACCCATGTTCACTCATTCCACCCAGGTGCTGCAATCCAGCAGCACCATGTTGCTTCCCTCTCCAAACACCAGAAAGAAAAATGTTATTTAATAGACTTCCACTCAGCCACCTACACTGAAAACCGTAACAGGTTAACAAAAGAGCACTTTAATGCCTGCAGTATTTCAATTTTTTCTTTTTTGTTAGGCCTGTAAATTCACTGTGATGTGTTTCCCATATGCATTCTGTTCAGTGTTGCTCACCCGGGGACCCAAGCGCCCACACACAAACTGGAAACTTTACTTCACTGGAAGCCTTCAGAGCTGTGTCCCTCACGGGCAGAAATGTATGAAGGTCTTTTTCCAATGCAGGCTACTAACTGGCAGCATGCAGCACTTGTAAAAGTACTCCAAAGATGTGCGCAACCTTTGAATGTTAAAGTGGACATTTGATTAATGAACTGAAAGGGGGACAGTCAATGCAGATTTGCAGTGTGTTACTGTACCCCCCTGGGCTGAGTAATAATGTTAGTAATAATAGCGTTTTACTGTTACACTATAGTGAGTTATGCTGTACACTGAAATACAGAAATTTACTTCCTGCAAAATAGGTAAATTTTTCTCCAACGATGGAAGTAATCCTGTGTAAGTTTTAAGTTTGGCTATCCTTAAGTCAGGGGGTGTGGTGGTGCAGTGGGTTGGACCGCAGTCCTGCTCTCTGGTGGGTCTGGGGTTCGAGTCCCGCTTGGGGTGCCTTGCGATGGACTGGCGTCCCGTCCTGGGTATGTCCCCTCCCCCTCCAGCCTTATGCCCTGTGTTACTGGGTAGGCTCCGGTTCCCCGCAACCCCGTATAGGACAAGCGGTTCTGAAAATGTGCATGTCCTTAAATCAACTGTGGCTACTATACATTTGTGAGGACGGTTCAGAAAATGTGTGTGAATTACATCTATATTTATTTCTTTTGCAGATGCTTTTCTCCAAAGTGACGTACATCTCAAAGAAAATACAATTTCTGCATTACCTTAAGAAAAAGACATAGCTGCAGATGTGACACTTAAGTACACTTAGTTTGTTGCCTTCACCATATGCACCGACGTTCCTCACAGAAGTAGCTGCATAAAACTTTACCAGAATATTGTCGATTCCTAATCACTTTCCTAGTAGTTTTCTTTTTTCTTGACATACATATAAATATTTACGTTACATTGCAGGAGTGGCTCTCCAAAGGACTGATCCGAGCATGATCGTGAACATGTATACCTTTCGGGCATGAACATTTATGAACGTAAGAGATCATGAGCGAAGTGAGTCCAGGAAGTGATGAGTTTTAAGACCCTTTGTAAATGTTAACAAAGATTCAGCAGTTATGAGTGAGAGGGGAAGGTCATTCCACCACAACGGAGCCAGAAGCAAGAACCTCTGTGCTTTACCTTTTGTGCGTGGGACCACCAAGTGGGCAGATGTGGAAGAGCGTATCAGTCTGACTGGTGTGTAGCGAATAATCCTGTCAGTCCTGTAGATAACTGGCAGCAGTTCCATTAATGCATTTGTAGGCCATAACCTGGGTCTTAAATTTGATCAGGGCAGCTATGGGAAGCCAGCGCAGAGAAACGAGTAGAGTAGATACATGGAACACTTCGACAAGTCAAACACAACTTGGGCAGCAGCGTTCTGTATCAGCTGTAGAGGTTTGATGGCAGTAGCAGGAAGGCCACACGAGAGAGTTGCAGTAGTCTAAACGGGATGTCACCATGGCCTTGACAAGTAGTTGCGCATAGTCAGTTGTGAGATAAGGACGGATGCTGCGCATGTTATGGAGGATGTAATTGCAAGTCCGGGTTGTAGTTTCAATGTGCTGAGAGAGGCCGAAAGATCATCACAAAGTCAATCATCACTCCCAGACTCATAGCTGAGGAGGTAGTCAAAATGAGTGAGTTGTCCAGTTTGATCGAGAGATCATGACAGGAAGACAGGCCAGCTGGGAGGTGTAGGATCTCTGTTTTGGAGAGGTTGAGTTGTAAATGGTGATCGGACATCCATATAGAGATGTCCGACAGGCAGGTGGCGATGCGCGCGGAAATGTCTGATGCTTCAGGTGGAAAGGAGAGGAAGAGCTGGGTATCATCAGCGTAGCAGTGGTACGTGAATCCATGGGAGGTGATGACAAGGCTGAGGGAGGAGGTGTTGATCAAGAAGAACAGAGGACCCAGTACTGAGCCCTGCAGGACACCAGTTAAGAGAGGCAGAGGAAAAGAATGGGAGCCTCGCCAGACCGCTTGATAGGATCTGTCAGATAGGTCCATCACCATCTTAGTGCTGTTCCTTTGATCCCAAGCTGACTAAGAGAGGAGAGTAGAATCTGGTGGCTGACGGTGTCGAATGCTGCAAACGGGTCAAGGAGGATGAGGACCGAGGACAGGGAAGTCGCTCTGGCCAACTGGAGAATATCAGATATTGCCAAGAGCGCCGTCTTTGTGGAGTGACCAACTTGAATCCAGACTGATATCCACTGAGGAGATGGTTCCGGGTGAGGAATTCAGAAAGCTGATCACAGGCCACTCGTTCTAGAGTTTTAGACAGAAAGGAAAGTGGGGAGACTGGCCTATAGTTTTGGACCGAGTTAGGATCCAGAGAGGGTTTCTTCACCAGAGGTGAAATGAAAGCAGTTTTGAAGACAGATGGGAAGCAGTCAAAGGACGGCGAGGAGTTGATGATCTTAGCAATGAAGGTGGAGAGTTGTGCGGAGATGATCTGTAAGATTGAGGATGGGATCGGATCTAGCGAGCAGGTGGTGGGTCTGTGTGTTATCTGGAGGTCAGAGACTTCAGATTCTGAGAGTGCCTTGAATTCGGAGAGCATGTCTTTGCAGGGAAGTCTATTGCAAACAAAAAATGAATATATCTGAAGAATCAGAAAATGCAGTTAAGCTGCAGTGGATGTTTAACTGGTGAAGGTGGTTTATTCCTTCTATGTCCTGCAAGAGCAACACAAGCTCACGGTTGCCAACATTTTTATTTTGTTTATTTTTTGCTGGTCGCTGTTATTTTGCCATATTCATGAGCTGAGTATTTGTCGCCACAAAGACCAGCAAAGCACAAATGGAAGTTGCAGAAGACATTTGTGCTTATTTTCTCACGTTGTTATTACACTTACATCTTTTTCCAAGGCAACTAACAGCATTAGTTTTACATCTGTTTTGACCTAATATCTCACACACACACACACACACACACACACACACACACACACACACACACACACACACACTATCTGAATTGCTTGTCCCATTTGGGATTGCAGGGAGCCGGAGTCTAACCCGGCAACACAAGGCGTAAGGCTGGAGGGGGAGGGGACATATCCAGGACAGGACGCCAGTCCGTCGCAAGGCACCCCAAGCGGGACTCAAACCCCAGACCCACCGGAGAGCAGGACCTGGTCCACCCCCCCCCCCCCCCCCCCCCCCAGTATAAAACTGTACATATCTATTTTTTGTAGTTTGCTGTGAAAAGTAGGAGTGCTGATTTCCTTGAGCCAGCACAGATTACGGAATCATTTCATTGTTAATTATGTGTGAAAAGCCTCCGAAATGCACAAACGTTCCCCAGGGACTAGTACCCTCTCACCTCCCCAACCACTGTTAGAGCCACAAAATATGATTGTTACCATCAACTACCCTCAACAATGTTCACCTCCCTTCAGACAGTATGTGATAATGACTGATTATTTGGAACCAACGAACATTTCACTTGTTTACATACAGTATGTTAGGTACACACTTTCCTCTAGTCCTTATTCCACCATGCTGATGTTCATAATGAATATTCTGGTGTCCAGCACATGTTGCTGGTGCATTGACTGTGTGCCTGCAAGCATGTTCCCAGTATATTACCGGGAACCTACCTAACCTCTGTTACCTCTGTTCACGCACTGCAAGGGTAATGAAGACTGGACAAATTGCTTTTATGATTTTTGTTTTCACTACAAAGTGGTCTGTCATGTCACCTGCTGCTTTGTTGACTGAAGCGCTGGCTATACAATCGAAATGCAAATTAATGCATGTTTTTGTACAGAGCTCTTGTCACGATGACAGCTGTGCCACACGCCTTACACTAACAACATGTGAATGAGATCTGCACCAATCTCAACTGTTCCTGTCAACCGAGGCCTTACAAGGGTTTGAGTTGATGAAAAAACAGTGTCGCGTCAATGCCCACTACACCATTGTGCGCAGTGTGTGCTGTGTGTTACAGTGAGTTATTAGTAAATTGATTGTAGTTCTTTTTGGGTTTGAAGTTTGAGCAAATGTTGTTACGTGTTTGAACGTAAATTATTTTTCAGTTCTTAATAGGCAAAATGTGAGTTGGTGCCATCTACTGGCAGTTTCCTGTATATTTCACGTATCTCTGAGACTTTTACGCTTCCTCTCTGACCGGAAGTAGGAAGTAGTTCTCGTGTTATTGTCCGTGGTGAACTCCTCTCCTAATCTCTCCGAATCTTTTCCATCCTCAACCCTGCAACAGCATTGCTTTTTCACCCTTTCCCAAAATCTATTAAACCTATAGGCAAAAGAAATACTTGTCTTGAGAGTCGTGCGAAGGCTGAGAGTTTAGCTGACTGTCAAACCACTAGGCGTAGAGGACAGTACAGTGTGTCCACTTCACCTCATTTCAAGTATGGGGATTACTTCGATTATACACCTTAGCATATGCCCACATCTAGAGCTGTAAAATGTTTATGGCTTCAGCAGAACTTATGAGATAACTGGTAAAAAAAGCACATTGCCTACTTACAGTATATCTCATTAGCACTTTTTACCTGTTAAATTGTTTTAGCCTCAAAACCTTCCAGATTCATCATTCAGACCATAGAAAAGAATGCAGCCTTAGTTGTGTGATTTTCCCTAACTCATCTCACGTGTTCTGCTCTGTATCTTCCTAATTCTTATATCACAGTGACAATTGTTGTGCGCAAGAGCTTGCAGTGACGCTTTGGCGGTGATCGTGATCACAGTGGGACGAGTAAGTTGATCTGGTCTAATAGACAGTTACCTGGATTTTGTGCTATTAAACATCTTGTGATCTTATGATGAATCTGGGATAATATCTGTCCCAAATTGTTAGTGCCATGCTCATTGTGCAGAGAACAGCAGCTGCAGTAAGTAAATTGCAATGGAGCTCATATTAAAAACGGAACCCTAGAGCTGATACATCATACATTGTCTGGATCCTTCATTTTATTGCTGCTTTACTGACTATTTGCATCACAGAGCACCTTTTTATATTACTGTGCTCATGTGCCAGATGTTTGAATTCAAAGTGCTTTGCAGTTTTGCACTTCTTTTTACACAGGTGCATATGCAGTAAGGAATTCTGGGTATCATGGTAGATGATGTAATACCCAGGCCTGTTTTGGGAATTAAACTGACAGAATCAGCACAGTGGAAAAACTCTATGTTTCTCTGTAAGCAACCTTTCAATTGACCGGAAATCAACAAAAAGTGGTGGCTAGAGCTGTTATCTTCCGATCCAATAGTGCCAGGATCAAATCTCTCATAGTGCTGTAGGCCCAAGAGCAAGCTACTAACCCTAAACAAGTTGCTTTGGAGAAAAGCGTTAGATCAACATCAGATCTGGAGCACAGGTTTAAAGAATGAAATCACAACTCCGCCCATAATTGTTGGGATTTTTCTTAGGTTTTGGATTAAAGCTAGTGGAAGACTGTACTTCTCCTTTCCCCCGTCCTCATGAGGGCTCTAATGCTGCGTGAATGAACAATAAGCCTCCTGGGAGGACATGGTGTAGGGTTGTTTATGGGGGAAATCCCTGCTGTGGTGCAACAGAAACAGGCCCAGTGCCACATTCACACATTAACACACACACCCTCAACCTGAGCTTCTTACCTTAATTGGTAAAGACAGAGTCAAAGTTGTTCATTGCCTTTACTCATTGCATTTTCACACCATAAAAACAACAGTGGACATCATAACCATATTCAAAATTCTGATCCAGTCAAAGGTGAATACCGAAATACCACCAAAGATTAAAAATAGTTTTGTTGCTTTTTTTATATAGGTCTGATTCCAAGCAGCGATAGCATTCAGCATTGAGTCAGCTGTAATATGCTGGTGTGCAGTCAAAATTCACAGTTCTTTAAAAGAGGCAGCATCCGGTGCATGAGATCAGATAAAATGACACTTCTTGGTCTTCAGTTTATGAGATCAGTCGGAAGTCTTCGCCTTCTGCTTCCATTTCATGTCTGTCCCTGCTTAGATTCTGCGGCAAATCATCCTGGATTTTATGAATATAGAATGTCCAAAAAACTACGTGTCTGGTATCAATGTCCACCAGCAATAAACGTACAAAAGCAGGTGGTGCTCAAGTGTGTGTTGACACAAGCACAATGACTTCCAGTAAGTCAAGGCTCTCTGTAACTCATTAACAGCTAATAAACACAGCAGTCAAACACTTAGTTTTTTTTCCCCTTGTCTCGTGTAGAAGGCCAGTGACGTACATCCAATCATATCTACCCGATCAGTGTACTAGACCTTGTTTCCTATCTATACAACACTTCTGATTTGAATCATTTGCGGTTCACTAAAGCGTCACTGTCCGCTCAGCCTGAGAAAGGCGTTCTGCGCCTAACAGCGTCTTCGCTGTCAGTTCATGTCAGCGGTGACATGTTCATATGCCAAATGGAATGAGATTATCCAAGCATTATTTAAAAAGTTATTTTTAAAGTAGCTGCAGCAAATCGATTGTATAACAAAGGCAATGTGATTGATCTTTCAAATAATTTTCACCATGTGCAGAAGAATAGGCACACTGGCTCCTGGTCATTGATTGGCTCATAAAGTTAATCACGTTCTTATTTCACATCAGCGACTTAATCCATCAGGGTAAAATTAAGTTTCTCAGGAGGAGCTAATGAAATTATTAACTTCATTCTCATCTGCCTATGAATATGACATTTCCTCCTTACAGAGGAGTTAATGGTTATGTAGATGACGTGTGAATCAGCTGAATGGAATAAAGCATCCAGCTAGAGGTGTGAAAACATTTAATTATATAGAACACTGAGTGAGCATCACATGGAATCTTTGGAGATTTTTTGCCATTACATCGGCCTCAGTGACTCACCACAAAGTGTTAGTGCGGTTATAAATTTGCTCTCTGATGTCTCAGAGAGAGGAAAACAAGGAATCCTGGCCCAGAGTGCAAGCCTTCATTCCTATCAGGGTTTAGAATTGTATTCATGTATGTATGAATGAATAGATAGATAGATAGATAGATAGATAGATAGATAGATAGAATCCACAATAATATTACATGATGGTTATTACACACACTTTTGACTTGCTCTCATAAATGCAAAAATACATTTATAAAAACAAACGCAAATCAAACATTTTCTATTGCGATTTGTGATGTCTTAATTAACTTGCCTTGCAGCACAGTATCACATTTTTTCCTGATGTATTTTGCACACTAATGCCTTGGAAGTAGGGGGTGCAGTGACACGGCGGGTTTGGCCTGTGCCCGGTGTGTAGTGGGTTTGGGGTTTGAGCCCTGCTCGGGGTGCCTTGCGGCTGACTGGCGTCCTGTCCAGGGTGTGTCCCCTCCCCCTTTGGCCTTCTGTCCTGTATCGCCGGTAGGCTCCGGCTCATCGTGTCCCCACTCGGGACAAGGGGTTGTTGACACTGGTTATTTGCCTTGGAAGCTGTTTACAGTTATTAAAATAGCTTTGCCTGGTTACAGCCCCTACTGTTAATGAATGTGGTGTGAAGCTTGCCAAGGCCAACCCCAAAAGCCTGACCCACTGTGTATATAAAATCAAATATGGTTTTAAACTCTGGCGCACGAACTTTGTCTGTGTTTGGAAAATGTCGTAAAAATGTACGTAAGCTAAGCATTCCAGCAGCAGCGCAGAGGGGGAAACAGCCAGATCCCAGCTTTTGCTTCTCCAGGGCTCTCCTTTGCTCATGTAGCCTGGTTTGGTGGATCTGACGTGGCTGCATCCGTGTCCATTCAAACAAGACGGAGGGAGGGGGGCAGCTCGAACGTTTACGGTAAAAGGATCCAGGCGGAGTCCTTCCAGAAAAGCTGCTGCTTCAGCTGTTTACTCTGCATGCTCTTTGTTCAGCGTGGTCCTGCCCTGTTGGCGTGAGGCCACCCACTGCACGGCTCATAAATGGCCCACATGTTCACGCTCGTGGAGGCGTAGTGTGGGAGTACGTGCTTGTTCAAGTCACTAGTTCTCGAATTCCTTGGAAAGGTATGGCCCGCTCACAGTGCACATTGTTTTCCACTTCACTTCCAAGTTTCCAGCAGCACTTTTCTTCTCTTCTTTGTCTTTCCTTTCATGGATATTTTTATTCCAGTTGTCCCAACCTCACCTTCCTGTCATTTCCCAGCGTTTACTATTACATTTATCTATTTAACAGACACTTTTCTCCAGAGCAACTTCCAGTGGATAGTATGTAGTGTTATGAGCCCACACACCTTATTCACCTTGGTGAATAAGGTGTGTGGGCTGATAACACTACATAGTATGCACTGGAACTACTTCCAACTTACCTACTAGCAAAGAAACACGGACGAACAGTTTTCAGCGTAAGTCTGGACCCACTTTGAAGCTTTTATCCTACGAAGCAGTAAAAGCAGACAAGCAACTATGGAAAAGTACACTGATCTGAAACAACAGAACAAAGAACTATACCTTATTGCATATTTCACAGTGCCACATAAACATACACAGTTTCAGAAGAAATTGTTCCCTGTATCACCTCTTCATTCTAAACACTGATCAGAGTTACGGAGGTCCAGAGCCTGTCCCACAATCACTGGGTGCAAGACTGGTGCGGGGGGTAACACCCTGTCCAAGATGCCAGTCTGTTAAAGGATATCCACATGCACATATTCATTAATACACTGCTGGCAATTTAGAGTCACAAATCCACCTGAACTGCATGTCTTTGGAGTGTAGAAGGGAACCAGAGCACCCAGAGGAAACCCACACAGACACAGGGAGAACATACTAATTCTGCACAGACTGGATTCCAGATGCCTTAATATCCCAGGTACTGCTGCACCACCTGTTCCCCACATGATTTCTTAAAAATGAAAATAAACATTTGCAACACTGACCTGTGTGCTCTGAAAGACAGGAGCCTTGTTATAATATAAAGGGGACTCCGGGTTCCCTTGTGCGGTGAGTCAGTGCTGCTGGATCACTCCAGTATGCTTGCTGCCCGAGTGCACCCCCAGGTGCTTGTACATACCCACCACCTCCAAACTACAGTCACAGAATGCAGTGTGTGATAAAGAATACCATTTAAAGCACATTTTTATTTCTGTGAAAATCTTGTCATCTCTACTCTTTAGATATTTGTTAAAAAAGTGTCCTCATTGTCCTCCTCACTGAAACCTCATTGTCCAGAGTATGCTTATCTGAGCTGCAGTGGTTGCGGTTTACAGAAGTGTATCTCACATAACCAAAGTTATTTTTAACTTTTAAACCAACTATTGTGTTGAGCACCTACAAATCTAGTTTTATCCAGTGTCTGCAGGGTAAGGGGGAAATTTGCTGAAGCCCAATCCAGCTGTGAGACGTTTCCTCTGGTACGAGCCCTGAACATTATGTCAGTGCAGTGCGACCGTAGTTTTTTGCAATGAGGCACTTGAGCATTTTAATGAACCAGTGAGCTGGTTGCCATAGAAGCCAAATGTCATTTGCAAGTCTGATGATAAGGATTATCGCTATATTATTACCCTGTCTGCTGATGTCAGTTTTACCTTTATGATTTGATTGCTTGTGTTTCTCCCTGTGATTGTGTCATGTATGCCATACAAGTGTCTGAATATCTTTTTCCATTAAACATAATATTTGTCCCAACAGCATAAGAAGTATGGTACAAAAGATGGTATAACCTTGCATACGAAAGCAGCTTGCAAAGGCCTCTAGCTGCGTAATAATTAGAACTGCTGCCTTTGAACCCAAAGGTTGCAGGTTTCAATCCCACCTCTGGATGTAGAACTGTTGAGCAAGGTAATTACTTTACATTGCCCCAGGTAAAATATGCAGGTTTGTAAATGAGTAAATAATTGTATATAGCTTAACATTCTAAGCTGTTGTGTAGAGAAGTGTCAGCTCAAATAATAAAAGTAGTCTGTAAAGTTACAAAGAGGAAAAATTATGAAAAAAAGCATGTTCCAATATCTTGTCAAAGGTTATAAAACAATAATTCTCTCTGATGCCCATAGAGAAACAAGAAGCTGACTAAATATTTCATTTTTTCCCACTCAACATAGTGAAAGTCAATCCAGCACATAGCTGTTAGTCATCATAACTCTGGGTGGTTTTTGGTCCTTAGTTTTTCAGCACTTGCTCGTGGACCTGCATATAAGTCTGCACTGTCAAGTGCTGAGATCAGAAGGTCAAGGTCCTGTGGGTCAAAGTTTGCATTTGGATACTGCTTGGCAAAAAAGCTCTTATATGTCGGGGTTGGAACAGCCCACACCTAAAGTGGTGTGTCAGTGTCTGGGGATTAAAGTGGAAATTTACCAGTGCCCACTTTGGGTAACCTAAACAACTGAGACCTTTGAGAAGAATGAACTAGAAGACAGTCCTGGGAAAAGACTGAAAATAGGGGAGAAATTAAACTTCAAGGTAGTAGAAATTTTTAAAGAGGAAAAGATTACAAGAATGCAATCCTTGTTGTGTTCATGTACTTGGGGGGAGTAGGTAGTATTATGGTTACAGCTGCTGTTATGAGGTCAGAAGGTTGCTGGTTCAGATGTCACCTACTCCTATAGTACTCTCAAGCATGGTATTCACCCTCAATTTGTCCAGTAAAAGTTACCATGCTACATAAACTGGTAAACAATTGTAGCTTAACGATGCCAGGGAAAAATGTCAGCTAAATGAAAAAAAGTATATGGCTCTGAAGGAGTGCAGTGAGACATCAATCCCATTTGCTCAGTGGTAATAAAAATCCATGCAATGAGTGTCTTCACTGCTACAGGGGGAGGGGTTTCACCATCACAGCCAAGCGATGTGTTAAGGTACAGTATGGAGTTTTGCAAAGGCATCGGCTGTGTTGTGATGGGAGGCTCCCCGGGTTCTGTGACTCATCTAGCAGTTGCGTAGCTGCATTTGCAAAAACTTGGTCTCGGGTTGAGCATGAATATGTCAAGTGTTGGTCAGCACGTGATGTACTCAGTAACGTCTTACAGCCTGGAATTCCCATGACCTGCCTTGCCTGAACCAGTACTGGCCAGATCCACTCAGACTATGTTCAGATGTGTTAATTTCTGTGCTGATGAACCAGCCTGCATGGCATTTTGAATAAATTTAAAGTTTTAGTCTAAAGTTTTGAACAGAAAACTGAATTTTGAATGAATGCAGACCATCCGTATGGAGTTTGCACTGACATACCTACATGTTGGGAATTTTTTGGGTGTTTTATTAATTTTGAGTTGATGAATGAATGTACACACAGACTTGTGGTTTAACCCTAAATGGTAATGATCACTTCAATAGACTACATTCAATATACATATTTCATTAGTTAGGTACTGTTCTTGCTTTCAGCAACACATGAATTTCTTACATATGTTTAACATTTCAAAAGATTGTTGCTGTAAGGTAAACGTTACGGTTTAAAGGTTTCTTTTTTGAACACTGCCACTGGAAACAGCCAGTGACACTGACATTTGAAGGGAACCACACAGGAAGCTCAATAGCAGCCAGTGACACTGACATCGAGGACAGCAGAATAATACTCCCTTTATTGTACAAGGCTGTATGCTTTGGGAAATTAACCAGATAAGATCTTTCAGTGTTCTGGGGAAAACATCTGACCCCTTGATAACTTCAGTTTGAAATTATGCTTGGTTTTGTTGTGTCAGCTTTTATGGCTGTGATAATAAAATGAAAGTATTATGAGTTCAAATTATGTTGTTTGAAGTAGTCATAATTGCTAGGTTTTATTTGGTATCAGCATGTCTGATGTAATCTCAGTGTACACATGTAAGAGCCATAATAAATATTTATAAGGATGATTTTATTGTGTCTGATGCTTTCTTCTTCTACTTCTTCTTCTTCTTATTTTATTATTATTATTATTATTATTATTGTATTAGAAGTTCTTGAAGTATCAGTATTAGAAGTTGTAATTGGTAGAAATTATATTAGTAGTAAGGGGGAGCGCGGTGGCGCAGTGGGTTGGACCGCAGTCCTGCTCTCCGGTGGGTCTGGGGTTTGAGTCCCACTTGGGGTACCTTGCGACGGACTGGCGTCCTGTCCTGGGTGTGTCCCCTTACGCCCTGTGCTGCTGGGTTAGGCTCCGGTTCCCCGCGACCCCGTATGGGACAAGCGGTTCTGAAAATGTGTGTGTGTGTGTGTGTGTGTGTATATTAGTAGTAATAAAGATAGTAATAATAATCACTTTATGATTAACGTGTGTCTTGCGGTTTAATTAATGACCTATGTTAAATACATTGATTTCAGAACTCATAGCACTCAGTATTACTGTATGAAATCATACATTAAGTTTTTTTGTTTAAAAGACGTAGTTGAACAGCCCCTGGGGCTCTGCCGCTCCGTTCCAGACCAATTTGTTCCTTCGGATTATACATATTGGCATCTTTTCGTGTCTTTGTGTGTATATGCGCTTTTTCAGTGCGTGTGTCTCTGCATTCATACGTGTGTGCATGTGTCTGTCTGCTATGGCACCGCGGCAGCTGCCGCTCTCAGTGGAAAGAGCCAAGGCTGGACGAGAGCCAGCGCCACATTGCCTTGGCCTTACTCAGCCGGTGGGAGTGTCGGCTCCGTGACGTCTGTGCCTGTGCCTGGGGCCTGGTGCAGGTGAGCACTTGTAGATGGAGATGGCTGGATAGTTCACGTTGTAGCCTCCAGTGCTGTTCCTGGAACTGAAAGGGAATAACATGCAACACAAAGTCAGTAACCAAGAGAGACACTGGGCCTTTGTTTGTCTTACTCAAACTATTACTGGGGTGAATATACACAGTTCACAGTACTTACTCCAATATTACAGTGAATTTCTTTGTGTGCCTCTTCATTAAACTGTCATTAAAGGAAAAAAGTGAAATTAATTTTGTCAAATGATTTAGGCTCCGGTTCGCCACAACCCCGCTAGGGACAAGCAGCTTCAGCCAGTGTGAGGGTGTGTAGGTGTGTGGGTGTGTGTGTGAATTTAAATATCATCAAGACCTCAGTAGGAGGTCGTGCCTTTAGTTATAGAGCACCTAAACTGTGGAATACTCTACCAGTTACTGTTAGAAATGTCTGGTCTATCTCAGTCTTTAAATTCAATTCCATTTGCCTGTGTCTCTGTTTTTCCCACCACATCAAAACATATTCAGCTTATTTCTTTGTTATAAATTGCTACATTTCTTCTTGTTGAGCATTATTTCCCTACAATAAGACCTGAGAGGGCCGGCTGGCCATCACGCAAGCACCCCATGCTGACTGAAGATGATGACCAACCAGCATGATGGACAAGATGTACCTTGGTGAACTGAGAAATCAAGGTACCATACAGCAACAATGCCACTGTTACCTGTAAGCTGATTCTTATTTAATCTAGAATTCCCAGGAGGCATGGGCAACCACTGGCACTTGGACCCCCAGAGATTTTTTTTGCTCCCTTGACTTTCAGTTGGGAGTTTTTTCTTCCTTTCCTCCGTGGCCAGTAGGCATATTTGCAGCTTCATAAAGGAATTGACATTCTGGGTGTGTCCCCTCCCCCTCCAACCCTGCACCCTTTGTTGCCGGGTTAGGTTCTGGTTCGCCGCAACCCCGCATGGGACAAGTAGTTTCAGACATTGTTTGTGTGTGTGTGTGTGTGTGTGTGTGTGTGTGTGTGTGTGTGTGTGATAATGTATTACACTAGTCTCTAGTTAACTGTCTTCTTTCTCTGAAACAAACAATTCTTTGCCTTATGCCTGTGTTCAAGTGCTCTGTCACTGCATGAGAAGAACGTTCCATAAGAATAAATTGAATTGAATTGAATTGAATTGAATTGAATTGAATTAAAGAGCAGCTCACTGCTCTAGCATATTTTAAAACTCTATCCTGCTCTGAATATATAGATACTTGATGTACATTGTGACTGCCATTAAATGTCTTATTTTTGCATCAGTTAATCGATATAACCTGTCTTTGAATGATTGATCTTTATCTGTTATTATGCGGAGTACTAGTACTCTGCTGAAAGAAGACACCAGATCAGGCATTCATGACACCTTTTTAATCTGTGCACTGGTTACGAGTATCTGTTTACACTTATGAAGACAATATTTAACTTTATTTTTATATCATTAAAAGCGGTGTTTATCGTCACACAGTTGTTGACATATAATTACAATTCCTCATCTAATATTCATAAATACATTTTAAAGTCTGTACAGGTTCCTTTATCTAGCGTGTCACCAAATTAGGAATATATGTGCATGGCAGCTAATGAAAGGCAGGTTAGATGTGTTTTAAAGTTCTTCGGAATACTTTACAATGTGTTTCACAACAGTTCAGGGGCGCGGTGGTGCAGTGGGTTGGACCGGGTCCTGCTCTCTGGTGGGTCTGGGGTTTGAGTCCCGCTTGGGGTGCCTTGCAACGGACTGGCGTCCCGTCCTGGGTGTGTCCCCTCCCCCTCCGGCCTTACTCCCTGTGTTGCCGGGTAGGCTCCGGTTCCCTGTGACCCCGTATGGGA
Source organism: Scleropages formosus (assembly GCF_900964775.1). NCBI lineage: Eukaryota > Metazoa > Chordata > Actinopteri > Osteoglossiformes > Osteoglossidae > Scleropages > Scleropages formosus. The sequence continues at coordinate 16,879,375 of NC_041809.1, forward strand.
CAAGTGGTTCGGAAAGTGTGTGTGTGTGTGTGTGTGTTTCACAACTTCATCTAGATGTGTCATGTTATGTGTACACTCTGGAATTGGTTAGGTGACATTTCACAATTAAATCTGCATACAATTCATATGCTAATTTTACTTAATGAAGTCATCTTACTCTGTGATGCTAAAGAAAATATGAAACAGGTTTTATGGAGCTGTCTGTGACTTCAAAACAAAAAGAACAGTAAATCAAAATTATAACGAATGATGTGCCTGTAATTAAAAAACACAGTGCCAGCATCACACTCTGACAAGTTTTACGCATCAGTCAAATTTCTTGGAATAAGGGACTTCAAATGCATTGTTTGAGAAAGTGATCACATTTGCAAACCTTAACCTTGGAATATTACTTGCTACTGTTATCTTGCAAATGTTTATCAGCTTGTGAGTTTAGATGTAAAAGTTGCACAGAGAGAAGTATGGAACTCCCTTCTTTACAAAGAACATGTGAAGTTTGCTCAGCATGGTTGGATGCATTTCTTGCTATTCTGTGGCGTGTTTGATGATTATTTGTGTCACCGTGGATCAAAGTTACATCAGTGTAAAAAAGCACCCTATTTGTGCCAATGTCATCAGCTCTCAAACCCTTACTTCATCTGACCTACAGTTGTTAAGTGCAGCCATTTGAATCAGGCTCAATTATCCGCATCTTTGTAGTCATATTAACAGGGCATTTCTGAGGATGAATGTGTGGAACAGCTCTTCTGACATCTCGCGCGCTTGACTCAGCCATGTAGGAGGTGTTTTTGGGATCCAGATGGCCGGCGAGGGCAGATGGAGACGTTAACCTTTATGGTTTATCCAGCAGGCAGTTTTTTTTTTTTAAAAATGTGTGCCGCTGTTGTGGGGCAGCCTGCAGGTGTGGAGAGAACTGACAGGGTTGTGATGTGTCCACGTGTGTGCCGGGGGGTTGTCGTACTAGTTCAGCGTAACAACCAGCAAACCGGTGACAAGCGCACTCCCTGATGTATCTCTGGAAGGACGCATTATTTGGGAAGGGCTCTGAAGTGCAAGGACTTGTCAAATCAGTCCCCACACCCCCTACTGCTGTAGCACCCATGAGCAAAGTATTTACCCTAAATGATTCCAGTAACACCAAACTATACAAATAGGACAAATACCATCAAGCATTTTTGAATAAAATCATCATCCAACGGTGAGTTAACACGGACATCATTTAACTGCTTACACACAGATATGTCAACAGGTGAAATTTTACCCAATGGGGAAAAAATGTAACACTGGAGCAATTTGGATAATACCTTGCACAAGGGTAGTACAGCACTTAACACTTGCTGTGTTTCTCTAGGGTGATGGAGGAGAGCAGTAGAGAACAGAAAAAAGGAACGAGAACAGGACTATAAGAATGGTTTAACTTGCTTATTCATAAATATATTTGTGTGTGTGTGTGTGTGTGTACATTATTGTTTGCTTTCTCTATAGAGGACAGGATAGAGTAATACTTTATTAATCCCTCCAGAGAAATTCACAAATATGGATGTATATGGAATGTCAAAAGGAAGTAAAAAAAAAGAAACAGAGAACATTTGGTGGAACAAGACGCCGAAGTGTTGACGAACTGGTCTGCAGAGACACCAAGCAATCCCATATCTGTGACTGAGTGTGAAGACGATGCCGTGCGATCACTTGACAGTCCTCCATGTATGAGGAACAGCAGCTGATGTGTGAGGTTATTGGTGCAGAGCAGAGGCCTTATTCTACATTAGCAGCAGAGACATTTCAAGTCTATATTAAAATCAGCTCTCACCAACACTTACTGAATGTTCATGTACGAGTGCAGATGATGCTTTCAGACTAAGTGGTTAGCTTGGTCTAGAAAGCTAACCCTCAGGTCCCCAGAGCTCTGGGGATTTCACCTGGTTTGTTTGGAAATTCAGTTTAGATCATAACCAACCAACCAATTTCAATAACTGTTTGATCCGAGCGGGATCGTGGTGTGCCAGAGCCTATCCTGGAGACACTGGGCGCAAGGCTGAAGGGGTGTGGGGACACACCCTGGATGGGACGCCAGTCCATTGCAGGGCCACATTTCAGATCATAGTTTAGGTTTAATCATTCTCTGAATGCTTTAAGAACCTCTTTTGTGTGCAGCTGAGGTTTTAACTGTTTAGAGGCTCTTTAGAAACACACAAGTATGTCTTTAGCACACAGAAGTATGATGGTTTGTTGAGTTTTGGGCAGTACATTGCAAGTGATCTCCGCCCAGTTGATGCCTTTCCTGTCTGTATTTGCAACAGACCAGTGGTGTAACAACTTGTCAGTTACTACGGGAACCAAAAAAAATTCCGCAACACTACACAAAAGATTGTACAAATATTTCGGGGGACACATCGGGCTTGTTCGAACATGGGGAGGACACATTCCCTCTGTCACCCTCTTTCGTTATGCCTGTGCATCACGCAGAAATGAAACACCTAAGCAATGAATGTCACAGCTGCATACAATATATTCAAGACCTATATAGAAGCGGAATGGAACATTATTTTTTTTCACTCTTCTTTGCAGTTTGTAAGCACATTCCCCATTATTGTTGTATTTCAGATAAGGGCTTACATTTTTTTCAGTAGTTATTCTTTAATCTATTAATCAGCAGCAAGAAAAAGACCCTTTGGTACTTGTTAGCTGTATCTGAGGATGTCGCAGCTGCTTTTGCCCAACTTAGAAATCAAACAGCTGCCTATAGTCAATCATTAATTAATTAGTTATTCCCAGCTTTTGGGAAGTCCTTATGTCCCAACAACTACTTAGGTACTCGAACATGATGATCCTGACCTGAATTCAGCGATGAAGCAATTTTTCTACTCTCCAGACACACCTCTAGATTTCATTACTTCTCATTGCTTGTGAAGAGCAAGCCTGTGAAGAAAATGTTAATATTTTGAAATGTTCATGTTAATATTAGGAACAGGGGGCGTGGTGATGGGGCGGGTTCTGCCGGTGCCCGCTGTGCGGCAGGTCTGGGGTTTGAGCCCTGCTTGGGGTGCCTTGCGACAGACTGGCGTCCTGTCCTGGGTGTGTCCCCTCCCCCTTCGGCCTTGCGCCCAGTGTTGCCAGCTCCGGTTTCCCACAACCCCACTTGCAAGCAGCTGTTGAAAATGGATGGCTGGATGAATATTAGGAACAATAGTAGTAATAACAGCTTGAACTGGAAAGACATATTACTGAATTCTGAAGCAGTTCAGAAGCTTTTGCTGGGCAATATTAGCACACTCATCTTAAGATGCTGTTGATTTGCGTTTTAACCCAAATGATTCAGTACCTCCAACAGAGGCATACCATCATGTTTTATCTTGGAAAAGACACATACATACATACATGCACACACACACTTTCTGAACCGCTTGTCCCATACAGGGAACCAGAGCCTACCCGGCAACACAGGGTGTAGGGCCGGAGGGGGAGGGGACACACCCAGGACGGGACACCAGCCCATCGCAAGGCACCCCAAGCAGGACTCAAACCCCAGACCCATTGGAGAGCAGGACCCGGTTCAACCCACCGCACCACCGCGCCACCACACCCCTCCACCCCTGCACCCCCCTTCTAGCAAAATAGAAGCAGCCTTTTCTATAGTCCACATATCAAATAAACTTTAGAAATGCCTTAAATAAAACAAGCATATCCATCCAATCAAAATATTGTTAGGTAAAGAGGCCAAACTGGTTATTTCTGTGTTAAAAAAAGTTGTATGTGTTCCATTTCCTGTTACCTTTGCTCACCTTGACGCCCTAAAAACACTTACAGAATGAAACTGAGCAAGTTGTTCAGTGCCTTGAAATGAGGACCGTGGTAAACAATGCACATCCACAACTGAGCCGTCTTCATTCAATATTAAAAAAAATATTTAACAATATTTGTAACAGTAACAATAACTACTCCTGGGTTGTTTGGGTATAAATTTCAATCCTCCTCAGTCTATGTAGAGTTTGCATGTTCTCCCCGTGTCTGTGTGGGTTTCCACGGGTGCTCTGGTTTCACCCCACAATCCGAAGGCATGCAGTTCAGATGGACTGGTGTAGCGTAGAGATAAATGAGTGTGTGTTTATGTGACTTGTCCTGGGTGTGTCCCCTCCCTCTCTAGCCTTGTGCCCTGCGTTGCCGAGTTAGGTTCCGGCTCACCGTAACCCCGCTTGCGACAAACGGTTTCAGACAGTGTGTGTGTGTGTATGTGTGTTTATGTGTGTGTGTGGCTACCCTGTAATGCACTGGTGTCCCTTTCAGGGTGTACCCCCTCAGCCTTATGCCCAGTTCTTCCAGGATAGGCTGTGGACCACCGTGACCCTGATCCGGACAAGCAGTTGTTGAAAAGTTGTTGTGTTGGGTGGCACAGTGGCATAGGGGGTAGTGCTGCTGTTGTGCAGCACCTGGGTGGTGTGAGAGACATGGGTTTGATCCCTGCTCAGTCTGTGTGGAGTTTGCATGTTCTCCCCTTGTCTGTGTGAGTTTCCTCCCACAGTCCAAAGACATGCTGTTCAGGTTCACCCACAGAGTGTGTGTGTTCCACTGATGCATGGATGAGTGACCCATTGTAAGTAGTGTATCTGGCAGTGTAAGTCACCTTGGTGAATAAGGTGTCTGGGCTGATAAGATTGCATAGACTTAATTGAGAGTTGATTTGGAGGCATGTGCCTGCTAAATGAATACATGTAAAAAGAATGAATGACAAAATTACACACACACACACACACACACACACACACACTTTCTGAACCGCTTGTCCCATACAGGGTCACGGAGAACCGGAGCCTAACCTGGCAACTCAGGGCATAAGGCTGGAGGGGGAGGGGACACACCCAGGATGGGACGCCAGTCCATCACAAGGCACCCCAAGCAGGACTCGAACCCCAGACCCACCAGAGAGCAGGACCCGGTCCAACCCACTGCGCCACCGCACCCCCCATGACAAAATTATTTATTTCTAAAAGTTAACAGTGCACGCAATGTACGACATTCATTTTCAGCCCTGATAATATTTCCTGTTTAATAAAACACACAAGTCAAACTCAGTTTTACTTCTGCATACTTCTCCTAGACCAGGCGTTTTCAGCACCACATCAGATCTTCTTTCTTGTAAAGCCAGTGCCGGTACATCACCAGATCCACACACACACGCGCGCGCAGACAAAGACACATTCAAAGCACATATTCCCATGTTTACTTTGTTATTCAGAAAGAGAGGACACAGTAAAGAGGTGACACAGCTAGTGCACAAACAGAGATAAAGCAGCTCAACTGGAACAGGGTGTGTCCATCATAACACTTTTGTGTGCTGCTGTGAATCATCCTCAACAGCTATGCTGTCTCTCTGTGTGATCGAAAAGAGAAAGAAAACAGGACCGACTAGTCACAGGAGCAACCCTTTCGACTTTGACTGGCGGGGGTGTTTTTTTTCCCAGAGCGAATCTTCGTTCGTCGTTTTGAAGCATTTTGAACGACTAATGCATGTTGTCTTTCTTGTACTTTTTCTTTGACAACGGCACACTGGCAGGACTGGAGTGTTGAGTCAAAAGACAGTCACATGTGAAAAAACAGCCTTTCTTTTTTGTGCTGCAGGTTTGATGGCGGCTGAGGGTATGCGTGGGCGCAGGTATCAGCAGACAGCTCTGGCTGTATTTGCAAAGCGCCCACACTCTGGCCGCCTGCCTCCGGCTCTGGCCGCCGCCAACTTGCTGCACAAGAGCCTCAAACGCAGTGGTATCGGTTCAGCTAACGTTGATGCTGGCTAGCGGATGGTGTGCGCACCCAGCCGGCATTTGTTTAATGGCCACGCTGGACACAGGAATGAGTCGGGTTTCTATTCTTACCCTTATCAGGGATTAATCATTTGTTGAAGAGCCTTTATGAACTGAGGAATGATTGTGGAACCTTCTTCTTGCAAAACTTTTTTCCATTCAAGATCTGATGTTATCTCGCATAGACGATCATTTGATACAAAAGCCATTACGACTGGACTTTGAAAACTGTAAAGAGCCCTGTGGGAGTCACATCAGTCTGTGTTTGCTTTTATTATGACCTGGCTCACCGGGCCAGGTGAGCAATCTGACTGCAGTTTGTGTGTCATTGCTTTACACTATACATTCACAGTTAATTAGTGTGTTTCAAATTGCACAATCAATGAATTCTGGACACACCATCGATTGTCCTTCAAGGGCTTCGCTGCAAAGTGTGAGCACGCACACACACACGGACTCGTACTGTATTTTTCCTTGCGGGACCTTCCCAGCACTCTGTCACTTTGTGTATGTGTGCGTGTGTGTAGCCTTGGGATGCAACATGTTGCTGGGGAAGGCACTGACACCTCCCTGTGATGCTCCTCGATGGTGAGCCGGGATTTTGGACGCAGATGTTCACCTAGAGGAGGTTCAGTAGAAGTCCATTTCATGGTGGCTGGAGAAAAATAAGGATGTCCTAGAGTGCATCGCAGCCTGAATCCCAGAAAGTCTCCGATCACAGTTGGAACTGATAGGAGGCATTTCCTTCCAGTTATTCATCTTGGAAAAAATGAGATCCCTTGCTGTCACACAGTTTGAACTCGAAAAGTTCAGCTCGGAGCAACTGCACAATCGGTGTGATCATGACTCAAACATTTTCTGTTGAATTCTATTCAAGTGGTCTTTGTCTCACATTACTTGGTGGCTCGATGCCTGGGAGTGATGAAACGCACGCAACGGCTCTGCTATATTTCGAACAGTAGTCCCACACAGGCATTATGGCTTCTTGAAGATGTCGGACCTCCCCTCCTCCCACCTCCCCACGCCATGCTCTTTGCCAGCAGTGCACATCTGTTGACACCTCCTACTGATCACAAGCTTCAGGCCATATTCTTTGGTAAAATGAAGCAGGCAAACAATGGGATGTACAAAAAAATAAAGCTTTATTTTGAGACCGTCACATCGCAGTGGTTTGATGTAGTTGAGAGATTCATTCAGAATGCCCACAAAGCACATAATCGCTTTTTTTTTTAAACAATGAACTCAAACAGTATTTTCAAGAAAATGCCTGTTACAGTGAGAAGAAGAGCACTACCCAACACAAAAAATAAATAAAATACAGATGTACTCCACTCAGGAAATGCGTGGAAATGCTCAATCTGACAGCAAAATAACATGCCAAGGATTTCATGAGGGTGCCAACGTCTGGGTACATGTCCGGGTACAGTCGTTTCACCCACATATAAAGGCTAAACAGACTCCTATAAACTTACAGCTAAAATACAAAAAGCTGGAGGTCACATAAAAGCAGAATTTAAACAATGCTGTTTATAAAAAGCTGGTGGCACTCCTGAGACAAATGGCTTTGTCCCAAGTTCTTACTAAATATTTCGCGAACACAGCCATAGTAATTACACTCACAGTCTGTCCATGTTTCTGACAGCCGTAAGGTCAGTAGGCACATGACAAAGTGTACAACAAAAATTCACAAAAATTATATACATCCATGTGTCGCTTTGGCCACAGAAAGAAAAGGAACAATCCCAGAACATACTGGGCTTAAGGACAGAAAGCATTTTCCATTTAAATAAATACAGGTACGTAATATTTTGATACATTCATTTAATCAACAAAATAGTTTTTCAGCACATAATACAAATACAACTGTTAAATATGATAAAATATACACTTTAATCTAAACAAAATAAAAATTTCCTTAAATACATGAGAAAAAGCCATTCTCGCCTGTGCTAAACCTGCACCAGAATGAGCCCAGGTTTGATTCCAAGCCTGAGAGATATTGTAGCATGAAGCAGTTTGTACAATATTGCAGGAAGGCGATGTAAACTCCAACAAAAACCATAAGCACATTCTTCCCTGTTTGGGGATATTAATGTAAAAGCTTACAACTCCTAGGCTGTGCTCAGTATTCCTAATTAATACGCACAAAACCAAATCGGACATAAAAAGCAGGTAGCTTGTAACTTTGTGCGATACAGTGTGAGTTTTAACTGGCAGAAAACCCTTTGGATTAATGGCACTCAATTAACAGCAAGCAGTGCGTAGCTTTTTATTAACATCGAATATGTTCTTGTAGGATGGTTGTTCCTTTTAGTCTCCCTGAAAAGGTGCAGGACTGAATCCACTTCTGCACAAACACATTTCATGCTGGCACCTAATGGAGGAGCCAAAAAAGAAAAAAAAAAACTGCACTCCACACCCGAGGCACAAAGTCTCCACGGGAGGCCAGTCACAGACACAAGAGTCGAACACAAAAGGAGGCACTACACCCTGCGGCAATCGCCAGCGAGTCGGCACTCCGGTCGACAGAAATTAAAGGAATGCGCCGCAACTTCCATCTCCACTAGGAGGGGAGGAGAGAAGGTGACTTTCAGCACGTAGTGTGACCTGCACCAGAAACAGAGGCCGTGAGATGGCCTCCACCATTCGCATGTCACCCCTGGGGTTGGCGTGGAGAAGACATCCCATCGCCTCCTCACATTCCCCAGCAGTTCAGTCCTCTGTGTCTGGCTGGACACCCAGCATGATGTGCAGCTCTTCTGCAGAGTAGCCCAGCAGGTTTTGAAGGTCGCACACAAAGCGGTAGACGTAGCGCTTTCCCGACGTCTTGTGGATGATGTTCTTGTCGTAGTAATAGCGCAGGCCTCGACTCAGCTTCTCGTAGTTCATTTTTGGCTTGTTCTTCCTGCGGCCCCAACGTCGAGCGACCTGGGAAACAGAGCCACAAAAAAAGTCAAGCAAGGAGCGGCTTCACAGTTCTCACAAGCACCCATTCTCCTTCCTTCCGTCACACACAGATCTCTCAAATGGCAATGGCAGTGATGCTCACCTCGTCAGGGTCTGTGAGCTTAAACTCCCAATCATCTCCCGTCCAGCTGATTATAGACTGGCACGTTTTGTCCGTCAGCAACTCTAGCAAGAACTGCCATAGCTGAATTGGGCCACTTCCTGTAGGGTGCGAGAGTCTAGATGTCAACGGCTTGCAGTGATATAAACACCAAAGGCATGTGTGACACTGGGTATACATGTAGGAGAGCTGAAAAAAGTGGGTGGAGGCAGAGTCTCACCCGTGAAGCCTGCCAGCATGGCAGCAGGGATGACTGGTTTGCCCATCTCTGGCAGCTCATTCCTCTCCTGCACGTAATCTTTGAATGACAGCCCCTGCCTGCCCACACCAAGGGCTCCTGAGCCACAGTCCTCATCAAAGCTGTCATGAGAAGGTACTCGTTGGGTGTCAGCCAACGAGGACTGACTGCTCCAGGAGCGGAGCAGGGACCCAGTGTTATCCAGGCTCTCAACGCTCTCCAGAGAACTGTGCTCACGAGAAGAGACTGGAAGAGAACCCACAGAATGAGCCTGATGAATAAAAAATTTAAACGAGGAATGACTAGGCATGGTCACAAAGTCTGAATGTTTTCTATGTTTAAGCACTCACAGGTGCTCATAAATATTAATTACTTGGGACTTATGAGTCTGTTATTTTTTCCAAACAAACTTACAGGCTTCACTCAGCCTCACGCCCGGATCACTGCTGGGGTACTCCGGCCCAGGAGCAATGTAGCCGACGTTCACAGTGTGCAACTGTGGCTTGGGAAACAGACGGTATCCAGGCTCCGGTGCCAGTAGGGGCGTTTTGTCGGTGCTTTCAAACAGCTCCCGCAGCAGGCTGTTGCCGCTGGGTACAGGCTGGCCACACTGGGCTTCCTCCAAGCCGAAGCCTGTTGAGATCAGAGCACCCACTCAGTCAGCAAGCCACAGCCCCAGAGGCCACCCACACATGCATCTCCACTTCACACAACATGCATCAGCAGGGGACAAAACGCCACGAGCTGCATCCGTGCCATGGGGTTCAGAAACGTACCGATGCTTGAATTGCTATTCATCCAGTTCGGCATGGAGGGCACAGTATTGCTAAGGTTCTGGACGTCTTCTTTTTTGTGGCAATCTGCAGGACACATGGGGAGAAATTATGTTTTCGCACGTCAAGACTACACTGATGCGCAAGGAGTCCGTAATCGAAGGACTTTAGAGAAGAACAGGGTAACATTCCCATGTCTGCATACCTTTCATCATCTGATCCAGGTGCTCCCACAGAATGTCACCCACAAAGTCTGGTGCCAGCTCCAGGAAGCGCTCCTTCCCCAGGTCACAGAGCTCCTGGCCGCTCATGCCAAACTTGTGGAAGTTGACGCTGACCAAGCTGAACTCACTAGCTGCCCATTGCAGCCACTGCATCACATGAGACTTAGTCCAGCACCTAGGATCTGCCGCACGGAAGGGGAGCAAAAGTGCTTTAGAATCTTAACGATGCACAAAATTAATAGAGCTTATGATGAATTTTGAGTCAGATGCATCTTAACAGTCAAACCCAAGAAACCGTGTTAGGGAGAAGTGTTTCAGTACAGCAGGGAAGAGAGAAGCCGATGGTGATGAGACTCACCGCGGGAAATTCCACACCGGCGCTGGACCTTGGCAAATCCACTGAAGCTCTCGTTCAGGGCCTGACTCATCACAGCCTTGCTGCAGGGTGTCAACAGGGGTACAGTACAGGAGCCAAGATCTGTGGAGGGCAAACACACGAGCAGCGCTCAGCAGTGAGACATAGGCCAAACCTCAGTCCACAGCAGTGCAGGTTCAAGTAAAGTAAGTCTAGGCACTGGGACTAACAACATTATAGCTCTTCTTCACCACACAGGACCAAACTTAAGATATTTTTTGCATTTTCCATTTGCATACACTGAGTCAACAGGTGGCATGGTGGTTAAAGCTGCCATCTTTGGACTCGGCGGGTCACAGGTTTAAATCTTAGTTACTGCTTTGATACCCTTGGGCAAAGTACTTACCCTGAATTCCTACAGTAAAAATTATCCAGCTGTATAAATGGGTAAATAGTTGTAGGTAGCTTAACATTGTAAGTTGCTTTGGAGAAAAGCATCAGAGAAACAAATCTATAAATACTGAAATTGAATGTTCCTGTCCCACAACATTTTCAATCTCCCCACCCATCTATGATGATAATTGGATTACCAGCAATTGTGTTTCATAACCAGGATTTCATGCACACAGATTTTTTTGCAATGATGTTTATGCAAACCATTTCTAAACTGCAGAACCACACTCGCTGACAGTAGCAAACAGTGAAGTTACATTGCAAATGAGACTATGGCAACACTTCTCCATCCCCCCCTCCCCATTTGCCCTTAGAACAATCAAATATTGGGTAACTCTGTTCTCTTGACATCAGCATTGACGAACATAAACCACAAGAGTTTGACTGACATCTAGCTTTTGAGAAATCTTGGGTACTAAGTGTGTTGTTCTTCTTGAGTTGTTCCAATTTGTCACATGACAGGTGTGCTTTATCTGTCCCTAAACTATTAGAGGCTTTCAGCTAGAAGCACTTATAAAGTTTAGTTCCATGTTTATATTCATCTTTTTGCCCATTTACACAGCTGGCTAATTTTACTGGAATAATTTAGGGTAAGTACTTTGCTCAAGGGTTCCAAAGCACTCGGTGAGATTTAAACCCATAGCCTTCGGATCTACAGGGAGCAGCTCTAAGTGCCATACTATCAGCTGCCCCCTGCTCTTAGGTGACATCATATCATATCTTTCTGACATCACCCTAAATTAGGCTGAGCTGCCCCAGCTCTTTCACTGTCAATACTTAGTCACGAAAGATGCTCATTATTGGATTACATGTAACACTGAGGCAGGACGGACGTACCATGAGATGTAAAGTCGAGGCCCGAGGGCACCTCCTGGACAGACTGGTCATCATCTGAGGGGAAGCAGGCGCCCGAGAACAGGGACATGGGGTCCTCAAAGAGGTCAAAGGCAGGCTGGCGCTGGAGGGGGAAGGAGAAGAAGAACAACACGATTACCAAACAGCGGATTTTTGTTCCTTACTAAAAATAGGACACAGCCACGAAGCAGGGGAGTTTGGGAAGTAGCACAACTGAACGGTTTGTTTTGGTTATACAGCACAAGATACAGAATAAAAAAAACTGACAGCACATTTACCTTTATTCATTTAATATTAACTATTTAAAAATGTATCGTTCACTACATTACTAAACTAAGTGTCTTTCCCCCAATGTTCAAGAAAGGCAAACAGGTTAAGCGGCCAACAAAAAAAAAAAGAAAAAAAAAAAACCACATCAACAGGCCTCAGGCATGTTTGTCGTCATTGTTCAAACATGGCCTTTATCGGCCATTAAAAGTTCGGCTCGCGCTGTTGCCATGGGGCTCTGTCAGCATGCGACCATATAAGGAGTTCCTCTTCCGGCAGCCCTCATAACTCCTCTACAGTACAGGCAGCGGGTTGCAATTCATCGGCTGAGCTTTACGAGGCTGTGTGGGAGGGTGCAGCGCTGGGTTAAAACAATCCCTCTTCAAATTTGATTAGGTAAAACAAATCTCTCTTCAAATAAGCACTGTAGCGTCTCTGCTGAACAGCAATATCGCCCACCATTCTGTCAGTTCACAATTCTTCATGCCAACATCTGGGAATTTGTTGTACATGAAGCAGATGTACACAGCGTATACTGCGTACAATTTCAAAAGCGTAAAGCTAAATGTGGCGATATTTCAACATTTGCCCTTACAAAGCAAACCAAATTGGAAAGCTAGCAAAATGTAAAATTAAAAATCCCAGCAAGCCAGGACTATTTCCATCTTAAACCTATTTAACCTTTGTGGCCCACAGCCATGAGACCATCCATGTGCCTCTCAGCTGGTATCTGAACAGTGAGACCAGAGCAATGAGTGTCACCAGGTTTTACTGTGTTGTCTTCTGTGTTGTATTGGTCTTCAGGGTCTCATGCTTACAGAATGAGCATGAGAGTTTGACGCTCCACAGACATCCAACATGGCCTTTCAGCTTTGATTTTTAATGAAACCATCAAGAAGTAGGTAAAGGGCTGAACCCAGAAATGGGCAATCTTCAAAAACATGTGTAGGGCGATCATATAGGAACACACTGTGTCCCAGCTGAGAGCATGCGGCAGGTCATTGGTCTTACTTTGAGGATGCCGCGATATCCAGAAGAAGCGGGGGCCACTTGGTCCATGCTGAGGTCACACATTTGGCTCTCGATCTGGAAGGGGAAAGCAGGGTACATGGGTGAAGTCATCACTGCACGTTTATTTTTGTCTTAAACAACATAAACAAAATCTGTTACTGTACAGGATACAGGCTGGTCTAATGAAAAATATTGACCACAGCATATGAGTTTTCAATGTGGCATACCTTGTGGGACTATAATGTATTAATTATGGACTGCTATTTTTTCCTCTGTTGTTCACTTGGGAACACACTCTTAAAAGCATCTCGATAGATGATGCATGCCATGTAATTTCCTTTGGGGCTATTAATAAAGTTCATCCATACATCCAGCCATCCATCTATCTTCAATTTTTCAATAAGTTTATTGGAATGACAAATTAAATACACTTGACTTGTATTTCCAAAGCAAAGGTTGAAGAATTTTTTGAAGAATATTTTGTGAAGAGAATAATAAATTATTATAAACTATGCCATAAAAAAGTCTATCTCTGTCTATCTACCTATCTATCTATCTATCTGAATACATTATACTGCGGATTCCTTGGAATTATATTACAGCATGACAAAACGAGTAAATATTTATTTTACAAGTGGGAAGTGCAGAACCACATGTGATATTACTCGACTTGTTTGCATTGATCCCAGGGGCCACTGGTGATCAAAAAGCGCATAATTTCCTCATTATTGGTTAAATCTTGAACATTATGACTCACATGGACAAATCAAAGTGAATATAATAAAGTTCCAGCATCTTTGGCGCCGCATTTTTTAGCGATTAAACAAAATGTGAAAGCACTGAACGGTACTAAATGCACAAGATTATGTAAGTCTCTGATTTCTGTGTATGTACTGCATGTTTATTCGCCGCGGTTATTAAAAATCATAACTAAACATGGCAGCGCTGTCGTCTACTACTAGTAGTACTAGTATAATATATAAAACACGAAAAGTTAAACTCGCGATGTACGGTTTCTACCGCACGAGAGTAGAAGGTGCGATTATATTCCTACCTGTAGGGCGCTGAGGCTAAAAAGGCTGTTAGTAAAAATCCAGAACAAGCGGGTTTATATTCCCTTCGGATGAATGTCCGTATGGGGAGCGGTCGTTCGACTCTCAAACGGTCTGACTGACGCTTCTGTCTCCTGCGGCGCGCGACTCTCTGCGCGCTAGCTCAGCTCCGCGCTCCTTTCATAGACGGCGGGGCGACGGTACAATGGGCGGAGCCTCAGGCGAGCGGCGAGCGCGAGCCGTGCCCAGCTCCGCGAGCACCGGTGTTGGGAGGTGCTCGTAACCTAGCCAAGTTCGCCTCGCGTCTTGTCCTACAATAGTATTAGGAGCAATAAAAAACCCCCAGCGATTGTTAAAAGGACAATGGACCCGCCCTCAGCGATTATTCAGTTCACATAATTCAAGATTCGTGTAATACATGCTCGTAAAAACGGTGGTAACAGGGCAATTGTCTGTACTCCATAATGGCGCGTCTGTCAGAATATCTCAGTTGCCGAAATGCACTTCTGTTTGCTCTGGGCTGTACGCCGCTTCTGATGAAAATTCGTCTGGATAAATGTAAAAGTGCATGTAAATGGTTAATGTAACAGTAAACGCTTCCAGCAAGAGCCCAGCAAACATATATTGTGAGTGACCAACACCGCTAGCACATCCAGTGCTTCAATAAAAAGGAACGAAACAAGGGTTTGAGGAGTAAGGACGGGGAATTTGATGTGGGAGTTTGCGGCTTTCATTGCACTCTAATTTATTTTAAATGAGAAGCCTGCAGAGGTTCTAGTGCACTGAGGTATGTGAAAAGTAAGCAAGTGGTGTAAGTTTGCTCTCCTGAAAAGACACATCACAGTCCCCAACAGGCGTTATGACAGGATATTTATTCCCTGCCACTGTGGCCCCTTTTACTGTAGGACATTACCCCGTTGATACAAGTTTACAGTACATTACTACACAAGTTTTCTATAGCAATGCGAAGAATTGTTCATTGTTGCCTCTGATTCCTTTAGACTTCAGTGTCCTTCCATAGTACGTACAGTTTCGCGAACATATTTTCCACATAAAACTGTTTCCAAGTAACACTGGTGTTTGGCGTATTTTTTCGCTACCAGCTGACAATGTTTAGCACCAAACCAGGCGCATTTAGTGACACCCGGTTCATATTAACTTCCAGAATCTTCGAGAATATCTGGAAGAAATACGTCGTTTTGCTGTGATATGCATTTTCAGTTCGTTTTCCTACGTCTCCGCGGGGACCCCCAGCAGTGCGGTAGCGCCAAGTGAAAAACTTACAGTAAGCCGCACGTGTCGAAAGCCTCCTCCTTCTTTCACAATGTGATGTTTTTGTCCTTTAAATTTTATACAGGAACGAAGTGTCTTTTTACACTCTCCTCTATTCTTCTGGAAATAAGTGCTTTGGCCTTCATTAGCATTCATCAGTTGCTCTAGGTGGCCTCTGAGCGTTAGTCCATCTTTTGAAATGCTGCGTCCTGTTATTTATATTTCAATGATTTACTTCCACGTTTGCCACAGCTTTGTTCCCACCTTCATCTGTTCAGTCTTCAGCACCAGGGACCTTGAGTGTTAAAGGGTGTTGAAATGTACAGGTGCTTTTTGTTTGTTTTTACCTCTCCAGCTTGTTTCTTAAGCGCTGCTGTGCTGGAGGTGATAACCATGGGATGGACCCTCTGTTTAGGAAGTCCTTCACCCAACAGGGAGGGGTTTTTGAGCTCGGCAGGTGTGCGATCATGTCCCACAACATTCTTTAGGTGTTTGCTTCACTTTCTTTGCATACAATAGAAGAGGAAGAGGAGGTAACATCCCGGGCATCTCTGCAGCCATGTGAACAGCACTTGAAAGTCCATGAAATATGTGGTGTGACACACCCACTTCTTCCAGCACCTGGTCCTAGGAACTAATTTTACATTCATGATCAATTTTGATACATTTGATCATCTGCCTTACTGCTCTTGAATCAACCTGAAAGTTTTTTGCACATGTATGAAATTATTATTCTAACAGTTTATGAAAACTCTGTACAAAACATTGTTTGGTATGTAAAGTAGGCAATTAGTAAAAATATTAGAAGCGCGCACACACACACACACACACACACACACACACACACACACACACACACACACATACATTGACTGAAACCGCTTGTCCTGAGCGTGGTCACAGTGAGCTGGAGCCTAACCTGGCAACACAGAGCGTAAGGCTGGAGGGGGAGGGGACACACCCAGGACAGGATGCCAGTCTATTATAAGGCACCCCAAGTGGGGCTCAAACCCCAGACCCACCAGAGAGCAGGACCTGGCCAAGACCGCTGCGCCACCACGCCCCCTCTATTATATTATTATTATTATTATTATTATTATTATTATTATTATAATACTGCCTCATATTAAGAATAAATTTAGAATCCATTGAACTGTATATTGGGGAATATGCATATAATATTTGTTATCTGTATTGAAAATGCTTAGGCCCCCGCTGCTGTACCCAATGCGGGGGGGAAGATCATTTCTCCCGCAGCTGCCCGCAGCGCAAGCCAACCTATGCCGGGGTGGTGCGGGCAGGGGCGGTGCTGATGGGGGACGGTGTGGAAGCCCAGCCTTCATCTGGCGGCGCTGCGGAGCAGCTGGGATCAGTGGCGGGTGCTGAGGTAAGAGAGCGGTTGTCTAGGGCCAGTGTGGCACGGTCTCCTCCTTCGCTGGGCACTTCTGAGGGGTCCTGGGCCGAGGAGGAGAGGGACACACCTGGTCACTCCGGTATTTTATGGGACTTTGTGGGAGTGACCAGGAAAAAGAAAAGGCGCAGGAGGGAGGCTGGGTTGATCTCTAGTACTACACTGGGGGTGCCGGTCTTGACTGCGACCCCTCAAAAGGGCCAAGAAGATGCTCCCTCTTCCATAGCGGTACCCGATCATTCAGGCTTATTAGTTATTGATTTGTCTCGGGTGGGGTCTCCCCCTAGGTTCAGTTCATCAGGGCTGACAGCTGTGGAGGATGGAGATTTTTGTTTAGAAAAACTGTTTGAATAATTGATTTTAATTTGTAGATTTTATAGTGTTTACGGTGTTTTGTTTTTGTGTGTTTAGTATGAATGTTTGATGTTTATGGTTTTTAATTATGGAGCTAAATCAGAATGTGGTGGTTTTGGCATAGGTGCCTGGGTACTTTTCTTGTGGGTGTGGTACACATGTGTTTTAAACCTTGTATTTAAACCACTTTTTGGTGAAGGGTTTTTAAGTCCCAGGTTCATTTTGTCATAATGGAAATTTATATTTGCTTTTAAATTCTGATGTTTATTACTCTTTGTACTGGTGATCCAAGATGTATGGAGAAGTGAATAAGCTCTGTCATGTTTATGTTGAGAGATGGTTTTATAATGAAATGTGAGGATGTTATTTTATGTTTGTGATGTGGAATATTGGAAGTTTTATTTTGCTCTTATGGTATTGAATAAAGTAATAAAAAAAATCTGTATTGAAAATGGGGTGGGGGCTCAATGGCACAGTGGGTTGGAGTAGGTCCTGCTCTCTGGTGGGTCTGGGGTTGAAGTCCCGCTTGGGGTGCCTTGCGATGGACCGGCGTCCCATCCTGGGAGTGTTCCCTCCACCTCCAGCTCCTCGCCCTGTGTTGCCAGGCTAGGCCCTGGCTCCCCGCGACCCCCTATGGGACAAGCAGTTTCAGATGATGTGTGTATTAAAAATGTATATCAGCAACAACAGTATGCACACATACCTTGCCTTCTGTTGGCCACTGTCCACTGTCAGGATTGCAACAGTCCAGAGAATATACACTGGGTGCTAGTTGTGGGGTTACACCGTGAACAGGGTGCTACTCTCTTATACCAATCGACCAACCAAAGCCTACAACCACTTGTCCCAAGCAGGGTCGTAGCAAGCCAAAGCCTACCTGGCAATCATGGGTGCAAAGCCAAAGGGGGAGGGGGCACACCCTGGACAGGACACCAGTCCTCCACAAGGCACCCCAAGCAGTGCTCAAACCCCAGACCCACCATACAGCAGGTGCAGGCACAGGCCAAACCCGCTGCGCCACCACACCCCCTACTCTCTTACAGGGTTAGTATTATTCAGTCTCAGAAAACACATTAGATGTGTCATCTTATGTCTTAAGCTAGAGAGACAAGAATGATAATGGAAGCACGTTACTGTCATTGCCAAGTATGGATTCTGCTAAATGAATCAATGTAAATGTAATGTTTTGATGTCAAATGTACGTCTTCTCATCTGCTTGTTTAAAACTTCTCTTAAAATGGGCAAAACCTTGCAAAAAATGTGTATTTTGTTAAGGTACCAAAGGCTGGGCCAGGGTTAGAGGAGGGGGGCTGGGATGGACATTGCCCCTCAGATTTTCACTCTGTCCCCTCCAAGTAATCATAATGAAAGTAAAGGCATGCCCATTCATTATGTGTCACTGCCACCCCACCCCCACCCCCACCCCAGTCAAAGGAGCCTAGAGCCGAGGCTGTTCAAGGGGGAAATTTATTTGGAAATTCTGGTAATTCTACCTCACACAACACAGATCATATCCCCCTAAAAAGCATTTAAGCAACCAACTGTCTCGTCACACCCTCAGATGTGTCAAAAATAACTAACAGGAAGGTCCAAGGGAGGAAGTCCAAGCAGCCACACAGCAGCTTCACTAGAAAAGAACAGTCATTTGCTGAGTCCTATCATCACAGAAAAAGAAATATGTTACATAAATCCACATTCAAGAACTTTCTGACCTACTTCTCAATGTGTCAAAGTGAGGAATCAAGCTGCTTATTATTGCATATAATGATGACTTTGAGCATGGCTTTAGTTAATTGTAGATTAATTCTTTTCAGAGCCCAGCCATCATGAAAACCCTGAGCCCTTTTGACCCGTGGAAAGCTTCTTGCTGCTGGAAAATGCAAGGCGCATTGCCTGTGTCTGCAAATGTGTTTTGTTTTTCAGTGCAAGTGTGGTTGCCTAGCAACCCACTCTTGTTTCGCTTGGGGCTACCTTGGTGTGAGGATTGAGAGTATCAAGCGTTGCAAGCCTACTGATGGGACACTGCTCCTCACTGGGAGTGGAGAGAACTGGTTAAGGGGTGGTAATCATGGTCTGCACATCTTCCTCATGATACAGTTCTTATGAAGATAATGTTAAGAGTGAATTTGTGCTTTCCATAGAAATACTAGTAAAATGCGGTTTATATTGGCAATGCCTAATGTCAGGGAGAGCTGGAAGCATAGTGGTTAGAGCTGCTGCCTTTAGACAGAAAGTTCGCAGATTTGATTCCCGCTTCCAGCTGTAGTACCCTTGATTATGGTACTTACCCTAAAATTGCTCCAGTAAAAAACTTTGCGGGTAAATGATTGCAAGTCGCTTTGGAGAGAGGCATAAGGTAAATGTAAATGTTTATAAAGGTTCACTGTTTCTGTACAAAAAAACTGAGCAAACTGAGTTTTATTGCAATAAGTACATGCCCTTGGCAGTATTACTCACACACAGTGGGAAACCATTTGTCCCAAGCTGGGTCGCGGCAAACCGGAGCTCAGCCAGGCAACACAAGGCGTAAGGCTGGAAGGCGACGGGATACACCCAGGACGGGACACCAGTCCCTCGCAAGGCACCCCAAGCAGGACTCAAACCCCAGACCCACCAGAGAGCAGGACCCAGCTAAACCCGCTGCGCCACTGCCTTGACAGTATTAGTAGTAGAATAATGGATTTGCACTTAGTATTTTTGTGTACATGGACATTTGAGATACACAGGATAAGATGTACCCCATGCATATTTTTAAATGGCTGTACACAAATACCCAGTCCAACCAATAACACGAAGCCACAGAGAATAACATTAAGCATAGCCAACATACATCTCCATGACCCGAGACCAAGAAGCTTAACTACCTTCTCCAACCCACCCACCAAACCAGATCTAACGCCCCAAACCAAACCAAACAACAAAAACCAACAAACCAAACCAAGAATCCAAGCCTAACCCATCGACCAAACCAAGAAACTAAACCTAACCCACTGACCAAACTAACAAACCAAACCTAACCCAGTGACCAAACCAACAAACCAAACCAAACCAACAAAACCCACCAGCAAAAACCAAACCAAGATCCAAGCCTAACCCACCAACTAAACCAACAAACCAAACCCACCAACACACCTAAACCAAACCTAACCCATCAACCAAGCCAACAAACCAAACCAACAGGGTACCAACAGGAGTATTTCATCAAGGTTATCAAGTGGTCACCTCCCTTTGCCTGTGTTTTGCTGAATTAGGTCCATAACACCTTCCGGAAGGCTCAAGGGTGCAGTTTGGCATCCCAGACCCACCTCCCTCCACACATGTGTTAGATGCCCTTCACCCTCAGTAAATACTGCACCTCTGCTAACTCAATAACCAATTAAACAACAGCTCCATTTATACCTTCCAGGTACTGCACCTTAAAATAATGCAATATACTAGAGTTATTACAGTCTGCTGTATCATGTATATATGTATATTATTACCTGCTGCTACATCATGCTTAATATGTTTTCTCGGATTGTTATTCATTCTGCATGCAGCATGAGGTTATCATTCCCCGAAATCTTCTTCTCAAGTTACATGCAAGACAAACAATTGCTACAAAAATGCATCCAGTCATTCACTCACAAGCTACCCTAAGGCAGGGTTGCAGAGGTCTGGAGCCTATGCCATTACATCAATATTGTCACAGGAGTTGCCCAGCTGTGGTACCCTTGAGAAAGGTGACCCAAAATCCTCTTGTTAAGTATGGAATGAGCAACACTTTGGACATTTTGGATAACCCTATTAAGCTGGTAAAGAAGTAATTAGTCTTTAAATATGAAAACAAATAGAAAGTGTGGGTTTTAATGTTTTATTTTTTTTGTTGCTGGTATTCATTACATGCCTGTAAATCTGCATGTCGGACTCTGGGGACAACAGTTTAAAAAAATAAATGCATAGTCAAGCCTAAGCAATAGAAGCCATACATCTTCCAACTAGTTTTGCTATTTTTTTACATGAAATGTACATATAATTAGATGTTGAAAAAATATATTAATTTTCACAAGCTCATTGCAGAAGTATGAATATGGGAGATAACATCTGGGGGGGTAACATTTTAAAAGTGGAAATATGGACGACGATCATTGTAGAAATACTGAGAGACTGCAGTTGCATGGAGGGGTGCGGTGGCGCAGTGGGTTGGACCGCAGTCCTGCTCTCCGGTGGGTCTGGGGTTCAAGTCCCGCTTGGGGTGCCTTGCGACGGACTGGCGTCCCGTCCTGGGTGTGTCCCCTTCCCCCTCTGGCCTTACGCCCTGTGTTGCCGGGTAGGCTCCGTGACCCCGTAAGGGACAAGCGGTTCTGAAACTGTGTGTGTGTGTGCAGTTGCATGTAATTTTATTCTGATTCAGTAAACCTGTTTAAAAGCACGACCAACAATAATTAGCATTCAAGGCTGATGCTGCTAGCGCACTAAAAGTAATGCATTTTACACAACATTTTGAAGAGGTCAGCTGGGTGCATTCCTGGTAACTGCTTTTTATTGTCTACTTCAGGGACATTTCTCATTTCCTCTTGTCTCCATGGGGTGCAGAATCAGGCATGACTTCAGTTGTATGTGCAGCAGTGTGGTTTAGCCCAAGAACAAGATAATTGTTTAGCAAAAGTGTGTTTGGGAAGGTTAAGTTTCTGAGTCCTTGGTCTTGGATAAAATCCTACATCCCTATGTAAGTTGGCTCATAATGACAACTCATAAAGATCTTCCTCTTTTTTCAAAGTACAAAGATTTTGCATACCAGTTGGCATCATTTCCAGTTAAGTGACTGCTTTCTCACGCAAAACTATTTTAATTCGTTACAGTATGAGGTCATCATGTAATATGTGCATGGTCCTCGCTGGATGTCATCACACACAGTCAAACCGCATAATGCAGATTAAACCAGAAGAAACTGGGATATTTTTTACAGCATTTTTTTTGTAAATTTAACAAGTAGCCATGTCTTCTAAAATATCAGCAAAACTAGACTGGATTCATTAAAAAATGCGTTTGATGTCAAAAACTGTTCTTGCAGAATAATTTTATTTTTATATTCACTGTGCATGAGAGTGGGAAGGCACATGTAGAGTTTGCATACACACAAGTGTATTGAAAAAAATACATATTTATTTAAAATAACAGTCCTGGAAGTGAATCATTTCTAGGATTTGTTTATTTCTTAGTGAAAGGTCATTCATCTGAGAGACTATTTGAATAAGGGTGATGGGGGTTATTTTTGGCACAATGTTGATCTCTTGTTTAATTGTTTGGCGGATGCCATACACTCGACTGTCTGACAAGAGGACGCAGATTTAAATCTTCCCCAGTCTCACAACTCCATTCCTGCTCAATTGCCCTCCAGTGTTATGACGCAGTCGCCTTGACACACTCTATTAGGGATTTAGACCTGGAGGTGTGATTACTTTTCCACTGCTTCCCTGTGCCAGGGCTCCAAATCTCATCAGTATATCTCTCCAGAACAAAGGCAAACATAAGCATATTAAATAAACAAATTAATGTCTAAATTAAGGCAGGTATCTAGCACCAGAGGGACAGTGATGCCAGGCATTTAAATGATGTTCTTGTGCAGAGGAAATCTTTTTTAATTTACAGCTCATGTATTTGCAATGGGAACAACATGTCTTTTTTTCTAAAACTAATTGTTTCATTCTCCCAAATCCCTCTGGTACAATTCAGCATAAAAAGCCAAGTCCCCATTTATTTGGCTGGCCCAACATTTTTGGTTTGGATATACCGCCCCCTACCGGTTGACAAAAGCATTGACATTAACATGCGGTTGTGTATTTAAAAAGAAAACACATAACAAACAGTTGAGCTTCTAGGTGAAATAGTTCCAATTTTTATTTTTTTTTTAAAGAAAATCAATAATCCTGTTATTAGTACTCTGACTTCATTACGACATTTCTGTGCATTCTTAAGTTTACAGAAACAGATATTTACTTTCATATGAACTCACAGTTTAAAAAATAAATATGCTAACAAAATGAATTTTACATACAAAGCAAACAGAAGTTATAAGCATATAGCAAATTGTAAGTGTAAGCACCTTTCGAACAGTATTTGATGGACGACGGCTTGTTCAGACAGTTTGCCATTTTTAAGTTTTACTATAGAAGGAGGGGGAGGTGATGTGACCATTTTTCATGTATAATTAGGTAGTGAAATTGGATCCCTTGCTGCACAGAGTCTGCCCTCAGTTCAGTTCCAAGTTGGAGTCAATGGCTTCCAGATTTCAGCCCAGTCCCCTCTGTCTAGACTCTACGCTCCTCCTCCTACCAAGCAGTCTTCCCAGATGAAAACAGATTCTTTGTACAAAATGCCAATAGCTGGGAGGTTTCTGTCCCCGTTCGGCTCCAAAGACATGGAGCAGATCACTAGCAGCCTGCCCGGCCCGGAAAGCAGAGCACCTCTCAGACGCCGCACATGATCCAGAACCTCTGAAGGGAACTGTGTGGGGTCGCAGGCCCCCTCAGGTAGGGGTCCATGTTGCGCAGGAATGCTGAAATGTGAGTCCAAACCCAGAATGTGCAAGTGTTGCTCTGAACTGGTAAAACACATCTGCGAATATTCTACACCAGACAGTCTGTCGTGCTCATGTACTGAGTTTCACCGCGAAAACATTTCAAGAAAAGTTATATCAGCTTAATGTTCATTTTTCTTGCCATCCTAAATTACGTTCAAAGGCACTGATGAAATCCACAAGGAAATATTAAGAATTCGATTTGGATCTAATAAATGGGAGCCATAAGCATCAGTTACTCAGTTTTGAGTTATTCCACTTTTCTGATCAAAATAAAGGCTTCATCAAAAAGTCATATCAAGCTGCATATGGCTGATGTATATTGAAAACTTCAACAGGGAATGTCAGCAGAGTGAAGGAAATTTGGATGGGGAGCAGGGATTCATCATTTATTGTAGTAGTAGTAGTACTTGCAAAAATAACACACACACACACACACACACACACTTTCTGAACCACTTGTCCCATACAGGGTCACGGGGAACCGGAGCTTAACCCAGCAACTCAGGGCGTAAGGCTGGAGGGGGAGGGGACACACCCAGGACGGGACACCAGTCCATTGCAAGGCACCCCAAGCAGGATTCGAACCCCAGACCCACCAGAGAGCAGGACCTGGTCCAACCCACTGCACCACTGTGCCACTACGCCCCCCAAGTAAAAATAATAATAATAATAATAATAATATTGTTTTCTTTTTTTTTCCAATGTCTACAACCGCTTGTCCCGGTCGCGGTGAGCTGGAGTCTACCCGGCAACACAGGGCGCAAGGCCGAAAGGGGAGGGGACACATCCAGGACGGGACGCCAGTCCACCACATGGCACGCCAAGCGGGACTTGAGCCCAAAATCCGTCACACAGCGGGCACTGGCCAAACCCGCTGCACCCCCAAGCCCCCGTAGTAATAATAATAATAATAATAATAATAATCATACACTGGTTTCTGGTGTTACAGACATTGCATTCACAGAATTGTAATTGCATTTCATTCACTTATGTCATGTTTTCACTCACTTTCCATAACCCCTTGTCCTTGTCATGGTCAGGGCAGTCTGGAGCCCATCCTGGAGTCACTAGGTGCTAGGCTTTGTGTGTCAATGAACAGTAAGATGAGGAACGTAGCCTGCGTTTCTGAGATGAATCAGTCAGCCATCAGCTCTGAATAGGTGTTTATGGAGGTAAGGTTTCATTTTAAATTAATAAGTATTAATTTTAATGTAGTTGTCTTTCATATTGCAGGGGGGCGGTGGGTCCCACTCTCTGGTGGGTCTGGCGTTCGAGTCCTGCTTGGGGTACCTTGCGGTGGACTGGCGTCCCATCCTGGGTGCGTCCCCTTCCCCTCCAGCCTTACGCCCTGTGTTGCTGGGTTAGGCTCCAGCTCGCTGCAACGCCGCTCTGGACAAGCGGTTTCTGACAATATGTGTGTGTGTTTTTCATGTCTCTTACAGCTGTATCGAAGACTTTTAAAGAAACAAACTTATAAATCAGTCTAAGGAGGACTGTAATAAACCTTTTGATCATGTAGATTATGAAGAAAGCTGAAATTTTAATGTTGCTTGATGTTAACCAAACATAACAAAATTAATCTTACAGGATATTCTCCTTTATTTGATTTTATCTGGTAAGAGTTGTTTTGGATTTACAGAGAAGTCAACAAGGAATGAATGTCCAGTGTGTTTGTTAATGAGCCAGTATAATAGTAATAATAATAATAATAATAATAATAATCACACACTATGGGTGAACCAGAACAGCTTAAGGAACGAATGCCGAGTGTGTTTGCAACAACAACAACAACAACAATAATAATAATAATAATAATAATAATAATAATAAAAACTCAAGATGGGTTGATTCCTTGGTCTTTCTGCAGTACTCATGAGTAAAATACTCGATTACTATTGTAAAAATACCCAGCAGTTAAATGGGTATTTAATTGTAAGCAGCTTTTTAAACACAAACCATCCATTGTAAGTTGTGGTGAAAGATGTTTGCTAAATAAAGTTTAATAATAACACACAAAGACTGTGTGTATGATCTAATTTTAGCATCCCCACTACCGTGACAGGCCTGTTTGAATGTAAACTGGTGGATGCGGTAACTGTAACTGGTAAGCGACTGAAGCCCTTGTGACGGAGGAATGGACGTGATCGCACTCTGTTGTGTGATGCTGGACGAATTCCATCATGTTTTCAAATCGACTTTCACCTCCTTCTTCTCCAGGTCTTGCTAAGTTTTGGTAAACACACATCTTTCTTTCCCCTGGTGCCCTCTAATTTCTGAAAGGCAAAGTCAAACGGCGTCACTCTCTTTTATTGTGGTGTTGTCTGTCGTTTGCGCCTTGTGGTGAGTTTTTTTTTTCTCTGCCTCTCTTTCCAGTTGTGTTTTATTGTTGCTCGACTGCAGACAAGGCACGCTTGCCATGGATTTATCTCATGGCTTAGGGTGCATTCTAGCGACATTTTTTTTATTTTTTTCCTCTAAATATTTCAGCTTGTTTATTGAGAAAAATCGTCTTCTGCGCCCGCATTCTTTCTGAGCAGATGGTTTAATATCTGTTTCCCAGGTCTCCTTGGAAGGGACCGTGTGGCTGTGACCTGACTGCGTGGTGCCCACGGACAAATCTACAATGAGGGATTGTGGAGAAGGAACAGGGTAAATCAACACCACACTCCAGTGCTTAGTGGGATCATGAACAGAGAGCAGAAGCACCTGGAGATTTTATCGGAGCGTCGCCATAGATCTGCAATGCTGTAGTTCATGTAAAATGTCGCTTGAGCAGTAATGGATTCCAGCTTGAAAAGTGTAGAGACGGACATATCGAAGACGCTTTCCAAATTCTGGTCCCGGCTCACAAACTGGACAAACGATTTTGCGGGGGCTGTGACTCATTCGGCTATGTGCTCTGTGTTTATACAGTTAATAATAACAAGGGATCAATAAATCAGAGCCATCACTACCACTCCAGGAATAATAATAATAATAATAATAATAATAATAATAATAATAATGTGGTGATATTTGGCCCAGCACAATGCATTGCTCTCTGTCTTAGACTGTAAAGGACTCTGCAGGAGACTTCACATCCCCAGCCATCCCCACCCAACCCAACCTACACTTGGGGGTCTCTCTGTGTGTTTTTCATTTTATTATCCCCCCCCCTCACACATACACTTTGCTTTTTTGGCAGACTTTAGGAATGTCTGGGAGCCGAGGGGATTGGGCTTACAGTCTTGGTGTAGCGTTGTCAAATGGGAGGGGAAAAAAGTGAGAGAGGGAAAGTTGGAGACCAGACCACAGAAATGTAAACACGTCTGGAGCTAAAATAACTCCTCTTTCATGGAAAACACCCCTTCTGTCACAAGAAGAGTTCTGTGAGCTACACCCTGTCCAAAAATTGCCACCAAAAGCCAGTCCTCTACATTTGTATTATTCTGCAAACACACGCACAAACTCATTTGCGCATGGCCAAGCAAGAGTACAATCTTGATTTTTAAACAATGACAAATCCAAATGATGACCACGACTATAAGTTGCGACTTGAAGATTTCAAGCAATGTTTCTTTATTATCACAACAGCAGAAACAAAGACCATAATAACATGGTGGCTTTGATTCTGCTTAATGATTCCAAACTGCATCAACTGGAAGACCTCCATTATTCTGCAACCATGCTTTATCAGGGAATAACTTGGTACGTCCTGATATTTTGCACGTATGTTATTCAAACTAAATCCCTGTCATTGCAATATCTATCATCATATAGAATCTATATCATATAGCTTGCAGCAGCACTGGGCAACTTAATTAAGTAAAAATGACCAACTGTGTAAATGGGAAACTGCACATAGCATGATTTAGAGACATAACAGTGTAATTTCTTCTTTTCGACAAAACCTGGACAATCACTTTTTACTTTTGGACAATCTTTGGACAAAACCTTCAGCTGAATGAGTAGATAATGAATACAGATGGTCTCTGATTTACGATGCTTCGACTTACAATTTTTTCGGTTTTACCATGGTGAGCTGGCAATAGATATTCAGTAGAAACTGTACTTCGAATTTTGAATTTTTCCCAGGTAAGCGATATGCGGAGCGATACTGTCTCGCGATGCTGGGTAGCAGCAGAGATCCACACCTCCCAGTCTGTCACGCAGAGGTGTGTATTAGGTGTATTAAATGCATTTTCGACTTCCGATATTTTCAACTTCCAATCGGTTTTGCGGAACATAACCCCATCGTAAGTTGGGGACCACCTGAAAAAATTGAATTTTCCCTGGTTTCTCTTGATCAGTTATATCTGAAAGGTTTGCTACATGCAAGTAACAAGAATGACCAATCACATCTCTATGGAACATTAAAAATGAGATTATGAACTATTGCAGCTCTAGTTGTGTCACTTTTCTACAGTATACCTAGATAGAACATTACTGAGTAAATTCTTTTCATGTGTTCATGTTTTGTGATGGAATACTTCTGTGCATAAATCTAATATTCAGATGCAGTGAATACATGTTACAATAATTAAATTCAATTATGGTTTGACTTTTGGGTATGACACTGGAGAGTATTTGGAGTACTTGTGAAGGATGCATATTCAGTAGCTTGACAATCAACAACCTGACATTTTTACAGCTACAACTGAAAAACAAGAAAAAAACACACTTTCTGCAAAAAGGCATATCAAAAACTTCTAAAATTTAATGTGAAATAAACTGCCAAGCGGAGCAGGTTTCACAGCGGTTAGGGGTGCTGCCCGATAATGTGAATTTTTCCAGTTCAAATCTCAGTTTTAAACTCATGCTGAAGTACTGCTGACCAGAGTACTGGCCTGAATTGGTACAGTAAGAATACCCTGCTGTATAAATGGGTCAATTATTGTTACAATGACTATCTAACAGTGTAAATTGCTTTGGGCAAATGTGTTGTATCAGTAAATGTCAGTAATAATAATTCCAAAGCAAAAATGTAATACTGGTATTTGGATTTACGGAATTTACATTAGTTTTGACATTTACAGGAGAGCTGTTCAAACTGCACAGAAACCAAGAACTTCAGTAATACTATAAGATACCAGACATTAGATGATAATTTATATGAATGACATCCAGAAGGAGAATCCAAAGAATACATGTAGGGTAATGAAATACACAGACAGAATGTGTGAATTTTGCTTTAGATCTCTTTTCTGTACCTTCGCATGCTTTTTGGTTTAGTGTGCTTTATAGGCATTGCCAGTCCTAATACATTTGTATCTCTCTTGCTCTCTCTCTCTTTCCCTCTCTCTGTTTCTCTCTCTCTTTCTCCCTCTCTGTTGCTCTCGCTCTCCCCCTCTCTCTCTCTGTCTCTGTTTCTCGCCCACACTGACCAGTCTCATGTGTAGTGAAGTACCATAGTACCGTACATGTAGCCCGAACATTGCGCTGCTCCACAGGTTTCAAGAAAAGCAGGAAAGTTTCCACTGAACGCAGCACTTTCGGGGAGGAACTCGCTTCTGGTCCATCGGAACCGTCGCTAGCCGTAAGTATGAGCTTTTTCACACGCCGAACGGAGCGGAGTGAAGTAGAAGAGTACGTGTAGGTGTACGTGTACGTGTACGGGTCGCTAGCGGCTCGGAGGTGTCCGCGGAGTTAGACGAAGCTTTGGAAGGACTCTGGTTGATGATGACGATCACGACGACTATGATTACAGTGATGATGCTGAGGACGCTTCGGACCAGTTCTGACTGACAACTCGACACATCTCGCTCCGGCATCCGCTCTTTCTGTCAAACTAGTCTAAGTTCGCCCGTTTCTGCCTGATCGCTTCGCAGCGTTTCGTTTCGTTGTTTTTTTTTTTTTTTATATATATGAAACGGCGCGAATTCCTGCACTTTATTGTTTTTCATTCAAGCTACTTGCTTTTTTTGTTCAATGGAAGAGTGAAGGGTTCGCTCAGGGGAAGTGATGCGCACGTGGATTGTGACTGGCCGCAGGTAGCGCAGCACCCACCCCACACACGCACACGCACACACGCACACACACACAAAGCGGAACGAGTAGAGAACATTAAAACTGCGTCACATCACACGTCGAGTAAACAGAAATACAGATGCGGGTCCAATTTGCACGTACACTGACGCAAGGTAATCAGCTTAAAACATTACTCATTCTTATCATTTCTTTTAGCCCTAAACAGCTGATTTTGAAAATAAACATCTAACGAATGGAAACTGTAATTAACCGTTCAATATCTTCATTTTTTTTTAATTAAAGGTGCAGTTATACAGACTGTGAAACTACTCCTTCTGACTTTTTTGCCATGAGCTTTAGCAAGTATTATATATGTCGCCTCACCTGTAGTTATTTATTATTATTATTATTATTATTATTATTATTATCCATCGTCAAAAACTGCTTTTCCCAAGCGGGGTCGCGGCGAGCCGGAGCCGTACTCGGCAACACAGGGCGCAAGGCCGAAGAGGGAGGGGACACACCCAGGGTGGGACGCCAGTCTGTGGCAAGGCACCCCAAACAGAGCTCGAACCCCAGACCCACCAGGCACTGGCCAAACCCCACGCACCACCGCGCTCCCCCTTTTTCTTCTTCTTCTTCTTCTTCTTCTTCTTCTTCTTATTATTATTATTATTATTATTGTTGTTGTTGATGATGATGACGTAATTTGTAGAAGTTAACACAACACCTGGACTACACCTGTATACTACTAGAGAGGGAATAATTCGGCTTTGACAAAGGTTAACTAAAATATCTTTTCTGGATTTCTTTGGTCTTTAATGTGTCTGCAGTTGTGGGCCAGAGCAAGAACAGCCATTTGTGAGTTTATGCTGAGTTTATTGTTTATTGTCTATCAGAGCACCAAGCATTACAATTATGGCAAACTTCCGTCTTAAATGTGGCTAAATCAGTAACTGGGAGCTAAAAATGTTGGTGTTAACTTTCCTGTCAAAGCTCTGTTTTTGCTTAGAGGAGGTCAACATCTGGAGCAGCAACGCGTCTGCAGTGTTTAAAAATTGTGAAATTAAGATGAAACAAAGAAATTAATCAAAGTGAATTTTCAGATTTCTTAGGTAATTGTGCTTAAGAGCCTTTTGATTAATATGGCCACTATAAGTCACTCGAAGTGTAATTCAGTGGCACAATTAGTGGAAAACACATTTTAATAAACATTTTTAATCTTAAACAAAGGTAACTTTGAGATCTTAAAGTAAATTTTCTTCTTAAATTTCTTTATTTAGGATACTTGTCTTGCTTTTGGCTGTATCTTTGCCATAAAGACACATTCAACTTATATCACAACAAACCATAAAAAAATTTAAAACACATATTGGAAAACAAACAAAAAAAAGCTAAAACCAAATATGAAATTATTTAAAATTTTGCTGATATTACACTGACAAGAAGGATATATTTAAATTTTTACATATGCAAGTTTTAATAATTGGGACAGAACTGACCTTTAATTGCATTTTGGCAATATGCATAACATTTGATATCCAACTCAAGTAAAAAGGGGAATATGTAATCATAAATATTAAGATTAATTTTAACTTTTATTGTTTATATGGCTTCTGGTGTGAACTTTTGTTGGAAAGAGTGCTTATATTGCGTGAGACTCGCAGGCAGTATTTGACAGAGATATTTGCTTTTTATAAGTTAACTTTTTAGTTGTCCTTCTTTGTTAATTTGATGTTTGAATTTTTATATATAACTATCTTATTTTAAACTTTATTTGCAGTTAGTGAGAGAATGAGATACATCACAACAAATATATACAATGAATTTATTCTAAGAGTTATTTTCAGATAGACCTGTATCAGTTTTATTTTTTTGGACTTCATACACTCTTGAGGTAAGCAGACTGTCACACATGGAGGTAATAACACATTCAGTTCAAGATGGAATGATCATGAAAAATGATCACAGAGCCAGATATATCAGCCTAATAATAAATGAGTGAGAGTTACCATCAAACCATCACTGGCCTAGTCCTTCTGCTCAGCACAGCTGTACTCTTTTAAATGAAGGTGGCAGCTCAGCTGCAAAGAGTGTTTGGAAACACCAAGTATTTAGTAAAAAAAAGCTTACATTAATAAAAAAAAAAAGGGAGACTTTGTCAAGACTTTAAGTGCATGTAATTCCCTATTTCATCGCTTTCAAATTTATTGGAAAATTTTTACAAAAACATTTGAACATGTTTTACATTTTTTCAAACTTTTTCCAGTTTTTCAAGAGCTGCTTCTGCTGCACTATTTTTGCTACCAGTATTTGTATCTTAAGACATTTTTGTAATCAAATTAATATCATGCAGAGTTGAACACGCTGAGAGTCAAGAACAGGCATTTTTAAATTAAATGTATCAGATAGTTTTTGTAGATGCGCTTTCATTTTTAGTTCTTTAGTCTATGAAATATACTACAAACCTTTTTTCCAACACAAATGCAATATACAGTATGACAAATTTATTGAGACACCAACTGAACCAATTCTTTTTGGGACACTTATTTTTAATAGTGCATGCGAAGATATACATGTTGTTTTGTGAACTTCAGATTGTTCTTTTGATGCCGGATTTATTTATTCCAGAACTCAACAACAACAGATCTGGAGTTCTGAATTGTCAAAATCATTAATAATGAAAAACCAATTATTTTTAAAAAAATCTCACTCAAAGACAAATTATGCGGTAGGGATCACATATGTGACATCTGTTTTCCTTTGGCCTTATCAAATTCATATTTCCATTCCACGCAATATTTAACATGTGTTGCCAGTGCTTTGTCACGTCTTTTCAATTAGGGTTTGGCTCTACCCTGCTTTAGTGGAATCTTGGTTTTGCAGTGCACTGTCTGATCCATTTAATGGCATCCTTTGACAAACATTGCTTAGGCTTTTATCCTTAGATTTTTCCCTTGACCAAGTACCATACTCTATATCCCTCGCTTCCCTTACCTTGTCTTTGGATTCATTTAATGAACTGGAAGATTTTAACTGTCTTTCGCCTGTGCAGAATTTTCAGCCCACACCAGACATCACTTTTGTCTTTTTACCGTAGTCATCTGAATTGCATCTTGCTTTCTGTGCTGCAATGCACAAATGAGCAATACAAAAATGGTGAGTCAGTCGTGTCTAATAGCAATAATTAGGCAGTACTGTGTCTAAAATTGTACCTTCATAAATCACACAGTTATCTGATCGCACTGTTATTTCTGTCACTTGGGGATACAGAGGTCACAAGGAAAGGCTTTACTTTTGAGTCTCACATTCTATCAGGTAAAATGCAAGTTTTTGTTTTAGATTCTTCTCTTGCATGATTGTGCATCTAATATACAACATTTGAGATGTCTGGCTGTTAGTGACCGAAAAATCCTCTGTGGGCTTTGATCCAAGGTAAATTTTAAGCAATCGCAAATGTGAGTGAGTGATTATGGCCCTCAAATGTCTAAGAGCTCAACACACTGAGTGGACTCTCATTCCACAGGTGTGTTTAGAGTGCCGAAAAGCGCTGGGGCTGTTTTAATGAGAGCATGGCCCCCTCAGGGCTGCTTTACACACACGTGTGTCTTCCAGGCAGTCACAGGTCAGTCAGCCTCATCTCAGCTTCACGGACTGGTTGCCCACAGTCCTTAGAGCTGAAGAGGGGATTTGAAGTGGGTAAGAAAATGTGGAGGTTAGATTAGGAGGGAGTGGTGGGGCTCTGTGGTTGCGGTAGTGAGGCTAGTCAATGGTCGCATTGACGAGCTGTGTAAAACAGAAGGCTGCCCTAAGTTTCAGATTAAATTGTATGTATGTTTGAGAACGAACAAATAAGAATTTGTGGTTCTTCGCACTCTCTGGCAGTATGTGCATCCCTGTTGGTCTGCATTGCGGATATGCGTTACGAGCAAATTGCCGCAAGGTCGTCGCAGTTTTTGAACCCTCAAACACACTGTATGACCTGAGGTCTCCCAGCTGTGTAACATGTGTGTTCTGCAAAGTATGGTGTACTTTGAACAATCAGGTTTGGTTTGGCCTTTTCTGTCACAATCAAAGTTGTGTTTGCATAAAATCATGTCTGATTCAGCCGCTCATAGCATTACATCTTTAATGAACTCAGCCAACTTATTATGGCAAGAAAAATAATTGTGTTTTGTCCATCCAGTGAGCTGTAAAATCATTTCCTTGCCAGTAATTGTCCCCACTGGCCATGCACACACCTCAACAGGTAGGGGCAAATCCTGGGGTGGTGGCACAAGTATGACATTGGTGAAAGTCAAACGAAAGCACACTGACACATCACAAAGCTAACAGCTACTGCATAAAATGGGCAGAATGGTGCTGCAGACAGCTGTAAAGGCGAGGACTGCCTGAATGAGCTGGAAGGAATGAGGTGGTAAACCTTACATTTGGCCTGCTGAGAGTAAGGGCCCTGGCTAATTCGAACCGTCTGTGTGTGCTTGGAGGCAACTGGGCCACACGGGCCACGAGCTGCCGGCTCGCTCTGACTGAGGGCTAGTGAACCTGGGCCAGAGACTTGTTTTCGTTCAGTTTCTTTGCCCCGAGACTGCAAATTAAACCATCCCGTAAATCTTCCGTTATAGGTAGTAAAAACTAATTTTAGATTTCCTGCCTGCTGCAATGTCTCTGCTGATTGCTACCATGCTTGCTGAGGGGCCCAGAACCGTTAAAAAGAGGTGGGAGGAATGGCTGCACAGCAGCCATGAGATGCACAGGAGACTATGAGAAAGGGCACTCTTACAAGCCGTCTCTTTCCCGATAAAGACATTTTGACAATTGTCACATTGTTCCTCGACTGATGAGCTGATTGTGCGTATCAACCTGCTATGGCTGCACATGCATCCCCGTCAGAGGGCAGAGGCATGACACAGGTTACCATGTGTAATAACTTTAAGGTTCAGGGTTCAAGGTTTACTGTCATAGGTACAAGTACCATGAAATTCTTCTTTGAGTTTTTCTCCACAGACTATAAACAAAAAAACTATAGATAATACTGGACAAAACAAATCAATAACAATAAATAATGCTAACAATAACAATAAATATGGTAGCAATAAATAACAATAGACAGCCAGAGTACTTAAAACAGAGAATACTTAAAGTGACGGTGTAATGTGCCGATGTGCTTGGAGGGAACAGTCCAACTCTAGTTACAAAAGGTGGCACATTGGTGGGTGTTGTATGCTCTTACAGCACGACACACACTCGTGAATCAGTTGACATGATACACTGGTTTCTCACTTACACTCCATATGGTTTTCATGTCTGTGTTTAACATGCTATGCTGCTACTTCTTTCTTGCAGCTTTAGTTCAAGACCTGTTCCAGGTAGTTGTCATATATCCAGATACAGTATATCATCTTTCCAAATGGAGCCATTAAATGGGATTTAATACATATGTATTTCCAACAGCACAGTCCATCTGTAAAAGTGCTCTTTCAGTAACTCATACAGGATGTTATCACCTGGTTTCCCTTGGATCAGCTCACACATACCTACTATCTGAAACCACTTGTCCCAAGCAGGGTCACAGGGAACCAGGGCCTAACCT
This sequence comes from Scleropages formosus, assembly GCF_900964775.1. NCBI lineage: Eukaryota > Metazoa > Chordata > Actinopteri > Osteoglossiformes > Osteoglossidae > Scleropages > Scleropages formosus. Next base: position 16,914,603 of record NC_041809.1, read on the forward strand.
GGCAACACAGGGCGCAAAGCTGAAGGGGGAGGGGACACACCCCGGACAGGATGCCAATCCACCGCAAGGCACCCCGAGCAGGACTTAAACCTCAGACCCAACACACCCCGGCCAAATCCGTTGCGCTACCGTGAATGTCCAGCTCCAGATCATTGGATCCTGATGATCCTGATGATTTTTTATTAAAATCAATCTAATGGTTCTTCAGTTGTGTCACCCTCTGTGATAAGCCCCAAGAATGCTGCCAAGAAACTCATCGTGAACAAGCACGGTAATTTAATGTAAATAGTTAGCGTAGCTGTCATAACCTAACTGAAAGGCCATTTGGGAGGTGGTGAGAAACCAGAAAGAGGTGTGTGAGCAAACTGGGGGTGAAATGTCCAGAGTCCCACATTCCAACAGAGCCGGTGGAAAATGGATTCCAACTGATTGTAATCACTCTTGCAATCGACAGGGGTGGATGCAGTTTATAGGACGTCTTTGGTTTCTGCTGTACACATTAGCGCAGGTTCCGTAGGCCCACCTTTGCCAAGCCGCTGAAAGGTTGTTGTGTTTGCTTAGGCCACCCCATCGGCGGGATGAGAAGAAATTTGACGAGGTACATGGTGCCAAATCCTGCCTCTTTGCCGACTGAAGGGAGAAAATTGTTTTCGTTTCACGGGACAAAATAAGTACGCACCGGGGAAACTTTTGGACTAAACTGAGTTTAAGTTGGTCATGTCTTTGGCACTGTGCAACACTTAGGCATAGTTTTTCCATTTTGCTGCTGGTGGAAGGTACATCTTTCTGCGTTTTGGAGCCTGCACTGATTTTATTGGACTTTCGGTAGTTTATGGGCAGACTCCAGAATTTCAGGTATTATTTTTCTTTTCTGAACCTCCCTAGACAACATTTTCCCTCAAAGATGATTTAATTTAGAAGCCAGCTATTTAGCGTTAATGCACCTTGTAGAATAAGTGTAAATTGCCCATTTAAGCTGTAATTATAGTTAGAGACCATTTTCAGCAATGACTTGATTTGTATTCAAATTATTTTCATAAATGCATTGAGTTGAAAAGTACATTCTCCCACCCTGATCTTCCACTTGAATAAAGTGGTCGTGTTGTATGTTCAAATGAGACCGACTAAGCCATTAAGTACGGACTGCTGGAAAGGGTGAATAATTTGGCATTTGCTTCTTGAAATGAATGTGTGGGCGGAGCCACACCAGCCTTAATATTATTATTAGAGCTTTCCATGAAGTCTAGATGCTCTGTTATTTTCCTTCAAGTATATGTACTGTTTTCACAGCTCTGCCCTTAGGAGCGCACTCCAAGCCTCTGCAGCAGTCCTCTCCCGCTCACACTCCATAGTGTTTCTGTAGACGGTTACAAGTACACTGTTTCAATTTGCTTTCCAGCCAGCGCTGTTAACCTTTCTGGTACTGCTAGAAGCGCGTCCTGAGTATTTTGGGTCTTGTCCTGCTATGTAGCCTCAGTGGTTGCTAGGCTCACTATTCCCAATGGCCATGGCCTGACTTTAGGCCAACTATCCAGATTGAAACAGCTTTTGCAGGCAGCCTGGAACACAGTTTTTTCCTTGGTTGAGAAACAGGAGTAAGAAAAAAAGACGTATTACTCAGAGAGGCTGGTAGGGAGTGAAAAGAGTGGAGTCTGAATGGTTTATAACCTATATGTAGAACAGAGTGCAGAAACCAGCAAAGCCACAGCCATGAGTTGGTTTACAGTGCTATGCGCGATGACTGAGATCCTCTTGAAACATACCAATGAAATTCCATTTCTGTACTGGAAGCTGAACTTGTTTATGTTTCATTCAAATTGTGTTGAGACACTGCAGTTTTTAGCGAAATGTGTTGTTTCTTTATGGTGTAAACTGAAAAACAGCATGTTGACAGACGTCCAGCTGAGGAATTCACAGCACTGAAGAATTACTGCATTTTAGCAGTCTCCACGTTACAGGATAACAACCTAGAGCTGCTAAATTCTTCAGAAATTCAGCGTTATTATTTTTTTGCAAAGTCAATGTCTTCCTTAAAGTCAGCTTACATTTACAGATATGGATGTTTTACTGAAGCAAGACTGGTCATGTACTCTTCTAAAGAGTAGTGTATATGAACAAAGCCTTACAGGTTACAAATCTTTTTCCACATTTTGTCCCATGCTTCCTTTTTAAGGGTGGCAGCTTTTCAGTTAATTTTAGAACTGACAATTTCAAATATGAAACATACATTATCTTCAATTGCAAACGGAGTAGTGAGTCCACTGCTGCTGCCAGTGCGAGTAGTCCAGGAATCCAGGGAACTGACATTTTTGATGGCAGCATATGGATCATGTGGTTGGCAGCTCTATCAAACACCATGTGTGCTTCATTTGTTAAAAATATGCTAAGTAGAGTAGTTCTGTAAGGACTATTAAGTTGGAACGATAAGACCACCCGCCTGAAGGACCGCCACCATCATCGGGGGGCTCCCTGTGGCTCTAAAGTACTCGTGGAGCGCGAAAGAGACCCCGCTGTCCAGCTCCTGAATCAAGGCACTATTTACCTGCTAAACCCAACACCATAGATCTCCTGAGCCTGTTCCAAACAGTCCCGTTTTAAGACCAAATCCTCCATCTCATTTTTGTTTCCTCTATAACCAACTGTGCCCCTGTTATGTGGGGTATTGCACATTACAGCGGGGTACAAGATAAAATGCTAATTAGATACAGATGACGATATTTGATCTAGGACGCGTTGGGATGAAACCAATCCAGTCTGTAAGTTTTGAAGAAAAACACCTTCTCGTGAAATGTTTGAAAGGTAGGCTCACATTTACTACTAAGACTAGTGTGTTTAACAGTTTTCATCTGTTTTAAAAATAGCCACGTGGACCCAACCTTAATGTGTTGTTTTCAGACCGTGGTTTTAATATCCTGATTATTACATCAGTAATATTTATATGGGTGGTGTAGCTCTAAATATAAATGAGGAGTGGTTAGTTGGATCAGTCCTGGAAGGCTTGTTTTTATTTTTAAAAATGAAGTAAGAGAAAGAAAATTATGAAATGGAAAATTCTAGTAAGCCATTACATATTCAATCAGTTTATTTCTTGGTTACTTTCTCTTTTTCCTGTGAACAGAAAAGGATGTGTAAACATGTATTTGTGTTTTAGCCTTAATCTCGCTCCGACTTTTGCACGTTCCTAATTATGGCATTTATAGAAGCACCAACTTCTTTTCAACAATGTTCTCTTGTGATGTCACCCTGCCACTTTTTCAGCTGGGCCCTGTTTTTCTCTGGAAAGTTTTATTTTGGTAAAGAAAACAGGGGATAATTATAACCCCTTGCCTGAAATTACATGCCACTTCTCCACGCTGTTCCACGTCTGTTCCTCATGGAACCTGCCAGTCACTCCACACCTTCTCACTCCTGGTATTGACAGCCAAAAGAGGAGAGCAGCAGTTTGGGCCATCGGGGGGAGTCAAATCATCAGAGCATCTTTCCACCTCAGTCAAATATCACTGACTATGGTGTGTAGACAAGAAATGGATAAGAGCAGCGTGGATTAGAACCAACCCACATCTGATGTGTTGTAATTACAACTCGTGCTTGAACAGGACGAGAGTGACTTGTGGGAACTCGGTCTGTCCTGGTAGGATGCAAACGTCCCGAAGATGACACACGTCGACAGGGAATAAGTATTACAGTGCTGTCATCCATCTCTGCTGCAACATCCGCTGTTCCTGCAAGGTTGTGTTATGGTTACTAAAGTGGGCGTCACTGCGGTTGATCTGTGTGCCGTAAATTGCAAAATGATGTGGAATGCAATGTTCTTGTGTGTAACGTGTCAAGCACATCTCTCAGTGGATTGTTAAAAGCCTCATTTGTAACATGTAACAGCTCAGCTTTCTAATAATGTTTTTCCCCAGCAGGCACATGAGGTGAGGGTTGTCGCACGTGCTCTTTCTAGCTGTGTTCCATTGCTGCTTTGGTGTGTGGTTGTCATGTGGTCTGAGCTGCTCGCCATGCAGTTCTTTGCTCATGCGCCGTGCTCTGGAGCCTGACTCGTAGGCAAAAGTCTCCAGCCAGTGGGAGGCTTGCATAGCTAGCCAAGTGCCCATGACATCATTACATGACATCACCACATGACATCACCTGGCTGCAGCTGAACGACGCCCACCTCTGCTACTCACAGCTCTGGTTCCTCCTTGGAAGACAAGTGGTTCTGAAAGCAAAAAAAATAACAGCAGGACAGTTTTGACTGTTTATACAAAGTGTAATTTTGGTGCAGCTACTCAAGGGCGGTGCATGTGGCCCACGGTTTCATTCCTGTGGCCTTGGATGCCTGCGTAGTTATGCCTCTCCTCTGCCCCATCACCCCATGACAGAGCAGAGATCCAGGACTATCAGAGTCCTTGCCTCGCCTTGGCAATTATTAGTAACAAGCAGTGTCTATCATGTCTGTGCCGAGCCTGTGATTAGCTTACTTGCATGAATAATTGCACGCAGCTCCCACTCGCCATGGGGGCCTTTGTCTGCCCTGCTGATGGATCCCAGATGTGGCACTGTGGGACATGGCCTATCGGAGACTTGCTGACTTCAAGGTTTCAACAGGTTAATCACAGTAGGCCGGTAAAGGTAATTTACAGGCCTGACATAGGCAACAATAATAAGGAGGGGCTGGAGTGCCCAGTTTATTTGTGAATGAGTCGCTGTTGTTGAGCAGAGGGTGCTCTCAAACTCAGTGTCATTTGCAATGACTTCTTTAGCAGTCTTCATAGCCTGACCCCTGCAGACCCTTGCAACGCCTATGAATGAACAGTGCTGTAACTCAGGGCTGCAGGGAGGGTAATGGATTAGACTAAGGACTCACCCTATGATGGTTATTGTTTCAAGCCCCACAAGGAATTGTGCTGTATAGAAACCGCAAGCAAGATACCTACCATGAACTGCTGAACTGAAGAGCTCTTGCAGAACCACAGTCAAGCTGTCTCCCTCCTAAATAAAACATGCAAAGAGTTATTTGCTGAGACTGCATCTGTGTTTATCCATCAGAGTGGCAAGAGGGAGACAGACCCTCAGTGGAGACCACCTCCCATGTTCGCCGGGGGACATGATTCTTACTGGAAAAGAGCATGTGGGACCCGGAAGAGTGACTGAAAAGTAAGAGTAAGACCCCTTGCTCACCTCTTCAAATTAAAGTGCATGGAAATGGCTCATGTTAAGTAGCCTACCGTCTTTAGGGTACAGTAGCACTTGCTGATCTGGTGCATTCTGTTTACAAGGGTAGCCTCGTCTGGGCATCTCCATTTCTGGGGTAAAAGTATAAAAAGTGCTAGTGAGCCAATTTTCTGTGTGGTCCCTTTTATTGTCATGTTCATTTCCAATTGTATGATGCCAGAAGACACCACCTGTGGCAGGGAAAACCAATGGCACCTGACTAACACAGGTCATCAGAGGGTTGTGCAAGTGGAGAGTCTCCCTGTGGGATTAAGTAAGATTCCAGTGCCAGTTTTTCAGGTCTCAGCTGGAAGCAGATCTTCTATTCTTCATGTTGATGTGCCTGTAGGAGGTGGCACATGTGCATGTAAAGAAGACTAGGAGGCAGTCATGAAGGGTTGGGTGGTATCAGGAGAGATTTACAGCAGGGGGCACTTTGCTCTTTAAAGTGGAGGTCTTGTGAGGTAGTGGAGCTCCTGTTTTCTCCATTCTCCACTTTGTGCCAGTGGATTTCTGGGAGGAAGGTTTGTTATGTCTACATCTGTAAAATGTATGACACTGTGGGGAAAAGATCATTGGGGAATTGGGGGGGGGGGGGGGGGGTAGATTTGCCCTGTGCAGTAGTTGATAGTCATTTTTTGGTGCAATATGTAATTTTTACTATATATTATGCCTAAGAATTTGATGCTGTGCTGCCATCCTAAACCTCTTTAGCCTTGCATTGTTAGAGCAACATGATTCAGTGTTTTCCTGTCACTGTCATGCTTCTAAGCTATCCTCCATCAACAGGTCCAAGGAGGGGTCCTGGTGGCACTCCGCAGGCATATGTGGGTTTAGAGCTTGTGGTCAAGAGCAGTTCAGGGTGTGATCAAGGAGGGCCATGTCCCTATGAAGGCAAATGGTGAAAGGTATGGTGGCAGACTGCAGTGATGCCTGGAGAGGGTGTCAGTGTGATTAATGCACCAAGCATTTGCTGGCATCCTCTGGAATTTCTAAAGAATGGCCAGTGACCACTGGAAATTCCTCGGTGTAAACAAGACACATTTTCGTCATGTTGTTCATGTAGCTGCTTTGAAGTTTTCCTTTGTGGTTTACATTTGTGTCGCTGTTTATAGTTTCAACAGTGCAAGCACTGGGCATGTTAATGCAGAGTTTCTTAAAAGTTTTTAATGTTGTATTTCTTTGGCATATTACTGACATATTAGATAGGCGCTGATCAATCAGATATCTCAGGCTATCCCTTGGGATGTTTCTCTGGATTCACGTGTTATTATTGTGATGTTTTTAGTCAGCAAATTTGTACAAAGCAGCTTGCAGTTCTACATGTTTACACAGCTGGGTGTTGTACTAGAGAAACTGAGGTTAAGCGGTATTTCTAAGACACCACAGCAGATTTTTTTGGAACATGCATGAACAAGCTCCATGCCCTCAATGGTCATGCCACCTACTGCCCTGTTTGCTGTGTAAGGCTGAGTTGTGGCCCCTGCTCTCCAACCAATGTGCTTGCTCTGTTGTGAGGAAGATGGGCTGTCTGGCCCCTCAAAGGAGAACGCCAAATCCTGAATAAATGAGAGACTGATCCACGGTGGTGGGGTGCGGTCACTGAGCGTTATCCTCTGGCTGGGGCTCCGAGAGCGTGCTGAAGAGTGGGACAGATGCCTTGCCTGGCGTTCCACAATGTCTAGGCTTTGGGAATTTTATTTGCGCTGAGATCACATCGTAGTCCTTCTTTCTTCTTCTTTTTTGAATTCTTTGGACAGTTTTTTTTCATATAGTGTTTTTTTTTCTCGTCAATCTTTTGGTCTCGTCCCGCTCGTTTCCTTTTTTTTTTACCAGCCACGGCATGTGGAGAAAATCTGGGCAGATTTTTCAGTCATTTGTTACCCAGCAGTCCTTGGTGGGGTGGCTGCCAAGCAGTGACAGGGTCTGCTGACACACTCTCTCGCATGTGCAGAACCCGAAGATCAGGCGGCGGCGGCGGCGGTGGGGCGGACACCAGATGTTGAGCTGCATGGACAGGGAGCAGTCAGGGCTCTGCGCCTCCCAAAGGTAAAGCCCTTGCTTCTCTCCACCTTGCTCGGACACTGCCTCGCTTTCTCTCCATGCCTTTCCTGTACTCTGTGAGACGTGCCACCAGCCTATGCTTCCAGCATGTGGAACACCAGGAGCTCCACCATCAGTGGGGGTTACAGCTGGTTGCCTCGTCCTTCTACTACTGTGAAGTTGCCAGCGGCTCAGTCTGTTCTTGAGATGGGCCGAAACTTATGGCAGTGTGCTAGCCTCCTTCTGTTACTTTCTGTCCTCACTTATCCACATAGGAGTAAATAAAGATAACATTAATATAGTCTTTAATTTTTCCTTTCCCTTACATGGAGGAGGTTTTTGGTGCACCAAACTTTTTTTAATGCTCATCAGAATTTCAGCTTGACTTATTTCAAATTGAAGTGAAGTTGCCGTCACAAATGCGAATTTGTATTTTTAAGCCTTTGTATAAGCAATGAAGTCAGACTGTGTTTCCTTGCAAATGAACTAGTAAATAGTGGGCTTTGTTGCCGTGGAGCAGTGGCCCAATAAATCCTCATGGTGGGACCAAATGAGTGGTCGGTTGGTTCCAACAGAGATGAACTCTCAGGGATGGATTACTGTTTGCCTCCCACTACACACACGTTACTGCCGATGAACTGGACTCCACTGGGCTGAAAAAACACGAAGGCCTCAGTTTGTACCACTGACGCCGGGAACATTTTGTGAGGCTAAGCTGTGGGTTGTGCTAAGGAGAGCGCCCGCGGCTTGCCAAAGTAACCGCGCTTCTCGCTCCTGTGGACAGGCTCGCTATGCTGTGAAACTCCACTTGTGCGCAGACGGCTATAAAAATGCCCATTGGTCTAAGGGGAGAACTTCCTTTTTCATTTTGGTTGTTCCTGGTGTTTTTCTTCTGTTTTTCAAGATTAGGCTACTTTCGTGGAACCACTGGAGGGCAACCAAAGCCGCCAAGCTTTCACGAGTAATTCTGAACTTGTTCTCCTCATGTTTTCGCAGTTCTGTTTTTTTTTTTACCATTGCCTCTTGTTTAATTACAGCTGTACATAGTCGGTTCATTGCATGGCAGGAGTTCTTGAGGCTGTTCTTCTCCTTGATTGAAATGGAGCGATTGTTTCGGAGTAGATGAAATGCGGCTGACGTGCAAGCGCAGGAATGCGGCCTTTCGCTCCTGGCCACGTCCTGACATTCTTCCTGGCGGTGATTTCCTGTGAGGCGGCAGTGCCCTTATGGCCGTGTGGCGTGACTTGAGGAGGGGGGAGGGTGCTGATGTGCAAATGGTTTGACCTGATGGAACGTATTGTCACGCGGTGTTAGTTAGCCACAAGAGACCTTCTTTAGCCTGCCCCGTGCTCCACGGCAAGGTTGACCCCAGCAAGGACTGACTGCATGACTAGGGTGAGGCCATGTTTTGTCGGGTGATGGCTAGTGATGTGACACAGAGCTGGGTGCACATCACGACCCATCTCACGAGGGTCTTTCAGCCAGGCTGCTAGCACGGCTAACCACTTCCTGTTCCATCCTCACACGATGGGTGAGTGTTTTGCCACCAAGTCACATGCCAGTTTGAACTTAGCATAAATAAAATTTGAAAGCCTCTGCAGTCCGTGCTGCTTCATTCTAGTTGTTCTGTTATCTCCTTTTGGATAATGTGGCAAATAGTGAAAGCAGTTGCATCAAAAGATTTTTAAAAAAATGAGCCATTTTCTACATTCTTCATTTTAAATTCATAATTTTTGCAATGTCTGCAACCGCTCATCCCAAGCAGGGCCACGGTGAGCCGGAACTGTACTCTGTACTTGGCAATGCAGGGAACAAGGGCGAAGGGAGAGTGGACACACCTCGGGCGGGATGCCAGTCCACCGCAAGGCACCCCAAGTGGAGCTCGAACCCCAGACCAACCACATAGCGGGCACAGGCTAAGCCCGCCACACCCCCACTCCCCCCCTTAAATTCATAATTGCTTGTGAATTTTTTTGGACAAATTTTATGCGTATTTTTGGCAATGGTTTGGGTGAATTGTCCAATCCCAAGCCATGCTCCTTTCTAACAAACAAAATTCTGCTGTCAGACTTTGTCTGCCTTCCGCTGTAGTTAATGTCAATATAATACAAAAATCAGGGACAATACTTATCACTGGTATGCATCTTCAATGTACTCTGACCTTTGACATCAGTGTTATTGCTGTAAATTCTCATCTTCTCTGAGATGCTCCGAAAATCCCCAAGGGAGAGATATGCAGGAGGTTCATGGTATTTTGAAAAGCTCAGTGAATCTAAGGGCCTCCCCAGTGGCATATTGTTACTCTGACATGCAGCACCAAATTGAGGCAAGGAGGTCCAGGGAACACACAGTGGCCATGCTTCCTTGGGTGAGTGCGATGGCTGTGATCCTCTTCCTTCTTTACTCAAAAGGACAGTTATTCGCGGGTGAATGTATACAGCGCTGTGGAAGTGAGCGAATGTTGCTCTTCTTAGGATGTAATGTCAGGGGAAACATAATTATTCATTTTTAATAATGATGGAGGAACAAAAGTAAAAAACATGTTTAAAAAGAGTAATGAATCAGAGAAATAAGGGCAGTTGGGAGGCAGATCTTCAAGGTCAACACTGAGATCACAGGTTCTGGTTCACTCATTGGCATTGAGCTGCAAGGCCAGAGACCCCCTGGACCAGGGTCCTGTTGCCGTGACACTTTGTTTTGATGATGTAGCACGGTTTGGGTCTCTAAAATGGAAAACACATGAGCACCCCTGGGGATGCTGGAGAAAGCCAACAGCTACACAGCTTAGGGCAAGTGTTTTTTCAAGAAACAGACGGCCATTATAACGAAAGGGGGGAGGGAAATGTTATTTTTAATATAACTGTCTGGCCACAGTGATTAATTCAAATCGTATGCGGTTTTTGCCGTCCTTTATAAATGTAATGATACATGAGACAGTGGAATGTGGCAACTAAATGAAGGGGAGTATTGCAGGATACTGAAAGGTAGTGTTTAGATGTAAGTGATCCTAAAATGTCCATTTTCGGTGCTTTGGTTTGCAAAAAAATGTGTTTTTTGTAGTTTTTGTATGCTGCATAATGTATCTTCTACATAAGCACTGAACAGGTACACAAAATTATATAACTGTAACCAAAAAAATGTAGCCAATGTAGTTTCATTTTTAACGGTGGCTTTAAAAATAGACAGTTTGGACTAAGTACTTTTATCAAGAGTACAAGACATGGGCCAAAACGAATACTTGTTCCGGCAGCCTTTAGCGGCTGTGCTACCTGTCAACCTTGGTGTCATTGTAGGCAAGCTGTGTAGACAGACATTAGGATAATGATCTGAAGAACGTAGCTGTACCGTGGGAACAAAGGTGTGCCTTACAGATTCAAAATACAGTGACAATATTAGACAGCAAGGCTGTATTTACTCTCTCAGAAGCAAAATGTGCCCCCAGTGCCATCATATACGGTTGTTGGGTGTCAGGAAAGCCCTCTGTTACTGTAGGCCAGGAAGACCACCATTATGGGGAACAATGTTAACTCAGTCTTGTTTTTCGAATCTGTTCTAATCTTTAGTCCTTACCATTATCCTTAATTTTGTTGGTTCCGATGGAATTCAAATATGTGTGAAACATAAGCAAGCAGTGCAGGGCATTTCTCATTCATTAAAATCTATGGAAACATTTGATCACAATCTGGAAGTTGTGTCTGATATTTTCAAAATTGGTGTGCTTCAGTAAAAATAATGCCATATATGTAGAGTTTCTTTTTCTTTCTTTTCTTTAGTTATGAAAGATTAAATTTAAGAGGTACTCTCTCAGGGCAGTTGGTAGTGTAGTGGCTAGCACTGCTGCCTTTGTATTCCAAAGGTTGCAGGTTGAAGCTTTATCTCCACCTGTAGTACCCTTGAGCAAGGCACTTCCCCTAGAAATACGCTGAAGTTACCCAGCTGTACAAATGGGAAAATAGTTATAAGTTGTTTTAGCGAAAAGTGTCAGCTAAATGAATAAACATGTCTGTCGATCTTAGTGGACAATCTTTCACCTTTTTGGAGAAATGTAACCAGAGATCAACACAAGACCCTCACTACCTGGCAAAGATACATCTTTAGAGAACATGTACATCAATGAAAGCTGGATGTTACTAGAAGGTTGCCAGGATTTGGAACTTATGATCTTCTGCAGAGCCTGATGGCAGTGCCCTTCAATTTCTTATTCAGTTTTCCAGCCACTTCACTGATGTGGTGTATCTGTGGAAGGTCACGTGTGTCGAGGCCTTTGGCCTAAATCCTTTTGAGTGGCTTCGGATTAAAGACCTGGTGGCATGAGATTGCTTGGAATTAGTTTTATTTCTCTACTGATCCTGTAGATGGAGCTGTTCAAACGAAGTCATCCACTAACATTTCCCAGTTTGGCCTGTAGATGGAGCTGTTCATTCCCCAGCAGTATCACCACAATGCCAGGCCAGCCAGTGGCTGTGCTCGTCTCTGTGCCCATCAAGGCATCCTTTCACCACCACGTTATTTTATGGCTGTCTGTGGAGGCTACCTACATGTACCCAGCCTGGTGTTCTGTGTTCTCCCCTAGAAATAATCTGAAGTTGCGGGTATCTTTGAGCAGACCGGACCGGACGACAGCCTGGTGAGCGCAGTCGGATGTTGTATTTATAGCACGGGAGCTGAGAGAGGTGTGTTGCACAGGACATGCCTGCATGGGGATCCAGCCCAGCTTCCCAGACCCCCACGGACAGAGCACTTCCACCCCTGGCCCACTCGAGAGGCCGCAGAGAGCTGGCGCGGAGCTGCCTCAGCTTGGTGTGAGTGCGGAACATGGGTCACTTCCTACAGACTTCCTGCTTTAGGACATTAAAAATCTGAGGGAAAAAAATCTGAAGACAAACAAAAGAGGGAGGGTGATTGACAGTGTCTGGCAGTCGAGCTCGTTCTTCCCTCGATGGAGATAGAGGGACCCCTGCTGTGTGTTTCCATTGGCCTTGGCCTCGTTGCCACGGCAATTCTTCCATTCACATCCATGCTGGCTAAAACAAGTCCCAGTGAACTCGGTAAACGCTCCACGCTGTGTGAAACTGCATGAAACTGCATGACATGTCAGCCCGGATTTGACTCAGCTGCAAGGGCAGTGGGTTCTGTGGTTTGCACAGATTACGTGAGTCACAGATGAACATGTAGCACACTGTGGTGCACTTTAGAATCCTGCTACACACATACACCTGAGCACAAGCAAACCCAAGCACTATGCAACTTGAGATGAAAAAATCAAGAAGCAATCATGTACTGTATAAAGGAGCATATTACCTCCTGCTCTATACTTCTTCGATCACTTCTGTAAATGCGACCAGGTGCCCAATATTTCTTACGCCTTGGTCAGTCATCTGTTGAAAGACAATTCTTACAAATAACTGAAAAATGCAGCTCTTGCGAAATGCAATCCCAGCAACTACACTTGCAGTAATACTTTATGGTGTCATTCTCTGTTTAGCCCTTTTGCTGAAAAAAGCATATTTGTGTTGCAGTGAACATAGTTTGCTGGGTGAAGTCTTTTGGTAATAAGAAAATTACTTCTCAGTAAGACATAGAGTGTCTCCCTCCAGTCACTAAGCTGACTCCCTCAGCAGAACTTTTCATTGATCATAAAAACATAGTGCTTGTTATAGTAACTTCCTCTCTCCATAACTGGCATTATGCAATAGAGAGGCTGGCTTACAAATGCAGTTTTTGTCTGCTTTGTTTTGTGCACGTTTCTGAGCTATAAGTGTCAATAAGGCTTAAAATGAACAAATCTGACTGAGACTCACCTCGTAAAGAAGAGAGGCTACCCAGGAGTTCACCCTTTTGCTTTGAGAGACCATCAACATTTGTTTTAGTAACACAAAATGAACTTGAATTAAAAGCCTGAAATATACCATGTTATGCCACAACGTACTGTGTGTAATATAGCATTTTTGCTTTATATGATTTGCCTGTATTTTAAATAAATGTGCACTGTGCACTGGGTAAATCAGAGTGAACACAATTGCTTAATTTGCAGTGCAGACTAACACATTTCTGTGGAGTGTGTGTGTGTGTGTGTGTGTGTGTGTGTGTGTGTGTGTGTATACACTGCACTTGGTGTTTTCAGGGATTTGTTTTGTCAAGAACAAGCAATAGAATGCTGCTTTGCCCATCAGACACCCCCCCCCCCCCACCACCACCCTGGTTCTTCTCAACTTTCTTCTGGGCTCTGCTGCCCAGATACACCGTCTGGTGTACTTACAGCAGTTCTCTTCCTCGGCATCTTCCTAGAGCCAGCTGAACTCTCTGGAGATGAAATGTTTCTTTCGTTGCTCTGCCGTGTAGACTAAACGACCAGATGAGTGAAAACCAAGATAGACGTAACTGAGGCAAAGCGGTACAGTGCTGGGTGCGCTTTCACGAATAAATACACAAATAAATAGAAGCAAAAATACACTCATGAGTATAACTTTTGTACTGTACGGCTATGTGGGTATGCCTGTTTTTTGCATGTGCATGTTGTTCTAAACTTGCCAGGACATCTTTTAAAACAACCCTGAAAGCAGAGCTGGTCAGCATGTCCCTGTGAAAAAATACATTTTTAAAATTTAGGCTGGCTTATTTAAAAGCTAAACTGCAAAACCTTTTTGTTTGTCGAAAGCTTTCATGTGTTTTAAGTTTTCTAAGGTTAGAAATCTGTGGCATGTGTCACTCTGAGATGTCCTAGGGATATGTAAATAAATAAATAAGTGTGTGTGTGTGTGTGTGTGTGTGTGTGTGTGTGTGTGTGTTTGCATGCGTGCTGGAGACTCGGTTGAGTATTTGGATATTGATAATCACGAGTGCTTTCACAACAACGTTCATCTGACTACCACCGGCTCAGAAAAGGGCAGTGTTTACAGCTACTCATGTCACATGGCCAAAGGCATCATGTATAGACTGTTGCACGTTTTCCATTCATTATACTGATTTTGCTAATACACTTATATTTCAACATGCAGAGGATAGCCAGAAAGTTACCAGAACACCACATCACATATTTGTTAAATTCATCAATGATGACACTTGAAGCAATAATTTAACATAGTAAAATGAGATGTTATTCTTTTGCACCGTTTTTATGGACTCGTTTTTGGCCAGTTAAGTGCGGCCAGAGCCAGCTGAGATGGTTTGCACTTCAACGACAAAATGAACGCGGTTGCACTCAACAGAAAACCTCTAGGGAGACGTGGCAGGGAACCATGTCGAATTTGGACTGCACGATCAAACATCTGCATCCTGCCACCGGTCGGCATGTCACACACACAGCACATCACATCGCACCTGCCTCACCAGAGGCCCTCTCTCAGAGCCACCCACCCGCCCAGCACACCCCCACACAACCTCCTCCTGCTCTGAAAAAAAAAAAAATCTTGTTACACACATCATTAGGAATAACAACATTGTTTTTAGCCCTTCTTATCTCCTCTCTCCCAAATATCCTGTTTCTTCGAGTTGCGGTGGCCAGAACCAATAGAAACCTCTTCCTGCTATTGGCTGACTTCACTTCCCAGTGTTAGCACAATCTCATCCGCTGCAAACAACGCTAGTTAGAGCCTCAATTTGCTTGCTCTCCAGAAAACAAAACAGAAATTCTCCTCAGGACTCGATCAATAGTCCTGATCGAGAATGGCCAGCACCATAAAGGTAAGTGAGACGTCTGAGTTTTTGCCTAAAGTTTTTCGCTGTTTTTCTTGATTTGGTGGTCAATTCTCGCTGCTTTTGGTTGCACTTTTCAGAAAACAGATGAATTGCGGGTAACACCCTTTTGCAGCACCAGTGCGACAAGATTTCCTTTGCGCTGCCTTGTAAATTTCCTTTTTCCTACTTCAACTATCCGGACAGTTTCGAAAATCGTCCGTTGTAATCACTAAATTTGGCGTTCAGTTCATTCCGATTGTCAAGAGACGGGAACTGGAGTGACAAACAAACAAACAAAATAAAGAAATTTGTGTTTTTTTAAGGAAATTTCAAAAATTAGACACATAAAATAGCTACCTTTACTATGATTTCAGTTGCCTTTATTATGTGGTTGTTTTTTGTGTTGTAAATTTTACACATCCCCTTACATTTAATTTTTTAAATAATTAAACTTTAAAATATGTAAAGTAGGCATATACTGAATTCCTAAACTTTTTCGGATTCAGTTTTTGAGGAAAAACTACACAAATATTCTTAGTAGCTTTATAATATCAAATATTTTTTTTGCGGTTTAAAATGTTTCTGACATTTTTGATGAAGAAAATTAAATTTTATATAAAGTTCTTTGTCAAAATGATACTTGTACATGAAATTATTAGGTGTGTATTAAAAGGTGTTTTGGTGGGCACCGTGGCACAGTGGGTTGGCCCAGGTCCTCCTCTCCTGTGGGTCTGGGGTTTGAGTCCCGCTTGGGGTGCCTTGCGACAGACTGGCATCCCATCCTGGGTGTGTCCCCTCCCCCTCCAGCCTTTTGCCCTGTGTTGCGGGGTTAGGCTCCGGCTCCTTGCGACCCTGTATGGGACAAGCGGTTTCAGATGATGTGTGTGTGAAAAATGTGTTTAATAATTTGGTACATTATAGTCCACAGTTAGTCAACACAATCAGCATAATAAAACCTCTTGGTTGATATGGTATGGATTTCAGTGTTCAGTAGCTGAATGTTTTTACCAGTCCTCACACCCTTCGCTTAAGAGGTGAAATGCGCCAGTAGATCAAATGCCGATGGGAGGCCGTTTCTCAGGTGTTGTGGGAACGTCATGAAAGTGTGGTGGACTGTTGCCTCCCACAGCCTGGGCAGGACTCACCTGGTGGGCAGGAGAGTGTGTTAGTGTGACCTGCGCCGACTTCAGCACCCCTCTTGTCTCCTGCACAAAGATGTTTACATAGAGAGCTGAAACATCATGGGAACAATAAGACAAAAGGCGAAGACCTGCTGCGGAGGCAGTAATTGCATAACCATGTGTTCTACTGCTTTTGAATATAAACAGTAAAGCAGGAGTCCCAGCGGCTTCCACACAAATGTTTTGAGAAGGAATCTGCTCCTTTGTGTTCTGTGACGCTGTTGGACCCGCAGCACGGCTGGCACGGCGTCCGAAGGAGAAACAACCCACATCTATGTTTGTAAATTCTGTCTGGTGCAAAAAACTACTTTTTCTGAAAAGTTTAGGTATATATATATCCTTCCTGCTACATTTTTCTTCCCACACCTTCCTGTTACGCTCTTTTTGTCTGCAACATGATCGTAATAAAATGTTAATAGACTCCTGACTTATAAATTATGCTTGAAATTCCACAAACCGCTAAAGATTTTTAAATGTATTAATGACAACGGAAACAGGCGCAAGGGCGATACCAGGAACCAGTCCTCATGGACACGTGGAATCAGTCAAGTGTCTCACTGAAGCCTGCTGTTGAGAGAAGCTGCTCTGTGGTCAGACTGCGATCTGTGGTCTCCATCTGGTCGTGTACCCAAACCGCGGCAGCCGGGACCTCGGACCTCAGCTTAACCAACAAAGTGGGAAGAGTGTTTCGCCACCTTTCTGTTCCATTCAGAATCAATGTCAATGCACTGCCCGCATCAGCCCTGAGTTTAATAAAAAGAAAAGGCATGCTGATGTTCTCGTTGAGGCATTGGACATCTTCAAGGTATTCGGCGAAGAGTTCTCCAGGAAGTTGTGACAGGCCATTGTGCGTGGGGTCAAGGCTCGCCATAACTGTCCTTCTCTCTCAGCTCCTGGGCTTAGCAGGAGAGATTCACTTCTTGAAACTGAAGGCAGGTTCCCCTTCTGTGGCTCTACACTGCGCTGTTGCAGACTTTCGCTGGGCCATGACTCTTTCTACCTCAGTGCACATGTGGATAGCCCTGTTCCTTCACAACACTGAAGCACAGAGTTGTTCTTTTGGTTATTACCTAATATCGGATTTAATATAACCTATGCAGCACTTGCTTGTTGCAGAAACAACCTGTAAACTGAATTTATTGTTCACTGAAATTTTCGCCATCGAAGAAATGGGATCTGCATTACACTTGTTTTCTCGAGCTGCACATTTTTAGGCTTGCCTTTTTTTAGAGACAAGAAGGGTCGCTGAAGTAAATTGAAGTAAAAAAGTAAAGCAGTTCGGTAAAATAGCAAAGCAACCATTTCAGTAGTTTACCAGGGGAGAAATCATTTGCAACATGAACTGTTTCTTCTCTGAGCGGTAAGAGAAAGGGCAATGCAGGGGGCTGTGCTGCATGCGCTCTGAGCTAATGGAACAGAACAGGGAGTGGACTGTAAAAACACGGTAATTGCTAAACCAACTAGAGTTGCACTGATAATGAATGAGAGCTGTAGGAGCCTTAAGGGCAAGTTTTTCATACTGTCAAAAATGTTCATAGAAAAGTTGAAAGATTTAACTCTTCTGGACTCTTCAACGAGCTGACCTGTAACACGAAAGATACAGTGCAAGTGGAAAACACAGCAGGGGCACCACCTATCAGGACCACCTGCTACGACCTCCGACCCCGATCCTGCCCATAGATACACCCATCCTCGCCGAACACTCGAGTTCACATCTAGCTTTACCAGATGTGGCAGCTCCCTGAAGATGCTTCCAACAGGGGAAGCGATGTCCTACATGATGCGGTCTAATCCAGAAGAATTAAATCCTCAGTCAGTTGACACCAGCCGCGGAAGCCTACGGGTTTTGATAGAAAAGTTGAAAGTTTGAAAGCCAGAGCATTCCCCCATGCGGACCCGTCTCCACGGGGCAGGAAGCTCATGAGGGCAGCCGTAATCAAAGCTTCGATAGACGAGCACTTCCCTTTTCCCACCCATGCCACCGATACTCGGCCATAGTGTCGGCATTAGATGCAGGAAGTGATTCACGAAGGGGTTTCCTGTCTGCAGGCACACTGTGAGGAGAATAGCTGTGTCTTCTGTCCATTGAGCATCAGAACTTGAGCTGTGAATTCAGTGCAGGTCAATTTTGTTCATCACTTTGAAGGACTTTGAAGAGATGAATGAAAATCGACGGCAATATGAAGACGTGTAAAGATTCCTTTTGAAAAGAAAAGTTCTGTAAGCATATGATTCATTGCAGGATTAATTTCCTCTCTGTTTTTTTCCTGTTTTGTGTGTGAATGGGACAGTTACTGCGATGCTGCGTGCCCTGTAGAATAATTTTTCAAAATTTGTTTTTATTAGGTAGGATGCAGGTAGCAGCTCAAGGTCCGAAAGCGCTGTCTAAGATTTTGAATAAATCTGGCAGGAGTTGGGCTGCTTGAGGTGCATGAGAAATCTCAAGGACAACGGGAGGTTGGCTCTGAATGAAAATGTTGTCAGGAAGTGTGACACCCATGTAACACAACTCCTCCAGCCCACCCCACTAGCCCATCCCAAAAGGGTGCTGCACCAATCAGTCTGAATTTTAGCTAGGCTCATAGCATATGTTCCTGGATATTTAGACAGGGAAGATCCTTCTCTACCATGTTGTGTCTCAACAGCTTAAACATCTTTCACTACTTTGTCACATGTACTATGTCAGCATGTTAGAAAGGAAAACTGGGCAAAACCTTTTTTGCCCTTGTAAAACCTGCACTTATTTTTTTTGGCGAAGACACTGAGGTTTGTGAAATGATCTCCCACTTTCCTTTGATGCAAACAATCAACCTAAAGCGGAAAAATCTGCAACATGCCGGCTGAGTTTGTCATACTTTTCCCCCATTCAGTGGCTCATTTGAAAATTGATGGAAAATAAGTTTTTCCTATTATATCAAAAAGCAAACTAACACTTGCTTGAGCGTTGGCCTCGCGGAACCAAGTCTTTGCAATGCACTTCATGCATCTTGGAGTCTCCACTAAGCCATGGTTTTCTTCTTGGAATTTTAATTTTTTTGCGGATTCTGAGTAAAATATTTTCAGAAACTCAGAAGCATCTTCATGCAGTACTTCAAATGGAAGCTAATAAAGGGAAAAACAAGAACAGATTGCATCAAGTGATTGATGTTTAATATTTTTTGTCTGGTCCTGATTTCTTATATCTCCACAGGATCAAAGCTGAGGAAGTTGGGATCTGGTGGCGTGCATTAACCCAAAGTGGATGTGGTTATGTTTTGCTTTCCCCCAGGCGAACAAAAGCATTATGTGCCCTTGTCCATGGGTGATGGACCATTATTGTGCACGTTGGTGCGTCCAGCTCTTGTCAGGTGAAGGTTAATTGTCCAGCCGGCTCAATAATGCAGTTCACAGCTGACATATCAGGGAGGAACAGTGGCCACCAGATTAATCTGGTTTCCGACACAGCTTCCCTTTCCTCTAACCGATCACAGTCCAGTCTCTTGACCTGTCACCAGGGTGGCTCACACTGTTTCACACTGAGACAGCTGGGAAATGTGTCTTGCTCTCAGAAGAGAGGGCTAGAAAGAGAAATGAAAGGAAAGATGCTGAGGGTCGACTGATACTATCTCTTTCGGTTGCTTCTCAAGCTGCAGTTTCAGTGCCGACTGGCAAATATTGGAAGCCCACCCATGTGTGAGTTTGTGTGTGTGTGTGTGTGTGTGTGTGTGTGTGTGTGTGTGTGTGTGTGCCCGCGCTTTAAAACTTGCTCAATATGATAGGCGTTGGTGCCTTCAATAATGAGATTATCATGTGACTTTGTTGACTCATAAGTGCTTTTTATAGAAGGTTTTTGAATGGTTGGCTTTACATTGTACCTGAGAGCCACATGGTACATGGAAAACATGAGGCTGTGTAAGAGGTGTTATCCACTGAATAATGAAAAAAAAAAGTTTTAATCATAAAGTGAGTAGTTTTACAGGGAATAGTTTGGCATTCAGGAGAGAAGACTGAAGGCAAAGACAATGGATATCAAATACAGGGTGGTGCTCTTGGAAAAACATTCCAGTGATGCAGTGTGGTTCAGTATCTGAAGTTGCCGTGTATCTTAGTTATGCCTTATAAAAATAGCAGCTCATGCAGTTGTAGTCAAATTTCAATTTAGAGGCAATCAAGTATGAAAAATATATCCCTGAAGTGCACTAAACATTACTGCTTTTTTGAATAAGGGAAACCAAAGAACTTGGAAGGAGGAAGTGAGCACAGAAAGGCTGCGGTGTCTTTAACACAAAGACATTGTGCAGCTCTGTTACAATACTTTTACAACAATTGTGTGCCCTTTCTGCAATTTCCCCACTTGAGTGGACGTTATACTATAAGAAAGTATCCCGCGACCAAATGTAGAGAGAAGTGGTTTCCACGGTGACCCAGAAATGTGTTTATCCACTGCTGTGCTCAGCTCTCGTGGTTTTCTTCAACTTTCTTTGTTACATCACAGAAACTTTTCTGATGTTCTTCTGATTTTGCCTTTTTCTGTTGCCGCTGAAAGAAATGCAAAGCATCTTCAATGGTTCTGCGGCCAATCACGGTATCCTGCTTTCCTGTACAACTTCCTAAAACTGGGTGATTGAAGTTAACAAAAGATTTGGGGGAAAATGACACATGATTTGGCTTCAGCTAAGAACTGAGAGCAATTGGATGGCTTGTTCAACTTAAATCACTTGTAACATGAAACATGCTTTGGTAATATTTGTGAATGCACTCAATTCTTTGAAATTCAAGATGTTTGCTGGCATTGGCTGTTGTCTAGATTAATGCTGGTGGTGTGGGGTTCAGATTCGCTGAACTGTTTTTATTATGGCAGAATATCATCAGAGTAATGAGCAGTAATTCCTACACTAGATGAATGGAGTTATTTGTTGGCTTACAGTCTACTGTCTCGTTTCATTCACTGGAATTTAAGCCATGAGGATTTCTGTGGTTAAGTGTCATATTCTGCCCTAGTTGTGTAATTTTCAAGGTAATCGTGGCAGTTTTTTTTTCTTAATCCGTGTTGAAACTTAACCTCAGTTCAGTTATTACCTGGGCAGCACACAGAGTAGTGGTTAGAGCTCCCTCCCAGGACCCAAGCTCCATTTCCACCTCCAGCTGTAGAACCCTTGAACTAGGTACTTACATAGATCTGCTCCAGTGAAAATTATCCAGTTGTATAAAAAAAAAAATCGTGAAAAAATCATTGCAAGTCCCTTTGGAAGAAAGTATCAGCTAAATGAATAAATTGCTAAATAAGATTGGAAAGCATGGGTAGAAACATACGTACATCTTTTCGTTCCTCCTTAGGAAGCATTGTCCGTGGTGAGCGAAGATCAGTCCCTGTTCGAGTGCGCCTACGGAACCCCGCAGCACCCCAAGGCGGAGATGACGGCGTCGTCCGCCAGTGAATATGGCCAGACAGCGAAAATGAGCCCACGCGTCCACCAGCAGGAGTGGCTGTCGCAGCCGCCCTCTCGAGTGACCATCAAGATGGAGTGCAACGCCAGCCAGGTCAATGGCTCCAGGTAAGATTTCCCATCTCAGAGGGCTGTTCCACATACGTTCTACCCTCAGACTCAGTTACTTAATGTAGCCCCTGGCCATATGAAGAAAAATATGCACTGCATTTCAATATATGGCACAGAAATTGTATAAATTTAATATTAGATTTATTACAGAAAATATGGAAATGTACACAGTGAAATCACTAGAACGGAATTAACAAACCTGAGTGAATATCTAAATAAACACCGCACACCCTCAGTTTTACTCTTTCAGAGTTACCTAAACATTGTCTATTTACATTGAGTCATTTAGCTCATGCTTTTCTCCAAAGCAAATTACAGCATTAACATACTTACAGTTATTTACCCATTTATACAGCTGGGTAATTTTATTGGAGCAATTTAGGGTAAGTACCTTGCTCAAAGGTGTTGGGATTTGAACCTGTGGATCAAAAGGCAACAGGTCTACCCACAACTACCAGCTTATTCAGCAGAAAACATAAATGTGTTTACATATGTTGGATAAAATATATGCCATAACAATTAAAAATACTTTATATTTCTTTTCTTGGAGGGTGGTTACACTCTGTAGTATAACATACCTGTGAAATTCCTAGCTTCTGCTCGTTGAGGAAATGAAGTCTCAGAGGTCAAGGCAGGAAAATGTTAACGTTGAACGAAGATGTTTAGGGCATCCTGGCGCTAAGCGTAGACCTTATTCGCAGGATGTTGATTTTGGTCCTCACGTCCTGTCTGTTGTCCGGCTTTTCGTCAGCCAGGCCGGCAAGCAACTCGCCGGGTGTTTTGCCTGAAATCGACCTGTAAATGTAAATATTTTGAAGCACTCCAGAAAAGTAAATGTGTAGTTGGTAAGAGGGAGGCCATTGTGTGCATCCGCAGCCCCCTATTAATCGTTGAGGCGCTGGCTGCACCATAACAGTCGGCGGCCTGTTTGCCTGCCAAACGCACACGGAGCGTTGAAGGGGAGGGGGGTCAGCAGCCAACAGTGTCTGCGCTGCAGCGCAATAGAGAAACTGCTTCTGGAATCCAGCCTCAAAGTGGCCGTCCCTCCTTCACAGCATGCCCGCCACAGTCGGGATATTTATTACACTACCCCGCCCCCCCCTCGCAGCCCCTTCTTTGGAGCGTGCCGCCCCGCAGACACCCCAGAGAAGGCCTGATTTCACTGGCAGCCGAGACACAGGAAATATTGTTCCACTTAGTGCAGAGTTAGAGTGTAAGTGTGATTTACGGTGGAGATGGACACGCAGTGAGGCTCCTGGTCCTCCGCTGACATGCCAGCGGTCGCTAGGGTGGCTGCCAAACAGCCAGGCGACAGCAGATGGCTCCATGTGCTTCTGCGCCTGTGCACATGGCTGATGTCTGTGTGTTTATGGGGGCCAGAAACGTCGTGTCAGTGTTCGTCACACGGGGTTAATGTATGGCCCTTTAACTTATGAGAATCCCAGCATTTACCTGGCAACCAAGTTTGGGGTTTTTTTTCTGTTTTTTTTTTTTTTTGGTTTTCAGAGAAGGGATGCTCTTGAAAGGAGTTTCTACCTCATTTGATATGAATGAGGAGATCAAGAGGGTAGGGCCTGTCTCCCTCTGGACGAGAGCGTGTCAGCTCTCTACGGTTTCCACGGTGCCGCAGACGACTCTTCGGGGGAGTCCACCCCAGGGCCGAGCAGTATTGTAGATTAATTAGCTGGCATGTGTGGAGAACAATGGACAATGTTGCTTGGTGGGCAGGGGACAAGGGAGGGCGTCTGCTCTCGCCTGGGTTTCCCTTCTAATTGTTTATCCATCTCCTAGTCCCCGGCTCCTTCTCAGAGCCGCCCAGTAGTGGTCGTGGAGGGGCGGAGCAACTACCAGAGAAAGAAAGGAAAGAAGGCATCCAGAGCACACAACCTGCATGCCCAGAGCTTTTTTAGGGTGGGGGAAAATCTCCTGTTTGGTGAAAGGAGAGGACTGAGAGCAGGGCAGGCGAGGACCATCCACGTGCAGACACTGTTGGACCAGGCTGCACTTGTCCTGGAAAACAGTGGCATCCTCATGGGCAGAAGAGGGGAGGATTAATACAGGCCCCTAAGTGGGCACTCACTTATCGGGGGCACGAGAGCTCGCCCAAGGGCTCCCAAGGGGAGCTAGAACATTTGTATTAACATCCCATGGTCCAGATCTAGAACCACCTGCTAAACATAACGTGAGAAAACCAACACTTACACACTGATGCTGTGCAGAATGCAGAGGAAATTACTGAACAAGCACTGTGCACCATGGCTTCACCCCTTTGGAAATACATGTCTATACATTTCAAAATAAAGGCAGCATCCGCCAGTTTTGTATCATCTAAGAAAATATTTCTGTGGCTTGATTCCATATGCAATGTGCTTAAGAGACATTTGTAAAAAGTGTTTGCAATGTGCAGCTGCACTGCCGGCCAAAAATTGCATTTAAATTGATTACAGGAACAAAATACATTGATTACAGGATTTTCAATAGATACCAGCGAGAACACATTGGAAGGGAAATGCCTAAACAAGCTTCTTTTGATAGAACTTAGTATTGTCTGTCTCACCAATACTCCTCTTTGGTTATTAAGGGTTTTTGATGAAGGTTATTGATGTGTAATATTAAGTTCTGATGAGAGCATGCTTTGTTAAAAAATGCACCTTTAGGTCAAGTGACAGCGGCTTCTCATCCATTCTTATTTTGGTTTGTCTGTGATCGCAATGACTTCAAATTCATCTCTCGCCAGAATTTCAGTTCAAAAGTTTTGCAAAAGTGGTTTAGTGATAGAGCAGACGGTATCAATGAGTACTGGTACACAGCACAGTACTGATCATATAGTATTTGTTGTGTTTCATATTTCTGATTCTGGTTTCCAAGTGGTGCAGGTTTTGATGATAAAACAGATTGTGGATTTTGGCCTGTTAAAAAAATAAAGATGTGAATGGAGATTTGAACTTTGATGTCTGATATCTTCGTACAGCACTGCCAACTATTTTTTTGGATTTAAGGTTTTTGTTTGTAGTGTAATATGCATGTTTGTGCATACTTCCACACCCTCAATACTAATGAACATCACGCTGATTTAAAACACCAACTGTTAGTACTTTTCAAAGACTTGCATTTTTCCAGATGAGGTTTGATATTATTATGTGGAGGTTACCAAAATATTTCTGGCAAGTGTTTCTGAACCATCATCAAAACATATTGTTTAAATAATGGAGTGCAGATTTTCTATTTCTGGCTAAACATTTTGAAACATTAAATCATTCTCATCCGGTGTATTACTTTGTCATATGCAATGTCTGTTTAAGCCTATGGGGACTTGTAGCCTAGAGAGCGTAGTTACTATAAATGTAAATGAATTATTATCAAGTAATTCATTCACATTACCATTCGTCTTGAGTATTCTGGGTTTCTGTTTGCATTTCTTGGGTATTACATATAATGCATATATATAATGAGATCAAAAGATAAACTGCTGTCAGGTACCTGGTGGCCAGTGTTTAGAATGAGGAAAACAACATGTTTGCGGTGGCCTAAAGTGGGGAGTTTATGTGCTTAAAAAACCCAGCAGCACAAAACTGAACGGGGTGTCATGTGATCTTGTCATCACCCCCCCCCGCTTCAAATTAAGACCTGCTTGATTTTGGATTCATTTATGGATCTCCAGGCAGCCGTGTTTTACCAATGCTTCCATAGATGTCCATATTGAGCAATTATTATGGTTAGTCAATAAGGTCTCATTTGGGATAGAGAGAGGCTTTGCATTTTGCTGAGTAGGACCAATGGCTATGAACACCCAATAGCGCGAATGAATCGTGGCTTGAAATCATTTAGTGACCCGCGGTCATACATACCATGCTCTGGTGGATGAACTCACAATGCACGCCTGAAGAGAAGCAAACAGTTTTCTGAAGCAGAAGTTTGATCCTAATAAAAAGTCCAAATTGTTTGAAACTGTGCCACAGCCAATATGAATTTATGGGACATTCCGACCGTAATCCGCAACATCTGGCGGCTGCGCCTACGGGGGATTCTCCGGCCGTGATAGCAGAAGCATGATGAATGTATATCGGGTCATCCATCGGATGTAGGGCCTCCGGCAGCCTTTTTTCCTCTTCTCATTCCAGACTTGTCCCCCCCACCATTTTTAAGTGGCTTTTCATACATGAATAAAGAGCTGGAGGGAAATAAGGTTTGTAATAGTTGTTTTCTTTAAAGTATAATAACAGATCCAATTTCAGAATGTGTCCCAGAAGACTGCATGAAGAAGACTGTGGAGCCTTTTGTCCACCAATATGCTCCCTCCGACATTCACCACAATACTGCTTTCTCCCTGGCATTGTTGGTGCTGAGTATGTTTTCTCTTTCCTGGGAGTGATTACCTGACTGCAATTCTAGAGTTCTTTGCTGTGACTGGTGCTGCGTGGCCTGTGATGCCCTTGCTATATCCCGTGTCATGACCCCTGAGCCTCCTGTTGTTTGCGCAGGAACTCTCCGGACGACTGCAGCGCAGGGAAGGGTGGGAAGCTCGCCGATGGTGTTCCCATGACCTACAGTGGCTACATGGAGGACAAGCACATCGCCCCCCCCAACATGACAACCAATGAGCGCCGGGTCATTGTGCCCGCAGGTACGGCAGATGCTCCTTAGCGCAGCCACGTCAGGGGGTAGAGGACAGTGGCCTGGCCAAGGAGCGTCCAGCTGTGCTGGTGTCAGTGTCAATTTAAAGACAAATCATTGTTTCTGATCAACCGCAGACCTGTCCTGCCCTCGTCTCCCCTCCAGCGCGCTGCTCGGAGAGCTCCTCCTGGGCCTGGCTGCACATGTGCCGCTCCTTGTCTAGACTGTTTCCTACTCTTCTGCTCCAAAGGGGAGAGGAGGTGGAGGTAGAGGTGGGGGAGGCTATGGGTGTGGAGTTGAACTTGTCCGTCCAGCGGGACAGAGGCGTTCTTATCAGCACTTAACTGGGATGCTACTTACAGCAAGACGGCACGACCGAGCCGAGGGCATGTATGTTTGCTTCTTATAAGGCCAACCCGCCCAAAGTCCTTTCACCCCAACCAGAGCAAATCACCCACCTCTGCACTCGTCATCACTTCATTAATACTTTTCCATCACTATTTAGCTTGAGGTTACATGAAAAAGAGGTTTATCACTCTATAGTACTGTAGTTATTCCGCAGAACTGCTGTGCGTGGACCCATTCTGTGTGCGGCGGGTGAACACACACAGTTTACTTTCTTTCTCGCTCTGCTGGGGAGTTGAGTAATAGTTTCTGCCTCGCAGTGCAACTTCCTTTTCAACCGAAGCTGACAAGGACAATGACGAGGCGCATTAGGAACATCCTGTTTTTGCCGTTCATTAAGAAAGGACAATAGGCAGCGCTGAAATTCAGCAGGGTGTTATGGTGCTGCACAGTTTCAGATCTGTAGTTAGAGATAACTGGCCTGACTTCAGATTCATTTTTAATGCTTTAAATCATTGAATAGTCAATCGCCAGACAGGCACTTTATTTAAAATTTAAGTACAACTGTAGCTTAACAAAGATGGGATTTTCATTGTGGCCGAGGAAAGTGTGGTTACAACACAGTGGTGGAATATAGCTCAAGGGAGTGGACTTTTAGCCCAGAGGTTCAGGTTCCACAAGAAAAAAAAAACTGTTTACATTTATCTGACACTTTTCTCCAAAGCAGCTTCCAATGTAAGCTATGTACAAGTATTTATTCATTTATTCAGCTGAATAATTTTACTGGAGAAATTTTTAGGGTGAGTACCTTGCTCAGGGGTACTACAGCTAAAGGTGGGATTAAAACCTGTTGCCTGTGGGTCCAAAGGGAGAAGCTCAAAAGCAGTATGCTACTTACTGACCCGCCTTTTTTTGTTGAATACACACACACACACACACATACATTTTCAGAACCGCTTGTCCCATACGGGGTCGCGGGGAACCGGAGCCTAACCCGGCAACACGGCGTAAGGCCGGAGGGGGAGGGGACACACCCAGGACAGGCCACCAGTCCGCTGCAATGCAGCCCAAGCCAGACTCAAACCCCAGACCCACCAGAGAGCAGGACCTGGTCAAACC
Organism: Scleropages formosus; assembly: GCF_900964775.1. Classification (NCBI taxonomy): domain Eukaryota; kingdom Metazoa; phylum Chordata; class Actinopteri; order Osteoglossiformes; family Osteoglossidae; genus Scleropages; species Scleropages formosus. The sequence goes on from NC_041809.1 coordinate 16,942,318, forward strand.
TACAGCACCACTGCACTACCGCACCCCCTGCCTTTGGCTAAAACTTTAACCAAAATAAATACACATTACTAAGAAGTTTAACAACATCGATCGCGTTTTTGCGTTATCTGAACATCAACCAGGTGGCTGTGGAATTTTTGTAGTCTTAAATGTCTCACCTCTCCCACCACTACTGGGTGCAGAGTAAGCGTGTGTGTGTCGGTCGGGTCAAGTTTACACCCACTGGAGTATTATTACTGTATTGTGTTCTGTTAGATTTATAGATATGACTCACTACACTGCTGTCTCTTCTGAGGATGGCAGATATTATAGAAAACGAGTTACTGTTAAATAAACGTGTGTTACTTACATGTAAAGGGCCAATAAGTTTTTCTAAACTGCTTTCTCATGGGGTAAGATTAATATTGGAGGACAGCTTCCTCCTGTCAGTGTTTCCTTGACATATTTGTCGAAACCGCCTTCTGCTCCACTGCTCTCCTGCTAAGGCTCACAGAGGTGTAGAGAGTCTGTCGGCCCCGTTTGCTCGCCCCGTGCTTCTGGGAAGCATTGTTGGAGCTGGCTTCACTCATCTCCTTTTACACTTGTGTCACCAGCACGGTCTCTGACTCCAGCCTCTCCACCCATCCTATGATCATGAGAAGCAGTGATATCCAGAAGACAAGTGCAGTCTGGTCACTCGCTGGCTTTAAGTAGCATTTACACATTTAGCTGAAGCTTTTCTTCAAAGTGACTTACAATGTTGAGGTTACAATTATTTACCAATTTACACAGCTGGGTAATTTCACAGGAGCGATTTTAGGGTACATGCCTTGCCTAGGGGAACTACAGCGAGAGGTAGGGATTGACCCTGAAGCCCTTGGATCCAAAGGCAGTAACTGTAACCACTGCACTACCAGCTGTCCTCTAGCAACATCTCCTATAAGTAACATGACCATGTTATCTTAACCATGAGCTACTTTGCTGCCCTTTTATATATAAAACCCCACATATGTTTATATGGTTTGGCTTACCATGAAGGAGGAGTATTTGTTAGTAGCACATACTGCAATGAATATTGTATTTATTTTGTACAGGGATGATAGTAAATAGTTTTGTGCATGGATTTTGTTTAGGTGGGTGTTCTGTGTGTAAATGTGTCATGCTGCCATATTGAGTTTGACTTTGTCTCACTCTGCAGACCCCACATTGTGGACGACGGAGCATGTCCGCCAGTGGCTGGAGTGGGCAATCAAGGAGTACACCCTCCTAGACGTGGACATCTCCCTCTTCCAGAGCGTCGATGGCAAGGAGCTCTGCAAGATGAGCAAGGAGGACTTCCAGCGGCTCACCTCTAGCTACAACACGGACATCCTGCTGTCTCACCTCCACTACCTCAGAGAGAGTGAGTAGACTCAGATTCTCTCGGTTTCTAGTGGCTGCAGTGGTTCACAGCAGTGTTATCCACCTTGTATCCACCTCATCACCAGACTCAAAGGCGTTGTTCTCCAGATACGGGTGTGAAATGCACGTGCAACAGTGTACACTGGCTTCTCATGTTATGAACCACCGAGTTAGAAATTTTTAAATCTAATATAAAAAAAGATTTTTTGTTTCATTCATTTTTATTGTGATTCCTATTTTCGAAAATTTATTTTTCCTTGTGGAGTGAATGCAACCTGTGTTTATGCATCCAACCAATAGATGGCAGTAAAGTGCATGTGCACAAAATAGGAGCGTAACCTACCTTAATTCAGCTTGTACAGTATATAAAAGCACTTGTCTGGTGTTTGTGTGTTGGTGGTCAGTAAAATAAGAATCTTTGCACATGCTTATGGGATGAATCAATCAACAATCAGCATTGAATAGGAGTTACATTAAAGTTAATATGCATTATCATTTGTTTACTCACTCACTCACTTTCATAAACCACTTGTCCTGGTCAGGGTCGCATATCCCAGAATCAGTAGGCACAATGCTTACGGGGTACACCCTGTACGGGACATCTGTCCATTGCAGAGTAGCCACACACACTCGTACAAGCACCCACTACAGGCAATTTAACGTCATCCTTGCATGCAAATACGGGCAGTACATGCAAACCACACAGTCATTATAATTCAGCTTCATGTTAATTAAAAATTTTGGAATAAAAGATCTTACCATTTATTAACAAAATTTCATTTTAATTTACTATAGATATTTCCAACACTTTTATAGCACCTAACCTCCAACTTTAAGTTTTTTTTATTATGATTTGGGAAAACAGTGATTTTGAAACTATAAACAAAACGAGTTTCAAACAGACTTCTGGTACCAATTTTGCTTCTAAGTTGAGAAGCCAGTGTATAGAACTCCAGTAGATCATTTCTGAGCACAGAGTTTGTCTTCAGTTTTGGTATAATAGCATCAGGCAAAATCACATAGTAATTATAAGACAATGTCTGTCCCTATGATTTATCATTCTGGGTGAAATAAACTTTTTAATGTAGCTCTCCTATATTTTCTGAGATTAGCACAATGGTGGATTCATAAAGTTTGTTATAATTTTGACAGTCAAAGGAGACTGGAGGCATAATAGAAGGGAAGAGTTGAGGCCTGGAATCGTGGCTTTGGGATTTAAATAGTCCTGGGTGTCCAATGTTTCAGAAGTTGTTCAGTGTGACAGTGTACAGCTAACCCATTCCTGCTTTATAAATGATTGGGTTTTTGTTTTTCCTTTTGGCTGGAAGCATTTAAGGTGGTGCACTGCACATGTTTTTTCACTTCTTCTTGAGGGGCAAAGCAAGGAAACAAGAAGGCAGTGCTAGATTGTTACGCATTAATCCCTTTCTTCACAATGTTCCTCATCTCTGGCATATGCAACAGTGCAGTTTGATAGAGAATTAGTAAATTGTGGATAAAAAGTATCAATAAACTTAATTGCTTACACAAAATAACAAGAGAAAAAACTAGAAAAATTGCATTTCTTTACCAGAAGTCTGTGGTCCAGATGTTTACTTGACTTCAGATGTTTACATGAAGAATATCCCGAAAGCTGCAGTTGTGCTTTAGCTTATCTGTGTATAGTTTCTTTCCTGATTTTTGCAGGAAAAATTAGCATTATACAGTGTTTGTGACATTGGTATTGCAGATTAAATATCCCACACGCGGTGGCTCGGTGCTGTAATGTTGGACAACGCATTTCTTTCTTTACAACTCCAATAGGCTTTGTATCGGGTCACTGTTGATTGTTATTTAATCGTCTGTTCTCGTTTGAAGGGCCAGCAACTGGTCACTTGATGGACTGTTTTGTAGCACACAGAAAGGCCTGAAAATGACAGACATTTGGCTGTACATCCCACATAACATTATCTGTAGCCACTTTTGAAAATTTTACCAGAAAACTGCAAAGCAACTCTGCACCTGAGTCCACACAAGTTCATGTCTCTGTGTGTTTATGACAGAAGCAGACAGTTTCTCTAGAAATTCTGTGTTTCCAGAGGAGATCATAAAAAGTTTCCTTTTCTCTTTTCTTGTGCATTCTCCTTTTTTTGTCTGCATCTAACTCACGCCCCAGTTAAAAGGTTGCTGTAGAGAAGCATGCGATTCTTGCAGGCGATTGTGGCCAGCAGTGATTTAGTGTTTATTTTCTTTGGCTGATACTGCCTTATCTCCTTCTGTTCATGGTGGCAACGTGGTCCACACTTGTGCTCAGGGTCTCTCCTCTCTCTCTCTCTCTCTCTCTCTCTCTCCTTTTTTTTTCTCATTCTCCATGTCTCTCGCTCACCCCCCTTCCTGTCTCTCTTTCCCTTCCCCACCTCCTACACCCTCCTCCTATCCACTTGCTTGCACCCACTCTTGCCACCCCCAGTGGTGACCCCCGGAGACTAGGGCTGATAGGCAGACAAGCATGCTCGCCATGGCCCTCTGTCTGCCAGCTGGCATCTAGGCACCTTGCACAGGTTATTTTGAGCCATTCTTCCATTGATTTCCTCTTTCAAAAGAATGTTTTCTTTCTCAGCTCCACTTCCTCACTTGACTTCAGATGATGTTGACAAAGCCTTGCAAAATTCCCCGCGGTTAATGCATGCCCGCAATACAGGTAAGCACAACCTGCTCCCACTTTCTCTGTGCTTAGCTCCACCCACTTCAGTAGTACTGTGTTACATACAAGATAAATACCTGCGTATACTCACAAGCCTTTAAACAAATAGGTACATCTCTTTTAATCTATCTGCAACTATGCATCTTTATATATGTACATATTATGTATATATATATATTTGTGTAAAGATCTACAGATTGGTTTTACACATGCGCTTATTGATAACTACTTATCCTAAGGCAAGGTAGCAAAGTACCATGGTTTTATTATTAGCAAATTCTGGAATCTTTCTTCTCTTTCATTTTGCTGGAGAACGGTACACAGTGGGTTGACTTTGACAGCAGTTCAGTTAAAAGTGATCTAAGTACGTGAATTGTATGCAAATCATTTCTGTTTGTGTTGCATGCAGTTGACAGTATTCTTCCCTTTTGCTCATCAGCACTTTGTGGCGGCTGATGATATCCTGGGTGGGGGAGTTGCGGGGGGGCGCAGGTCGGGAAGGGGACTGGAGTTGAAGTTACCCATCACTCTCATGACGCTGCATAGTGTGGATGTTTTGTTTGAGCCGTAGTCCTCAGGACGGTGATTACTGCCTGTGTCCAGCAGGGGGCGCCAGCTTCATTTTCCCCAATACATCCGCGTACCCTGATTCCACCTCCAGAGTGTCAGGCCGGCCAGGTGAGTTCCATGAACTTCCTTACATTCCTTACATTTGATAACAGTGGGGCTTCAGTTCCAATGAGCAAATACTGATGTGTCCTTTTTTAAGGGTTTTTATTCTGCACAGACAAAGTATTGGCTCTTTGGTCACGGATCTTGAATGCCGTTTGGAAATTGTTGTTACATTTATTACGTAAATATATTTGAACAAGAGGGGGGTGCGGTGGCGCAGTGGCGCAGTGGGTTGGACCACAGTCCTGCTGTCTAGTGGGTCTGGGGTTCAATTCCTGCTTGGGGTGCCTTGTGACGGACTGGCGTCCCGTCCTGGGTGTGTCCCCTCCGGCCTTACGCCCTGTGTTGCCGGGTGGGCTCCGTGACCCCGTATGGGACAAGCGGTTCTGAAAATGTGTGTGTATTTGAACAAAATATTATCTCTTTTTCCATGAAGTCCATTTAATTAGTCATCAGTTCCTACATAGTGATATTTTATAAACATTCCTTTGAAGGAGTTCATACAAAGAACCATTAACTAGTAGGGTCAATGGTGGTGATGAGTCTAAGGCCCACAAAAATTTCAGTAGTAATTAATTTATATATTTAAACAAAAAAAGGGGGGGTATCTTCTTTCAGGGCACCCAGAATTCTTAGCTGGATGCTTCCTGGGTGCCCCAGGGTAAACTCACTGGCTAAGGTTGTAAAATGTGTGCACTTACCTCCTCCAGTGTTTAAAAGCAGAAAGTGCAGTTTCAGCTGACAGACATTGAAATTCCAGTGTATCTGTCTGCATCACAGACTTAGCTTATGAAGCAGCAAGAAGGTCAGGATGGACAGCACAAGCCGTGTCTTCTTCCAAAGGTAAATATTCACAGCGATACCTGTTTGTCCAGATAGGGCATCACAGCAAGCACACCGCTAATAATGAGCACTTTTCTAGTATCCCAGCCCTCGCCCAGTATCGTCACTAAAACTGAGGAGCAAAGACCACAGCTAGGTGAGGGTTTGCCTGCCTTCAGCAAATTTAAAAAAAAAAAAATACAGAATTGAACTTTCACTGTTTAAACACATTTGTTGTCCTTTGTCTTTGCTCCTAGACCCCTACCAGATTCTGGGGCCAACCAGCAGTCGACTTGCAAACCCAGGTACGTGCACCAAGGAGAGGCCTGCAAGGACACCTTTCCTCTGCTTTGCTCTTGCATGTCAATATGGGCAGCGGGTAGTTAAGGAGATGGACTTGTAACCTTGTAAAGTGAAGGTCGTGGTTTCCAGTGCCAGGAAGGTCTCTGTTGTACCCCCTTTGAACCCAGTTTAACTGGAATTGCTCTGTTAAATCGATGAGCTGCATGAATGAGCGAAGCCTGGAGTTGCTTTGGATAAAAAATTCCAGAAACCCAGCTATAAAGAAATTTTTGTCTAGGAGCCATAATAACTTAAATGTAAAGATTAATAAAATTAAGATAGCTTATTGGCATCCTAGCAAGGCCCTTGTTTGGATGTCTTTTACTCTGTAGTAACCACTTTACATCATGTCTGGAATTCCCAACTTGCTTAAAGCTGATCATGATAGTCTCAGGTCTCATAAAACACAGTTAAAGCTCACGTAACCAAAGGAATATGGTGGCTCTAAACCAAGCAGAATGTTGTAGGTGATATTTTAGAAAGAGGACTAAAATCTAATTCAGTTCGCACTTTAACGTATGTGTAATTTCAAGTGTTCCGACTGATCTCGGCTGACCTCTCTGTCTTTACCCAGGGAGCGGGCAAATCCAGCTGTGGCAGTTCCTTCTTGAGCTCTTGTCGGACAGCTCGAACTCCAGCTGTATCACCTGGGAGGGCACGAACGGCGAGTTCAAGATGACCGACCCGGATGAGGTGGCTCGACGTTGGGGCGAGCGCAAGAGCAAGCCCAACATGAACTATGACAAGCTGAGCCGTGCACTGCGCTACTACTATGACAAGAACATCATGACCAAGGTGCATGGCAAGCGCTATGCCTACAAGTTCGACTTCCACGGCATTGCCCAGGCATTGCAGCCTCATCCGCCCGAGGCCTCCATGTATAAATACCCATCAGATCTTTCCTACGTCAGCTCGTACCATGCACACCAGCAGAAGATGAACTTTGTGGCACCTCACCCTCAGACCCTCCCCGTCACCTCCTCCGGGTTCTTCGCCGCTCCCAGCCCTTACTGGAACTCCCCCACGGGGGGCATCTACCCAAATGCCCGGCACCCGGCATCCCACATGCCCTCTCACTTGGGCACCTACTACTAGGCCTCTTGAAGCATCAATCCCAAGGCTGAGACGTGGGGGACCTAACAAACAAACCAGGGGCTTTTGTTTGGAAAAAAAAAAGCAAACCGGGCAAATAAAAGGGCAAGTAATAAAATGACTGGAAATTAAGGGAAGGTTGCGATGTTGTATAAAGGTTAGAAAACAAAACAGGGGAAAGAAAGAGTAAGTGTCAAAGGAGGGTGTGGTGAAAAGAGGCGACAATCGCAGGGAAGGAGGGCTTGAGTGAAACAAGAGAGACGGATACAAGGGGTTGGAAACGGCACCGAGGTGGAAACTTGGACTGTGTGGGTCAGGTGCGCATTAGGGCAAGAGGTGGGGATTGTCATGAATGAGGGAGTATTCGAGAGCAGCGTAATGTGATACGCAGAGAAATAAACAATAGCTGCATGAACTGTTACCTATTATATATGTGTTTAAAGTATTAAACTACCTTATTTAATGAAGCCAGTGTATTGGGGAGTGTAGAGGAGGGATGGAGGGAGGGAAGGAGGGAGGAGGAGCAAAAGCAAAGCTGCGATATGAAGCAAGGGCCCCTGCATGCGCAGCCAGGCACCGCGGAGTATGTGGTTGGGGTGGGATGGGGCGGTTGGGACAGGTTGCACTAGTGGCAGCAAACTGTGAAACAAGCACATGCAGGGCACAATGCGGTCCGACAGCGCGAGACAGCGCCGTCTCCAGACTATGGATTCCAGGGCTGGATGTGCGGGAATTTGGGAGCGAGAAGACAGGAAAAAAAAACACAGACAACGATGTGTCTTGAAACAGACACATTGTGAAAGACACTGAAATACCGGGGAGAAAAAAGCAGTGTTATTTCTTTTGATGTAAACTGCCATATATATCAGTATTATACTACATTGTAGTTTGTATGGCATTATCGAAAGTAAAGGAAAGCCTTTTACTTGATTGCTACTTTTAAAGGGAACACCTTGAAAAAGATGCATCTCTGTATTGCAATTTCAAAAACTGGAATTATGAGGATTTTTTTTTTAAATGTTATATAGGACCTCAGATCTGTCTTTTGGAAGAAGGGGGAGTTTCCTTAACTGTGCCTTACTTTAAAGACTCCTCATAGTACCAGAGTGATTTCATAAAAGTATCGTTTTTGTGTTATTTAGCAATTTTATATTGAGTCGCGAACGCTGTGCGTTTGTTAGAATGAAGTATACAATTCAGTGTTATATTTCTTTTTATATAATAAATATATAACTTATGCATTTATACACTACGAGTTGATCTCAGCCAGCCAAAGACACAAATACCTAAGACACTTACAGTTTTAGGTAATAGTGAAATAATGCAGTAATTCAGACCAAAGTCAACAGTGAACAGTGAAACCATTGTGGCCTTCAAGACCTAAGCTCTGTATGTTTTCGTTTACAGTAAAAACCATATGAACTTACAGTAAAAACCTGATTGTATGTAACAAAGAATGCATTTTGTCCCAGCAAGGCATTTCCGATTTTTCCAGTATTATTATATCTTGAAGGTATGGGAAAGGAGGCAGCAGTGCTCCCTGCATGGGATGCTCATAGGACAGGACTGAGATCCTGAAGGGGCTGGAACAGAGAAGGGCGCAAAGAAAACATATAACTACAACAAATTCAATATGTTTTCTCATTGTGTCATGCTAATAAACTCTTTTCAGACCATCTTTCTTATTCTTTCTTCATTATAGACATCAAGGCATAGATGTTGTTGATGGAGCCAGGCACAAGCAGGATCTGAATGAGTTATGCGTGTGAGCGTGTGTGTGTGTGTGTGTGTGTGTGTGTGTGTGTTCACAACAAAATGCACTGTTGTGTTGCCATAACAGGAAAGATGGCAATCACAAATGCACAATGGAACTGAATTAGCCGTTATAGAGTCAATTGTTTCTCAAAGTAACTGAATGCTTCATAACTCCTTAGTTGTTGACTTTGCCTCTTGCACTTTTGTACATGTGGCATCCCTAATCTTCATCAGTCACCCATTTTTATTGGTAAGCAATAGTTATTCAAATAAGTCAAATACGGGTTTAATTCACACAATGTCTTCTACAATGTTATTTTTTTATATTAAACCAGTAATTAATTAATTATATTTTCAAACTGCGAGTACGGCAGAAAAAAAAGTCAATTTTGACCTTAAGAAATCAGAGATTTACTGCTGCATTCATTTACAAGACTGTACCTATAAAAAATATTCAAATGTGCTTCCATTTTCATATTAAAAAGTATTTTTCTGTTCATCAGCATCAAAAGGCTTAATTAAATCTATTGTGAGACTTACCCTAAATTGCTCCAGTTAAATCACCCATCTGAATAAATGGATAAATAATTATCTTAACATTGTACGTTGCTTTGGAGAAAAGCACCATTAAATGAATAAATGTAAATGTAAATGATTCAGTGTTATAAAGCAATGAAATATAAAAAATTCCAAGTGGATAACAGCTTCTGTATTAGCTACACCTGGCCATTTACATGTATAGATTGTCCCCAAGTTAGTTAGCCACAGAGTTTAATCTCAGTATATAAAGCTTGCAGGCTGTCAAGATGTCTGGTTATAGTTCACCTGAGTCTTTTCATTGACAAGGCACTGATCTAAGTGAGTATGAATGTGGCATGATTTTTGGTACAAAGCACATCTCAGAAATGGCTATCTTTCTGGGATTTTTGTGCACTACAGTGTCAAGAGTTTACAGAGAATGGTGGAACAAACAAAAACCAACTTTCTTAATGAGTGAGGTCAGAGCAAAGCTTGTGTAATTGACAATGGGCTAAAATAAGGCCAGTACGAGAGTGATGTGCAGAAAAATATGGCTTGTCAAGCTATGGCAGCAACGACCACTCCAGGTTCAAGATGGAAAAAAGTTGAAAGTTCCAGAGGACATGCAGTGACCAAATGTAGGTGATTAAGGAGTGGAAAAAGTTTGCCTGATCTGTCATGTCCCAGAATGTGTTGGGATGTGTTGATGGCAAAGTAAGAAGTGGACATAAACACAAGGAATCCATGGACCCATCCTGCCTGGTATCAGTGGTACAGACAGGTGGTGGTGGTGCAATGGTGTGGGGAATGTTTTCTTGGTACACATTAAGCTTTTAATACCAAATGAGCATCACCTGAATGCTATAAAGTACAAAAGCTTTATGGTTAACCAGGTAAATGCTTTCATGTCCAGTCTAGCGTTTTCTCAAAGCAATCCTTCCAGCAGGAATGTGTCATGTCTGAAATCATGTTTTATCTCTAGTTCAATCCACAAATATGACAATGCCTTTACTTTACTCCACTGGCCTGCATAGTCCTTAGATCTCAAGCTAATAGAGTCCCATTTAGGATGAGCAGGAATGCAATCTTAGCAGAATGAATTTGCTGCCAAAATATCTGCAGAAACTCTGCAAAGCAGAGCCAAAGAGCACTGTGGAATCTGTCCAGAACACTGATACCGTTGCTGTTCTGGAAGCAAAAGAAGGTCACACCTGAGACCAGCTAGGTGTACCAAATAAAGTGACCGCTGAGTGTATTTAACTACAGTGGTATCTCAAATTACAAACATTCCAGTTACAAAATTTCAACAAACATTTTTCCAAACTATCTGTTTAGTTTTCATGGCATCTTCTTCACTGCTCTGTTTCCTAAAATTTCTTTTGCCATTGAAATGGACATTTCCGCAAATTTGCTGGTAGTTGGCAGCAAAAATGCATTAGAGAGGAGCAAACAGAACACAGTTGAAGGGCTGCCTTACTTCAGATCAGTTCCAGTGTTTACTGTTTGCAGTATCCTGAATGTTAAAAAGTCTTTATGAGGTTTTTTTACAACCTCTATTCTATTTTATATTTCCAAGCACCATTCAAAACCTTACCCATAAGTAAATCAAGGGGAAAATCTATTCTATTAGTCTTTTATTGATTGTACACAGTGGGGTGGCTCGTGGTATCATGGTTGGAGCGGCTGCCTTTGGCTCAGAGGGTCCCCACCTTCAGCTGTGGTGCCCTTGAGCAAGGTGCTTGCCTTGCAATTGCTCCAGTACCTTCACCTGGCTGTGTGCCTGGGTGACTAATTGTGGCCTTGCGATGGACTGACATCCCATCCAGGGTGTGCCCACCCCATCAGCCTTGCGCCCAATGTCTCTTGGATAAGCTCCGGCTCATCGCGTCCCCACTTGGGATTAGCAGTTATTGAAATTGGTTGGTTGATTGTGCACATAATATAGACATTTGGAAGCTGCCCAAAAGTTGATGAACAATGGATATGTTATGAATCAGTCAGCTGTGCTGAAGGAAAGCTAATGTACTTTTACTTTCAATAATTTTAAATGAGTTTTAATTGAAATGTATTTTGAAGATAATACGAATAATAGAGTTGTTACACCGTGATATACTGGTATCCAGACTTACACGACCATGCGTTGGACAAGCAGTTATTCATAATAGATGGATGAAACCGAGAGTACTTTGAGTATTTCACATTCATTAAGTTTATTAGCTTTATTTATTAGCTTTTGCTGAACCTAACTCATAAATAAGTGAAGCAAAATATGTATTATTCAACGTTTATTAGTTCCAACATGTGGAGAAAGTGACTTTGGAGTTACAAACAAATCGAGTTCTGAACAGACTTCTGGTCCCAACTGTCTTTGCAAGTTGAGGACACACCATACTTTATAAAAACATTAGCAGCTATTTCCTATCTGACCCACAAACCACAAACTAGAACCCTTTTTTCCCAGAACTGAGACACATTGCCATTTAATGAACAGTGTTTTCCTAATTTTTTTTTCTGTGGAATGGTTGAGAAGTGGTGAAACAGTGGAGAAACTAGGCACAGTATATACAGCGCTGCTTGAAAGTGTGTGAACCCTATAGGGATGGTCATTATTCTTGAATAAAATATTAACAATATACTCATAACACCTAAATGTTCAATTTTATAATAAACTTGAAGAGCCCTCTCATCCAGTGCCAATTTACACCTGACTTATTTTAAGCAATGCAACTTGGGGTTCACTTTTTCTACACCTGCACTACTTGCGTATTTCTACTACACACATCATTTCTTCTAAAGAAACATACAGAACTGGTCATTACACACCTATTATGTCACATGAGAAAGACTGCTTCTCATTAAATAACCATTCTGTGATAAAACTAAGGGACACCTAACATACTTTCAAGCACCACTGTAGGGTTCGAGGAGATGTTCACATCCCTTTAGTCCTTCCTGTACTCCTTCTCCAGTCTGAGCTTGTGTACATGGCCACTGAGCATAGAGGGATCGCTGCAAGGCCTCACCTCGTCGAAGCAGTTGAAGTCAGCCATGTACCTCCCGCTGGGCGAGGCAAACAACATGGGCTTGAACTCGTACCCCCACATGATCTCCTGGGGGATGTAGGAAGTGCGGCTCTGGCAACTGGCAGCTGTGGACTCCATAGTTGCATTGAGGGTGACCACTAGCTCGAAGTCACGGCTGCGCAGGTTCTCAGCTGTGAGACTCTGCAGTGGGCTGGACTCATCCAGTATGTGATAAAAGGTGAGCGGCAGGAGGAGTGTGGAGCACTCAGAGCTGGAATCCAGCCGGAAGTCCACAACCGTCTGCTGCACCAGGGTCTTCTCCCCCTCCTGAGTCTCATAGGGGAAGAGCAGCCGGCCGGTCAGTTGGCACTGGATGAGAAGGCTCTTCCTCAAATTCGCCACACGTACTATCAAGCAGGGCCAGCCCTCGCACTGGGTCACCACCGCCAAATGGCTGAACTTTATTGTCTCGGATCTCTTCTTGGGCCGGGCCAACTTAGCCAGGAAGGCTCCTGTTACAAAGGCCTCAGCAAGACTGGTGAGGACTAGCTGGGCCACCAGAGTGAAGACGGCCAGCGGACACTCTTCAGATATGTAGCGGAAGCCATAGCCAATGGTTGTTTGTGACTCCAGGGAGAACAGGAAGGCACCCGTCAAGGTTGCGACGTTCTGCACGCAGGGTGTGTGGTTGTAGCCCGGCTCAGGGTCCAGGTCACCGTTCCCCATCCCAATGAAATAGTAAATGACGCCAAAAGTAAACCAGGTCACCACAAATGTTGAGGCGAATAGAGTCAGCTTATAGCGCCACTTAATGTCCACTACAGTGGTCCAGATGTCATGGAGGTACAGTTTGACCATGCCCTCCACGTTGTCTATCCTCACATTGTTGTGACCGTCTTTTGACACCACCCTTCTCTGTTTCTGGGGGTCAGTGGCAGTCAGTCTGTAAATCGGGGAATGCTTGGGGCCAGACATTTCCCTCTAGATTTGGAAACTGAAACATGAAGAAATCAAATCAGCCTAAATCATGGGCAGATCCACTGAATGGAAAGTCATTTTGAGATATTATTGCGATTTGTGGTCATCATTAGATGAGCAAAACTTATTAAATGTCATTAAATCAAAGTCTTTAATTAAATATGCCATCCTCAAATCTCATTTTTATTATCGTTTATTATGCTGACTCTTTCATATGTAAAATTCCAAGCAATCAGTATGACTGTGAAATGTTAAATTGTCTTAAATGATGAATTTTTTGCAGATATACATGACAGTTGGGAACATCCGCCTGCAGGACTGAGGGCAAAGGAATTAGGTTTTATCTCATAGGGCTGTAACCAAGTTTATCAGTCTTGACCAGCTTGTTCAGCATGCACTTTTATAATATGAACTCCTTTTAATTTCTTACTAAATTTGTACACAATTCTGGGGTAATTTACACAGTTTAATCACACAAGACTTTATTTTCATTTTAGTTTTTCTGTAATAATGTAAGAGTTACTTTTTCAAGGTCCAATATTTCCATCAACATAAAACTGATAAATAAAACTCTTTTTTACTGCTGTTTCTGGATGTACAGTTGACAGATATTTAGTGATAGTCTATAGTGACTGTCAAATCCCTATACAATAACTTTTATTTTCCAAAGAAGTAATATACAATATAAATTGAACACTAAAAAAACAGATTCCATTACTCACCTCAACAACTTTCAATATGCCTTTAGTTTATAAGCAGTTTGTCAAAGTTGCGATTTAACTCCTCTTGAGAGTGCACTTCTTCAGAAATTGTGCAGTTTTTATTTTTGACACTGATTCATCGAAAAAGACAATACTTACCAATTGTCGCAGGTCCTTCCTTCTGAGAGGTAAAGTTTTCTTGCGTATTTATTGAAGTAGTTGTTACCTGTAATGCGAAACCGTTAAGATCTGACCCCCTGTGACGAAGTACACAATGTCCTTGCTTCTCTATTGTCCGCGTTGTGTGAAATGAACTTCGGCACAATGATTTTTAGGACAGTTAAGCAGCACACAGGGAAAGGGAGGGTGGGGAGGGCAGAGCAATGTGCGTGCACCAAGTTACCTGCAAGTCAGGTTTTCCCTCGCATTCAGTGCAAGCCCTGCGGCTCCGAAGGGCAATCAGATGTGTCCATTTTCTCCTGCTCCTGGCCCGTCCAGCTATATTTGGTTGTTGTCAGTACCAACAGTTGTGGCCGCTGCCAGGCAAAGGGTGCCCATCCATGGCGCTGCCTTCTGAGAGCATGGACTGCACTGACAGTGCTTACAGTAAACAATCACTTTACAGGCTGTGTTTGTGCAGAGACAGCTTGATGATACAGGTTCTGTAAATGCAGCAGGGTAAACATGAAGAGTAAAATGGCAATAAAAGAGAGGACAGTGTAGTGATTTGAGCTACTGCCTTTAAATCCAGAGGTCACAGTATGAGCCCCACCTTTAGCTGTAGTACCCTTGAGTAAGGTTCTTACCCTTAGTTGCTCCACTACGATTTCCCCGCTGTATAAATAGGTACATAGATAGCTTAACATTGTAAGTGATTATGGAGAAAAATGTCAGCTCACCCAGTAAGATGTTATGTTAAACTACAGACAGGTTGACAAAAGTCCTGACTGCCTGCATTTTTCCAATACATTAGGCTGCGATGACAGTTTGTCATCAGAATAATACAAATAATGTGATTTTTCTCTTAGGCTTCGGGACTAGAAGTTCAAGATCCTGAGTGCAGCTGTGAGCTTTAGAAATCATGTGAAATTTGAACTGAATTGGACTTGAAGAGGGGTTGATGTGTAAGGTCATATTTGAAAAATAATGTTTTCTAGCCCAACAAGGGTGTGGTGGTGCAGAGGGTTTGGCCGGGACGTGCTGTGTGGTAGGTCTGAGGTTCGAGTCCTACTTGGGGTGCCTTGTGGTGGACTGGTGTCCTGTTCTGGGTGTGTCCCCTCCCTCTCCAGCCCTGCACACTGTGTTGTGAGGGTAGGCTCCTGTTTGCCTCAGGTCAAGTAGTTGTAGATGTTGTGTGTGTGATTGTAACAGATCAAATACTGCAGTATTACTCCCTTCAATTCTACTGTTCCACAGTAAAGGGACGGAGGAGAGCTTTTATTAGACACACAGCTCAAGGGTAAAGCAAAGTGCCTGCTGAACCTTAAATCATAAAATATGTTTTAAGATATCCTTATTGGACTTGTAGTAGCTGGTAAATTTTGCGTGCATCTATTTTTTTGCCATTTTATTTAACCTTCTAGCAATGCTTGCAACATATGTGCTGTGAATGTGGGCGACTAAAAATAAAGAGGATATCAGCATGAAAGACCTTAAAAACCTAAAAGAGTGTCTAAATGAGCAAAGTTGAAAAGTGCTAAGTGCTCTACTGCATCAAGGGCACATTAGAGACTCTAAGTTCCATGCTGCTGACTTAAGATTTATGCAGCTATTTGAGAGATAAAATCTTTACTTGGGTATAAAGAAATTAACAAGAAAAGAATTCTTGGGTTTATTATTAACTAAGTCCAGCTTGTAAGACACAATATTACAAGAGTCATCAGTGTCACAAGCTATGTTCGGAAACATGGATAAGTCATGGCATATTTGCAATATCTAAGATTTACAGCCAAAGCAGTTTTGTTACAAGGTATAGATATATATTGACTAGCATTACATCACCTCAGACATAATGAGCTATCCAATAGACAAAAACAGGATACCGTGACACATCAGTGTCATACATGAAGGAGTGAAGAGGTTAAAAAGTTTTCAGCACGTAGATTTGTGGAAGCTGAGAGGAATAACAGCTAACACGCAAAATACATGTATATATTTTCTATGGCGGCATATTCCATTTTTTTGTTTCTAAAACTGAACTCACAGTCACAGAGCCTTTTACCACAACCACAAAAGCTGAACTTAGTATTTGAAGCACACTCTGAAGCAAAACCAACAGCTGAAGGCAATGTCCACAGACTCAAGGACGGTGTTCCCCATAGACTGGTCAGTGATTTTTCCCCACTCTCTGTCCTCATAAATTCACAACGTGCCTCATAATAAGAAAGTTTTACAAACATAAAATGTTCCTGGCAAGTTGATATAGATTTTATTACAGCGTTTGAAGCCACATTATTTCCAGATTACAAAAAGAGACTCGGGGGATTTGCTCCCATCACTGGAATGCAAAATTTACATGTTACCTCCAAATTTTGCTACAGATAGTGCTGGAATGGGACTATTCAAACTTTTATTGTACATTTACTGTATGTTTACAACTGTAACAGTAGTAAAATTTAAGTCATTTTGATAATCTCAGAAGTGAACTAACAATAATATGAATAACAATGTACAGTACGAATTTGTGGAAAAGTCTATTAGGTGTGCGGTGACTCCAGTTTCAATCCAGACAATGAAATGTTCCTGAATTCTGTTCAGTTTCATCTTCATCCCACTCTGACACCATAAACATGTGATATGTGTGCTGGTGCTGACAGCCCACCCACACACAGCCTTTTTGATCATTCCAAATAGCTAAATCATTAATATGTAATAAATAATGACATCAACTTCTGTATATAATGCGCTATTCTTTCTGTGTATATGAATTTCTTTGTTGTCCCTGTTCAGTTATTATTGTTTTGTCTAAATAAACAGTCAGTAGGCTGAAAGAGTGTGACAAAATGAGGTTGCTCTATAAAAGTAATTAGTGTCTTTTGCTCAAACATTTTTAACCAAAATGCTGTTCATTAGTTTGAGAAGAGGGCAGGATTGAGACAAAACTCCATGTATGTTATTTTTCTCAGAGCAGCTTTAGCAGAAAACAGCAGTAATAGCACACACACACACACTATCTGAACCACTTGTCCCATACGGGGTCGCAGGGAGCCAGAGCATAACCCAGCAACACAGGGCATAAGGCTGGAGGGGACACACCCAGGACGGGACGCTAGTCCGTCGCAAGGCACCCCAAGCAGGACTTGAACCCCAGACCCACCGGAGAGCAGGACCCAGTCCAACCCACTGCGCCACTGCGCCACCACGCCCCCCTCTACAGTAATAGCAATGAATGCAAATATAGTTATGCCTGGCCATACAGAGTAAAACTGTGTTTATTCTGTCTCTGCTAGTCTTTACTGGTGTCCGGTTCACGTCAGTGCTGAGAGGCTCAGGGTATATTTTAATCAGGCCTTTATGGGTCACTGGCGGTCAGGAGTTGTCCCACAGCTTTGAGGTTCAAGAAAATGCGAGACCTTGATCTTAACAAATGATTAACATTACAAATCGCGCATTATCCAGGGGCAGGATGGAGGCGGCAGCTATGGGAAAGCAGACGAGTGGAACTCATTTGACGGGCAGCCTCATGGGGTAGGATCTGCTGGACAGTAAGCAAGAAGGTGAGAGAGAGAGAGAAGGGGGGGGGGGGGAGCTGCAGGAGCAAATGAGACCCTGGCCTCTTGCATCAATTTATATCAGAGAACCTTGTGCAAGTTTTTGATTCTAGATAGAGTTGCTGATCGTAATTGAAAGAGCTGAGAGCGTGTATGCATACATTTATTCATCTGTGCATAGGAAACTGTTCAGATTATGCCCGTGCGCTACAAGCTCAAAAAATTGTTTTAAACACTTCATGGGGGACAGCTGGTAGTGTAGCGGTTAGCGCTGCTGCCTTTTGACCCAAAATGTTGGAGGTCTGAATCCCACCTCCAGCTGTAGTACCCTTGAACAAGGTACTTACCCTAAAAATTGCTCCAGTAAAAATACCCATAAATAGGTGAATAATTGTAAATTAACATTGTAAGACACTTTGGAGAAAAGGGTCAGCTAAATGAATAAAGAGACCAGCAACTGGATGGGACATAAGAGAAATGTCCAATTTAGCGCCCCCAGCTGGTCTGGTTATTAACTGCAATCTGTCTCTTATTGAGTGTTTTGTTGGAGTTTACGTCACTTCAAAACCATCTTTATGACCTTGTCTCCAAAAGTCTTGCAATATCCATCCATCCGTCCAGTTTCAAAAGGGGACTACTGGCGTCCAACAAGTATTGCACTTCAGTGCCTGCCTTCCTACGGACCCTGAGTGGAACGTCACCTTGGACGTGTGCTTTGTTACAGAAGGTGCTGGTGGACGCCCTGCTTTAGGGTGTCTTAACCGCTTTTCCAGACACAATAAACTATTAGTTTAGATCAAGAAGACTTCCTCCAGTATGCACCAGTGCCCCTATCAGGGCAGTTGGTAGCGTAGCGGGAAGAGCTGCTGCCTTTAAGGTTGATGGTTCAAGTCTTGGTCACTGCTGTTGTACCTTTGAGCAAGGTAATTACTTTGAAATTATTTCAGTAAAATCACCCAATTGTACAAATGGGTAAGTGACAGTGGGTAGCTTGAGGCTGGAAATTTGAGGAAATTGTCCGATCAATGAATGAACAAAAATAAAATATAAGCCATAGCTCCTATGCAGTGGTGTTGGGGGGTCTTTCCCATACTGCTGGCTGTATTTTTTTAGGCCTCGCTGCTCACAGCCCCTGCCCCTGCCCAAGGCCAGTGTTTTTCCATTAGATGAGTATTGAGCCACAAATAAGAAAAAACCATGCAGGGACACCGATGCTGAGACCACAAGGGACTAAAACATACACACACAAGCCAAAATCTTCCTGTCCCCCTGGATCCCCTGTCGCACTGCAGCCGTTTGTACCCCAGCATCTACAGATGAGATTCACCTATGGCCCTGGCAGGCTTTCCATGTCTCCATATAACCCTTGGAACGGAGAATTTTCAAATGCTCACAATCAAGACAGTAATTTCAGACAGGCGGTTCAATGCAATAAAAAGCCTCTCAGACTCGGCCCTCTGGGACCGTGACTTGAACAGCCGTGGCAGGCAGCGTGTCCATAGCTCAGGGAAATGTGTAAATATTAAACAGAGTTTTATTTTCCATCAAGAAGCTACCAGGAAGCGTTAAAGGGTTTTCCACTGTTCTTTAATTGACCGCTGCATGGTTCCCACAGAGACGCCGTGCCGTGAGGACCGGCGGCAGGACGGTCCCAAGAAACCCTTCATTTCACAGGCTGCATGCGATTTCTTTACAGAAACGGAACTACGAAGACCATAATCTTTATTTATACATCATGTTCGACGCTGGGTAGCCTAGCAGCAGAAGACATACACCTGTATCTCTTATAACCTTAGAAGGGTATATCACTTTTTAACTGTGAAGTTCCCCAGCATTTATATAGCTGTGTGAAATGCAGCATGTTGAAAATCACGAGGTTTCAAGATCAGTTTGTCTAAAGAACACCCATCTCCTCAAGTACACACACACTGCCTGAACTGCTTGCTCCATACAGGGTCCCAGGGAGCCAGAGCCTAACCTGGCAACACAGGGCATGGGGCTGGAGGGGGAGGGGAGACACCCAGGACAGGACGCCGGTCTGCCACAAGGCAACCCAAGCGGGACTTGAACCCCCGACCTACCGGAGAGCAGGACCTGGTTCAACCCACTGCCCCCCCACCTCCTCAAATATAAGAAGTCTTAACTGTTTCTGACCCAAAGTATTCTAGAAAGCCGTTTTGTGAGACTGCATATGAAGGTACAGCCAAGAGCACTCTCCCCGAATGAGCAACACATGGGGAAAAGCGGGGTTATTTTTGTAATTACCGGAAGAGTTTGCAGCTTCACTAGACATTAATTTGCCATTAGTTACATAACACATTTAATTGAATCTCCTGCTTTTTTACTTACAGAATGCATGCTGGGCTGATGAGCAGGGAAGAGCTGTACCTGAGAGGCGAACTCAAACGGAGCTCCACCCTGTGAAAATGGTCGAATGCAGAAACGTTGAAGCACAAACACAACAGGTTTGCGTTGCTGGACCCTCAATTAATCACAAACGAACAGTAGTGTTCATTTGTAAATCATTTATATTCATTCATATTGAGACGGGTGTTGATAGCAGCTGGAAAAGCTCTGATGAGTGAACATGGTTCTAACAAAGAATAAGTAAGTTTTCAGTTATCTTGATAATTGTTGAAACTCATAGTTTTATTGTCTTATATAACTGGTTGATTTTGCTGTTTGTGGGAAATGCCCCTTGTAGAAATAATGTGTTCAGTAGTCACTGTTATTATATAAACAAATCTCAGCACCTCCAGTAAGGTGATCAGGTGGTATAGTGGTCAGAGACATTGCTGCGGAGCTGGAAGATGCTGTGTTGAAATCCCGGAACTGCAGTATTACCTTTGACCATGGTACTTACCCTCAGCTGATCCAAGAGAAATATGCAGCTGCATCACCAGGTAAATCATTGTGTGTTTTGTTTTGCAAATGTTATATTTTAACTTAGAATGTGCAGAAATAAGTTGCAGGCAGTGGTTAGAGCGCCCCTTGGATTTATAAGTATTTATTTAGCAGACACTTTTCTCCAAAGCAACTTCCAGTGGTACTACGTGGTGTTATCAGCCCACACACCTTATTCACCGTGGTGACTTACACTGCTAGATACACTCCTTACAATGAATCACTCATCCATACATCAGTGGAAGACACTCTGTCTGTCACTCACACACTATGGAGAAACCTGAACAGCATGTCTTTGGACTGTGGGAGGAAACCAGAGCACCCAGAGGAAACCCACACAGACACAGGGAAAACATACAAACTCCACACAGAGTGAGCAGGGGGTCAAACCCACGTTCTCTCACACCACCCAGCCGCTGTGAGACAGTAGCGCTACTCGCTGTGCCACTGTACTTACTTAGTGGGTGGGGGTACAAATCCCACTTCTGGCTGTATTGCTTCTCAACAAGGTACTTCAAGGTGAAATCTGCTCAGGTGTATGATGGTGTATGTAACTGTAAGTGGCATATTATTTGACGTCACATGGGGGAAAAGATCATTTTTGTTTTGCCTGCAGTACCAGTCAGTGACAAAAGGGGGCAGTAGAGATCATCACTGTGAGCTGATAGGAATTGCATATTGAGGGCTGATTTTTTGAGCATTAAGATGTTCGAAGTCAATGAAAGAGAAGGCTGTGATATGTTAATTAGGTTCTGCCCCCCCAAAGGAATGACAACTGTAAATTGAATGAGGGTCACTGCAAAACAACGGAAAACAAAAGCCTTTTATGACGCAAATGTCCCAAGGTTATTGATTCACTTTCATTAACTGCCCATCCTTGTCAGGGTTGCGGCGGTCCAGCCTATCTCAGAATCTCTGGATACTAGGCTAGGAGGGTACACCCAGGACGGGATACCAGTTCATCACAATCTGTTGTCTGAACTACCCTTGTCTGGATCCCGGTCCTGGTGTTGTTCTTATGTCATGACACTAGCCCTAAATCAATAAGGTTAGAATACCCAGCTGCATAAAAAGGTGGATCACTGTACATATGAATATCTAACATTGTCATTTGCCTTGGGCCAAGGTGTCACCTCAGTAAAGGTTAATAATAATTCAAATATTTAGTTGTAAGGAAAAGCCCAAAAGAAACCCTTCACTTCTTTCACATACACAGTCAAATCAAAATTTCCCAGTTGGTCACAGGGTTCGAGAGGTGTATTTGTGATCTTGAGCCAAGCGTGGTGTGGGGCTGTGGGCGCACAGCGGTAAGATTGTGCTGTTCCTTCCTAGGCCAATCAAAAGCTGCTTGAGGATACAGAGGGACACTGAGACTGGAGCCAGACCCCAGTGCATACTGGGTGAAATGTCTTTTATTTTGTCTCAGACCCTCACACAGATACTCTGAGAAGTCCTCAGATCAGTAACTTGCTTAGGTCACAGCTGCAACATGGCAAGACATTTAATCCCTGTAACATTTACATTTACTCACTTAGCAGACACTTTTCTCCAAAGCAACTTACAATGAACTCTATGTAAGTGTTATCAGCCCACACACCTTATTCACCAAGGTGACTTACACTGCTAGTACTGTACACTACTTACAATGGGTCACTCATCCATACATCAGTGAAACACACTCACTCTGTGTCACTCACACACTATGGGGAAATCTGAACAGCATGTCTTTGGACTGTGAGAGGAAACCAGAGCACCCAGAGGAAACCCATACAGACACAGGGAGAACATGCAAACTGCACACAGACTGAACAGGGATCAAACCCACATTCTCTCGCACCACTCAAGTGCTGTAAGACAGCAGCGCTACTAACTGTGCCACTGTGCTACCTCTCTTATCACTGACTCCTTTTTCTTCAGAGGAAAAATAATTTCCAAATGAGCACGGAATCAGGCATGTTACATTCTGTGGTGCTGCAGGTTTGGCCAGGGCCTGCTCTTTGTGTGGTCCATGGTTCGAGTCCTGCTTGGGGTGCCCTGTGATGGATTGGTGTTCTGTCCTGGGCATGTCCCCCCCTCAGCCTCATGCCCTGTGTTGCTGGGTTAGGCTCCAGCCCACTGCAACCCAGCTAGGGACAAGCGGTTTCAACAAATGTGTGCGTGCATGCTTGCCTTATTCAGGGTCACAGTGAACCAGGCCCTATCCTGGAAGTCTAAGAGTGGTACACCCTGGATCAGATGCCAGTGCATTGCAGCATAGCCTCATGCATACACACATCACACTCAGGGCAAGCTGCAGTTCCCAATCAACCCAAACTGCATGTCTTTGTACTGTGGGAGGAAACCAGAGTTATATGCAAATGACCTTAAATAATACTTTTCTCTCCTTCTTATGGCCATGGTTAGGGTTAGGGTTAAGGTTAGAGTTAGGGTCAGGGTTAGGGGGAGGTTACTAGCACTAATGTGGTGCTTCAAAAGATGCTCTCCACTAAGTGTCTCCAAACTGTACCACATAGATGTCCAATCAGTGCTGACTGGAGTTTTACCTCCACTCCTGTTAAAAGACGGTTGTTAATTCAGTAGGCGTAACCTAGTCACGGTTTCATACGGCAGCTTGTGCTCTGCAATTTGTTGAAACATGTTACCTCTGACCACACTGGCCATGTCACAGGTTTGAGTGGCAGTATGAGGTAAACGAATAAAATAAAGAGCGTAACGTGCATCACCCGCTCCACCACCGCTCGACCGAGACGGGCACTGCGGTGTGCGATCCACGCAAATGTCAGTCATCTTTGCAAGTGTGAGGGTGAATGCACAGGTGTGTGCAGCAGCACAAACACACACACACACACAGAGCGGATTATACACATTTTCAGTTTCACTTACTGCAGCTCCTGATATTTTTACCAATGTAATGAATAAACCTTGATTCAATTTCTCAGTTGTAGAGGCATCTGAAAAACTGTTATATTCAATCAGGCTCTCTGAGTATGGTATCTTGCTTTGAAGAAGACTGGGGTTAAAGCCATTTATTCTTCTTTTCCTGCAACAGGTTTGACTGGAAGGCAGCTGGGTCTCACCTGGCTTTTTATTGCTGCTCAACCTCGGTAACATGAGGTTCTTGCTTTGGTGAACCACAACGCAACAGCCGTAGGACAGAAAGCCTTGAAGATGCACCAAAGTGAGTGAAGATGCTCAGTGCATCCTGAAAGCAGGATCTCAAACTGCTTCCTTTTCACTGTGTACGAAGGGTCCTCAGTTCACGATATGTGGAGTTAGTGCCACGTGGCCTAACAGATAAGGCGTCTTTCTTTGGATCAGAAGATTGAGAGGTTGAGTCTCTTCATGGTTACCAGTGTTATCATTTTGTGGGCATTGTATAGCACTGTTGTCCCACAGCACCTGGGTGGTGCAAGAGGACACGGGTTTGATTACTGCTCAGTCTGTGTGAAGTTCCCCTGGGTTTTGTTCAGCTGCTCTGGTTTCCTCCAACAGTCCAAAAACGTGCGATACAGCTAGGCTGGTGACTCTAAATTGCCCATAGTGTGTGAAAGAGTGTGTTCATTGGGTGTTGCTTTGGATAAGTGTCTGCTAAATGAATTAATGTAAATATGCCAGCTAGAAAAGGGGGCCGCAGTGATGCAGTGGGTTGGACCGAGTCCTCCTCTTCAGTGGGTCTGGGGTTCGAGTCCCGCTTGGGGTGCCTTGCGACGGACTGGCGTCCCATCCTGGGTGTGTCCCCTCCCCCTCCAGCCTTACGCCCTAAGTTGCCGTGTTAGGCTCCGGTTCCCCGCAACCCCGTATGGAACAAGCGGTTCAGAAAAGTGTGTGTGTGTGCCAGCTAGCAAAGGTAGGATTGTCTCACACAGGATGGAGATATGACCCAGTAGCAGTCCGCTCTAGGGGGGCCCTCCCCACAGGTCTGAGCTTTTGGACTCGAACACTGATTTGTTCTGAGTCAGTCTTCTGGAGGACCGGCACCATTTGCTGGTTGTTTTGCTATGAGCCGTGGATACAGGGAGGAGTACACCAGGGGGCGCCTCCGAATAATGTTTCACGCAGCCTCTCATCTCTCATGCCGCGCAAGAGCCGAGCAACTGAGATGGACACGCCACGAATTGTTTCAACCAGAGCGACAGGGAGAGCATAATGCAATGTTTTCGCAGCAATTTTTCGATCGATCCCAGGCGGACCCCTGCGGACGACTTGGAGGTGCTGCGCAGCGCTTCCGAGCACCAGATGGCGGGGCGTGATTATCCCAGCAGTGGCGTATTCAAGTTCCGCTGTGTCCAAAGCCTTTAGGAGTTTCCTCTCCCTCTGTGCATGTGCATCTGTGAGTGTGTGTGTGTGTGTGTGTGTGTGTGTGTGTGTGGGTCTGTATTTCCACAGCCCTTCTTCCAATTCATACATTTGCAGATATGGAAGTAGAAAGCGTGGGAGCATTTTTACTTCCAACGCCAGTCTTTCTTTCACCAGTGTCCCGGCCCAGAAGGGGTGGGTTCAGTCCAGCTTGTCTGCGGGCCTCGGTGAAGTTCTTCGCCAACAGCCCACTGCAGACGGGCTGCCAGATGGGAGCTTCAAACAAGGCATCAGCATCGTGGCTTGACGGATACCTTATCGTCCAAATATAGCACACCTTTGCGGAGCAAGGGTTAGGAAGAGGGACGGAAATCCGAACAGAGCGCTGCACTGCATCCTGCGTTCAGCCATCTGCTAAATTTCTGCAGAGTGCCGTTCTTATCGCAGCTGAGCGTGTGCGTTGTACAGCGCATGGTACACTTACACCACTTACCCTCACTGTTTGGTTGTTTAAAGTCATTTAACAGAATGCTATTAATGGTGGCAGTTTTCAGTGGACCGTATCTTCTGTTCTGCTGCTGATTTGGTTCTTCGGTGCGCTGCGGTCAGGCAACTGAACCTGAAACATTAAATTATATAGTTGCTAAGCTGGCACTTTTATCCAAAGCTTGCAGCTTCGCACTTTTTTCCATTTTCACAGATGAATGCACTTACTGAAGCAATCTGGGTTAAATAACTTGTTCAAGGCCAGGTCCTTAACCATCACCCAACTTCGCTACCCCATAATCGAGCAATCGTCAGAAGACTGCAAGTTTTTGTTTTTTTTTTTAAATAAATTTATTTATTATGGTTTTCAGAGGGGATGCGGTGGCGTGTTGGTGCGGTGGGTTGGACCGGGTCCTGCTCTCTGGTGGGTCGGGGGTTCGAGTCCCACTTGGGGTGCCTTGCAATGGAATGGCGTCCCGTCCTGGGTGTGTCCCCTCCCCCTCCAGCCTTATGCCCTGAGTTGCTGGGTTAGGCTCCCATGACCTCGTATGGGACAAGCGGTTCAGAAAGTGTGTATGTATATATATTATAGTTTTCATGATATAAAATGGAATGACTGAGTAATGTGCACAACAAGCTGGCTGTCCTGTCTGCTGGCATCACTCGGCACTGGGATAACGGCGAGGCTACGGGCTCAGCATCTGCCTGGTTCTGAACTTCTCACCTTTCCCCCCTGGAGCTCGAAGCACATCCTGCTGTAGCCACGCCTGCGCAGGCCTGTCTGGTGAGAACCAGGTTCTGATCCACATCTCGGGAGGGCGGCGCCCCCAGCCTGTGGCCCCACTTCCCTTCACGTGGCGTCACCAATACCTCCGAGCCTCTATTTTTGCACGTTGTGTTCCGGTTTCTCTACAGCGGGCTGCTGGCTGCTCCCATTTCTGTGGCACAGGGATGCTGTGGCCTCCGCTTTCTGGCCTCAGCACCACCCCCCCCCATGCCTCCACACCCATTGGCCAGCATTGGAAGAACCCCTAGGAAACCCTGCACAAGGACAAGCCCCCTCTTCCCACCTGCGAATGTGACACGGGTGGCGGGCCCGATCTCTGCGACCGACAGTACAGGTGTTCCACTACAGTGGCTCTCCAAATATTCATATGTGCACACAGCTGGCTGGAAATCGCTCACAGAGTGCACCCAAACTCCTCCTTCACAACTTTTCTGTTTGCTTTGGGCTACAGGAGTGGGAGGTGCAAACAGTCCACACACACACGCACACACACACACACACACACACACACACGCGCGCACACACAAACACACACATTCACTCACACCGTACACCAGCAGTTCTCCCCTACCCCTTTACGTCTCAGATCTGGCAGTCATAAAGACGACTGAGACTGCAGAAGGAGACATAGCCAGGAACTTGTCCTGTACTGTAGCCTGGCCAAGCGCAGGGACACACTGCACATTCAGGCCAAATGAGCACTTCAACAGCTGAATCATATCTAACAGTCTTCACAGGAGCCATGCTCAGAGCATGCAAAATACACTTCTAATATATATACATATATATGCACGGTGGTGCAGCGGGTTTGGCCGGGTCCTGCTCTCTGGTGGGTCTGGGGTTCGAGTCTTGCTTGGGGTGCCTTGTGACGGACTGGTGTCCCGTCCTGGCTGTGTCCCCTCACCCTCAAGCCTTGTGCCTTGTGTTGCCAGGTTGAGCTCTGGCTTGCCATGACCCCCTCTTGGGATAAGGGGCTTCAGCCAGTGTGTGCGTGTGTGCGCGTGTGTGCGTGTGTGCACGGGCAGCTGATAGCATACTGGTTAAAGCTGGTGCCCAAAGGTCACAGGTTCTAATCTTACCTCTGGCTGTAGTACCCTTGAGCAAGGTACTTGCCCAAAATTGCTCCAGTAAAATTACCCAGCTGTAGAAATAGGTAAATAATTGTAGATTAATATTGTAAGCAGCTTTGGAGAAAAGCATCAGTTAAAGGAGTAAATGTAATGGGTGCATATATAGATGCGTACATGCATAAATTTGTTTTGTGGCATATATAAATGCATATGTATATTTGGCATTGTATATTTAGATATTTACATATACATGCATACACACAAAGCATATGCATACATATATAACATCTATTTATATACCCTTATGTATATATAAATGCATATACATATATACTGTATATTACAATTGTGCAACTATGTATGTGAGTTTGAGTCTGAGCTATTCCTTTAGCTTCAGGTCAGGTGCAATACTCTGAAGATTCATTTCTGTCAATCAATGGAAGATCACCACAGAGGGATATGAATGTAATTACATGATTTTAGCATTTGAGAACACAGATCATGTGGCCGCGCTGCCGTCATTCCCCTGTAAATGCCCGATAGCAAAGTTATTATGAATTGCTGTCTGAACCCACCGGGAGGAATGTAGTCCTGAATAATACATCTCAGTTCAGGAGGGACAGATGAAGCAATGAGAGATGAAGCAGTGCATTGTGGGCCAGATTACCCAAAGTACCTGGGGACTGCTGCATGTTCAAATTCAATCTTACTGTGGTGCAAAGGCCAGGAAAGTGTTGTTTTTTTTCCTTCCAGGGAAATCTGCAGAAATGCTGCCGTGCCTGGGCGAGTGGGACCTCAACACTGCTGTGTTCATTTGTCATTCAGGGCAAACAGTAATTCTATCAGGGTGGCTGGTGGACAGTTCAACCGTCAGGCGAAACACCGGGGCGGCCTGTGCTCACGCAGGGTCTGCCGTTCTGTCCGGAGGTATTGCTCCAGGCAGAATCCCCTATCCCTACTTCGTACGTCACAATTTATAATTCATATGCACAAGCTTTAGCCTACATTGATCCCTATCTGTTGACAGGCAACGCAGACGATACTGTTCATATGTGAGAGGAAAGGGCGATCGCACTGGGAACCCCTGAACTGACACCAAGTTGTTTGATATTGTGCTCTCATCTTATCTTCAACTGTGTTACCTCAGAATGTTAAGCTTCTACGTGCAGTGTGGTATTTCAAAGGTACAACCACTGACATAATAATAATAATAATAATAATAATAAAAAGATTGTGTCATCATTACAGTGCAACTGATTTTGGCCAGAGGGCCCCAAAAAGACCAAAAACTGAGAGAATGTAACTTACTCAGATGGCTGTGTGCCCTTTAAGAAAGCGATGTTTTAAGAGGTAAGTCCAGCATGTATGGTATACTCGTGGCATTCAGCATTCTCCTAGGTGGGCCAAGCAACTTCAAGGTCAAAGCACTCCGTGGACGGCAGTGACCTCTCCTTTTTAGGCCAGGCACTGTGTCCAAGGAGGGGGGAAGGGAGGAGCGCAAGCAAATCCCAGGTTTCCTGCCGAGTATGCGCTCTTCATTAACTGCTGCACCTCACCCCATCGAAGAGCCAGGGTTTTCTATTCGTGGACGACTCTGGGGTGTTTTGCGTGAGACGAACCGCTAAATATAGTGAGGACATTGATTGGCGGTGGGGAGGCTGAGAGGCTCCAGGCTTTTTGTTGCCCACTGGCTGAGCTGTGTCTGTCCACAGGGAGCTGGGGAGGGAGAGACACCACCCTCCCTGAACACACCCTGCAAGGTTCCCATTGATTTCAGTTTCCAGACATGGAGCAGCTGAGCTAGGGGTTCAGTTCAGGACCATATAATAATAATAATAATAATAATAATAACTTTCACTTACCACTTGTCCTGGTCAGAACTGTGGTAGTGTGGAGCTTATCTTGAAATCACTGTCCACTAGGCTGGAGGGGGGGGAGGTACAAGTCCATTTAAAGGCAGTCACACACAGACTCACCCATTTACACACTATTTGCAATTTACTGTCACCAGTTCACCTGAACTGCTGCCTTTAAGTGTGGGAGGAAACATGAGTACCCAGAAGAAATAATATTAAGCACCCAAATATTAATACTACTACTACTACTACTACTACTACTACTAATAATAATAATAATAATAATAATTTATTATTATTATTATTATTATTATTATTTATTTATTTATTTATTGAGTCTCTGCAGGACTTTTAACGCTGTCCTCATCCACATTGTTAACAACAAGTGTGTTTTCTACACAACGGGACCGGCTTTGCTCCCTAAACGTCACCATCGCAGCACACGTCAGTGGGAAAAGCAGCAGAGGTGTGTGTGTATGCGTGTCTGTGTGAGTCTCTGCGTGTGCTGTCAGTGCAAACACAGTGGAACTGCCGGGAAGAGATTAACCCCACGACCGCAGTGAGGCACTGTGTTTCTCCCACAATTAAAAGCCTGTGCAATTACAGCAACAGGCCTGTTTCACTTGAGAGGAGGAACATTCTGACAGGCTCACTGGAGCTGCGCTTCATTACTCTGTTTTTAATTGTTATTTCTTCCCGATTCTGTCTCTCTCTCCCTCTCCTCTTCCTTCAGACAACATGGTGCAACTCCTTTCTTTCTGCTGACCTCCAGGGTCCAGACCCAAACCCAAACCCAGAATCCCAGTGTTCCTAGGAGAAATAAGGAGGCCTCTGTGACTGGCAATGATGGCCACAAGCAGGGTGCATCCTGGGAAATGAGAGTGCTGCTGCAGCTTGCCATCTGGCCCACTCCCTACCCCCCTTCCTGGGGTGTCGGGGGTGACTACAGCACCCGCTCGCCTCCACGGGCCCATTCCGGCATCCAAACACACACCCACTCAGTCCCTCTGCACCATGGAGTGTTTGGACTCTGCTATACCATGGGAAACAGGCAGCAGTGACCAGCCAGGCTCCGGGTTTTCTGGCTGGAAAGGAGAGCTGGATTTTGTTGGAACCAGAACCTGGTGGAGTGGAAACAGAGCTGCTACCTGGCGTCAGTAGGACCATGAGCTTCTTTTTACACATATTTCAGCAACAACCCCCCCACACACACACGCCCTCCACACAACTTTAAGAAAAGAAGAACTTTTCTCGTTGTCCATGACTGCAGTCAGGGTGCATCGCCCCCCAGCTTGAGCAGACGGAGGAAAGTAAGGCTACATAGACATGGGCACAAACACATCCATCTATTCTACTACTAGAAAAGCATCAGCAGAATCGAACTTGTGACTCTTGGGTGTAAATGCAGCAGTTTTCACAACTGTGGCAACTGCCCCTATTTATTCATTCAGCTGATGCTTTTCTCCAAATCCACTTACACTGTTAAGTCAATTAAAATTATTTACAGAACTTACCAAGGTTGGTAATTTTACTGGAACAGTTGAGGGTGAGCACCTTGCTCAAAGGTATTGCAGTTGGGATTCAAACCTACAGTCTTTGAGTCCAAAGGCAGCAGGTCTCCCCATTATGCCACCAACCACCCCACACATCAAGCCAGTTTCTAAAATTCAAAAACATGTTCCAACTTTTCAGTTGTGCTGTGTGGACCAATTCAGGATAAGCACCTTCTTTACAGTATTATAGAAGCGAAGAGGGTAAGATTTCAGCTACACTTTCGACTACCTTCTCTAGCGGTGCCACTTTACAATTGTTTGCTACTGCAATATGGAGTGAGGCTCTATTGTAGTGATACTTTGCTCCATGAATTCCAAGACATTGCAGTGCTGACTCATCTGTTCTGATGTAAAGAGGGGGATGTGTTATATAGCCTTCCGCCTAACAGCGTGCAACACAGAATTGCGTAGAACAGGAGCCTCATTCGGGATGCCCTGGGCTCAGAACAAATGACCTATGTCATGTGTTTTTAACTCCTTCTGGTGTTGATTTAACACTCATTATGCTGTAGTGTTTATTATTATTATTATTATTATTATTATTATCATCTCTCAGACTCACTCACACAATGGGAAATCTAGAGTGACCAGTTAATATGTTGTTGGTCTGTGGGAGGAAATCCACAGAAGCATTGGGAGAACATACAAATTCCACACAGACTGAGCCGGGTTCGAACGCATGCCTTCAATTAGAGCCCACGAGTTGTGAGGCACCAGCACTGCACCTGTGCTACCATGGTGTTTTCCACATTTACAAGTAACGTGTAAAAAAACCGTGTTATGTCGGGAAATAATTCTATAATTTTATTGTGTACTGGCATGCTTGGCATTATATTTTGTTTTTCTTCTACTGGATTACAAAAATAGATATATTGCATTACTACCAAACATTATGCTTTCCTTTCCCATATGATTAGAACGGCTCTCAATTCAGGTTGTTTGTATTGTTGATTCTGACCTTCTCAATCTGCCACTCTGGCTTATTCATTGTAGTTCTTTCATTGTCCCATAAGAATTGTATCATTTCTCCTAACATTGGCTTTTTTTATTATTTCCTCCAGATTGGAATTCAAATGAGTGATTTTTTTTAATGCATGCTATAAATACCAAATATCATTTTTGGACATCTTGTAGGGTTCAGTCTAGTTCTTGCTATTTGTTTTGGTACCACCTTCAATGTCTGGCAAAATGTCCATACTATAATAAAGCTAGATATGGATACACCCATGATTTGCTAATAATGTATTTTCAAACGCTGTTTCAGTGTGTTGCTCCTGCTCAGTTATTTACAGTAGGCATGCATACGCACACGCACACATACATGTGAAGATGCACAACATTCACTGGAAGTACAGATGCAAAGGGATGGGTTAAAAGGCCATGCAATTACTCAGCCCTTATGTCCAGGCACAAGAGAAGAGCTCAGAGCACCGGGTCATGATTCATTGAATATTTTTTTCTTCATTTCTCCACTTCAAACAGCAGCTGGAGGATATTTTTGTTTCGGGGACAATGGGTGATTTTTCCTTTGTGTCGGGGCAATCAGCCTCTTTGCCTGAGTTCTTTACCCGTGCGCGCGCGCGTCTGTGTGTGTGCATGCATGTGTTTGTGTGTGTGTAAGTGCGATTGCTGCCGTGTTCTGTGGTGTATAATTACACCTTCTCTTCCGCCAACTGTTGTGTTTCTTCCCGAGGAACTGTGGGACTGCGACTTCCTCTGCCAACCCCCTCCCCCTCCCCCTCCCCCCCCAGGAGCTCTTTAATAAACACTATGCCGGGGGTCTGCGGGCACACGGAACCGCAGTCATGATGTCAGCTATGCCAGGAAGCTGTCCTCATTTCATTCAACGACAATACTGGGCCTGGCCTCAAAAATAACTCTCTAACTGGAACATGAAATGATCATTTGCGTCTTTGTCCTGACTCATCAATAATGCTGCAGAGGACAAAAATTTGAAATGTGCACCTCAATGTGTTTTAAGGATTCTCAGGTGAAGTTTATTTATGGACTATCCCAGATCCACTCGTGTTTTCTGGTACCTGCTTGTGCAATAAATAAGAGAAGATGCTACGGGTCTATTAAATAGTCCTGCACCTGAAGAAGGTGCTACCACCTTTACTGAGCCAGTCAGTTTGAAGGAGAATGGGTGTGTAGGGTCACTCATAGAGGGTCCTTTTTAGCCATAGAGGTCTCGGTCTACTGTGAATGGATGCATGTGAGTCAAGTCATTGCCCCAAGGAAAAATGTCATTTTAACCACCCTGCTTCAGCCAAGCAAATCCAGCAAAAGCACTTCTGAATGCTTCGTGGATGCTTTCAAAAGCTAGGTACAGACCCGAAAGCTGACTAGTAGTTACCCAGTGCTTGGCACACACCAAAATGCCTACTATAAGCAAAAAACCGGAATTAGCTGCTTAGGAAAACATTGGAATCGTTTGTTGTAGCCTCTTCCTTCTAGCGGTAGCGTCCAACGAGCTGACAGCAACTCCTTCAACTCAAAGCAAACTTCAGTGGCGGCTCAAGTCA
The DNA here is from genome assembly GCF_900964775.1 of Scleropages formosus. Taxonomy (NCBI): domain Eukaryota; kingdom Metazoa; phylum Chordata; class Actinopteri; order Osteoglossiformes; family Osteoglossidae; genus Scleropages; species Scleropages formosus. The sequence goes on from NC_041809.1 coordinate 16,975,472, forward strand.
TGTGGAGTCATTAGAGCTGAAGCCCCGTGCCGTTCGTTCCATCATCGGCTGCCCCCAGTTTCTCTTTTGCTCATCCTGTTGACATGTCGTGCTGAACATTTCTGACACAGCTTCTCCTCGGCGCTGTCGGCGGGAAGCGTGACGCAAACGCGGGCAAGGCTGACTCAATGCTCGCATGAACGTGAGAGGGCACGGCCGATGCAGTCCAGGCAGTTGTTGAACCAGCCTCCACTTCCAGGGGTCTGTCACCGAGTGTATGATCTTTTGTACACAAATGTTGGCCAAGCACACAATTATACATCATCAGCATGCCATAAATATACATTCAGGACTCACGTTATGGTCTCCTGTACAAGAAAAAACACTAAATCAACTTATGAAAACACTATTGACACCCCTTTCTTATACAACAAGCTTATTGCTTAGTACAAAGGCATTTATGCCCATTTCACAGTCATTTTACTTCTACAGCACATGTTTTATTCTGCACAGCAGCCTTTGCCAGACATGTGTATTCAACATTTTGGAACAAAGATAAACACCAGGTGTCTCAAATCCAAAAGGGTTTTCCCTGGCTGTTTTCTGGCTAAATTTAGTGTATTAATGTACTGTCCAAGTAGGGTTCAAATGCTTGCACTCCTAACATAGGCACTGGATGTAGATGGGTCATCCTTCAATTTATTGATATGGTTACTCTTCTTGCAAAACAAAACCATCTATTTACTCCCCCATTTCAAGAGCCAAGTGAAGAGAGGCTTTATTGTCATTTCAACCATATACAGCAGTACACAGTCAAACGAAATAACGTGCCTCCAGGACCATGGTGTTGCATAGAACAGTTAGCAACAAGACTACACAGACTATACAGAGTGCACGTGTGCAAGACTTGTGTAAACAGTGATAGACATTACAACAATTACTAAAACAAGACCATTACTAAAACAAAAGGGCCCGAATGCTTCGGTATCTTTTGCCAGACGGCAGAAGGTGTCTCAAAGTTTGTGTGAGGGGTGCATGGGGTCATCTACAATGCTGGTGGTTTTGCGGGTGCAGTGTGCGGTGTAAATGTTTGTGATGTAGGGGAGACAGACCCAGATGATCTTCTCAGCTGTCCTCACTATCTGCTGCAGGGTTTTGCAATCTGAAACGGTGCAATTATCAAACCAGGCAGTGATGCAGCTGCTCAGGATGCTCTCACCAGTCCCTCTGTAGAATGTAGTGACGATGGGCTGTGGAAGGTGGGCCTTTCTCAACGTTCGTAGAAAGTAGAGACGCTGCTGGGCTTTCTTGGCTATGGGGCTGGTGTTGAGGGACCAGTTGAGGTTCTCTGCCAGCTGAACACCAAGGATTTTAGTGCTCTTGATGATCTCCATGGAGGAGCGGTCAATGTTCAGCGGAGAGTGGTCGCTCCGTGCTCTCCTGAGGTCAACAACCACCCCTTTTGTGTTGTCCATGTTCAGGGACAGGTTGTTGACTCCGCACTAGTCCATTAGCCACTGCACATTCTCTCTGTATGCTGACTCATCATTTTTACTGATGAAACCCACCACAGTCGTGTCGTCGGCGAACTCAGTGATGTGGTTCAAGCTGTGCATTGGTACACAGTCGTGAGTCAGCAGACTGAACAGCAGTGAACTGAGCACACAGCCTTGGAGAGCCCCAGTGCTCAGTGTGGTGGTGCTGCAGATGCTGCTCCCTATCCAGAATGACTGAGGTCTCTCAGTCTAGGATCCAGTTGCAGAGGGAGGTGTTCAGGCCTACCAGCCTCAGTTTTCCAATTAGGCGCTGAGAGATGATTGCATTGAATGCGGAACTGAATTTTATGAACAGCATTCAAACGTACATGTCCTTTTTGTCCAGATGTGTGAGGGCCAGATAAAAGGTGTTGGCGGTGGCATCGTCTGTTGAGCACTTGGGACAATATGAAAACTGCAGTGGGTCTAGTGAGGGGGGCAGCAGGGTCTTGATGTACCTCATGACAAGCCTCTTGAAGGACTTCATGATGATGGGTGTGAGTGCGACGGAACGGTAGTCGTTGAGGCAGGACACTGAAGACTTCTTCAGCATGGGGGCGATGGTGGTGGCCTTGAAGCACGTTGCAACGACGGCGCTACTCAGGGAGATGTTGAAGATGTCAGCGAGAACATCTGCCAACTGGTCTGCACATCCTCTGAGCACTCTGCCAGGAATATTGTCTGGTCCAGCAGCCTTCCATGGGTTAACTCTACGTAGAGTTTTCCTCATGTCGGCCGTGGTAAGACACAGCACCTGGTAAGACAGCACATTTCCTTTTTCATTTTGTATCTATTGTAAATAGTTAAATTGTGGGGTCTTACGGGGAATACAACGGGGTGACTGTGTTTAGTAGTGGGAAAGGGAAAAAGCCTAAGGGGCGCTAAGCAGGTTGGGAAGGCTGGATTGAGGTCCAGGTCCTTGAGAAAAAGGTATCCTCAGACCGAGAGCTTTTATTTGCATGCCTATGTTCCAATAAACGTTCATCATGTTTACTGCCTGTGGGTCCTTCTTCACCCCATCCGAACCCGCACTACAATATTATGCTAACAATCAACAAATCACAACCATAAATTACAATTGAAACAGCAAATTCACACACACACATTTTCTGAACCGCTTGTCCCTTACGGGGTCACAGGGAACCGGAGCCTACCCGGCAACACAGGGCATAAGGCCAGAGGGGGAAGGGGACACACCCAGGACGGGACGCCAGTCCGTCACAAGGCACCCCAAGCGGGACTTGAACCCCAGACCCACCGGAGAGCAGGACTGCGGTCCAACCCACTGCACCACCGCACCCCAGAGCCACAGCAAATTCACTGCCACTATAATTAATTTTTTAAAGCTCAAGGTTTTCACCAAAGCAACTACAGTATAGTGTTAAGCCACTTCCAATTATTTAAACATTTACACAGCAGGGTAATTTTTATTGGAGCAATTCAGGGTAATTACCAAGGTAAAGGGTGCAGTAGCAGTGAGTAAAACCTAGCTCTTTTCAGTGCAAGGCAGTAGCTCTAACTACTACGCCACCTGCTCTGTCCTATTACTAGCTTTCATAAATACACCATAAACATTTAACTGTTATGGCACACAAAGAGGTCCTTTTGGGGGTCATTCTTATCAACTGCCACCTGCCTTCATAATGCCAGTGAAGGGCCTGTTACACCCTCAATGTGGTGAAGCAGGAGATGCCTTTAGTACCTTTAATATTTCTCCCTTTGTTTCTCATATAACGGTAACTCATTAATGTTGATTTTGTCTTTTTTCTTTTTCTTACTTTTTTGGTATAACTGCTTTGTTATTATGTCACATTGAGCTGCAGTGTGTGAATTTCCTATCCTATCCTATCCTATCCTATAAACAAATAATAACATAAATACTGCTTAAACTATCAAAAATAAAGGCTTAATCTCAAAATGAAATGAAGATAATTCTCCCAGCATTCAACATTTGTCAGTGAAGCTACACTGTGCTTATAATGGCCTGGTGTCTGCTTCCTTTTCAAAGTGAAATATAAAGACAGTGATCATGTGAATTTTATTTCTTTATATCATCAACATTTGTGAGCAAAATTTTGAAAATGTTTATCTGGAGTGTACCTTGTGCCACAGCCAACATTTGAGAAGTACACTGTTTTGAGGTGTATAATTCTGCAACCCTGCACCAAACAAAGGGTAGAATGAATTGATGAATGAATGAATTTCAATATAACATTGAAGGACAAGGTATGAATAATAAAAAGCGATATTTTGGTGTTATCATTGACATCTGCAAAAATACATTTAATTCAGGAATTTTAATTAATTTAAATATTTTCACCAAATTTAACTGCATTCTCTCACAACAGAAATTTGAATATGAACTAATGGAAAGAATGAATCCTTTTTTTTGAGGAATGGATGTACCAATAAAGTGGGGGCGGGGTGGCGCAGTGGGTTTGGCCGGGGCCCACTCTCTGGTGCATCTGGGGTTTGAGTCCTGTTTAGGGTGCCTTGAGACAGACTGGTGTCTCACCTAGGGTGTGTCCCCTGTGCCGTGTATTGCTGGGTTAGGCTCCGGCTTGCCACGACAAGTGGTTTAAGACAGTATGTGTGTACCAGCCATATTGCTATGATGTAACTGGTAGAGGGCAAAGGCTTTGAGTTAGCATGGCTTTTGCATTTCTTAGGAACAATTCAAAATAAATGGGCACAAATATAACCAGATGACTTCAGTTAACAGACACTTTTCTGCAAAGCGACTTCAAGTGAACACTATGTAGTGTTATCAGCCCACACCTCATTCACCAAGGTGACTTACAGTGCTAGGTACACTACTTACAATGGGTCACTCATCCATGGATCAGTAGAATACACTCTCTCTGTCACTCACACACTATGGGTGAACCCGAACAGCATGTCATTGGGCTGCGAGAGGAAACAGGAGAACCCAGAGGAAACCCACACAGACAAGGGCAGAACATGCAAACTCCACACAGACTGAGAAGGGATCAAACCCACACCCTCTTGCACCAAATAGGCACTGGGACACAGTAGCACTACCTGCTGTGTCACTCATCTAAGTTATCAAAAGCAAACCAACTATATTTATTTATTTAGCAGATGCTTTTCTCCAAAGTGACTTCCAATGGATACTATGCAGTATTATCAGCCCACACACCTTATTCACCAAAGTGGCTTACACTGCTAGATACATTACGTACAACAGGGTCACTCACCCATGCATCAGTGAAGCACACTCTCTGTGTCACTCAAACACTATGGGTGAACCTGAACAGCATGTCTTTGGACTTTGGGAGGAAACCAGAGCACCCAGAGGAACCCCACAGCCACAGGAGAACATGCAAACTCCATACAGACTAAGCAGGGATCAAACCCCTGTTCTCTCACACCACCCAGACACTGGGAGACAGCAACGCTACTCGCTCTGTCACCATTCCACCCTAGTTACAGCCTAGATGTGGGTTCAAGCTCTTCCCAATATACTGCATGTGTACATCTTGCTAAGTACTTTCAAATATTTTTACAATTTAGCTGTGCAAAATGTAGCGGAAATGGTCAAAGAAATAATGTAAATAATATCTTTCATTTTTACATAAAGAAATAAAAACAGGATATTCTCATGGGAGCAGGTGCTTGCCAGCTTGCCTGAAGCCCTGATATGTACTGTATAAAGATCAGTAAAGACACAGCAGTGACAGACACATTCCTCCTTAGATTAGAGATGTATGACAGCTTGTAGGCCATTGGAACCCTTGGCATCTGACAGCAAGTACCATCAGACAGTTTGATTGTTCCCCTCTTACGGGTTTCATTCAAATCCCTAAATTAAGTGTAAATGAAATCTTGCTTACAGAATGCCCCTGCCTCTCTCATCCCAGAGCCTCAATCAGACAGCTGCTAAATTTCATCCTCTCCCACAGGACTGAGGTGGAAATTACCATTCAGTGCAACAGGAACCTGTTTATAAAAGGCCTTTTCTCCCTGGCAAATCTGACAAACCTCAGGACTGACTCGAATGTTGTCTTTACAGAACGGCCCTAACGTTTACAGAATTCTTTTCATGTCTTAATTGAATAATTCTCAACATCCTCCTCACATACCACTGATGACATGCACACATCGTTCGTTCATTGCAGGACCAAAAATTCTGTCACTTAGTATTATATAACAGTATGAGCTTGTTAGTTTCAGTAAATCACAATGAGACAGGAGACTGACATTTATGCACATTCCATTAATACCAAGTGTTGTAAGGTAATCTTTGACATTAATCTCTGCCCTCCAGTGAGGAGGAAATGCATCAGTATATAGCTATGTAACTTCACGGAGTGGAATAGCATCCAGTGTCAGCCAGACATGGGGGGTATTACTGATTCACACAGCCAAGCCTCATAATATAAATATAATATTTCTAACAACATGCGTTTTTAATGCATCTTGATAAGTAAATATTCTGAGCAGAAAGGACAATATTTATTGTGTGACTGATGTCTGAAATAATCACTGTATCCAAATGATGGATGCTAGAGCCTTGTGGATCAGTGAAGTTGCCCCTCCTGCAACAACTTCTATTCAGAATGCGCTATCACAGGGCTAAGAAGATTACTGGAGGGGGAAATTAAAACTTTGCCACATTTCAGCTGAATTGCATAAAATGAACTTTGGTAATGTTATGTCAAAGTCACCTTTAGTTCGGCTTTAATACAGTAGTAAATCAGCGCAGTGTAATTCTGCTTGTAGAACAAGAGCACTGATACTCAGACACACACTGCCAGAACAATGACTGCAGCAGCAGTGACAGCTGTCGGATCCTCTTTCTCCGTCTCCTGTGATGGCTTTGGGTACCTTCCAGTATGCAAATTAAAAATGTGAACACCTTCCGTCTACCTGAGTCTTATTCATTCCTGTCATCCTTCAGTTCTGCTACTCATGAAATTGTGTACTTCTCTAATATTGTTAATAACATTCAACATATTATTGCAAACAACTTCTTCCACTTATTCATTTCACTTATGTTTTTCTCCAAAGCAACTTACAATGTTAAACTATTTATAATTACTAAACCTTTTATACAGCTGGGTAATTTTACTGCAGCAACTTAGGGTAAGTATGGGTAAGTATCTTGCTCAAGGGTACTACAGCCAGATGTGGAGATTAAATCTGCAACCTTTGGGTCCAAAGGAAGCAGCACCAACCACTACACTGCCAGCTTTCCTTAGTATAATGTTCAGTATAAGGCCTGTTCCAGTATAACATTCTGTAGGCAGACTATTGTTCATTACAGAAAATAAAATTTTAAATGTTTGGGTGCAACAATCACATAAATCTAAATTATTTGTATTTAGATCGAGGAGATGGGATCAGGGATGATGGGATTAGCTAAAAAAATCACAAACATCAGCGTTTCGGGAGAATGCATAGACTACGAGAGTTTGGGAAATTGCATTTGGAAGAAATAGCCTCTGACAAGACTAGCGTTACCAGTCAGACAGAAAATCTAAGCAGCAACACCAGCAGCCCCACTGTATTCTAAGCCACTTTGTACCTTAGAGTGTCCTGGCAACAGCATAACATACATTTCCACCAAGGACCTGGAAGGCTGTGAACATTGGATCTTGGCCCAGTGAGAAGATACTGGCGGTTTGGATATGGCACAAAGTGTGGTTGGGTGGATGCCCCCACAACAGCCACTCCCACCACAGTGTCCCGGGCACCCTGCCACTGCCACTGTTACACCAGCCAGGCCACCCATGCTTCTGGCTCCGACAGGAGGGAAGCGATACGCAGCCAGATGCAGGGAAAAGAGAGGCCAGAAATGGTAGCCGGCAGCTAACAGCCAGGACTTAAGGCCACTTCCTACTATGGGGCGTATGCTTGAAATTCCCTAGAACCACATAACTTCGGAAAATGACACACTAAATCAAGAATTTAACACTACGCATTTCATTCCCCAAATTCTGGTACACATTACACCTAATGAGTGCTTGATAACTCAAGTTCAATTGTAAAACGGCCCATGAACTGCAGCATCATATCACAGTCCTTGTTGTCAAAATGCTTTACAGGCATCCCTTGATCTCTGAACTCTCTTTATCTGAAATTTCGTTGTAATAGCTATTGGCTTTTGACACCTAATTTTTAATTTCCAGAACAATATCGGCATAATAAAATTTATCCAAAGTGTGTGCAAAAAAATTAGAAAGTCACGTGTTGCGCAAATGAAGTGGAAGTGCAGTGATTTCCTGTAGTTGGCACGCATGTACCATGAGCTGTTTCGTGTCTCCTGTTTGCTTTGATTTGAAATCTTTGTGCAGTGGCAGTGCAAGAATGACTGCCAAGCCTCCTTCTTCCTCCACCCACTGCAACTGACAAACGACTGTTCTTCTCTTCACTCGGTGATTACAGAAACAACTGATTACAGTAAACCACGTTTTTTGTTTATTTTAAACTGTTTTCTGAGCTTATTTTTTAACATAAATTTTACATAAATTATTGAACATTTAGGGGGGCAGGGGCACGGTGGCGCAGCAGGTTTGGCTGGGGCCTGCTCTCTGGTGGGTCTGGGGTTCAAGTCCTGCTTGGGGTGCCTTGCAACAGACTGACAGACTGGCATCCCATCTGGGGTGTCGTCCCCCCCCCCCCCCCCCGTGCCCTGTGTTGCCGGTTTAGGCTCCGTCGAGGCACAGGCAATGTGTGTGTGTTTTGAACATTTATTATACATATGTGTACATGTATTAACTAACAATTAGTTTCTAAAAAGTAATACCTGGAAACATGCCAAATATTGACCTTATTAAGTGTTTGACAATCATGCAGTGTTTTGTATTGTGCTGAAAACATACACACACACACACACACACACAATGTCTACAAGCACTTGTCCCAATTGGGGTCGCAGCAAGTCGGAGCCTAGGGCGCAGAGCTGAGAGGGGAGGGGGCACACCCCGGCCAAACCCGTTGCGCCACCACGTCCCCCCCGAAGACATACATTAATAGTTATATATGTGTTTTACAATGTGTCAGTGACATCTGGGCAAATTTATTTGGAGTTTTCAGATGGCCTGGAAACAGATTAATATTTTTCCCCATTTAAAATGATGGGAAATAGGCTTTCGGTATGTTAAATCTCAGTATTTACATCGTTTTCAGGAAGAGAGTAATTTTGGAAGTCCGGAGATTGCTGTGTTTGTTGTCATCAAGACAATGGTGGAGCTGAAGTTAGTGCACTGAACACACCACACTGTTTCCTCCAAAAGGCCTCTTCAAAACGATACCATCACGAGCTGCCTGTGGCCAGAAGTTCTGCAGCAGCAGAAACACTGCAGGGAGCTTAAGTGAGTCAGAGTGTCTCAGCTGCCTCCTACACACCTGTTGGCTGCTTCCAAAGGTGCCACTTACCAAACACACACTGGTTCTCCAGTGAGGGGAAGCTTCCCTGCATGCCACCTTGCGACCCATAGTGTGTGAAGAGAGCAGACGGTTTGCCATGTCAAATTTACACTCAGATTTGAGTGTAACAGTCTTATCTGAGATCCAGTTCTGGTAGAAAGTATAACTATTCCCTCTAACTTCTACACTGCAGTATGACTCTTTCCTAACAAACACTCTCTCCCACAGATATATTTTGAATTCACTTCCATACCTATGTTCTCCATCAGCCCAAAAGTAAATAATACCCAGACAGCCTTAGGAAATAGCGGAGCACCATGATAAACAAGACATTTGCTATCCTTTGACTTGTATTCTGCAGTCTGTCTTCATGCCGGTGAGCGAGGATTAATCTACTCCTCCGAGTGGGTTCCATCACTCTGTTTACTGCAGGCCTTGAGAAATGCGTTGGCACAGGTGGGTGGACATCGGCACCTCGCTCACTTTTGCTCTCTCTCTTTACTTGTACGTGTGTGCCACAGTAACAGGCGATGAGGCTGAGATCATCACACAGGTTACAATGTGTGATTTATTGTTAGCCCAGCAGAACAGCAGACTGTAGAGACTATTCACATTTCTCTTGTTCACACACTAAGGTGATGCACGGTGATCTAGACCAGGGTGAACCCTGTTGACAATCAACACCGAATCCTTAGTGTCAAGTCACATTACTTGTCAACATTTAAATTTCATATCTTAATAAGTAAATAAGTAAATAAATAACATTTCATATCTAGCATCCATGTCTAAGAATAAAGTGTACCAAAGGAATCAGGAAAACTTTAAGGCCAGCTGTCATGTCCACGCCCACATCATAATCGACAGCACCTAACACAGATCAAGCACCAGACACCAATCAGTACATTCACCCTTAAAGGACTCTCTTCAGCTCCCATTCCCTTGCGGAATCTCACTGAGACAACCGTCCCGTCTGCACTATGTCCTGCTCTTCCTTATCCCTTGCTCCCTGTCTCCGTTCTCTGGCTTTCAACCCTTCGCATCGTCCCCTGACCACTTCCATGGATCCTCACTCTGACCGCCAATCGACCGACTCTTCGCCCGTCCCCGACAACGAGAACTCACCTGACCCCTTGGTTCCTGACAAACAATCCTGCACTTGGGTCCAGCCGCCCCGGTGTCCTTGGCTCCGCATGACACCAGCATAGGACAAATAAGAACATAAGACATACCTGAGAGTTCTGGATCGGGGTGCAGACCATGTATTGCCGCAGGAATCTGTAAACTGAAGGTTGCTAATTCTGAGCTACCCTCCTTACTGCAGCATGCCTGAGGAAGGCTCTTACTCTCCATCGTTCCAGTAAAAATACCCAACTACAGTAAAAAGGGTCAGATACTGCAACTTGCTTTGGATTAAAGTGTCAATTAAGCAACAAATTAATGATACAGTTAAAAATATAGAAACTGTTTTCAAAGCTATGTTCTTTTGCTTCAAAAAATGCTGATTTTCATTTTCTGCCAGATATAAATAAAATATAAGTCACTCCTGTGTGAGTACAAAGTTAAAGGTGAATTATTTATGTTTTTGTTGCCTGCGACTTTTATTGAAACATTTTAAAGGAGTCAAAATTTCCTGGGTATTTCCATAATGAGGCCCCGAGCCAAGTTTTTGTGTGTGTGTTTAATGCTGACACCTAAACTGGACTTTCACTAAAAAGTGTAATTAGTGCTGTCTTAGCTGTATGTGGAAATTGTGTAAATCTCCCATTAGGATTGCCTGGAAACCACAGGCGCATTGTCTGAGACTGCTGTGCCTCCCGGGGTGGGGAGCGTGCTGCGGCTGGGTGGATTCTGCTCCGCTCCCCAGTTCACTTGTCACTCGTGTGCATGTTTGCGGCTGAACACAGCAGAGAGCAAGCCCTCTCCAGGTGTTCACGTCAGAAGTGTGCAAAGGCCAATTTTTCTCTGATCTTCAGCCTCCTGTAACCCCACACTTTGACCTCACCTCCAAATCCTCCCTTCCCGCCATCAGTCTATATTGAAAATAGTTTGAGGGACATGTGCAGGTCTGCAGTCTCTTACCTAAAACCCTTGGAGCCAGATGTGTTTCTAAATTCAGAATTTTTTTGGATTTTAGAGTAAAGTAATACGGCGCATAAACCTTGCACTACACAGCAACCCCAATGAAGTCTGTGGTAGCGCTCCGCAATTAAACAAAATGTATGAATATCCACCATAACTGAAATACATAAAGACTATAAATGGTATTACAGCTTGTTTACAGTTTATTTATATAGTAATGAACTGATAAATGAAATAGTGGGACAAACAGAGACCATAAATATTTTAAGTAAGTATTTCTTCGTAAAACATTCAGTAAAACTTCAAAAATATACAGGTTGAAGCTAAGGTGAATACATGTACACATACGTGTAATAAATGTTCATTATTTCTGGTTGCTTCAGGATCTTGGAGAAGAGGGAACATCAGTGTAACCATCATGGTCATTATCAGGTTTTTTACAAGTTTGGTGGCAAAATTATGGAATTTTGGAATTTACATTTATTCATTTCGCAGACACTTTTTTCCAAAGCAACTTGTATCACATAGAAAATATAATGTGTGTATTAGATTAGCAGAAAGACAGACTTACAGAAGTAAAGTTTGTTTGTTTCCACTATATGTACGTCACACGAGTAGCTGCATAAAACTTTATCCAAATATCGACAATTCATTCCTTGTAATTTACATATGTATGTATATATATAAAAGACCCTTTTTAAATGTGGACAGAAACTCAGCAGTTCTGAGTGAGAGGGGGAGGTCGTTCCACCACAATGGAGCCAGAACCAAGAACTTTCATGCTTAGCCTTTGGTAAGTGAGACCACCAAGTGAGCATATACGGAGGAGCGTAGCAGTCTGGTTGAGATGTAGCAGATGATCAAGTTTTGTAGATAGCTGGAAGCAGTTCTATTGATGCTTTATTGCAGATAAGAGATCGTGGACTTGTGCTACCTCAAGTTCTCCACATTCTCTTGGTGAGGATTGACCAGCTGCAGAACATATGTGCGTGTTCATAAATGTGATGTGTGTGTACTGCATGTTCATTGTCCATGGTGTGTTTGAAAGTAGTAGATTTCAAAAACTTTAATGGAAAATTTCCAGTATCCCCTGTAGCCAAAAAACACCCTGCTTGGCATACAATTACATTTACATCAGGGGATTACACATGTCAAGTAAGCCTTTCTTTCTGCAGGAATCCATTATTTCTGTTAATTAATACTTTTTGAAGAAAACCGATTTCCTTAAGGGAGCTGCAGTGTAGCATTCGGTCGTGTGGTATACATCTGATATCATGCAATAAACTGGCGTTCTGTGCGCTTGAGAAGGGAAACATGTAGTGTAAAAAATGGGAAGTCACACAGGAGTGTCAAACAGGATGTGGGGGTTGACTGCTCTGCACGTGAGGGAGAAGACAAAGACCCGAGTGGAGAATTACAAGCAACGCCTGTTAGAAACACCTCTTATTACTATGTATGAGTTTGAACAAATGAAAGAGAACGGCAAAGACCATTCGGGGAGACAGCGCGACACTGTTTGAGCGTGCATTGTTGAGCGTACAATCGTTGGTAAGACACAAAGCTTTGTTCTTTATTGCAAGCGATCTTCTCCTCTCTTTGTGTTTGTAAAATTTCTACCACAGCTGCAAAAAACAAAAGCTTGAAATCTCCTTTTCTTGGGGAGGGAGTGCTAATGTAAATAATTAAACATGTATAAAGAACAAGACCCATAATGATTAACTGCTTCAGTGAAATTGCTCGTATTTATGACCAGTAGTAGGCATTTCTATGGGAAAAAGAACAAATAAATAAGTTTTGCTGCAATTTTCTCACTGTTTACTATACACCAGGATGGGGTGGAAGCCTGCATACACATATCCGGCAATAACAGTCCACATCATTTCAGCACTAGCAATAGTTTCCTTTGAGCACTAAATCAACAGGTTGCCTCCACCATAATCAATGACCATAATAGTGCTGGAGAGGAATCTAGATCAGTTTTCTAATTGAAAGGAACAGGCCCTGGACAGAATTTGTTGTAATTTACAGTACAGTTAAACAGCAGTCATACAAAGGGATAGATGTGGTTTTTAATCTTCCTAAACAGCACTGCAGTGGTGAAACATTAATGCTTGCAAAGCAGTACTAGAATAAAATATATATATAGCGTGAGGAGAAAATTAAGAATTCTCTTCTACACAGTCTGCATAAAACAGATCCATTTGATTTTTATGTCACAAAGAGATAAGGTTCGGGAAAGCCTTTGACCTCAGCTTTCAGGCCTACCATGAGAACAAGATCAGAGCCGCTGTAATTGCTGAGCACTCATGTTTCGGACTCCGTTAGGAAGGTTCTTCTGGCTCGTGTTCCTCGATGACGGATGTTGATGTTTTTTGGTCCATGAACCCCTACTAGTGTACCTGTGCTTGGTACCATACCTTTCCTGGTGTCACTCTGTACCCCTGTGATCCACCTGTCAAACTGAAGAGTTGGAATGACTGAATCCCCACAGGCACTAAAAAAAAAAAAAAAAAAACACTCGCACAGTGTCAGCTGAAGTTTGAAATTGGGGCTCTATTTAAAGTGACAGTGATCCAATCCCAGAGGGCACTAAGAATAGACACTGATACAGACTGAATAAGCCAAAGCAGATGTAAATGTACATAAGCATGCTTTGAAAATCAGCTGCAAAAGAAAGGAACCCCACTAAAAAAAGCCTTTATTTTTGATGAAAAAAAGGAGCATGAATTGTTTCCTTATGCACAGTGAGAATTCAGTGTGGAACTTACCTCGTCCTGGTTTATTTTCGACTGACTGGACAAAGGGTTTAGTATTTTAGATGTAAAGTTTAAAGTATTGTTTTTATTCATACATATTTGATGAATTATTTGTATAAAACATATATTGACTCTGGTACAGACAGAGGGGTGTGTTCTTCCATGTATATATATATATATATATATATATATATATATATATATACATACACTGTATATACACACATTAATTGAAACCGCTTGTCCCAGGTGAGATCACGGCGAACCAGAGCCTAACTCGGCAACACAAGGTGTAAGGCTGGCAGGGGAGGGGACACACCCAGGACAGGACGCCAGTCCATCGCAAGGTATCCCAAATAGGACGCGAACCCCAGGCCTGCCAGAGAGCAGGACCTGGTCAAACTTACTGCACCACCGCACCACTGCACAACTGCCCTCCCAATATATATCAGTCCAGTCAGTCCAAAATAAGCCAGGATGAGGTAAGCTCCACAGCGAATTCTCAACATGAGAAATATATATTATAAATTGTGTTAAGCATATTGCTTGTATGCTTATTCATATGACTTCACTGAACATTTACCTGACTGCTTGTCATGTAACTTACTACTTTATTGTAAAATGCACATTTACTCAGTCTAAAAGTCAAGTACCTTCCCCAGTCTCATTTGATGCTAGTTGTTTACTGGGTCCACACAAAAGTACTCGTTCTTACATTGTGCTATATGTTGTCTAAGTAATGTATTTTAGATAACTACATTTTAGTACCATGTCATTTAATTACTTTAGGCCATATTAAAATTCAAATTCCATTTGACTTGAAGTATAATTCGGTTGGACATCGGGTAGTGCTGGTGCTGAAATCCGTCTAAGTCCGTGTGGAGTTTGTATGTTCTCCCCGTGTTTGTGTGGGTTTCCTCCCACAGTCCAAAGACGTGCCAGAAGTGCTAATAATACTGAAAAAGCATTTACAGAACTACTAAGGAAAATTTCAAAGCTGCAAGTTGCATAATGTCTTTAAAACAATAAAAACAAACTGAGGTCTATTATTTATCCACTTGGGTTTTAGTAGATTACTATTAAATTAACTAATTAATTAAATGTTGAGATTTTTACTTAAAATAACACAGAAGCTATGCATGCATTTGAATGATATTTATTTATAGCCAGGGACCTAATTCCATATTTTGAATATAGCATAAACCTGCCAATATTTAATATGGATGCTGTGTGTAACCTTTACGATTTAAAATATTCACCACTTCCACATTGCATGACCTGACACAAACTGTGGGTTGCCCTTTCCTCCTTGGTCTCATTTTTATCTCTACGCTAATCATTAGAGCCATCAGCTCATTCCAGCCTTAACTACCAGAGTTTAAAACCTTGCAGTAATTTCAAAGCCCTAACATAGTGTGTGTGCAAGTCTTGGTGTTGACTGCTACCATACACCTTATAGCCTTGCATCCTTGCAGCCTTGGAGCTTCACTCGGGTAGGGAAAGAGTAATTCACATAACAGCCACTGCTAATCCACGCGTATCTAATGAATCATTCTGGCTCTGAGAATTTTCTGCGACAGAGGAGCAATTTCCGCCAAGATTTAAGAGGTTGGAACTGCTTGGAGATCCTATTTTAAAGGCCCACCTTTCCTCTGAAAGGACAGGGGAAGCCACATAATGTTCAAAGAATCTCTTAGAGCAGCTTTTTCTCCACTCCCAATCATGCGAGTTAAAGCTATATATATACAATTGGTACTGTAATGGTTAGAGCTGCTGCATTTGGACCTGCAGGTTTGAGTCTCATCTTGGATTGTAATATCCTTGAGCAAGTTACTTATCCTAAATTGCTCCAGTAAAAATTACCCAGTTGTAATATGGATAAGTAATTGTAAGTAGATTAACATTATGAATCACTTTGGAGAAAAACATCAGCTATATTGAATGTAACTATACATGAGCACCAGATTTTTTTTTAAGCTATAACTTTAAATGCATTAGTGAATAATAAATTAATTAAATGTTGCTCAGCAAAACACAATCTTAATTTCAGAGGAAATTAGACATTATCCCTGGTAAGTGGAAAATTTAGCCCCTTACATAAAATTTTGTGCCTTTTCTACAGACATGAAAACAAATCACAAGGTATTAAAGATACAGAAGAGATTAAAGATGCTCTCACTGATGAACTATATATGTTTGGCCATTAACTGAGTGAAAAATTAAAACAATACCCACATTACTTAAAAGTAACTAAAAATGGAAGCCATTACCTTTGAACTTCCTCAAACCAGTCCAGACTTTGGAACTGATTTAAATACTTCACATCCAGTCTTCCCCAAAGACTAGATAATACAGTCTGCATTAACTACAGTATACTGAAAAATGTAAATGTAAAAAACTATTTGCAAATTTTTACTTATTCATCAGTACTATAACAGCCAGTGGCAACCAAGCAACGTTTAGCTCTTCAAGTAACTTGTCAATCAGTAACATAACAACCACAGGGAAGTGATTGATGGTTATGATTTGTAAGAGATGACAAAATAACCTGTATATAATTGCATCCTTTGCATACAGACATTCACTTAATGCATTGAACTTCATGCTTCTGTAACGCTCATCTCCATATAAGGACCCTGGGTTCTCCCCGTTTCAGCACCTGTTAAGTGTACAAAATCCAGGTTAGAACCCCTGCAAACACAAGAAGCCAATAGGCTCAAAATGGTCACTAGTCTTAGCAGATGAACAGACAGACAGCTGAGGACACGGGTACCTCTTCAGAAAGGTGGGTTGTGTTCTGTGCATATCCTTTTTACTGATTTAGTGCTTCATTTGTGTTTATTATAAGCTAGAAATGAAAACCGAAAAGCTGATTGAACCGTGTTCAGAGCTGTTCCCCTGTGAAGGTTACTGATTTAAGACTTTTCCCATTGATTTACTTTTGTTATGTCTCAGTATACAGTAGTAACATTAGAAGATGCCTTGGATGAAGGTATGAGCTGAAGAAATAATGGTAATTAAAATTTAATTTGGCATGAAACCTGAACTCTGCTGGCAGAATATAACAGTCGAACTTCAGCTACTGAACTGCACAGATATTGGTGAGTTATGAAACTTGATAACAGGGCATATAGTTTGATGAAGCTCACTTATTAATGGTGATAAAGCTCAGAATAACACTACCAATGGAGGTCTATGTTTTGGTTCATTTTAAATGAACTCATGCCAGTCCTGGAAAGGGCTGTAATGTATGTGTGCTGTGTTGTACTGTATATGTTATAGTGTTAGATAGATGTTATTATAGTGAAAGTGTGTGCTGGCCTGCCCTGCTTAGCCTTGCACCCTTTGCTTCCAGGATGGGCTCCGGACCGCAGTGACCCTGCCTTGGAAAGTTTCTTCACTTTCCGGACAGTTGTCTTACATAAATTCATTTCCAGAAATGAACTAATGTCGGAAGCTGGACATGGATGTATTTACTACAGCAATAATTTGCAAGTATAATGTCGAAGCATGATACGTGTTAGTATATCTTAAAATAACTGCATTGAAAACCAATTCGGTCAATCATCATTGATTTGTATATTTGTCTAAGTGATGAAGATCAGAACCTCTCAGCACTGGACGGGAAGGCTGATGCGTTCATGTGAGTGTCATTTCTGGAATTTAAGAGTTTTATCTCATATTTGTTTTAACATTTGTTTGACTTCTCTTGTTATTGGGCATTTACACAACCACTGAAGCCTTTACTCTGGTGTTAAACAAACAGCCGATTTCACAAATAAGCACACACAAACACACACGTGCATCACCACTACCGTCAGTCTTGACTGTGTTCCCGATGACGTAATAACGCGTCCTCGCGCCACCGCTGACTTCATTAGTGCTCGCTTGGACCGGAAACACGTTCGTCTGCTTCATTAACCTCTCTGCCGTCGGGTTTAGCACCGGGGGGAACATCTCACACACACCGCATGTCTCCAGAGCAACCTCAATCTAAAGTTCTGGAGCATTTCCTTCTTTTTTTAACGCCCTCCCTCTTTCCTCCATCCTTCTCTCTGCCTCTCTCTCTCTCTCTCTCTCTCTCGCACACTCCTCTCTCTCTCTTCTCTCCCTTCTTTCTCTCTTTTCTCTCCAGTTCCCCCTCTCCCCCTTCACTCTTTATCCCTCTTTTTCTTTTTCTCTCTCTTCTCTCTATCCCTCTCCCCTCTCTTTCTACCGCCACTCTTACACTTTCTCCCTCCCCTCTGTCCCTCTCTCTCATTCTGTCTCTCACTTTTCAATGTCAGTGTGCTTATGGGCTTACATTTCTATTTACATTTTACATTTATTCATTTAGCAGACGCTTTTGTCCAAAGCGAGGTACATCTCAGCAAAAGTACAATTTATGCATTACAGAAAAAAATGTATTGACAGAATGACAGAATTCTTCTACAGTCAAAGAAATGGTTCAACAAAATTAAATATTTTGTAATGACACATTATAATACAATTGAATACAATTATCTATCAGAGTATAAAATTACAATAAGACTATCTCTATCTATCTATCTATCTATCTATCTATCTATCTATCTATCTATCTATCTATTTGACCGTCCCTTTCGCTCTCTCTATCTCTCTGTGATTCTCTGTCTCTCAATCCACCCCCCACGTTCTCTCTCTCTCTCTCTCCTCCCCGTTTCTCTCTCCTCACTTCTCTCTCTCCCTCTTGTCGCTCTTTTTTGGCTGTACAGTCTCTCTCTCTCTCTCTCTCTCTCTCTCTCTCTCTCTCTCTCTCTCTCTCTCTCTCTCTCTCACTCCGTGGTCGAGCTCAGCAGAGAAGGGAACATGACAGCAGAAGGATTTCTCTTCGACATGATGATGATGTCCAGCATGAATGTGAAATAAAGAGAAGCGGCCCGGACGCTCCTGTGAACCCCAGAGCTCGGCCGGAGGAGGACCATGAATGAATGAATGAATGAAAGCTGCGCTCATTAACTTGGTATGTAAAACCGTTCCTTCCCCGCGCTCAGTACCTGTGCAGATGTGCTCGATCGGCCCGAGCATCGATCGTCACGGAGACCGACGATTCCTTTTAAGTGTATCAAGAGTGGAGTCAGTTACATAATCCTGCCAGAGTCGCGTGCCCACTTTCGCTGGAAATTATGGCATTTGTGCCTTTTACGTTGAGGTGCGTGATCGTGATGTCGGAAAAAGAGAGCGCAGTGAAAAATGTCATAATTGTTGGAGAGCAGTAACCGAACACAGTCCCGATGGAGAAAAAAAAAAACGAGAAATGGGTGCACTTAAGACCGAAGGCGAAATATATACGAGCGTGTGCGCACATAGAGCACAGAAGAGGCTTTCCACCAGCTAACTGTTGCTAAGTGGCATCGATACTGGACATGGCTCGTAATGAAAATAAACTCTTTGATAATGTGCGAGACGTAGAGTTATTAATCGCTCTTCTGCCTGTAAATGAAAGGTTGTGTCGGGAGCCTTTGATGTCGGGATTCATCATTGTGTCGCGGGCTGGACGCCTGCTGTGTGTGAAAGAAGCGTCGCGCTTGGCGAGGGGTTCGACGGAAAAGTTGACCACGGCAGAGTCACCGTGACTCCACACTCCACTCTTCACACTCATCTGTGAAGGAGCCGAGCACGAGCTGCGGCCTGTAACCCTGCAGGAATCGCAGTGCTACCCGAGCGCCATTTGACACGAGCAGTGAGTGTGTATGAATGTGTGTATAAACACATCACCCCAATGTGCCCGTGTATGAAATGTATGATGGATTCATCTGATCTAAGTCGTTTGCCCAAGAAACGTCATTATTCATACCGCGTAAAATTAAATGATGTGTGTTATTTGCTAATCAAGTGGCACCTATTCTGCTCTGGTTAAGAGCTCCCTCCATCACCATGACGACCTGGAAATCTCTCATTGAGAAGCACGGAAAGTGTGTGGGGAGGAGTGTGCAGAGAGGGTATGAGAAGGAGCGTGCGGAGAGGAGTGCATGCCGAGGGCTCGATGCTCTTTGGAATTAAGGCACCTGGTCCGGAGCGGCCGAAAGCTGCTGTGTGGTCTGGAGACATGGAAGGGGGTCCAAGGTCTAAGGCATCGCGTGCTCTTTAGACAAACACACTGGGCTGAGTTAAGAGCAGAGTCGAACCAAGCGAAGGAAATAGCCAGCTGGAAGTGAATTATACACGTGTTACTGCTCATAAGGAACATCTGTGTATTTTCACTTCTGGGGAGGTTGACAATGAACAGCAAACATGGAATAATGGATTTTCCAGCAAATGTTCTAAGAGCTGGGATGAAAACTTCCACGATACTGCCCAGTTGTTTGTCTTGATCATGCGGTATTAGTGAGTGACGATGTGAAGCTTTCTGATCGTCACAAACGGCATTTTCAACTTTATTTTAATAACTCTGTTCCTGTGACATCTAGATGCATTTGGTCTCCAAATGGTTAAACGTGTGTGTGGGAGGTTGCTATTTGCAGAAAGACAACATCTCGCCCTTGGTCACCTGCAGTGTAATTAAGCGTGACAGTTAAGGGAAAAAGCAATACATACACAAAATGTCCAACAATGGGAAATGAAATCATACACAGGCACGATGTGTACGGTGTTTACAGTGCGGACAACTGTGTGCATATTCATTACATGAAGAAGGCTATTAGAAGGTAAGCAAATAAACCATAAAACCGCTCCGTTCTGCTAAAAGAATAATACAATGATTTAGTTCTAAGGAGCAAAATTTAAGTTTTCATAACCGACTTTAATCTACAGACTTGCTCGAAGGAAAGAGTAAAACTTAATGTTAAATATTAAACATATGCCCATTCCTGCTATTATCTTTTTTCTGTTGCTTTTAATTCACTGTTTGCACTACTGTTGGATTATGTTAAACCTTTGCATGTACAAGGTATATATACAGCACACTATATAAACGAAAATTATAAACGACTCTTCGTTAACGTGTTCCTTATTGGAACCTTTTAATTTCCTTTAGGGGTCTTGTATGTTCGTCTGGATGATGGTAACTGGTGAGCAGAAAAGTGCAGTTGTAGAGAGGGAATTCAGAGGTGAACATGTCTTCTTTTTTCAGCCTCATGCTTCCTATCTCATTCAGGGGCCCTTTTCCCAAACCCTCCTCAGTAGATTCCTATGCCAGTCAGGTACCCCAAACAAGTCTTTTTTTTTTCCTGGCTTTTTCATATTTCATGTGGTTTGACTTCATGGACCTCACATTGTCAAGATGCTTGCTCATATCTAAATTTACCTTTCAAAGTCAGATGGGCTGAGAGAGGAAAGCAGCAATATTGTTGCTTATCCATGCTTTTCCATTTTTATGCTCTTGACTATTTAGGACCATTTTCAGTACCTTGGACAGCATTCAGTGAAACTGCTTTTTGCAGGCTAATCCAATGTTTTCAACAGGTGTATGCTTAATGTTTTTTTTAACACTGTAACTTAATGTTGTAGAATCTGCTATGTTCATAACAACAACCATAACAGTAATAACTCTATTTCCAGTGGAAGTGGCCATACATCAAGTAGACTGTTCTGATCTCTGTGTATATAGGGTCAAAGTCTTACAGACCATTCTTGCATTAAAATTCAACAAAATAGAGCAAACTGTTAAATAAAATGATTTAAATCAGTTTTTAATTATGTACAGTATTACTGTGCTATAACAGAACACAAATTTTAATGCAAGATATGGTGTATTTCAACAAATATAATTAATTTGAATGCCTTACCTCTTCATTCTCCTGTGTGAAATTCCATAATCTTGACAGTCTAACATGAACAGTATGTCCTTAAGTCAGTTTTCAGATATTATATAAGGTATCTAACCATATATTTATTGTTACAGAAAACTTTGTTCATTTTTGAACAGACATCTGAGGAGAGGTCTTGGCCAGATGTCACTTAAAACATGCAAGGTTAAAATTATTATGAAAACAGAAATGCTATTTCAGCTATATTTTAATGTTGACTTAGATCACATAATGACTTATATCACAGTATTCTGTGATCTTGTGTGATATTAATTGAAAACAGTGTGAAATTTACTTGGCCTTACTAATCAAATGCATGTGAGCTATTCCAGCACTTAATAAATTAGCAGATTTGTGATCTGTTTTGATGCTTTCATACCCAAATTAATAATTCCAAATCCAACTGAAACTCATCATGAAGCGATACATGTATATATGTATATATTCTGTATATATATATATTTAAATTTATAGAAAGTTTCTGTAGAAGCACAAAAGTACATATTAAAGCTTATAAATATGTGTGTTTTTGCCATGACGGCATGTTGGATCGGTGGTGTGTGCTGCAGCAGGATTGCTCTGTGCATGTGTCCGCTGCTGATGATATTGGCCAGGTGCGATGGTCAGTGGGGACAGGAAGCAAAGAAAATAAGAATAAATCAATCAGTGTATCCGAGACCCTGGCAGAATGCTGCCACTTCACTCAGCACATTGTGTATTAGACATTGTGAGTGCTTGATGGATGGAGCTGTGTGTTGCCATGGCGATGATGGCTGCTGAGCTCATGTTCCACCAGAAAAAACCAAGGAATTTTCCCCTCAGATAAACCGCCTGAACATGCTGAGATATGTTTCAACACTAAACCGACTTCAGTCACCAAAGTGGCCTTGCAACATATGTAGGGACATACAGCAAGAACATCAAACCCGTGAGTGTGGTTCTCTGTAAGTGCGTTCAGTAAAGCAAGAGCTGTGCTTCCGCTCAAAGTACTTCATGGTGTGGTTGTGAGACATTTGCATGATAAAATCTGCTTTGCGAGATTTGCCCAAGAATATTTAGTGTGCCTTAATCAGAGTATTGTAAATGTATTCAAATAATCGGCTATTGAGTGAAACAGTGAGAAGAGTAAAAACTCTACCGAAGATGAAAGGGACAGTTGCCATATCAGAGAGGGAAAATTGGCAATGACTGGAATGCAAGCGAAAGGAGATTACTTATGGTATGTAGCTCTAAACCTCAGACAATTTCTACTTTCGGAGTTCAGTAAAAAATTAACTTGTAAGGAAATATGTTGAATTAGTTGGCCGAGACACTGGGAAAAGCACACGGTTCAAAGCTCCAATGAGAAAATCTGTCCCATTTATGAATGTCTCACTAAAAGTAAGTAATGCTGCAATTGCAAAGATTCAGGCCTGACCCAGGCAAGGGGTCATCGTATTACTCTGGGCTCTTAATTCTGAAAGCCACCTGATAAACCGTGGTATGCAAGTGTGCTTTATTCTGTAAAGCTGCTTGGCATTGAAGTAATGTGTCTTCCATATTCTTTGATGCTATTTGTAGTCTTACTAGTGAGCAAAAAAGAGTGATGGAGGACAGAGGGGGGTGGAGTCTGACGGTTGCTCCACATCACAGAGCATCCTTAACCTAGTTCATGCTCTGTCAACAGCAAGCCTGCGATGCCAGCCCTGCAGAGAACTATGAGGTAAGGCACCAGGCCTGACAGCCACGTGGCACAAGCTCCCATCGTGTTGCCGTTCGCTCAGATTATATTTGATTACCCCTTTCTGCAGGTTCTCACAGAGAGCGTGTTTAATATTTAATGATGCTTCTTACATGCTGCGCTTTGCAAGCCACAGAGCAAGTGGTTGACCAGTATAAAATAAAAGCTGTTAAGCAGACAGTTTCCAGAATAAAGAGTTTCTCACACAAACAGTGAAGCACAAGGAAGTGTCAGGCAAAAGGTATCCTCTTTAATTCAGAGAAACATTTTAGATTAAGATAGTTTAATCTATGTACCAGTGTGTATGTAGTAACTTGTCTGAGATTGGCTCTGTTGAAATATATACTGTATATACTTTGCAACATTGGAGAAAATACACATAGGCCAATATCTGAAGATACTACACGCCAAAAGGTAATGCACTGTAGACGTTTGTCGGCTTTTTATGTCTGCGTAAAGAAACAAAGATGGTCGATGAACTAGGATTGCCACGGTTGTGGTCATTCAGTCATTTGTGAACATTTTTCAGGACCCAGGGGCCTTCGACTTGACATTTTCAATGTCATTCTACTCAGTCAAGCGTTTGCGTGGCTCCTGGCAGCGCTGTTTGAGTTAAGTTAGATCTAGTGGTTGTTTTCTACACACAGATGGAGGAGTGGGGGAAAGTCCCACGCTCCAGCACAATACCAATTACCCAGAAGGCCAAGTCTGACATTTGTTGAAACAGATCAATTGACAACGATGAATCCTTGGGCTAATGGGATCTTTTTTCACCGCAGTATTTTGCATAGGTCTCTCCTGCTCTACATTTCATTTGCTCAGTATCTGAAATATTAATAACCGTTCAGTAGGACTTGGATGTGAGGCACAGTGCAAACCATTCACACCCACCCTGCGTGCAATCCTGCCATTATTTAAGGGCTCCACAGATACTCAGTGAAGAGACCACCCAGGCAGTGCGGTCTGGAGATTGTGAGGTCGTCAGGAGCAACCAAAAGAATTACTGACACAATCATTCAAAGATGATAAATTAAGACTATTTAAATTCACAAACATGGTTGCAGCGTTAAGGTCTTTACACTACAAGTACTGCGTATGATCTATAAAAATATAATTTGCAAGATTCATTATTTATTCATCACTGAGATACAATATATCCAAGATATGTAAGATACAATAGTTTTATTACTTTTTAAATTTTTTTGTTGTTCGGACATTCCATTTCTTTGAACCAACTTCTTCACTTTGCTTCATGTCGATACAGAATTCAGATCTGGAATTGCTGAAGATAATTCTGCAGGATTTCTACTTGGACTTGAAGCTGAAAAATTTTGGTTAAGTACTGTCTTTAGCCACTGCTGTATGCTTAACCGTTTCTTTTTTGAATGTATGATAAAATTTCATAGTTCCACAGATCAATAATTGAAAACTTGAATCTTCCATGCTGTATAACTTAATCCCCAAGTCTTCATGAAAGAACGAAAGTCACAGGCATTCATCCTCTTCCTTTGATGTGACTGAATGAGAAAAACATCAGAATTCGACATCAAAAAGAGGGGTACATGTGCAGAAGTCGGCACGATTGTCTTTTGTTTATATGTCAAGTAGCAATAATTGAATTTAATTGTAGGCACTCACAAGTATGGTCCTTTCAAGGCTGCATTCTAACAACAGCACTCATGTGTCTCTGGATGTCCTGCCCTTCATAATATTTCTTTACAGTTTCACCCCCCTTTATCTCAGTTTTTTTTAGCTATTCGTGCATTTCAATAGCATTTTAAAATGTTTAATGTTTAATTAGTATAATTAATGGATATTTTGCCAGCAATTACAATGCCCCACTCGATATTTGCTAGCTCTCATTTTGTGTTCTGGAAATAATTCTCCTTCAAATGCAGGGAACGATATCATTCCTCCACATTCAGCTGACTTGAGCAGTTCCATTTACACTGGTGAAATCCAACTTGGACCACACAAATTTCTGCACCCGACCCCCTCCTTATGCAACATTCACTGCAGCACCACACCAGTCCTATTCCTTTCTAGTGATGGATGAGAGCTTTTCTGTCATAACCTCAAATCACAGATATTGTTGCACTGCAGAGAACATTGAAGCTTTGTGGGGTTTTCACTGTGATGGAGTATATTCTTTTATATATAATGCTACGAGGGTGTGAATTTAAAACATAAAAACAGCCCACTGTGGCCAGAAGACTGCGTAGCGCTGGCTCGTCAGCTTCTGGTTTGATTTCCACTTCTCATTAATTGCTTTAGGACAATTATTGACTTGGTAGAGGGATCAACAGATTGAACAGGAAATGTTGGGGGAGGTAGATGTATTTTTTCCTACTTAAATTTATTGTGCCGCTTATTGTTTAATTAACCTCACGTTGGGAAAATTACTGTAGTAAATTGCAGTAAATGATCTGGTAACTACAGCCCAGTGAATTCAAAAGCAATGTTTGAGGTCTCAACAGGAGTTCCCCTGAGATGTGCAAGGTTACACAACCGAGCGTGCGCCGAAAGGGGTTCAGGCGTCTCAGTCGTAATGAAGTGAAAAATATGAACAATTAAAAGAGATGGCTCCTGGAATCTCTCGATCAGAAACATCGCTTCGTGTCCAGCGGAGTCTGATACATACCAGCATCTATTGTGAATGTAAGGAAGCGTCTGTGAAAGAAAAGTCTTAGACAGGTTCTTAAACTTTCTGTGCGCTGTAACCTCTCAACTTCAAGGGCTAATAGCAGAGAGCAGATCAGGCTTAAAGTGCCTGGGTAGCTTCAGCCTCAGCTTCCAGTCATGAAGGATTTGAACATATGTTTCTTATTCAGCCCACACATGCAAAATCGCATCTCCAAAAAAAAAAAAATCACCCCATCTTAAAAGGAAACCTTTACATAAATGATTAATGGTACACTCATTGTTGTACCTGCCCAAAATGCCTTTCTTTCGATAGGATGCAATCATCTTTCCTTCATTTTCATCCTGTACCAGATCTGCTGTTTACACCAGAACCGTTTTTTACTCTAGTATGTGTAGAACACAAGAGCACATATTCCATGGGTACGCTGCGTACACAAACGCTGTTTCAGTTGTGTTAGAGTACACACCTTGTTCCTTGACTATAAAAGTCAAACACTTGACAACTGAACCTCTTCTTGTATATTCAAAAAAGAGAGCCCATTTGAGAAAAACTGAACTTTTAAAGAGTGTATAAGGCTACAAACTACCGTTTATGTTATTAGGGCAAAAAGAAAGCTGTAACATGGGGGGGGTGCAGTGGCGCAGCGCGCTTGGCCAGGTCTTGCTCTCTGGTGGGTCTGGGGTTTGAGTCCTGCTTGGGGTGCCCTGTATCCCCTCCCCCTCCAGTCCTGCACCCTGCGTTGCCTGGTTAGGCTCAAGTTTGCCACAACCCTGTTTGGAACAAGCGGTTGCTCACAGTGTCTGTGTGAAAGTTGTAAGGTAATACAATAAATGCGAAAACACACACACACACACACACACCATCAGCTTAAATATATGCATACGTGCAGTGCATTCGCAGGGGTTCTTCAGTCCAGGTTTGCATAAGTGTAGGGCTTAAATCCCCTTTTTATTTATATCCGATGTGAAGGAGCCACAAGGTGTGAGTTTCTTTTTGCGGTTCCCAGCTTCAGCAAATATGAAAAGGCCAATTTTCTCATTATGTAAGATTACTACAGAGGCTGTCTGTCCTTATTTATCCCAACATTTATTTTAACTCTGCTGCACGTATCCGGAAACTGCACTGCTCTGACAGTACATCAGCAGTTGAACGTAGATATTTGCAGCATGTTGCATCTGGCTGTGGTCTTATTTGAAAGACCGCATTTTTGTCCTGTGGATTTACAGAAACAAATAAAAATGTTTCCCATGCATACCTGAAAGATAAGCTTTAAAAAAGAATTGAGGCACAGTGTGTTCATTAGACATGATAAGGGGAAGTCAGTTCTGGAATAGAGACATGGTGATTTATAAAACATTGCCCTTCAGGAATTCTTCAGCTTCAGTATGCCTGCTTTTCCAGGCCTGTTAACACTTTTGTTTTATTTCTCTCCTTTTCTGGGCTGCAGCCCCTCGCATGAGCAGGCAGGGACTACTGAAGAAATCCAAACACAGCCCATTGTTGGAGCCTCCGCTGCTGCGAGTACCATTCCAGGGCGCTGCTGTCATTTCTTTGAAAAATACAAAACGTTTATTGCTGTGATTGCCATCAAAATTGTGAGATAGTCTCTCCCTGTCATCCATACTGGAAATTGTTGTTGTTTCTCCTACAGACACAGTTGAGAGTCTGTCTCTGTGTCTCTTTTTGCCCAGAACGTGCCGAAGGCATGGTGCGGAGTGGTCCGTCTACGTGATTTTAGCCACTGTCTTTGGGACTTGTATCTGGCCAGATTTAATGCCTGCTGCTCCCCTGCAGAATATCAGCTTTCTTATTACATGCAATCAGGTGTGGACATCTGCTCCGCTTTAAATGGAGAACAATGAGGTTTCCACCTCTCCCCTTAACAGCTAAGGGAAGTGAGCCATTTGTACCCGGGATAGAGCATCAGGTTGGATCTTTTGAAAGGCTTTATGAATATTAGGATTTTGATTACTTTTTTCATGCTGCCCATCTGGAAACTCTTCTACAAGAGTGACAGTGTGAGGGCAAAACCTGCTGTGCATGTGATTGAATAGGGGCACAGTTGAAACCTGGAACTTGTGTGTCTCTTTATTCACTGAGGAGCTGTAGTTATAGCAGCCCAGCGTTGGGCTGCTAAACTCTGGGGGAAGCAGTGTTTTTTCTTTGATAAGACAGTCAGGCTCTAGGCAGGATGGTGACCTCCAAAGGACCCTGCAAGGTTACAGCGTCTCTGGTAAGGGAACATTGTCACGACCCACAGGGACAATACTCTTAGTGACCAAAGGAGACGCCACTCAGTTCCGCTAATCTAGACCCATATACCTGTTCACAATTTGATAATTAGTCACTTCTAAAAGGAGCAATCAACTTAGGCAAGATTGCAGACTCTCAATCAGAATTCTATTGCGACTTCCCTTGCGAACCTTAGTCATGTTATTGTCAACAATCGTTGGCCCTAGTGGGGTCATGGCAAGCTGTAGCCTAACCCGGCGCAAGGCCAAAGGACACACCCAGGACAGGATAACAGTCCATCGCAAGGCACCCCAAGCAGGGCTCAAACCCCAGACCCAACCACACAGCAGGTACTGGCCAAACCTGCCAT
Organism: Scleropages formosus; assembly: GCF_900964775.1. Classification (NCBI taxonomy): domain Eukaryota; kingdom Metazoa; phylum Chordata; class Actinopteri; order Osteoglossiformes; family Osteoglossidae; genus Scleropages; species Scleropages formosus. Next base: position 17,003,945 of record NC_041809.1, read on the forward strand.
GCCACCACGGCAAACCTTAGCCATTCACTTATTTCCAAAGTCTTGTGCCATAAGTGTTTATGTTCCAGTTCTGAGTGCCTGTCCCATGTACTCCTGCCTTTTGTGCTCCTGTCCAGGTCCAGAGCTCCAGTCCGGTGTTTCATCACACCTCCGTGTTCAAGTCCTACTCACAGATTCGTGTTTCACTTTTCCCTTTTGCGCGAATACACTGTGTCTCTTTGTCCCATGTTAATTTCACCTTTACTCTGTATTTGTCAGTTTAACCCTTTGCGCTTGCAATGTGCACGTGGGGTCATTATACTTTACGTCTGTGTCAGGATGTCGCGCCAACTCGCGTCCTTATCAGACTCACATCCGGATGCAAAAAACATCCTGTTTTCATCATAAATGTTGAATATTTTTGAAAAGTAATCAATATCGCTTTTAAGGCCTTGATCTGAATTGAACCCTCTGTCCAAGACCTAAACAAAAAGGACTGGTTATAAAACCCTTTACATAAGTACGCTAAATAAGGTCTTAAGTACAAACGGCGGGAGTTAATGAGTGGGAGAGCAGCGCCAACAGATCTAAGCACAGAAACGGAGCTGCAGGATGAGTGGACCGTGACTCAGCAGCAGGTCTTGACCTTCACAAGGCAAGGGAGCGCCAGGGAATTGACCACTGGGGTCACAGAGAGGCCCTGTGGGAGCTGAGCAATTACTCACACTGACCGAGGTTCACATCTGTCCCCGCAATGCGGTCCGCCAGGTCCTGTCCACGATTAAAAAGAGAGGTAGAAATGTGTGCACGTTTACCAAAACGCATTTGTACCAGTCTCTGGCTCGGTGGGTCGAACACACCAACACGCTGCCCACTGACACCCACCAGCATTTACGCGAGGCTAATATCAGCAAGCAGCAGCATTAGGGATTAGAATAGCCTCCCATTTAAATAGTGGCTGCCTCCAGCTTTTGCTGGTGGGTTACACTCCTTGGTCGTTTTTTTATGCAATTTGTGTTTGGAAACTGGGCGATAAATATCATTGCATAATGCTCTGACAAACTCTGTAATTCTCCCCCCCAGAAAGGCTCATTGCTGGACCTTATGTAACCAACAGTCTTACCTTCACAGGAACACTACAGAGGGAAAACATGGACTTCTACTTGGGCGTCGAACCGGAGCACTGTCCTGACTGGTTTTTTTTTATGCTCGCCGAAAAAAAAAAAAAAACAGACAGACAAATGCTGCTATGTGGGAGGATGTATTGGCTGATGGCTTGAACGTCGAGCATGCGGTTGCATAAGTGCGCCACGCAACGGCACATGCTCGCACCATGCACACGTATCTGTGACTCTGGTTTCTTTATTTATTCCCGTGTCGCTTTTTAAAAAGGTTTCATTCTACTCATTTATTTTGGGGGACATGCATTTGCAAGCTGGGAAATTGATGAAGGTAAGAGGGCGGAATGATGGTGCCCGTTTTTCACTGGTCCGCACGGTGAGCGGGGACAATCCAGTGAGAGAGTGAAAGAAACCAGTCACTTGGGCATGAAATGCTGCTAATCCCACAGACTGTTACAAATCATTCCTACGTGTAAATGAACAAGCATCGAACCCACCCCCCGCGATCGCCTTTCTGGAGTATATGTGTGGAGAAGGGCCTCCATCCACTCTAGAGTCCTGCTTGTGAAAGAGCCCAGGGGGGTGGGGGAGGCGGTGCTTTATCACTGTCAGCACACTCACAATGTGCACCTCCGTATTTATATGTTAATAATCCTCCACCAGCGGACACACAGGCAGACACACAGAAACACAAATAAATGCCCAAAGGTGTAGCCTTATAAGTACATCATTTTATTTGTTTTATCTCTCCAGAACGTGTCGTTTTGCCAGGGGATGCTATTTTATTTTTCCCGAAGAAGTGTGCTTGTTGTTGCCGTGTTACCTTTCACAGCGACGCAGCTTTGCCGAGCCAGATTACCCCAAAACGGCTGAAGTGTCGAGGTCCTCACCCTGAAGCGAGCGCCACAAAAAGGTTGGAAGGGAGCCGGCAGTTAGTGATTCCAACCACAGGGACCTCTTCAGTTATGGATCAGATTGAAACTAAGTGTAAGTCAAAGCCTGGCTCTGGTGACCAAGCAGCACTGATGAAACTGTGTCACAGGTCATAATGTACCTTTCTGGCAAACTGGTGAGCTCACTGGTTTAGGTCGCCTGTCAACCTGGAAACACCCAGGTGTTTTTTAATATGGAAAACCTGCCAGGCTTCTCCTCAGAACAGAGAGCCTCGGCGTCTGAAGGTGTGATTCCATCTCCGAAACTTGTTTATTCTCAGCTTCCAGATGCTCCTTTTAAGGGTCCGTCGTGCTGAAATAAACCCGACTTAAAATATATGTTTGGAAAGAACAATAGAAAAGAAAAGGTCAACCTAAGGGCAACATGGAAAAATAGATGCCTTCAGAGATTAGACTGTGATACCAGCAGAGGGCATGTTTCTATGGTAACAGAAATAGTGTACAAGGTACTAAGGACCAGCTTTCCCAAACGCAGTCATTGTAATACTACCATATTTAAACGCATGTGAAAAATATTGACCAACTTTGGGCTGTTTCTTATGTGCTAACGTTCAAAATATGCTTCATCTCTCAAATTGTAAGAATAGTCTTCGAATGAATAAATTTCGAATAAATGTGTTCGCCATTGTTTTGGTAACAGTCACATCTGATATTCTTTAGTCTCAGTTAGCCTAAGCTGCAAAGCACAGAAAATCATGTACGCTGTCGTTCCGAACTCCTGGTCACGGCTTCAGAAGGCTGCAGTGCCGTTAGTTATTCAGTATGGCAATACAGACAGCATATATGTAACAAGCCAACTAAACCACAAGCACCACTCTCCATATGTCTGCCCAGTAACAGATACAGAATTTTTTGCAGTTTTCCTCAAGTGGGCAAATTTTGTGAAACTGTTTGTGTTCACTGTTTTTTCAAAACCTCACTGAATGACACTGAATGGAATACAAGTTTGCAAAACACTCAGTTCTAATGTTCACAAAATATCAGACGTGCCGCGTACGTCAGGAAGTGTTGGAACGCCAACAGAACAAATCGAACGGCAGAGTCACAGTTGCCATGGTAATTAGAAATGCAAATATCGAGATATATAAACCCTTAATATATGCTGTCTCTGCCATTTTGACTTAAATATATATATAGCATATATACGTAGGATATGTATTTGGCAAATGGCTTAGTCAGTAACCTGATGTGGGATGATCCCCTGTGTGTAGTCATGCGTTGACGAACAAGTTTTTGTGCTATGACCTGTATGACTGGAAGCAGTATGGTTACTTCAACGGGATGTATCTCCAGTAGTTTTTTTGTCTATGATCAGAGGAGGCCTCCTTACTGTTTGTGTACGTAGCATATGTTAAGTGGAGTTCTATTCTTGTCTCCACTGGTAAAAATACTGTATGTAATGTATTTAATCTATTTCTAATAGCTGCCACATGGGAAACAATGCAATTACTATATTACATATTATATTATATCCTCCTTGTTGTCAAGTGCTTTGGGATCCAGCTCAAACCTTCCACTTCTTTTTGAAGTAAACATTTTCACAGGATTTTCTAGGCTTTTGTAGCACTCATCTGATTAATTCTTAGGAACAAGGTCCAAAACCCATTAAAATTGTATTGGCAGTTAAGTATTTATTGGTCTCCTTTCATCTCAGCAAGATGGTCTGACAGTATGTTTACATCATACTTTTATGTCCTACTCACTCATTTTGGGAGAACACGCTCAAGTAGGTATCCGTAAAGACCACGCCACTTGTAAGCTAGCAGCCAACCCTCTTGGACGACATAACCCCCCATGAAGGACAATACATGCGAGCATCCATCCATCGTCAACAATCACTTGCCCCAAACAGGTTCGCAGCAAGCTGAACCTGGCAACACAGGGTGCAAGGCCAAAGGGGGGAAGGGGACGCACCCAGGACAAGATGCCAGTCTGTCGCAAGGCACCCCCGAGCAGGGCTCAAACCTCAGACCCACCACACAGCAGGCACTGGCTGAACCCGCCACTCCACTAGAAGAAATAGGGCTGGACGATGAAGCACGTAAACTGCCCTTTTCTCTTTGATAAAATGGACTAAAACTGGGAATAAAAACAACAGCATTTTAGAGAAGGTAAACAATGCTCCAAAACCTAATTTATTGAATATATTTATAGCTGTTTCAGCAAATATACATTTGTTCTACCCCTTTTGTGTAATTGGACATAGCTAAAATTATTCTGGAAACTGTATACCGTAAGTGTAAATGTGATTATTCCTTGATAATGGAAATATTCATAAAGCTAAAATAATAGATAGTTGTTGCATTTCTTCTCTGAAGTCCTACAACCAAGGGGTTTGCTTTAAGTGGCCAGTATTCACAGTCAATACACAGCTAACATGACACACTTTCCCAGCGTCCTACAGAACACAAGCAGCCTGAGTGCCGCTTCTCGGGATGTTGCTTTACGCGAGCAAAAAATGTTCCGAAATGTCAAGAAAATGTTTTCAAAACTTTTTCTTGACTTAAAAAGTGTGGCGATACAACTTGCTATCTGGGAAGCTGGACGGCTGACATTGTTTACATCACGAAACTCACTGGTGATAATGAGTCAGCTCTGAAGTTCTTCCAAATGAAGCCCTTCCAACAGCCAGCGCATCCACCACTGCAACACTCTTGTTGAACCACACACACCCGTTCTCAGGCCCTTGTGGCACGAGTGTATGGACAGCTTGTGTGCAGCTACACAGATACATACGCATTAATAAAGACACACACACACACACACACACACACACACACACACACACACACACGCTGTCTGAAATTGCTATAGGCACAAGGTAACTCAAGCAGGACTCAAACCCCAGACCCACCAGAAAGCAGGACCCAGCCAAACCTGCTGTGCCACCACACCCCCCACACACATATAGCAAAGCCTATATATTGCACATGATTACATGCATGAATAAAATATAGATGGATGCAAGCAGAATAATAGATGAGATGCTTTGGTTTTAATTGTTGATCCATATTCAAGTACATTTTGAGTTTTACAGCAGGTACTATTTGGCAAAAAAACTAATCTGACCCTTTGCGTTGGAATTGATCTTTTTTTAGAAAATTTGTGGTTCTTTGGAGTCACAGTGATGAGTCACAATAAAGGATGTTATTACTGTTCTGAAGAATTTCACCAGTCTTATCCACAAATGTACACACACACACTTCTCAAAGGATATACAGTCGCACTGATGTTAATGTGCCCTGTGTGTCTTGTGTGCTTGCAGCTCACCTCCAGCACATCTGATACTTCTTTTATTACAGCCTGAAACCTACTTATCAGTATGTTCTTAAAACAAGAATAAGTCTCCTATCCCTGGTCTGTGGAAAGTAACCGAGTTGCATAGTTGCATAGGCGTTTTGTATTCTGGAACCCTAACCCCTAACGCCAAGCATGCAGTTTACAATAATAATTAAATTAAACAAAAACAAAAGATATGACCAATAATATAATGATGACAAACAAATAATAAAGTAAAATAGTAAAAAAAACACATTTCAACATCTAATAAGTAAGCTTCAAGTAAAGCACGGAGGTTGTCGGTTCTGGTTCCGTTGTGGTGGAATGACCTCCCCCCTCACTCAGAACTGCTGAAACGCTGTCTGCATTGAAGAAGGGTCTGAAAACTCACCTTTTCCAAATTTACTTCGCCCAGGATCTCTCCAGCTCACGTATGGTGTAAATGTTCATGCACCATAAATTTATGATCACCCCCAGATAAACCTTTACACAGCCGCTACTCCTGTATTGTATGTAATGTTTGTGTACCTTCTAAAAAAAAACTGTAGGAAGGTTATCAGGATTCATTTGTCCTGCGTTTTATGCACCTACTCGAGCGATGAACATCAGTGCATCAAGTGGAAAGTAATAAACTAGGTTTTCTTAAGAATCTACTATGTCTCTTTCTCCTAATCTCATGCACAAATTGTATTTTTCTGAGATGTAAGTCGCTTTGGAGAAAAGCATCTGTTAAATGAATACATGTAAATGTAACATCTGAACCAATATACACATATTATGCATAATGCTGAAAAATCTTAAAGCTGCTTGTGCTTGTTTCACTGTCTTGCATTTGGATTGTGACAAACTGCAATGAACAGCTCACTGTCGTTTATAAACACCAAGTGTTTAGCCCCCTAGGTGTGTTTTCAGTGTTGTTGTTTATGTAGAGTACTGCACTGCTGAATGCCGTAGTAAAACAAAATGTTTGAGCTGGAAGGTTTTTTTTTTTTTCCTTAATTGATTCCTAACCAAGGTGAAATCAATTGGTACTGAGCCCTTATTAATTAAGGCTTGGAGCCAAAGCGTGGTAATCGTGTGCAGCGTCCCGATTAGGGCTCCCGCTCATTGGAGTGCTCTTCCCGGTTGTGTGGAGCGCCTTCTGATCGGTGTGATGAGGCTGTAAACAGAGCTGTGGATCGATGGGGTGGAACGTCCATCCAGTGGGCTTTCCTTCAAAGTGGACAGAGGTGCGCAAAGGACCACTTCCGCCCTTTCAGCCGTGCGCTACTTAGCAGCTGGTGAGTGCCCTCCCCCCCCAACTACGCCCCCCCAGGCCTTGCTGGAAGAAAACCTACCAGGTTGAGCTTGACGTGGAGATCAAAGCTTCTGGGGTCGTCCCAGGGGAGCCGGCTCCCTCCTCTATATGCCCCCCTGCCATCTGATGCTGGGCTCTTTGTGAGCGTGACGTTCTAACAGATTGTCACAGATTGTCGCAGTTCTCCTCCCCATTCGGCACCGGATGCGGCTTCGGTGGGAGCCAAGGAAAAATGGCCTCCGCTGTTGGAACGAGCACTCTGGAAAAAAGGGGAAGAAACAACAAGCGCTTTGCCAATATCAAACTTTTCAGATGGACTCCTTTGGCCTTACTTGTGAATTGTATGCAGGGCGCTCTCCCTGAGCTCCAGTGGGGACCATAGAAAGACTCAGGAAGAGCACATTTTCAGCCTGTGAAACCAGATGATTAGATAGCCTTGGTGACTGTCTCACTGTCGGCAATCCCCGAACGCCCCCCCTTCTACTTCAGTCTTGTGTCCATCCATACCTACAGCCACTCACCTCTCAGGCAAATTGCATCTCATTTCCAGTTTGGAGTGGAATAAGTCACTGTAACTGTTAGTTACAAAAGCCATTCTTAATTACCAGTGTAATCCATGTGGTATCCATTATAAGCATGAGTTTGATATGGGGAGGTCTAGAAGATTCCACAGAAACACATAGGTGATGGTCCTACGCGGATATCATGTTTAAACAAAACAAACCATAGAACTTGCTCCTGCTGTGTGTGTGTGTATGGTGTGTCTCCCTATCAGTTCGAAACATGCATCGGTTATTCAACAAATGTATTGTCAGCGGTGCTTTACACTGATCTGTAACAGCAGATGAAACCAGGCTTCGTGGAGTGAAATTTGCTCTTTTGAACACAATCGCACAGCACAGAGATGCCTACGCCACGTAATTACAGACATAGTGCTTGGGTTCGACAAAGGGATTTGTCTCCGGTTGCATCACTGTCTGCGATTCAAATGTGGGCCATGCGTCGCCTTCACAACCCTTGGCTACTTTTCCACTTTATGTTGACAAAGGCAAAAATGTACAGGTCAGGCCAATGGTATGCATCTTCATTTCTGGTTGAACTCTTTTTGTTCATATTTCAGCGTAGGTGGGAAGCTGGCTAATTAATGAATGAGCTGGCACGTCCTTGTGTGTTGCTGCTCTAGGCCTTTAGTGCCTCCAGTGGAAAATGTCACATGTTCTTCCCTCGGAGCCTCCTCCACATGCGTTGCCCATTTGTGCCCCGTGCTCACTGAGTCATCTGAACGCAGCGAAAGTGTTTGTTAAATGTCAGCTGCCCTGACTTCCAGCTCGATACAACGGGCAGCGCGGCAGGAAATCAGGACGCCCTACAGCGGTTAAGGACACTGACTTGTAGCCTCGAGGGCGCCGGTTCCAGTCCTAGGAGGCCCCCTCACGTTTTACCTTTTAGAAAGTGCTCATGTAAATTGCTGCTATACAAAAATTATGCTCTGTATATGTATTTTGGATAAAAGCAGCAACTGAACATCTAAATTTCCATCATAGTGCAGCGTGAAGGAAATTGGAATATCAAGCTGACACCACCGTCTCGATCCCCAGACCCCCCAAGCTGAGCTCCAATCAGCGCTCCCTCCTTCGTGGCCCCGCTCCTCTGGTGCCACCAGGCCGCTCCCAAAGTGGGCAAGCCGATCATCCTTCTCTGTTCCTATATGTATCATGTAGCATCTTGAGTCATGTTGATGAGAGATGAGCGTGGAGGGTCTGTCAGGAAGACAGGTGAGGAGATGCTGCTTGCAGTGCAGGATGGGGAGTCTGCCAGCATTTAGCGCGATAGGGGTGTGTGAGTACATGAGGACCACAGCTCGCTGGAAGATCTCAGAGTGTTCTTTGGGCAGCCAGATCAGCAATCATATGCAGAGTTTTGCTTCTCTGTAGGCTCATACACAAAGTGGGCTTTGGCTCCAAATAGTTGGAAGTATGTTAACATTGTAAGTCACTTTGGAGAAAAGCATCAGCTAAATGTGAAAGTGATCATTTTTAACCTCTGCAGGGGTCAGCATCATTGGGCCTTGTTAAAGGTTCCTGAACATGCTGATGATGTCACTTCGACTGGTGCTGAAACGTTTGCAATCCAAGTGCCAAGCTCGGCGAACAGCTAAACACCTGACTCAACAACCCCTAGCTACGAACACCAGTCTTCTATACCGTTTCTAATACACAAAGCCTTTGATTGAATGCAGACAATATAAAACACTGGTGCCGCTTCACATCCTTTTCCCCACAAATACAAGGCTTTCAGAATTATTCAACTAAAGCTCCTGCACTGAGACAATGCAGGCTGTAAGATTCCTCCCATACCGTATTCTCCGTAGGACATTTTCACTGTTTAAAATCGTCTCAGAATGAGCAGCTTGTGGCGTGGTTCCTATTATTGTGGATCAAAAAGATGAGCACACAATTCGGTGCGGTAAAAGAAAATAATAAAGATGGACGTGTCTCTGTTTACTCAAACTAAGTATTTTTATTCAAGGTCTCTTTCCGTCTTTGCAGAAATAAATTTGAGAGTTGCTGTGTCAACAGTCCGCTGCCATAAAGAAACATAAAACACCTTGGCGGAAAATGAATTGGAGCATAAATCACAATATAAGAAAGATGATGAGCGTATTAAAGGGACAATTTTGTCAGAAAAAAACGATCGAACGAACAGTGACTCGGGCTCACATCTTGTCCGTTCTTGCGCTCATGGTGTTTTACGGAAGAAAGGGAGTCGTACTTCGGGTGGCACGAGGCCGGCGATGTATTGCCTGCTTGATTTGCACGTTTACAAATGCACGGGTTTAAGATCCAAAAATTGATTTCTGTTCACTCAGGCCCACTTAGCCCTGTCACTTCACCTCTCCAAGTGCCATTGTCATCAGTCGCTGTTGTGCTCAGCAGGAGAGAACAATGCGTCCATCTCAGCTGACAGCTCTCCATCCACAGGAAAAATCTGCACCTGTCAATCATGCGTGCGCTGAACTCCAGAAGCCGGTTAATTATCGACCACCCCCTCCCAACCATCTCAACCCCCAACCCTGGAGATCTCCAGGGAGCTCGACAAAAGCACAAAAAAGGCGGCAGGAGACGTGAATCAACAAGCAGCAGTTCCAGGCATGTACAGCTGACTGCTCTTATTCATTCCCACCGCCGCAAAAAAATTAACAGCTCCGACTGAAGATGAAATTCCAATTTCCTTCCTCGTTCTGGCAAAAATCCTCAGGTGTGCTGTAGATATTCTCCCGCTGGATGGCCTGCAAATCCCAGTTTAATCAAACATGTTTACAGGCAGCAGCTGTCAAATGATGGGGGAGCACAGATTGGGTTGCATGGCTAATTTGATGGGATTATTATTATTAAAAAAAATAGCTTTAGAAAATAATCTAAAATCCAGCAGACAGATAGGTGGGGTAGCTGGTGCTGGAGTGGTTAGTGCTAGTGCCGTTGGATCTGAAGTTTGCAGGTTCAAGCCTCACCTCCAGTTGTAGTACCCTTGAGCAAGGTACTTACCTTGAATTACTCAGATATATAAATAGTTGTACGTATGTCAACATTTTAAGTTACTTTGGAGAAAAGGCTCAGTTAAATATGAAGGTGGTCATTTTTAACCTCTGCAGTGATCAGTATTATTGGGTCTTTTGGAAGGTTTCTGAGCAGCGACAAGGAGTGTTCCTTAAAATGCCACCACCAGCTCTCACATCGCAATGGTGAGATGCTCTTGAGCTCCTCAACATGAAGTTCTTGTGCGTTTTTGAGGTTCGGCGCTCCGCTAGATGGAGTCAAGCAGTTGTACGCTGTGGCGGGTTCCAGCATCGGGGAATTTCTGAGCAGATGAGGAGTGTGGTGCACAGGCCATGTGAATTTGCCCTCTGAGTCTCAGGCATTTGAGATATTTAAAAGCTTTAATTTGCTCGGCAAGTTGAGGCATGCAGTGTTAAAATCAGTCCTGTTCTGCAGGGCATTATCACAATCCACTGGAATTAATTGGCTGACAGTTGTTAGCATCAGTGCTGGGGAGAGGGAATTTGAATAACGCACGGCGCAAGGTAGTCCATTACTGCGGATGCGAGGTAATCCATCTGCTTTGGCCGCTCCGCTGGTCTCCAGGGGGCCACGGACTGCGTGCTGTTTATGTACCTTAATGCTTGATTACACTGTTTCGGCAGAGGTGGAATGATGATTGGATGTGCGAGTTCACTGGGCCGGAGGTTGAGCCAAGACCTGGGAGCTGGAGGCTTCTGATAGCACAGCTGTGTCTGCGCTGAGTGTGCTCTGACCCTCGGCTCACGTGTGTTTGTCTAAAGCTGAGGTCATGCGGCACAAAACGTCCATCGCAATGTCCAGCGGAAGGAAGGACCGCTGCTATCACTGTGTCCAGGCTGCTTTGTTTCAATGGCATGACCTCTTGAGCAATTAAGTTTTTTCGAAGGCCGCAAAAATTAATTCATGGTCACGCTAGGACAGCGGTTGGTCTTGTGTTCCCCTCAGACGTGTAAAAACATTTCTTTTAGCCTGGGTGAGTGATAAGAAATTACTGTCTTCAAGATTAGGATAACTACTAAACATTACTCTCTATCCATAATTGCTTTTTCTAAGGCAGGGTTATGGCGGTCTGGAGCCTATTCTGGAAACATTAGGCACTCGGCATGTTTCCACACTGTAGGTTATTGAGGGTCACCAATTCACCTGAAACACGTGTTTTGACTGTGGGCGGAAACAGGAGCACCTTGAGGAAATGTATGCGAACATGGTGAGAACATGCAAACTCCACAATGACTGAAAAAGAGACAGTAACTATGTCCAGTCCTGGAAAAATCTGTATACCCATCCCTCACTTAACAATGTTAATTTGATCCATGAATTTACCCTGTGAAGTTAATTCCTATGGCAAGGGGATCAAATTAGAACTATTTCTTATGGAAAAAATAATTGGTTCTGGGGGAAAAAAACTGTCACCTAAAATTAATAAGAAAACCAAAATAAAAGGTTTTCTTTGTGGCATTGTACTGACAACACCAACACATTTCAGAATGTTTGTAACAAAGTATTATTTCTAGCATGTATTTTAATGTTAATCCTTTATTTATTTCTATTTTATCGAGAACGGCATCTCGAATGCTGGGTCGCAAAGCTCCGGAGTCCACCTAGCAAGCACAGGGTGTGAGACATGGTACACAGTACATTGGACAGGGACATTTTGATAATCCAGCTCACAGATGTGTATGACATGAAGGAATAATGCACATTGCTGTCAGAAGCACTGTTCAATGTTACTAACAAACACTTGCAGACATTACATGTAGCTGATGCTTTTCTCCGAAGAAACTTACAATGTTAAGCTATTTACACAGCTGGGTAATTTTACTGGAGCAACTACCTTTCTTAAGGGTACAACAGCCAGAAGTGAGGCATCAAACCTACAACCTGGGATCCACAGGCAATAAGACTAAGCACTGTGCTACCAGCTGTCCCTGTTGTGGGGTGATCCCTTTTATTGTTGGATGATCTTTGACAGTGAGGTTAAGGCTTTAGTTATGCTAGTGTAAGTCACTTTGGAGGAAAGCATCAGCTAAAGTAATTTTTTTTTAATTTATAATAAATAATAACCAATGATGAAAAATCTGCCATTTCAATAGTGATATTATTTTGACATTAATTGGTTGAGATTCTCAATATGACAGGATGTTGTTCTCCTATGTTGTCTTGTGCAGTGTAATTGTTTACATTCATTTATTTAAGCTGACACTGTTCTCCAAAGCAACTTACAGTGTTAAGATACTCACCATTATTTACCCATTTATAGAGCAGTGTAATTTTACTGGAGCAATTAGGACAAGTACCTTGCTCAAGGGGACTACAGCTGGAGGTGGAATAAAGTCTGCAGCCTTGAGGTCCAAAGGCAGCCGCCCTCACTTCTATGATAGCACCTGTTTCTCTAAACAGTTAAATTAATTTTTCTGTATTCTATAATTTTCTTAAATGTCCCCATGAGTGTATTTTCCATGTTGGCTGTTGTTGCTGCGCTGAACCAATAGCCTTGAACAGGAAATGTGCTGTCAGGAACCACATATTTTGGGGTTGTATTGTCTGTTGCATCTTTGTTTGGGTGGTGTGAAGCACGTTTATGGAAGTCACATGACCACAGAAGAAAAAAAAAAAAAATCACAGCGTGCCGGATTTATAAGACAGAAAACTGTTCCCGTGTTTCTGTGTATGGAAAAAAGGGTATATATGTCCCCAAGCTATTATCGTCATTTTCTTTGTACTGGAGCCTGTTATGTGAGAGATGAGCATAGAGGGCTCTCTCAGTTCTAAACTTATGGTTTTATATTACGATGTTCCTAACCGGTCAGCTTTTCACATCCATCCGTTAGCTCAGTTCCCATAAAAAGCTCAAAAATGCGAAGGAAAAAAAAACGATTTTCTTAATCCGAATAAGTAGGATGTGATCAAAACAGGGTATTCTTACTCGGTTCCATCACGGTCCAAGTACTAGAAGGAGAATGAGGAGGGAGTCAGCCGCTGCGAGTTTGGTCGATTCTCTTTATTTTTTAACAGCAAATATCACCAGCTGCCAAGAAGAAATGCATACTTTAGCAGCAGAACCCTGTAAGTGGCATTACAGAACAGCAGCACTGGTTGCTGAAGCACCTAAAAAAGGTTATAAAAACCATGATGATGTTCTTCTTATTCCTTACAAAGACTAATGTGCTTGTAGGAGGGAAGCTTGAAGGATAGTGTGGAAACTCGCTCAGTTCTGGATCATTCTATGAGGCTTTTTTTTTTTTTTTCCCGGTGAGCCGCTTTCCAAGCCAATCGTGGCAGCCGTTCCCCGGGGTCCGCAAGGCACGCTCATGGCTACATGATATGGATTTTGCTGTGCCAGAGCTGGTCTTTAATGGCTCCTTGTTTGGTTGTGTGAACACTGTATTGATTGGTGACAGCAGGATCTCCGTGAGATTCAGCACCCGAAGGGGGACAGAAGCAGGGTACAATCGGGTGGGGAGTGGGGGAGGTGGTTTACTTTAGCTGCAAGACAGCCACACATCCAGGAGTGCTCACTCAAAGAGAGGCACCTTGCAAGGCTAAGCTAAGAGGTGAAAAGTGCAGTGGCTGATAGCATAGTGGGTTCAGCTTCTGCTACCTTTAGATCCGAAGGTTGTTGGTACAAGTCTCACCATCTGCTGTAGCGCCTACCTGAATTGTTGCTGGAAAATTACTCAGCTGTATAAATGGGTGAGTAAATTTAACACTCCGAATGACTTTGGAGAAAAGTGGCAGGTAAATGAAAAAATGTACAGCGGCACAGAAAGTAGCTCTGCTGTCTCACAGCACCTGGGTGGTGCAAGAGGACATGGGTTTGGTCCCTGCTCAGTCTGTGTGGAGTTTGCATGTTCTCCCCATGCCTGCATGGGTTTCCAAAGACATGCTGTTCAGGTTCCACTGATGTATGGATGAGTGACCCAGTGTAAGTAGTGTATCTCGCAATGTAAGCCACCTTGGTGAGTAAGGTGTGTGGGCTGATAACACTACATAGTGTTCATTGGAAGTCGCTTTGGAGAAATAGCATCTGCTAAATAAATAAATGTGAGGTGCAGACGTGCTATTAGCACCCTTCACTTTCATCCTGTACCCTATAATATACACCTGAAATTCCTCACATCCCCCAGACAGGCCTGTGGAATTAAAATAAAAGGAAAACGTTGAGGTATTGGCACTGCTCATCTTCACTCTGAAGCATTTAATAACTGAATACTATAAGCTGATATTATTTTACGCACTGATGGCCAATATTATGCAGACATTCAGAAGCATCGCTGAAAATGCACAGAAGAGAAGTGGCAATGGGATGAAGCGATTAATTCACTGCTCTGTAAATTTGATCACCAGGGCACACATTTTTAAATGTGGTTTCAATCAGGCAGTTAGTTGTGCATCACGGCAGAAGGGCGACAGGGTAAATTAATGTAAGTGTAAATTAAAAACGTATCTCTCACCGAAGGCCATGAAAGTGCTGCGAAAGAACGGCTGCGTTGAATTGTGAGCTAATGGCATTCCTTGCTCCCTATCACACATGAGTCCTTCATTTCCATGACACACACTTGATGCCCCCCTTTTAACAAGCTGAAGATGCTACTGCTTGTGCTGGTGAATGTGAAAAATATCCTTTCACTAACGGGCAAATCCCTTCTTTCTATAAAGAGCACAACTACATAAGTGAAAGAAATAAATTGCAAATGAATAGAACCCTTACGGTTGTTGAAAGGTCAGGACAGAGGTGTTGGTGTGAGATGAGGTTTTGTCTTCTCCATCCGAGTGCTGCACGACATCTAATGCCAGTGACAGCACAGCTGGTGTCTGCAGCTCCACTGAAATTGAGCCCTAAAACCGAGTCTCTTCACTCCTGATTTCTCACCACAAGGGCTAAAACCAAACTTGATCCCTCTGTTTATTTCTCAGAAGAGCGACACATATTAGTACCCATGCAGACCTTTAATAAGTCAAAACAGTCCTGTCTGGTATAAACAAAATACTGGCAAAACAACCTGTTTTCCCTTCCCTGTGTTAGGATTAAATATTTTGTGTTGCACAGTCAAATTTTATTGCTGATAGGAATAAATATAAAAGTGTTAGATGGTGAGCGCTGGGTCTCTGATTTAAATGGAATCGCAACTCTCTTGTGGCTTTTGTGTGGCGGGTTTAAATAAAACGCAGCACATTTCAGCTCCTGTCATTTTTTCCACATGAGCACCGGTATAAACTCATCGGGAGAATATAGAGTGAACATTTAACGCAAACACCAAAGTCACTTCATGCTCAGTAATTGTTTTATTGAAAGTTTTATCATTTTCTAATCCGGATTTTATGGTGAGTGAATTACACGGCGCAACCGTCCCCGGAGAGCCGGGCCATTGCGAGCCGATGATGCGATTAGCGTGAGACTGCTTGAGTCAAGAGGCCTGCAATTACAGTAAAGGGCGATCGTGTTGTATTGCAAGCTGCTCTAAGTCAACCGTTGCTTCAGAGGCTACGTCACAGGACCCCATTTCCACTGTTTCACAGGTTGAAATTTACATTTATTTATTTAGCTGACACTTTTCTCAAATGCAACGGACATCTCAGAGACCAATACAGCAGGTACATTATACCAACAGAAGGAGCGATTTGGATACAAACACGTGATTCTTGAGTACAGAATCTTAGTCTCATACCACCACAGAAACCACTATACTGTATATTACACCAGTACCTGCATATGAAGTTTTTTAAACTGATAACATAGTTCATGTCTATGTAACACATAGGAGATCAGATTTGTTTTGAATGTGGAGAGGGATTCAGCAGTTCTGAGTGACAGAAGGTCATCCCACCACACTGGAGCCACAAACGAAAGCCTTTGTGCTTTCGATTGTGGACCTCTTGTACATGGGACCACCAAGTGGACAAAGGTGAAGGAGCGTAGCAGTTTGGCTAGGGTGCAACGAGTGATCAGGTCTTGTAGGTATCGGGGAGGAGATTTGTTGATGGTTTTGGAAGCTGTAACCACAGTCTTGAATTTGATCCAGGCAAGAAGCTAATGGAGAATGAAAAAGGAAATAAAGTATCGTGTGAGGATGGATGGATGGATGGATGGATGGATGGATGGATGGATGGATGGATGGATAAACAAATAGGAAACAATGTATCTTGTTGGTTTTAAACCATTTCTACTGACTCTCTGGAGGAGTTAAACTGTGAAATCTTGCACTTTTCACTCAGTGAAGAACAGAAGAATCAGTTCCAAATCAGAAAGAGTTGTTTCATGCTACATTAAATATTACTGCCATTCCTCACAATGTAGACTAGCATTTAGTGTTAATGGGACAACAAACTTACGAACAAGCATGAGGGAAATTGTGTAATGATTCCTAACATGTAGCCATTATAGCCAATGAGATTTTTGCTGTGAAATGTCATCAGAAGAACATTTTTGGTCACATAATCGACTTTTCTTGTTGTTTGTCGAATAAGCTGGTATTCTGAGGACGATCACAAATCGGAGGTGGGGGTGAGTGAAGCAGCAGTAATTGAATTACCTACCTCTTGTCTGTATTGCTGCCGGCATCCTGTGACACTGGGATTAGTCACAGGAGCAGCTTCCCCTTCGCTCCCCGCCAAGGGGGACTGCAACAGTGGAGAGGCCCTTATCTGACGAGGGACGAGTATAGAAAGCACTGTTCATCACTACACTCCTCTAGTACAAAACATGCAAATGGTGCTTAAAAGCGCCCCTTTTTTGGAATGTCACTGCTGTGTGCATTTGTTTATGTCGATAGAGAGAGAAATGACAGGCTCAAACGAAAACTCTGCCAAGCACATATTTGTTTTGTGTTCTTCGTGTCAGTTGCCTTCAATTCGGCCCCGCAGACGCCCATCTCCAAATCGTGCCACCTATCAAGCGGAAGCAGGGAAATCAAGGGCACATTTAGAGCTCTGCTGCATCAGCCTTCAAAGGAAGACAGAAGAGGCGTCAAGAGTGGGGACACCTGAATGATGTAACCCAGCAGAGAAGCTCAGGATAAGGATGAATCGTGGTCCCGTTCGGGGTGCAATACGTAGCACACACCATATCCCCCACTGCCTACACACAATTCCTTCATGGCGGCCCTTTGGGCAACTGCTGGTGATATTTGATGCTCCCTTTGTTAGTGTCCCCTTGGATCCGGTGTACGTCACTTTTTCAGCGAATACATAAAGCGAGCCACTCTTTATGTAAGCAGTTTGCTTGACATTTTAGTGTTTTGTTCAAAACAAAATCTTGAATTTGCCTCTGATTAAATCAGTCTTCATGTTAATGGTATAAATGAGGTCATCTGTGAAGAATAAGTAGATGTATGAATTTACTGTCTCACCATTAGCTTTTTGAACGGAAATACAAAAACCGTTTTATCCCATGGCTGAAAGGAAGACCACCATTAAGGGAGATGAAGACCTGATGAATGTTTCTTTAATTCTTGACTCAGCCAGGCATATGAAGGAAGCCTGACTTAATTGCACACAGCGAACATCACTTTGCTTCTCGACAAGTTGTCCAGAAATGAGGAACTTGTCTTGACAGTTTTCCAATCTGCCGGCATCTAAAAGCACGCAACGGTTGCAGGAGAGCAGTGTCACTCCAAGTCCCCAAAGTATCTCAGCTCCTTCTTACCATGTTGCTACTGTGTGACCTGACTCACTCCTGTGCTCAGGTCAAGGGAGGCAAAGCCCACACACACACACACATTTCCAGAACCGCTTGTCCCTTACGGGGTCACGGGGAACCGGAGCCTACCCGGCAACACAGGGCGTAAGGCCGGAGGGGGAAGGGGACACACCCAGGACGGGACGCCAGTCCGCCACAAGGCACCCCAAGCAGGACTTGAACCCCAGACCCACCGAAGAGCAGGACTGCAGTCCAACCCACTGCGCCACCGCACCCCCGCAAAGCCCACAGACTTTCTTAAATTGTAAAGAGGCCCATTGTAACCGTGGCACCTTGAGTCAAATACTGAGTTTTTTCAACATATAAACCAGCTATAACCAAACACAGCTACAGATCATATGACCTTGAAATGACACTCATATTTTCACACTATCAATCTGTAAGGTGCGGATGGTCTGGACGTTATCTTCTTTCTAATGGTGTATCGAAAAATACATGGGATTTGACTTCCGTGTTCTCTATGGATGTAAAAGGTCATGACATTATAATGAGGACTTGATTACTGATTTATTTATTTATTTATTTTCTTTATTTATGGCAGTACATTGAACCATCCTTATGAACATTGCATCACATAATATATGCCATTGCAGCAGACTCTTTACAAGCAAAGCCCGAGGCAGTGTTAAGGGGTCAGCCGTCAGAATTTCTGAGAGACATGAGTCCAAGGAGGCTCTGCCCTTGGCCCCGTCGAGTCTGGAGCCGCTCTTTACGCCTTGCTCCCCTTCCTGAAGATGCTTTCCGTCAGTTTGGCTAAATTTCATTTTGCTGCAACAACATGTGAAGAACTACTACTTGCTGGTGGTCATCGTTGCTTTCGCATGCTGTCGTGACTCATCTCTGTTCAGATGAGTCTGAAATGACGAAGAGCCCAAAATATATGTGATACTAAGACTGAGTGCTGTTGAGTGCACTTCTGAGTTTTGTCAAACAAACAACAATGAATTAACAATAGAGTTGTGTTTGGTTCGCTTTGACAAGCTGAAACTAAAATCAACAAAAACTATTTTGTCTCATGAGAGGAGCAGCACTCTTGGTTTAAAATTTTAAACATAATATTTTTTAATACTTATACTTTTCAGTAAAACAGCAGATATTGATGTTTGCCCTTATCTTTGTCCCTAACTCTTATCATCTGTATATCTTCTGTCTTTTAGGCTCAGATCCTACTATTATCCCCAATGGAGCAGGATGTAGAGAGCCCAGTTACCATCAGACAGCCCAAGCTGCCAAAACAGGCCAGGGAAGACCTGCCGAAACAGCTCATTGACAAAGATCGAGGCAAAAGGAAGATCCAGAGGTACGTGCGCAAGGATGGGAAATGTAACGTCCACCATGGCAACGTGCGGGAGACGTATCGCTACCTGACGGACATCTTCACCACACTGGTGGACCTTAAATGGAGGTTCAACCTTTTCATCTTTGTTTTGGTTTACACAGTGACATGGCTGTTCTTCGGCTTCATGTGGTGGCTCATAGCCTACATTCGAGGCGATCTGGAGCACATAGGAGATAACCAGTGGACTCCGTGTGTGAACAATCTCAACGGCTTTGTCTCTGCCTTTTTGTTTTCGATAGAGACTGAAACCACCATTGGGTATGGCTACAGAGTTATCACAGACAAATGTCCAGAGGGGATCGTTCTGCTCCTAGTGCAGTCGGTGCTGGGTTCCATAGTCAATGCCTTCATGGTGGGCTGTATGTTTGTGAAGATCTCACAGCCCAAGAAGCGGGCAGAGACACTGGTGTTCTCCACCAATGCAGTCATTTCCATGCGGGATGGCCGGCTGTGCCTAATGTTCAGGGTGGGGGACCTCCGCAATTCGCACATTGTGGAGGCCTCCATCAGAGCCAAACTGATCAAGTCCAAGCAGACCAAGGAAGGGGAGTTCATCCCCCTCAATCAGACAGACATGAACGTGGGCTATGACACCGGGGATGACCGGCTTTTCCTCGTATCCCCATTGATCATCTGCCACGAGATCAACCAGCACAGCCCTTTCTGGGAGATCTCCAAGGCCCACCTGGCCAAAGAGGAACTGGAGATTGTGGTCATTTTGGAGGGCATGGTGGAAGCAACCGGTAAGAAGCCCTATTATGATATTTCTTTTGATTGCTCATCAGTGATAATGTACATTTTGTACAGCTCCACATATAGAGTCATTAACACATACAACTGTGACACATCTATAAATAATGACGTAGTTAATATAGATATCTTTATTTCCTCATTTGTTCAATCCTTAGTTTTCTGCACCTGAAAATTAAATCCTAAAAACTGCAGATAAAACAGATTCTGTATAATAGCAGATCAAACGATGTGTGCTTGCTTGGCCAGGTTATGGCTGTTAATATGTCAGCCCAGGATATTCAATGACATGATTATATGCCAAACCAGCCAAGCTGGAGCGACAGAGAGAATGACCCCTGTGAGCCAATAAGCTTCACAATGTGGCCATTGTTTGGGGATGCAAAGAAAATCACATTTCATTTACTGATCCAGGGAATATGAAGACGTGGCCCTGTTTGTGTAACCACCTGGGCTGCTGTAAACGGCTTCCAGACACTCTTGAGTGACTAGAGACTGCAAACTCCTTTGTCTTGAATGCAGGTGTAACAAAAAGTCTCATTTGAGGGATCATCTGTGCATTACTCCATGTTTAGCCTGAAAAGCTTTAGGCACCCATCTTCTCTCATTTGGTACATTTACTCTCTTATTAGATTTGGATCCTGTAATTTTCATTAATCTTTTTTGTGGTTTGATATGTAACAGAAATTTTGTCTTCTTCTGCTGTTTTTTGGTAGCACCAGGCAAGTTGCCTGCCATGAAACCATTTATCATTAATAAAAACCATTATTCCAATCATGTGTACAAATCTCTGGATTCAACCAGAGCCTGCAGCGTTGGGTTGTAGGTTGAACTCTGGCAGCTATTTGTGGATTCACAGTGTATGTCTGGTTATTTGTGGATTTACGGACTGTCCTCCGAAGAATATGTGCGCACTCACAGGTGGTTGGCAACTCTGGGTGACGCATGACTTCTTTCACAGAGTTGCTGACAGACAGCTATCATGTGATGCCGAATACAAATAAGTCTTCATTTGGGAAGGAAATAGGGATGTGCTTGCCCAGTCTAACTGCATGCAGTCCATGACACTGCATTGCATTTTCTTTAAATGTAAATTAGCCCACAATAAATCACTGTGTGAAATCAGTGCCAAAGTACAAGTAACAGCTGCACCTTTTATTTATCCTTTCTTTTTGAAATGACAGTTTGCTAAAGAGGAGAAACACTGCCCTAGAAAGTTCTGCTTTTTGCTCACTCTACAATGGGAGAGGCCTTGAGAAAAGGCCTGTGGGCTGTGAGTGTTTGTGTGAACCTTGCAAAGTAATGGCGATACAAGCGATTCTTTTTGATAAGAGGATATGGCTAGAGAGACCCAATCGATGGCGCTGCAAGCCTCTTCTCATCAGAGTGACCGGCTTTTGTACGTTATGTGAGCAGAGGATGTTGTCTTCACAGGCAGATGCGGAGAGAAATCCTGGAAATATATTAGAGTTGAAGTACAGCCAGATGGAAAGCTACATAAATACGTTTTTTTTAACAAACACATTTGAATTCCAGTACTCTTTTTCGGTATCATTATGCAAAGCATGTACTGTGGCGGTTGTATAATGGTTGAAGAAGGGACACCAGCCTTGTATTTTTTATAACGCACGCTGCAGTGAGAGATAACCTCGCTTACCAATGGAGAGGCGAAGCGACACAAAGGGAAATGGATACTAGGACCTTCTCTCTGAAGGAGCATCAAGAGGGTTGAACAATTAAAGAACCACTTTGCTTGGAGTGCCGTGCAGTTATCTGAAATCCTCTGTCCAGCTTCGGCTGCATTCCACAACCCAGTCCATCAATTTCTTCCATCATCTCTAGGTCTCCTCCTATCACCCCCCTTCTGCCCAATATCATTCAAAACATGGAAATTCACCAGATGAGCCGAAATGAAAGGTGGTCGGCCTCTTTGAAAGCACAAGGCTTCACACCTATTGCGCTGCTCCTTCTTGTTTGTACTTTTCAGATCGATTCTGCTAAGGCTGGTATGAAGCACATCAGTTCCTTTGATGATGAAAAGCTAATAAAGTGCTAATGTGATTTTATTTGGTGAGAAATGTGCGTTATCATCTGAAACTACTCATCGCTTATAAGAGGCTCTCCTCCTCCTTTGGGCAATCCCAACAAAAGGTGGCCAGGGATATTAAGACAGTGAGCCATTTACATATTTGAATGGAACTTGCTTGATGATCCTGTTGTGCCGGTTTTTAAGCAACGGCTAATGAGGTGAATGGCTCTGCAGCACACGGTTATCAGTTGATACAGGATGACATAGTTATTGCGATACGGTCCTGGAGAGCCAAGCCCAGGGCATTTTTGGCTCTGCTGGGTGATGATCCATCTGATCCAGCTATCTAGACCTTACCAAGCTCTTAATGATGAAAGAGCAGCAGGAAAACCTGTTAGGTTTTTGCCCTCCAGGACGATGTGTCAAATAGCCTTGGAATAAGATTACTAGAATGGTTTTTGCTCAGTTTAAATGAAAATATGGATTGTATACATCTCAATATGATATGTATGTGAAAAAAGATTCCATGCACATTATTTTTATAGTAGTTTAATAAAGTAGTCACATTAAGACCTGAGCAAGCATTTAAAGCCCCTATGGCCATCTAAACATGAAAATGAGGCATCATTGCATGGCATTTTGGTTTTTAGACTAAAGGCAACCTTCTGTTTTAGTCTAAAATCCCTGAAAGGGAAACCAAGCGTGTGTCTGGGTGTGCGTTTAATTTGGCAGTGCTGGGGAATATAATATCTGAAGGTATGATTAAATGCTTTTCATTAAGTCCTTGTTAATTCAAACCCTCCTACATCATCTCCAACGCTATCTGCAGGGAGGGCGGTTAAACACTGGCAGACTGACGGAAGCACATGTCCCTATTGGTCATTGTTTCATAATTACACGCATCAGCTTCCTCCCCCCGAAACACAACTGGCCAAGTCAAATAAACAGCATGTGACATTATGAAAGAAAGACCTACAAAGAGGAACTTTCTGTGTCTGTCTTCAACCCTGAGACGGTGGTACACGTGCGTGTAGTAGTGGACGCTTATCCCAGAAGAGTTCTGAGTGGATCGTACACCCCCGCCTGTTACCCTGCACCAAAGGACACTGGTCACTTGTCAACTATTCAGCGAAGCAGCAGGCAAACACTTGTGACAACACTGTCAGGGGTTTCCAGCAGAATGGCGAAAACAGCTCACAGTTGGTGGAGGGTTTATACGCTGAATTAACAAGATAAGAAGGGCAAGACAGATTTGAAAAAAATGGGCCCGTAGTCTTGTCTTTCTGATTAAAAATCACCAGCTGACCTGTGCGCATATGTGCCAGTGGATGAGCAGTTCTTACACTTTCCAAAATTCTTCAGACAAGCTTGCCGTACGCTGCAGGATTTCGAAGCGTGACGTACATTTGGCGGCGCTTCCGCCGCGCTTCTGCCTGCTGTAGCTGCGAAAGCTGAA
The DNA here is from genome assembly GCF_900964775.1 of Scleropages formosus. Lineage (NCBI taxonomy): Eukaryota > Metazoa > Chordata > Actinopteri > Osteoglossiformes > Osteoglossidae > Scleropages > Scleropages formosus. Next base: position 17,027,425 of record NC_041809.1, read on the forward strand.
GTTACGGAGGCAGAAAGGGAAACAGAACCTGAAAAGGCTGATCTTTCCAACTTACCAGTGTGTTTAGGAAAAATCCACCCTCTTTAAGCCACTACACACTTATTTGCTGTAGTTTGAGGGGTTGCCATGGCAACCACATTTCCTTCGTGAGTAAAGGCAGGGGATTTGTCTTTGTTAGTGTTGAAGCAAGCAGGCAGGAAAGCCCACTGCAGTTATGTAACCTGTTTCATCCAAAACACAGGCCACATCAGCCAGTGGGCAACATTATTATTATTATTATTATTATTATTATTAGTATTATTATCCACTTGGTACCAGCTATTCAGCAAGTGGGCGGCTGCATTTTTTACATTTTGTGCCTTATTATAAACAAGCAGATTGTTGTTTCAACAATGAGGCCTTGTGTCTGTGCCCTTATGGAAGCTTTGGGGGTTGGGACTGGTTCCTACCCAGCATGCATTGCAGTATGACAGGCACTGAGCCTTGCATCCACTGATGTTTAGGTGTCCCACTGAACAGAATACAGAGCTCTATAAATTTTACAAAGCAAACAGAGTCTTGTAGCTTTCAGCTGGATGCCTGTGGCTCATGCTCCTCGTTTCATCAATCCTGCCACATAGGGTACAACAGGTAAGCAAGCATCCATCAATTTACGTTACATTCCGTTGTTAAAGAATATGTCTGGGAAAGGATGAAACGGTCAAAGTGTAAAGGACTAGGTGAAGGAATACTAATGGATGTCTTGGTTATATCACTTTGACAGCATCAGTAATTACAGAGTAACCCCCCCTCCTGACCTTGTCATGCAAATCGAGAAGCATGCAGTCCCAGAATGCCCTAAGGAAAGAGGATTCTGGTGCTCTGCCGTATTTCATAATGACTGTTCGCATGTGTGTGACTGTGCAGTCTATCCACTTGCCACATTACTGCTTCTGATCACCACCATTGTATTGTGCAGATGTGGAAGCCACCGGCCCGAAGAGAGCAGAGGGAGACAGTGTGCAGGTGTGGGAACCGTGCAGATGGAAAGAGCTTTGGGGCACTGACAGAAGGGCCTTCGGACAGGTGTCATCAGGCTTTGTAGGAGAGGAATGAGGGACATTAGGGATGGAGATATTTAGAGGGCACCCATGGGTGCACCAAGGACATAGCCTTTGAGGTGAGGCCTTGCGCTTTCAGGAGAGTAGAATTGGAGAAATCCAGTGTGGCACCGAAAGGCTGCACCTCACTGGCATGCAAACTTCAACAGAAAGTAAGAAGAAATTCATAGCATGACATGTAATTCATTGCATGTGAAGAACAGGTGAGAACCTAAGTTAATTTACGAGCTATGCATCATTCCTCTTTCTACTGGAAATCGCAGAAGCCTTCAAAGGTAGCAGGATGTCAGGTGTCCCCGCACACACATTTTCCAGTAACCACCCAAAATTTCATAAAAGCTGAAAAAAGCAATCTGGAACCTTCTGTCATCACCCCCCACCCCAGCACGAAAAGGGTTTTCAGATCACATCACTCTTTCTTTATCAACCTGGAACAAGCAGACGTATCAGGCCAGTGTCTGTAGAGGTACATGACAGGAGAAAGCATTGTAACATATGTGTGAGAAGAAGACCTGTATATGAGTCCCTAAGACGCAAGCACATTCTTCCAAACTTTTATTATCAGCAACTTGCAGATTGGACCCATCTGACTTTACTCCACGTTAATGTTCATCAGGGCTCTGGGACTCAACCCTAATGCCTTCCCAAAAAAAGCTCAGCTCTTTAATCACCATGCGCTCCATGACGACTTGTGAGCTAGGCCTGCATGGCCAGCCCCGCACTCCGAGAAAGCAGGCCACCATACGACGCTCTCCTAGCCGGGAGAGAACTTAGCTAAATGTTTTATGAGCTCTGGTATGGTTTTTTCAAAGTGTTTTTTTTTTCTGCCAAATCTCCAACCTCCAGCTAAAGCATTGGGCTGATGAAGCTCTTCCACTGGTATTCTCAGCCTGACACCCTGGATTTATAGGAATGTTATCTGAACAGAACCTACTTCAAGTTATTAACAGAGGTTGTTTGAAGCATGAGACACTGCTCTTCCTTTTTTCTCCTGCTGCTGCAGTTCCCATCTCACCAAGCAATGCAACACATTTATCCGAACACAGTGGTGCGTGAATCTGTCGCAGGGAGAGAACTGAATTGATTTAAATACATATGATTTTAACCATAGGCCACATAAAGCTAGCAGTACATATCCCCTGCCTCTGTGTGGCTTAGAAATGTGCTATAATCTAAACAGATATATGACGTAGCATGGAGTGTGTGCAGTTAGTCGTAGGCAACAGCTGCTTTTTCCTTTTTTAAAAGCAGCAGATGAACTGAGAGCCACCACAGAAGCTGGGGGACCACTGAGAACATTTCTAGCACAATGTCTGAGGTCCATCAAAAGTGTGGCGCACACTTCGCTACCTGCAGGGAATGTATTGGTCATAATCAATCTCCCTGATAGATGGAGCTATAACCTGAAAGGTCCGTGACTGGGTGATGCTGACACCCTCACATTTATTTTACACACATTCTGTTCCAAAGTTTTCTCATTGCTAAGTAATAAGAGCATGTAGAGCGTATATAAATATAAGCCACTAATGGGATCTCATGCAGGTCTCATTGGAAGCAGTTAAGAAAATTATAGATCTGCTGTTTCATACTGTTCTTCGTGGCCAGAGTCAGAGGGTCTGACTGTCAAAGCCTATCCCAGAACCACTGGGTGTAAGGCAGGGGAGTGGGTATGCCCATCGTATCGTAGCCACACATAGACAGTCACTGACGTATTCGCACACTACGGGCAATTTACTGTCGCCAGTTCACCTAAACAGCATGTCTTTGGACTGGAGGAAACCAGAGGACCTGGAGGAAACCTGTGCATACACAAGGAGAACATTGAAAGTTCACACAGGCTGAGCCGGATTCAAACCTATGCCCAAACAGTAACCACTGCACAGCCTCACCACTAAAATACAGGCATCCCACTATTTATGAACTTCATCCGTCCCTGAAAACAGTAGAGATGTGGAAATTTCAGACCCTGAAGGCATATTTCCCTTTATTTTAAATGGGAAAAAATAATGCATTCCCAACCCATCCAAAAAGCCCAAACCAATTTCCCATATATCACTAGAACACTGTAAAACACTTATGTAACTAAACACTTACTGCTCCAGGGTAATTCCCACTTTGCTTTTTAATTGATCAGTTCTCTGCAGAATGAACAATAAACTAGCCAGGGATCAACTGAGCATGACATGTTCATTTTGAAGAACTGTCTAAAATTGAAAACCGTTACCAAAATGCCAGCGCATGCTCTAAAAACTATCCGCTAAACTTTTCCTGCTAATTGCTCTGCTGTATCCATAATAATTCAGTAAAATAACCCACCCAATATGGCCAATAGACACTGCTGTGGAATTTCATACACTGTCCATAATACCCCACTTTCTTGAAGCAACAGTCTCACATTGCTGCCTGGATGCAAACATATCAGTTACAGTACGCTACTGCACGACCACTCACCCAACGTTCACATTTTTTTGACACACTGGATAAACTGTGATTTATCTATTTATCTATACAGATTTTTTGTTCCGTAAATTAAAATTTGGGCATTTAAAGTCAGGAGCTGTTATACCAAAAAAAAGAGAGTTCATAAGTCAAGGGATACCTATACATTTAAATTTTATTTTATTTTAGTGTCTCTATACTTTCAAGCTTCCCTTTTATGAGGTGCTACCGGCTTTTTAATTCATTAATTGAAGATACTATCCATGGTAACATTAGAGTTAGCCCTCCAGCAGCTCCTCTTTCAGAACACGTGACACACCTACCGAGGCTGGCCTCACCTCAAGCACCTGTACAGACCACAATCAGCCCAACATAGATTCAAGGAGCACCAGCACCAGTTCTCGTCTTCATCAAGCGTTTCGCCTAGTTCCGCATCTTCTTGCTTGGTGACGTCTCTATGACCTCACTGCTCATCATCAGAGAAACACACTCTGCACCTGAGTTCACACCATCCACAGTCTCCAAGTTGTCCTTGACAATAGGGAAACAAGTGAATCACTGCAGTACCATAATATATACCCTGACTACTGGGTACAATCCAAAAGAAATATACTGTAAACATACCACTGTGCTGTCCAAATTCAGTACCTACCCACCAACCTAATTACGGCTACAGGAATCCAGAGGTACGAATATATATAACAGATTTATCACTTGGGCGATCTGAGAGAGGATTGTGTAACAGAGAGAAGTGAGATATTTAGATGTGTGTGCACCAGGGACAGGAGAAGATAAAACCTGAACACATTCTGCCCAGGGGAGGAATTTGAAATGAAGAGGCTTGTTTCTGCTCCTGTTTTCAGTGGAATTCACGTGGTATATGCGAGGCGCTTTAATGTTACGGTAAAATCCATCCTCCGTTCCTCTTGCAGAGACGGATGCTCATTCATCAGTTATGAAATCATTATCGGCTTTATACATTTTCCGGAGTTCAGCCTTTGTTTGTTTGTTTGCTTTTTTTACCAGGAAAAATACCGATATGAGGAATTTGTTAATGTTGACTGTGTCAGACTTCCAGTAATTACTGTGTTCTCAACAGGAGGGAGGCAGGTGAGAGGAGTCGGTCTCCCAGGAGACCATGCAGCCTCACAAAACGCTGGGGACCGGCTCCCTGGCCTAGGTCTTGTCTCCGAGTCGCGAGTTACATAAATGTGCTTGGGTTGGACTGTGTGGGCGTCCTCCTTCTCCCATTTACCTCTGGGCTGTTGTTCCCGTTATTTTAAAATTCTTCTTTTTTAAAGCGGTGCGCCGCTCTCCGGCTCTTCACTCCAAGGCCAGTCAGCCGGCGAGGCATCAGCTCGGCAACAAGCTGCTGCGAATGGTGTCAGAGGTCATCATATCAAGGAATTAAATAATTGGCAGCCACTTCAATGTCACGCAAAGCCTATCAGATAATGGAGCGGGGGGAGAAAGCCCTTCGAAATGCCTTGTTTTTGTTTGGTTGTAATTACATTTGCTGTCGCTAAATAATTGATGAGCCTGAGTGGGTCGAAGCAGAATGGAAGGAAATTAATAATCTCTGCGTGGAGTTCCGACATTTGCCTCCCCTTACAGCGCATACAAATTTTTATATATCTTCCCCCCACTAGAGCTCACACGGGACTGCAGGGTAAGAAACAGGTAATACCGCAGTCCCCAGGTGATGGGATGAGGGCAAGGTGCCTGCTGCACACTCAGCGACTTGATATAGGATAAAGGAGGGAGTTGAACTCCACCTCATAGCCCGAGCAGTGGGTCTGGGGGACAAGGCTGTGGTGTTTCAGCTGGGCTTCAAACTCTCTATGTTCAAGGTCACCGGGGGACTTTTATTCCCAGGAGCGAAGAACCCTCCAAGACTGTCCAACAGCAGCTGTTCACATCGGTTCCAACACGAAACCGGCGATGGCGAAACTGATCTGCCGCTATCTTTCACCACGTGCTTCTGGGACATCTCACTCAGTGCTTACACTTACGTTATGTGCCGCACTCGTGAGCGTTGTTTGGTTTCGGGAAAAATGTAAATTATGGGCCCTGGATTGAAACACCTTCATCTTGTTTATTGGGTAATTTCCACATTTTTTGGCTGCAAGCGCGTATAAAAGTGAAGCCAGATGGAAAGGAGAGTCTCTGGCACGGAGCTGTGGGGGCTGCTCCCCTGGGTGGAATACAGGTGAAGCATGTACAGATTGTTCATATTCCATTGCTGTAACAGCTGACACGGCTACTGGCTCATTCTCTTTCACTGCTCTTCAGCCGCCTTTCGTATCAGACCCGTCCGCTGGGAGCAGAGGCAAACGGCGACTCAAAAATGATGTCATTAGTGAATGTCACTCTTTCAAAACACCACATTCAGAGCAGAATAATTTATACAAAATACCAAGCAAGCATGTAATTAAAAAATTCCATCGCAAATGTCCATATTAAAGAGATAATATGATGCACGTCCCACATGCTCTCCTCACCTACGTATATTCCTATGCTGTATATATCCTCCTGCCCCTAACCCTACTGGAAAATAAACATAGTTATTGTCAGGCAGTACTTTGGGTTAGTTTATTATGGATGGACTGGTGATAGGACTGGGTTTGCGTTTGTTCCTTTATACTTCTGTTATACTATAGTGTACTTTTTCGAGGGGGGCGCAGTGGTGCAGTGGGTTGGACCGGGTCCTGCTCTCCAGTAGATCTGGGGTTTGAGTCCCACTTGGGGTGCCTTGTGATGGACTGGCGTCCCGTCCTGGGTGTGTCCCCTCCCCCTCCAGCCTTTTGCCTTGTGTTGTCGGGTTAGGCTCCGGTTCCCCACGACCCCATATGGGACAAGCGGTTCAGACAGTGTGTGTGTGTGTGTGTGTGTGTGTGTACACTGTTCTGGCATTCTTGAAGATTCTGGCTTTTCCAAGTACAGCATCTCTTTCAAAGAGCATCATCCCGCATTGCATCCTTGTGCATGTGTTGAACGGGTCTTATCGGGTGTGCACTTGGCTGGCTGACGCAACCGAATCCATATTGGGTGGATTTACCTGATGAACCTCTCTGCTTTTACAGCCTCTTTTCGCATGTGCTGTCAGTGACCTACCATCCCTCCCTCCAAAGAGCATTTCCACAGTCCAGCATTTGTCTCACAGTGTGGAGTTATTCAAAGAAATTATCTGAAATATGAAAGGATGAAACACTGTGACTGTGAAGGGGTGGGAGATGTTCTTCAGGGGTACTTTACATGTACCAACGTGTCTTTAGGTGGACTTTGCAGGTGAAGGCGACGCTCGGAAAAAGCTCTCAGAGCAGTAAATGAGAGTCAGCGTGTGTGCGGCTCTGAGTTTCTGAGGCCTCTCTTGCCATCTCCACAGGGATGACATGCCAAGCTCGCAGCTCCTACGTGGCAAGCGAGATCAAGTGGGGCTACCGCTTCACGCCGGTGCTCACCCTGGAGGACGGCTTCTACGAAGTGGACTACAACAGCTTCCACGAGGTGTATGAGACCAACACGCCGGTGTGCAGCGCACGAGAGCTCGCCGAGATGACAGCGCGGGCGCAGCTGCCCCTCACCTGGTCCGTGGGCAGCAAGCTGAACCAGCAGGCGGCCCCCGAGGCAGAACGAGAGCAGATCGAGAAAGACGGCCACGGGGACGGTGAGGAACAGGCGGAGCGCAACGGCGACATCGCCAACGTGGAGAGCGAGTCCAAAGTGTAGGATGGGATGTGGACGTGTCATCTCCAGATCCCTTCTGGTTTGTTCTGACACTTCGACTCGAGACGTGGACCGTTTTCCTTTCTGGTGGGGGCTGAGGGGCGGGCGAGCACATGAAATTAGGCCCAATATAAGTCCCGCCCTGCCGGAGAGGGCGTTTGTAACCGCGAGACACGATGGCTGGGACTACTGCATGTTCTCAAAAGGCTTTTCTTAACAGTCAAATATAATTTTTCGGTTTTTTAAGTCAAAGATTTAACCTCTATATATATATATATATATATATACATATATACACATATAAATGTATATATAAATAATATATTCTAGGGCATTTGCATTTGTATTTTTGTATATATTTCAATACTAGCCAGTAACTAGCTGATTCATGTTACAGATTTGTGAATATTTGCTAGGCTGTTGTTTGATGCCATGGTAGTAAGAAAAGGGGGAAAAACAGTCCTTTGTGTAAATATGCCTTATATAATAAACATTCTTTTCATTAGGGGTTTTTATATATATATAATATATATATATATATATATATATAATATGAAATAAGCATGTACAAAACTTTAGGTACATTGTTCTATATGATGTATATACTATGTAAGTAGTTATAGGCAAGATGAAAATTTCTCATAACTGGATGCAAAAACGAGGTTAGACAATTCTGGGGTCCTCACTCTGGCTGTGCAGGACCACCCCGGGTGTGATGTAGAGACTGATGACCATTTGCCTATAACCCTCAAGACTACAGTGACCTAAACAGGGAAGAGTTTCCCCTCGTGTGCCATCCTCACTTGTGTGTTGTGTATGCTTCGTGCAATACCCTTTAATTTAGACAGGGACCCTGAAAGAGTGGACACAGCGACTGTTGACCGCAGGTGTAAGCGCAAGCACATCCCCTCCCACCCCCAACCCCTAGCCCATCACCCCAGAGACTGTGGGCCCCTGCACAGGTGTTGCTCTCGGGACGGTCCGCATCCCCCCGCTGAGATACCGCTATGACCACCACATGCAGCGTAGTTGGGCCGAGATGCAAACTTTTATAATTTTTATAAAGACGTACAGAGAAAGGGAAAACGATGCGGTTCGACTTAACTGTGTTTCAGTCTAAAACTGTACTGCTGTACTGTTCAGTTTCAAAACAACAGCCATTCTGCTCCCTCCTAAGTGACTTGATGATGAATTGAGCTGACAGTGAGAGAAAGGAGCCTTTCCCCGCCCAAAGGGACCGAGGAGCAACTTCTCGGTGCCACACGCAGGTCGCTCCAGGTACGAGGAAGCGCTGTCTAAAAACTGTGCCACTTTCCACACACCGTACGCCTAACTTACCTGACTGACCCACACTGCCCTCCAAAGGAATGCATTTGGCGCTCAGATCTCAGACCAGGTGAGGGCTGGTAGGCCCTTATGGTGAGGAGAATGAGGCTCCACAAGCTCCTTCTCACCCAGACTCCTCGCGCCTTTAGCACTGAGAGCTCGCCGTGATGCGAGAGTGAACGTTGCGCATGTCTTTGAGCCACTGAGTTGTAGCCCTTTTGAAAACGAACGGCTGATTATAGTGAAAGGAACCGTTGAGGAGGTGACGTTTCTAAGCCTCATTTGGTTTTTCAGTCAGCTGTTGAAAGTAATCGTAGATAATATGCCCCCGGGGAGCATAAATTAGGATAGTGCCGACGTGATGTGGAAAGGTTGAGGCTGGAACCTCCAGGTCTTGTGGGCACTGAGGGCAAGGTTAGCCTTGATAGGGGTGCTTCTCCACTGCAGACCAGTGGTTGAGGCATCACTGTTACGGTATGTCCTCAGGAACCTCTACTCCAAGCACCCGCTGTTCCCAGGTCCCCCTTTTCCAGAGCAGGTTTCTCGTTGGTTCCGTGCTCAGTGCTGGCTTACAGCAACCAAGGAGCGAGGAGACTGTGGTAGATTCCGTGGGGCATTGATGGAAAGGTGCAGCACCTGGACGCGTCAGAAGGAGGCACCACGCAACTGCAGACAGGAGCTTCAGAAGGGAGACGTGCCACCGAAGGTCCAGCTGCAGGAGAGCCCGTGCCAAATGTGCTCGTCAAGTCAACGACAAGCTCTTCCTTCGCACCTCCTGGTTGGGACCCGTGACTGCGGAGGCAGTGGAGCCCAACGTTCAGAACCCGTCAGCGCAGCCCAGCCGGCGAGCCACTCCACGGGGTTTGGGCCGCGGGTTCGGCGGAACGCTCTTCAAAAACAGCTCCGGCCACTGTGGCTCGGGGGCACATGACATACAAAGAGAAGCCATCTCAACGGAGCAAACATGTCTTCTACACTCCTGCACCTTACGAGGCCGTTTTTTAAACTCTCATACGAGTACAGCTCACCTCTGACTATTTCATTTCCCAGTTGTAAGGGTTCAGTCGACTCCAAAGTGCGTACTGTTCTGAAGATAGAATGGGACAGGATTTCTCCGGTAATTTCCGTTTCAGCCATCATTGTAAACAAAAGCGGATATGGATGACTGGGAACAAGTTTTTTTTTTTTTTTTTTTGGAGAATATTTTTTCTGTTTCGGTAATTCAGTACAATTTTGGGTATCGCTGTTACCTTTTCCATACTTACCGTCGGAATGTAAGTGGCACTGCGTACTGTTCAAGATGACCATATCTGACCTTGTATGTGGTTCTCATGACATGAGGCTCTAGTAAACCTCTAGTACCACTAAGAAGCCATATTTCCTGCATTTACGAGTGGTTTTATATTTCGGTAGCTCATGTCCAATGTTGTTTAGCGTTCCGCACAGGTATCTCACTGTTTTTTGTAAATGTATATTCTTTTTAGTTTAGAAAGCAGTGCTAAAGCAGTCGAAAGCGTGCAAATGTGGAAAAAACCCTCCGGTTCCCAACGTTCGCAGAGACGCAAGGAGCTGGTTGTGTGTTAAGAGAATGTGTCCAGTAGCTCCGTGACAAAGTCGTGTACTTTTTTGTCAGTTTTTCCCATTTGAGGAGACATGGCCAAACCGCAACCTGAACAAAGTAGACACTTTCACTTTATTTTATTTCATTTCTTGCTGTATAATGGCTATGGCCATAATAGGAGTTGTTATTGTGCTTAGCTGTAGTATTACTGTTGTTCCAAAGCGGTGTGATTATTTATGGCAAAGATACCATGCAGGAGGGATGTATAGCAGCGCTCATTTTGCTGTTCGTTGGTTTATTTTACCAAAATTTTAGTTCTGAGTCATGATTAATGGAAGAATTACTTGTCGACGCGTGCTCTGCACCCTGTTTGTTAGAGGAGAGGCTGCTCGCTTCGCTCTGCGCTCATTTCGTGGCGCGTTCAATCCCATCGCGGCCACTTTTCAGGGTTCGAGTCAACGGCAGCGCGACGCAACCTTTACGCTACTGGCCCCTTTCCCACTTCTCCGTCAAGGTGAGGGCGATTTCTTTTTTGTTTTTTGTTGCAGCTTCTTAGATTGAAAAAGCATCATCTCTGCCATTTGCTTTTCTGCCTGCAATACATGATGTTAAGTAATAACGGCAGAGCCTGTCTTTCGGTGTGGGAGAAGAGCGCCAATCAGGGCTGTTTTCCCTCCATAATGAGGCCACCACTGCGAAAGGTACCTGCGCCATGCGGAGGGGACGCTCGCTGAACAAGCCTCCTAATTAGCTCTCCGCTGCTTCGACGGCTCAAAGCGAGTCGCGATTAAGGCCAAGCGTACACTTAATGTTAGCTAGCAGCATAACTGTCAAAATTCGTCCCTCCAATGCCATTCTTGTGCAAATATTTGGCTGAAAGGCACGTGATACGATCGGGAGATGGACTTTACCACATCTGCCGGTATATATATTAAACGACATCTGACCGACTCTGATTTCTAGTGTTCCGTTGTCCAGTCCAAATAAAGAGCAACAATTGTCAATGCTGGAATATTTATGAACCGACTTATTGCTTCGTGAGAAAAGTGCGCTGTATCTTGTGGACACGCCGGGACAGCATGACTGCAGAGGCTGGTCACAAGAGTGAAGCTACTACTTGCTGATTTTGAAATGTAGAAATTAATTTTGGGGTGGGGCAGAAACAGCAGAGTGATTAGGTGTTGCCTTCAAATACAAAGGTCGTAGGTTTGAATCCCAACCTCCTGCTGTAGTACCCTACTAACCCTAAATTGCTCCAGTAAAAGTTACCCAGCCGTATATAAATGGGTAAATAATTGTAGGCAGCTTAACATTTTAAGTCACTTTGGAGAAAAGTGTCACCTATATGTTTCAGGCTTCTTGTATAATTTAGGTTTTTTTTAAAAAAAAAAAAAACTAGTTTTTACATAAAAGATTTTGAAATACCTATTTAAAAGTAATACTAAATATTTTCTTTCCCAGATGCTAGAACAGTTTCTCCCATATCTTTAGCATCTCATAATTGGCTGTCAGAATGCCTCAGCACAGGATCATTTGATTCAATACAGATCAGCCATGATTCTCATGAAAATGAGAAGTGGTGCAGACTTGACAGTTAAGCAATAAAGCGATGATGCACTTTGCCTCCCGGCATGCACAGGAGGGTGGGGGGAGGGGGACAGTTTGGTGTTCATATGGCAATGCTGGGACAAGGAAAGGGGTGGAGTGAAGGTGCCTCAGCCCTGCACCCTGGGAAGAGAACCTGTCTCCGCATGGACAGACTCTGGACGGACGCAACCTGTCACTTTGCCCATCATGGAGCGAGGAGGGAGGGAGGGAGGGAGGATGCAGCTGGTCGGATCAGCGCTGCCTCTGCAGGAGTCGAATACTTGAACTGTTGTCCTTCAATGCACAAACGTCCACCTCTTATTCCGTATTTTTCGAACACCTGGGATGACCTCCTTTAGGTCTTTTAAGCTAACGATCAATAACACAACAGTATCAAGGACTGAGGAATGGGTAGAGCTTGTCTTGACTCTCCATTAGCAATTGCACTCACGTGGACATAAAGGGTTATAAACTGATTATTAGATGATGAATGTGACTCCACTGTATCAGTAAGACGTCCCACTAGTCGTATGTTGCCCTTCAGCTGTAACAGAGACGTCTCTGACTGGTTTTACTCTTAAACTGTGCACCATGTGGGGGGAAAAAAAATTTAAAAACTGCCAAACTCTCAAAATTAATTTTTGTATCTTTGCTTTTTTTTCCTTCTTCTTTTATTTTCTTTTTTTTTATTTTTCAGTCAATCATGTACCTGCTTGTGAACTTTCTGTGCTCCCTTTCTAACTGGGAAAGGTCCAAAGGGCATTAAAGGATGCTGAGATCCAAGGTCACCTAAGGTCACCAGGGACCCCCTGCCCTCAGTCCTCGACTCACCGTTTGGCGTAGCTACGACTACGAGCACAAGGTGGCAGTGGCTGGGAAGTGGCGTAAACAAGGCGACGGTGTTTCGATGCAGATTCGGTTGAGGGACTACATCCGATCACGTGGACAAGGTGCGATTTGCGGAATGCGGTTCGACCATTTCTCTGTCTATGACCCAGCAACAGTTCTTTTCAGCGCGTGTGCACGGGCAACGGAATGATAGCATGCTTTATATGAAAGCACAATAAATGTACAGAAATGATTCAGTGCCAATTTTTTAAATAAACAAACAGTATGTTTATGAGGCCTGTGTGTGGTTCATTCAAACTGGAATGCTGCTTATAATTAAACCAGCCAAAGTGAGTTGGTTGGTGCTGGTTTTACCATTTTTGCTAAGATGACAGTTGTTACATTCTAGTTCACATTCTTGCTAGTGGAACTAAAAAATTATTATTAGGAACTGTTATTTAGGGAACACTTTTGTCCAAGGCTACTGACAATGCAAGGTATATTACGCTACATACAAATAATTAAACGTGTAACAGTTCGAGACAGGTCCTGCTTGAACTTAAAATTGAATTGTCTAAATTCCATTTTTTTATTGGAAAAAATTAGTTCATTAACCCTTTAAACTACAACGAACAGCCATTTATTCTTTCAAGCCCCTGGGAAACCCAAGGACTTCTCACGATAGACTGGTGTTTTAGCGCCCTCTACTGCAGAACAAGTGCATTGCATGATAGGGCAACTGTACTGTATTTACTCTTTCTTTACATTACTAAATTTAGCTGAAGCTTTTCTCCAACGTGATTTACAGTGTTAAGCTACTTAGTTATTTACCCATTTATACAGCTGGGTAATTTTTACTAGAGCAATTTCAGGGTAAATACCTTGTTCAAGGGTACTACAGCTAGAGGTGAGACTCAAACCTGCAACCTTTGGGTGCAAAAGCATCAGCTCCAACCACTACACTACCAGGTGCCCCCCCCTTTTTTTTTTTTTATATTAATCTGATACTTTTGTCCAAAAACAACTTACAGCGTTAAGCTCCTTACAATTATTTACCCAGGTGGGTCAATTTAGGGTTACTGCCACGCTCAAGGGTACTACATTTACATTTAGCAGACACTTTTCTCCAAAGCGACATACATCTTGTAGAAAATAAAATGTGTGCATCACATCAACAGAAAGAGAAACTTAGACGCAGATGTGTGATCTTAAAGTACAGCTAGTTCGTTACTTTCCACCATATGAACTTATACGCATCACACGAGTAGCTGCATAAAGGTTTATTCGTTATTCAACGGTACAGTGGGAGGTGGGATCTGAACCTGCAACCAGTGGGTCCAAAAGGTAGCACATATAACCACTACACTACCAGTTGCCCATATACGGTACCTGTACTCAGTCAGCGCACGCATTCACTCGAAACTAATGTAGGCAGCAACTGACATACAGCAATTCCTCTTAACGGTGTTCATTCGTTCTCGTTGCCCGGGGAGGCAAATTACCATCATATCTCATAGACAAAATAATCCATTCCTGGATGGAAAACACATCTAAATTATTTAAAATGTATATTTCATGCGTGACAATTGTCATAGCACCAAACTATGTCGCAATACTGTGTTTGAAACAAAAATACAGTTTCTGGTCTGTCTTTAATGGTGTTTTAGTAATTCACTCTCTCTCCTTCAGTGCTTGCCCAGGTCAGGGTCACGGCAGTCCAGAGCCTATCCCAGAAACATGGAACAGAACCCTTGGTTTGGGTAGTTTGGACAGGACACCAGACCAGTGCAGGGTCATCACTCTCATGCCACGGGTGATTTACAGTGTCCAGTTCACTTGGACTGTGTGAGGGAATTGGAGCATCTTGAAGGGCAAGCAGACATGGTGAGAACATGCAGCCTCCACAACGACTGAAAAAGGGACAGAACATTTGGACAGTTCTAGAAAAATCTATATACCCATCCCTCACTTAACAACATTAACTGGATGCATGAATTTACCGTGAAGCTACTTCCTCTTACAATGGGATCAAATTAACACTATTTCTTATGGGGAAAAAAAAAATTATTGGTTCTGGAGGGGGAACTGTCACCAAAAATTAATAAAGAAAGCTAAAATAAAAGGTATTCTTATACATTGCCTTGACAACACTAGGGATAATAATTCCATATTATCAATAACGGCATGTCGAACGCTGGGTCACAAAGCTCCAGAGCCCACTAAGCGAGATTCAAACCTACACCTAATCAGTCCAGATGCTGTGCAGGGTTGCGGTGGTCCAGAGCCTATCCCGGAAGGACAGGGTGTGAGACAAAGAGAGCCCTACACAGGAACATTTTGATAAATTGCTGCATGGATGTTTATGATGTGAAGAAATAAAGTTCCCAAGATCACTGCCTGTGTCTTTCACTGCACACATTTATGGATTAGAGGTGCTGTGTACCATGTTTCACTGCCACTCCTGCTCAAGCACCTTCAATCAAAGTACTACTTACCATGAGTCGCTGCAGTAAAAATGATCCATCTGTAAAAAGAGGCAAATAATATTATGTTTTCGGAGAAAAGTGTCAAGTATGTGATTAATAAGACCATTGAATCCTCAATGTCAGATTGACAGAGTGACCTCAACCACTGCCCCGGGGGAGTATGAAGTAAATACCCAGTGATACCACAGATGGACAAACATCTGTCTCAGGACATCTAATATGCATATTGTGAAGAATACATACCCATTATGGAAGTAAAAGTACCACATGTAGGGCAAAAATGCCGCTGTACTGAATAATAAACCTGTTGTATGCAAAAAAGGTGCGTATTTTAGTGTCCTGTGGTAACAGCAGCACCCCTAGGGGCAGGGGGAGGGAATTACATTAAATAGTTGGGACTGGGTTCCAAACCTTAGGATCAGGAAGGCTAGGTTGGAGTATCACTTTAGGGTAAAACAGCAGAACCTTTACTTGTCCCGTTTAACGCTGTTTAAGAAGTTACTCAAATTATTTTTCACCGTTTCAAGAACTTGATCGAATTTAACTTCCATTTGTCCTCCCTGGCTGCACCCTCTTGAACCCTAGCATGTGAGCAAATGCTCCACTATGGAATTGACGTGTCGTCACCTCCTCCCCCCCATGGCCACGATCCCAACAATATGTTCCGTAAGCTGTTACAGCGATGTATCATTTCTCGAGGGAACTGTTGAACCAGCGCCCTACCCGAACAGCCTACAAAGTCCCGTCCAGGGTGTACCTCCCAGCCTCGCAACCAGTCACTCCGAGATAGGCTCCAGCCACCCACGGCCCTGACCAGGGCAAGCAGCTATCAAAGGTCAGTGACTGTATTTGGTGCATTCATAGAGCTTGCTATATTACTACGGTAATTTTGGGGCAGTTACTTACACACACGCAGTCTGAAACTGCATGTCCCGAGCAGGGTCGCAGCAAACCATAGCCAAATCCAGCAACACAGGGCACAAGGTTGGAGGGGACACACCCCAGACGGGACACCAGTCTGCCACAAGGCACCCCAAGCAGGAATCGAACCTCAGACCCACCATACAGCCAATCCCACTGCACCTGGGGTATTTACTTTTACTTATTTAGCAAACGGGGGGCACGGTGGCATAGTGGGTTGGCCCGGGTCCTTCTCTCTGGTGGGTCTGGGGATCAAGTCCCGCTTGGGGTGCCTTGCGACACACTGGTGTCCCGTCCTGGGTGTGTCCCGTTCCCCCCCTCCAGCCTTACGCCCTGTGTTGCCAGGTTAGGCTCCGACTCCCGTATGGGACAAGCGGTTCAGACGTGTGTGTGTGTGTGCGAGATTTTCAACGATCTATATAGTGTCATCAGCCCACACACCTTATTCACCGCGGTGACTTACACTACTTACAATGGGTCACTCATCCATACATCAGTGGAACACACTCTCTCTGTCACTCACATACTATGGGTGAGCCTGAACAGCATGGACTGTGGAACTTTGGACTGTGGGAGGAAACCAGAGCACCTGGAAGAAACCGACGCAGACACGGAGAACAAGCAAACTCCACCCCACTAGGTGCTGTGAGACAGCAGTGCTAGTCGCTGTGCTACCGTGCCACCTTTACCTCACTAGTTATTTTACTCAGCTGTGCTACAGCAGACGTGGAGAGTGAGGCTTGACCGAAAAATGTCCAAGGTACAAGTCCAAAACTCTAACCGCTGATTCCTGAAGCCCGCTTTCCCCTCAGCACCATCAACATGTGTCTAATATGAAATTTCAATATTCATACTGCTTTAAAAACACAATCTATTTAACTGACTTCTGCAAAGAACATTCTGAAGCAATCGAGAGGAGATCCACCTTCTGCTAAATGGGACCAAGGTGGTCCAGGACACCACAAGATCATGTCAGTATTTATTCCTTCTCTCACAGGCACAAATACTCTGCACTGAGATCAAACAATATTTTTGCAGCTGAAATTTACTTTAAGATATAATTTTAAAAAACAACCTTTCAACGTGGTGACACCGAAGGAGACTTTCGATGATCACTTTTGCTGTAAACATGCTTTAAATGAGTGACTAACACGGTAAATCCAGAGTGAACGGCGTAAGATGCGTGGTGCCCGCCGAAGCGACACTACACAGCGTAGGGACACATTGGGAATCCAGGTGTGACCGACTGGCACGGACTGCCACGCTCTAAGGAATGATGCTCTGCAGCTGTACAAGGATCCAAGAAACAGAACCTCCTCCAGGGAATCTACATCACCAGTAAAAGAAGGTAAAGAGAGACAGCAAACACAGGAAGAAGAAGGCAGTGGCTCAGGACAAGTTAATGAACGTCTTTTTATATCATACATTAGACCGCTTGAATATAATACAAAGGGCTTGTCCATTTTTTTTTCTTTTTTGTAACATTATCATATACACAGCAAGTCGACTAGATCTTACAATCTGTGGACACAGGTACTTATCCTTTTCCCATGCTGTTCATCTTTACAGTGCACGTCAGACGTCCTGTAACCAAACTGTGTAGTCAATCGTTGGAAAACTGGACTGGGGGCTAGGAAGGGCACTGGTTGGGATCAAAAAAAAAAAAAAAAAAGAAAGAAAGAAAAGAAAAGAAAGAAAAAAGAAAAATAAATTTAAAAAAATAATAAATAAAAAAAATTCCATAAAATTATGAAGTTAAACAAGGAGCGGTGGTCAAAACAACATTTAAATGCTGGAAAAATTTCTGAATTATGTTGGACGTTTGAAAGTTGACCATGCACGGGGTTATACTCTGTAGACGGTGGTGTGCACTCACACACTCCTGATAGCCGGACTTAAATGGACCCACTGTTGAAGCTTGTGCCAATTAAACGCAACAATAAAAAGGTTTCCTCTTGTATGTATATCTAATTGCTTATATATAAAACACTGCTGTCATCCAGGTTCTGTAGACAAACACCCACACATTATACCCTGTCTAAAATACTTAAGGTATGAAGATCTACTGTTACCTGTTTAATTTAAAATCCTACACTTTAGAGCTGTACTGGCGTTGTCAACTACTTTGGCCTGGAAGCACTGTTACCCATTTACTAAAATCACAGAAGACTTCCACATTGACTTAAATGTAATCAAAATACCATTAGGAAAAAAGTAGTGAGTTCTAAACTTCCTTTATTAAAAAAATATAAATATGTACATAAATTCTATTTCAACTATTAAAAGGGGGGGGGTGGGGGGGTGGGATGGGGAGGAGGAAGGTGAAAGTAAACACCTGAAGCCTGCGATTTGTGGACACCTCTCCTTGCCGATGCTGTCCCCATGGGACGCCCTCTAGACGAGCGGCCTACTGCTGTGGCATCACGCCGTGAAGCTGGAGGCAGGGGTGGGGTGGGGGGGGGGGGGGGGGGAGAGACTCACCGCATCCTCACTACTCGTGCCCCTTTGGACCAAAGCGCCCCCTTCAGGGCTTCACCTGCACGTGTGGAATTGAAGCATTTGACAGTGCTGCCAGCGATCCTCAGCTTCCCGCCCAATCGTGTACTGTACAGTGCCTTCATTCGGTGTGGGGGGTTAGGGGGTGGAGGGGTTTCGCCTCAAAAATTTCAGAGAAGGGTACCATATTAGCCACTGCCATGTTGACTGAGATAAGTACTTAAGGCAGCATCACCCATTTAAAAATAGGCACATTCTGAATAGCCTGATAGAACCGAAACCGTAAATTGAACACTTTAATGCACTGTTGTTCGGAAATCTCGCTTCCAGCTCATGAACACAAGGCCTTGCCTCGAAAAACACCAGCCGTCAACCTGGTACTCCGGAACCTGCAGAGTAGCAACCGGTGATATCTGCATCGTAATGTCCCTCAAGTCCTTCGCAATAAAAACAACAAACCAAAAAAAAAAAAAAAAAAAAAAAAAAGAAAAAAAAATTTAAAAAAAAATTAAAAAAATAACTGTACTGATGAGAAGTCGCTTTTCCGGGGGAGAGGGGGGGTTACAACCAATTCTGTCCAGGATACATCTAACAGTAAATGTACTGAGTTTAACAACAGTTCCAGTTTTGCTAAAGCAATAGATACAGCCATTTTTTTTTTTTTTTTTTTTTTTTTACTGACATTTAGAAAAGGTTTTGATACACCTTGTGTCAAAGTGCAGAACTGCTACATTATTGGTTACAGACATCTATGTGCTATAAAAAAACAGCTTTGGTACAATAAATTATCAAAAGGGAAAATAAATTCTTGTAAAATTCACAGCATAAATTGTGAGGCAAAAAAGCAGTCACAGAAAATTCTGCATGTTTCTCATTTTCAAGATGAACAGAAGACATTTGTGCAGAAGCTCTGGAGGAACCACATGCTGAAGAAATAAAACAGAAGAAAAAGGCAAAGGAGGGAGGGAAAAAGAAAAGAAAAAAATAAATTTAAAAAAAAAAAAAGGAAAGGGGGGGGGAGAAAAAAAAAAAAAAAAAAAAAGCAGGAAGGGACACAGTCGTAGCTAATTCCATCCATCTCGCAACACCGCTTCTGTGACCTTCCGGATTTTTAGGAAGTCATGTTTAGGACACGCATGTGAACTTACCAGACCCAGCAACTGTAGGGTCACCAAAGTTATACATTTTAGTTGAAAGGCCTCTTGAATTACCATTCTCAAATACGTTTTTTCTTTTTTTTTTTTTTCTTTTTTTGTTAAG
Source organism: Scleropages formosus (assembly GCF_900964775.1). NCBI lineage: Eukaryota > Metazoa > Chordata > Actinopteri > Osteoglossiformes > Osteoglossidae > Scleropages > Scleropages formosus. The sequence goes on from NC_041809.1 coordinate 17,047,155, forward strand.
AATTAAGGGCTGTCTAGAGTTCAAAAATACAGGAAAGCTATTTTTCATTTAAACGATAATGTCCAGCTTCTTTTCCATTCAGAGTCCAAAAAAATCATAAGGCCAAAGGGTTTTCTCAAAAGACTGCCACTGCCCCCGTCCCAGGACCCGACCCGACCGCTGCCCCAGTGCACCTCCACGACTGAGCCCTGCCGAGTCCCAGCTGCCCCGGGCCCTGCAGCCGCGTCCGGTCCCCCCGGCACACACACCCACCCCCCTCCCCGCCCCCCACAGAGAGTAACACAGGTAACCGACAGATGGAATCTTACTGCAAGTGCTTCTTCTGTGCCACGCTACAGGCTCCAAGCACCCAGCTCTTTTGTGAAATTGAACAGCTTAAAAACGTAATAGAAAAGGAGGAAAACCAAATTCAAAAGAAAAAAAAAAAAAAAAAAAAAAAAATGATTTCAGCCAAAAGGGGAAATGTTTGTGTGCTTATGACTGAACTGCAAGGGTGCAATAATTTCTCTCTTTTTTTTTTTTCTTTTTTCTTTTTTAAATCAATGACCACCAGCAACAACATGTGTACCGGTTCTTACTAATCCGCAGAGCTTTCGGCTTAACACCTCACCCCTGGACAAAGACACCGTGCCAATTTTTATGAAATACCTGGAGCAGAAATGGCAAATATAAAATTTAACCATGTTTTTTGCAACATAACAAATTTCAGGTATGTTTTTCGCAGTACTTATATTAGTTGTACCAACTTGCCTAAGAATGATAAAAGTGATATTTTAAAAAATAAAAAAAAAAACAAAAAAAAAACGGTGGGATGCAGAAAAGATAACATAAAATATGGGCTCTGCACTGTGGTAGCGGTTCAGTGATAATCTCCCTTCTGATTTAAGCAGCTTTTGATCTCTATGCACTTTTTTTCTGAAAAACACCACCTTAAAAAATACACACAGGAAAAAAAAACCCCATTCTCAGTTTAGTCACGAACTAGCCACAGAACTCTGCTGAACACAGACTCCTGCCATCGGAGAGTCCTCCCTGTCAATGCCTTGTCTCATGCCCAGGTGACCCTCCGTTATATAGTGACCGGGCACCGTGTTCGTGGCAATGGGGTACGTCGGATGTCCTGCCATGCCAGTCTCCTGGCGGGGATTCGAGAAGGCACCCAATCCCATGTTCATGCTGCCATTCTGGCCAAAGTCCAAGACATTGGCAGCCACCGGGCGGTTCTGGTAGGCCTGGTTGCCGTGGTTCCCCGTGGAGGAGGAAGATGTGGAGGAAGAGGAGGCAGAGGAAGACAGGGAGGTCATGGACAGGTGGCTGTGCACCACCTCCATGGAATCCTGCGTGGAGGCGCTGTTGGTGGGGGAGTTGTAGAGCCGGGGGCGGGGGCGGGTGGGCAGGCCCTGTCCGTGGTGGTGATGGTGGTGATGGTGGTGGTGGTGGTGGTGATGAGAGCTGTTGGGGTGCAACGCCTTGGGCTGCTGGGGAGGCACGTGAAAGGTGGTCTCCTGCACCGGGTGGGTCTCTACCGTCACCTGCTGAGCTCCCTCGCTGCTGGCCCAACCTATGGGTGGAGGGTATGGCTGCCTCGCCTGTTCAGGGATGACAAAAACAGTCACGTGATCAACATTTTCTTTCATGCGGGAGCTCAATGAAAATGCTTCTTTACACCACCCCACCTTGCCCCAATTAATACAATTTGCCAATACATAGCCTATATTACATCAGCGTCCAAGAAATTGTTCTCAGCTACCATGACCAGATCACCACCACCTCCAGTCTGGCCTTGAATGGGTGCTCACCGGTGGGCAGAGATTCTCGCAGTCCATGGCCTGAACCGCCGCAGAGAAGTGTCCTCCGCTGTGCCGGTGCTGATGGGTCGGGTCCGACCTCGCTCTGCCACTGGTGCTTGTTCCAGACGAACCTCCTGGGGAATGCCAGTGCCAGACATGTAATTCACATTGTGAACTCACGAAACAATAAACCTCCGAACAACAAATTGGGGCAGCAGGCAGCATGGTGGTTAGAGCCGTTGCCTTGTAATCAAAGGACCTCGTACCTACTGCTGTACCCCTGATGGCGGCAAAAATATCCCACTTCATAAATTAAAGACAATTGCAGGCAAGCTCATTATACAAACCTAACACTGTATGTCAGACTTTGAAGAGATTATCATATTAAACGAACTCAACGTGACCAGTTTGGAGTAAAGGTCAGAAAATCACATTTGTTACCAGACCAAAGATAAGTGTTTCACAAAAGAGAAGGAAATAGAGAAGCATCAGGGTTACCCGAACTGGAGGATGTGCTGGAGGTGGTTCCAGACGACTGCGACTGCTCCAGTGCCGGGCTTGTGGACACGCTGCTGCTCGTGTTCGTCCCTTCGTCGGCCGTCTTCTTGAAGAAGCTGTGCTGCAGGGCGTAGTAGGGCTGAATGCGGGTCTTAGGGTCATAGTCCAGCATTCTCAGGATGAGGTCCTTGAACTTCAAGTAGTCCGCTACAGCGTGGCCGGATTCCCCAGCTCGACGTCCTCCGGGACCTCCAGCCTCCACTCCAAGGATACTGTGGAGTTTGCGGGATCCAGGGGGCTTATACTGGGAGCAGAAAAGCATACGGGTCAGTGCTTATAGCCGTCTACACAACAGTGCAGTGGCCTCCAAAGCAGAAATCATTGCAAAGTGAGACGTGTCCTGTATGTGGAACTCTTCAGACTTCTCTCTCTCTCACACACACACACACACACACACACACACACACACACACACACACACACACACACACACACACACACACACAGAGGCCTGCTTCGCTCACCCTTTTGCCATCTTTGGTCTTCTTTGCACTCCATGTGCTGTCAGACATCTTCTCAAAGAACTTCCTTGCTTTGGGAGCCTGATCCAATATGTGGTTTGGTGGAATACCAAGCACTTCAACTATTTTGTTCATCTGGTCAACCTGGAACCGACATATCAACTCTGTAAAAATCTGCAATCGCTCGGATGTTCAGTTTCACAGGTCAGGTGGACTGAAACTGCAAGTTGCCCGTAAGTCACCTTGAACAAAGGTTAACAGCTCAATATAAAATAAGAAAAAATTAAAATATTAATACACGTTCTTGGTGTGTCTGTAAAGAGCTGGTTAATCTAGTAGAAACTGAAGGTAAAACACTAAGAAGTGCAATTTGAAACACAGCCTGGTTTTCAGTAACATAAAAGCAGTGGCACTTTCTGGCACTGCAGTGCCCTCTGCTGTACCACTGATGCAGCTTTGACCAGATGGTGAGATAATGTTAAACAATCAGCCTAAAAATAACACCCAAATGCACTCTTTTGCAGATGTAAGGTAATGACAAAATCCACAAAGACTTATTTACACCGTTTTGATGACTGCTGCACAACTGTTTCTGTAGAAAGGCTAAAGAGTGTCCTCAAACAAATTCAAAGTTTAGAATGTACCACGTTATTAAATATGTAATTTCATGCTAATTTAATAATGGTCAATGTAAAGGGGATTTACAGCTGAGTTTCGTCTGATGGTCATGAGTTACAAAAAGAGAATGTTAAGAGCTGCGTACCTCATTGGCCCCACTGAAGAGAGGCTCCCCTGTGTGCATCTCTACCAGAATGCAGCCCAGGGACCACATGTCGATGGCGAGGTCATAAGGCATGCCCAGCAGCACTTCGGGGGAGCGGTAGAACCGACTCTGGATGTACTGGTATATCTGAGGGCATAAAGAGGCCAGAAGTTACTACAGACACGCACACCGGAATCTTCCAAGAGGGTGTTTCGCATGGCGAGTTAAAGGGGTGTGCCACATACCCTCTGCCCTAGCTGGCACGAACTTCCAAAGTCGACGATCTTGATGGCACTCCTCTTGGGGTTGCACAGCAGGATGTTCTCCGGCTTCAGGTCACAGTGGATGATGCTGAGCTCGGGAGTGGCCAGGAACAGCAGCGCCGTGCACATCTGCTGGGCGAACTTTCGGGTCAGGTTCAGCGACACGCCCCGGAAGTTGGTGTTCCGCAGCAGGTCGTACAGGTTGTACGACAGCATTTCGAATACTAAGCAGAGGTGGTTCCGGAACATGAAGTGGCGTTTCAGGTGAACTGAAAATGAAAAGGCGATGAAAGAGAGCGAGTAAATTAAGAGTGGCGTCAGCCCGAGACCCAGCTCGGCCGCATCTGCAGTAAGAGAACAGTAAGAACTAGTTTATTACCTATGTAGTACTTCATCTCCGTGTCATGTTTGTTCATGAGCTCCAGGAGTCGAACTTCAATCTGGGCTTGATTTAGAAACGCCTTCTTGTTCTTTATGATCTTAATTGCCACCCACTCCTGCTCCACACGGTCATAAGCTTTTACAACCTGCGCAGACAAAGGAAAGTACGTAAATATACAGTAAAAATCACAAAACTCTACCACTGATAAAGGAAGACTAGCTGTGGCAACTTACCACCACATTTTCCAACAAATACCCCACTAAGCCCACAACTTGCACTCAAACATTCATAAGAATGGTCAAAAGAAACTACACTGGGTTCCTGCATTGTTTGAGTTACAAGTGTTTTTTTCATTTTAACTGCATTTCCCAATTTGTTTGAAATCTTTCCTCTGTTTGCTGAGAGAAAGAAACCTGCATTTCCACACCCAGCAGTTAACTGGCAGTCAGTCACACCAGAACAGTATAGGAGTGCAAGGCCACCAACATTCATCTCGCTTCCACAAGTGTTTACACGTCATGCCTGGTATTTGCCAGTGTCCGTGATCAATAAACATTGCACATGTTTACGGGATGAGTAGGTTAACACCAGACATTCAACAGGTGTTTTCAGGAACAATGTACTTTTATTTTGTCATTTTAAAACTAGCCTTTTTTTTTTTTTTTTTTAAAAATGCTCAAGTAAAAAGTCAGTCAATGTATTCTATGCCTATATGTCAGATCTAACCCGTAAATAAATCAACAGGTATCTGATTAAACAGCCTTTTGTGTAGATAATAAAGAAAGTTAAGTGGCCAGAAGCTGAAGGACACTACACACTCTTAAGGGATGAACTGGTGAATTGTCAGGACTGATTAGGAGGCTGTGGAAATGACAAGACTTTTGCTAATTTTAAATTCATTTTAATAATGTCTGAGGTTAATGAAAAATGATATAAGTTGAATGGACAAGGGACATCTGTATCTGTACAGATTCTGAATTAATGGTAAAAGCAGCTTTGGGTTTTTGAACAAACTGACTTACAATTGGACTTCTGGCCCCAAGTGTGTTTTTCCATTAAGGAACAACTTTCTCCATAAACCAGATGCAAACTAAAACACTTCAAGGATTCTCAAATTTTCACTTCACCTGACCAAATGATCCTTTGCCTATTAAAGAATCGATCTCGTAGCGGTCCATCCATTTCTCGCCATTCTTCACGATGTAGTCGTAGTTGTCGTCATCATAGCCATCATTGTAGACCTTTCTCTCCTTCTTGTGACTGGAGTCATCACCTTGGCCCTGTTGGTGTCTCCGCTTCTTTTTTGCATAGTATACCTGACAGAGACAACACTTTAGCGATGACAAAAATTACACCATCTCTCATCCACATATAATCTGTTTGTGTTCATAAAGTAGGAGAGAACAAAAAAGCCACTGCTTCAGCAAGTATTCATGTGCATAAGCTGTTAAAATACACAGCACCGGTCACAAGTTTGAATTCACCAGAGCAACGCATGCTCTCTGGGTGAAACTATACAAGGAGTGAACGAAAAGCAACCCACAAGTGTCCTGCATCCCTATCATTTTCTGCAGAACCATGGAAACAACTTGCAGGCTTTTCGACAAGCTCAAATCAGCTCCCTACCTCGTTGATGTGTTTATAGGTTTTGATCAGGTCAATGGAGAGCTTTCTCAGGGGTGCTGAGGCAGAGTCGCGAAAACACTGGGGCACTCGCCTCTGCAACATGACAACATCGGCGGTCACCTTAGAGAGAGACAGGGAAAGAGTTTATATCCATCAGCTCAACCACATTTCACACACACAGTGATTCTGATCGGGGGGGGGGGGCGTTAAACCGGGTCCTGCTCTCCGGTGGGTCAGGGGTTTGAGTCCCGCTTGGGGTGCCTTGCGGTGGACTGGCGTCCCATCCTGAGTGTGTCCCCTCCTCCTCCAGCCTTACGCCCTGTGTTGCCAGGTTAGGCTCTGGCTCCCCGCGACCCCATATGGGACAAGCGGTTCAGACAATGTGTGTGTATGAGGGATTCTGATCAGCATTTGTGCAACAGACAGCGAACGATCACCTGACATTAATGACATGTGTGAACACTTTAGAGCAATCGCAGCAAGGAATAGGACACAAGTGATGCTTTATAAAATCCATCATCAATAACTGCCTGTTCAGTGCAGAGTTGTGGTGATCCAGAGCATATCCAAGCACGAGGCAAGGTACATCCTGAGCAGAACATCGGTACAGAGGGCAATCACATGCACAGATACTCTCACTAAGGCAAATTAAGGGCCACCAGCCCACCTGAACTGCATGCTTTTTGAACTGTGGGAGGAAACCAGAGGCCAGGAGGAAGTTCACAGAACATGCAAACTCCACAGACTGAGCTACATTCGAACCTGCTGTGCCACCGTGCTATGAAATGGTCTACGTATAGGAACAAAATGTGAAAGATGGAGAGAGACTTCAGCTTAAGTCATGGTCGCATCTCCTTGTGATGCGATGTTGTTCATTTACAGCAAGGACACCTCCGCCCAGTCAGTAGTATGACGCAAAGTGCTGTGCACCTGGCTGGTGACGGGCTGCTGAGCCTGCTCGCTGTAGGGCAGCACAGTGACGGACGGGTCCGTGCTCTGCTGGTGGCGCTCACTGTGCTGCTGCTGTGGCTGTTGCGAGTGGGGCACGTGTGCAGCCATCTGAATCCCCGAGGCATGGAAAGAGAACGACGGGGCAAGCCGGACAGATGAGGGTTTGCATGCTGAAGTCTCTCCTCCTGCAATACAGGAACAAACAAACAATAATACAAGGGAAAGGCAAATCTACCTCAGCTCTCAAAAGTACAAAAGTTCAAACAGGAGAAGGTGACTCTTTACAAAGTAACTGCAGATGACTTAGACTTATACATTATATTGTCATACTAACCAGTAGGGATCACAAGACTCACGGGTACAGATTAGGACTAAAAATCCATATGGGGCAATTCTGGTAAACACTCTACTCATTGAGAGTAACAAGAAAATGAGAGAAACCTTCACAGAGGAAGCATTCGGTATGTGCTTGGGAATAATCAGCTTCGCCAGTTTTGTACAGTTCACCAAGCAGGAGACGACACCAAAAATGGTGGACAAAAAGAAATATCATGGAAAGATGTTTGCTATAATTATCCAAAAATCCACTTTTTATACACATAAATTCAATTGAGGCGAACCGTGTTGAGTCGAAAGGAAGTTGTAAAATGTGCTGAGGACGAATACAACTCAGGAGACACTCATCTCCTGCACACCTAAAAATAATTTACTACTTCCTAACAACCGTAATGTACCTGAGAATATGAGACATTGTATGCATAATAAAAATCTCTCCTCTCCTTGTTTGCATTGGTTATGTAGACAACATCTTCCAAGCCAAACAGCAAATTAGCATCCAGTGTCCTGCAATGTCCAACCAGAGATAAGATGAATGTTTTCTTTCCTGCCATTTACGTGAACACACAGCAGTTTCTTTAAATACTACAAAAGAGAATATAAAAATATAAAGGGACTAAATGCAGAGGGATAAACTACTACTGACACAGCTGGACCGTTTTCCAGACAACAATCATGGTTTTGTGTCAATTATCAACAAAGTGCACATGAATGCAAATCGAGTTAGTAGCATGACAGATTTATATTAAACATATGACAGGCAACGTCCACATACATTAAAGAAAATTTGCTCCTAATTTGCTTTTCAAATGGTCAAACAAACAGATGCTCCTTGACTAACAATGGGGCTACATTCCGATAAACCCACTGTAAGTGGAAAAAGAATACAATACCGCACCTACCGAGCATATAACATCATACCCTAGTCTAGCCTACCTTAAACATGCTCAGAACACTTACCAGAGCCAACAGCTGGGCAAATTTAAGCAGGAGACCCACATGGGCATTTAGTAGACATGGCGGAAAGCGAAAACACAAAATAAAAAAACGCTTTCACCACAGTATCGTTTTTTTTTTTTTTTTTAAAACACTCATTGGCATACAAGTGTGGTTGAGTGGATGCTGCGGCTCGCTGCCATCACCCAGCATCAGGATAGAGTATCGTACCGCATATAGCAAGTGTGGGTCAGATCGAAACTCAAAATTCTAAGTACAGATTCAACCGAATGCAAATCGCTATCATACCTTTATCGTAGCTTTTTTTGGTCAGGAACGCAAGAATTCATGGAATTAGCTAACCTGTGTTTAATATAACATAAAAAGCAAAAAAGGTTTAAGATCATTAAAAACATGGAGATCCCCTCACATAACTTGCATAATTAATTCCTGCAAATGTGTTAAAATGGGTTCTCATAAAAATTAACTACCTGGCATGAATTTAAATGAGAAAAATCAAAACAATGCATTCCAGTTCCACCATGCAAAATTATAGTCTTATCTATTAAATGCAGACAAAATGAGGAGTCCAGAACAGCTACAGAAACCTTTAAATCCAGGCTTAAGACCCACATGTTCAAACTCAATTATATATACCAGATTTGCATGTTTCCTTATTTTTATCTGATTTCTCCTCATAATTTGTCTTACTATTATTTTATACTTTATTTTAATGTTTTATTTTGTTACTTCATTTTAAAATACTTATATTTATTGTAAATTGTTTCAGCATTGTAATCCACATCTGTTTCTCTGAAGCATAAAAGGCACTATGAAGTTTTTGGTGCTACATAATATACAGATTACAACACTAGAAAATGAAGCAATTATTCTAACGTAATTACTGTAATCACTTGTAAAGTTCATAAACCCCTCCCTCTGCTGGGCTATTTCCAAAGCAGGATTTGAAATATATAAATTCTAAATCAAATCACACAAAAAATCATTTGTAATGAAACTGCATTTCAAGAGAATCCTATGGATTTCATCACTTATTAGAGGCAAGGCTTTCATTTGCCTTTCAGCAATTTCTTTAAAACTTTTTTTCTTTAGTTCCCATTGTTATGGGTATTGTTTTACTCTATACAGAGACGTGTCGCTTAACAACGGGGAAACATTCTGCAAAATGCATCATTAGGCGATTTCATCATTGTGCGAACATCAGAGTGTATTTACTGAAACCAAGATGGTATAGCCTCGATGCAGTCAAGAGATTTATGAGGCTGCTGCCAGCGTAACAGAGCATACTGTTTTACAGTAAACTTTTTAATAAGTAGAAATAGTACACTGTAAAATAATGATAAATAGTACAGTATGTAAATACATAAACCAGTAACATTGGTGTTTTATCATAATCAAGTATTATGTACTGTACATAACTGTATGTGCTATACTTTTATACGACTGGCAGCGCAGTAGGTTTGTTTACAGCAGCACCACCATGAACGTGTAACATGTTGCATTACGACGTCGCTAGTCAACAAGAATTTTTTAGCTCCACCTTATGGGACCAACCTCGTATATGCGGTTAGTCGTTAAGCGGCGCATGACTGTAATAAAAAGTCACAGGATGGAGAGATGTTTGGGAGTCAACACATAGCAATGTGATAGCTGAGATGTACAAGAGAGGTTGCACCACACCTGGATGGGGGTGTTGCTCACCTTGTGTGTCACTTGACATCACCAGTGCTTTTTTTTTTTTAAATTGAGATTTCTGTTCTTGCAGGGCATTTATCATAAGTGTGAACTGATTACGCCTTATGCAAATTTCTGGGTACAAATTATGTGTACTTATAAGCGTGAGTTCTCGTAACGCAAGTGCTCATTGTGTGAGGGAAAACGGCATACTCTTCACAAATTACAACTGATATGATGGCAGGCCTAAGGGAACGAAATTATTAAGAGCAGGACAGCAGCTGAAGGAATAGCCTTTGTATAAAGGCCATTCAACTTTCAGTGGTGTTCCCATTAAACTTTAGGAACATACCAATGGAATTCTAAAAGTCAGAAATTACCCACGGAAAAGAGCAAATTTAGAAAAATCACACATCAGCTACCCCTATACTATTCTATTAACAAAACGGTGACTCAAAAGTTTATTTTTTTTGATCCAGTGTACTTGCCCAGTGCTCCAATACTTGGCAAAAGTCATGACATTAGATCACAAATAACCGTGTACAAAGATGTCATGATCTCATTTGACTGACAGCACAACTTGTGGTACAACTCAGATCACATTTCAGCCAAATGCGGACAGGGATGTGAAGGACATAAGCTACATCATATCGGTACTTGTGTCACAAGATTCCTTTCAGTCAGATTTGTTATGAAGTGTAAACTGCTGCCAAAATTAGTATACAAACCCCAATCTAATCTCAAACACTCTAGACTGGGAAGTAACTACATATCTGCAGAAATGAAAACTTGTATAAGCCACATGAATTTGTGTTGGAATAAACCAAGATTCTGCAGCATGCAAGTCGCCAATGAGGAAGAGAAAATGTAAGATGTTTCAGTTCCTCCCTCTTCAAAATGGATGAAAAAGAGCACAGTTGCCATCTATAGATGCTCGCTGACTGGATCTGCTTGTGACTCAGCTGTCTGCATGTCTTCCCCAACACAGTAAAACCAAACACAAGCACAAAGCCCCTCCCGCTCATCCCTCCCTCCCTCCCTTCTTCTCCGACCGCCGCTACGAGGGCTGGGAAACTGCTGCTGCATCACGGCACAGAGTTCATCCCAAAACCCTGAACAGCGGAGTGTGCGGGGAGTCCCTCAAGGAGTGGGACGGGCAACTGTGCTTTCCGAGAGCGACGGAGAGACAACGCTCTTCTGCAAACCGCATCGAACCCCTACACGCACGTTCCCCTTAAATCCTCGGCCCCGCACAACAACAACTCGAGCTTAGAAATTCAAGGTACCGAAAATGGAAATGTATTTTAATAGCTTCTTATTTAAGATAACACTCACATCTTCTCTTATACTGTACGACAGTGGCAAACGTTTAAATGGCAACAAGAAACAGCCAGTGCTCGGCTAATATCAAAGCAGCAACTGGTAGGCTTCTTTAGAGAAAAACTGTAAATGATGTGGTCATTAACACATCCAACTCCGCTAAAACTTGGTTTATACTGCCTTTGCATTCGGCAGATGAAACATCCTGTTTTAGCACATAGATCATAACTGTAAAACTACTAACTTGAGTAGCTTACGGAGCTCTTTTCTTCTATAACAAAGACTAACCACTACTCCTGTATTAGTTGGAACTAGGACTGAAACAAAGTTGGCTAAAATGGCAAAAATCTAATTATTTTACGGTCTGATCAGTTCCCCGAGTTCATCTAAGCAAATGGCAGAAGACGACTTGCAAATTGCCGCAAGAAAAACTAAATTTAAGATCACCCTTCAGAATGACATCTTAAATTCATAACTACTGTACATCACCCTGCCCCAAAAGTAACCTATTACAAAAAAGGAATTGTGTCGTGTAGCATAACAACAACGATAATTACAACAGAAAAACGTGTTGAGATTTCCTGTACTCCTCATTACAAGTTAGTTAATAATTCTGATGTAGTTCTTTACGAATGACATCCGCTGACCACACATGCTCAATGTGCAACCAAAAATTACAGAAAATGAAACACACACACTAGCACAATATTTAGGGGGCCTTTTAACCCTTTATACGTGTGCTATTCAAACTGAACGATTTGAAATTATCAGAAACAATTGATAAAAAAAAAAAAAAAAAAAACATAAGCGTTAATCAGCTTTCACCTTCCTTAACCTGCATGACTTCCTCAGGATATTCTGAACACATGGCAAGTGACCATAACCTCCCAGAGAGAAGACACTGTCGTAATAACCAGGCAATACAGGAGCGAAAGACTAATCAGACTAATGTGCATTCGTACACTTAATATACATTGTCCAAACAGTTGTTCTAATAGAAGCATCAGATGTGTATTATTTATCGAAAGCACAGCTTACTAAACTTCACAAATCCTTTAATAGTTAAGTAACTAAATGCATAAGATAGCAAGAAAGAATGTTATTTATTCGCTTGCTGCTTAAACAGTTAATCTAAAACTGCATTTTGGGGGGGGTGGGGGGCATTTGACACACGTAGGTATATATCGAGCCGTACCGAAAATAACCTTTGGGAGAAAATCGGAGAAATCCAGTTTCATTTGGTTCTTTCCACTCTGCTTGGTGGAGATGAACAGTAAAAGGCAAAGGCCTTTAGCTCAGTAATCGAATCTTCTCAGTTCTATTTTCAAATCTTGGTCTGTCTGCAGTGAGTGGGAATTCTGCAGATCATTAAGTACTCATTTATCAACATCTCTCACCAGGCAACACAATGCAGCAGAATCACAGAGTAACCACCCTTCTGAACCCCAGCAACAGCGCCTAATTAGCATAGCCTACCACCAGGAAGATACTGTGTGATTGGGAGAGACTATGAAAGCGCAAGCCAATCAGAGCACAGTATGCAAATAGCCTACTTTTGTTGCCAGGGCAGAGCTGCGATCTATTGTCCAATAGGAAAACAAGTAATAAACAAGAAATGAAATTGCACTTTGTCACATTTCCAAGCTGCTTTTAACACTTTAGTCACTGGAAGCAAATTAAAGTAACATTTCAAAATGTGTACACAGTCTGTCTAGGAATGAAACTCAAAACTGACCCAACAGCACACTGCAAAAAAAGAAAATATCACGGCGGCACTGACAAAGAATGCCCTATGTTCTGGCACATTTAAAGTTCAAAAGGCATTTCTTCAACATTTGTTTACTGATTATATACAGTATATAAATATATACACACAGAAAGGAGACATGAATGCGTCTTTCAACCCTGAAGAAGTGAACAAAAACTCAAAAAATTAACTGAAAATACACAGAAAGGTATATTATTGTATACATGCATCTAAATTAAATCATTTCATTTTGTTCCTTTCCTAGACCCTTCAGTTCATTAAAGTAAAATTCTGGATCCCCTAGTTATACAGCATTTATCCAAACCAACAATTTTAAATCTAACGCTTCTCCTTCGTACTTGTCAGTCCAATACATTTTTTACATTATCCTTCTCTTGCTAACAAAAAATAGACATATAATGGCTGGTTATCATTTAACTGATCATTTGGCCAATAGCAATAACAATAATAATGAGAAATTCTGACAACACAGTCCATACTTCTGTACACCACTGGATTTTTATGGCGTTTCACGGTGCTTCTCGTGACTCACACTTTGCGGAATCGGAGCGAAAGACATTAATGCACAATTTAAACCTTGCTGGGCTGATTCTACCAGACAGCGTGAGTATGCTGTTGGGAAATCCAGCAGGGCTGAGACAGCAAATTTACAATTGCTTTTACAGTAAACTGCCAGTCCAATTTTTTCCTGACAGGCAGGTGTAATCTAGCAAAAACATTCGAAAGTATAGTCGTAGCTCTCGACGCTCGTCCTCGTACTTCGCCTTATAAGTCTCAAAGTTTGCCCCTTTGAAATCTAACTTCTTGCAGGATTTGTTGTAAGTAAAAAGGATTAATACGAAGGAGAAAGCAAACTAGTTTTAACAGAGCCTTTTTAATGCTTCTGTCTACTATATTACTACTCATTTGTTAGTAGCTAAACATCTTCCACATTGTCAAGTGCATGCATTTGGTTGAAACCCACACATTTCTTTGCTCTAGACCTGTATTCTGGCACAGGTTTAACATTCAGAAGTTACATAAAGTAAAATTCACCACCAATGGAACTGTTATATCCTATATCTCATGGTACAAATGAGCACCCCAAAACTGGTATGTATAAAATAGAAACACCTACGCACTTAAACGTTTTGCAACTCATGTCAATGTCACAAAGTATTCGGGGGGAGTCTTGCTCACTCACTCAGTCATATAGAAATGCAACAAATCACCAACTGCAGTAAAATTCATATAGAGGAGTCACTGTGTTACATGACCCTGTAAAGTGGACACGAGAGTTTGGAACTCAAGCGAGTGGAGTCATCGGCACAGACTGAATTCTCTAAGAATTTGACAACCATTTAAAAATATTAAGTATCACTGAACCTGACGTGCTGATTACAGTACAATTTATAGGTTCTGTTTAGAAAAAATAATTTGTCAAGTCATTTTATAACAATTCAATGCCAACTCTTTATCCTCAAATCAAAGTAAGTAATCACTAAGGTGCTGAACGGGCAATGCAAGTCCTTAACCCCAGTCCCAAAGAGAATACGAAGTCAGGAGAAACACAGGGGACGGCTTTCCAGCACTATGTCAACTCTCCTCCCCAAAGCAACAGCAAACAAGAAAAAGAAACAGATGCTAACCTGTATGCATCGTCGCCTGTTAAATTTCATATCATCCTGGAAGGAGAGTCCAGCAGCAAACCACAACCCACTGCAAAGAATAAAACACACCATTAAACAACATTTTATGCAAACGTATTAACTGTGTATATGCAAGCATGTTTTGCTGGACACAGTCAGCAATCAGTTTTGTATATTAAAATAATTGTTATGCAACAATTTCTTTTTTAAGGCCACAGCATCTGACACTTTATGTGTTGCAGTCTCAGATATCGATGTCCACAACACCTGTTGCTTTCATACATACCGTACGGATGGACTTTGTGGACAACTTATTACGTCCAAAAGCTCCAATTCATTCTTACAAGAGAGTTTCAATTAAACGGAAAAATTTCCTGGAATCTCTGGAATACTGAAAATGTAACAGAATATTCCCATAATGCTGCCCTGGAACTCAAAAACCATGAACTGTGCCAGTAAATACCAATCGTCTGAAATGCTAAATAGTGTAAAATTTTAAGTTCAGCATGTACTCTAACACATCTAATTTTAGGATTGAAATAACTTACCAAGTCAGATGTTTATTTGTGCTGACCCTGAATCCAGTATTTTTTTTTTATCCAAGAAGGTATTTACCATAATTGTTTCAAAGAAGTAATGCTAATAATTACACAAAAATAGCTAGTGTTTCTTCAATTACTATTTCATCGGGATCAATTTAGGAACCTTAATCCAATGATATGTTACAAAAGTATACATTTGATCTAGTTACATAATCAATTCCCATGACTGAAACCTATACCCATGTCCTCAAAAATCTGTATTGTTAAAGACTTTATATTCTGTTCTCATTTGCTTTATATGTTTGGCTATGTTTTCTACAGGTCAGCCCTACATTATAATATTGGCATAATAAACATAATTGAGCATATCTGGTTTTTTACAATTGCAGACAGATATAGTTGAGTGTAATGTATTCAATGCTAATACTTGCATTCTTTTTTTATTTTGCGAGTACAATTCTTTGAGGCTTATAACCACATGCATGGCCATAGCCCCATCAGCACTTAATTAAGTACACCAAACTTACCTAAGCCAACTCGCAAGTGGTTTCCGGGTGAAAATACCCCTTCTTTTACAACAGAGACTCTCACTGATGGATGCCCTAGTTCTTCTATATTCAGCACAATCATTGGTGTGGATCTGGAAAAAAAAAAAAAAAAAAAGATCGGGAAAATTATTATTGGTTGGAATGTTTCTAACCACATGAGACCAATCGAAAGACTCAACTCAATACACACTTCATAGCAATACTAAAGAAAGGAGGCAAAAAAGTTACACGCGAGAAAATTTACAGATTCCCCTTACTACGCAAGTTATTTTCACTTAAGTGTAACTGCAGTGCAAAAAACCAAAAGCATCTGGTTTTACATTTCATTGCAGCATCAGAAACAAGTGCAGGAAACTAATAAACTAACATTACTAAACGCAGGTTTGAGCAAAACTGGTCCTTATCGTTCTTCAAGACAGGAGTGACCCCATCCCTGAAACACCTGCCCTGCCACTGCTATATAATTCCTTAATTAGCTTTTTTTTTATGATCCAGGGTAAGAAATGATAAAGAAAAGTGCAAAAGATCTCTCCGCGTATTCTGGAAATGCATACTTCTAACACTGTACCTTGGAAAAAAACACCCTGGAAATAAGCGACTTGAAACGCTAACCTCATCCTAGTTCCACGCAACCTGTGGGTGTACTGGACATTCTTAGAGCTAAAAGTCATCTTGCACGGCCTCATTTGCTTAAGCAAAGCAGTTTACAGTTCTCCGAGCATTGTCGTCGGATTTTTTTTTGATCAAGTACATTTACATAAAATTGGTAAAGTCGGATGGCAACAAAAGTGAGAATCCGTATTGTTTAACCTACTATGGTCATTTCCATTTTGTCCCCCACCAAGCAATCCAAAGTTTACACCGCTGATTTTAAGCTGTCGACATTATTAAAATCAAAAAGTTACTGTAATTACCTCCTTACTGACCCCTTGTCAACCACGGCCTTTTCATGACCGACATTTAATAATGATTGAACTAGACACTGTTGGTGATAAAAGTTAAACAGAAACCATAAAAACTATAGACAAACTGAAGTAGAGCAGTAAAGTGCACACAGAACTCAATTCAAACAGGTGATGCCAAATTCTTAACAGCAGCGGATCTGGGTACAGAGACCGAGTTCAGAAAAGCTGCCGCCGACAGGAACGTGTCTCCTGGAGTCTCCATAAAGAATAAGCTCACAAGTTTACAGAGCATGCATCCTTAAGTAATAACGATCAATACTGCACACTGTTCAAGTCAAAAAGCAGGTCAGGTACTAAGTATTTCACCCTTTCAGTTCCTCTTTCCACTCAACAGCAACTTTGGTTTTTTTTTTTAACATTTATGACCGGAGTCATAAAAACGATTTCTTCCACTGTCCCAAATGCATTATAAGCAGACGAAACAATTTTCACATGGCACACATTACAGTGATGCATTTATGTATTACATAATATCTGAGCAGTTAAAAACATCCCATGCAAGTGCTAATATTTCAGCAAGCAGTCTTGTGGTACTCTCTGCAGTAAATGTCACCGTTTCAATGCCCAGTGAGATCCATGTTGTGTACCTGGTGGCTCACACCGACCGGGAAGACAGGGCCAGTGCCAAAAGCTGAGGTCTGACCTCACGGTGTACAGCACCACGGTGCCACAACACAGCAATGTGCTCCTTTCGAAATTACATTACATTTTGGCTAGACAAAATAAAAGTAAGAAGTGCTTGAAAGTCCACAATTAAACGTAAAAAGGGATTTCACAGAGACTCAAAGTAGTCATGCTGTAGAATAAACATGTACATTTAATACACAAAACTTCAGTGAACATTCAGCCAAAGAATTCGTGAAAAATAATCCAACCACCCGCTCCTACTGATTGCTTTTCTAACGCGGGGTCATGACGACGCGGACCCTATCTGTAAAGAACAGGGTGTGAGGGAGGGTACACCCCTGGATGGCCAGTGGACAATCACACTCACTCACTCACTAAAGGTAATTTCCACTCACCTGTGAGCGGAAACCAGAGCACGCATACGAAAACCACACAAGCTTCGCACAGACTGAGCCGGATTCAAACCCACAGCCAAGGAGCTGAGGCACCAATTCATAAACCGCTGCTCCAGTGCTGAGATTCTCACGAGGCCTAAACGTGTCTCCGTCAAACGTAGCGACGGACTGTTAGCGAACCTGACATTTTGGTAACTGTCTCAAGCAACCAAAACCCAGTTACTCTGAGAAGTGTAGTTTAAAAGGTACAATTTCACTAATGCTGGAATAAACTCTGTGGGCGTTGGCAGAAAAGTTTGCACTGGACAGGTTAACAAAGGGCTTTAAAGGGAGCCGCCGAGATGTACATCTGGCCCGAAGGGAAGCGAGCCGCACCACTGTCCCACTGGAAGGGTCGCAACTCAGGCAGCAACGCCTCCCCCCGCCCAACTGCTTTTTAAACCCCTTCGATAATGAGGGAAGCGTAGAAGAACCGAACCGAACCGGGTGGACTGCTGGAACACAACCTTTAAATAAAACGCCTGAAAAATTTAAATATTTGTGTTTTTTATATGTAAACCCACGTATACGGCTGAAGGAATAAATGTACCCGAGTAGACATCTATCCGTAGAACGAATAAGCCCGCAGCGACGCAAAGGGAATGAGTGACCAAAGAGCACGCTGGAACTCTGAACTATGTGCTGTTGAAGGAAGAGTCCACACCTCTTGACTAGGAAGCCACATGATCCAAAATTTCGTTTCCTTTAAATGTTATTTCAGCAATCTCGACATCAACCACAAGGGTCATGATCTAACAACACTGAATATTAAACACCGACAAAAACTTGGAAGCAGCTTCGAAAGCTTGACTCGGTTGCTGGAAGTAAAATGTTTGCTTGGGAAGGTTATCAGACTCAAATTACACCCAACACTAAACAAAATCTCGGGAAATTTCTTAAAAACACCCCCCCCCATTTCTCTTCATTTGACAGCAAAGCAGCAGACAGTCACCTGAGCTATGTTTAGTTTGTCCTCCATATTTCGGGTAGCATTAAACCGGTACGCATGTCACCGTCATTTACCAAAAATATGTTTAAATAAAATTCCTACAAGTCAGAGGCACCTGTTATGGTGACGTAATAAAAACCCGCCGGTTTAGCCACCCTCACAGGTACAGAAGTGAGGTTTAACATGCATACCCTGTACTTATAGAACAGCAGGTACGCTACATGTCACTTGTTCAGCGTACGGCACCAAGGATAAAGATACCTCCTAGGCTGAGGGTTCGAATCAGGCTCATTCTGTGTGCAGCCTGCAGGTTTTCCCAGTCTTTGTGTGGGTTGCATCCCACAAACCGAAAATACTGGTCACTCTCAATGGTACGTGTATGTGTGTGGGGCTACCCTGCAATGCACTGGCATCTCATCCTGGGTGTACTCTACCTAACCTACCGCCCTGTGCTTCTGGGATTGGCTCTGGACCACCAACACCCCGACTTGGACGATACGTTGTCAATAATGGGTGACGACCTTTAATTTGAGGTATTACTTCAATCATCTAAACCTGGTTTGACACTAAACACCCTGTGCAGCAAACCAACTTGAGTTTTCATCTGGAGCTGAACCCATGTGGCCACTTTTCACAATGAACACAGAAAATGCCCCCACTAGGCTATCGTAAAATCCAAGATTCCAAAAAAAATCAATGCCAACTGCCAGAGCCATGTAGGATGGACACCTCACAGGTGTGTGTAACAGAGTGTACAAAAAGTAAGGTTAACCTGGTTCCCAGGGCAGGAAGAGACACCGGGCTGGCAAAAGTGTCACCATCGACTGAAAATACCCAAACATTTGCAATGAATTATTTATTGTGCGTTTTGCACACAAAGCATCAACCCACTGAGCAAACTACATGTGATTAGGGAAATTGTGCATAATCCAAAAAAGGTATGAAGCAATCATTCAAAAGTCTAAAAAAATACACTTTAAAAATACACATTATAATTTAGGAAAGCAATTAAGGGGTGACAAATATCAACAGACAAAAAGGAAAAATAAAACAATCAATTTAAACACATTTTATATACAGACTGTAAAAACATATTTTGTCATCGGACAGGTTAACGTTTCCCGGATTACCAGTGTCACCTGAGAGGATCAGTTTTTTGTGGTAATTGGAGGTCTCCAATCAACAATCGGTCATCTACCAAGAACTGAAGCTTGCAAAAAGACTGCCATGCATGGAGCTCCTTTACCTGGCAGCACTCCACAGGGCAACATGCTGTTTATAATAATAATAAAAAGAAAAAACCCTTTACATTCAAGTTTGTTTCTCACTCTTCTAAAAATAAAGTTGTGAAAAGACACGAAGCTCAAATTAAACCGGCACTGAATTGTACTTGCATTCTCAAATAGCTCGCAGAAACGGGAGGATGACAAAAGAACACCCATAAAGGGAAGAAAGCGACTTCAACCGCATTACAAAAAAGAAAATATAATAATAAAATTTAATAAAAAAAAAAAAGCTGACTGTGAACGCATTACGTTTCAATGTAGAACGCTATTTTGAGCAACGCGGCCATGCAACCGTGGGGGGCGCAGCGCTCAGAACTGCTGCCTTTAGACCCGTCAGAAGGGTGCAGGTTCAAATCCCAGCTATGATAGCCTTGAGCACAGTACCTACACCGCATTGGAATCGAGTCAGATGTGCCGTTCGTACCCTGTAACTGCAACCCTGATGCCACCGGGACCCCGGTGAGCTAAACTGCAAATGCGAAGCAAAGTTCCACCTGAGCAGAAAGGCGACTACTCGGGCACAGAGCTCTTTGTATTCAACTTGTTATGCACCATAAAGCATCAAAACAGAACAAAGGGCAGTGAGGCACAGCCAAGAACAGGGAAGTGTCTGCCCTCTTGGAAACCTCCATTAAGGGTAACGTTGAGGTCAGCGAGTCAGTATTAGGTCAAACGTGTGCGCGCTGCCCAAGCGCCGACTCCCGTTCAAAAATGACGTAGCCCGTGCACCTCGCTCTAATAAAGAAAGCTTCATTAAAGTGCTAATCCAACATTTTACGGGGTGAGAAGTCCCTGCCGTTGCATCGTATAATTTAAAAGCTTCTGAATGATTACCTCACAGCCACAGGAGGCTGGAGAGAGCACTTCAGTCCCGATTATATAATGCTGCCTTTGTAGAACAATGACATGTCACGACCAATTCTCTTACTCTGATTTAACAAAACCACACAGCGCTGTCTCAAATTCAGACCAAATCACTCATCAGTAAACACTAACAAGCAATCAAAGACTTTTTCTGCCATGACATCTGCAAACCTCATAACTGTACATGTTTTTTAAAAAAAAAATTGGGAAGAGCTGCCCGACATGCTGTTCAGCCACTGTGTGCAACTAACACGGCAGTAAAGTGACAGTGATTGGACCCAACAAGGTTCTGGAGGGATTCCGCAGCAAACTACGCAATTCATCTGCAAGGCACCGCTCCAGTCCATGCTGGTCGGACAAAGGAGGGGAGCAATGTGACCAGTTTGATGGCTCGACATACGCCGATCGAAAGGGCTGCATCGAGCGGCGCAAACCAAACCGAATCAAAATGCTCCAACGTGGGATAAGAATGACTGCTCGGGAAGGTTTTCCTCTCTTCGTATCTGCACTCACTCAACTTTCTGCCGTTTAGGTCCAGCCAGTCCATACCAAAAACACGCACTCCAAATGATGTCAAAGAGGCAAAAAGATCCATTTACATTAAAATAATGAAACAAGACACACTTTTGTGCTTGCTACAGCTCTGCAGGTGCACCCCAGGATATGGTGAACAATAACTCATCAAATTCATAAATTTTTATGCGACAGCAAAAATATGAATTACACAGGTAAAACCATCAGCAAGTTCATAATTGACTTTCAACAGCATAAGTCAAATATGTTTACAGAGAAATTGGTTATAACAATTTACCAATAGACGATGTCTGGAAAGGACACACGTGCCGAGTATAACCAGCTTCATTTCTTAGGAATTTCATCTTCTCATTCGGAATTTTTTTTTGCATTAAGTATTTTAAATGCACCATTGGAAAAGAAAAATATTTAGAACTCTAATGCTTTTAGCTAATAAAACAACAGTGCACAATGCATAATACATTATTAAATCAATATATGAAACGTTCAGCTTCTGCTTATGTACCACACTGCTTGTTTACGTAGCCATGTTTTCTCTACATCCTGAATGGGGGGGGGCTTCTGTAGAGTGTACATACAACATCATGTCACAAGGTGTTACACCCTCAGCAACAAAGCATTTTAAAATTTCATTCTAACTCATGTCAGTGGGGGTTGCTTACATCAGGATGTTCCATAGTAAAGATTTACGACCAAAACTAAATGACAGCGTATGCACGGTCCCACAGATTAACACAATATTGTTGAAACATGTAAAAATAAAGACATCAAGGTCACCTGCAGAGTATTTACTTCATAAAATGTGTCCAGTGCTTCCACTTATTATTATTATTACTATTCCCATTATTTTACTAAGAAGTACATCTTCATTGTAGCGCTGGCACAGTGGGTAGTGCTGGTGCTGCTCAGCTGCTGGACTGAGCTTCCAGATCTGAGGTTCGAATCCAGCCCTACCTGTGGCCACTATCCACAGGATTCTATAAGGTCACTGTGCGCATCATAGTATGGAAGAGCGCCGATCATACGGAAACAGCAGATAGTCTGGAGCCTTGAGGTCTCTTCTAGTCAGCCGACGGTTGGGGGAAATGAGCACGAGTCATTTTTGACTAGTAGCTCAAATCCAAACTCACAGTGCATACATACTGTGCGCTTTAGTTTTCAAAACACGGGTGACGACTCCAAGTTAATCTCTACAGCGGCACGGAGCGCTGCAAACAATGCGTACAACATGGTCCCGAGACATCGCGCTACTCCACCGTTTAAAAATGCCGTTGCTCAAATATTAAAGTGAAAGAACTCGAAGTGCACTCTTACCATCCCTAGGCTGAAAGAAAGCGTTTCTAAATAATGCACTGCTACTAAATGACCAGACAAGTGTTTTTCCCGTTTCAAAACACCATGTCCTCCACACACCTCGTGTAACCCATCGAGTCCTTCTCAAACATTCCAGCTGGACTACATCTTTCATAAAACGCAATACTAAAATATTGAGAAAACAGGTTCTTAAGAGATTATGCTGCTCTCCACCAATAGCTGAAGTCATTAGTTCTCCCATTAAGTGACCTGATGATGACTTGGTCATTTCAACATTGACATCAGAAGGATAACTCTCATGCAAAACGATGTGTGTGGCGATAACCCGATGCAACTGAATACAGTGCACATTTCGGTGACATTTATAACCACATACGGGCCGTCTTAAGATGAATACGCGCTTCTTTATTAAACGCTCACACAAAAGGATACACTTCAAACAGAAAAGGTAGTGCCAGGCAACAAGTTCTTCAGAAATATGTCCTGAAGAAAGCAAATTTACTAAGTATCTACATGCCCACTTCAACTATAAAAGTCTGAAGTAAAACTATGCACGCTGTCAGCGTAAAAATGCGCTATTTGCGTATCGGCCGACAGCAACATAACGTTATGTTGTAGCTATGCTACTTTTTTTTTTTTTTTTTTTTTTAATTTTCACCTTTAATTCCAAATATCAAAATGAAAAATGTTAAAAATAGATTAAATTACTCGTATGTACTGCATAATGCAAGAGTTTAGAGGAATTCAGAGTTATTCCACAAACAGCCATACCCACATCCAAGTCATATATACTAAAAGCCTTTGCTATCGGAAAAATTAAAAACATATGTAGTCTTCAGTTCAGCACTATCGGTGTTGGGTTGAGGAAATGCAGTTACTTTGGAGTAAGACGAATTTATATCAAGTATCAAGGGTCGCCAATTGGATCACGAGCCTTATTTCAGTACTTTGTCATTTAAAAAAAAAAAAAAAAAGCCCTTTTCCTTCAAATATACGTGTGATGTCATCTCCACTGGATGCAAAGCTGTACTGCTTGAGATGTTAACATTAAAAATTACACTACCAGAGTTAAAACAGACTAATCTACCTGAACAATTCATGCATTTCCAAAAAAAGACAATTGTAGACATGATTGAGTCCATGTCACACAGTAACAGATGAAGTAGACTGTACACGTGTCAGTATTTCACAGCATTATTCATTTCACTGACACCTCTGTCCAAGACAACTTTACAACAACTTCCTCAGATGTACAGCATCGCTAGAAGACAAGTACCCTGACTCAGGGTACTGCAGCAAGGGTGGGATTTGAACTCAGAACCTTTATGACAGCACTCCCTATTGCTGTACTTGCTGCTCTGTTAAAGAAAAAAAAAAAAAGCCAACATTTGTGTACTTGAAAGTACAGTAGTTGATTTTGACAATGAAAAAAGTAAGCAGAGGCCAGTCCACATGTTGTTGGGTGACAGCTTCCCTGTTTTGAAAGCCAAAGTGTTGCTGCCTATGGTGGGTAGTGTACTCAACTGACATGTTTCTATTAGACGTTGTGCTGGCCTATCTGCGTCTCTCCTAGATTTAAAAAAAAAAAAAAAACCACAGAATTAAACTTCAGTATTTTTCCTCTAGGGGGGTGCGGTGGTGTAGCAGGTTTGGTCGGGTCCTGCTCTTTGGCGAGTCTGGGGTTCGAGTCCTGCTTGGGGTGCCCTGTGGCAGACTGGCATCCTGTCCTGGGTGTGTCCCCTCCCCCTCCAGCCCTGCGCCCTGTGTTGCCGGGTTGGGCTCCGGTTCGCTGCAACCCCACTTGGGACAAGCGGTTTCAGGCAATGTGTGTGTGTACGTGTATTTTCTCTATCAGTTCTAACATTGAGAAGAGCTACCCAACAATAAACAAATCTTCCAACTACAGACAAAACATCAACTATAAATTCATAGCAGTGAAGTTCAGCTACGCATTTAAAAAAAAAAAAGTTAAAGAAAATCTTAAAAAAAGAACAAAAAAAAAAGACATTCAAGATTTTAGCAGTCATTTTTTTCAGGAAAGGTCAAAAAGAAAAACTAGACGTAGAAATTTTTAAAAAAGTATGATGAGTGTTCCAACAAGTTTGCGGTGTATATTCCATCTTTATGAAGCAACGTACGATTTTTGCTGCTTTGAAACAAAAATACAAAAATACAGGAACCAGATAGCATGCAATAAAAGAAAACAGGAGAAAATGGAAAAAAACTGTCTAAATGGGCTGTCATTTACAGCTGTTCCCACCTAACTCTGGGCAGATGTACAGGTTAGCGCTGCTGCCTTTGGATCTGAAGGTCGCCAGTTCGAATCTCACCTATTGCTGTAGTACTCTTGAGCAAGATACTTATCCTAAAATTGCACCAGGAAAATTACCTAGTTGTATAAATTGGTTAAAAAACTGTAGGTAGATTAACACTGCAAGTTGCTTTGGGGAAAAAGTGTTAGCTAAATGAGAAAATGTAACCCAAAACAAGTGTCTGATCTATCAGCCACATGCTTCCATCCAGCGTGAAATATCCCAATGCACCTAGTGAGATGGAAAGTCAGTCTTTGCCGCAAATCTCCACCCATCCGACTGGAGATTCTTATAAACGGGTACAGTTGTAGAATGTATAGTGTGCGTACCAAAATCTGTACAACTATACAGGTACAAGTAAAATGGCAATGGCTGGTACTGATACAGTAAAAATAACACAGCTGGATAAATGGGTAAACAGTTGTAAGGAACTTAGAATCGCATAGAGAACCTTCTAAGATGCCTTGGACATGAGAATGTGTCAACAAAATGAATAAACGGAAACATAAATAAGAGAGAGCGGAGCTGGTCCACATGCAGGCTAAGCTACCATCAACCTTGGTCCAAGGTGGACGTCATCAGTTTATAAGCATGAGCTGAGCAACCCAATAATCCATTAAAACAAAAACTTTTATTTTGCATAACATGACATGGACAGGAGCATCTTCCAAAAAGGCATGGCTGAAATTACACTGCAACATTCAGAGAAACACTCTCATCTGCAAATATTACTGACACACGGCAGCGATGACATCTCCCACTCTACTAGTCCTATCGCTCTGAGGGAATTAAACATTCTTCTTGCCATTTCCCCAAAACTAGGTCTCAAAATGGGTCACGGTGACATTTTTGACATTCATCGCCTGGCAGTACACACACTCGTGTACGGTATCACGACACACTCGTCAACAAGCAAAGAATAACGAGCGTTCGTCCCGAGGTTGGACACGCTCGTCCACACACGCAGCACACGACACTAACAGGAGGCTTTCAAATGTCCCTGCTGTCTGTACGTGTGCGCGCGTGCGTGCTCGTGTGTTCTTCAGGGACGACCGTCCGTCCGTGAGCCGTAGCGAGTGCAGTGAGGTCGAGCGCGCTCCCGTCTAACACCGCTGCGACTGGGCCTCACGCGCCGCTCACAACGCCGCTCTCGAGACGGTGACATTGGGAGTCAATGGCTAGCGGTGCCTCTAGTCTAGTATAAAGCACGGCGTCACCTCGCAGCGCTCGCACACTACACCTCCGGGGGCCGCGCATCCAACCCAGTGCGGTCCGGCTACTCTTTAAAATAAGAGTAAAAAGTAAAAGAGTCTTTTACTGCCAGGTTTACATCCACTAGGGCTGGTACAGCTCGCAAGCCTGTGCCCTGTCAGCTGCGCGCCGAAACGCCGCCGCTTCCCCCGGCGTCGCCTCAGACAACCCGGGACACATTTCTCCATGTACGCTACTTACTTGTCTGCAAAAATATCGTTGTATTATAGTTGCACTATGAGAATGCACAACCGGAAGTCTTCAGAAGGCGAAAATGTTTAAAAAAAAAAAAAAAAAAAAAAAAATGTCCGTGAAGGATAGAGAGACGGAGTCACGAAGCAGGCCCCGTACGAACGGCCAAAAGGCACCAGCACAGGCAGCAGCTGGCGGCAAGGCCGGCTCGGCTGTCCTCATAAGCGGGCAAGCGATAGCTAATTTTAGGGTTATTTTCAATACTGTGAAATAAAGTGGTGGGATTAATAAACCTTGTCGTTCGGTACATAACGCATAAATCCGGTGTAGTCATGGAACTAACACAGACAATCAAGCCCGGGAATCAAAGCAAGACAGTGTTCTACAGCCAAACAGTGCGACTACTACAGACACTATCACCACCATCATCATCTTTATTGTTAGTTAAATCTGAACGGGTCACTCGTCACATCAGACTATTCCACCTGTCACCTATGTTCATTCTGTCAACTTCAGCGAAAAATCGCAAATAACCATGTCTCAATCAGTTTCGATAGAACGTGAATTGTTTAAATTCCTCCGTGTTTCGAGCAGGACAGCTAACTAGGTAACTCGTAGAAGACTAGTTGCCTTTGCGCCGTAAGTCGGCGCCACAAGTCTGCTCAAAAGTCACCGGTGCAATAACATGCTCTGTTTTATCAGCAGTTCTAAATTGGTTAATAAATTGACACTACACCGGTGTCTTTTAAGTTAAGAGCTAGTCCTTCCAGCCGGCTTGAGGACGGCGGGCTCGCGCGGCTGTGTGTCACTGTCAGCCTGGCCGAGCAGCGCGCCTTAGCGTCGGAGACTCGCCCAGACCAGCGGGCAGATGCACCGCTTCCATGAGCCCCGTCGCTGGACAGCACGCGAACGCAGACGGCTGGCGCCCTGCACAGCGCCGTGGCCTACTGTCCGCCGCCGCCACACCAGCGCACGTACACAATCACGGGACAACCGCTGGGGGGGAAAAAAATCCCTATAATATTGCCTACTCTCAATTACGACGGGAGGTTAAATCGCTGCCACAGTGACAGTGTAAAGAGCAGCCTAGGGGAGCCCGCTGGGGAGCCAAGCGGGTTAGCGGGCTAGTTAGCGTTAGCCCACATAGTACTCCACCGCCGCCAACTCACCTTTGTCACCGCGTACTCCACTCTCTATCCGTAAAATCCTCATTTAAAGTCCCAGAAGCGCGGGGCGAGGTAAAGGATCCAGCGTCTGTCGTCCTCCTAGGAGATTCCCCAACGAGCAAGCGGCGCTCACTCTTCCGACTCCGGCGTCAGTTCGCTTCCCAAATCAACAGCGCCTCTCCGTCAACTCGCCAGCCGAACACAAACTCGCACACGAGCCGCGTCGGCGAAAAACCGCACGTTCGGCTTCAACCGCACAAACCTTCCGCCGTCATCCACTCGCCTCCGATAATTTCGTGAAGTTCCCGAAAATGTGTCGTTTTAAATGCGCGGGCCCTTGAGTTATAAACCTTGTTTTCTTGGACGGGATTTTTTTTTTGTAAATTTCACAAAATGGCGCGCGTTCCAAACCTGCGCAGCGAACCGGCCCGGCAGACCATAGAGACACGGACAGCCACTTCGCCTGGCGCCGCCTAAATCTACTTGCATACAAGCTGCGTTAAATCGTACATCTCGACGTTTTCTTAAACGCATCCAGTCGACGCATTCGTTTCGGCATCGCTGCCATTACTATTAAAAACTAAATTTATTATTCCGGCGGGAAGGTAAATTATTTGAAAAAAGAAAAAGCGACTTACAAAATGGTGGCTGACTGAGAGTGTTACCATGACAACTGTCAATCAAACGACGAAGTTCCCGGATGGACTAATGACGCAGGAAAAGACAATGTAGTTGTCATAGAAACTGCCAATCACTTCTACGTTTGGAAGGCAGGTGGAGCAAAATCTAATGGGAGCGACTTTAATGGAAGTACATAATTTTGAGTAAATGTGTATGCATTTCGGCATTGTACACAGGAACAGCAGCAGCACAATTCAAGCCTAGAGGGTTTAAACGTTGTGTAAAAAAATGCAATTTTTCAGCCTAAGCTTGAAAACAATTCATTTTCAAGTAATGGGTTTGATTCTTTTTTGAATGTTCACAGAGGCCGTCTAAATGCATTATTTTTCTGTATCTACCTTTCTTGTTTATGTTCTTGCTCTTCCGTTAGGTGTATCACTTAACCTCCTTTGGCTAAAATTCTTTGCGCAGGAATACAACTCAATGTTGAAATACACACACAACACATGCAGATTTCTGCACAAATGTTGGCAGTCTCCAAGGAGAAGATAAATAGCTGATCTCCTCCTAGGTAATTGCTGTTCTTTGCTCACACTTGGCCTCTTGAAGTTTTACCGTCAAAGTTCACAGAGACTGTCTGTAAACTGCATATCACTGGTGAGGGGGAAAAAAAAAATCTGATAATCTTTCCCTAGGGCAAACCCATCTTTTTTTCTAGTTTTTAATTCAAACCCAAGTACTTTCTTGCTTAGGGTAAATAGTACTGAAAACCAACGTATAGTTATCAACTACACGAACTTTGGGAAACAAATAGATTCCTTAGCTATGGGGTACCTACTGCTTCAACTTCAACTTAAAAAACCCTAGATTTCAGCCTTGTGCTACATTTATACAGAGGGGCACAGTGGCACACCGGGCTTGGCCAGGTCCTGACCCCCCAGCGGATCTGGGGTTCGAGTCCTGTTTGGGGTGCCTTGTGACGGACTGGCACCCCGTCCTGGGTGTGTCCCCTCTGCCTCCAGCCCTGCTCCTTGTGTTGCTGGGCTAGGCTCCAGTTTGCCGTGACCCCACTGGGGACAAGCTGTTTCAAGTTTCTTGTCATAGATACATGTACCGAGTTGTGCAAGTATCGTGAAATTCTTGAATGTTTCTCCGCAGACTATGAGCAAAAAACAATAGGGATACTGCACAAAAAGACAAAGCAATGGCAATGAGTAATGCTAATAATAACAATAACGGTAACAGTAATAACAACAATAAAAACAGTAGTCAGCCAAAGAACTCGGAACATAAGAATGCGTAAAGTGACAGTGTAATCTACCAATGGACCAATGTGCTTGGAAGCAGCAGTCCAACTCTAGTTATTAAAGGTGGCACATTGGTGAGTGTTGTTTACTCTTACAGCAGTGTGGTAAAACTGTTCCTGTAACCAGTGCGTGTGCTACATTTATACTCATTCCTCCTATTTCTTATGGTGGGATATTTTAGCGGGGAAAATGTTTTTAAGTTCAGCTTCTTTTACTCTGCAAAAAAAGTTTAAAGTAGGCAATTTCTATCTGATTGCAAACACCGTGGGTCTAAAATAATTCATACGTTAAAATTTATTTTGCCACAAGCTCCAGTAGGATGCAAGCATGCCAAAATATAACCCTTTCGATCCTTTATTGCATTAATTTACATAATTGCTGGCTACCGTTAACATGAGCCACCGTACACATGTGCATGAAATTCCTTTTGGAGAAACTAAACTTTAAGTGCTCAGCTTGTGTGAATGAAGCTTTCTTGCTCTTCCACTGCTAACTTAGTGAGAACTCAAATAAACGAGAACGGTCCGGAGTTTTACGTTTACACACGACGTATGGGGGGGCCGATGCAGGTTCATGTCAATAGTTGGTGTTACAATCTATTCCTGTACAGTACATAGTCCTGTGTTCCTTTCTCGTTGCCTTTTGCTGATGCTCAGTCTGCCACCGGGGGATTCTGGGGAGGGTTCAAGGGGTAGCCCCCTCCCCACCACCACCACAGTGTGAATTAGGGGTCTCAGAGTGACGTGAGGGAAATGCGCGAGTGTTCTCTAAACCGTCTCCTCCTCCTGTATGATCATGTCTTTGTATCGACTTCTATTAAAAAGACATGTTCAGTACAGAGCATGATTTTCTGCATTTTTGTCTCCGCTGGTTCGCCACACTACACACGACTTTGCACTACACTACCTTCTCCCACTTTGTGTCACTATTACCCCAGAGACAAGTGGTGCATTATGCATTTTTTAGTTTGTAAGCGTGAAAAGACAAATGTATCAATACGCCGAAGAAGCACAAGTTTGGCGCAGCGCTTACGAATAACCGCGACATTCGCAAAAACCCCAATCATGAGCTCCTGGCACCACGTGATTGCTTTGTTGTCACGTGAGGAAGTGCGTTAAACACGTGACAGGAAGTTTATTCCGTGTTAACGAACAGGAAGTAGTAGGTCTGTTATTCCACAGGGGACACAAAACCGCCGAGAGTACAACCTGTCGAAATGAGCGTCGGACTGGATATCAGACTCAAGCGAGCAAATAAAGTGTATCATGAAGGGGTAAGATGCTCTTCGCAGGCTATTCTTTAGCGGTTCAATCAATAGTGAACAATAAGCTGGCTAGTAGTAGTTTTTGGAAAATGAGGCGACTCGGGACTGGAGGAGCTCTGTCAGACTCAGTCAGTGTCTCTTGCGTTTCTTAATATTTTTTTTTTGTTTTGGACAGCGTTCTTGCCCTCTCTGCTCAGGCTACAGGAGAAGGAGAAATAATAGAGCTCAGTTCTTGCTCCGGTCCTCCGGCTTTGTCCTCACGCATTCATTCTTTAGTTTAGCTGACGACGCTCAGTTTCAAGCAAGCAGCAACACGCTTGACTTTCTCACTGGAGCAATTGCCAATTGGGTTAGTACCTCATATAACTAGACGGAACTGCGACCTTTGGATCCAGGCAGTAGCTCTAACCACTACGGTACCAGGTGTCTACTGGTGGGTAAACCTTGGAAGTGGGTAACTTACAGTGACAGGATCCTCCTGTTCGCATTCTCTCCTCCTCCTGTGTTGTCAACACTGTTCCTTGCTGCACGTATCGTAGCAGCTTCCATGACTTCAGTGCCATCCATTGTCTTTTACTAGTGGGAAATGTCTAATGTGTGCAGTGGCACTAAATGCCACGGCACTGCTGTCTCACAGCGCCTGAGTGGTGCGAGAGGATGTGGGTTCAATCCCCACTCAATCTGTGTGGTCTTTGTATGTTCCTTAGTGTGTGAGAGAGTAACAAAGAGAAAGTGTGTTTCACTCCTGTATGGATGAGTGACTCATTGTAAGTAGTGTATCTAGGAATGTAAGTCAGCTGGTAGTGTAGTGTTTAGACCTACTGCCTTTGGATCCAAAGGTTGCAGGTTTGATCCCAGCCTCAAACTATAGTCCCTCTGAGCAGGGTACCTACTCTAAATTGCTCCAGTAAGATGACCCAGCTGAGTAAATGGGTAAATAATTGTAATCTTAACATTGTAAATCACTTTTGGGGAAGAGCATCAGCTAAATGAGTAAATGTACTTTTTATTTGGGATGGTTAGTAAAGTGTAGAATGAACTCTGAATGAACAAAATGACTGGGAAGTATTGGAGGAGTGCACAGAAAGCAAACGATATGAGGAAACATCTCGTGCTTAACGGAACCTTCATTGAAATCTGTAAAGAACTTTGTGTGTGTGTGTGAGTGAGTGAGATGTAGTAAACAGCCGGTGTGTCCATCTAACCACTCCTGCTATAGGTCTGTCACTAGTTCACTTACCCTGAATGAATGAAGTAAGAATATCCTGCTGTATATATGGGTAAATCATTGTAAAGTTGATTATCAATGTAAGTTGCCCTGGATAAAGGCTCCACTTAAAACAAAAAAATTTATAATAATATGCAATAGTACTGATGCATGAGGGGGAAAAAAAAACACACCTGGGTGTTTTCCCTGCAATTTCTTCTAAACAAACACATAAAAAATGTGTCTTCCTATACAGGCCCATAGCTGCTGGTACAGTAAATTTGGTATTTGTAGTGGCATCATGCAGAGCTGCACCAGGCTGCTTCTTTCCTAGAGCTCTTCTGCTGCTGACACAGAGCACAACTCGGTCTTGCCGAAGGGAAAGGACTCGCTAGTGGAGGCATTAAAAATTTAAATACATCGATATTTCATGGACCCTTAATATGCTTTCATGTGGCAACATATTATTAGGCTTTGGTGCATCAGGCAGATAATGGTGATAAAGAGGCTACACACCCCAAAACCGAGGTTATGTCATCACCAAGCATGTTGTGCGATGAAAACTGTGGTCCCTGGGCTGAACTTACTTGGATGTCTTGGCCATCACCCTTTTTTGCACTGTTACACGTCATTGCTAAACATTTAAGTCATCTACAAGGTTGCCGTGAGGTGACCCTTTGAAACACATGGCTCCAGTCAGACGTGTGAGTACGCCAGGGCAGCACTTCTCGAGGGATGACTTGTGTCTGTCTCATGGAAGTGCTGCTGAGGAGCTGGCAAGACATTCCACCTCATTTCCAGATCAGGCTCGTTGACCGAATCCTTCGCTGGGGGGGAAGTCTTGCGGTCGACCTCCGAGTGACTAAAGCGTGAAGACTTTCATAGCCGGACTGAAATTACTCTATAGCTTTGTCATTTTCCAGAGCAATTCTCATGAACCAGCACAGGAACACATACTTGAGCTGGTTTCCCATGTTTGGCAGCCTTTTCCCCCTTCTTCTGCTCACCATTACACACTCAGTTTTAAGTATGTTACATCAAAGAATTTGTCTGCATAAAGACATCTCCTAAGTGAGCAATGCCTGCTTTTGTTATTTGCTACCAGACATGCCAGGCTCCTCTTGTTTTGCTATTCATGCTTCTGGATAGCAGCAAGTAGAGCATGAACTTCTCAGTCTCGTGCTGGGAAGATGGATGTTTCCTCACTTCTTCAAGCTAGCCTTGGTTGTGCTTTTCCCCAGGGTATTTCTCCAGCAGGGGCAGAAGAATTCTTTAGGACCAACAGTTTCTCAGTGGTTCCCAGAAATGTTCAATACTTTATTAATATTAGATTCCTCAGCTGCTATTTGTTACTGCTTTCCATCCCTTAAATGTTTTTTTTAAAAAAAAATATGATCAGTGTATGTAAGATATGATTTTGCCAAATTATACATGATTTACTATGTAATTTATTCAGTGCATCTTTTTGTATTCTAACCAAGCACTTTGTTAGTGTAAGAGAAGGAATTGTGCATGTTTAATGCCATTCATATATTTTTCCCCGTACATATCATTTATCTTATCCTTTTCTCCAGACTGACTTAGAGTGTCAAAATACTTAGTTATTTACCAGTTTATACAGGTGGGTGATCTTTACTGGTTCAATTTGGGGTAAGTACCTTGCTCAAGGGTACTACAGCAGTTGGTGAGATTTTAGCCAGCAACCTCTGGGTCTGAAGACAGCAGCTGTAACCCCTATGCAAGTAAATGGATCTGCGTTATAAATGTTAAGCTGACCTGAAGGTGTGCAGTTCCCCCAACACACTGCACCAGGATCTCATTTTGCCACTTGGGAGTATTGATCATCCATGAGGTTCTTGGCTTGGTCTCACTGGAGCTGTTTAAGGGCAGCGCAGCCAGTAGTCCCGTTGCTTCACAGCTCCTGGGTTGCGTGTGGAATCTAGCTCAGTCTTGGTGGAGTTTGCATGTTCTCCTTGTTTGTGTGGGATTCTTACACATACTCTGGTTTCCTCTCACAGTCCACAGACATGTTTCAGGTGAACTGTGGAATTTAAACTGACCTCAGTGTATATGTTTGATCACACTGCGATGGTCTGGCATCATCTTTAGGGTGTTCCCTGCTTCCTGTGCTGTCCTTCCAGGATAGGCTCTGATAAACTGGACCCTACACGGGAATGGATGGGGTGTTTGGCTAACAGCATCCCTTCCTCTGTCTCTGGCAGGAGGTATTGGCAGGTGTGGTGGTCATCAGCAGCAAGGAAGCAGTGCAGCACCAGGGCATCTCCCTGACCATGGAGGGTTTGGTGAACCTACAGCTCAGCTCCAAGAGTGTAGGTGTGTTCGAGGCCTTCTACAACTCCGTCAAGGTGGGCAAGGAGATGTGTGACCTAAAGTGGCTTTAGTTTCAGACCAACTTTTCCATCTGTTTGATTATCGAGAACTGTCAGAATGGTGGACTGATGGGTGCTTTTGGAACCTTACTCTGTCGCAGCCCATCCAGCTTATCACCAGCAACATCGAGGTGGTGAAGCCAGGAAAGGTCCCAGGGGGCAAGACAGAAATCCCTTTTGAGTTCCCACTGCATGCAAAGGGCAACAAAGTGCTGTACGAGACCTACCATGGTGTCTTTGTCAACATCCAGGTACATTTACATTTATTCATTTTGCAGATGCTTTTGTCCAAAGCGACGTACATCTCAGCAAAAGTACAATTTATGGTAAAGGCCTAGGCCCATGTTTTCCCTGACCTGAACAGTGCCGCACATCTGGGCTGGCAGCGATGCCGCAGACTAACGTTTATACTGTGTTCTAGCCTTCGAAATGCTGCCAAATCCTTCAAGAAGATTTTTGAGTGTGAGTTTTTGGAAATACTTTCAAAGTAGTCCTCCACCTCATGCGAAAAGGTTGAATGGCAGCCTGTGCTGTATTTATTATATGAAAACATGTCTGGTATCTACCAGGCATGACCCACATACACAGTATCAGGTAGGGCTCTCTGTGGTCCAAGTTGTTAAATTCCTTTTGGCTGTTAAACCTATACGCTTTTCTTTGAGCCACCATCCAGACTGCAGGCGAGGAGAATCGCCATGTTTGTTAGTCCACAGCAGGCACATTCCAGCACTGTCAGCTGACTCGGGTCCAGGACGCTCTCCTCAAAGGTCATTAAAACACTTTTCCGTTGCGCCCGCCTCGGCTGGCAAGCAGAACTGGGACTTCAGTCCTTTTTGTCTCAGCTGCTAAATTTAACTAATGATGAATAATTATAGAGATGGAAGGCAAGAATGAACTGTTTTGCAAATGTGTCGTGTTGCCTTTCCCGACACTGAGCAGAGCGTTATTTAGGGGTTGACAGTAATAGGCTCTGAAAAACTGCCTTTTGTCGACATCTTTCTCATCTCGACTCCAGCTGCCAAAGATAAACAATTATTGGTGTCTGAAGGGGCACAAATCCCACCAGAAACCTCTCTGCTGTTAATGTGCAAACACTTAATTTTGTATTGCCTGCCCTCTTTCGTAATGGAAATAAAGTGTCAAGATATAATCTCCTCCATAGTTCTTTTCCTTGCCCTGCTACAACCAAGATGCGACAACACAAATGAATTTCTGCTACTGGTTAAATCTATTCAATATACACTGTTGCATGAAAGTATGTGAACCCTATAGGGATGGTCATCATTCATGTATGAAATATTAAACTTATAACATCTAAATATTAAACTTATAAATGGATTGATGATTTACACACCTTATTCTACTTATCTACTCAGTTTAACTAGTGCAACCCAGGCTTTGCTTATTTTTACATCTGCACTACTCATGTGTTTCTACTACACACGATTTCTTCTAAAGCAACACATGGGATTGGTCATTACACACCTATTATGTCACATGAGAAACACTGATTCTCGTTAAATAACCATTTCGTGGTAAAACTAAGGGACACAAGGGCTTCAAACACTTGCATCCAGCACTGTGTGTATTAAACTTGGAACTAGAGAATTTGAGAAACGGGTGAAGTAATGGATCCACCAGGTACAGCTCTGTAAAACTGTTAATGAAGTTAATATTCATGGTGTTTTTAAATTTACCTGAATTTAAGAAACGGATCAGTTGCACCGACTGCGAAGTGCAGTGTAGACTTTTTAGTAAAACATTTTGTAATGATTGCTAAATTGTAAAATGGAGATATTTGACTAATCACATGTGGTTCCAAACAGAATTCTCAAGCATGTGTCTCCGACAAGTACAACTTGCGTTAACATGAATGTTAAAAAAAAAATAATAATAAAAAATGCAGCTTTGCTCCATGTCTTTAGCCAACTCTCTTCCCGTCCATGGTGCCTCTAATACAGTTATATCTCATATCTTGTGTTTCTTCGCTTGAGCCCTTCCAGCTGTGACAGATATATTATTGTGGTTTTCAGCAATGTTACGAAACACATCTTGTGACACTGGGCCCTTGCTCCTCCCAAACACACACAGCCATGCCAATTCTCTTGCCCCCTCCTTTCCCCCCCATTTTATTTAACTAATATTTTTGAGCTTGTTGCGGGTGGTCTGCTTGGTGTCTGGGAGGTCTCTGAAATCAGGAAGCTTTTCAAACTCTGTCAGCAATTAGAGCGGGACCTGGAACTCTGCCTCCTGGCCTGTCCTACCAAGGGTCTGTCACACATGTGGCGGGAGCAGACACAGAGTGCAGATGGGAGGGAAGAAGATGGGATAATGCTTTTGGGGTGGGTGCTATAAAGCATTTAATTTTTCAACAGCAGCAGGTAGATGTTGGAGCCACTGCCTTGTACTCAAATGACTCAGGTTTGAATCCCAAATCCAACTCTTTATGTCAGTATCCAAGTGGCCCTTTCCATGAATTGGTATAGTAAAAATTACCCCATCATGTTACAGGGTGTGATAAGCTACATTTAGGGTGGCTATAGAGAAATTACAAAGTGAGCCAGCTGGAAGGTGAGGAGAGGGGGAAAAGAAAAAAAAAAAAAAAAAAAATCCCAACTGTAACGGGGGGAAAAAAGAAAAACATCTGTGGATCCAAGTACCAGTGGCTACCCACCCCTCCTGGGTATAATATGTCCTTGTTAAGTTTGAGTCATTATAAATAGCTTCGTATTGTAAGTCAGCTTGGTAGAAAAGCATCAAATAATTGAATAAATAAGTAATGGGGTGAACATTATGGACATCAGTTGAACATGAGCACTTATTTGTTTACAGTATACTGCAACCTCTGATTTTGTTCATTGACTTTATTAGTATACCCTGCGCTGTGATATGAAGCGCTCTCTACTGGCCAAAGATCTGAGCAAGACCTGTGAGTTCATGGTCCACTGTCAGGTAAGAGCCCATGCTGTCCTGAAATATTCAGCCCCACCCCCTACAAGCCCAGAAATGTTTTCGACTCTCACAATTTCCCTCAACAGCCACAGAAAGGAAGGTTGCAGCCAAGTCCAGTAGACTTCAGCATCACACCCGAGACGCTGCAGAACATTAGAGAGGTTAGAATCCTGTTCCCTGCCTGCCTGAGGTGGAGTTTATATTAAGATATTAAGTTTGCCTGATGCAGGACTGGTTTCATTGTACCTCACTTCAAGAATAGCTATAAAATTGACACTTCTCTTCAACAGTATTCTTCTGTAAAGGAACTCCAATGCATGCAATGCAGAAAATTATAGCACCAGTTCAATTATGCTGATTATTTTAAAGCTTTAGAGCTTTTACATACAGATATTTCCAAATTAAGCCATTTTAAATATCAAGAATAGATGCAGGTAGTACAATAAAGAATTTGCTCTGTAGCTGTATAAAGTGATTTTTATTGGTGTTCTTGAACTGTTTAGTTTTGCCTTGCATTGTGTAAATTCCTATGCAAATACTATTTGTCATCCATCCTCTTACCTCAAAGAGAAGTACAGGGTGTTTAGGTTGTTTGTACTCTGCAAGGCATCCATGATGCAGTATAGAAGGTTGCAGTGCTTGGTGGTGCCGCCCTCTCACACCAGTGACTCACCTGCCCCCTGCAGAGGGTCTCCCTGCCCAAGTTCCTGATCCGCGGCCATCTCGATGCCACCAGCTGCGTGATCACGCAGCCCCTGACCGGCGAGTTGGTGGTGGAGAACTCAGAGGTGCCCATCAAGAGCATCGAACTGCAGCTGGTCCGAGTGGAGACATGTGGTGAGCACCGGAACCTGGGCCGAACACACGGGCCCAGTCCAAGCAGACCAGCTGGTTTGAGTCCTGCTGTTTTATCCCCCCTCAAGATGTCAGAACAGCTGTTAAAAAGTTAGGTCACCTCTAGGACAGAATGGAGAATCCCATCTGTAAAAGGCATTTGTGATCAGTTTGGGTGTGAAATGTTAAGCAGCCCGTGAAGCTGGTTCTAAATACATTAAGTAGCATTAAAGATAGAATACAAAAATAATAAGGGAAGAATCAAACTCTTAACTTTGGGACAAAAGGTTTATGTTGTAGTTTCCGAAGCTATGATGGTCTGTTCATCTCGATATGGCCTTTCTAGGGCAATCACTCCAAGGGCCACCTCCTCTAATTTATTCAGTGGGAATTTAACCTTTAATATGAACACCCAAATTGGGTTTGTATGTGCAGGAATCAGTTTTTACAAATAGGTTTAAAGATCTCCTTGTGATTTTCCTTCCTTTCCTTATATTCCAGTTTTATATGTTCATATTATAGTCTGCAAATTGCAGTGCTCAGCCTTTTGAAAGATGCTTCCTTGGTCAGTGCTTGGTGTTGAAAGTGCCAACTGAGTTGAGCTTGTTCAACCGCAGGCTGTGCAGAAGGCTATGCGAGGGATGCCACCGAGATCCAGAACATTCAAATAGCAGAGGGAGATGTGTGCCATGGCCTGCCTATTCCCATCTATATGATCTTCCCCAGACTCTTCACCTGCCCAACCCTCGAGACCACCAACTTCAAAATTGGTGCGTTGGTCACATCACTTTGGCACACCTGTGGCCACAGCCAGTTTTGTCAATTAAAACCAGAAACAGCAATTGTCTGAAAATGTTTAGTTTTTGTTTATATTTCAGTCCAGTAAACAAAATGTGCATTTTTTGGTCTTTTCTAGAATTTGAAGTGAATGTAGTGATAGTTCTACAAGATGACCACCTGATCACAGAGAACTTCCCTCTCAAACTCTGCCGGGTCTGAACACCCACCAACGCCATGGAGTCTGGCATCTAAATGGTAAACTGCCTCTACGTTGCACCATCAGTAAAAAAAATGTGCATATGTATATAAACATAGTATTTTAAATAACTGCTAATTTACATGTTACCAATGTTTTGTCCTGTTTAAAGAAATCAAGTTAAACTATAAGCTGTGTGTATAAATCCCAGACTTGTCATGTCCTTATGCAAGGTACTTAACCTTGCATGGCTCTGGTAAAAATAAATGTGCAAAACTGTAAGCTGTTCTG
The DNA here is from genome assembly GCF_900964775.1 of Scleropages formosus. Lineage (NCBI taxonomy): Eukaryota > Metazoa > Chordata > Actinopteri > Osteoglossiformes > Osteoglossidae > Scleropages > Scleropages formosus. Next base: position 17,086,458 of record NC_041809.1, read on the forward strand.
GATGAAAGCAATATGACTGCCATCTCGTCTGCAGCGCTGGAGTGATTCCTGGTGGAAACCCACTATCTCCAGCATTGGAGATGATGTGTGAAAGCCTACAGTCAGGAGGGAGGATTGCACTGAGAATACTTGGTGTGGCAGAAGGGAATCATGGGAGGAAATGCGTAAATGAATGCTTGAACTGCTGCGAAAAGTGTCAGCGCCCAGGGATGGTGCCATGGAAGACATCAGCAGTGCTAAAATTGCATCTCAAAGTGTTGATTACAATTCTGTTCACACCTGTATCTACGCTGGAATATCTTTAAAAACAGGGACAAAAGAGCACAGTACCATATCAGAAACCCAAATAAAGCTCAGGCAAGTTTGGTATTGAGCAAGCAAGTGTTTAATAACATGTAGAGGAAACAATAGCATCTACATCAGTAACAAATGTTACCCAACATTTGCTTGAAAGACTAGGTGTTAACTTTGTATTTATGATTTCTCACTTTGGCAGACAGAGATAATACATGTACTAAGCCCAGATATACAGAGCTGTCAGCACAGATACAGGAAAATACTAAAAGCAATTAAAATGGAAAATATGGTACAAGCACAACATTAGAATTAAAACAAGAATATCTGATGTGATTGAGTGTTTCCATCCTTGGGCTGGTTCCCCAACTTCAGGAGAAGGCGGCAGGTGTGTGGCCCCTGCGGATGCGGCCGGGCAGCACGGGGAAGTCCTCTGGGAGGAGAGCGTGTTCTCTGCACGTGGGGCAGGTGCTCTGCTCCTTCAGCCATGACTTAATGCACTGTCAATGCAGTAAAGGGACAGACCGTGAGCAAAGGGGCCCCCGTGGCACATGACGTGTGACAGGGAGCACGCGTGCATTCTGACGGCACCCCTTACCTCTCTGTGGAAGCTGTGCCGACACTCTAAAACACACAACTCCTCCAAAGACATTTCTTCATGACAGATGATACAGGGATCTTCAACATTCAACTGCAGATGACAAAACAGAAGTCAGTCTGGGTCGTCCTCAGCACGCCCATAGTAACAATAGTGTGAACGTGTACACATTTTAGTATTATAAAGACAAGATTAGAGACCAAATTGCTGGAAGCACAGAACAACATCTACTTACTGGCTCTTAGCAATAGCAAAGCACACTGACTTTGACAGCTGTCTCTACTGACACACCCACATTTTTGCTTAATTGATAGCTCCCCTTCCCCCCAACTTCAAGAAGCAAAAGCTGCAATCACAGGGACACGAGTAGACATGACATTCTTGAAGATTCTTACCGCTGTGGACCTGGAACGATGCTGAGAGCCTACAGTCTTCCAGGCCTGCACTGGCTGGGATGAACCGCTGATAGAAGCGGGGGAACTGGACCTAGGAGATGGGGTCCCGCGTTCTGCGGCCTTTGACCGTAAACTGCCACTGTCGCTGCCATGCGAAGAGCTCATCTGTTGCTGAGAGAACACAACTTGCATCTAAGTCATGAGTGTATCAACTTTTTTCATAGACAGTACACACAGTAAGGTTAACATGTAAAGTAACATCCAATATCGGCTTGGTAATAGATTCCGGGGGTCAGATTCTGAGTGTCTACGAAAGTACGAATGCTCAAAAACCACTGGATGCACAATGAAATAAAAAAAAAAAAAAAAAAAAAAAAATTAGGGCTGAAACAATTCGAGTAACTTGATTAATTCAAATCCCTCATTCAAGTTTCTGCCTCAAGGACTCTTTCCGTCTATAAATATATACTGTATAGAATTTTTCTTTATTGCTATGCATGTTACCGTGGAATAGCCAACAGCAGAGTGCACAGATGGTAATTCCTGCTGCGCCAAGAGCTCACACTGTAGACATGATACATCCGCACGTGTTAAGAGATGGAGGATTTATTTATTTATTTATTTTGAGATGCATGTACTCACTCCCAACATCTCCGATCCACAATGCAACCCAGTCAGTGGCACTAATGCACCTTCTGTTGGTCTGCCAACTGCCAAATGCAGTTCATGTGAGTGTTCTCTCCTCTGTTATTATTCTAACCTTCCTGCTCATTTTTTTTGCCTCGTATAAATGCCTGAAAGCCCTCCAAGAAAACAGACTTTATTGTTCACTGAAATGCTATACTCGTGTCAGGTTTACGTTATTCTTAAGGTGAACTTCAATTATAACTTGTAGTTCTGAAATTTAAGTTGCACTACATTCTACTCTAAATAGAACTTTGAATGAAAATAAGTAACAAAAAAAAAAAAAAAAAAAATTCTTTTTCACTAACTGCTTCTCCTGGGGTCTGGAGCCTATCCCAGAATCACCAAGCACAGTGGGGAGCAACACCCTGAATGGGACAGCAGTCCATCGCTGGGAACACACACACACACACACACACACACACACACACACACACACACACACACACACAGACCCATTTACACCTTACAGGCAATTTAACATTGCCAATTTACCTAACTGTATGTCTTTGGACTGTGGGAGGAAACCAGAGCACCCAGAAGAAACCCAAGCAGACACAGAAAGAATATGCAAACTCTACACAGAGTTAGCCGGATTTGAACCTACATCCAAACAGCCCAGCTGTTGTGAAGCAGCAGCACCACCTGTCGCACCACCATGTTACCCATATGGAAAACAAAATAGATATTTTCTTTATTTTACTTTATATGCAAGGGGGCGCGGTGGCGCAGTGGGTTGGACCAGGTCCTGCTCTCTGGTGGGTCTGGGGTTCGAGTCCTGCTTGGGGTGCCTTGCGACAGACTGGCATCCCGTCCTGGGTGTGTCCCCTCCCCCTCCAGCCCTACGCCCTGTGTTAGGCTCCGGCTCCCCACAACCCCGTATGGGCCAAGCGGTTCAGACGTGTGTGTGTGTGTACTTTATATGCCCTAGTTTTTGGTTGTACCTTGAAAAGTAATTCTGAAGCATATTTTTTTTTGGATTTCAGTATGCATATGTTTTCTTTTAAACTGAATTAATACGGGGTTCAGTTTGCACTATATGTTGTTTCTTTCAAACATTCCAGAAAATAACAAAAAAAAAAAAAAATGCCGGTTTTTACAAAATGAAACTAAGTAATTCTTCATTTTAGGAGACTAGCCACAATGTTTCCACTGCTGTATATCTTCTATTGCTGTTTGATAACACATACAAGTATTTCTCTTATCCAATTACTCAATCATCAGGATAATCAGTAATATAGCCAATTATTAAAATAACCGACAGTTACAGCCCTGCACTGATTTCTAAAACAACGTGAAATTTCTTATTTTAAGACGTTTAGTCCACCAAGCCGTCCCTTACCCTGGTGTTCTCCTGATGGTCCAGGATAAGCTGAGCCACTCTGCTGACAACTTCCTCATAGGAGAGATTGTTCAGAGAACCTCTGTTGGTGGTGCGCACCTCCTGAATGAAGTTATCCAGTACTGGCCTGAACAGCCGCAGCACAAGAAATCATTAGCAGACACTTTATTTAAGCAGCCCAAGGGTAGCACAACAAAGTATAGCGAAACCCTCATCCCCTGCATCAAATACCTGCTGTAGTGAGGAAACATGCCACTCAGCCGATGGGTGATCTTCTCGTAGGCATTGGCGTGCTGCGATGCACTGGCCCTGGGGTTGTACAACGGCTGTGCCCTGGTTACTCCAGGGTCCAGCTGCGGGCTGCCTCTGCCTGAGAAGGAGCCACGCTGCGTGGGACCCACAGGGGGCGAAGCCCTTGGCCCACCCTGCTGGAATTGTTGTCTGACTGATGGTAGGTTGACGCTGTTTGTTGCAAAGAGGTGGTACCGTGGACCCGGGTGGTGAGGAACAGGCGGTAGGTTCAAAAACTGCCCCAAAAAGGTCAAGAATGAGAACACAATCCAATCCACAGCAGCTCTAACGAGCCACACTGCTCAAAACACAAATTCCACCTTTGCAGTTATATGACCTCGAGAGGCCTTCACTGATGTTCTAAAACACTGGTTCTCAACAGGGGGGGCGCGCCCAGATCGGAAGGGGGGCGCAAATTGTTTCCAAGAAATAAAACACAGACAGGTCATCATTTGGGTACTCAGTGTATTTTATTGGAGGGGGGCGCAGCGGGTTGGACCGGGTCCTGCTCTCTGGTGGGTCTGGGGTTCGAGTCCCGCTTGGGGTGCCTTCCAACAGACTGGCGTCCCGTCCTGGGTGTGTCCCCTCCCCCTCCGGCCTTACGCCCTGTGTTGCCGGGTTAGGCTCCGGCTCCCGCGACCCCAAAAGGGACAAGCGGTTCAGAAAATGTGTGTGTGTGTGTGTGTGTGTGTGTGTGTGTGTGTGTGTATATATTTTATTCCTTTTCAATTATAATGTGCATAAAAATGAAAAATCTATAAAAACCTATGTAAAAATCTCTTCATCATTTAAAAAATATTTTTAAAAAATTAAAAATATTTTAAAAACGCGTTCCTTCTCCCTCTGCATTTTCTTTCTGAGTTGAAGAGGCGGCTCTTAAGCTCGCCTTTTATGTATAGCTGGCAGCGTAGACACGAGTCAGAACGTCAGCGATTCCATTCGAACTAATCCATGGTTATAAGTTGGTATGGATAAGTTCATCACACGTGCTAAAAAGAGTTGTGACGATGGTCCTTCGTCAGCACCTCCAGCAAAAAAGTCTAAAACAAGAAAATATGATGAGAGTTATCGTCAGTCCGGCTTTACAGTGGCTGGGACAGATGCTGAACCATTGCCCAACTGCGTTATATGCGCCGATTTGCTGGCAAACGATAGCATGAAGCCACGCAAATTGAAGCGCCATTTAGAAACTAAACACCAAAAACTTCAAGATAAACCCTTAGACTTTTTTCAAATTACAGTTATCTTGCCTTACACAGCAGAAACGCACCATCGGCAAACACGCCAGTGTCAAACAAGTGCCTAGAAGCGTCCTACTGCGTCTCGCAACGAGTTGCTAGATTAGGAAAATCTCACAACTGCCGAGGCGCTTATCTTACCTGCTGCTAAAGATATCTGCCAAGTCATGTTTGGGGAGAATTTTGCACGACAGATTGGTGACATCCCCCTTTCTAATGACACCGTTAGTCGCCGCGTATCTGACATGGCAAATGACATTAAGGACCAGTTGCTAGCTAACATCATGCAAAGCCAGTACTATGCACTGCAGCTTGATGAGACAACTGATGTTGCGGGGCTAACACAGTTGCTTACTTATGTCAGATACATTAAAAATGGCAATACTGAGGAGGACATTCTTTTCTGTCGGTCTCTTCCAGCGCACACAACCGGCGAGGAACTATTTGACGTTTTAGATGGCTATATACGGGATGCAGGCATGTCATGGGGTAACTGTGTTGGCATATGCACGGATGGGGCGCGTTCCATGATGGGAAGGGTTAGCGGCCTGGTCACTCGTGTCTTGCATTTAGCCCCATTAGCCAAATGGACCCACTGTACGATTCATCGGGAATCTCTTGCATCAAAGCAAATGCCCGAGTCTCTCGAATCCGTTTTAAAACGGGCAGTGCAAATGGTCAATTTTATCAAAGCACGGCCATTAAATGCACGCTTGTTTTCCTTGCTTTGTCAGAAAATGGGAGCCGAACATGAGCAGCTCCTATTTCACACTGAGGTGCGCTGGCTCTCCAGAGGTCGGATTTTACATCGCCTCTATGAATTGCGTTCAGAAGCGAAGGCGTTTCTAGTTGATGCGAAGTCCGACCTTGCACGTTAGGTGGACGACCCCCTGTGGTTAGCGTTGTCGTCATACCATTTTCGAAAGGTTGAATTTGTTGAACAGGTTGATGGAAGGCAGAGATGCAAATATTTTGCTTCTTTCAGAAAAACTCAGTGCATTCGTTGGCAAATTGGATCTTTGGCGTGATCGGTTGATGAATAAAAATGTTGACATGTTCCCCAACTTCACTGACTGTATACAAGAGACAGGGATAAATATCTCCCCTTTGATTAATACAGTTGCTCAACATGTTGATGGACTGAAACAACAATTCGTCCATTATTTCAGTTCGTTTGTTTGGTTCAGAGACCCCTTCAGTTGCTCAGGAAAAGATCTATCAATTGACATGGAGGAGCAGTTAGTTGAATTAAAGAGCGACACCAGACAGACATCTCTATAGCTCTTGCTCTTTGCCTTCATTTTGGTTGACTGTGATGACTGAATATCCTCAGTTGTCTGACGCTGCCGTTAAATTGCTGCTTACATTCGCCTCAACTTATTTGTGCGAGGCCAGGTTTTCAAAATTGACTGCGTTGAAAACAAAATACCGAAATCGCCTGCAGGTGGAGGATGACCTCAGGCTTGAGCTGTCCAACATTGAACCGCGCATTTGTAAAAAGAAGCAAGCGCATGTTTCCCACTAATTTATAATGCCATGGCTAGCGAAACGCACCCTACGTCCCAGTTTGCATATCACATTACATTACACGTAACGTTACAAATTAGTTCTATATTGTTCAAAAACATTTTTGATAAATTGAGGGCATGTTCCACTATTGTCCTTATATATTTTTAAAAGAAAAAAAAAAAAACATAAAAGTTAAAAAAGTACAAAAAACAAAAAAATCTGAAAAAAATTATCTATCTAGTCATGGGGGGGTGGGGGGGGGAGTGCCACATAAGAGGAGAGGTTTTGGGGGCTTTAGTTCCCAAAGGTTGAGAACCACTGTTCTAAAAGATATGTGTGCTGTCTACATGGTGGCTACCCCGCACCACTCATTGCGGGGTAGCCACCATGTAGACAGCACACATATCTTGTGCTGACAGCACACATATCATGTGCTGACTGAGGGAGGGAGCCAATAGAAGGGATCCCAAGGGGAAAGTTGGGGAATACAATGCCTTCTCGATTTGATCATACAAAAGACTCAATACTCTAAGCTTCATATTAAGAAACTAAGCATTTAAGCTGAGACCTATTCTGCAGATTCCTTCTAACCACAAGGTGGCACAAATGGGCTCATCACGCAACAGCAAATGCTTTGTCTAACACACAGGCATCATATGGAAGTGAACAACAGTGATTCTCACCGATGGAAGCGGAGTGGGAAGAACATCAGGTACCGGCAGCAGTGGCAGAAAATTCAACCTGGTACCCTTCTTGAGCTGCTCCACCTGCTCCTTGTACTGGACCTGGGTTGTGGTTGAAAACAGGTCAGTCTGCCAAGCTCACTCAAACCAAGGCCTTAAACACAGCAGCAAATCTGCTCATCTGTACTGACGTTTGTATTAACGTCAAAGCTAGACACTGACCTCCAATTTATTGATCTTCTCTTTGGCATCTCGCACACCTGCTTGCAGCATATTAAAAAACGGCTCATGATGAAGTGAAGGGAACCTGTAGGCGTAATGAATCCAGGAGTCACTTTTTTGAGTAAAGAAACGTGTTTCCATACAGCTAGAGCTCCAAAACACCGTACATACTCTTAAACAGTGCATAGCAAGGTTATGCTCCCGCACAGAAAAATGTTTTTAATATGCGACACACAACGACTGTACTACTACAGAACTTTCATACCTGCTCTGCATTTCTGTCATCTGGTTTAGGACCATCTCCTTTTCTGAGACATACTTGCGAAGAGCCCTGAGACCACATTCGCGTCGGTTCTCCAAGACACACATCTTCAACGCAAGATCCATGACACGTGAATCACACACATGGTGCATACATTTCCTGACCCTCACACACAATTTGATGAAAGCTGGAGAGTGATCTTGGGGGTAGGGGGGGGTGTGTTACCTCTGCGGCCAGTGATCTTGAAGCAGCCCGGGAACACAAGACTTGGTATCGTTGTATTTCATCCTCCAGGCTCATCTTTTCAGCTGCGAACTGGTTGCTGTGGGTTTCACATCATATCATTTATCAGTTTTGAGGTTTTAATCCTGGCCTTGAAGGCTGAGATTACAGGCCCATACAGAAAACAACGATCATGAGTTCTACAGCAACAGAATATTTGCTTCGCACTGTACACTATGTGTGAGTGTACATAACATACTTGTCAGCAGAGGAGGAAAAAGAGGAACATGCTGAAAATACAAACTCAACATTTCAAACTGCTATGATAAGAGTGCACATTCAGGTGCATAAAACAGGAAAACTTGCCTTATCTCTAGGAAGTGACTGAGCTGTTCCTCATAGTCTTTATTCTTCTCTGTTATTTTCTTGGACAGGCTGTAGAGAAAGGTTGGGGGAGAAATGTTTAAATTTACGGTTCTATAGGCTTGCTAAGTACAGTCACATAATAAAAACGATACCTCTAAACATACTAATCTGTCTCATTTGGAACACTAAGGAAAAACACCTTTTTCAATACTTACACCTCAAATAAATCTGTCAGCTCTTTAATTTCTGTTTTTAAGGCCTTAAGGGTTTCCTGGTTCTCCTTCTTTTCCTGCTGATCTTTGCGCACTTCTTCTTCTAGCTTCCGTTGGACTATCTCCAATTCAATATTTGTGACCTGCAAGAAAGAGCATGGATATCAGTGGGAAGCTTCCCGACCTGATCACTACAACCAAAAGCATCTTCACGGGTTTCAGGAAAACAGGCTGAACATACCTCTATGTTCTCATTAATGTTTTTCAGCTCCTCTTCAAGGACAGAAATACGCTCTTTCCTTCTCTGCTGTTCCAGCATATAACCTTTTTCTGTTTGCTTAATTTTTTTCTCAAATTGAATGTTATCTTTTTCTTTCTTTAGTAGCTCCCCCTAAAAACATTTAAGTGTTTCAATAAAACAGTTACAATTATGCACAATTTATCAAATAAAAAGCCACATCACTAACTTGTACGGTGTACATTTACTCACTTTATCCTTTTCAAATGGTTCGTAAGGTTCTGTGTTAACTGCAACTTCATCTTTAATTTCACAAATGGTCTACGTGGAATAAAAAAATTGAAATAGATCTGAATTAGGTGACAATTTCGCCATCAAATGCTTTCCTTTTTAAATGTTTTCAAAACAAAACCTTACCTGTACTAGTACATTTTTTTTCAAAACTTCCTGTGTATTTCCAAACGCCTCTTGGAAAGATCCACAGTCTACATTTTCATTATATGGCTCGGTAAAGTAAGTTCCATCAGCAGGGTAAAATCCATAATGACTCAAATAATGACCATTAGATGCATTAATGGAAGTCTGTGAAAAGTCTGTTATACTGCTATCAAATTCCACATCTCCAACATCCATATAAGCGCTGCTTTCAGTCTGAGGGAAGTTTAGAAATAAAGGCTGAAACTCCTTAGCAGAAGGATTTAAAAAGGCTCCTTTTGTAACAAAATCCTCCATGTGAGGTGACAAAGTGGTGATATTTGGGTGATCAGTCTCCACAGTCCTGTCTTGAAGCGATACAGCATGTTTCATCAGTCCAATACGAGAGCCCTTAGTGACAAAGCGGAGGGAGCCAAGAAGAAAGTCTCTCAGTCCACCAGCATCCCTAATCCTTTCTTGGGCTTCCACAGGGAAGTTCTCCAACTCACCCACAAGAAGGGGGTCATTTGCCTCTAGTGGTCCATGCTCCTCAAAGATCTGAGCAAAGTAACTGAGAAAGAGACAGCAGAAAATGTGTCAAATGATCAAGCATGATGGGTGGTAGGCAGAGGATGTAAATTTAATAAATCAATAAATAAATAATGCACTTACTCATATAAACTGTCCTTGGTAGGATCTGTTTGGAAATTGTTGTCTAAAATTCTCTTGTATCGGGTAACATATTGCCCTTCAAAATTTGCCACTTGATCTCGTAGGTGTTCAGGTACAACAAAGGGATCATTATTGCCAAGGAGAATTCTATCAGGAGACAGAATCGACACTCAAAGAAAAGAAAAGGGAAACATGGAAGCACTGAGTCTCCGGCACTTATACCAAATACTCACAGAGAATTTTCTTCAGTGAAAAAGTCTTCATCATCTTCTCTTACAGTCGCACATCTTGATCCAGACAAAACAATAACAGACTGCAATAGAAAAAATAACTTAAATACTGAAACAAAAAAGTAACTGCCAATTTTCCAAGAAAATTCTCATCTTTCTTACCTTAGGATCCCTCTGTTTCTTTTTCCTACCTCTATTTCTAGTCTTAACAGGAGAATTCTGTAAACAAAAAAAAAAAAGAAAAAAAATTAAAAATATATGCATATATCTATACACACACACAGAGAGAACAGTTGTGCAACTCCTTCAAGACCAATCTAAACTACCAAAAAAAAAGCGCAATATAATCACATAAAATGGATCAGTGGCAAAAACGAGGGTGAAAGCACATACAAAACCAGATTTACAGCTGACTTCTGAAATTGTGAATTACTTACATTTCCTTTTTCATTCTCTGTCTTTTTAATGACAACACAAACACCATCTGAAATTAAAATTTAAAAAAAGTCAAACTGCGTTCAAGCCGCAGCAATACGTTTAAGAAACATGAATGTCAAATAAATCGAGGAAATGAATCAAGAACCTGTGTAACATTTACCCATTATTTCAAAATACTCATTAAGTACGTGTTGACAAGAGTCAAACTGGTCTCTGTTCACTTCAAGAAGCCAGATGAAAATGCGCATCTCGTGGGCTGGGGCTTGTTTTAGGTATTCGGTTACAGTGAGTCCGGCACCACTGAAAAACTCCGGCACGGTGCCAAACTTCTCAACTAAGATGTCTTGTAGCGGCATAAAGGAGAGCAAGGGGGCCAGGTCCAGTTCCTCCAGATGCTCAGCATGTCGCCTGATGAACTCCTCTGCAGCATTCAAACCTGTACCAGTACACACAAGAGCGGTGTATATAATGCTTTCCCCTTCTTTCTTTCACCATCAAATGTTCATCTGCTACAAAGCAAGAAAAGATCTAACTCAAAGGTGACACTTTGACTCACAGTCAACTATGCAAGATTTTAAAAGTATACATTAACAGTATAAGATTTAAACAAAAATAGCAAAGAAAACAATCACGAAAATGCCCCAGGATAGCTAGGAAGGTCTAGGGCGGTTCTGGATTAGCAGTTTTTCACAGTTTTCCAACTGGAGGCATGACACACGAAGCAGCAGCTCAGGCAGACATGGTAAACAGAAATGGAGTCGAACCTGCAGAATTTAGACGAGTAGCCCAACTGCAAAGTTTTGAACTAATGCTAAGGCTGCTGCTCAATGACTCAACAAGCACTCTTGCCAACACCCGGTTCTTGCTTTCCAAGACCATATGAGCCACCTCTTCCAGTGTATCAAGGTCCTTCAAACGAGGTACACAGTCTGTGTGCCCCTTCTTCTGAACGAGGTCAACCCACGGCTGAAGGTTTTTCACAAAGATGGATATGTCCAAGTTCTCTTTTTTAAAAAGTTCCTTGTTCTCACTTATTTGCTGTAGAACACGGTCACCAAAAATCAGCCAAGCTTGAGGGGAAGCTGGGGTATTTAAAAAACAGAAAAGCACAGAGTAACAATCTTGACCCTGTCATAAATAACAAGTCATGTGGACGTTCTCTTCACAAAATGGTACATGTTAACACATACCTTTATCTTGATGTTCATCTTCTGAATTTTCTTTTGCTTTGTTTTGCAGTGTTTGCTCAGTGTTCTCATGTTTCACTGCCTCCTTATGTTGCTTCCTCCGTATCTTTCGCTCTTCTTTTGCTTTCAGCTTCTTCAGACTGAAAAAAAAACATAAAAACCATTTTATAGTAGCCATCAGCAACCTTTAAGTATAAAATTACAGATTTAAAAAAAGTCATATCCCTATATGCCAAGATTAATAAATGGCACACACAAACACACACGAGTAATTTCTCCACACCTATATCATTGGCTGCCTGGCCAACATCTGCCTAGTACATTTAAATTACTATTTTAAGAGAAAAAACAATGCATCTTACCTTGTACATTTCTGTTTGACTTTCAGTTTTACAGGAACTGTGCCCTTTGAAACTGAGGATTCAAACTGGAAAAAACAAAAAGAAAAATGTCAAACGATTACAAAAGCTGAGGCATACATACATAGTAAGAGTGAATATATGGGAAAAGCTTACCTCACATTTGACAAGACCAGTGGAACCATATATTACAATGTGGATGATTTTACCACTACAATCTGGAGTAAAACATGCTTCCTGGAGAAATTCCTGAAGAAAAAACACACGAGTGTCACAGTACAATTTTGTCGGAGAGTTATAAAAATACATATTGTCATTAATTCTAAAAACTCTCATACTCCTTTCACAAGAAGTCAGTCACAGAATCTTAAAAGTTTCAGTTCAGCAATATGACTCTGATCAAGTCTCAGTGCTGTACTTACCGATATCAGGAGACTTTAGCGCAAGTTTAATCGAGAAACTAGCTGAAAGAATCCCTTACTGTGTGTAGTCTTAAAGATGAATTTATGAATGACGATGAATTTCTGCTAAGGCTTTTAAGTACAAAAAGCAAGAAACCTTAGCGGAAAGCACAGAGTATTTTGGTTTGCTGCAGAAAATCCTGAATTCCACAGTTTTGCGGTGAGCGGTCTCACACTTCAGACTCATAGCTCGGGGGAAGAAATCCCTACATAGGGCTTGACATAAACATTCTGGGTTTTGGTTCCACAGGACAGGAACACTTTGCCCATCCAATCAAATTTTGCACAAAAGTCAGCGAATGTAATTTCAATGCAAAAATCCTTTACTGGGCAGGAACTCAGTACATTTATTGTTTACAAGTTAACCAAATACATTTTTCTCCAGTGAGAATGATTTTCAAACAGGTGGTTTCTTTCAGTCATCGCTTTCCATTGAATTTCTTAGCATTTATTTCAAACTGTTAATGTTGAGTCCTGTTACAGTCAAACATTTTTGTAATCCTCTTACTTTCAGAATTTCATCGTGCCCAAAATAGACAGTACCTTCTCAGTCTTATCACCATACAATGCAGCTTTCATTTTCTTCCAGCAAGTAATGTGAAACTCCACATTGCAGCTTTGGCAGCATATCAGCCTGATGAAACCCTGGGAACAAACAACACAAAAGTCAGAGTTCAACCTGAAAAAGATCAAAGCCTTGAACATGTTTCCCTTACTCTAACCAAAGGGTTAATATATTCTCTACACCCACTAGGATTAATATTAAAGTTACATTTACATAAATTCATTTAAGAATTCTGAAAAGCGACACAACTCAGGTTAACATTTACAACAACTAGCGTCAAAGATCCCAGGAACCAAAACATCCCCCTAATATCACAGTACTAATTATGTCTCCACACAACCACAAATCCAGTTAGTTCAGCCAGTGCAAAGTAACATACAGTTTTACCAATTTATGCAGCTCGATAATTTTTACCATAGTAATTCACGCTAACTAACTTGAATAGTACAACAAGGGGCCATCCTGGATTGTGGATAAAAAGAAAAATAAGTATGCACTTTGTTTTAAAGGCTTCCAAGCATTGTCTTTGACTTGCAGATAAACAGACAATACTGATCTGTCAGTAATGGATCATGACTGGGGAGGGACTATTTTTTGATTTACTGGGGTGCAGTACATGTTGCTGTACTACACCTGTACAACCAAGGGAAGCAAGTAGTATAGTGGTTACAACCACTGCCTTTCATGCTTAAGAATTGATGCTGCAATTTCACTCTTGCTGTGTGCTCATGGGCAAAGTATTTAGCTAAATCGTTCCCGTAGAAAGTACCCAACTGTATAAATGGGTATATCATTTTAATTTGCTTCTGAGAAAAGAATCAGCTAAATAAATATAAATCATGCAGTGACACACGTGACAGTATTTTCTTGGTAAATAAACTTGTCATACCTTAAAATCTGGGTCGTTGAAATAAATCTCAATTTTTGAATGGCTAATACATGACTGATGACAACAAACTGCATCTGGTTTTGGTGGGAACTTACACATCTCAATATACTGCTCCAAGAGATTCTAGACAAGAAAAATGAATAAATTAGAACAACGTTAACACTACCCTAGAAGAACCCTAAGACAAAAGCATTTTAAAAAGTTACTTCAACTGAAACACTTAATATTTTATTACCTTTAAATGCTCGGTCTGAGTTTCTTGGATGATAACTTTTGTAGTAGGCCAGGTCAGTTTTCCTGGTACAATCTGTCGTTTAACCATTAGCAGAGCATTTTTAAAATTATCTAAAGCTTCTGAAAACCTGTGGGGGAGGGGGGGGGGGGGAATACACAAGGGCAAATCAAATATGACACAGAGACATTTGATTATTACCTTAATATTGTTATATACTTAATTATATTGCTATTTTTATAATAGTCGCGTTAAGAGACTTTTCATACCGGTTTTCTTTAAAGAGCACCTTCCCAATTCCAAAGTATATCAAACACTGAAACTGTCTTCCACCAATATCCTTGAGCTTGTCAAATTGCCTCAGTGCTTCAGTAAGTTCCTGGTGAGAAATACTGTTATAACCACAACTCACTTTGTACGAAGTAAACAGGCATTCTTTCATCTGAATTCAGTACACGGTACGCTCAAAGCATTACCTCGGGCTGTCCGATTTCCTGAAGGGAAACGGCGTAACCATAAACCAAAAGTATCTTGTCAAGTTCAGAGATGTTGAGTTCCTATACAAGACGTGAAAAGAATCATGCAAAGTGGCGCATATTTGACATAACAGCCGCATTCGGACACTCTCAGAATAGCATGCATTTACAGAGTCGCAAGTACCTGGTGACATTAGTAAGTTACTAATATCTAATTAGTGAGTTAAAAACAAACGGAACATTTTAAAACCCTCAGAAAAGCTTTCACATGGACTACACTAATTACATTGTTTATGCTAGAAAGTGTTCCCAGCAAAGAAAATTCTAATAAAACCAAACCCCTCGGGTATTTCCTGAACAATAGACAGGGGGGAAAAAAAAAAAAAAATTGTGTATATGTTTTGCATTAGTAAGGTGGAAGTGATATTTTGTTCAGGGGAAAACAAAGCCCTTTCGCGCCACTAACATGCAGCCTGTGCGCCACACACCTACCATAGAATCTGACAGTCACCGCTTTTAGTGCCAATTCCTGTTAAATACCGCGAGACTGGCAGATTCTTAAGTACAAACGTCACTTCTGGGCGGCTCGCCGAAGGCGCCTTTCTACTGACAAAAAAAGAAGGAGGGGCTTACACGGACTCCTCTGCCTCTGTTGAAAGAGAATCGCTTTACTTTTAATTTAAGAACTTAACCACTTTCAGAAGCCCACACACGGAAAAACTAAGAACAGCGCGTGGGAGTTCATCTTCTCTCCGTTCGCATCTGTGGAAATACGTCTTTTCAGTAGTACAGTACAGACAGGCTCTCGACTTTGGTGGCGCGTGAAGCCACATATGCATATCGCCTGTTATATACACCTTATAGGATGTGATACCATAAGCTTGACCCCATTTATGAAGAAAAAAAAAAAACATTAAAAATATTGAAAATATACAGTATAGAAATGTAAAATGATTTTATCCGACAGTTTGGTACGTCCGTGGGTCTCATAGGGTTTGTTCGGCTCACAATGTGCTATGTGCTCAAACTCCTTATTGGAGCACGACGAATCGGAAAAAAGTGAGAAAAACGGCACTTAAACGTGACAAATGTACGTACGAGGTGACGGTGCTGCGCGGCGCATCCTACAGAAACGTGCCTCACCTTTCTCCTCTTGGACACTTCCAACGTCTTAACAGATTTTTCCAGTTATCCAAGTACTACAGCTTCTTTAAATTCCCTCAAGAAGGGAACACCTAGGCTCTACAACTCTGTTACCACCTTAAAATGACCTTAGCAACACAGATATAGTACTGCTACACTGGTGAAAAACAATTGTGATACTACAGCTTAACCTCCTGTATCCAAGGCCATGACTTACACAGAATAACACAAAAGTGGCTAATAAAGTAGCAATACTAATAATAAATTAGCCAGTCCTATTTCTCTGTACAAAGATGAAGTATTACGCAAGGCTGGGACCAGTACTCAAAAAAAAAAAAAAAAAAAAAAAAAAACCTTGATTGTAGCGAACACGATCAAATGTAAACCAGCGAGGAAGAATGGGGGAAAAGTACCTTTTCCGCAGCACATTTCAGTAGGTTCAGAGCCTCCGAGAAAGACTGCTTGGCGTTGCGGCAGCGCTGGTCACTCAGAGCCGTGTGGGCATCCTGTACCGCTGACGTGAGCTGGCTCCTTAAATCCTCCGGGGTTACACTTACCGCCATCTTCACACGCATCAAAATCACTACTGTTTAATCCATTCAAACATTTTAAATGGGTGCTACCGATAACTACACCACATATTAACTACAACAACCAATTTTACTGATAACTATGCCGTATTGCTCACTTGTTCAGCATGACGTGTACTTTATATTCAATACATTTCATTTAGACATATGTATCAATGCGATCGTTAAGTAAAGCTGTACCTTTTCCTGTGGCGCTGGATGCCTGCTTCTTATTTTGTTCTTCTCTTGAACGTAAGGATCTGTTTTTGGGAGCTTCTTCTCAGCCATTTCACTAGAACAAAACGTGACCTCGTCAGTATAACTGTTTAGAAACTCATTTTAAAAGGAGTCACTGCTCTACTATCTGTTCACAGGCAAAAATGGCATAATCTATGTCACGAGCCCAGAAACATTACGAAAAATCATTTTGGCTCAGCGGCGCTCATTTCTAAAATATATCAATCATAAAAAACCAAAAGCAAAAACCCTTAAGTTAAGAGATTGATTCTTTTCTTAGATGAAATCAAAAACTTTTTTTGCTCGCTTCAAATCACTTAACAGGAACCTGCCTTCCTTCAAATTACTTAAAATTAATATACTGTACATTTAGTAACGTGTATCTGCTACAGTGTAAATCTGCTGGTTCCATTTTAAAAGCTATATCATTTCCCACAAACTGACAGGAAGTACACTAACCGCTGAAGAAAAAAAAAAAAAAAAAAAAGCAGTAAGAAAACAAATTCTTCACAGAATAAAACTAAAGCATAAGACAAGTTTACAGAAAGTTGTTAGAAATGGAAAAAACTAGAAAAGTGATTTGGGAAGGGGGGGGGGGGGGGGGGGGGAGTCAGAAATTCCATGACTGGTAAACAAGGGTCGAAGGAGCCAAAAGTTCACCTGAACACCTTGAACAAAATGGCTGTGACATGCGAGAACCATTGGCGGAGCGTAGCAGTGCATACGTCACTTATCCATTATTCAGTGGCTCATCAGTGCCATCCAGAGGCAGGAAACATAACCAACACAACCAAAGTTTAACAAAACCACTCCCTAAAGCAAAAACCTGCTGGACCTAAGGAGTACGTACTGCTTTAAGTCTTCTTATACACGCTGAGAATGACTGTCTCGCATTACTGTCAACACAGCCGTGTATGTTTGCTAAAGTATTCATTTGCACCAATTACACTTTCCACTTTAAGGTAAATTCTTTAGTTGTACAGGAAGTACTCAAAACGAAACTTCTGGAAAGTACCAACATGCTTGACCTTGTTCATGTAATAGTCAAATCAAACATTAACTTCCTGGTTGGAGGCACAGCAAGTAATATAAACGCAGTGAAAACGTCGGACGCTTTACATCATGCCTCTTTTTTTGAACTGTGAGAGCATTCGGTAAGAATTTCCATTGTTTTCCTCAGTTTGTTGGATTTCGAAACAATCCAGTTTAACAAAATGCCATTCCAGTTAGTCAGTTCTGCGCTCACATTATCAGAAGCAAACCTAGTGTTGAGCAAGTTAAGAGGCTGAGCACTTTGAAAATGGAAATCAAATTAAACACATTTTACCTTTTCTCCTCTGTGAATGTACAGCTGCTCTCTGTTCCAGTTGTCCCTTCAGTTTTATCTGGATGACACAAACGAAAGGTTCAGGAAACCTGACTCATCCATGCATATCCTGACACAGAAGACTCCTGAGATAAAGTTTCGTTTTTTTTTTTTTTTTTTTTTTTTTACAGGCTTCGGTATGAAACCAGGTTTATGGCCACGCCCCTTCCTTCAAAACTGAACCAATGAGAAGCCTGAGACAGCCCACACATGATTTTCATGCTTGTCTTCATTACGCATAAAAAGAAATGTTTATTTCTTCTGCTCTCCCATTGTGGCATTTGCCTTACACAAGTATGGACCCCGTATTAAACTGCGTTTTTTTTTGTTTTGGTTTTTGTTTAAATTCCTTTTTATATAAGCACTCTGACTTTTGGACTGTTGAAATTGGATAATGGCTTAACCCTTTTAGAATGTGTTAATTTATTAATGTGAATTTATATAAATACCCAGAAAATAAACCAAACAGGCAATCCTGTGAGTGTAGCATGCAAACTAAAAGCAGAAGAACTTACCAAATTGTTCCCCACAGCCATCGTGGTCAGATTCCTATGCACAGGAAATTATTAGATAATGTACACATTTTTTTTTAAAAAAAAGGAAAAATACACATTAATCAGCAGAGTTAATATGCTGAACAAATTTGTTTTTACAGAAGCTCCAGCTGACCAACAATGTTCTGCTTTGAAAACTCAAACAGATACTCAAAGAAAGTTGCAGGGCGGGGATATAGAATGACAAATGTTAAACGTCATGCTACCTTTTTCTCTGAAGTGTTGGAGTTACTGAAGTGTTCCGAAGTATTAGTAGGCTCCATATTATGAAGACTTTCTTTGTCCATGCTGAGATTCACATCCGGCCTGTTAACAGAACAAAAGGAGTCAAAAAAGTGTCAAAAGTAATATTTAAAAAAATATATTATTTATATTATTAAATACATGGAATGCATAGTAAAGTTACAATACCTTTTACTAGAATCTGAATTTGCTTTCTTTTTCTTCCTTTTAACAATACCTGGGGGGAAAATTTACACATGTAAAACCTTTTGATAATACAGGACACCACCAAACACAATTACTAATCCTAAAATTATAAAAACCATCAGAAGTTCATATTTTAAATGCAATAAACATGGTGAGAAAAATACTATTGCAACTAGTGATTTAGCTGGTTCTATTTATACGTTGTACAATATAAAGAAAAAATGCAAAAACCCTAACTTCTGCTGACAAATTATCAACATTTCATTCTCAGCATGAGAAGATAGAGACAATATTCGGATGACTACAGACGTCTGACAGCCCACATTATTCAAGGTTACCGAATTCAATACAGCACTTCTGCGCATCTACCTCTGCTGGGTTCCATCTCCATTTTGAAACGTATATTCTGTTGCAGCAGGTCTCGGACGCCGTCTGCATCCTTGTAACACAGCTCTTGGGCTCGCTCATTCGCCATCACAGCCCTCTGATGCTCGCCAAGCATGAAAAGTGCATCGCAGAAACGGTAGTGGCCCTGTTGAGCACAGGGCATCAGCATAACTACTAACATAAAGGAAGGTAAGCTCGACTGGCTAAAATGTGCACTGAGGGATGTTTATAAAAGACCTTTGGTAAAATCTTGCACTAGACGTTCTTTCAGCAAGATACCGAACTGAATTTGTGGGACTGCACACCTTAAAACTGGTCACACTTGTGAATGGACTAACTTTAATATGACAATTATAGAATCCTGAGCAGACCCATTATAAATATTACACTAATTTTGAATTCTCCAGTAATGCTTGAATTTGCTAGCAACACAATATTCATATTAAATTCAAACTGGTAAAAAATTTACCTTTGCCCAACCTGGCTTAAGTAAGGTGGCACGTTTTCCATCACCAACAGCTTTTCTGATTCATAGACAAAGAGAAAATTATTAGTTCTCTTTTAGGAAACAAATATAGAAAACACATTAATAGGCCATATTAATTATGAGCTAATATGCAGTAATGAGCTTTACTTACAAATATCTTTCACTGCGTATATACGAAAGTGCTCTATTTGCATAGAGAATATGGTTTTGTGGGCTGAAAAGGAAAACAGTACAAATAAGGGGATTTGTTAGGCAATAACTCTTGGTCCATATTGATTCTGACAGTCCATCAACCATTCTGGACAGGGTCTGCCACCTGGGTGGGGTGTGCAGGTACTGCTTAGAACCACTCCTATTATTTTCATGTATTCTGGGTGTGTTACACAACTATACATTAAGGCAGGCAATTAGTCACGAAAATGACAGTAAGGAGTGGCAGAAAAAAGGAATAAATAGAACTCCGTGCGTGTGTTTCTGTGGTTATGTGTGGGACTGAGACACAGACAAGAGTTTTGTCTTTTTTGACATCCTGTAAAGCCCCAATAATGAAATCTCGGTGGAAACTAGTTCTAAGTAAAGATGGCTTAAGCAGGCATTTATCAATTAATGAATTAACAAGGAAGAACCCAACTGGGGAACTCAAAGTGCACTTACTTAAATTTGATTGCTTTAGTGTAGAACTTCACAGCTGCACCATAATCTCCTTTCTGAAAATGTTCATTCCCGTTATTTTTCATTTCTTCGCTTTTCTAAAAAACAAACATTTGTAAGAGCAATGTTATGTCAACAATTAAAATTGCAGTTAGGCTGAGTTCAGACATTGAGGAGATGGCCTGCAGGCTTGAGGTGGAACATCTGGCTGAGTGGTGTAAGGACAACAACCTGGTCCCTAACACCTCTAAGACAAAGGAGATGGTTCTGGACTTCAGGAGGACAAAGGAGATAGACCACTTCTATATACATGGAGAAGCAGTGAAAAGCATGGAAAGCCTGAAGTTCCTTGGAGTCTATGTGTCAAAGCAGGTGACATGGACCTCCAACACCTCACACCTGGTCAAAAAGGCCCAACAAAGACTCTTGTTCCTCAGGAAGCTGAAACGGGCCCAGCACGCACAGAAACTCCTGCTAAACTTTTTCAGGATTGCCACCGAGAGCATCTTGACAAGCTGTGCCGTTGTGCGACATGCCAGCTTTACAGCCGCCGAGCTAAAGTATCTCCATCGTGTGGTGAAGGCGGCCCAGCACATCGTCGAGATGAAGCTCTCCAACTTGGACATTATCTACGCTAGCCGACTGAGTAAGAAGGCTGGCAGTTTCAGCAAGGATGCCACACACCCCGGTCACTCCCTGTTTCAACCACTACCGTCTGGTTCAGGACAATAAATTCCCGCACCAACAGGCTGAGGAATAGCTTCTTTTCCAGAGCTGTGGCCTCCATCACACCCTCCCTGCCCAACCAGAGAAACGCATCACAAAAGTCAGCTGCTACCTCCATTACTCCACCACATCTACCCTCCAAGGCTGCTAAGGACTGGGGACTTCAAAGTTTCAATGTATTTCTTATTTCAAGTGTTCTTTCTGCTGCTGTTCTTCTTTGAGTTGCCACACAGAATTTCATTGTATTGTATATCAATCTGAAGATCTCAAACAAGAGAATGATTACTTGATTTAAATAAAGCAAAGATAGGAACGCACACACGAGTCTCCCATCGGGTGATGAGAAATATAATTTTACTGTACGCGTGTATGCGTTCTATCTTTGCTTTAGCTTTCAAATAGACCAGAGGGTTCTGAGCACCCAAGCCCTTAACTGGATTTTTACAATAAGTTGAGTGAATCTTGTTTTTTCCAATATACAGGTATCCCTCAATATAGTTTCTTTATCTGAAATTTCTGTGCAACAGCTTTTGGCTCTGTGATTTCTGGAACAAAATTTATCCGAAACAAAAAGGATTGAACATTTCGCAAGTAGAGCAGAAGTGCAGTAATATACTGAAGTTTGAGCAACCTTCAGGTGTTTCCTGTCTCTTGTCGGGTTCACTTCCAAAAGTTTGTGCAGTGGCTGTGCAAGAATGACAGCCAAACCTCCCCCATCCTCCAAAACTCATAATCAACTGTTCTCTTCACTTGCCAAGTACAATAACAGTTCTTTAGAGTATGTTGCCTTGTTTATTTTAAATTGACTGCACTTACTCTTTTAACAGATTTCATCGCTGAATGATTGTTGCTGTCGGCTGTATATATGGAAAGCCATACTAATTTCCGAAACATACTGCCTAGAAATGCACCCATTAATGAGCTTATTAAGAGTTTGAGAATTAAGTGACTGGTTTTGACATGTTTTATATTGTGCTGAAATCGTGGGTTTATAGCTGCATGTGTGTTTTTCAAAGAGTTATAGTGAGGTTTGGGAAAATTTGTTTGGGGATTTCAGTTGAGCTGTAAAACATTTTTATCATTTAAAATAATGGTAAATGGAATTTTCGTATCCACACATTTTTCAGGCACGTATTAATTTTGTAAATGGAAGGATTGCTGTATTACTTTATTTAATGCAACTAAACCAGATGGACACAGGAAGAAACCTACTTCCACAGACTGCTGTGAGACAGTGGTCCACTCTTCAAGAAACCTTTCCGGTTCGCAAACACTGATCTCCACATACCGGGAATCTGAGGATGGGCATGGGAAGCAGATGTTAAGTAAGTACTGAGCCTACGTGCAGGAGATGTAATTGACAAGAACAGAAAAATACAGCTCAATGTTGCTTCTTACACTGAGTGAAGATGTATACAAGTGCGAGGGGATGTTCCAGCGTGGCTGTCAGCTCCTGGAACAGAAACACTACGAGGGCATCTCCAGCCTTAATCAGCCATTCAACAGCCTCGTTCATGCATCTGTGGCCCTGGGTGAACAGGACGGAGGACACCAAACATGTGAACACACCCGGCAGCAATGAATGCAACAGACTGCAACAAAAATACCAATGTGTTACTGTGAAGGTTACCAAACAAACCATGGCAATCCTTAGCCGCCCTCTTAATCTGTATTTGAATGTTTATTATCCAAAGAGGAACTGTGTCAACTCTGAATGGTATAATGGTCTCTTTTACTCTTATCTCTTTAGCCTCCATACAGCAAATGTAGCACCACCTCCCATATCACTTTAGTACACATACAAAGGAAACAAGCAGATTCCAGGAAAAAGGCAGTAGGTGACATTTATGGGAGGTGGAGGTGAACAAATATGAGTGGAATGCATAGATTCTCACCTCCTAGAAACCATAAAGCAACAAACTCACTCTGGCAGTACAATGGAAGGCAAAGATAGGCAGACAAACAGGGTGACCCAGAATTATATCACTTCCTTTAACAGTAAAAAAGAAAAGAAAAAAGGGCCTGAACATACTTACCATATTAAATCTATTGCCTATTTCGATCATTTGCTTTGTCAAATCTTCAGACAGCTGAGGGGGGGAAAGGCAGCAATAAGATACACAAGGAATATGTGAAGTCCAGAAATCACTGAAATACCTCAGTGCACGTAACACTGAAGTTTTCACACCATATAACATAACTTTCACTGTCTTTTTAATCCTTTTATTAGCTTTAGCTGGATGCAATTTCAGAAGGCAATCTAATTAAATCAAAGTGAACTTACACATCCCCTTTCCACTACTCTCAGAATGGATTCCAAGATTTCTATCCTCTGCACAGTCTGCAGACTCAGCTCACTGGTAGCACTGGGAAAGAAAAGGTGCACTTAGAAAGACTTAAGGTTAAACACACCAGTAGAAAGCTCTCAAATTCAAAACAAGAGGGTTGAATTCCTTCAGGATAAATAAATAAAGTTCTCATTCATTCACTCATTCTGTCAAACATCGGCAGCAAGCCTGTGATTCCTACTTGATTTCGGGGAAACCCAGCTGCTTAGGCCAGAGTCCGGTGCAATTATGCTGCTGCTGGAACACGATGGGAAACCAAAACACATGGAAGTGAATCTTCTGCAAAGTTTCCTCCTTCTGCCATATTGGGATCTCCCTCCATCGCTTCAAAATCTCACCTTCAGAACACACATTTACACAGACATTTTACAGTCATCATTCCATCTCAACATGAGTATTAGTACCATAGGAGTTAAGGCTGGAGCACACGTTTTTACATGATTTCAACATAAAAACATATTGAAAAGGCATCACACTTACACATTTTTCCTGAAGTTACCTGGGAGGGAAAAGAAAAATAATCACATTATCATTATCACAATAATCACAGCCCATTAAACCATACAAAACACATTCAACTGTCACAAACAGATCTTTTGTTATTTCGACCGAATAAATTCTGAGAATTATTTCCAACTGATCACATGGCACACCACCACTTACTTTCTTTTGTCTGTTTGGACTTTCCTCACGATAGTCCTCGGCGCTCATCATCTCGATCACCCTGCGAAAGAGTGAAATGATGGGTGTACGTGTTATCAGTGGTGTCTCAGTGGACATGGGAGCTGCCGAGCCAGTGGAACAAATCCACCCACCATTGATTCAAACTGACATCCAGGCTCCAACACACGGCAAACATACAGCAAATGAAGCAACAGGTGGCTGAACAGTAGAGCTGTCCCCTCGTACTTGACGGACAAAGGTTCAAATCCCACGTCCTGCTCTAGAACCCTTGATTAAGTAACTTAATTCTAATTGCTCCAGTAAAATGACCCAGCTCTGTATAATGGATAAATAACTGTAGGTAGATTAACACTGTAAATCGCTTTCGAGAAAGCAGCAGCTAAATTAATAAGTAAAAATGAAAGTGCTACATGCCATGGGCCTTGAGAGCAGTCCTTACAATCAAGAGAGTAAAAATTACCCCACTAATTACACAGACGAGTAAATAAGTGAGTAGCTGAACATTAACTCATTTTTGAGAAGTAATGAAAAGTGACACGTGAGGCGCCTGAACGAGGTGTGGGCGTGGCACATGAACGTGTTCCATGACATGTATGTCACGATGTACGCGACGCCGATGACTCGCTATGGCCGCGTGAATAGAATGGCCGCGTTCTTTCGCGACACGCACGTTCGCGCGTGGTCCGTGGAACGGCTTCGGGAAGCGCCACACCACGGCAAGGATCCAGGCTGTACTTCATTTCCTCCTTCCTCCTTGTACTTATGACAAAAAGATATGAACCAAAAAATACACCCACAAACAAGATTTTTAAGTTACGTTTATTAACTGGGGAAACGAGAATTTCAGGCGGACTCGCCCGCAATTTCTCTTGATTATTTTCCCATCATCATGTCCACTCATCTTGTCGGTTGCCAGCTGGCCTTGTAACACCTCTAACCAGGTCTAACATAGTTTATTTTTTAGTCGCCTGGACGATCGCTACAGATTATCGATCATATTTGCTCGTTAATGACTTGTTGTTATAATAAGAGATCGGTGGTGGCTCCGCCGAGCCACGCACTTCGAGGAAACTACCAGACTAGCCCACGGCACGTAAACACTCGAAAAGCCCCGGATCGCGTTCATCGCCGCCGAGCGCGGTGGGAACAAGCAGTGCACCCACTTCACGTACCAGCTCGACAGTTTCACTTTCGTCCAGGCGCAGCCGCTCACATATTGCTCTTTCTCTGGCGTCCCGTATACGCCGCAGTTTTCTTGAAGGACAGGAAGTGGAGCGAGTCACGTGACGCCGAAACAAAGCCACCCACTGCGAACATGATCGTCGATTTCACATCCCTCGCCTGCACTCTACGTTGTGTGACGTGGCACGCTTGTTTACATCAAACTAAGTGCGGCGTTTGCGTCACAGCGCTTCGCAAGGAGATGATTGTGGATTTAAGGAAGTCGCAGAGAGGGGGTCACACTCCTGTCCACATCAGTGGGGTGGAGGTAGAGGGTAAAAGTTACAAGTTCCTGGGTGTATACATCTCCGAGGATCTCGGAGCCTCCACACAAACACAGTAATGAGAGCAGCCCGTCAGTGTTTTTACTTGCTGCGGAGGCAAAAGAGGGTCGCCATCTCCTCTGGTATTTACATTTTTATTTAGCAGATGCTTTTCTCCAAAGCGACTTCCAAGGCACTCTATGTAATGTTATCAGTCCACACACCTTATTCACTAAGTGACTATCATCATGTCAAAGTTTTACCGCTGCACCACAAGCTGAAGCAGGACTCAAACTCCAGACCCACCAGAGTCTGAGTAATTTATGTGTCATTTGCACAGTTGTACTGGGTACACTGGGCATTGGAATGCTTGTGACGAGGCTCACAGACGTGAACAGCCATGAACAAACACGTATTCAGACAAGGGTGTGCTGATACGTAAGGCAGTACAAATAATAAGTGTCACAAATAATAAGTGTTGCAAACAGGTGGTGAGCTGGGTGAGTGCAGTCCTTAATGATATTTTGGGCCTTTTTCAAACTGCGTGTTTGGTAAATGTCCTGTAGGGCCAGATGTTTATTTCCAGTGATGGGCTCAGCTGTTCTCACCACTCTCTGAATTCAGAGCTTTGCGGCCTGAAGAGGAGCCGCTGCCGTACCACACAGCGATGCAGCCGGTCAGAAAGCTCTGCGATGGACTGGCGTCCAGTCCTGGGTGTCCCCTCCCCCCTCCAGCCCTGCGCCCTGTGTTGCCGGGTTAGGCTCCGGTTCGCCGCGACCCCGCTCGGGAACAGCGGTTTCAGACAGTGTGTGTATGTATACACATAAGTGTAAATTTTGTAACTCAAACTAGCCTTTCTTTCCTGTTTGTAAAATAAATTGTATTACAAGAGCATTATTCTTTCTAAAAAACGTGAAAACTGTGCTATTGGCGTCTTACCCGATTCGTGATAAATCTTTGTTTACTTTTTCCGTACATTTATGTTTAAATTTCTTTTTAATTTATTTACTTGGCTTTTTCTTTTCGCTGTGTATTCCCACCGGCATTTGTTTGTTTGTTTGTTGTAATATTTGGATCTGGTTCCATATTTTATGATCCTAACTTCTGTACTTCTGCTTTTTGTCAATAAAGTTTGCTTTAAAAAACGTTCAGTGCAGTTTTCTTCCGCTTTTCTCGGTGAGGATCGCGGTTCAAGTACAACATCCATCACGGATTTACAAAATGCTTTTAACTTCATTCTGCAAAAACACAGATTCACTCCTATTCAAAACATGAATGAATCGACGAGTCGCGGGTCTTTTAATTTTCGTGTCTTTGCCGTCACTCCTTCTTTCGAACGTCCTTTAATGGGAGACGCAAACAATGAACTGCGGCGCATTCACGTTCCGCGCAATAATACTGAAGTACCACTACTTCCGTTTGACGAAAAAACACTTCCGGTTACAGTGGTCAGCTGAGTGGTGTATCGTAGTGTGATCGCTAGGTATATTCTGTACGCACAATGTGATGTCTCGCTGGCATCTTTTTTTTTTTTTTAAAAACAAGGTACTGTATAGAGAAAAGAAAGAAAGGAAAGAAAGCACAGAAAGGTAAGTGTGGGGCAAACAGAGTGCTCTTCTTCGTTAACAAGACGGTGTCTTCTGGCCCTACTAGCCTAGCTTCACCGCTTTGAGCCTGAGGCGCTGAGTTCGTGAAAGCCCGTCCGTCGCAAGTGAGAATTAGTATTTCTCGTGATTACTTACTTTCAGTGGTTAAAAAAGTATGCCTTTCTGGGTCTCAAAACAATGCTGAATACAAAAAGGACACGATTATAGTTGGCGAAGTTAGAAAGATTCACTGTTCTAGTGACGAATTCGCTCTGCTGCTCGTTCAGCTCTTTTGTTTTGCACCTTCATGTGTGAGAGCGCGATTGCCTTGTCATAGTCTGGTCTCCTGTCCAGGGTGTGCTGTGCTTGTAGTTTTGATAATAAATAGATAATAATCGTCGTCGTCGTGCTCTGAGTCTGAACCGCTTGTCCCACGGGGTCGCGGGGAGCCGGAGCCTACCCGGCAACATAGGGCGTAAGGCTGGAGGGGGAGGGGACACACCCAGGACGGGACGCCAGTCCCTCACAAGCGGGACTCGAACCCCAGACCCACCGGAGCGAAGGACGAGGTCCAACCCACCCAACCGCGCCCCCTAGTAATAATAATGGGTGAATTTTGTTATTCTTTTATTGGAAGTTTTAATTTTCAAAGCAATATTACTGCTTTCTTTATTTTATTTTATTATATACTTTTATTGTCATGATGTTGATTATTGTTCATTTCTTTGCTGTACTTGTAACCCGTGAATTTTACTTGTAAATCTTATCTTTCTTCTAGAAGTGCTTTGAGAAGCTGCTTTTTATTGGGCTGCATAAAAACAAACAAAGGTTATAATTTAAATTAATGCTCCCACAAGGCAGTACTTGTAATAACAGTGATCACTTGTAACGCTGATAGCTATTCATAAAGTGTCTTTTGCTGTAAATTAATGCTAAATAGTACTAAATCATCTTAAAATTAAATTATTGCCTAAACTGGTAATTTTTTATGTTCACTTTTTTATCTTCTATTACCACCTTTACTTTTTTTGCTTTAGGACTCACTATTATGATAGATAATGTACATTATGGAATGTCTGGTGACAGTGTTTACAATGGTGTCAGTTGGCAGAATGCTATGAGATAACGGAGATGTGTAAAAGAAGCCAATCCATGTGCTGGGGGGCTGCTCTACATGTCTGGCGGCTAATATTTCCAACTCTTCTATTTTGAATTGAAATTTCTCCTTTCCTTCCACTTTCCTTGCTGTTCTATCAGGTCGGTATTATGGTGGTGAATTCCCCTTCTCCCCTGCCAGAGAGGGCCATCTATGGATTTGTCCTCTTCTTGGGCTCTCAGTTTGGTTTTTGTAAGTTTGTTTAATTTTTCCTATATTTCTTTGTTAGATGATTACAAGAAGTTGGGTTTTTAGTATTGGCTTTCCGTAACTTCTGTATGTCTGTGTAAAGTATGTGTCGCACGTGCTGTAGAATGTTGCATTCAGTAATTTCTGTCAGTACTCTAGGTGCCCTGATGTTTTCAGAGATGCAAGTGTTTTGTTTAGTTTTGTTTGCCACTACATTTATGCTTAAATTTATTTCTTTACCAGTCGCTTTTCTCCAAAGCGACGCACACCTCAGAGAACAATACAAGTAATACAACTAATAACGTGACAGTAATAACACACAAGCTTAAAAAAATTCACTAATAACATACAGCACATTAATTATATCAATGACAGTGATTTTCTTTGATAATTACTCATAAAAAATTCTTTGTAAACCTTTAAAATATTTTACTTTTTTGCAGTTTTGTATTTGGTGTGGGCATATGTGCCAGAGTCTTGGCTACATTCAATTGGGCTTACTTACTGGCCTCAAAAGTGAGTATTCCAAACTTTTTTTAATCTCACAGTCTGACCATTGTTAATGAGCCAGGTCCAATATGCTTGACCCTGACAAATAAAAAACTAAGTATGATATAGATGCGATTTTATTTCACAGCGGTACCTTCATCACAACTTCCCTATAGGTACTGGGCCCTGGCTGTGCCAGTCTACCTGCTGGCTGCTGCCAGCGTGTGTTTTATTCTACTATTTGGTGTGAACATGATGAATACCGCTCCCCTGAGCTCTGTGGACACTGTGACAGGTGAGGCTTTTGACCTGCGCATGTTGGTCCAAAGGGAATGAATTATGACATGTGAAGGTGTGACTCGCCCCCATCATGGGGCAGCTAATAGTCACAGATGGAAAGAACCAAGCATCACTGTCTTTACTCTTTACAAATTCCAGAGTGGGTACGGACTGCTTAAATGCAAAAGTTTCTTTTTCTTGCACTGGTGCCTAGTTTCTCACAGTGGGGCACAATTGAACTGATAATCCATTGTTTCAAATTAACAAAATCAGTGTTTTTGCTGTTATTTAAATAAACTGTATTACGTTATAATTTTGAAAAAGAAATATCCTGTAATAATTGTGTGAAGATAGGAGCTGGAACAATCCATCCTCATACAAGTAAGATTTAGCAAATGGGATAAATAGGGAGGGGCTGTATATCCCCTATGAGTGGGATAATAATAATACTAGTAAGTTGTTGTTGTTATTATTATCATCATCATCATCATGGGTGACACGGTGGCACAGTGAGTAGTGCTGCTGTCTCACAGCACCTGGGTGGTGCAAGAGGACATGGGTTCAATCCCTGCTCAGTATGTGTGGAGTTTGCATGTTCTCCCCGTGTCTGTGTGGGTTTTCTCCGGGTGCTCCGGTTTCCTCCCATAGTCCAAAGACATGCTGTTCAGGTTCATCCATAGTGTGAGTGACAGAGAGAGTGTGTTCCACTGATGCATGTATGAGTGACCCAGTGTAAGTAGTGTATCTAGCAGTGTAAGTCACCTTGGTGAATAAGGTGTGTGGGCTGATAACACTACGTAGAGTTCATTGGAAGTTGCTTTGGGCAAAAGCATCCGTTAAATAAGAAATTTCTTGTTTAAATGAATAGTAGAGGTTAGGGACCCCAATGAGACATTTTATCAATTTTTGATCATGTACTAGTGTGTTTATTGGTTAAGGTTAAATCTTGTGATTAAAAAATGTTGATTGATACCTCAATTTTGTTGAAACTAAGTAGCACAGTGGTAATAGTGGCAGTGCTCTGTGTCCAACCATTATGTCTTCTAGGAGAAAATAACCCAAGTGTCCTTTTTTAATACAATTGCACCTTTATGGTCCATATCAATTCCATAAATCGCTTTATAACTTCAGTTTTTAGTTTTTGAACACATCTAAAGAAACAGAAATTAAATAATTAATGTCACACATTATGGCATTCCGTTTAGTCCAGGTTGTCTTTTTGCTCTGTTTAGATGTTTTTTAGCTATTTTTGCATCACTTTGATTCTTCGTGTTGTCTTGCAGATTCTTTTGCCAGAAGCCAGCAAGTGGAAGTGTATGAGAAGGGTACAATACCAAGGTTAAAAGATGCTTCTATCAGTGAAGTGAATCAGATTTTCTACCTTTCACCTCAAAACTCTCACCAGTGATCAAAATGAGTTGCAAGAGCTGACTTTTTTATAAAGAATAATGTGTATTACTTAGCTATGTGAAAACATTTTTCTTAATATTTAATTTTTATTTCATATTTAGCTACTTCAGCATGAGATTTTTACTGTGAAGCTGAATTGTGTGATAAGCTAAATATGTAACAAGCTATGCTAATTACCATGTTCTCAGTTTGAATGTGAACTCAGTGTCTGTGTTGCATTTTACACTGGGAGCACAAGTGACCCCACAACCCTTATGTTTAAGACCAGCAGTGGTTTTATATACCAGACTGACCCTGATTGCTGTGTTCTTAGCAGAAATTACAGCCAAGTGAACACATGTTGATACTGTGTATCAGTGTTATTGTACATTGAATAACAGCTGACATGCTGCGATACACATGTTGGTCGTTTCTTGTTACTGTCTTCATCTTGGTCTTTTCGGTCTCCAGCATCACTTCCTGTAATATGGTATCATTAGTGCTCTTTGTCACTTTGGTGGGAAGAGAGCTCTACAAAAATAAACTGTATTAAACTGAACTGTATTATTCTGAACTGTTTCCAGTAATTCTTCCTGTAACAGCTTTTGGAACCAATGGCAGAAATAAACTGTCAAAAACAGTTCGTCCTCTGCTCATGAACTTAATTTAGACCAAGAGCTGGTTTGTTACTTCTAAATCAGCTATGACACGGGCAGGGCCAGGGGTTCCTCATCAATTCTGTATGCCGCTACTCGTGTAACATGCGCGCCGGCTGTACCGTGAGAATCGCTTCCTCATCTGTATCTCTTCACCTGTTGTGGAATGCATTTTGTTCACTAAATTGTACTTCTACATTGGAGAAAAGCATGTTCTCAGGGTAAACATCAGTAACCTGGGAAGATTCATTGGGAGGGAGGCAACAACACGGTTTTTCACATGGGAACAGGACAGTGGCCTGTCACTTTTTTTCCCACATTGAGGAGATCATTGACAGTACGGGGATATACAGCTCTTCCCTCTTGTGGGGATAGCTGGGTGTTCTTGGTTCCATGATCTCATCTTTTACCCCATATATCACACAAAATTCACTAATACCCAATATAAGTGTAATAATAAGAAAAAAATGTTTACATTGAAGCACAGACAACAACCACATATTAACCGGAGTCGGAGGAATTGCGTGACGATGCAGGGTGATGAAGACGCAGAACTTGCCTGACGGATTCAAACCTAGTAGATGTTGAAACATCACCTAGAGCTTGTTCACCTTCTCTTTGCTTCTGTAAGGCAGGAGCTTACTGTTGCCGATCGCTATCTGCTAGTGCATCAGGTGATGCTTCAGCACACAATTTGAACTGGTATGCTAGCTGTAGTCTTTATTTAAAAAAAAATGCTAAATACAAAAATATTCAATATAAGTCGTCATCAAATATTCAATAAAGCCTTTATGCCTTTAGCACTTTCAAATAGCAGCTAGATGAAAGTGCTAAAGGTGGATGGGCACCTTGTGCTTTAGCTTTTTACTTCACTTGGTCTAACTGTATATGTCAGTATTAGGAATGGGGCCAAAATGAATTGAATGTGACGTTGAGGGGAGGCAGTGACTCCGTGTGATTGCTCAAGGCCTGTGGTCGCAGGTGAACCTGCAGTAGGAACGCGAATCTCTCCACACTGAAAAGTTTGCCAAGGTGTGATTGGTTGCTACTCCATCACTTCTCTCTGACAGGACAAAGATCTGACTTGCAGATGAACCCTAACCCCAGGTCATCATACGCTCATCGGCTTCTGATGAGAATCACAATTAAGTGCTATTGCTAATAGCTTTTTTTCTTGACTTGGTGCATGGAAGTGATGCACAGAAAACATCCAGTCACACAAAAATATGTAAAGATATTTAGCAGGATTTCCCACATGGTTCTTTTTTGTAGAACTTTTTATTACAGGGCCTGACAAGAGAACTACTTTGTACGTTATTCGTTCCTGCCATGGTATCTGTTCCCGTTTTCTCTGCCTTGGATTCACAAATAAAAGAGCCATGCTGGAGATTTTTTTTTCTCACTCGCTGCTTTTTTCCGCATTTTGTCCTGTTGATCGCATGGTGATGTCTTTGTGTATGGGGTCAAAGAAGTTCATAACCTTTCAAACCTTTCTCAGACCATAAGTGAAATGGTCATTTCCCTATCTTTTGATCAACTGCATTTTCACCTCCATCAGTCTGTCTGTTCCACCCTCCTAATCCCAACCACTCCCCTTTCGTCTCGGGCCATCTTCCCAGACAGACGGGGGGCGGGGGTGTGCGTGTGTGTGTGTGTGTGTGTTGGGGATTGCTCCAGCCAGCATCACAGATAAAGCATCAAAAACAAACAATTTGCTGGGATCAGATGGCCGGCCAGCCTTTAACCCCACGTGCACCTCCGTGTCCTCCTGGCCTTGCCTGTAAACCAAGCCAGCTGTGATGATAGGAAGCCCACTACCGTTCCCGGGGGTGGCGGGCCGCACTAGTGGCTGCAGGCTAAACTTGCCCCCTGACTCACCTTCAGCCTGAGCTTTGATCACTGTCCTCCTTGTCACCAGAGAGATTAGTGGCTACCATTGCTGCATCTTACACGTTGCTCTTCTATGTCGGCAGCTCACAACCACATTGGATTGCACAGCAATCAGTGGAAAATGCATCTGATATAACAATATCATGATGAAGGATTTTTTTTTCTGTTGTCTTGTCAGGATAACAACACTTTTCAGTCTGTCACACGTAAAGCTGTAACAACATTTATTATTATTATTATTATTATTATTATTAGGCTGATGCCTTTATGCAACGCGACAGTTACTTATCCATTTATACAGCAAGGTATTGAAGTATTGCATTATTTTTATTTGAGACAATGTTAAGGTATTTCAAGAAATGTCAGTTTTACTCAGAGGTTCTGCTCCATTTTTTTTACTCCGCTGAAGCTCTTTTCCAATGACTGCGTCTGGTAAATCTATTGTTCACATCTCACGTTTGACGT
Organism: Scleropages formosus; assembly: GCF_900964775.1. Classification (NCBI taxonomy): domain Eukaryota; kingdom Metazoa; phylum Chordata; class Actinopteri; order Osteoglossiformes; family Osteoglossidae; genus Scleropages; species Scleropages formosus. The sequence continues at coordinate 17,120,101 of NC_041809.1, forward strand.
CACATTACCACAGCGCTCATTTGTGACCAGGAGATCAGCTCAGCCCGTTCGCTCCTCATCTACCAGGAAAAATTGAGATACTTAGTGCTAATACTTGAGATGTTAACGCTTCTTCGTTTTTGGACTTCCGATTTTCTCTGGCATCGTGAACACGTCTCGTTCCAGAGCAGGTTCTGCATGCGAGGCGCTGGGGAAGGCAGCAGGACACCGAGGTTATGACCTGCAGACTCAGAGTTCACAGATGAGCCACACCTGTCCCACCGCTTTGCTCCTCCCTGAAAACTGCCAACCAGACTAAAATTTTAAAAGCTTTCGACTTTTTAATAGCCAAAAAGTGACCCACCACTTTCATGAAGTCAGAAAAAAGTCTTTATTTGCTTGACACTAATTTTGCTGAAAGACATTGTTATGATAATGCTGTTTTTGTCTAACAGATGCAATATTTCCACGGATCTTTGGCATCTCATAGGTCACAAGCATTGTCCTAGTTAACAAAATCCATATGACTGAAACATCGTCTGGCACCATGCTACTCCCTCTCCTTTTTGATATATTCAAATTTTTCTGTTAACACACACACATTTTCTGAACCGCTTGTCCCATACGGGGTCGCGGGGAACCGGAGCCTACCCGGCAACACAGGGCGTAAGGCCGGAGGGGGAGGGGATATACCCAGGACGGGACGCCAGTCCGTCGCAAGGCACCCCAAGCAGGACTCGAACCCCAGACCCACTGGAGAGCAGGACCGCGGTCCAACCCACTGCGCCACCGCACCCCCTCTTTCTGTTAACATTTTTATCTTATTTTATATTTCTTTTTGAGAAATTTTACTGAAATAGATCGAACCATCAATCCATTTTCATTAAACACTTGTCCTGATCAGGGTCAAGGTATTAATTGGATTTAAGGTGTCCTATTCTGGACTTCGTCTTTACTTTTCATATGATGTTCCATCCAACTGTGTCCACACTGTGGAAGAAACTTCTAAAAATGAAACTGAAAAACTGTTTTTTAATTTGTGCTCAACAGACACATCTGTCAATGGTTCAAATGGGAGCAGATACAGAGAGCCCTTATACACACACACCTTCTGAACCGCTTGTCCCATACGGGGTCACGGGGAACCGGAGCCTACCTGGCAACACAGGGCAAAAGGCTGGAGGGGGAAGAGGTCATACCCAGGATGGGATGCCAGTCCGCCGCAAGGCAACCCAAGCAGGGCTCAAACTCCAGACCCACCCGAGAGCAGGACCCATTCCAACCCACTGCGCCACCGTACCCCCAGAGCCCTTATATAGATAGGCTCATTAGTTTTAAAGACTATGCCATGTGCGGGGTTTCCCACACATTCCCATGTAAACGTAGAGCTTTGGCATTTTTTTCAGAATGATGTCTCATCTGTACGAGGCCACAGTTTCAATTAAGCCGTTTCCATCACACATACTTCATCAAAGTAGCTCAACATGGTAATACTCTAATATGTCACTATTCCAAATTGTGCAAAAGCTTACTGACAGTCTGGCCTCCTCAGCATCCTACCATGCATCCTGTTCTTCAGGGATAGGCTCCAAACCACTGGGACCCTGCAGTGAACAATCTGTTGCTGATGATGGGTGAAGGGATTTTTACATTTTATATAAATACTACTGATTAGTTTCACAAATATGCTTCTACCTATATGGTTTCATGGATAAATTAATATTACAAATCAGTTTATTTGCAAAATCTGATGATGTCTGGTTAGATGCTGGGAGTTGGGCTGCACACTCTGCAGGAAATGGTACAGAGGAGGAGTGTAAAGGACCTCCTGTCCACTGTGGACAATGAGTGTCCCCCTCTGCACGACCCCCTGGATGAAGGAGAGACAGAGAGGAGTTCCTTCCACAGTCAGGTGGTCGAAAGCCTGGAGCTTCTGTAACGAGTGTAGCTGTCCAGGTGGTTTGCACCTTTTATTGTCCAAATGGTACTGAGCTCTCTCTATTATTTGCACACTTTTTAGTTGCACTCTTTTAGTAGTCCAAAGGCGACATTTATTTATGCCAGCATCTTCAGTCACTACTTTATTACTGGTGTGCAGTAGCCTTATGCAATTTCCATCAGGTCTAATAGTTCTCTTTATAATGACTGTAATTTAGGCATGTGTAACATGCATATCCATGTAAAACAGTAGATTATTCTTTTTGTAAGAACCAATCTCAATTTAAATCTTTTTTACTCTGTCACATGTCTTTGTGATATGACTACATGTTTTATGTTCCACTTAATTTTTTTTTCCTGCAGCCTCATGTTGAAAATCAATAATATTTGTCCAAAATGAAGTCCATAAGCAATGTGTAAGAGTTTGGATTTTCATTAATGGGATTGTAATATTTCTGTCTTTAGAAGTTCAAGTTTATTGGTAGCTGCAGATGATACAATTGCTCCATTGACCAGTTCATGGAAAAGTGAAGAATTCACTCACAAAACTCCCATACTGGAATAATTTTTACTCAGTATGTAGAAAAATACTGCATTTACATGTATACCCAATACAGAACTGACACTTTAAACAGAAACAAAGTCACTGCTATTAAGAAAAAAAACGTATTAAAGGCACATTAATATTTTGCTACAAAATGTACTTAAGATTTTACTAAAACAATATTTCTAAAAAGTTAATCTAAAGCATTTTGTTTACTCTAGTTAAGTCTTTATAATTATTCATGTATTTTCGTATTAAACATGGTGCAATGTATTTTGCTCTTTCTCAGTCTTTGCAGCGCAGGGACACAAAGGCACTGTTTTCGATACATGATCCACAGACTGCAGGATGTTGTAAAAGGAATATAAGCAGCATTCAGGTTAAAGGTGTGTTTACACTGTTCCAGTAGTGACAGCATCCCACTGCATGGTCACAGGATGCCAGTGACCTGTCCCCTTCTGTGCTTCCTGTCTGTGTCCAAGGTGATTATCCTTGTCTCTTGGAGTCCTTGGCTTTCTTCCTGTAGCAGCTCATTCAGTGCCATGTTTCCAAAACATGGAGCACACCCCACCCCCAAGTAACCATATTGGCTCCGCAATCCAAAATTTCAGGCCCGACAGCCTAAGCCTCTTTTGTCTTTGGGTCATCTTCTTCCTCATCATCCTCAGAGCTTGAGTCATCGTTATAGAAGTGGAGTGTGGCCTGGACAGGGAAGCTAGCCAGAACCTCCTTTCCTAAGTGGGACAAGTACTGCTGTGCCTTGGATCTGGGCAAACACAGCCTACACACACACACACACACACACACACACACACACACACACACACACACACACACACACACACACACACACACACACACACACACACACACCATTCTTAGCAGAGACTCCAAAAACTACCAGTCATATAGCCTCTATAAAAACAGCAGCATTTTTCACTCAAAACCAACTACAGCTGTAAAACCAAATAGCAAAAAACTTAACTAACAGCAACTGTATTACAAATAACAGACAATGACATTTGCAAAAAAACTAATTAAATTTACAGAAATCAGTTATAATAAAAATTCTCTACATAAAAACTTAAGTTAATATGGCCATTGAGCAGCACATGTGTAACTGTGGCAGACAAACCTGACAGGGTGCTGGAAACCCAAGGTGCCTCTGGGTGTCTGTCTGTCAGAGGATGTTGTCATTCCAGAGTGACACTAGGACATGGTCAGAATTGAAATGTGAATAAATTTCACCTTCCATTCAAATACAAAAACAAACAGTACATTTATTCATTTAGCTAATGCTTTTCTCCAAAGTGACTTATAATGTTAATCCACCTATAATTATTTACGCATTTATACAAGTGGGTCATTTTTTACTGGAGCAATTTAGGATAAATACATTGCTCAAGGGTACTACTGCCGAGTGGGATTTGAACCTGCAACATTTGGATCCAAAAGTCATAACTCTAACCACTGTCTCATAATTTAAAAAAAAATATACATATATTACACATATTTTATAAATATTTTATTTATACCAACAGTATAAATAAAATGTATAAGGGTACATTACTTTGTCTGAGGCTGCAGCTTCTCCATGTGTCAGTGTGTGTTTCCTCTGGATGCTCTGGTTTCCTCCCACAGTCCAAAGACATGCTGTTCAGCTTCCCCCATAGTGTGCGAGTGACAGAGAGAGTGTTCCACTGATGTATGGATGAGTGACCCATTTTAGTGTATCTAGCAGTGTAAGTTACCTTGGTGAATAAGCGTGTGGGCTGATAACACTGCGTAGCATCCACTGGAAGTCGCTTTGGAGAAAAGCTTCTGCTAAATAAATACAAATGTAAAAATGCTGAGGAGCTCTGCCTCTGGTTTCACAATGAACATGCCCCTTATTGCCGTTGTCCAGTCTTGTTTCAGACACTTACAAACAATAAAATTAATTTCCGCGTTTATTTCACCTTTCCTGGGCCCCTCATGTCTTCTCCGCTCGTCAGGGTCCAGGGTCTCCAGATGCCAGGGAGGCTGCGCGTAAAGGATAGACGGATGAGAACGCACCACACAACTGCTATGCTTTAAAGTTTATTTAGGAACTTTAATCTCACCGGGTGGTCTCCCCGGTGTCCACGTGGGCTCCCACGCCCCGCCGCGGACGCGCTCGCACGCTGTGAACGGAGGCTCCGCGCCGCGTGTCCGTACCGTGAGGGATCATCGTTGGGTCCCGGGTGTCACACTGGCCTCCTGGCAGCGCGGGGCTCAGTGAAGAGGTGTGGGCGGACAAGGGCTCTTTATGAAGGGCTCCTCATCTGATGGCCGGCGCGGGTCAACAGGAGGGCTCGCTGAATGAGTGAGTGGCTGGGGGGTGGGGCCGGTACGCTGCCATTTATCTTGAGCAGTCAAGTGCCTGTCGTGGTTTTGCGGCCCGTCCTGCACCGACAAGTCAAACAGCCTTGAAGTTAATGAGCACGGAGGTAACTCTGCGGCGTAAAACTAAACATTTTAACTGCATTTTCTGAAATTTGACATCAAGAGACATGGTCACGAAGAACATGCAGAAGGAAGGTGGGTTAACTATTCAAAACAGGACAATGCACTAGTCGTGTGCTAATGGAAAGCCTCGTCAAAAGCTAGTATGTTACTGCTGTACAACATAGCTACGTTTACGCTATAATATTAACTTCCTGTCCATCACGCGGCTGAACCCGGTATTGGTGACGTGCGTGTTCTTGCGTATGTACGTGCGTACGTGAGTGCGTGCGTGTTGCGTCAGGGACGAGCCCCGGGATGGGAGGGGCATTCCACCCCGAGACCAGGAAGTGAGTGCTGACCATGTTGACCCAGCTCGGCGGGCGCTCGAGCTTTCCGGTAGCCTGCTCCATGTGATTAAAAACATGCTAATAACGCTGTGCTACGTCTACTTGTGGGTACGCTTCCAGAAGTGTTACACGCTGGTGATTCGCAGCGCCGTGCGGAGGCTCTGCGGCAGCCGGGTCGGCTTCGCGTTTTGCACAGTGAAGCCGGGGGCGCCTCACGGGGGACATGATACACCCGTCCACAGGCTGAACAGCGCCAGGCGACCCATCTCCGAGCAGCCAGAAGACACAGTGCTCCTGAAACGGGGGAACAAAGTGGTGTACGTAACGGAGCCGCAGGTGATTACTCTGATTGGTCAAGCGCCGCGCGCTGCTCCCTATTGTCAGTTGATTGGCCAGGAACTGCGCGCCGGTCTCTGGCTGGGCTCTGGTGATTGGTCAGGTTGAACTGTCTTGCAGTGGAGGTGTCTGTAGGATTCTGGGCCTTGTGATCGAGACTGAGACCACGTTTGGCTTAATTAGTACCACTGATATGCACCCCTTATTATTGTTAACATACACTAGTTACACTAACACATCAGCTATTACCTTTAACACATGCTGTTACATTCCCATACATGAGCAGGTAGTGTAGTGGCTGGCTGAAACTACTGTCTTGACCTTGAAGGACCAAAGTTCAAATTCTACCTGCTGCTGTTAAGTACCCTTGACCAAGGTACCTTAGCTGAGTTTTTCTACTAAATATGATCTAGCTGTATAAGTGGGTAAATCTTTGTGAGTCACTTTGGTCAAAGTGTGAGCTAAATCAATAAACCAATATCCAACGATTTCCATCGACTTGCACCAGTTATTGCCACTGCATTACGAATTGCTGCCATTGACATTTGTGTTATTACGTTGACATATGGCAGTTAATATCACTGACACACACCAGGGATAACCAGAAACTTGCAGCTGCTGTGTATCCTGGCAACTGCTGGTGTCAGTGGTCCTTCAGCCAGGGATCCATCGTGCCTTCCTTAAAAAAAGTAGTGTGGAGGAGACATTGTGTTCTTGAGTAGTGGTGTGCAGTGTCAATTAATGGTATTGTTTTACTTTTCAGGCTTGTGACTTCAGCAAGTGGACTGTGCCATTGGGCTCCTCTCTGCTGGCGACTCCAAAGACTGAAAACAGCGAAAATATTGCTTTCCTCATAGAGGCAACTTCAGAGCAAGGAGTTGCCATAAAGCATTATACCTCATCAAACAATAAAGTATGCACTCTACTTGCTGTTTTTCCACATAAAGCCAGTATTGTTATATTTATTTATCTGCTTAGATGACACTTTCATCCAAAGCGACGTATGGTAATTTACCAATTTATACAGGTGGGTATTTTTGTTGATGCAATTCAGGGTATGTATCTTGTCCTGCTGTACTATAACAGGAACAGGAAGTGGGGTATCATCCAGCAGCCTCCAGGCTACATGTCCATGTCTTATAGACCATGCTATTTGTTGCCTTATATATATATAAATATATATATATATATATATATATATATATATATATATATATTTTAATGTACTAGAGCATGGACAAGCTCAGTTTTTTAGGACGTGGCTCACCTAAAGGATGTTGGTTCAGGTCCGACAGTTGATGTTTCCTTCTGCAACTTTATCCTTTTTCAAGGCACTTAACATGAGTTGCTTCAGAGAAATGTGGAACTGTGTAAAGCGATTGTTACCTAAACATCAAGATGATATTACGGAGTAATACAAGCTTATGAAAGTAAAGCTGTTGCTCAAGGATTGACTGAGAAGTGCAGCAGTGTGAGCTGATCATGTTTGTAGATGTGTGTTACGGTCTGGATAGTGTCACACGCTGTCGCTAGTGTGCCTGAGAGATCCAGTAGAACGAGGTGCAGCATAGAGCCTCTACTGTCCCTCTTATCGGTCCAATGGAGGCTAGCTTCACGTTCCTTTGATCTCAGCTGGAATAGCGCTATCTAGCAGCTGTCCTCCTACCTCTCTGTAAAGACTCCTGTGCAGCTGCTAATCTCTCCTTTCTGTTCTGTTGCTCTTCTGCGTTCGCTAGCTAAGATAAGGTGAGGTTCAGAGCCCTTTCTCTGCAGGCCGATGTGAGGAGAGGGCTGGTCGGTAGTCACTTGCTGTGGCCTCTGCTTTTGTTTGCAGAGCCAAGTCCTTAAAGTGAGCAGGGTTACACTGTCTCGTTCTTGGAGTGTTTTTTCCCCCCCCCCCCCCCTTTTGTCCTTGGAGTGTGTGTAGCTGGTATGGCCAGCTAAATGCTGCCCTTGTTCTCTCAGAGACTTGAAAAGGAGAAAGCTTTTGGCCGCAGCCAGGCGGTCATGCTTGAGGAGGAAGTGCACCTGGCGGCGGACATGAGGGGCCCATCGCTCTGGATGCCTTTGAAAATCAGTGGCTGATCTTCATAGCCTGAAGGAGAGAGTGGGCTGGAGTGGGGGGGGTTCTTCCTAGACAGGAAGCAGGGGTTTTGCCTCTTGTCTCCACCCCCCATCATCCCATGCATCACCTAGAGAGTTGCTGTAAAAACAGACTGTCATCACTGTTGTGCTATTAACAGAAGTACAACATCACCTGACCCTTTGGATTGTGAACTAAGCATTTTAGTGCAAGAAGCACTTTTACTCAATTACCTGATGCTTTTTTTCCCAAAGTGACTTACAGTGTGAAGGTATTTATAATTATTTACATAGTTGGGTAATGTTACGAGAGCAATTAAGGGTAAGTTTCTTGCTGAAGGATACTATAGCCATAGGTGGGGCTCAAACCTGCAACCTTTGGGTCTAAAGGTAATTGCTCTAACCACTATACTATCAGCCCTCCTACAGAACACTTTTAGTTCTTTAGCTGGGTGTTTTCTCAACTTAACAGCATTCACTATTATTAAACTACTTGCAATGGCTTGCATAAATTATACAGCTGTGCGCTTTACTGGCGGAATTTGGTGTATGTACTTTATTCAAGGGTTCTACAGCCAGTAGTGGAATTTGAACCTTGGTTTTTTGAGTCTAAAGATGACAGCTCCAAGCACTGTGTTACCTGTTGCTGCTATAACAGTGCTTGTATAAATTTCTTCTAATTCTTGGATGAAGTTGCATGATGTTTTTCACATATATGTAGATGATGTGTTGAGATACACTCATAAATAGTTAGAAGTAATAGATTTTTTTTTTTTTTCTTTTCCTGAATGTATACACAGTCATTTGATTTTTATTCTCCTTTGTCAATGGACAAATACAGATACAGTGCTGTTTGGAAGTATGGTAACCCCTTGTGTCCCTTAGTTTTACCACGGAATGGTGGTTTAATGAGAGGCAGTTTTTCTCGTCTGACATAATAGTTGTGTAATGACCAATCGCATAGGTTGCATTAGAGGAAATTGTGTGTGAGTGTAGCAGAAAAATGTAGTGCATGTGCAAAAATAAGTGAACCCCAAGTTGCATTGGCTAAACCAAGTAGATAAACGGAATCAAATGTATAAATCACTTATTAATTTTGCAAGTTTATTTGAAGATTTAACATTTAGATTTTATAAGTTTAATATTTTATACAAGAAAAATAACCATCCCTCTATGGCTCACATCCTTTCAAGCAGTACTGTATTAATGTGTTTCCTTTGGTATAGACGCTGAGGTGGTCAGATTACTGCCTGCCCCTGGCCCTCAGTCCTGGACAGCCATTCCGGGCCGTGGCAGAGGCCAGTATTGACAATTTCAGCCACCTGGGAGTGGCCTTCATGGAAGACCGGCTGCACTTGGACAACGGGCTTATTCCAGAAAAAATCGTTTGTGAGTTGAACATGTCCGACACTTGGAATCTTCTCTTATTTGGCTACATAAATCACAGTCACTTATTGGGCTTGAATTTTCATTTGTGTTTTTGGTGCTTGTTGCTATGGATGCACACAGAGTGCTCATTGGCAATAAATGTTCTTCAGTACTATCATTATTATCTCCCTTTGTTATTCCAGTTCTCTGTAAGGATTTCAGCACCTATTTTGATTAATGGGATTGAGTGCATTGTGTTTGTAAAAAAACTCTAGAAGGCAACATCTATTGTATATTCTGCATTAAACACTTCACTCTTCACCTCCTTGTGTAGTAAATTCAATGGCTCTGAAAAGCAGGGTGTTTCAATAAATTCAGTGAAAATTAACAGTTGTTTTTTGTATGCTTCACTTTGCTTTTGTATGTTTTTCAGCTGTCCTGCTCAGGGAATCTGCATTTGAAGAACTTGTTGAGAATCAAAAGTTGGACTTGAATAAGCAGAAAGACCTCCTCTTGAATAGCGCTACAGAAGAAACCCCACTGTCACAGCACATACCATATGAGAGGAGGAAAGTGCCAGAGGTAGGAGAAACGAACGGCGCAGAGCAGGCATGTGATGAGCTACAAATTGCCCCTGAGCTGGAGATACAAGAGAGTAACCCTGGGGACCAAGAAGTCTCAGAGAAATCTGGAGCAGTCACGGACCACCACACAGAAGACTACCACATGGAGGGTCGTCATCTACACCTCTCCAGCTGCCATGAGTGTCTGGAGCTGGAGAACAGCACCATCCTCTCAGTGAAGTTTGCCTCAGCAGAGGACATCCCCGACCTTCCAGATGACTACGAATCTGGGAGGGATGGGGTTGAGGAGGAGTGGGGAGAAGAGGAGAGCTTTGTGCTTCGGACCAAGAGGGCCAACCCTGGTGGCAAGCCCCCCAATGTGCTGGTGTACACGGGAGGCTGCGAGCGGCGGTTTGATCGCGTGCATGCTCTTCTGGCTGAGTGTGTTGACACGGACAGCTACACCGTGTACCATCTGCGGCCCCCGAAAGCCCTCAGTGAGCCCTGGCTGAACAGTGCCTTGCTCTTGGTGCTGGCGTCTGATGAGCCTCTGGCCCCTCAGCTCTGTGATCGAATCCTCGCCTACCTGCGGCTTGGCGGAAAGATGTTGAGCCTTTGCTCCTCCTTCTGCCCTGCAGGTCTGGAGCTGGCACCCCGGGATGCCCAGCAGGGCCGCATTTGCAGGGTTAGCTTTACCAAGGCCAATGCTACCGAACTTGAGCTTCATGCTCTGGCCAGCAGCCATGTATTCGTGCAGCAGGAGGGTGGGCAGGCGGAGTACGAAGGCCAAGTGGAGCGATGGGGAGAGCTGCATGGGGACAGCAGGGACATGGTCATTGTCAGGGTGACACATGGCAAAGATGGCGGGGAGGCTGTGCTGTGTCAGGTACTGCTGTCATTCCACTGAGTCAATAGAATGAGGAAGTAACTGTATCGCTACAAATAGGAATTTATAAATTCTTAATTTATTTGTGCGGTGTTCATCAGCCTCTGTTGTTCTCCAAGAGGGATTAACAGTTTTCTAAACCATTCTGTTAGGTATTCTTATGCACATTTTATTTAGTATAGTTTTTTCTCATTGTGGCTGCATAGACTTGATTGAGGTCAGGGCTCCTGTATGTTCAGTTCTTTGTATCTTGTACACTCACCCCACCCCCTCTTAACCCTCTGTACCGGCAGGTGCAGTTGGATGTGGCTCCAGACTCCCAGGATATTCAGAGTCTGCAGGATTTTGAAAAGCTCAAAGTGAGCAATGCGCTGCGCTATGAAGTGCTGACAGAGATCCTGAGCTCCCTGGGACTAAGGTGTGAGCTGAGCCAGGTGCCCCCACTCAGCCCAGTATACCTCCTCTCTGCTTCACAGGTACGACCCCATCCCCCAACAAATAAAATCGACAACTGACGCCTGTCCGTGGGGGGTGAGGTGGCGCTGTGGGTTGGACCGGGTCCTGCTCGCCAAGGGGTCTGGGGTTCGAGTCCCACTTGGGGTGCCTTGCAACAGACTGGCATCCCATCCTGAGTGTGTCCCCTCCAGCTTTACGCCCTGTGTTGCCGGCTTAGGCTCCGCGACCCTGTGTGGGACAAGTGGTTCAGAAAATGTGTGTGTGTGTGTGTGACTTCTGTCCCGCTTGAACTATACTTATGAATTTTTTTCATTATTAATACACTCATCCCGAGGGGGTGCGGTGGTGCAGTGGGTTGGACCACAGTCCTGCTCTCCGGTGGGTCTGGGGTTCGAGTCCCGCTTGGGGTGCCTTGCGCCGGACTGGCGTCCCGTCCTGGGTGTGTCCCCTTCCCCCTCCAGCCTTACGCCCTGTGTTGCCGGGTAGGCTCCGGTTCCCCGCGACCCCATATGGGACAAGCGGTTCTGAAAATGTGTACACTCATCCCTCATTATTTGATCTTCTGATATCTGATTTTTCACTTATGCTGTCCACAGTTATAAATACAACTTATTGTGAATTAGTCAGGGTTTTTCATATAACTGGTCTGCAACGTCTGGTCAGGTGTGGAAAACCTGAGACCAAATTTGAAAATTGCACCAAGGGGTTATGTGAGAGAAACTGAGATGCAGTGCATTGTGGGAACTGTGTACCCATGCTCTCATTTGTGATTTGACGCTCGATGGTCTCCCTTGCATACTCACGTATTTGTGTTGGCATCCTCTGTTTTTTTGCCCAAGTACTTCATATACAGCTTTCATCTTCCTTAAGCCAGTCACAGTAAACTTACTTTTTTTAACTTTACCTTAAGTTTATCAAAGTAAGTTTACTTTGTCATTTTTTAAATGTATTTTATATTTACATTTATTCATTAAGCAGACATTTTTCTCCAAAGCGACATACATCTCACAGGGAATACAATGTGTGTATTACATCAACAGACTTACTGTAGATGCAGACACTTGATTCTAAAGCACAGTTAATTTGTTGCTTCCTATAATATGAACTAATACACATCACATGAGTAGCTGTGCACGCACACACACACACACACACACACACACACACACACACCATGACTGAAGCCGCTTGTCCCGAGCAGGGGTCACGGCAAACCGGAGCCTAACCCAACAACACAGGGTGCAGGGCTGGAGGCACACCCAGGACGGGATGCCAGTCTGTCGCAAGGTACCCCAAGCAGGACTTGAACCCCAAACCCACCAGAGAGCAGGCACAGGCCAATCCTCCTGTGCCACTGCACCCCCTAGGTGCATAAAGGTTTACCTAAATTATCAACAATTCCTAATCACATTTTTTTTAGCATTTACATTATACAAGTAGCTGCATGAAAGTTTATCTTTTCATCAACAATTATGATCTGAAGTTATAGAACATGACTATTTACAAATTACATGTACTTAAGAGATCATGGGAGAAGTGAGTCCGGAAAAGGTCAGTTTTAAGACTCTTCTTAAATGTAGACAGACATTCACCAGTTCTGAGTGAGAGGGGGAGATCATTCCAGCACATCAGTGCCAGAACCAAGAGTCTTCATGCTTTTGCTTTTGGACTCTGTGTGTGTGTGGGACCACCAAGTGGACAGAGGTGGAGGAGCGTAGCAGTCTGGTTGGGGTGTAGTGAATGATTAGGTCTTGCAGATATCAGGGAGCAGTTCCATTTATGCTTTTGTAGGCCATAACCAGAGTCTTGAATTTGATCTGGGCAGCTATAGAAGCTAATGCAGAGAAAGGAGTAGGGAAGATACATGGGAATGCTTCAGCAATTCAAACACAACTTGTGCAGCAGCATTCTGTATCAACCATTACAGGTTTGATGACAGTATCTGGAAGGCCAGACAGGAGACAGTTGCAGTAGTCCAGGTGGGATGTCACCATGGCCTGAACAAGTAGTTGCGCAGAGTCCTTTATTAGATAGAGACAGATCCTATGTTATACAGGATGTATCTGCTGGTTCGAGTTGTGGGTTTGATGTGCTGAGAGAAAGACAGATTGGAGTCAATCATTACTCCTAGACTCTTAGCTGAGGAGGTATGCAAAATCAGTGAGTTCTCCAGTTTGATCAAGAAATCACGACAGGAAGACGGACCAGCTGGGAGGTGTAGGATCTCCTTTTTTTTAGAGGTTGAGTTCTAAGTGATGATCAGACATCCATGCAGAGATGTCCGACAGGCAGTCGGCTATGCGCTCAAAGATGTCTGATGCTCCAGGTGGAAATGAGAGGAAGAGCTGGGTATCGTCAGCGTAGCAGTGGTATTTGAATCTATGGGACGCAATGACAGGGCCGAGGGAAGAGGTGTAGATTGGGAAGACTAGGGGGCCCAGTACCAAGCCCTGTGGGACACCAGTCGAGAGAGGCTGAGGAGATGAATGGTATTCCCACCAGACCACTTGGTATGGTCTGTCTGATAGGTAGGATTCAAACCATTTCAGTGCAGTTTCTTTAATGTCAAGCTGACCAAGAGATAATGTTAAAACTAATAATCACCATCACCATCATCATCATCTTCATATAATATATGTTATTCATTGTCTTTTAAAGTGTTACATAATGTTTTCCTTATGATATTAAGCATCATTTAGGATAATTTTAGGGTAAACTTGGGATGGGCTTGAAACAAACTGGAATTTTTCTTCATAACAGATAATGGAATCAGTAATTTTGTGATTCAAATTTTTGATTTTTAGTCTGTTTTCAGCAATCAGTTAGGACCACATGATGGGGGTTAGCGTACCTGCTAAATCAGGGTGTGGTGTGCTAAATAAAACGACCAGTAAAACCGTTTAAGATGTGACTTTTAATTATAAGATCCTAATTCAGTGAGCTTTTCTTTTGTCTAAAAATGAATTTTCAATTATCATTTTCCACGCATGTTGGTCTCAAAAAAATCTTTCCTTTTATTTTAAAAATATAAACCAGCAATGTGTCTTGGATTTAGTTTTAGACTTTTCCATTTCCGCCTTTGCTGGGTTATCGTAACACTTTGGCCCATTTGATGCATCGAATGCTGGGACGGGGAATCCAGACACCGCAGGCTCGTAAACCTGTGACACGTCCGGCTTTCATTGACTTGAGTCTGGAGACCATTTAAATGCTTTCAGCAGGATTCACACGGCGCCCACTCAGCGTTCTTCAGCCCACATCAGCCACGGCAACGCAGACGAATCGCGATCAAAGGCATCTTTTCCCGACACTGTTTGTCTTTTCGTCCAGTGCTGCTCCACATGTTCTCGTGGACCCTCTGGACATATAAACTTTGTTAGCTGTTGCATATATTGGACTTATATTTGCATGCATTAAGAACCCAAATGTTTTCCATATGTGTAAGCTGTCTGGGCCGACTCTGTACTCTGCTGCCATGATAAACATTTACATGGACAATTATGACCTGCATTGTGAAAGAAAGCAGTCAGTGAACAGTTTGAGATGCATTTGTTAAGTGGACCTTGCTCGGGCCAAAAAACAGAGAAATTAAGAAAAACAAACATCATCTGAATACGTGATTCAGGGGGCAGCCATCCCACCACATTGGATCCGTGATGCCTGCTGGACATTGGCATTCAAATGGACCCACCAGCACTGAGAGCCTGTGCAGAGAAATGTGAAGAATTTGCACAGAGTTTTAATCAGTGTCTGAGACGGACTGCAGAGTAGCCATCTGAGACAATTCAGAAGGACTTTTCAAGATCTGTTAGGGCTCCTATGTCTGACAGGCCTCAGGTGCTGTGCGGCTAAGGAAATGTACACTTTTCCAGACCACACATGGCTGTAGCTCAGCCTCCTCATTGTGCTCATAAATGATGGCTTTCAGTGGACATAACTCACTGGTGTTTTTGAAACAGCCTCTTCATTACCTTGTTTAAGGCTTGTTGTCATCTTCCTATCTGCTGGCACTCGGCATTTCTGATTCAACCTTTATTGTTCATAATCTGAAAGCACTTGAATTTGAAATCCTAAATAACCAGCTGGGCTCTTCGTTCACAATACATTTTAATTTTTAGTTGTTCTGATATCTTGCACAGTGATTTGGGCACTGATCGGGATGGGGACTGGGTTCCAGATGTGTGTATGGACATGCTTGGTCAGTGCTCTAGTATCTGTGAGGCCCCCCCCCCACTGCAAGAGGCAAGGACATCCAGTAGATGGCACTCAGTACCTACCTTTTACCCTTCGGAGCCCAGTACTGTACAGAAAATCACCAGCTGGTGTGTGAAGGTGTGTCTAAGTGTGTCCAGAGTGGTTGAACTCCTCTTCCTAGCTGTTTGATGGTGCAACTTGAACTGTACTACGGAGGGTTCTGACTTCACCTTTAGGTGGCAGGATTGCTGCAGATCGGTGAGGGTTGCAGAGCCTGTGCCGGTGGCAGGACCTTGTCACATGCACCGCGGTCTCTGTGACTGTCACAAAGGGCGTCTTTCTGCCCTCACGCAGCACAGCGGGGATTCGCTGAAATCGCGACCTCCTGAGCTGCTCATCTTTGGGTCCGAAAGAAAGTCCAGCTCCACTGTTATTATGCACACCGTCTCTGGGCAGGGTTGCCTGTCGACCCCTGGCCCCATAACCTTGACAAAAAACTTGTAGATGATGAAGGCAGCTGCCTGTAGGATTGCTTCCAGATTGTTGTGGAAGTCACGGGGAAGGGCGAAGCGAGGGACGAGGGCCTGAGGACACAGGCGTCCAGCGTGCTGGGCGCTGTCCAAGTCGAAGGCCCGTGCCTTCCCACCCCGCACTGTAAACCCCAAGGTGGCCTGCAGTTTTTTTTCCTTGGGCAAGGACTTGGGCAATTCTGGTTTGTTTTTCACTCATGTAGCTGATTATTTCTTGTTTTGTTTGTGCGGTATGCTGACGAAACGGTATGAATTGGGAAGAAGAATGTGTTTGTCTAGCTCTGAAGAACACGGTGTTGCTGTCTAAATGACATGGGCATGTAGCAGAGGGACAGCTGCGTGTTTCTCCCAATTGCTGGTGCGCAGATCCACGCACGCACGCACGCACGCACGCACACACAAAAAACGCTGTCCCTTCCCGCGCTGCTATGGGAGATGGTCCATTCAGGCCCGTCCTCCCACGCACCCAGCTTGTTAACAGGGGCCGAATTGGGCCCTAGGGAACCCCCCCCTCCCGAGCCTTTTGTAATTTGCACAAAGCGGATAATTGAGGCATGCAGATAAGCGGCTCTAATTGATTAACCATCACTGTATTCTCTAAATATGGATTTCAACTAATTAGGGCTATCATCCTTGTCTTTTCACAACCTGCTGCTGCTAATCACACTATTTGGGTGCCAGATGGGGGTTTCAGAGGGTTTCGCGGTTTTTTTTCTTCCCACCTCATTTGTTTAATGAAAGGAAGAGGAGCGACCGTCCCACGTTTCCCTCCGTGCGCCCAGGCTCCACCTGTGAGGGGTTGCGGGGGCAGTTGGTAGTGGCACTGGGGGGAGGGGAGGGGACAGGTTGGTGGGTTTTTTCTGGGGACTGAGGTTGGATGGAGCCACGTTTCCCACAAATCCTGCTGCAGCTTTTAGCTCACTTTCCACGCGGCTGGGGGTACTGCACAGGTGAGCGAGAGGACGGGCTTTCCTATCTCGCAGTCATTTACGTCACAAGGACTGACAATAAACAACAACAACACCCCCCCACCCCTCACTGGTGGGCTCTCCCCGATTTAGGTGGTTTGGTGTCCAGCACCCCGACTGTCACTCCTGTGGGCTTTCAGTGTGTGTGTGTGTGTGTGTGTGTGTGTGTGTGTGTGTGTGTGTGTGTGTGTGTCCTGTAAAACCTCAGGAAAATTTCATGCCATTGTTGGACATCTGTTCTGTCATTAATGTATTTTACAAACACCTGCATTTAATGGTAATGTCATTCACGTGCTGCGTGTTGACTTTGTATTATTATTGTACATTGTGTTACTGTATTATTAGTGTTGTAAACGCATTACTTCTCTGCTTTAGGTTAGTTTAAAAAAAAATCTCTTGGAAGTGTCCCTCAATGCCTGACAAAGGATGTAATTAGAAGAGAGTGGATGTGGTACTGTAAAACACATTTACCTTTGAGAATGTTTGAGCCCCCACAAAGGGGGGTGTGGTGGCGCAGTGGGTTGGACCGGGTCCTGCTCTCCCCTGGGTCTGGGGTTTGAGTCCTGCTTGGGGTGCTTTGCGACAGACTGGCGTCCCGTCCTGGGTGTGTCTCCTCCCCCTTCAGCCTTACGCCCCGAGTTGCCGGGTTAGGCTCCAGTTCTCCGTGACCCTGTATGGGACAAGCGAGTTTGGAAAGTGTGAGTGAGCGACCACAATATTGATAAAATGTTTTAAGGTAAGGTTGGCAATTTCTCTGCTCTCTGTTCATTTTCATAAAGTTTAAAATTATTTTACAGAATGTTTCTCAATCACATACACATGCTGAGTTTAACATCTGTATTTTATGGTTTCATAGGCAATGTAAGGTTGATTAAAAGTTAGAAGCTTATTAATATCTTTGTTTAATGTTCTTTATTAAGGCTGGGTTATGTTTGTATTTATGGAAATACCTGATATAGACAAAAAAAAAAACTATTGCTGTTTGCTGCAAAACTGAAAAATATTCTGTCGTCGTGAAATGACCTCCCCCTTTCACTCAGAACTGCCGATTCTCTGTCCACATTTAAAAAGGGTCTTAACACTCACCTTTTCCAGACTCACTTTGCCCATGATCTAAGTTCATGTAAGGCGTAAATGTTCACGCACCATAACTTTAAGATCATGCATGTTAAACAACGGATAAACCTTTACACAGCTACTCCTGCAAAGTAGCACAAACGTTCATACGTATCTCCAGAAAAAAAAAACTAAGAAGGTGACCAGGAATAA
Organism: Scleropages formosus; assembly: GCF_900964775.1. Lineage (NCBI taxonomy): Eukaryota > Metazoa > Chordata > Actinopteri > Osteoglossiformes > Osteoglossidae > Scleropages > Scleropages formosus. The sequence goes on from NC_041809.1 coordinate 17,138,027, forward strand.
AGTTTTATGCAGCTACTCCTGTGATGAACATTCTTTCTTATGGTAGAAAGAAACAAACTAACTGTAAATAAGTATCACGCGCCTGCATCCAAGTCTCTCTTTCACCTATTGTAATATACACATTGTCTTTTATATGAGATGTATGTTGCCTTGGAGAAAAGCGTCTGTTGAATGAATACATGTAAATATATTCCTGGAATGTTGCCCTTAATTTTGTTGTAGCTAGTTCTGCTTGCTCCCGCATTGTCCGTGTGTGGAAAAAGCATCCAGTGACGCTACCGTGGAATCAGTTATTTATCGTCATTATTGGCCTAAGCGCTTGTCCATTTTTCCGTCTGAATCGGTGGAATTGTTCAGGATAGACGACTCGAGACAGTAAAGCTTCAGGGAGAATAAATATGATGTGTGGTGGCGAGCACAAATTGTGAAAATGAAAATGACAGTTGAAAATAAGCCAAAGTTTTTCTGTGTAACCAGGAGTCCCAGGACACCTTCCTGCAATGGCTAAGGATGCAGGTGGACGGGGAGGGCGTGCTGAGGTCCAGCAAACTCTCGCTGAAAGCGGTTTCATGTGCGGAGGCCCAGGCGCCATTACCGGAGGGCACGCTGGCCCTGGTCACCGATCCCCCAGAGGTCCTCTCGGAGCAGTTCAGTCTGCAGACCTACAGCCTGCACCTGCACAGCCGAGTCCTGGGCCGCAGCCTGCTGTTCGCCGAGACCACGTCCACCACCATGGACCTGCTGGAAGGGTAACGTGGCTCCTGGGGGGAGGGGAGGGGAGGGGAGGGGAGCGGAGGGGCTGGGGTTGAACTGGGGGGCGGGCAGTGGGTCACTCACTCCTGTGTGATGGAGAATGACGGCGCCCACATCGCCACTCACGTTGACACCCTTGAGCCTGCGATCTACTTCCTGTCACCCGGGTGATGGTAAATTTAAGGCTTCCAGCTGCCCAGTGCGAAATGGACAGTTTTGTTGCAGACTAAGTGGAGCGAATGTGGAGTGGGGTTGGAGCAAGTGGGAGAGCCTCTCAGTTCAGGCTGGAGGGCTGGGCTGGAGACGGGGGCAGGCCGTCGGGCTGGAACTAATTTAATGCCTGAATGACCTCACAGCGGTAGAAGCGGGCTACACCTAATAGAGGTCTTTGTCTACATCTCAACATCTTACTGGGGACTTGCCAGTCAAAAGGCGCGATCCCAGAAACAGGTGGAAGCTATTAGGCCTGTCATAAAGTTTGAAAAATGGATTCTGGACCTGCGCTGAAGTGATTGAAACTGACAGTGTTGTCATTAGGGTTGTAAGGTAACTAAGAAGGGGGGGGGGGAGCGAGAGAGGGAGGGCGAGAGACCGGGGCCTTGGAAAAGAAAAGAAAATCTCTAAAGTCTGATTTCACATGCCCTGATTATTGATTTAATTTCCAGATGTCCCACGTTACAGTCTGATTAAATGTTATTGTTATTGACGTAAGTGTCTTCTGGAGACTCCTTTTCCTTTTTCGGTGGACTGTACGCCACTGATTTTATGGTCCAGTTGTTTTTCATATGGATGCAAACCTCAGGCTGATGGTAAAGGGGTTCCCACCTGAAGGTTGCTGATGGATGGAGACTCTCCTTCTGCCTCCGTGTTCCCCCAAGCATTTGGCGCAACATTTGGAGTGGCCCCAGGCAGGTTACCTCGGCACTTACTCTCCTGATACAAATTCATGGTTTTAAGTTGCGGTTTTGCTGATAAAAGGGGCAGCTTGTGCCACCGGTGCAGTTTTATCCGTAGTTCAGCGAGAAGGGTTTCCTCTTCTCTCCGCCGGGGGTCACGTTCTCGCGAACGCTAATACGGCCCGTCGTGGGGCAGCTTGTTAGAGGAGATCAGCCTTCGTCCAGGAGGATCTCATGCTTGGTTTCTCCCTGTTTTTTTTGGAGTTCTAGGCCTCCCCTTTTTCTGTAAAGGCTGTTTCCTTTATTACAAAGTGTTTATTTAGGTCAAAAGGGAAAATTTCCAATGCAGGAAAAGGAGAGAATGACTCCTGACTAAGTGTAAATGCAAGAAAAATAACTTTCTTGTCTTAAATGTAGCGTTTTCTACAATATGAGAAGTGGAGATTGACTGTATAATGTGACAACATATTTTGCGTGGCAGAAAAAGAAATTAAACCGTTCAGTTAAGTCTTATTTTTGTTTTTTGGGGCGTCGTGGTGTGCGTTCACTTTTCATTACTAAAAGATTCTGTATGCTTAAAACTTGTGCCTTGTTATTATCTTAGTCGTACAGCTCTATACATTTTTTATGTAATACGCTTTATATATTTATTAGCTACGTATTTTCCCTGGATGTTGAATGACATATCTATGCTCTTTTGGGCATTTTTTTTTGTTATTTATGAAAAAGTTCTGCAACGACCCATGGGCATTAAGATTATTAATTTGCTCTAAATATAGTTTAGATTCCAGTTTTCTACCAAATCGTTTAATTTAATTCTTAGCAACAGATTTTAAATGATTAGTTGTATTAACAAATGGCATAATTGCTAATAAAATCTGAAGATTTGTTTAATGAAAATATCAGTATATTGTGTTTTTTCAGGCAACTTGACCAAAAGGCTTTGCACTCTAAGTAATTGTGTTACAGTCTCCCTGAGCAATAATTAACTGCAAATAATTTAATCATTAAGTTCTACTTTGTGAACAATGGCAGGGTTTTTTTTTTTTTTTCCCTTTTTTTTTCTCGTTGGACCTGAACGGGTGCCCAGTAAGCTGCAGATTAATACCAGCGGCCCTGGTTTGGGGCAGAGTGCCTGGATAAGCGATCTGTTGGGGCACTGATGAAGACGGCCAATATTGATGGCTCTGTGACGCAGGGGGGAGAGGGGCGGCTTACGCCTGTTTGTCCAGAGTATTAGGCCTTTGTTTGGCCAGTAGCGGCTAATAATAGGGAGCTGAGATGGAGGATAGTGTTCTCACAAGGTCACCGCCGGGCTGGAATCTCAATGTCCAGTGCCTGGTGCTGTCGTGCACCACTCTGCCCCTCGCCACCATTCACAGCCATTAGCCAAACTAACCTTTAGTGCAGGGCAGGGTAGTGGGTACAGCTGTTGCCTTACACTCGTAGGACCTGGCTTCAGTGGCAGAACACTTAAGCAAACTACTTGCCCTGAATTGCTCTAGGAAAAATTACCAAGTTGTATAAATGGGTAAATAATTGTAGGTAGCTTAATATACAAACCTAACATTGTAAATTGGTTCTGAGAAGTCCATCAGTTAAAGGAGTTAATAATAGTAATCATAATGAGGATAATAATAATAATAATAATAATAGTAATAATTAATAAGTATTGTGTTTCACTGATGTATGGATGAGTGACCCATTGTAAGTAGTGTGTCTAGCCAGTGTAAGTCACCTTGGTGAATAAGGTGTGTGGGCTGATAACACTACATAGAGTTTGTTGGAAGTTGCTTTAGACAAAAGCATCTGCTAAAAAAATAAATGTAAATGTAGTATTAGTAATAATAATAATAATAATACTGAGATACACTGTGGGTGGTAGTAGTGATCTGTCCAGTAATGTATATTTATGCTTTATGTCAACATCACTCACATTATCTGTGTTACTTCTGAGTGAATGGAAGGCCAGTGTCACTGCTGTTATTTGCATTTGATGTAGACCTCTGGGTGTCGTTATAATTTAATTTTACTTTGGTTGCATGTTGCGTTAGCATTTAGTCTGAGTCATATTCCATGTGGAAAGCCGGTAAGTTAAATCAGATAGCGGTATAAAATAGGGGCTGTTTTGTTAAGGACAGTCAGCTGCCAGGGTGGTTCTTAAATGTGTGGAAGTGTTTATTTGTCGAGTGTGTGTGAGAGGACAGGATGAGGTCCACGATATTCCCCCCGCGTTACACAACGCACTCGGAGCGCTTTAATGACACTTTTCCTGTCTTAGAAAACTTGATCCTTGTGCCTGAAGCGCTGAGTTTACCGTACGCACCCCGGGAGGGCCATCGTTCCTCATGCGTGTGCTGGTTTTCGCGCAAAGTGCCGTCAAGTGAAAACATCAATGCGCTCTAACTGCACACAATATTTTTATTTCACTTTTCAAACTGAGCTAAATGTGTTCATGTACAAACCTACAAACTCTCAGATCAAGTCCTGGTCCTTCTGTTGGTACTCACCCAGAATTGCTGAGCTAAAAAAAAAAAAAATCAGGCTTATAATTGCACGAAAATTCCAACTTCTTTTTCATAATAATGCTGGCTGAACATCAGAATAATGATAATCATCTCAAAGAAACAATACTTTTTTTTTTTTTTAAATAAAATGTTTTGAAAAACTTCGAGCAGTGACAGGCTTGGGGTTTCTCCGCACTGGCACTGTTGGCTCTGCCCACCAGGAGAGGCTGTTCTGCTTGGCAGAAAAATAAACAGCACTGGGTCTCCCAGTTGTAGCAGCAGTGCACCTTCCTCTCTGGGACGTGCAAATGAGAGAAAGGCGGTGAACAAGGCCTTCTTCTGGCCAAAGCCTGCCCAGGCCTGATTGGTGAAGGAGCAGGCAATCAGTGTTTGTTTTGACAGGGAATCCACAATCAAAACTGACACAGTATGGAATTAGGGTTCTGTTTCCTGTGAAAAATACAAGCCTCTTCTGGGGGGCGGGGGGTGGATCGACAATAACTGCAGCAGCGGGTTTGTACATAAAATAAAATTGCTCCAATTGACCTTGCATGCTCTACTGCCAATTATCTCAAATTGTAAGCAGATGCCTAAAAGTCCTCATTTTAGATTCTGGCAACATCTGGCTCTGCATGCGAAAGTAAAAGTTTACATCACCGCTGCGGTGCATACTAAAGAGTTGGAGGCAGGGGTCGCGCTGCCAGGAGTAGCTGCTCCGGGGCAATTTAATACCAAGTGTTAGAAGGGTGTAAAGTGGAGATGAGGTGAGGAACTCAACAAAGAACTGTGCTCAGTTATTCCTAGTCGGAAAAGCTTAAACTTGCATCAAGTGAAGCTAATGGCTCACAGGAAATTGAGAATGACGCGGATTACCTGTTGGAAGTGTCTTGCTTTGATCCGTAGGACAAGTGGTTTAGTCGGCTGCATGGAGGCACAGCTAGCGGCGGTGGTTATTTACAACTCCTGGGCTGGGGGTTCGAACCCAGCTCAGTTGGTTTATATTTACTTTGCAGGTATTTTTCTATAAAGTGACGTATATCTCGGAGAAAAATATAATATAAAGAATGCATTACATCAACATCAGAAGAGGTTTGGATTCAGACACGTGATTCTACTGTAAAATACAGTCAGTTTGTTACATTCTACCATATGAACCAGTATACATCACACCAGTAGCTGCATAAAGGCTTTTCTGTGATACAGCAAATTACTTAAAATTACTAAACAAACACTTGTTTACTGAGCACTGATGAGAGCAGGGTAGAAGTTATTCCGAAAGGTGAATCTTGAGACCTTTCTAAAATGTAACAAGAGATTCAGCAGCTCAGAGTGAGAGGGGGAAGTTATTTAACCACATCAGAGCCAGAACTGAAAACCTTGCATGGAACCACCAAGCAGGCAGAGGTGAAGCAGCAGTCTGGTTGTGGTGTAACGAGTGATTGGGTCTTGTAGGTACTGGAGAGCAGATCCATTGATGGTGGTGTAGGCTGTAAACAGAGTCCTGATTTTGATTAGGACAGCTACAGGAAACCAATAGAGAGAGAAGAGGAGGGGAGATACATGAGAACACTATGACAGGTAGTTACAGTGGTCCAGGTTGAATATCCCCATGACCTGGACCAGGAGTTGTGTAGACTCTGTTGTGAGATAAGGGCAGATCCTGTGGATGTTATGCAGGACGTATCAGCAGGACTGGGTTTGGGGCTTCAGTATGTTGAGAGAAGGACAGGCTTGAGTCGATCACTACCCCGAGGTTCTTAGCCGATCAAGGAGGTGAAATGATCAAGTTTTATGGTTTTACAGAGTTTTTGAAGGAACTCTTTTAGAGAGGTTGCGTTCTAGGTGTTGATCAGATATCTGGACAAATATGTCTGAGAGGCAGGAGGTGATGTGCGAGGAAATGTCTGTAGCTCTGGGGAGAAAGGAGAGGAAGACCTGGGTACCGTCGGCATAGCAGTGGTAAGAGAATCCATGGGAGGTGATGACAGGGTTGAGGGAAGAAGTGTAGATGGAGAAAAGAAAGGGACCCAGTACCGAAGCCCTGTGGAACACTAGTTGAGAGAGGGGCTGAGGGGATGATCTGGAGCCCTGCCAGATCATTTAGTAGGATCTACCTGATAGGTAGGACTCAAACTATTTCGGTGAAGTACTGTTTGGAACTTGGGTGCTCTGGTTTCCTTCCATAGTCCAAAGACATGTTTCAGGGATATCGGTGACTGAATTGCCCTTAGAATATGTATGTATAACATAGCTCTGCTGTTTAAATGATTGTATGTATGTTGTTGTTATTATTCTTATATCTCTCTCTCTCTCTCACACACACACACACACACACACACACACACACACACACACACACACACACACACACACACACAAGTCTACAACCGCCTGTCCCGAGCAGGGTTGCAGCAAACCAGAGCCTAACCTGGCAACACAGGGCACAAGGCTGAAGGGGAGGGGATACACCCCTGATGAGACTCCAGTCTGCCCCAAGGCACCCCAATCACTTGAACCCCAGACCCACCTCAGAGCAGGCCCTGCCCAAACTCACTGCGCCACCGCATCCCCTATGTTATTGTTATTATTATTTTGGCTCCAGCTTCATACCTGTGATGGTTTTCCATTAAAAGCCGTTCTTTGTACGAGAAAGCGTCGCTGTTGGCTGCCCCAGTGCATTGTGGGTAATGAAAACCATTTCCCATTGATTACACCAAAAGGGTACTATCTGCAAATAATAATTTTCGGAGACTTCAGGAAACAGGATTAGCTCAATTAATCACATTTTCAGATTAGTTTGACTATATTGATCATAACAGTCTGGCTTCAGGATGATCAATACAAACATGCTTATGCTAATAACTGCAAATCCAGTTTTTTAAAATAAGCATTGATGTCAGGAATAATCTTAGGGAGCTCCTCATTTGAGCAGTATGCAGCTTTTATATTGGATGACAATTGTACTTGAGAAGCAGTTTTCGTGATTGCTGATATTGGAATTTGCCAAATAAAGGGGATTATGAGACGATAAAAAGGCTTTTGTTTTAATGCCTTAATGACTTGCAGCCGTGTCTGCCTGATTTTGTAAGGACAGACTGTAAAAATCATTTTCATTTTAGAATAAATGACACATTTGTGAAATTAAACGCTGGCACCACCAAAATGCTTGGGGACGTTTTTATTTTCATTTTATATTGTTACACTGTTTTTGCCACCATCTTCAAAGTTGTCGACAGCAGCAAGAACATCACGTTCTTTTAAATGGTACATTAGGATAATCTTTCAGGTTTTACAAAAGGAGAGTATTTTCTCATTTGTGTCCTGGGTCTGACAGGAAAGCATGCCGTTGGGAAACGTCTTCATCCGCTGCGTTTGATGTGAAATGACAGAATAATCTTTTTTGTTAGGATGGCAGCAGTGGGAACGGCGATCCTTTGGAAGTAAAACCCTCTTTTGTCGTCTCGCTGCACGCAAGTCCCCCAACAAGGTGACTGCTGGACTAATCCTGCAATGAGAACATTCCCTGTCCGGGGTGTGTGTTACCACTTCTATCCACTTGTCATACAGATGACTTGGGTGGTGGCCATTTATCCTCTGACCCTCCAGGCCTGGGTAAATGACCCTCTGGGTCTGGCTGCCCCAACAAAGGGCTTTTAGAGGAAGGCTAGAGGGTATCTCCCCAAGGCCAAACAAAGAGGTGTCTTGACTGAAAAGCTCTGATCCTCCACCGGGAGATGGGACCACCCCCACCAGCCCTTCATCCCATAGACGTGCTACTTTGTATGTCTTTGTTCCCTGCTTGTTGTAATTATGAGGGAGACAAGGGTTCCCCTCCAGCCCTGGCCAGTTACCGGTGGTGAAATGGATCCGTGGGCTGTAATGGCTGCAGGAGCACCAGTGCCGGTTTGTGCTCCTCTGCGCTATGTCATCGGAGTGCAAGGGAGACTCGAGTCGGTGAACTGGTGTTTGGAGTTTACGTTCTCAGTCTGTGGCTGGTGGCAGGAGGGGCATCGCTGCCAAAGGGGCTGAGGGTTAAGGTTTGCGGCTCAGGCTGGTGCAGAAGGCAGCTTCACTGTACGCTGTGTCCTTTATCCAGACGACTATGACGGAGCATGTGCGCAAATTTGGGCCAAGGATTGAGGGAAGCCTTAGAACTTGTCAAAGTGTTTGTGTGTACAAGTCTGAGAGAGAGAACCTGCTGTTCACTGCACCTTTGCACATACCTAAATCAAAGCTGTGTTCGTACATCGTTGCTCCTTCATATTTTAAACCATTGCTGATATGACATGTATCATATTTTTAGTGTCTGTGGCTCCTAGCGGACTTGTTTTTCCTGACTGCTTAATGTAATGTATAAAGGCAACACACAACTGTAAGCTTTTTTGCTTAAGGTTCTATCCTGTCTTTTTTTGATGTTCTAAGGTTTGTTAAGACATGCATTACATTCAGTGGTGGTCCAGTCTTGGATTTTTTTTTGGACATTGGTACAGTCTTCGTGACGGATCGCACTACAATAACTAACACTTATGAACACATGCAATTTTTGTCCTGAAATTTACATACCCAGCTTACGAGAAATGCCTTATGAGAAACCAAAAACAGAAATCTTAGTACAAAATGAGTTGCTAGTGTGGAGCCTCAGACAAGTTGAGAAGCCCCCCTTCCCCTCTACATGCGTTGTTTTGAAGCTGTCTGCCTGCTCTCCAGCAGTTCAGAAATCTCCCAACTTTTTGTAATATTGTAAAGCCATAATCTATCATTGAAAGATAATGAGGCTTAAAACAAAAGGTTTCTATAAGGTGCTAAAACAAGCTGAAAAGGCAAAGAGGCAACGAAAAACCTTACTTATCAGTTTTAAAATGTGAGATTTAGTATATTGCAAATGATGGTTTATGAAGAGCAAAAAGGGGTGTTACAAGTGATTACACAAATTAAATTATGAGAATTGCCTTGTTAGGTTCTGTTATTATGTTCTGTTTTTGGTTTGGAATGATATTTTTTCTGTTTTAAAATAAGAAGGGAGTTTTGAAATTTTGCACTTTTCTTCAGTGAAAAAATATACTGAACATTTCATGGTCTAGGAACATATTTATTTTTGCCTTTTAAATTAATAGTCATTAATTGCAGGGATTCATCTTAGGAGCAGATTATCAGGAATAAGTTATATAGCTGTTATGTGAAGGAAGCCTATATTTATAAAGTGCATTGAACATGTGTGGTTGGCTTGGTTCTTAGAGACGTGGACTTGTAACATATGAGGGCTTCAAGTCCCAGCATGGGTCATACAGGGAATACGGATATGCTCTAGCACAGTCCCCTTGGTTTAAAAAAATAGGTATCTTATTTTGCTTTACATATAACTATCAGGTAAGGTCATGATAGTGGTGGTGATATTATTATTATTATTATTATTATTATTATTATTATTATTATTATTAATAATAATAATAATCTCATTCAATTTTCCTCAAAGAGGTTGAAAAGTATCCCACTTTATTTTTATTTTGGTAATTCTGACATGATGCAAATTATTAGAAATAAAAATATTTCACTATAAACTTTTCTAAAATGCATAAGTAATGTTAGAAAGTATTTAATTGGAAGTAGACATAATTGTTTGAATCAGTGATATTAACTGACAATTTAAAAATGCTAGCAACACTTGGTTCAAACGTGAATGGGATATCATGCTCCTCCTGGTCCGATTGCTTACCGGAGCTGGAGATTGACATGAACTGACTATGTGTTGCTGGTGATCTGTTGCCCACTCTAAGCGCTGGAGACAGATTTTTGAAGAAGGAATGGACACTGTGGCTGCTGTATGGAAATCGTTGTAATCAGCGTCTTACTTTTAGTTCACTGGCTCATTGAAACTGGAATAGATCATCATGGATGGATGGTTGGATAAATGGTTGGATGAATGGTTGGATGGATGGATGGATGGATGGAAATATATTGATCCCAATGTGAGACTAGCCTCATACAAACAACAAAGTAGTGGAGAAGACACTGGAATATATAAATATCACACCAAAACACTTGTAAAAGTGTAGTTAAATAAAAAAGCAATAGTACTGACAGCTCAGTACTAGCTGGACAACAGAAGGTCAGTGCCACCCCTGCAGAAAGTGCACTGGTCGTTGGCAGAAATGACCTCCTTTGAACAGCGCAAATGACTCTTTTCGTGAAACAGAACTTCATACACACGATTCTTTTCATTGGGAGTGTAACCTGTCAAAGAAATTACTTGACCGATGAGTTGGAATACTCTGAGATCATGTTGAGATCGCTCATTATACAGGTGGGTTGACCTCGGGGCTAAAAAATTAGGCAAAAGAATTAGCTGTGAAATGCGTTTTTGGGAGCCATTAATTGTGTGGTTTTTGTTTTGAACTGGGAGTGTGAGAGCTCGTGTCTTTGCTCCATCTCAAGCGCTTCTCCAGTGCAGACCTCCACCCGAGACGCCAACATGACTTGGCACGGTCACAGCCCCCTGTCAGCTTGAAACGTTCTTTCAAGTCCGCTTGGTTATGTCTTCATTCAGAGCGTGTTGTGCCTCTTTGAGCCTCCCAGTGAAACAGAGAGGATTAACACTTTTCCTTTTTTAAATTTTTTCCTCCTCCCTGAATCCAGCCTCTCCCCCGTGTGGGGTGGGGAGGGGCGGCTCTTGCACGCGGCGGCTCCGTTTGATACGTTTGCGTTCCCGGTGAAAACCACCCATTGTTCACATCTAATTGCTAATTGTGGGCCTTTTTTCTCCCCTCTTTCTTTCTCCTTTGTGGCCGTTATTGGGATTTTTTTTAATGCATCTTTGGTTCCTCGGCCACAGCCGACCTCAGCGCCTCTCGCTGGATGTGCTTTCAAAATGAGATTAACTTCTGGGGGAATGCATTAGCTTGCGGCTTTGCAGCTCTCACCGACTGAGCCCGCTTGCGTATAGATTGCTCTTCACTTGAGCCCCCAAGCATGACTCCCACCCACCCATACACCCAACCCTCTCCTTTATTGACAGCTTCTCATTGAGCATATAAGAGCATTAGCGTGTTTAGGAGTGAGATGTTTTGTGTGATCCAAGGCTGATCTCATATTTGCGTTTCAGAAATTAATTTGATGGCGATTTGCATGCTAATCTGTGCAGGATTGATATCGCTGGGGGCACAGCAGCACAACGAGCCTGGAAAAGAGTAGTTTTAGAGGCAGGGGGTTGTGTGGTTTCGTTGGGGTTGGGGGGAGTAGCTCGCTTTGATTCCCAGATTTTGGACAAAGCAGCTCTTTCTCTCCAGTGCGACTTGGTTTCAGAGCACAGGCCGGTGCTCAGGGGCTCCCAAAACAGCTCCTCTGCCAGAACCCAAGAGCAGCCCCATCTTGCTCTACACAAAAACGAAGGACCTGCACTTCTCCTGCATTGTTTCGTGGAACCACGACCCAGCAGGTTTTGTAGAATACATGTTAAATGGCCCAGTTTACACCTGGAACTCCAGCTGAGGTGACTGACGGAGATTCAAATAATTGTTTCTACATACCTGGTAAGCAGGGAAGTAAAGCAAAAACCAGTGTGCACAGTGGCTGCCCCAGCTATTCATTCATTGCATGTCCGTTACTTTACGGGAGAAATGCGGATAATGGCTTAGTACCTGTTTCTTTTTTATTTTCAAGCTGCATCCTTTTGGTTAAACTTCTACAGAAACATCTTTGAGAATTGTTTCAGGCTGGAAGGTCAGTGTTGGAATTTAATCAGCTGCCTAGTATATCCTCATATTTGTCTATGTGTACTGCAACCATCCTATCACTAGAATATGTCTTTAAAAAAAAAAAAAAAAGATTTCTTGAAATTTTTACCTTTGTCTGGAGCGTCTTGGCCACACACACACACACACACACACACACACACACACACACACACACACACACACACACACACACACACACACTCATACTCACACAGCTGTATCATACGCTCCCTTAGGTGTTCTCAATTTAGTCACTGCACAAGTACACTTGCGCTTCCACTAAGAGGTCATGGCTGGCCTTGCTTGCCTTGTTAGGCGCTGATGTTCTTATTAAAAGTTCATTTATTTGGCTGAAGGACTCCAGAGAGCCAGCTGGGCCCCCTGTCTGTACCCGTGAGGCCTTGATTGGCGAGGGAGCTGCCGTCGTCACGAACAAGTGCATGGGGTTCTCCGGTGGTCCTGCCAAACAGCGAGAGCTCTCAATTAGGCGTGCCGCTCAATCGAGCTGCTTAACCTGCCGCAGCCGTGGGGAGGTCATGTTCCTGCGGGCTGCGTGGCCCACCCGCCCGCAGGCATGGAGGGGAACCGACCAGCCAACCCTCCCACCAGCTATTGTTCTTGTTGCTAGGATACGGGGGCTGGAGGCGGGGCTATCTCTTCTGTGTGAGGAAGTAAAACCATATAAATAAATAAAGGGAGATATGAGCATGTTCGGCTTCCATGACATCGTTCTCCATTGTCTGTGTCTCATACTGTCTCAGTGCCCCTTCAGTTGTATCACCTTTTCCTGTACAAACAATTTCTCACTAACAGTTGTCATCCGAAAGTGAAGGAACAAATTAAATTCCGCAAGCATAGTTTTTGCAGGTTTCACATTGTCCGTGTTTTCTCGGTCTCCATGCATGTGCCCAGTTTACATATACAGTTTAAACAGAAACGTCAAATTTCAAAGGTGAATTATTCATTCAAGGTATAAAAAATGGATTTCTAAGTCAGATGCCGGGCTTGACTGAGGCTTTTAAGCTGCAGCCTCCCAGGTTCACTGTTTTTGTTGGTTTGTTCTCTTTTAGCATGTGATGGCAGCTTCTTGGCTGTAGGGTCATCGTGTCCAAACTAATTACTCTATGCTTGAGAATAGAAATCCCTCAGCCTACAAATCAGCATATAGCTGTTTAGAATTTTACTCCCTCTCCTTTTCCTTCCAATGAGATTCCTTGCAGACTCTTTTTATTTGATATGGTTTTTTTTTTTTAGATCAAGGAATTTGCTGCTAGCAATCAAGTTATGAAATGATTCCAGAATATGATTTCAGTGTGCTGTTGAGATTCCTGATTCTTCTGCATTTGAAACAGGGCTGTGAATGAAGAACATATTGTGCGTGTTTGTCGATCACAGGAAGAACATCCTAGTTCTGGTAGAACAGCTTTTAAGTGTTACCGCCATTGCAGAAGAGACAAGTTCAATCACGGTCACTATCTCAGTATAGCCTGCTCACAAAGCATGTGACGGTGTTATTTAACATGTCATTTAATTATCTGTTTTGTAGCCCGCAGTTGCAATTCTTGAAAATAGAGCTTTCATGGTAGGATAGCACCAATTTTCAATTGTAATATACTAGGGGACTCAGCTCAGCTCTATGATGAGTGTATGGCTTGCGAATCTGGGAGATTACCAGCAGGACCAGTAGGGCTGTCCCGTTGGCACTGGCTCTTTGCATCATAAAGGCCTGTCCAGCTAGGCCCATTGGTTCCAGAACCTTTGTCCACTGATGAATAAGTGGGGATCCTCGCAGGCTAATCCGTTAGGTAAATTTATTTCCCAGAAAATGAAAGGCCGTTCAGACGATCTGTGTTCAAGATGCCATGTCAGCATGCTGGAGCTGAAACACACAAAAAAAAAAATCACCATCTTTGGTTGTCTTCTCACTGGCATTCTTTAAGGTAATCAGTGAGCCATAAACAGAGGCAGTAATTGTAGCAGAAGCAAAGTGGAAAGAATCCATTAGTTAGTGAAGATCAGAAACAGGATCAAACTTTAATGTCGAGCACATATGGTGCTAAGAATATGTCTTTCTTACGGGATTATGGACCATTATGAACATGTACTCACACACTTTATTAGATACAGTAAACTAGTCTTGGGTGAGATCCTCTTTAGCCTCCAAAACAGAATGAATTCAATAATAAGTTGCTGGAAACTTTCCATCGAGTTCATGCTGGCTTAATGCTTTCATGGAGTTTATATTTTTTGAGGCACATTCATTCTGCTAACGTTGCATTCCACTTCATCCCAAAAATGCACTATGAGAGGTGGAGACTTTGCAGGCCAATTGGAGTAAATTGAAGGCTCTGTCATGTTTGTGGAACCATGCTTAGATGGCATATTATGCTCTTGTAAGTATCATTTTTGAGAAATTCTTCACTGGCTATGATGTGATCCATCAATGTGTTGGCACTCTGTGACATTCAACCTGTGTTCAGTTGGTACTTAAAACCTAATCTGTGCCAAGAAAACAGTGCTCACATCATTATACACCACAATGTCCATGTGACTAACACCAGGCAGGATGGGTCCACGAATTTGTTGTCTTTACTCAATACCAGACCGTGCCATATTCCTTTGTGCACACCGCTGTTGTACTAAGCTAGGTGTTTTTGCCCACATTGGTGTCACTGAGGGGATGTTTTTGTTTATTGCTCCATTCTCTATAAACTCTTGAAATTGTAGTACGGTAAAATTCCTGGCGGCTGGCTGTTTCTGTAAATCTCCGTTAATGTGTGAGTGGCACAGAGAGAGTGTGTGTGTTCCACTGATGTATGGATGAGTGACCCATTGTAAGTAGAGTATTTAGCAGTGTAAGTCACCTTGGTGAATAAGGTGTGTGGGCTGATAACACTACATAGAATTCACTGGAAGTCGCTTTGGTTAAAAGCGTCTGCTAAATAAATAAATTTAAGTGTAATGTAAATGTAAATCTCGGTGGCTGGAACCAGTTTAGCTGACACCAGTAGTCATTTCATGTGCAAAGTCATACAGATCACATCTTGTCCTTTAACATTCTTTTGAACAGTTGCTGAATCTTTTGGTTCTGCCTGCAGTCTTTGAATCACAAAGGTCAAGGTTGATAGTAATGCATTATGTTTACTATGTTTTTGTACTGAAGTGATTTTCTGGAGAAATTATACTTTTCAGAGTAGATTGTGGTATCGATACTTCTTACTCTTATTTGAGTACCTTTGTAAAGGAAGAAGTACACTCCTTCCTATCTGTCACCCTCTTTCATTACTTTTGAATTTTTCACATTTCATGTTTCACTCCTTAAAATTCATCAAGTCACTGTTCTGAAGAACCATGGTATCTTTTTCATTGGCCTTTATCAGTTGTCAGTCAATGTTTTCAGTGTCAGCTGACTTCTTCGGCCAATTTTATTGGCTGCAGTCAGAGTTTCCCCACCAGTGAGACCAATCACATTTTAGTGTTGATTTGCTCCACCTCGATTGACAACCTAGTTTATCGAAAGAAAACGTGGTTTAACATTTTAATACAAAACCCAGAAGATGCTATCAAATATATTTTTTAAAATAAAGTAATAAAAAGTCTAGCTCCGTTGTGAGCATGACACATCTTTTTCACGTGCCTTCTTTATTATGTTATCTGCATGCCTTACATTTCTCAAATGTTTCATTTACTATGTTGTGTATGTGTAAAACTATTTTGTGTGCATGCTATCTTAAAAAAATATATATTTTATGACGGGGCCGAAGTTTAGCTATTTGGTGAGTTGTTTAATTACGTGTGGGAATGAGCAAATGGCATTTTCCATGTTTTTAACGTATTAATTGTAAGTTAAATGTTCGAAAGGAACTTTCAAATTTTATAGGTTAAAAATATTTTACGTGCGATGTACTGGCATGCTGTCCAGAGTGCACTCACCTCAGCCTTGCACACAGTGATTCCAGAATAGGTTCCAGACCCCCGCAACCCTGATCAGGACAAGCAGTTAATGACAATGGCTGGATTGATAAAAATATTTTAAGTGTTATTGGTTTGACGTATATTTCAGTTTGCTTACAACTGCTGTTGGAGTTTTAAGTGAACATCTAATTGTAGGACTAAATTCTGCAAATAACAGTGGATGTATTGATTAATATGCTAAGTAAACATACCTCATAAACTATAGAGTGTGATGTTAGCAGTGGCACTACATAGATAATATATTTTTGCACCTTTAACTTTTGGAGATCATCTATTCTCTGTTACTAAAGTGTTTTAATTATTCATTTACTTAAATGTGTGACATGTACACTTTACCTTCCTCAGGCTAGTGCATAGACATTAATACTGTACATTTATGTTATGGAATAAAACATTTATTTGGTATAATTGTAATTTTTAAATTATTTTTATACATTTGAATTTTTCCCCACAACAAATAAGTTCATTATGCGGTTTTTGGGTATTTGGTCCATTTTCAGAAACGAATTAGGAACAGGTAACAAGAGAAAAGTGTATATTGAAACTGCTGATATTGTCAGTGATTCGGTAGATTAAAAAAATCTTAATTTGGTTGATTTAAATATGTTTTTCTAGGTTATTTCTTCAGTGCTCTCCTCACAACACTTAGTGCCATGTCCAGGAAAGGTTGGGCTAAGGAAGATGTCTTTAGCCCTGCCTACATCTCACCCTGCTTTTTTGCCTCTTGACAAAGAGACATTTCTGAATAAAACAATGTGATCACTGAAATGTTACTGCCAGGCAGGTAGTCGCAGTTAGTAAAACTGTCAACGCAGTGTTTTTAACCAGTGCAGTATGTCCTTAGCATAGAGCCCAGCAGGCTGATCCCGCTGTGTATTCAGGTAAGATATAAAGTAACACACTTAACACCTTTGCTGGTGGCAGAGTTGATGTTTAACTTTCCTAGTAGAGCAAAATGTCTGAGAGGTCTGAATAGGAACCGCCCGAGGCACTATTCAAAACAAATATTAACCCAGAAATACGCCGAACTGAATGTCCTCAGTAAACAAACGCCACTTGTATGAAATGAAAATTTTTTCCATTTCTGTTCAAGGTGACATCTTTTTTTTTTTTTTTTTTAAGAGCTAATAAGCTCTTTGAATTTTGTGATCCCTTATGTTTGCCAGTTATTCACTTAGGGAATGTGGGATTTGTACTGTCTTTTTCCTTTGGATGTGTAGAAATGCACTTTATTGCCAGTTATGAAAACGCTTCCTGACTTAATGTCATCTCTCATTGAACTCATCATATTAATGATAACCACAGAGGAAGTTTACTCTTTAGATTCACTTTTTTCATTGCCTGCAGTAATTTACCAGCTTTCAGTTGTATGGTTAATTTTCAGTTGGAGGGGCATGGTGGTGCGACGGGTTCAGCCAGGGCCCGCTGCATGGCGGGTCTGGGGTTTGAACCCTCCTTGGGGTGCCTTGCAGGGGACTGGCGTCCCGTCCTGGGTGTGTCCCCTCCCCCCTCGGCCATGCGCCCTGTGTTGCTGAGTAGGCTCCGGCTCACCGCGACCCCGCTCGGGATAAGCGGTGGTTGACAATGGGTGGGTGGGTTAATTTTCAGATGGTTAAATCCTTATATTTTTGTTCTGAAATATTTAAGTAGGGCACTTCATTTTTAAAAATGTCGGCCTTGAACAGACTGCAAACGTCTTTTTGATTTTTCTTTTTTTTTTAGTTAGAATTTTGCTGCCAGTTTTCTTTGGAAACAGATGTGAAATGATGAGAATCTCTAGAAACACAAAGATATTCTTAGAGCTGTGCCTCTTACCTCATATTTTCTCTGCTCGTTTCCCTAGTGTTAATTGCAGTGAAGAGCATAGCTGAAATGTTCAGCAGAAATATGTTTGTACAGATACGCTTTGTGTGCAATCTGTGGATGTCAAGCGAAACTCGTGTAAGTTCGGGTAGGTGACCTTTCTGAGGCATGCTGGGAAAGCCAGCCGACTAGTGAGAAATGCCTTCTTTTTTAGCAGTGCAACAGCTTGTTTTGTTTTTAAAAGTGGTTCAGTTCCCTAACAAGTTTTGTGATTGTGCCATTTATATTCATTTATTTAGTGAATGCAATCTCTAAATTATTTACATTTATTCATTTAGCTAATGCTCTTCTCCAGAGCGACTTAAAACATTAAACTATTTCCAATTGTACAGCTGGGTAATTTTACTGCAACAATTGAGGGCTAAGACTCAAGGGTACGGGAGCAGTATGTAGGATTTGAACCGGCAGCCTTCAAATCCAAAACCAGCAGCTCTAACCACTACATTGTCAGTTCCCTGTATCAGCTTGATGTTTAGAATCCTGGGACCTGGTGTGAGACTATCTATCTGTGTGTGTGTGTGTGTGTGTGTGTGTGTGTGTGTGTGTGTGTGTGTGTGTGTGTGTGTGTGTGTGTGTGTGTGAGAGAGACACATGGATTGACCACACGCCTGTTTTCTTTGGCCAGGATTTTACCCTGGTGCTGCACTCAGGTGTAAACCCTGCAATGGAAAGGTCAAGGGTCCAGAAATGCTCTCTTGGGGACTGGGGGGAGGGGGTTGAGTGTGGACACACAAGGTCCTCATTTCTCCAAAGGACACTAATAGCTGATTAGAGTAAACCAGTAGCAGGAATTAAAACCAGTAGGAGAGGTAGAGTGTGGGATCACTCAGTCCATGATTAACAGAACCAGGAACCGCAGACTGGTGAATGAGAGGTGAATAATGATGTGAAGTTAAACTTTGGATCGCCTTAAGCGAGAATCCACATTACATGTGAAAATATAATGGTTGAACTGAATCAAACACCAGAGGAACGTTTTCTCCCGATGATCTTGTCTTGTGCCGAGCTGACAGAGTGCTCACAGTGACCTGAAAGCTCTTTCCTGTCCTCACGGCTTTTTTCCCACCATCCGCAGGTTGATGCTCCGCTTACCTGGGGAAGTGGGGTTAATAGCTATCGCTGCTCGACAGACCAAGGGCAGAGGTCAGTAGATTTACTGCTAACGCAACTGCCGGTCACGAAACACTTCCCTCTTCCATTTGTTTAACATTCACTTTTTCAGCAGCAGCAGTGCAGGAGGCTTCCTGCTTTGCCCTTCCCGAATGAGCTGACTCGGGGTCTCACTGGAGCAGCATGGTGCTCACCTCTCCTTTCCTATGTAGAAAGCCACCGGAGGGAAACGTAGGAGATATATGGGACCTGTTGGGAGCCTTATCATACAGCTGCCATACAGGACTCCCTCTATTCAGCTGAACCTGTACAACAGCAATAGCACTTATGAAACCTTCACAAAACATAGTAGTAACTCACTTCTGATATGGCTCTGTTTGCTTGTTCAAACCCTAATGTGAATTAACAGGTTCTTCTGTGTGGTTTTACACCACAGGTCGCGGGGGCAACGCTTGGCTGAGCCCATCAGGCTGCGCCATGTTCACAGCACACGTGCGCGTGGAAATCAGCTCACACCTGGGCCAGAGGATCGCCTTCCTGCAACACCTGGCTGCTCTCGCGGTCGTGGAGGCCGTGCGCACCCTGCCTGGCTACGAGGTACCGTTGGAGTGCGGATACCTGCCTTGTCCCTGCTCCTCGACCCGCTGCCCCCTCTCCGTCTCCCCGTGTCTCCATATCAGAGCATTTCGGTGTTTCATGCATCTGTATAAAGCTGGGTATTTAATTGTGGCAATTCGGGTTCCTTCTTAAGGGTACAACAGCAGGGCACCTCCAGGGGCTTGAGCTGACAACCTCCAGGTAAAAGCTGTTATCCCTTTCGTCATTTATACTACACTACAGTACTTCTTCGGCTTCTTCTGTTTATATCCCACCAAAGAGTGGTCACCGGTACAACACACTAAAGCACCACCGACCCCAAACACTAAATACACTCGCACACTGCCCAGTATGTCTGTGGAGGAACCCGAGTGCATCGAAAAGCCCTGCTCCTCCATTCGTGCTGCTGCTACCTGCACTTGCTCCCTGGAAACCTCAGACGCACTAGAACTGTCGACAGGCAGTGGTGAATGGCGGCCTGTCGACAAGCAAGGTCCCATGCCACTTGATGGAAACCACCCTTGTGTCACGGGGAGTGGCTTTGTTTACAGCCTCACTCCTCGGAGACGCGTCGTAGGAAGTATTACATGTCAGGAAAAACAGCAGATGACGTTTGGCCTAAATACGGATTAAAAACGGCCACATTAGATTTATGCTGTTCCGAGGTGGTCTTGTCAAGGAACCCGTGTTTCGGGAAGGGGCACAAGGAAATGACCGCCTCGTGACCATCCCGTGCTGGGTGCCTCACGTGAACAAGAACAGTGTAAACCTTGGGAAGTTCAGAGTGTGAGATTTACAGGCCCTCACTTTGGATGTGGTTATGTGCAGGGGTGCATATATATTTTATTTGCGTATACAGTGGTGCTTAAGAATTTGTGAAACCTGTAAGGTTGTCATTATTCCTGTATAAAATATTAAAATGATTTTATAAAATGAACAAAGAATTATGATTTACACACCTGATTCTGCTTACCTACTTGGTATAACCAATGCGACTTGAGGTTCACTTTTTCTGCACTTGCACTACTTGTGTAGTTTTTACTACATACATGATTTCTTCTAAAGAAACACATGGGGTTGGTCTTTACACACCTATTATGTCACATGAGAAAGACTGATTCTCATTAAATAATAATTTTTTTGGTAAAACTAAGGGACACAAGGGCTTCACATACTTTCAAGCAGCACCGTATATTGTTTTTCCCCTTTTTTCTTGATATTCTCCTTGTACGAATGCATGGGATTAGAATTCAAGACTCTTTGAAAGACACATTTTCACTGATGGATACAATGTGACTGTTGTGGGTCTTAATTCTGTAATTATTAAACTGCTAAAATAAGGTACCTAATGAAATGTTTTACAACATGTAGGAAGATAATGTAGTACATTATATGGAGCGGCAGGTGGCGTAGTGCTTAGAACTGTCGACTTGCAATCAAAGGACCTGGGTTCAGATCCCACATTCTGCTATGGGACTTTTGATCAGCTGGTAATGTAATGATTAGAGCTGCTGCCTTTGGATTCAAAGATCATGGGTTTGATCCCCACCTCTGGCTGTAGTACCCTTGAGCAAGGTACACACCCTAAATTGCTGCAGTAAAATTACCCAACTATATAAATGGGTAAATAATTGCAAGTTGCTTTGGAGAGAATCATCAGATAAATATAAATAAATCTGCTTTGCTGCAGTAAAAGTTACCCTGATGTATGAATGGGTAAAATAACTAAGTAGCTTAGGGTATAAATTTGACATATTATGTTGCTCTTTAGAAAAGTGTTATCAAAATGTATAAATAGTATTAATGATGTGTTTACCTTTCGTCTTTCTTTTAGGACATAGACCTGAGGGTGAAGTGGCCAAATGACATTTACTACAGTAATGTGATGAAATTGGGTGGAGTGCTGGTTAATTCCACAGTAATGGGGTCGACGTTCCACCTGCTTGTGGGTAAGGTGTTCTTGGTGGATCTCCTCTTGATTTGTCTTCACCGTATTTTACATATTGATAGGGTGCTAGAATTTGGGGGGGGGGGCAGAGCTACAGTCCTTGAGTAATGGGTTCTGTCTCATTAAACCACCAGCTGATGTCATAGGTTGATGGGCTGCGTGTCGCTTTTGCCATGAAGCTTGCGATGTTGGCCGGGTAGGAAATTTACCCTGGTGTTTTGACCTTTGTGCTTATGCTTGTGTGTGTGTGTGTGTGTGTGTGTGTGTGTGTGTGTGTGGTGGGGGGAGGGGAGATATTTTTGAGGAAGAAATAATTTTTGAAGAAAATGTCTAGTAGGATTTTTTTGCATTATAATGGTATAGAAGTATGATGGCTTTTTAAAATAGACTGGTCTATAAAGGGGGGATGCGGTAGTGCTCTCTGGCAGGTCTTGCGTTTGAGTCCTGCTTGGGGTGCCTTGCGCCAGACTGGCGTCCTGTCCTGGGTGTGTCCCCCTCCCCCTCCAGCCTTGTACCCTGTGTTGCCAGTTAGGCTCCAGTTTGCTGCGACCCCACTCGGGACAAGCAGCTTCAGACATTGTGTGGGGGTGGTTTATATAGAACTGAAAAATCTTAGTCAAATTTGATATTTTTTTCCTCGGGAGTTGTTTATTTAGTTCACGATCACAAGCATGCACATATCTATGTATGCTTGTCCAGGCTGCGGGTTCAACGTGGACAACAGCAACCCCACCATCTGCATCAATGACTTAGTGGCCCAGCACAACCGGCAGTGGGGGTCCACGCTGGAGCTCTTCAGCACATCCCAGCTGATTGCCCGCAGCATCTCTAAGCTGGAGAAGCTCATCGACACCTTCCAGGACATGGGGCCCCACGGAGTCTTGCCCCTCTACTATAAGAGATGGGTGCACAGGTATGTTTCACTTTGGCTCATTCCTCAGGCCATCCAACACGTTGTTGGTTCATTGACAGGAAACGTGGTGGCCGCTGCACTGACTTTGATGTTTTGGCTTCATGGAAAACTATGATTACTGGCAGGTTTTGGGTAATGGGTTGACATATTTGAACTGTGCTTGCAAACAAGGTAATGCAGATCAAGGAAGATGCGTTAGAGTGTTTTGCTCTCTCCGTCGGCAGCGGCACGCAGGTTCGCCTTTGGAGCGAGGATGGGCCGCTGGCTGATGTGGTGGGGCTAGACGAACACGGCTTTCTGCAAGTGCGTTCCGGCGAGCAAGGTGTGGTCTCCGTGCAGCCTGATGGCAACTCCTTCGACATGCTGAAGAACCTTGTGGTCACCAAGCAACACTGAGCTGGACTTGCCGGGCCTCCTCTGAGCACACATCCCACCATGGAGCACTTATCTGCTAGCAGAAAACAGCACTTCTTTGTATACATTTTTTACTTTTTGAAGAGGGTTCAGTTAAACATGTGCTCTGAACATAGAATGATGTCTGTGTCACATCACAGGATCCAAATAAAGATTTTTTTCTGGGAACATTAGCTGTTGACATGCTGTGGAGCAGGTTGTACATAAAGACATTTGCTAACAAAGAGTTTCTTTAGTTTTCTCTAGCTGGACACATTTGAAATTTCTTGGGGACCAATAAAGTTTGTTTTATTGTTGGTTATTAAAGTATTGATAATGATGGCCCAAGTTAATTATTGACACTGAAAAGTATGCAGTGAAATATTGAAGGACTTTTTTTGACTTGTGTGTAAAGCACAGTGGACATGCTTGACTAAACATTGTGTTGACTTAATTTGAATGCGATTTGAATTTATTTACTTCTGAAGGCAACTGGTGTATTGGTTTGTAGTGGTCAGACAGGCTGGGATAGTGCCTTTTACACAGCTGCCTGTGGTGTTTTTCATAAGAATATTTCAAGGCTATTACATGTCAGACATCTTTGATTGGAAACAAACAAAAGACTTTCTGAGAAGTATTCCCGATGTTACAGACAGAGTCGCAAAGCGTTTGTCAGATATGTCCACAAAGTGCGAGATGTTGTAATGCACTGCCAGAAAGCTGCCCTAAATCCAAAACAAAGGATATTTTCGAGATGTAAATAAATTTCAATGACATTTGTAGATCTCAGTGACAAAAATCAGTGGGTAAAGTAACATTTTTTAGCAGGAATGTTTGCGGAGAAAAAAAGTTGGGCTTTTCTTCGGCTTGCACAAAAGCATGTGGAACCACACCGTATATTCATCTATTGCTAAAAACTCTTTTCCATTCTGCACTTTGTTCTTTATATAAATTGGATCTTATAGGATTTGTAAGAGTTTGAATTTATGTGCTATATTTTCAGATTTGCCAAATCGCATGTTGTGTTTTTTGATGTTAATTAAAGTGAAAGGGAAATGTTTTGCGGAATAAATGTTGTTATTAGTGCTCGGATCACTATGGGGTCCTTACACACCTCCTGAACTGCATCTACTGGCTTATGAACCTATCATTGCAGACTAGGTCTTAACTATAGACAGCTATAATATATACACAAAATGACAAAACTCCATCATTTTGTAAACAAAGGAAGCTTACAGTTTAGAGCCACAGCTGAGCTTTAACAAGGCTGCAGGTGATGAAGGGGTTAATAAACCGGAATGGTGGTTTTAGGGTTCAAATGCTAGGGTGAAGGGGGGTGCGGTGGCACAGTGGGTTGGACCGGGTCCTGCTCTCAGGTGGGTCTGGGGTTCGAGTCCCGCTTGGGGTGCCTTGCAGTGGACTGGCATCCTGTCCTGGGTGTGTCCCCTCCCCCTCCAGCCTTACGCCCTGTGTTGCCGGGTTAGGCTCTGGCTCCCTGCGACCCCGTATGGGACAAGCAGTTCAGATGATGTATGCCAGGGTGACCCCTGCTATTATGTTTTTGTATTTAGAAGGTATTTAAAGTGATTGTCTCTGTTAAAGATGCCCAAGTATATAAATGTGAATACATGTATGATGCTATCGTCAAGTTTAAACACAGCTGTGATTGGAACGTTAATAATAATAATAATAATAACAGTTTTGGCCATGAAGAAAAGCTGAGAGAAAGAATTGAGTTTGTCCTGCTCTGCACCACCTGCAGGGGACAAACCGCAGGGGGCGGGTGTTGGGGGGGTGTGCCTAGCGACAGCGGCGGATAACAAGAACCATGTTGTCCAGCGTGGACCTCAGGAGATGGCTGGCCATTGCATGGGTTCACAGCCCCGCCCCCTTCTTTTCCTGCCTGGGACTTAATGAAGTGCGGGTGGAGGCCGCGCTGCAGGTGGACCCAGCGGGGCGCAGCGTCAGGGCCCAGCCTGGGGAGTGGGAGAGACCCACGCTGCCGTCTTTGGCTCATCGCTGTGTGCTCAGAAGACACTTCATTTGTCTACGGCACCTCCAGCCACTGGCTCATCGTAACCAGATGAGGTGAAAATATGCGCGCAGACCCCGAGGACTGCACGCGGACTATGCACGGCCTCACCTCATTGCGCGCTCCGTTCCCAGATCGGTGCTGCGCACCAGGCCAGCTGCGTACCCCGTTTGCGCTCCGCCCTCAGTGGCGCACTGAACAGTGCAGTTCAGTGCAGTGCCGAACATTATATTTTTTAAATCTGCGTGGTTATGATTAAAGAGTAAAAACAAACATCTGCTGGCTTTCATCACTTCACAAAAAGGGGAACATACAGATGTGTCTGTGAATTGTGTAGGGAACAGTTGGCATGTCAGGAAATGATGGGCCTTCCAGCCTTCCCAGTTTACTGATCTCCAGGCCACCCAGGGAACCAGTTGGGAGAGCTGTGGTTTCCTGGAGACGCCCTAGCAGTCCACAAATCAACATATGGGCGGAGGGAAGGCTTCCCGGCCCGGATCCTGAGTGCGAGCCTGTTTTTAGGTGGTCACTCTCACCATCCGGACCTCCAGCACTACGGCCTACGGAGGGATTCTTCACGCGCGTTGTCCACACCCCACATCCGTAAATGCCGCCCCTCCGTCTTATTAAACCGTTTGCACTTGGAATCCTGTAATGTCAGAAGGAATCCGTTCTCTTTATCTGTCCTCTTTAATATTAGCTCTGCGATACCTCATTCCAGTCCGTCCTCCCTGAAGTCTGGCGGGAGTACAGAGCCAAGTCCTTGAGCTCGCCTTCAAAATTATTCCCGTTTGCTAAACTTCAGGCCAAATCTTGCAATCTGGGGTTCTGAGAAGGATGTCAAGATGACATTCTCTGTACTGAGGCTCTTTAAGGTTAGCTGGGTGTTATGCTGTAGGCTTTCTTTTCTTAGGTCAATGTACACACACACTTTCTGAACCGTTTGTCCCATATGGGGTCGCAGGGAACCAGAGCCTACCCGGCAACACAGGGCGCAAGGCCGGAGGGGGAGGGGACACACCCAGGACGGGACGCCAGTCCATCACAAGGCACCCCAAGCGGGACTCAAACCCCAGACCCACCAGAGAGCAGGACCCAGTCCAACCCACTGCACCACCGCACCCCCTGTGTGTGTGTGTGTGTGTGTGAGTATATATATATATATATATATATATATATATATATATATATATATATATATATATGTACACATACACACATGGTTATTTGTGTTTGTATTTTTACACCTGCTGCCATTATAATGTTATAAGTGCAATATTGATGTTAAGTGCAATGCTTCAAAAGCTTGGACTCTATTTAATGTGCAACAATCTGACTGCTGTGCTGCTGTTGCTCAGCCTGTCCTCAGTTGCAGAGATTGCAGACGGGATCACTGGGCTCTGTGCAGTCGATCACTGGGCTTTGTACTTCTGTAGAGAGGGAGGGAGAGGCGGGGGGGCAGAGAATCCAGCTGTACTGAGTCGCCCACAGCAGAATTACGGAAGCACCCGAAACATAAGATGATCCCACTGGCCGAAGTGATACAGTCCAGGAACGTCCTGGAGGTGCAGTACAGGTGGACCTGGTATCCAGCAGGCCCACGCCCCCGTTCCTGCCGTGAAAGGTGATCACGTGGTACATTCGGACAGGGCAGGATTCTGTCCGGCAACCTTAAAAAGAAACTGCAGCTATTCCTTCCCATCAAAGCAAGTAGCATTGTCCCCATCATTATCTCACCGGAACATACCTTTAAAAAACACGGGTATAAACAAACATCCGTGGCTGAGCGCGGTACCCTTCCGAGCAGGAAACCTGGACAAATGAACAAGACGAAGCTGCTTTCTTGCGTTTATTAAGCTTGAAAGCAAAGTATCCTTTTGCCCAGTTTGCCACTGGTTTTTTCCTTTCTTTTGCACGTTAAAGATCCCAGGTGTACATCATAAATACTCAAGCTGCTATGAAACGTACAAGAATAAATACATACATTTGTTTTCTTCCAACCAAACGGGCGCATCCAGCCGTGGCCTTATTAGGGAGTCCACCAACAATGACATCTGCAGCGATCCTTATCGGCCCTCCGTTCCCACTCCTGTTCAGTTTGGCCGTTATAAATTTTTAAACACTTTTTTAAATGTGTTTCACAAGTCCTACACTTGGGAGTTATTTTAAAGATGATAGACATCTGTTAAAAAAAAACTTTTTCAGGAGGTCTAGGTAGCTTAGAAAATTTCCCCGCTTTTTTTTTTTTTTTTTTTTTTTTTTAACCGATGCGGTACATTTTAAGTACCGTTTGACTGATGGATCAGGAGCGGCACAGCGAGGTGACGCCGAGCTCTCCAGCCATGGCGATGCGCACTGCAGAAGACACGCCTCCTGAACGCTGCCGGGGAATTAATCCGACTAACAAAAACGCTCCATTTTCATCCTGCTGCACGTGACAAATCAAGATTTATTTATAAATAGCAGATGGGCCTGTATCCGGGTACAGCGCACGCGTGGTTCTGCTGTGTGGTTCTGCTCCGTAGTTCTGCTCCGTGGAACTGCGTGACGTTAAGATACACAAACTTTTAACCCTGCTGTTCCTTAGCACACTGAGTAACGCTTTAAATGAATGTTTTATATTTGTTGTCTTCGTATTACAAAAGAGACTGTTAGTTCCGGGATCTGGGGAGTGCATAATATATTTTAGCTGCTAAATAGTCTGCAAAAATATAATATATTCAGGCAAAAAAAGCCTGAAATTACGGCTTGTTCCCCTAACAGGAGTACGACATTAGTACAATGTATAATTCCAAGCATAAAATTTCAGTCAAGGACAAGCGCAGGAGGCACTGTGCAGCGGGTTCGAAAGGTATGTGTTGCCACGTGTCAGTCACAGCTCCTGGCAACGGGGGGAGCCTTGGGGCTGAGGTGTGAGGAGTGCGCCGTGACGTATTCCCCCGTCTGCCCCCGCGGGGTGCTGTCACCTCTCGTTGGTTATGATGACGGACGTGCCGATGTAATGGGGCATCTCCCTGTGAGTCTCGGGCGATGAACTCGAGGCGGGACTCTGGTTTCTGTAGGCGTATGCCTCGAGCTCCTCGCCACGGTGGCTGTACCCGTCCCCCAGGTGGCCCGCCAGCGTGTACGACGGCGCCTGGAAGGATCCGTGCTTGGCCAGCATGTGGTGGAAGTTCAGCGACACGTACGGGGCCTGGCCCTGCAAGCCCATCCCCATGAACATCCGCTGCTGCTCTCCGGCCGCAGCTCCGCCTCCCTGTTCCAGCAGCTTTGGCGTCCCGCGGGGCTCCCCCTTGCCCTCTGCCTGCTCCGGAGCACCGTGGTCTGCCGGATGGGTGTAAGGAGCCTCCGCTGCACATAACCTGCGCCTCTGCTCCAGCATGGGCAAGTGGTGACTCAAGCCCTGCGGGGTCTTGGAGTGGCTGCAGCTCACTTTGCCCAGGTGCTCCTTCGGGTTATGGATGAATTGCAACTTGCCGTTCTCTTCGGCGGCCCGCTGGGGGCTGTGCAGCCTGGCGTCCTGCCTGCCCTGGCCAAGCGTGTTGTGTTCATATGGCTCTTCCTTAAACCTGCTGTTAGGTCTGGAGGTTGAGCAGCTGGAAAAGCCCTCAAGCGCCGATTCACCCCCATATCTCCTGGCTGCGAGGGGCCCTGTGGTCGAAAAATTAAACGGAACGTTAAAGAAGTGACTTCACCTCGCTCGGTGACGTCGGGAAAGAAAACCCTAAACGATGCGGCAGACGTGGCCTCTGCCGCCGTTGCCTCGGTAACCTCTCACAAGTCGGTCCTTTATCCCATACCTGTTCAGGTTATTTATAGAAAACCTCCTCCGCAGTGGTGTGCTGTTTTAAAATGATCTCTCCCTACATCAAGTCAGGCTGGTGGCATAGTGGTTAGACCTGCTGCCTTCAGATCCGAAGGTCACAGCTTTGAATCACACCTCCTGGTATCGTACCCTTTATAGCAAGGTACTTACCCTTAACTGGTTCAGTAAAATTACCCAGCTGTGTAAATGGGTCAATAATTGTAGGTAGCTTATGCTGTTAGTCACTTTGGACAAAAGTGTCAAATAAATGGATTAGTGTAAATGTTCACATTTCATCACACTTTTGGCCCATAGTAAGCCTCCTTCATGCTATCCATCTGATCTGGGCATCTAACTTCTGATCCTAGGTATTTTGAACCTCCACCTCAGTCCTGCAGCAGTTCTTGGTTTGATCACACACACACACACTGAAACCACTTGTCCCAAGCAGGTATTGCAGCAAGCCAGAGCCTAACCCAGCAACACAGGGCATAAGGCTGGAGGGAAAGGGGAAACACCCAGGATGGGACAGGACATCAGTCCATCACAAGGGACCCCAAGCGGGACTCAAACCCCAGACCCACCAGAGAGCAGGCCCCAGCCAAACCCGCTGCGCCACCGCACCCCTGTGCCCTTCATCACGAGGGAAAACTCCAAGATAATAACAATAGTGAGCATCAAGTGCACCCATGTATAAAAAATAGGGCCAGATCAATGCAAATGCACGACATTCTTTCAGCTCCAGCTCCGAGTGATGTGGTTTCTTCTCCAAATGAGTTGTTCCTTTCAAACCTTTTATTCTCGTAGCCTTACGATGAGAAATATTTTTCTCTTTGCATGTTCATAAGCAAAGAGAGAAAAATTCTCATTCCTCATTTCTCAAGCTGATTTTGTGTGTGTGTGTGTGTGTGTGTACACACATGTATACCTATCACATTTCTTGGTGTGTTCTGATGTTTGGCGTGCCGTACCTGGGTATGTGGCGGAGTACGAGTGGGAGGAAGAGCTGAGGGTGGGGCTGGGCAGTGGCTTGGCGGTGCGGGCAGGGCATGGTTCGGTGCAGCTCCAGCGCCCATCACCGTGGGCCTGCAGGGAGCTGAGCAGTTGGCGCATGGCCTGGCACGGTGAGCCCTGGCCCGGCCGCAGCCGCCGTCCGGCCAGAGCGGTCGGTTCTGAGGGAAAGTGGCCATACGGGTAGGGAAAAGCCAGCCCGCACGGAGGCCCGCACAGCACCTCCCCGTGCTCCGGCATGGAGCTCTGCTCCTGGCAGGGGGCCAGGCTGTACGGCGGGCTCTCTTTCCAGCTCCCGGCCTGGGGGGAGCACTCCATTTTGTCCTGGTGGAAAGAACTGTTTGGCTAGGAAGCAAAAAACAGTAATAGGTGAAAATGAACACGAGCTCTTTCTGGGGCTTAACAAGGATCAAGGCTGATTTGCCCTTCCTCCCCTCTATCAGCTCGGAGGAACCGCTGTTTTCAGACGCGTCGAACCGAACGAACCCCTAACAGCACAGCGCTCAGCAAGTCTTCACATGTACTGCGTCAATACGCCGCGCATGTCTGAAGCTGGAGTGCCTGAGCACTACCTACATCAGCTTGCCTGGCTTTCAAGCTTCCTGTGCACTACAACTCCTTCAGAAGCAAAGGCAAGCGACTGGCAAAGCTCATTGACTCCACCGGAAAAGGTGAGGACAGAAATGGAGGGAGAACCCAAGCAGTGAGGTCCCCTCCCCTGTTTTCACCGCTATATTTGGTTGAATGCACGTAACACTTCCAGAAGCTTACCTGGTGGTAGGGGGCGCTCTTGAGTTTGGCTTTGATCTTGACAGCTTTGGCTTTCAGCTGCTTGCGGGAGTCCTGAGAAGAGGCCAGGGGGCTTCTGTACACGAGACCTGGCTGCTTGGTGGCACAGCTCTGCTCCTGAGAGAGCTGCAGGTCCTTATACTCAATCTCCCTGGGGTATGCGGGGACACACACACACAGAGATTGCTATTTAAACATCACGCCCCCTCTAAGGAGAGAAGGGTGGTTTCAGGCGGTCCGTCCTCTGGCAGAACACAACGGGCAGCAGTACTCACGTGAGGACGTAGTTGACGCTGACGATGCAGTGAGGACGCGACGAGCGGCTGTTGTGGACGATGGTGGCATAGCTCTGCACCCACACCCAGCCCCCGTGCTTGGACAGCAGCCGGTAGTACTTGGTGGTCACCTGACCCTTGACCAGCACTAAAAATCGAGGCAGGAAGTAGACTCTGATCAGGTGTGCAGGCACAGAGCAGGTGCAGCACAACTCATGGCACCCTTATTTTACTGTACTTTTATTCAGGATAAAAGCCACAGAACTCAGTTTAACCCCTAGCAACCACTCACATGGTTTTCTCTGAAAGAGTAGGTACAAGGTACAGTGATTTACCATTGCCTTCCCCTGCACATCTTTGGATTGCCAACACAGGAACATGATGCAAACTCCACACAGCAGCTACAATGCCGCCTTAGCATTATTTACCGTCTATTAATTCGGCTGCATTATGAGTTGCTTCTTTATTATAACAACAACGACAGGTAATTGAATATTACATGGGCAAACATAATTTGTGTGATGCCCACTCAAATGAGCAGGAAGCTTATGCTGTAACTAAACACTTGTGATTACCGCCTGTTTGGGGGTTGCATAGTGGCTCAACGTCACTGGTTTGAATCCCACGCCTGTCTTATAAAAAGAGCAAGCACCATGAGCAAGATATTCACGCTCTATTGATGCAGAAAAAATTAAAAATATCCTGCTGCACAAATAGATACGGAACTAAGTGGCTTGTTGTACCACACTGACATTGTAAGGCAAAGGAGTCAGATAAATAACTATTAATAACAATAAAAAAGGAGGCAGTATCACCAGATTTTACAACAACTTTCACGTGGAGAATAATAAAAAGGAGTATGTGACATTTTGATGAGCTTGACACAAATCCTACAAATCTTTTAATTTTCTACATTAATACATTTATTGCCTTTACTGTGCTCATTTCTCTTCTCGGAAGGGGAAGGGAATCAGTGGTGATCACTTGGGTGTGCCCCTAGGTGTAGACAAACGTTGCAGCTCTGTAGGGATGGCTTACACAGGTGATGGGCGTATCTCAGGTGGAAGACGTCGCAGCCGTGGACATGGTGGTACAGCGTTTTCTCTATCAGGTCCTGGGGCTCGTAGCCGGTGAGCTCGGCCACCCTGAGCACAGCAACAACAGGTGTGCAGAGGAGTGTAAGAGAACACTTGACAAGACCTCACACACAGTGGCAGTATGTAATTGCAAGGTTGCTCGTTCAAGTCCCAGGAAAGGCCCTTCCGTGGTCCTCAACTACTCATGCAAAAATGTCCAAGCTGTACAAATGGCTAAATTCTTGTGTCGCTTTTTGAGGAAAGCATTAAGTGGTCAGCTTCTATAAACTACAAAACAACAATGCAAAGTGGCCCGGGCGTCAACCTTAAACTGGATCTGCGGCGCAGGTTAAAACTTCGGTGCTTCTGCATGGTTACACATTTATTCTACTGCATAATATAGTGGCAAAAAAGCACTGGGAACACTGAGTTGAACATTAATTTTCCATTTACAGCACCGAGGTCACTGCCTTAAGTGGGACTGAACTGAGTCATAGGCATCTGTAACATCACCACCCCAACCCCCCCACTCCCACTGAAGTGGCATCTGAGGGTGATGGGCTTGTCAGAGTACCGCTCCTCACCGTGAGTCCAGGAAGATGAGCTTGAGGTCCAGGCTGGCGCGGAACATGAACATGTTGCTGTGCAGCTTGATCTCGGTGATGCCGCTGGGAGGCAGTGAGTGGCCCACCGCCACCAGGCCCACGATCTGGTAGCAGGAGTCATACAGGGCCATGTCTGTCACATACTGCCGGATCTTTAGGTACCCGCTGCAGTGGATCACCTGGCCCCGGTGCGAGAGGGTGGCGGATCACAGACAGTCAGTGGAGCAAAGGCAAAGCTCTTGTTCAGAAAGGACACCTAGCTAAACACCTCTTTCGTACATTAAACTTTCAGAAAACTGTTCTTGTACAGCGGCTCAGTTTTCACTCAGTACAGTTCAGTGTAACATCTGGCACCACTATTAGAAGCTGATGAGTTGAGCTCCCTCCAACACGCTGCTGGGGACCTGAGCGTTAAGCACCTTATAAGCCCTACACATGTCACGCGGAACACGGGGAGCCGAGACGGCTGAACCCAAGCGCAGCGTTGTTCGTTAGACGTTGAGGGAAGAGGCAAGGTCTCAAAACCAGGGACAGGCGAAGGGTGGGTCGATCGGCGAACAGGACAGGAACGAGGATCCATGGACGTGGTCGGAGAACGAAGCAAGGAGTCAAAAAACCGGAGATCGTGGACAGAGCAAAAGTGTAGTAACACGAGGAAGGGCGGTTGTCCCAAACGAGATTCCGCAACGGTACGGGAGCTGAAGAGGGTCTTTATAGGGTGAGCAATTACTCGTGAGCTAGTGCGGAGTCAGATGTCGCTGCTTGTGTTGTGGGCGTGGACGTGACAACACAGAACTGTTAGAAGTGGCACTCAAACTGCAGGATGATGCCTGGGAATTCCAAGCATTCAGGGAATAAAGCTTGGAATAATGACCAATATGAGGCTTGTTTCTTTAAACGAGATTTTTCTTCTATTTTTGTAGGCCACATCACAAAATATTTCAAAAATATTACATCTTAGATAATGTGATCAAGGCCCTCCCATGCCTGCGGCCCAGACAGAAGCACACAGCGGGTCTAATGAGGACTGGGCTCTGCGCTATTTATCTCCCCCACTTCCTGTTTGCTCACGGGGTGCCGCCAGGGTATCCGTCAGCACCCTTGAGTTCAGGATGATTTATTCTGTACTTAACATGAACGGGCTGTTTATTGCCAGAGCAAATTTCAAATAAATCTCAGAAGCAATCTCCAGGCTGATTTATGGGGACCCCTGATTGAGGGAATTTGTTTAAAGTCATGAACCACGGGTTTTTCAGAGAGAAAGACCAGGGAGAGATCTATGATTGATATAGTGGGGTGGGGGAGGGGGGCTATTCATTGCGAGAGGCTCGCACCTGGAGGACAACTTCACATCGCTGAGCCCAGTGAATCCAGCTTATTTCTTTGGTTTACACCCCATAAACCCCGAAACGCTCGTGTGCGCAAGGTATTTAAGCGATGTCTGGCCTCTCCCGTCCACTGTTACCCTCTGCGTTAAGGAATGTCTCGACGAGCGCACTGTTAGCAGGTGCTAGGAGGAGGAGCGTTGTGTGAAAGGGGATGGAAAACCGGAGCAGTTCAGTGCCAAATTGTTTACGTTTACATTTACATTTATTCATTTAGCAGACGCTTCTCCGAAGCGACGTACATTTCGGAGAAAATTCAACGAGTGCGTTACATCAACATACGGATGTAATGTTTCATTGGTTTATGAAGTGAGGTAGGTGGGTGTGATGGTTAGGGGACGGGGCCATATATTTAGATGGCTGCTAGTCACCAGCATCCCCCCCAGAGCAAGGGTGCTCCTGTGTTCCCCTTGAGCGCCTCATCCGAAACGCTCCAGTGTAATATCCTGCATAACAGCGACAGCTCTGTAGCCTTGACCTCATCCGGTCAGCTCTGCGTTCGCGTTCGGGGATCTGCAGCTTCGACTCGACCCGCCACACACCCACCTTGTAGCCTCCGCAGGTGAGGCCCGCATTCCGCTTGGCCAGGACACACTTCATCCTGAGGAAGAAGGAGCGCTCCAGCTCATACTCTGAGAGGAAGAGAGACGGGAAGTGTGAGCAGGTCGTCGCCGAGGCCTGCGATCTCTGTCGTTGGTCTGCGTGCAATTTTAATGCATCTTTTTTTCTTTTTTTCTGACTCGTGATGGTATTTCGGGACGGGTCCTGTCTCAGGCTGCGCAGAGGGTGGATTCCAGGTAATCCAGCAATACAGACTCTGTATTATTAAAAATCAAGAGCTGTGCATTGTGTGAGAGCTTTGGAAAGGTAATGCCTCCCCAGGCACACCCCGAAAAACTAATGAAAACACTCCCCTCTGACTGCTGTGCTGACAAGATGTTTTATTGTGTACCTGTAGCTTCCTGTATATGACAGATTTCCCAGAAAGCAAACCTGGGAACTGACTGTTCACAGTGTCAGAAACTGGACACCCAGTGACAACAAGTTGAAGATGGTGTTCCCGGCTATTGAATTTACTTTTATTAATTTATCTGACAGTTCTCTCCCCAGCAACTTACAACCTTAAGCTACCTACAATTATTTACCCATTTATATGGCTGGGTAATTTTTTAGCACAGCAACTGACGGTAAGTACTTTCTTCAACAGAACTACTGCAGGAGGTGGGTTCCAAAGCTGCTACCTTCATGCCAATAGGTAGTGGCTCTACTCACTATGCTATCAACTGCCCCCTGTAACTAAGAGTTCCAACATTTGCTTGGATTCAAAGCCTGGAAGCAGTAAAAGTGGTGCAGTGAACACAATAGTAAGATGAGTAGTGATACCACCATGCAGGAAATGGTGAGAGGATGCAGATGGGAAGGAACCGGTCACAGAGAGCACGGGAACGCAAAGCACCTTGAAGGACGTGGGGGTGGAGTGGCTGGTGCGCGCTGAGCACAGCGGTCATCTCGTCGTGATCCGACGGGTGGATGTACTCGAAGATGCTGTTGCCCGTCAGCTCGACCTGATCCAAGAGAGAGACGGCCATCACGTCAAAGTGCAGAGTGGAGGTACGATTGGCATCACTACCGCTTTTTTATGGAAATCCTCACGGCATATGCCAGTATTATGCTAGATTGAGACTTGCACAAGCTTGTTTGCCCCAAACCAGGATAAGCAATATTCTGTCGAATGAGGGAGGGTGGGACAAACCCATGAACGTGCACTTCAAACATGATCATTCACTATTGGCAACATAATCCCCCTGTCACTATGCATCAGGGATAAAGTGAAGGTGGGGGGTAATTCTTTATCAGTGCTTTGCGATGGCACGTAATTTAGCAGATGATATCGTGTCATCTGATCGGATGACATCACTCCCAAAAAAAGGCCATTTCTGCAGTGAATTGTGGGGCCGTAAGTCTCCCACTGCCACCGAAATCGATCTGGGCAGCCCATTCAGCTGCAGCCTCCGAGCTGACATCAGGCTGAAAGAAGCAGGCCCTGGGCAGGGTACACGGAGGTTAATTTATAATAAAAAAATTTGCATGTGAAAACAAAGCAACCTACTTCTTGTACTTTGATCTATTTGTCCTCCTAAATTTGTGGGGTCGGAACAGAACACCGCACGGGTCGCTGCCTGCCACTCCAAGTATAAATTGGTTTCTTCACAGCAGGCCAGGAGGATTAATCCAGCCTTTGTGGTAGAAGAGCACCGTGATGGTGGGAACGGTCAGGCTGTGCAGAATGCGGAGCAGCCAAGTGGGGGGACGTGTGTGCGAGGCTGGTCCCAGGCCCCCGACTCCACTGGACTGATACTCCCGACGCTTCTCCCAGCACGTGGCCTTCACTCATTCTGCTGATCTAGCCACTGGGGCCCATTTGAATGGCTCGCTGAGTGGCCCAGGTGCTCACCTCACCTGCACCAAGGGGGGTTGCATTTGCATATGGCTGCCTGCAGAGCCAACAGCAGTCTGGAGACCTGCCGCGAGGTCCTTGTTTTGACTACCTGGCCTTGGCCTCCACCCCACGCCTGTCATCCCTAAGCCTCCCTTTCAGGGCTGTCTGCCCGCCGCACCTGTCGATTCACGTCTCTCGCCGTTTGCTCAGGTGGAGCATTTACTCCTCAGGATTTTTGCCTGCTGAGGCCAACATTTCCCAGATCTATGGCTTTCCTTGGGAAAAGCAAAAGGACGAACAGCACAGTCCTGTGTACTCTGGAGAGCAGGCTTTTGAGGAGAGAATAATTTATCAGGCCACATTCCTCTTACAGTCGACCATAATGCTCTCAGAAGCTGTTTGAATCGTGAGTGTTGTGTGCGTGTCCATGAAGGGGAAACAGTATGTGTTGCTGGGGTCTACAGCTCTCTGGACACAGCATCCAAACTACAGGCGTCCCTCGATTTGCGAAATTAATTTCTCCCTGAAAACAGTGTGCATATTGAAATTTTAAGTAACAAAACCCACCACATGCACACACACAGCAAACCAGAGCCCAGCCCGGCAACACAGGGCACAAGGCTGGAGGGGACACACCCAGGACAGGACACCAGTCCATCACAAGGCACCCCAAGCAGGACTCAAACCCCAGACCCACCAGAGCACAGTACCTGGCCAAACCCACTGCGCCACCACATCCCCAGTAACAAAAAACGATTTCCCATTATTTTAAATGAAAAAATAATAATGCATTCCCAGCCCAATTTTCCCCAAATATCACA
The DNA here is from genome assembly GCF_900964775.1 of Scleropages formosus. Lineage (NCBI taxonomy): Eukaryota > Metazoa > Chordata > Actinopteri > Osteoglossiformes > Osteoglossidae > Scleropages > Scleropages formosus. The sequence continues at coordinate 17,174,951 of NC_041809.1, forward strand.
CACACACATTTTCAGAACCGCTTGTCCCATACAGGGTCACGGGGAACCGGAGCCTAACCCAGTAACACAGGGCGTAAGGCCGGAGGGGGAGGGGACACACCCAGGACGGGACGCCAGTCTGTCGCAAGGCACCCCAAGCGGGACTCGAACCCCAGACCCACCGGAGAGCAGGACTGTGGTCCAACCCACTGCGCCACTGCACCCCCTCCCCAAATATCATTAAAACACTATAAGACACATATGTATCAACCCAATATTTTCAGCACATTGCAACAGTTTATTTAGCAGATGGTTTTTCTTCAAAGCAACACACATCTCAGAAAACAATACCGAAGTCCATTACACCTGCTACTTTTGCTGTCCTCCTTCCAGACCATGCTTGAGAAACCCAGGGCAGTTTTCTGGAGTTGCTGCTCTGAGGTAATTTCCTATCTAATTCATGTGTTCTCTGTAAGATGGACAATAAACCAAGCAGGTCTCCACTGAGCACACTGTTTATTGTGAACAACTCTCTAGAACTGTGCACTGCTGCTAAAAATCACATACATACCCTAAGTCAGCTAAACTTTTCCTGCTAATTCCTCTGATCATTCAATTATTTAATTAAATAACACACTCAACATGGCCAACAGACAATCCTCGTGAATTTTAAACACTTCCCACAATCCCAGACTCTCTTAAAGCAACACTCACATTCCTAATGCACCAACAGATGGAGAGATCTGGATGCAGACATGCCGACTACAGTACTGTAACGACCCGCGTTACTGTTTTTAGCGGGAAATGTGTTTTATTGTTATCGGTTAATGATGGGTGACGCACGGGGAATAAAAGGGCTTGTTTGCGTCTGCCTGGGGAGAGAGAGAAGAGAGCCTGGGGGTGCTAAGCAGGCTGGGAAGGCTGGCTGTAGGCGCAGGTCCTAGAGGAAACGGGGTCCTCGGACCGAGAGCATTATTTCCCTGGTGCCGGTGTTCTAATAAATCGTTCGTGATGAACGCTGCCTCTACGTCCTTCTTCGCCCCATCCAAATCCACGGCGCTGTGCGCCACAGTACATTAATGCGTTTCTGCTTCACTCACGCTATACATGGCTTTCAAATTTTTTTGGATACGTTTACATTTTCTCTTGAGTGATTTTTTTGTTTCACAAATTGAAAACAGCTTATAAAAAGTCAAGAGCCGTTATGCCGAAATTTTGGATAAAGAGAGACTGTAAATTGAGGGATACCTGTACAGGCTAGTATCAAGATATCCAATGGCCACAGACTGAAGACCACAGGCTGTCTTCGAGATGAGACAGGCTGTAAAAGTTCTCACATTTGGGAGCTCAACATCAGCAGTGACCATGATCAGACCTCCTCCTCACAGGACATTTAAAGCAATGTAGAGTGTCACTTTGATTTCCAAAGCAAACAATTTCAAAGCAGTTCCCCACTTACTCACTATTAGCAACCACTTGCCTAAGTAAGGGTCACAAGAGTCTGGGGTCAATCCTGGAAGCAAGAGGCAGTAGGCTAGCAAGGATACACCCTGAGAGTGAGGCCAATTTATTGCAGTGTTTTATACCACACACATGTCCCATATGGGGTCACGGGGAACCAGAGCCTACCTGGCAACACAGGACATAAGGACGGAGAGGACACACCCAGGACAGGACACCAGTCCATTGCAAGGCACCCCAAGCAGGACTCAAACCCCAAACCCACTGGACAGCAGGACCCGGTCCAACCCGGTCCAACCCACTGCACCACCGCACCCCATGTTTCATAACAGCAGGTCCCAAATAAATATTACACAGGGGGAAAAGCTGCTTTGCTCAGAATGACTCACACCTGAAACACAGAGTACTGAGTGAAACATATTCTGAACGATAGTTTAATATAAAGAACAAAAAATGTTTTGGTTGCTTTTTGTGAGCTGATGTGCTGCCAACTTGGAAAGGATGTAACAGCACGCTTTCCCCCCACGTTCCAGGCTGGAAAAACAGACTGCGGAGCAGCCGAGTGGCCCCTCTAGCAGCCCTGTAGACCTTCCACAGGCACTCGCCCGGGCCTCCAGCGCAGCCAAAAACACAAGACAGTAGCGGAGCCCACCGAGAGCAGAAAGGAACAGCTGTCTGTGATTCCTGTGGCTTAGTGAAATCCACAGTTTATGTAGGGACCCGCCCATTACAGGAGGCGTGTGGATCTTCTAAAGTCTCCTTCACCAGCTCTCCTTCCCTCAGTCTCTTCCTGTTCCTGTGTGGACCATTACTGCCCTGCTGCATGACCCCGCTTACACAACAGAAGATTAAAAACATAATTTGACAGCTGCTGGAGTGTCATCCAGTGGACAATGTAAAGTCCTTCACTGCTTCGCCCACATTTCTCAGAAATGCTCCCATCAGGCCCATTCGAAATACCTGAGTTCTATATATCTTAGCAACATCCTATTTCTGCCCCACAGGGAATGCATCCTGCAAGGAATGAATACTTTCCATTAATTTTGATTAGTAAAATCTTTTAATAAGCAATAAGATAAATACAATTTAAATAAATGACTATTGAATAAGTTACTATATAACCTCTATCATTATTATTATTATTTTTTTTTATTTTTTATAGAGCGCTCTTCTCACGTAGTGACACAGAGCGCTTTAACACAGGCATACAGCAAGAAAAACTGATACAACTAATTAATGAAAGTATTTTGAACTGATACACACCCACACACTTTCAGAACCGCTTGTCCCATACGGGGTCGCGGGGAACCAGAACCTACCCGGCAACACAGGGTGTAAGGCTGGAGGGGGAGGGGACACACCCAGGACGGGACGCCAGTCCCTCACAAGTGGGACTCGAACCCCAGACCCACTGGAGAGCAGGACCTGGTCCAACCCACTGTGCCACTGTGCCCCCTGGTTGAATTGATACAATAAATAAAAATAACTAAAATTATTTTCAGTTTGAAGGGGGTGCGGTGGCGCAGTGGGTTGGACCACTGTCCTGCTTTCCAGTGGGTCTGGGGTTCGAGTCCCGCTTGGGGTGCCTTGCGATGGACTGGCGTCCCGTCCTGGGTGTGTCCCCTCCCCCTCCAGCCTTACGCCCTGTGTTGCTGGGTTAGGCTCTAGCTCCCCGTGACCCCGTATGGGACAAGCGGTTCTGAAATATATATTTTCAGTTTTTGAATAGCAAACGTCATAGAAACCATTGCCTGCACCATGCACTGCGCTGAGTTTTTTTTTTGTGAAAATGCAATAGGGAATGTTTTTTGGGGGGAAAAAAAAAAAAAAAAACACTCACGTGGCCCCTGGTGGTTTCAGGACCCTAAGCAACCACTTACTGTATACCGCTTATAGCAACAAGTGGCACTTTTACGCAGTGGCAAAGCAGTGTTTCTTATGAACCTGTAAATCTGCACATTTTTTGTGCACCACATCCTTCACACACACACACTCTCAGAACCGCTTGTCCCATACGGGGTCGCAGGGAACCGGAGCCTACCCGGTAACACAGGGGCGTAAGGACAGAGGGGGAGGAGACACACCCAGGACGGGACACCAGTCCATCGCAAGGCACCCCCAGCGGGACTCAAACCCCAGACCCACTGGAGAGCAGGACTGTGGTCCAACCCCCTGTGCCACTGCGCCCCTCCACATCCTTCAGCCATTGCTTATCTTGTGCTGGGAGAACTTTGGCAGCCGTTCACTTTGCTTCGTTCAGTCTGTGGCGTAGAAAATCAGATGAGATTAACAAGGAGCATGTGCTCCTGAATTAAAACTGTCATCGATTGCACTTCTGAATCCAAACAAAAAGAGGCGGTATTGACCCAGGGAGTAATCTACAGGATTTCCCAGTGTACCTCTGTTTACTGTGTTCTTCACTTCCCGAATATCTCATGTATTTGTGAATCACATTCTGCATTAAGGACAATATCTTGATTGTTTGCTAAAGATTAAAGATTAGCGTTCACCTCCATCTAAAATACGTATTGTGGTGCCAGGATAGGAACCTGTGATAACAATGGTGTGTTTAGTGATAATAATAATAGCAGTAATGGTGCAGCACATGGAAAGAACCAGTAGAGGCAGGTAGTTGTGTGTGTCCATATCTGAGCTCTGGTCAAACTCACCTGTGACAAACCCAGGTGAACAGAGGCAGTCTCCGAGATGTACATAATCTTGCCGTCGGAGGCCACGACAAACACAAAGCCGTCCAGGGTCTGCCGAAGCCAGAACACGTAACAGTGTTGACACAGCAGACAAACCGCGGAATGAGGGTTCGGTCGTATGGAATGAAGGCATTGGATTCATATAGTTAACCTGTCATGAAAACTGCTGCAGGATAATCCTTAGTTTATTTTGTTGGTTAGCAGACAACCATTTATGCAGCTGGATGTTTTGCTGCAGCAGTTCAGGTTACGTAAATTGCTAAAGGGTACTACAGCAGGGCCACACATTAGAGTTGTCTTTTTAGGAACCTTCTGGTTTGGATCCCTGGCTAGAACACTACCAACTGCTCTCCTGCCATTTAACCCATCAATGGTGTTCTGTGTTCATCTAAAAGTGTAACGTGCACACATATACACATTATGTCTCAGAGAGCTTGTACACATTCTGATGAACATACATTCAGAACGGATCCTTAACTAACAAGTAAGAATAAATATAGCAGCGACTTTTTACTCAGAGTTCACGCACATTAAATTCTTAGGATTTTTACAGGCATTCTTGAGAAGTTGGGCAAAACATGTCCTACCAAGAAAATGTACTAATATGGCTGAAAAATGAGTAAATAAATATTATGAACTGTCCTAATCTCTTTATGATTTTGTATGGATGTGTTCCTTCATCCAATTTTATGGGTGTGTTTTTGATTTCATAATCAAGGAGGAGGTAAAACACCCATGTCCTAGACTAGAAAATATGGCAGAAATATATATAAAAACTTTGAAACACTGAAATACCTACACAGAATAATAGAAGGGAAATGGCAATGTTTATATTTAGCCATATGTGCTAGAAATTTTTTTGCAAATGCTGTCTCTCAAAAACGTGTCTCAGTAACACAATGAAATTTTTACAGAAATGTTATAAAACCAAGTGTAAGCACAGGTAGTTATATCCAAAGGGTGCCTTTTGAACTTCCTGTTTAACTCTGACGTGGTCTACTACGTTTTTTCAATTGTGACAAATTTAATGAAAAATTTTTCCGATGACCACATCACAACCAGAAGAACTCAACTCCATTTCCTTTTTGATAAAAAATGTCATCTATTAAAAATGTTTCCATTTCATTAGTTCTAAAAGACTTTTCATAAATAGGCTGAAACAAGGAGGCTGCTGTCTAGATAACATGAGAAAAACGAACATCTGTAACTTTGATAACTCCGTACAATGTCCGCTCCTTCAGATGTTCCTTCAGATCCAAAGTCCTTGCTGTTGGTTCTCAACATCATGATGTGGAAGTAGAATTTTTACATCCCAGTGGTCCAAATGGCCATTTGCAACCAAGATAGGGCAGAGAAGCTGCAAAAAGTTGTTTTCCAACGAGAAGTTCCTCCTTGGTAAAGCCTGAGAGCCAAGACCCTAGTCTACCCAACGTAATAAAATTTAGCTTAAACCAAAAAAGTCTTGTTTTGTCCCAGATCTCAAGAATGCCTGTAGCCCAGAGCACTCCACCGCTGCTTTCTTGAGTGGTAAAACATGGTGCTTACCTGAAGCAAGTGAGATCCCAGTTCCTTTGCCATGTTGTCCAAAGGGCTGACCCGGGTGGGCTGCCCCCAGGCCTCCCCCAGACCTGGGGAAGATACACAGAGCTCTGCATTGAAATCTTTCCCCACTCAACAGTGGAATTTAAGAACCGGCCAAATGTTGCCATCAGTGCACCTCTGCTCAGCCATAATGCTTTATTTCACTCCCCAGGTTGATTCAATCACCGCGATGCTGCCAGTGCACATTAAATCCAGCCATCACATTTTTTACATCTACTTTTGAGTGTAATTAATTTTGGCTCTGAAAACTTCAGGCCAAGACAGCTTGCAAAACATCCCACTCGAAATATGTTCCCTCGTGGCTCTCGGCGGTGTTTACGGAAGCGAAATCGAGGAAATGCACGAGACGTCTCAGAAATAAGTGCTACATTCACAATGAGCTCGAGACAAGAAGGCAAAAAAACAGGCTCCCAACTGTTTGTCTTCCAGGGGAAGCTCTCGGTCTTGCGGCCCCTCTGCCGGGACCATCTCCCGGCTTTGCAAAGTGCACTTAATTTACCGATGAGGTTTCACAGCTCGCAACAAATCATTTAGGCATCTTTGGCACGGGTGCGAATAATCTGCAGAGACACACAGAGCTCTGTTGACACAATGCCTCTAAACCCATTTCAACAGATGGCTCGGAGCCAAGCTCAGCACTTACGGCAAGAGCTCTGCAGCATCCGGGTCCTCTGGAAAGACCTGGCTTCTTCTTTAATTAAAATGCTGACAGTCACACCAGCGTACTCATTTGCAAACGACAGGTCTTCATGTGTTTCATCTTACTCTCCCACTGACCAGCACACAATCCTACATGCCAATAAACTTCGAACATACAGTATCTCTGTGAAGGAATGTCACGGTACAGTTAATTGTTCTAAGTCATTGCATGTCGATAACTGTACATATGATGATATTCTCTTTTATGAAGCGGCAAAGAATGAGAAGATTGGAAGTCCTATAACATGCTTTAGAGACATATAAACAAAATTAGATGACATGCAAAAATACCTATGTATGTACACATACAGTGCAGCTTGACAGTATGCAAAACCTATATGGTCATTATGGTCATTATTCTTGTATAAAGTATTAAAACAAATTTATAAAATCTTAATGTTGAATCTTAAAATAAACTTATAAAGTTAATAAACAATTATGATTTACACACGTGATTCTACTTACCTACTTGGTTTAATCAATGAGACTTGGGGTTCACTTATTTTTGCACCTGCACTACTTGCATGTTTGTACTACACATTATTTCCTCTAAAGCAACATATGGAATTGGTCATTACACACCTATTATGTCAGATGAGGAAGATTAATTCTAATTAAACATTGATATCGTGCTAAAACTAAGGGACACAAGGGCTTCGCCAAATTTCAAGCGGCACACAGACAAAACATATTTTAATCACTTCGACTGAGAATTGCACACTAAGGGCAATTCTCAAGTGCTGACACTTTCCCATGATGGAGACTAATCTCTCAGCTCCTCACTGGATCCCCGTTACCAGTAATAACAGGAAAGAAGGTATAAAGGAGTCCCCTTTCCTCTCAAAGGACTGGTAAACCACTTTTCCACTCATGAAATCTATTTTTCGCACAATAAATCCAGAGTACAGTAGGTCAGAGCCAGTCTTTTTTTTTTCGGTAGGCCAGATCATGGCAATTTGTGTTCCACTGACACAGTGAGATTAGCAGCCGACCACAGCGTGGCGGTTTGGTTCTCGGGACTTCTTAGGACCATACTTGGCGAGGAAGGTCTCCAATCATCAACGAGGCAACTGATGATGGAGAAGCCATGATGAGGGGTGACCCCAGAAAGTAGATCGATAGGCCCTCAGCAGCACAGCCTTCGAGACCAAAGCGTTTTAAAAGTGATGGCGTCACACTTTTCAGCTGCAGTTAGTGTGTACACACTTATTCATCCATTTCAAACAATCAACACATTTCTAACCACTGCTAAAGACAGTGAATGACAACAAAATGAAGGGAGGATTTGAACTTGTTGATACTGATTTCAAAAGCAGCTCAAATTAATACATTAGGAAGAATTTAGTTTGAACTGCAGTTTCCTTTCTATGTAAAACCACAGCTGACTGTTTCTCTTTGTTTTCTCTCTGCTCATCTTATGATAATAAATGTAGACTTGTTGCAACAGTAAGATACTGCTTAAAAGGGACTGTCTATAGTTTGGAAATGCTTCATGTTTTCATACCTCTGTATGTATTACATGTTCATCTGGCAGTGCATGGGCTGCAGCGTCCATGTTAATACACTGGTAAACTGTGTCCTGTCTGAGGCTTGGATTCACTGCAAGTGGGACAGAGCTCACATCAACAGCTTTCACTTGGCCTACTCTGTTCTGGCCGCTTACTTTGCATTACTCAGTGAGCCATGTAAATTCTCTTGCTACGTTACCCCAGTCCATTATACTGTCTGTACAAGATTTCTCATCTTACAAAACCAACCGGTACAGGAAAGGAGCAGCTCCTCGAGCAGCTACTGCAGCGAAATACTACATGAATTACACCGAAACACTAAAACCAGTTCTTTCATTTTGCAACATAAGGCATTCATAAAGTCTATTCAATATTTAATAAAATAAGATTAAAAATTAACAATAAAGCCTTCAACTTTGTTAAAAAAATTTAAGTTGATAATTTCATTTATAATTTTATTATTCATAATAAGGGAGCTGTTATGTGGTTTTCAGAAACATCTAAAACACACAGAGTACAATCCGTTAGTAGTTCTAGTGGACCTAACCATCTTTTTCCCAGGGTCATTTCATGTCAAATGTCATATGACTGCGCTACTTTACTGCTTTATATTATTAGACAAAAATGGAAGTAAATACCCGATAGCATTGCCGCGGCAAAAACTAAATCTGTAGCAAGTAAGTGTAGTATTTCGCAATTTTATAAATAAGTAAATAAATTAATAAATCTATCTGTATTATATATATAGTCTATACCTCTGCGTGTGTGCGCGTTTTATAGAAAAACAAGTGAAATGTAAAATATATAACAGAAATAGAGGACCGATTAATGGAAACATTGAGCTTCGAATGAACAAATGAATAAACGTTTTTAATTAATAAACAGCCAACGTCTAGTCTAGTGACTTGCTGAGTAAACACAATAAAATGCAAATATATAGGCTATACAGTGATTTATGGAAATATCAAGGCTGCCGCCAAGCTTTACTAAAAAAGTGTGAAAACCGGTTCAGCACAAAGAATTCTTGTTGAAATAATCATGGCTTTCGGAGAAGAGACGTTCGGTGTTGTACAAGGACACACTGGCTGGCGAGTGACGCGTCTTTTAGCGGAGCTCCGTCGTCAAACTTGACTTGATGGCAGCGCGCGCGCTTCGCTGTTACCGCCAGTGTTTCTAAAGCCGAAACACGCACTTTACATTGCAGTGAGCACCGAGCCGCAAATTCACATATAAAATAGAAATTGTTACATCTGGCTTATTAAAACAAACGCAGTTTTGCAACGTACATTATTCGTATTAATTTCCTCAACGTTATCGGCCGTGTTTTCTAATTTAAAAAAAATTAAGTAAATAACTCTTTACCTGCTCTCAGTTTTATTTCACTGTTGTGCCGTAAACAACATCTAGTAACGCTATGATACATTTAGAAATCTTTATTAAAAAAGATTGTATTTTAAAAAAAATTATTTAAAAATGAATTATACATTTTATTATATATAGATATACATACAAAGTATATGACAAGTCTTTGAAAAAAGCCGCATTTTTAAAAGAGATCAATTAGTAATTTTCAGAAAAAAAAACGTATTACGAATTTTAATAATGTTTCCAAACGACATCGCACTTAAATTCTTCACTCACTGTCACTAATAAATAAAACACTATTAATGCAAAAACCGGTCGTAAATAATGCCTTAGTATAAAATACTTGTAAAGATAATTAATGAAGCAGTTAAAAGAGGACTGAAATAATTTAGCACTAGTTAATTGGACGATCTAAACGGTACAGTAATATGTGTTACTGCTGGTGTTTTTATTTCACCACAAACAGACCATTAGAAACTGAGCATAAAAAATACAAGAGGGAAGTCCAGCACAAATATATTTTTCATGGAATTTCACAGGTTTCAGTTCAGTTCAGCTCTGTTTCAGTTCAAGGTTTATTGTCATAAGTACAAGTACCGTGTACAAAGTACTATGAAATGCTTACTTGAACGTTCCTCATATCATGTCATGACGATAAGTTTTACATAAAATAAAATATAATGATACAAATACACAATTCGAAATTAAATTAAAAGCAGCAATCCATGCGGGTAGACGGTGAAATGATAGTGAGGTGTTCAAAATGCACTAATATTAAACTACGAATATAATCAGACGCGGAAGAAACGGTGAGCTATTCTGTTCGTGGGTTATTTGCGACGTCGTTTTTGGTTAAATCATTTGCAGATGTCCGTCACGAAATCTGGCGGTGCGACAGAGAGCATCACCCTCACAGAAGCAAGAGGTGCAGCGCTGTCGTCCAGCGCAGGTAACAGGTCACCTTATCAAAGGAGATCAAAGGGAGCGCCTTGCGGCCGCGGTGCCGACAGAACCAGGCAGGTGTCACATTTACGTGACGTGATGAGTGATGACAGAAGCATCTCCAGAAAAGGAAGAGGGCTGTTAGTTCGGGTCAGCGCACACAACAAGAGTTCCGCTTACGGGGGGCAAGTGGATCATTTATTATCGCGAACAAACTGTAAGACAGTATGGGTAGAAAAAACTGCTTTGCAGAACAGCAACACAATCTAACGGGAAGGATACATTAAACATACAGTACATGATGCGCGTTTATGTAATGAATCATTTTTCCATAATCCGTCTGTTGCTTAGATATATATTTAAATTCGTTTTGAAGTACTTACACTGTCTTGATTTCATGGTCCTTAAATATTGTGCTGCATAACGTAAAGGAAATGAATAAGCATATGATGAAAGATGACCTTTTCATTAAAATGCCCAGTCTTCTTGCAAGGTTACCAACTCCACACAATCGCAATTTTCTGTTTTAATTTAGTCTTCCGAATGAAACCGACCTCGGCCAGTGTGCAGTAAAGCAATCTGACACTTTTTCTCGGCAAACGAGTAACGCACAGAATGAAAAAAAAAAACTTGCATAAACTGCCCATTAGTGAACAGCACGGATTTGAAGAGAATAATAATAAAAAAAAAAACAGATGCAGATTATTTCTCCCGTGAGTCGCACTTGACATATATTATAAAGAGATTATAGGCCGACAAAATATTATAATTTGTTTCACCATGAAACATTGGTTATTTAAAATATTGACAATGTCAGGATTTCAGACTTGAAACGTATCTTTCTATAAACGTACATTATAAATTATTCCTACTTATGCGGCCAATAATAATAATAATAATAATAATACTAACTGCACTCACCGTCAGGGAAGACAGCCCTCATCTTGAGGTAGCTCGTGGTCAGCCTGATTATGGAGGCCTTGTCCAGCTGTGAGGTGATGGCCGAAGGCAATGGCAGCAGTTTGGCCAGTTCATAGAACTCCCCGTTCTCCTTCTCCCGTCGCGTTTTGGCCGCATTCTTGGACTTCTCCTTCATCTCGCACTTATAAAGATGTGCCGGGCTATCGGCTTCCTCGGGTTCTTGCCACTTTTCGCTCTATCTCTGAATCAGAACATGGCCGCACTCATCGCGAGTCATCTTCATCGAGTGGTCCTCCTCTTGCTATATGATGAGAGTGGGGCGCGCGCGCACGCACACACACACACACGCGTACACGTACACACACACGCAGAGCCCTTCGGGCCACTGATCCTCGAGCTTCTGCAGGTGAAAAAGAGTTCTTGGCTCATCGGGCAACATTTTGTAATAATCTGGTCCAAAGTAACGGGACGGAGGACGGAAACTAATCACAAAAAAAAAAAAAAAAAAAAAAAAAATCTGTTCTAGATGGTTTCCGTGTAATAACACACACGGATAAGTTACTGCTCTTCACGTGCAGCCGCGTATCAACATGATTCACTGGACCCGAAGTAAAATACCGATGCGAACATAACAACTCACAGCGCGTGTTTCCCTCAACCCAGAGGCGAGAGGTTAGAGTAGGTGAGACAACCTAGACACCTACAGTTTAATAATTCCCCACGCACGAGGATTTCCCTGCGTTCGCGCGCGCAGCTCCACGCGTTACCTGGCCCCTGTGCACGTGCGCGCCGCGCCGCGCTGCGCTGCACACCTGGAAGCGCACGACCCCATTTTTTATTCCATCCTGGGTGCGCGGAAACGGCGAGATTCACGGGCACGAAGCTTCCCCCCGCCCCCCAAAAAAAAGATCGACGCAGTAATAACAATGACAAAACAAGTCTAATCTCTTGAGATGAACGCCGCTCGAGAAGGTCCTGGATATTCAGAGAGCTTCTTCACTGGGGAACTTGGACTGGGGAGCCGGTTCGGGCGCTGCGGACACCACCTCTGGGGACAACCATGAGTGGCTCAAAAATGGTCCGACATTCGCAGTATTATTCTTACGAACAGCCGCCATGTGACACAAAGCTTTCCCCAACTTCGACCTGCAATTTATTATACAGGAATTTACAAGATTTACATAGCGCGATGTTCTTACTGCGTCGCCGGCTCAGGGAAAGTACCTCAATTCTGTCTCAGTGGTAATTCACGGTGGGTCCAGTGCTCGAGACCCCTCAGTCCACGGCGCAGAAATCCTGCGCGAACGCGCACCCTGCTTCACACCCGCAGTGGGCCGGCGGCTCCAGGGAGTAAGGCGAAGCCCGGCGGGTCTCTGACCGTCCTTCGCAGGATCTCGGATCTCCCTCAACAGGTCCTCCTACTGCGGCAACACGTGCACTTCCCCCTTTCTCCTTCACTGCCACGCAGGTCCTCCGCCGCTCATCGCCCGGGGTCGATAATCCTAAAAAAATGGAATGATAATCTAAGCAGCACGCGCTAATTCCTGTAGCAGAAGCGGGGGCGCGCGACGGGAGAGGGAGGCGCCGAGAGCGAGTCTGGGGGGAGGGCGCGTTTCCGAACCGTTACGTCACGGTGTCTCCGCCGCCGCGCCGGGCGAAGCAGGGCACGGGGCTATAAATCGGGTGAGCGATGACATTTATCATCTGTATGCGACAGCCGTGTCGTATGGCACAGCCCTCGTGTCATTGCACGGACCCGCACCGTTATTCTGAGCAGAAGAGCTGTATCCTATACGTACTACTATTATTAATTATTATATCCCTAGTATAATCCCGTATATGTGCATGATCATCCCATAAGCGTTATGTATTATTTATATGTATTACCGTACATTCATCTCCATATGTGCGACCCTATTTCTGTATAATCGTATTTGCGTATTTGCGAAGTGGGGAATTAACCCACGTGTTTGATCGATCGTTCGGGAATACATGATTTCTGCGCTGCTCCATACTAGGACAAATGCAATGGTTCAAGAGTCAGACCCCAGTGCTAATGGTTTTGTTTGATTTAAGGCCATATTTTGATTTACTAAAGAGTGCGCGTGGAAAAACACTCTTGCTGTTTGGAGAGTATTTGTTTGTTGCTACCTGTGCGCCAGCGATGGCTTCGTCCTTTAAACATTTATTAATCCGCACATTTGTCCCGTCATTTTAATTTCCGCATTAACCAATGTTTTAAGTACTGTACATGTGTTTGATCTTTATACACGCCTCGGTGCTCTGAAATAGTCTACTCTTTTTGCTTCGGTTTACATGTGCATTGTTTCAGTCTATATTCTACACAACAACACTGCAGAAATTTGAAAATGAGTGCAATTACACTATAGTATATATATATATATAGATGATAGATGGTTATAGATATACTGTATATAATATATAAATATATGAAATGCAATATATAAAAACGTATATCATATATTTTTATATTATTATTATATATATAAATAACCATCTATCATTTATATATATATATATATATATATATACAGCTATATATATCTATACAGTGATTTTATTTTTGATCTTTTATTCCTGAACTAAATCGAATTCTTAAAGGATTTAAATAGGAAAGCAGGCTTATGAAAAGGAATATAGTTCTCCAATGTTCAGTGTTTCTGAGAGGATCCTCCGTCAATATTTGCACAGCGAAATGTTTTCTCATATCTGGTTATTGAAGTGGTTGGATTAGCGTTAGTTTATCGAAGAACCTTTTTTACTTTTACTCTTTTTACTCACAAGAATCAAGGTTCGGCAGATTCCCTTGTCTTTCATTACTAATATCATACCTGTTGAGTAAATATGAAACAGTTACAGTTTTTGTCAATAGCTTCGTCGTTCAGAAACTCTGCAGACCTCGTTCTAATAAAAACACTGAAATAAAACGCTTGCATTTTGACAAAAATAAATAAATAGAAGTGCTAAGTGTATGTACTTTGCTCCGATCTTAAATTTTGCTAACATTTAAAACAAAAAACGACATTCACGACAATCAACAATGCATTGATGATTTTAATTACTTTAGCGGCACTTTCTAAATTTGTATTTAAAAAAAAAAAAAAAATCGTAAAATAAAAAATGAATGTGGTAGTTTCCTTCTGACCTGCCACTTTTCATACATTTTCAAATCTCTAAACTGTAGAAATGTATGAGCTAAATGCAAAGCGTTATATGACTGGGAAACACTCGTGTGTAATTTGTGTTCGCAAACGGTTTTATTCATTATTGCTGGGCAAAAATACGCAACTATTAAGTACTCACATTTTTCCATAAAGGTCTCTGGAGTTCTTTGGTCCAAAGACAGAGGCTTTATTTCCTCCGAGAGCTGTGAGAAACCTGCGCTGAAGCAATATTCCCACCTTAAGAAAATATGAAAAGAGCGTTTGTAGTTAAGGTACACAGTGGCGCGAGGAGCGCAGCTCGCTACGAAACCGTAGTCCGAAAATAAAACAACAAGATGTTTTGATAGCAAATGCTATTAGGCACAGCCAAATATGTCATTCTCAGAAGATGCATAGGTCCACAATTTAAAATAGTTTAACTGGAAATAATGTTTATATTTAGTTCCACATGCTTTGGTGACCAGCAGCATGAGGACATGCGTCGCGAAATCAGTGTCATTTGATTTTTCCGCCAGTGCAAAAAGAAATAAAATTAAAAAAGGCTGCAAAATATTGACAAATTAGTAAATGTTACTTTGTTATTAATATTTAATATTGAGCGATTCGAGTGCATGAAATAGTAAAGCCGAGAATCACTTAGACATGATGTGTAAGTTTGACTTTACGAAGCCCGCCGTGTTCATTACACATGTTCAGCAGGCATGTCAATCATTTTTAATAATGCCATGCATTTTTTACTGTTTCCAAAAAAGTTAAACACCCTCTGGTTTCCTGCAATCGTGGAATTCCGCTGGAATTAAGAAGGCTTTAGTGATATTTAATCAGTTTGGTGATAATAAAGTAAGGATTCATTTTAATAAGTGTAGTAAAGTTAAACACTTGCGCTAAAACAGGGTGCCATGATAACTGAATACTCAGACTATTTCTATAGTAGGAAAGGTGCTGAGAGGAAACGACCCTGGTGAGCAGTGCAGGGACTCCTCACTGACACCCCACACAGACAGAGGCCTGTTGTCAGCGCGCACACGTCCCACACTGGGGTCTTGTTCTCCTGCACAGCTTGGGGGTCTTGACATCTTGTTGAGGCCGCAGTGCTGAAGTCCTGGATATTCCTTCGGTCCCACCTCATTGCAACCACAGGACCATCATTTCCATAAAAAGGACACATCAACAGTCCAGGACAGGTCACAGAGGGTGGCAGAGAGTGTTCTGTTCCAGAAGGTCTCCTTTGAATCTAAAGGTGTGCGATTTGATTCCCACTCCCACTGCAGTGCCCTTGATCCAGGTACTCACCCTGAACTGGTACAGTAAGAGTGCCCAGCTGAATAAGTAGGTAAGTCGCTATAGAATTATTCATTGAACACTATATGTCACCTTGAACAAAGGCATCAGTGAAATTAAGGTTAATAGAAATAATAACACAGGATCCATTCCAGTCATCATTACTCCTGGGAGCAAAGAACTCATCTACAGTGGAGCTCTGACATCGTTACATAATTTCCCTTAAAGCAAATATCTTATAGTGAAGAAAATCTTAAATCTGAGTGTGTGCAGAGCGCTTCATACTCTGTTTTTATTCTTACACCAATTTGGTTAAATGCAAAGAAGTACATTCCATAGGAAAATAACACATTGTTAAATAGTAGCTGAAGTTAATAATCGTAGCTGTAAGGAATAATATTTTCCAGTGAGAATGCTTTAAATCTAGAAATACATACATACGTATGTATGTAAATCTAGAAATAATTTCAATAAATGTTTAATTTTGTGCACATGGCTCCTTAAAATATTTGATATGGATAATTGCTCTTGGGGAAATATGGGGGTCCTTCACCAACTGAAGGGCTGCATTTTAAGAGTGTAATCAGTTCATTTATTTATGTTTCTGCGTTGGCTGTGATGTCGAGGCTATCGCTTTCTAGGCCCATGTCACCGCTGATGGATTAATGCACTGAAACCCCAATACGGAAAATCAGGACCTGCTCTTCTCTAGCCAAAGGCTGCGGTTTCCTCACCAGCCCACCCCTTTCGAATCTCTCGTAGAAATTAATTTATATTTCCCCGACTGGACGGCTCGCCCTGAACAGCCGATGCAGGAGAGCACTGCCTGTTGAATGTGCCGTGCAAGGACCGTAAGAGATGGAAACTGTCACTGGGAATAGATGAGACATTGGGAAAACTTGACTGACAGATTTTTTTAAGTTGAGTTTTGTCTCGTATATCTACTGTACATGTAGCACCCAGAAACATGAATTCGAAAAGCAGAGAAAGTTGTCCTGTTGAATGAGTAATGTTAAACGGAATAATAAAAAAAAGCGTTGATTATTCCTCTGCATCCAGTTTACCTGATAATTTCAAAACACAGATTTTCATAGAATGTTATGATTTATTATTCCTCTAAATTTAGAGTATTAAAGCTGACTTTTTAGTATTTATTTTCCAAAGCTTGGAGAATATGTGTGTGTGTATTATTGCTTAGCTTGTTTCTGTCAGTGTGTGAGTAAATTTGAGTGTGTGTGAAACAGTACAGAGGCGGGGAAAAGCTTAACCCCCCATTAACCCCAGTTATGGTGTATGGACTAATTAAACTTTCACACTTCCAGGTGTGTTGTTCTCATTCAGGTCCCCTTTGTCCTGTCCCCGTCCTGCTGAGAGTTAACCTTCCACTTAGGTGTCCATGCAGCCGAATAGCAGGTCACAACATGTGCTTGTACTTGTATATCGATTATTGAAACATCAAAAAAGCTGCGAATACATATATCATATATAATTTACAAGTGCATTTTAAGGAACCTAAGCCTATTATAAAAGGATTTTGTTAAATGCTTCCATATGCAAAAATTTTTCAAAAGTTGTGCTCATATTATCTAGGAAGGAATGCACATAATTTGGTCTATTGGGTAATTGCAGGAAAACAGGGAATGAAAATAAACAGTTTGTGTGGCGAGTGTGAGTATCTGCACTGTGAGTAAACTGGTCATCGATATGAGGAGTATCGCGAGCGCACGGCTCTGCACTCCATCGCTGCCGGCGCTCTTGGGCCTCTCCGCTGACAGCTGAGGCACTGCTCATGTTTGTTCATAAGCAAACAAGAAACACGTGTTACACTCACTTTAGAGCCCATTGATTTGAGGATACTTTTTCTCGGAATATTTTACCCACTCCTATTAGGTCCAAAGGCTTGGAATTCTGTCCTTTTAAAACCTTCTAAATAATTCTTTTTATCTATTTAAACAAAATACATAATTTGCTCAAAACAACTGTCACCACTGATTTTGTTCTATGAACATCAACAGCAGATTGTACTGCATGGCTTCTCAAAATAAGGGCATATTATCCAAAATACAATAAAAATACTGCTATGGGGCAGCTGACATTTCACCTTACTCACCTTGGACTAATTCGTATTTTAAATAAAGACTAATAATAACAATTTGGCAACAAAATGCCTCGCCCATGCTGCAAGAAAATAGCATTTTTATATTTCATGTTTTCCTTGCTGTATATGGAATCTGTGCAGTCATGAGACACGACTTTTCTTCTGGAAAAAAGAAGTGGCAAAATGTGCACGGGCAGTTAGTCAGTGCTTTCCTGAAGTAATTCTTCAATTTAGTCAAAAAACAAAAACATACGAGACGTCATACAGAGAGATGATTAATGATACATTAAACTGGGTTTAATATCCAAATGAACATCTGGAGCTCAGTATTCTCCCATCAGCACTCTGTTTCCTGTTATGCTTATCTTGTAATAATTTTGCACTGCGCAGAGTCCATGTGACCCATCTTAAATAATTCCATACCATGGTATTCTGGTTATTCTGGGCAACAGAGGGGAGGGACTCAAATGGAAAAGGCCCGGGCTCGTTTCATTCTGGCCTAAAGTGGCGCTTGGGATATGGACACCTGAAAGGGAAGGTGACCAAACCTGGGCCACAGCTCAGTTCCCACAGCCGCAGAGCAACTGGGTCCACAAAAGGTGCCAGTAAATTAGCAGAGAGTGAGACTTAGTGGCAGCAGGTTCACTGACGCTCAAGGACATACTCTCGTAATAAGATGACAACTGATTCACATCCCTGGAAGGATGTATTCCCTTAAGTGGAGAGCTTAGTGATCCTGAAGTGCTTCTGTGAAGTACCCTGCTGTATGAATGGGTAGGAGTGAAATTCACTCTGGGAAAATAGCAATGTTATTTTTTTTTTCTTAAATTTTTTTTTATCTGAAAAAATGATTCACATCAGACTTTGTCACAGTGAGGTAAATATACCGTAGAATGATTATGCTATTCTGCAATGGGAGATGTGTTCTCCAGACCTGTACTACTGTTCAGGGACAGCTGGTAGCATAGTGGTTAGCGCTGCTGCCTTTGGATCCAAAAATTGCACGTTTGCTCCCCACCTCTGGCTGTAGTAGCTTTGAGCAAGGTCTTTACCCTAAATTGCTCCAGTAAAATTACCCAGCTGGGTAAATAACTGTAACCTTAACACTGTAAGTCACTTTAGAGAAAAGTGTCAGCTAACTGAATAAATGTAATGCTTCAGTTGACCGCAGTCTGCCAGCAATCCAAAGCCAGGAGGAGTACACACATATTCAGGCTCCATTTGCTATATTAAATATTAAGTCATATTAAAAATTGTCATCAGCATTGGGACAGCTGATAAAATGGGGGTTAGAGCTACTTCCTGTGGATCTAAAGGTTGCAAGTTCAAGTCTCACCTCTGGTTGTAGTTCTACTGAGCAAGGTACTTGCCCTAAATTGCTCGACTGAGAAATGACCCACCTGTATAAATGGGTAAATAACTGTAGGTAGATTAACACTGTAAGTTGCTTTGGAGAAAAGTGTCAACTAAATGAATAAATGTAAGTCCTGTCCCCACTTTAGGAATTGTCTTTGGAACTGGAAAGGCAATTTCTTGATAGATATTATAGTGTGTGAGTGACACAGAGCGAATGTGTTCCACTGATGTATGGATGAGTGACCCATTGTAAGTAGTGTATCTAGCAGTATAAGTCACCTTGGTGAATTAAGGTACACTACATAGAGTTCATTAGAAGTTGCTTTGGAGAAAAGCGTCTGCTAAGTAAATAAATGTAAATATAAGATATTGCCCTGTCTTAGCCCTTAGTGAAAGTATCAACTCTTTGGATGTCCGTTTTTCAGGCAACACTGGCAGCACTGGACATACTGGTCACCTGGCTGGAGGTGGACTGTCCACTTGGAGAGCTGAATGACTTCAGTTAGCTTCTACAAAGTCATCAGATCCAAACACAGCATTGCTTGGAGTGTCCTGTCCATTGCCCGGACTGTGAAAACAAAATATTCCTTTCATTGTTTGTGACATAAAACCCATAAAAAGGTGTGTATTGTACAATATAATGTACATATATGGAGGGGGGGGCGTGGTGGTGCAGCGGGTTTGGCTGGGGCCTGCTCTCTGGTGGGTCTAGGGTTTGAGTCCTGCTTGGGGTGCCTTGCAATGGACTGGCATCCTGTCCTGGGTGTGTCCCCCACCCCAGCCTTGCACGTTGTGTTGCCAGGTTAGGTTCCAGCTTGCCACGACCCCACTTGGGACAAGCAGTTTCAGGCTGTGTGTGTGTGTGTGTGTGTTTATGTATATATGTATACATATATATAGTATATACATATTATGTTGTAAAATACACACCTTTTATACAGTATATACATACTATATATATATTGCATAATTTGGGTTCTTATGTCCGATTTCCGTTTTCTGTGTTCGTACTGTGACAGTTTAAAGCTCAATCGTCTGTTTTTTGGAAAAAGTGACTTTCACACTTCCATATTACCAGAAAGAGCAGGTGTACGGATTTCCCTCAGTGTAATAACAGATCCATATTTTCTGCCATATCTGAAAATGTGTCAGGCGACACAAATGCATTTAGCTGTGAGTGTTACACTTGCTGATTCTTTTGTTAGGGTCATTTATTGGCATCCTTTCCTTCCATCCAGCAGCTTCAATCTTGAAGAAAATGTTAATGTCAATGAAACGCGCTTGCTGTGCAGCAGCAGAAGTCTGAACTGTGATAGCGGCCACAGCCTTGAATGAACCCGGATGGAGCTACACTGGGTAGCTGAGTGAGCAGAAGATTCATGGGCAGACGACAGCAGTCACGTCCACGCACACGTCCAGGCATCTGCACACACGTCTGTCCCGTTTCGGTCATTTTTTTATACAGTGTCTCACTGAAAGGGTCTCCTTTTTTTCTTCTCTGAAGATTTTCATGTTTTTTTCTTTCATCCTCTCATGTGTGGCATTTCTCAGTAGCACATTATTACCTGGCCGTCCAGGAACCGCCGCCTGTGTGTGGAGGAAATCCCAGAGGAGTCCAGGCTGCTGAATGCGAGTGTCCAGCGGCCTGGGGGCCCAGGAGCCTGAGGGGAACAGGGGGAGGAAGGGACTGCGGGCCCAAACACACAGAATGGACAGACGAGTAGGAGGGGATGGTCCTCCTGCCACGTACCTTCCAGAGCGAGAGAGGGAGAGAAAGTATTTTTCGAAATGTAGGTTAGAGTGCAGCACAATCCTGTACGTGTCCTCCAAAGATCTGCTTCCTAAAGACACGACTGGCAAAGTAGATGCCACTTGTACGCACACAGATCACATACACTTGGCTATTTGACATTAGCTTAACCATATTATTATTATTATTATTCAGATTTCACAGCTTTTCAGATGGTATTAAAACTATACCAGCTCAAGAGACCTCTTGCGAGAGAGTACAGCTGACGATCTTGGGCAGACAGGAAATTCCATTATTATTATTATTATTATTATTATTGCTGTAACATTTTATAGAAAGCTCATAACTATACCATGTCACACAGCTGGATTATTGAACAAGCAGCAGTTTGGGTGCCTTCTTGTCATCCTCGTTACAAGTAATCTGAGTGAATACTCAGAAAATATTCAGTAAGTACTACCTGTTCACAGGGTAGGTGCGGACAGGGTCTCAGCAGGTAACAGCAAAAAATTACATCTCAGTCGTACATCAACTAGGCAAGATGAAAAATATATGTTTGCTCAGACACAGAACTGCTCTGTGCAATTCAAAGTCAACATTTACAGTTGCACATTTTAATGGAATACAACTGTTTTCAGTTATTTCATATTTGTTGACTGAAAAAGCTCAGATTCTCAGTTATATTTTAGTATACTGTACTGAGTCTTGATGTTATTACTACCATGTGGGATGGGGAATGCAACGTGGTGCTAAACTGATCGAGGAAGAGTGCATTGAAGACCTTTGAGGAACCCTGTGGTTCTGGTGGGTGGTGGCTGTGCTACTCAGGGTGGTGTACTCTCTGTTATGACTGGTGTAACACACCTTTGTGCATTGGAACTGGCAGTTTACATTCATCCAGAGAGGGGAGATAGCAGCAGTGAGGGCCAGGCCATACCCAGGATTCCCATGGCTTCTCATGATCCCCTTTGGCAAAGAACCCCAGTGTGAAAGACACACAGCGCCACTCTGTCCCAACAAAAATAAGACACACGAGAAAAACGGCCAAACCTATAGACAACGCAAAAAATTTGTTTAAGTGCAGTTGAGCACACAGAGACATGGATCATCTCCGGGGTTCCTTAAGAGAGCACAGATGAGGCTCAACAGTGTGGCTGCAGGGCCAGCTTTGGGAAGGGCTTCTTGCACAACAGAGCTGGTATCTTAGACAAAGGGAGAAAATACTAATCTGTCCGGTCAACAAAGAAGTTATCGGGAATGATAATCAGTCTCTGACCGACGTACAATGGATGGATCAGCGCGCAGCAGAGCAAACATATTTACCCGCAGCAGTTATTTCACTGAACTTTCGTCTCACTCACTTATTAAATGCCTTCCTGGAAGGTTATCTTGCAGTTCCATGTTGTTTATTCTTTGCATTCATTGGAACTACACCTCAACGCCGCAGGTGTTTGTTTTTGGTGTTGGAAAGGAACGAAGATGTCAAGTTATTTTTCAGGCAGCTAGATCAGGTGAGGTGTGTTTATCGACAGTCGCTTTTCACACCTGTATAGTTTCTGGGTTCATAGGAAGGACAACGCCGTGCCGGAATATCCTTGTTCGCCGTTCCCACAGGCCCCGTCCATTGCTCCTCCACGTCGAACTGAGTCCGTTTCTATTTAAGTGGCCCCATACATCCATTTCAGAACACAGACAGAGACAGAGACCCCACTGTCATGTCCTTCCACCTCCACTCCCCATTCTGTGGCTCTTCTGTAATGTCCAGTGAAATTCTTTGGAGGAATTAAAAAGTCTTGATTCTTGACCTCGACTGAACTGCCCTGAAATACCCAGAAGTTTTTTTTTTCCAAATATGATAATGATGTGTGCGCTGTGTTCCAGCTTGTGGGAACAGAGGGCCGTTACGGGTAACGTGATCCAGGGGTGAACATGGCGCCGAACGGCGGCCTCCTTCGTTAACGAGTTTACACTGCTTACCATGGCCTGAAAATGGCCTTTTAGTACTTTACTGTGCTACACTTCACTGCTAGAGTTACTGTAAAAACATTCATATAGTTGCATGAGACACATTGAACCCCTTTCCATCATAACTGTAGTGGCCAGTGCCAGGGAGGCCGCAGTGAGAAACATAAACCATCATGTTAACGCCAAATAAATTTAATATTAGCAATATTAGTATTTCATCATAATTATTGCATTGCTTATTTGAAGCTTTATCACAAGTTACTTGGCAGTTCACCCACTGACACAATGAGATTTTTCACTGTAAATACTCAGCTAAAATACCATTCAGCAGGACCTCTGCTGAGATTTGAATCTGTAACTTTAGGTTTACAAGAAGCAGTGCATGCATTTTCACTCTTTTGCTGCAATAAATAACAATAATAATACAATTCTAAACAGGAACCACTGAATGGTACCCAGGCAATGTTAACACAGGGCAAACTGCAACCCTGTAAACTGAATTACAAAATTATTTGTTTTTGTTCATTGAAATTCTCCTTTATTATTGCCTGTAGTAGCACTGAGACAGCTTGCAAAGTGTCAGCAGCTATGTGAAGTGTACACCGAAACACTCGGACTGATACTGTATATTTGTTCAGCAGGGCTTCCAGATACAAGCTCTTTTACACGTCTTCGAAGCTGTTGAATAGTAAGACGTTGTTTCCGTCACACATCTAGGATTTTCTTTTTCAGCATGTGCGCGTAAAGGGCAAATAGCTGCGAACTTCGTGGAATTGTTATGATTAATAACTTTAATTAAAAATGTTTTTACATTTTGGAGCAATGGTAGGAGAATACACTCGAAAATTTCCGAAATATGTTTCACTTTTCGGGACGGACGCGTTTTGGCGGGAAATTTCCCGCCAAAACGCGTCTTAAAGGTAAAAGGTCCTTCGAGAAACTTGAAGTTTGCCCTCCCCAAATTGCTCCAAAATCTTACCTGCAAGAAGGGATTTCCAGCACCGAAGCCACATTCACAAGTCGAGCTTGTCTTTTGCTGTTTCTATAAATAAAAACTGCCACAGACCTTCTTGGTCAGGACATTCATCTTTTCCATCTGTAGTCTTATTTCTTTTTTTCCAAAACAATAACTTTGAAAACAATAACTATCACCTCTTGCAGGTTGAAGTGTTAAATGAAAGATAATAACGTGCACATGAATCTAGTCTCTTTGTCAAATCGTGTGATGTTGGCTAATGCAATTAATATATTATTGCTACATATTTTAATGAAATTTACATTGATTAATTTAGCTGTCACATTTCTCCAAAGCAACTAACACTGTTTTGTTTATTTACCCATTTATTATATAAAGCTGGACAACTGAGGGTGAGCATCTTGCTCAAAGGTACTACAGCTGGAGGTGGGATTTAAATCTGTACCTTGGGCAAAGGCAGCACATATAACCACTACACTACTGTATATAAGCAGTCAACTAACTAAATATATATTCCAATTTCTATGCAGCAATTGTTTACCACTTCACCATTTTCATTATGATAAAACCGTTTCTTAATATTTATACAGTACGTGTGTGTATACAACAAATATATTATAGTATATATGTGAGTGTATAGTTTACATATATATTTACAGATAATACACATTTGGAGTATGTGATGTTTTATAATGACCATGGCATTCATATCCTGCGAACCTCACATGGTTCGACTCTTTTGTGTTCTTTTCCAGCCCTGTGCCGCCCTCTAGTGGGCACTTTGTGAACCATCGAATGACAAGTGATAAATCAGTGAGATTGGCGTATCTTTTCATTAACAAATGACATTTATGACTGTAGATCAGAGACATATGAAGGCTTTTATTGCACGGGAAAGAAGCAAAACTGTCTGCTGACGGAGATGAAGTGGCCTGGCTCAGCAGTACAACTTTCTTCCCAAGCTGAATTCCGCTGTGGTGGTATTCAAATTTGCAAGGGGAATTTCTGTAAGACATCCAAAACTGTGTATTGGATCAACCAGAAGAAAGCAAACCATTAATGTTTAAGATTTTTTTTCAGGGTGAATGTTCTCTTTGAGAAAATAAATTTACCTATATATGGAAAAATCAATGTTTCTCCCTAGTCTAAATACAGATTGTGAAGAAGTCATTTTTTTAAGGCCTGGGGGGGAATGTCTGCCCACGGCATGCAGTGCCCTTTCCATGCGGTGTGCCCCTAATGCTTTTTCACTGAGCCGACCGCTGCGTTTCCCTCAAGATTGCAGTGCACAAGGCTGCAGAGGAGCGGTGGAGTCGGCACGAACACTCAGAGCAAAGTGCTTAATCACGGGCCAATTTATCACCCCCGTTAGCGAAGCATTTGCTCATTCATTCATTCGCTCATCTATTAATTCTAATGACTCCCTAATGGACCCTGTCATTTCTTCCAGTGGCCAGGCGGCACGGGCCCCGCTGGCTGTTTGTGCAGTCGGGTTACGAGCGCGCCGTTTGTTTTTAAAACACTTAAAGTGGTCATTTGCAGCCATTTGATGAATCCTAAGTAGTTCCCTCATGTGGTGCAAAGTGTACGTTCGTGACTGATAACCGGTCGCTTCCCTTGCTTTTCCAGACGGCTAATGGTTCTTCCAGCAACCGCCAGCGAGCATACCTCTAAAGGGCCTAAGATGGAAGTCAGCCCAGTGGGGCCTCGGACCTGAGTGCGCTCTCTGATTTGCTTTTTGGAGAGCTACTTTTCCCCTGATTATGTGTGGGTATCGTGGTAGGGGGCTGGTGGTGTTAGGACACTGGCCTGGAGCAGCGCTGAGGGATGAACGGGAGACTGCAAAGATCTTGCCAGTTCAGGTCCGACCCGCCGGCAGCTGGTTTCTAAAGCACATCCCAGCTCAAAAGGTGCTCCCCCTATTTCCCCTTCCTCGCCCGTCTGGAGCATACAATCGTAGCAGCATGTGGTACGTATTTCCCGCAGTCCTGTAGAAATCCTGGACAAACTTTGTGTCTGGACTCTTCCTGTGACTCCCCCCCCCCCCTTCCCCCTGCCTCAAGTTTAATTAGCCCTGCCCCCCCATAGCAGTATGTGTTTGCAAGAAAGCACATATAAAAAAGTGGATCATGAAAAGCGATCGCAGGGTGTCTTTGCACAGGGCTTAGGGTATGTGGACTACTCAAAAAAATGCTGAATAAATTGTTTCTGTGAACAAGGAAAAAAAACTCAGAATTAGCAAAGGAAAGCAGGAAAGGGAAAATCCAGAACCCTGGAATTTAAGACTGTTTTCATTACCCGCACCACACAGACACATACATGCACACACAGACACAGACGCACACACGCACACACAGACACAGACTGATTACCCCAGAAAAACAGTATTTCATTGTCACCAGGGTATTTAACAAGTGTTCCTTTCTCCCCTGAAAGGAGAGGTATTACACTTGACGAAATGCAGGCCTAAGGATCAATACTCCATGGGATGGAAGATTTGCTCTGGAAAATGTAGTTCTGCATCCATAATATTCCACCTTCCTTTTTATCCTCGAACCCACAGTCCCCAGGGACTAATAGTTCTTAGTCAGTTAGGTGGCCCCAAGACCCTACTCCCTTCCTGATGGCAGACATATGGCTTCCGGCCTTGTGTGTGAGTGTGTGTGTGTGTGTGTGTGTGTGTGTGTGTGTGTGTGTGTGTGTGTGTGTGTGTGTGTTGTGTGCATGCACATCTATGAGACAGAATGTGTGTGTGCATATACAGTAGTAAAGATACTACTTGTTGCACCCGTTGCACATATATTGACCCCCACAAATACATACACCAAATTGCACTTATTAAGAATCCTGGAACCTTGGTTAAATTCTGACACATGTTCCACAGCAGCATGCAGCTTTCAGGGCATATGTCTGGAGAGAAAAATAGTAGGAATGGAAGTGTTTCATGGAGACGTCCTTCTTGACAAAACCCTGCAGCCCTGCAGTATCTGCCCCTCCATTACAATCCTTTATCAACAAACTATTACACTAATCTTTATTATTACTAGCATTTTGCCCAGGAGACATTAGGCCTGCAACTAATTATATGTGTGCAAGAGCTCTTAGAACGGCAGGCCAACTGCTCAACTGCTCAACTGCTCCCAGGCCGACTCAGCGCCCCTCTACGTCGGTGCATTATCTAAAAGATTTCATTATTTCACAGTGCCGATAACACCTCGCCCAATTACATGGGCTGCATCAAATTCAGTGTGTATCGTGTTGTACCAGCAGTGTTACAGCGGAGTTTCGCCTGAGCCTCTGATTCCTGGGAAATTTCTTGTAAAAGTATGACATCGGTTTACTAAATTCTGTGTGCTGTGACCACAGTAACCAAGATGTGAAACATTCAAACCTACAATTTACCTCAAAAATTTATACCTTTATTATATGTTATTAAGTACTATTGTATGTGACTGTTTCCACTCGATGGAGCGCGGTTGCGTGGCAGCCTTGGCCAGGTCCTGCTCTCTGGTGGGTCTGGGGTTCAAGTCCCGCTTGGAGTGCTTTGCGATGGACTGGTGTCTCCTCCCCCCTCCAGCCTTACACCCTGTGTTGCCGGGTTAGGCTCCGGTTTGCCGCGACTCCGCTCGGGACAAGTGGTTTCAAACAGTGTGTGTTTCCAGTTTTGTGTCAGTTCCAGTTTTTGCTGCTCTGCTGCCTTTTTCAAGAGCCTCTCTGTACAGCTTGGATCATCTGTTGGCTCCTGTAGCTGTTTCATCGGTCCTTTCGTGGCACTAGAAATGGAAGTAGACAGTCGAACCCTAGCATGCTGTCAAGACGCACAAAGCAGATGTACAATTTGTGTTGGAACAGGTCCCCCTCTCCCTGCAGCAGGTAATGAAAACAACAAGTCGCCAAGTGGGCCTCCCTCAACCCCCCTCTAATTGGGCATCGTCGAACCCTGGTGCTCCTTGCAAGTTTGAAAACAGACCAAGCAATTAAGATTTATTAAGGTTAAAATAAACAGTTAATTAAATTACAGGAGATCTGTTTCCTCTGCTCCTAAGAGGAGGGATGTAGCTGTCACACTCATTTTCTGGCTCCTATTAATAAATGTGGATCCAATTAAACTGTTACTCCTTCCAAGATTTCATTCTTTTTGTTTAGTTACTGCACCCTTGTCCTTTTTCCCCACATAATGTCTGCAAGAAATTATTCTGCTGTTATTATTTCTAGATGGAATGCATGTGGCACTTTTTTGTTCATAATCATAAAGCAACACACACACAAAATAAATCACTATCTGGCAATAGTGGAATGCTTTGACCTGCTGTCATAAGCTCAACTGGTAGCAATAATGTATAAGAGGGACTTAAATGCCTTCTTTGTTTACAATTTGAAAGCTACAAATGAACAGCTATTATTCGGAAAGCAGGTGAGACATGGTCTAGGGAAGTCGTACTAAAATGAAAAACCGATCCCTAAAAGCTTGACAAATGAGGAAACACAGGGCAGAAGCAAAAAAAAAAAAATCTATTAAGTCAAACAAGAATTACAGTAATGTGCACTTTCAGTGGTGGACTTTGTCAAACTAGCTACATTAATGTATTTCTGAGAAAAAAACAGACACTTAGATTAATTAGTTCCCACATTAAAATGGAAGTATAAGTAATTGTCCTTACCCCTTACCTTCAGTCAAATAGGGGTTAAAAAGTTGAGAAATCTCATCTGTTTTCAGACTACTGGTGTAGCAGATGGCAGAAAATGGATGACATCTGCAATCAGAGAAATCATTTGGTCATCATGGTATGATCAGTGTCACTTTAATGCTACCGAAGAAAACTCTCCTTTTAAGGGAATTGGGACAAGCAAATGTAATTTGTACTGAAAAATTTGCATTATGAGCTGTGCAGTCACTCTTATAAAACACATCTTATGAGAACGTAAATTTTCTGTTATGTATGCACACCCAGGCCACAGTGAGTGCCACACAGGAGGACACATTACATTTATTTAGCAGACACTTTTCTCCAACGCAACTTCCAATGAACTCTATGTAGTGTCATCAACCCACACACCTTATTCACCGCGGTGACTTACACTGCTAGATACACTACTTACAATGGGTCACTCATCCATACATCAGTGGAACACACTCTCTCTGTCACTCACATACTATGGGTGAGCTTGAACAGCATGGACTGTGGAACTTTGGACTGTGGAAGGAAACCAGAGCACCCAGAAGAAACCCACGCAGACACAGGGAGAACATGCAAACTCCACACAGACTGAGCACGGATCGAACCCATGTCCTTTCACAGCACCTAGGCACTGTGAGACAGGGTTCTCCCGCACCTCTGTTCTCTCACAGGCGTGTTCTTGCTAAGGGAAGCAACTCAGAAATCCTTTGATGCTTTATCATCTGTAAAAATAATGGGCCCTAAAGTATACAACTTTAAAAGTGCTAAAAGCTGAAAAGGAACATCTAAAGCTGAAGTGATAGAACACACAGAATTTGCATGAAAGGCAGTATCATTGCAAAAAACTGTTTGTGTCATTTTGTTCAATATTCATGTATTGCAAATGATACTTCATGGATAACTTTGTAGAAAGGGGTTACCAGCAATGATTATTACAAATTCCATAACAAGAAGGACCTTCTTAGGTACTCTTCCTATAATAATTTTTTTTTTTACATGACACATTTAGAAGCAGCTTCACAAGTGCTTGACACTGAAGAAGAAATGAATATATGAATATGGGCTCAAGAGAAATTTTTGAGAAACTACAAGTTGGCAGAATTCTTCCATTTTAAGCATTTGTTCAGAGGAGGGTTGCGGTGGTGTGGAGCCTGAACTGGAAGCCTGTGAAAAAATAGGGTACAAAAGAAAGGTGGAGGTTAGGTTCTTCTAATGGCGGCACTGGAATGAGATGTTTACATTTACATTTATTCATTTAGCAGGTGCTTTTCTCCAAAAGTCCATACAGAAAGTGCATCACACCAACAGAAGGATAGATCTGGATCCAGAGACATTATTCAGTACATTCAATTTGTCTTGTATCACAGTATAAACCAGTACACATTATATCAGTAGCTGCATGTGGGTTTTTCAAATAAAGAAAATGTAGTACATGTTAATCGTGCACATAGGAGATCAGGGAAGTGAGTCTAAAAGTGTTGAGCTTTGTGCCCCTTTTTCATTCAGAACACCGAATCTCTCTCTACCCAAAATGTAGAGAGAGATTCAGCAGTTCTGAGTAACAAAGGGAGGTCATTCCATCATATTGGAGCCAGAACTAAAAACTCTGGTGCTTTTGATTTTGGACCTCTTGTGTTTGGGACCACTAAGTGGATAGAGATGGAAGAGTGTAGCAATCCGGTTGGGGTGTAGTGAGTGATCAGGTCTTGTAGATATCAGGGAGCAGGTATGTTGATGGTTTTGCAGGCCCTAACCAGAGTCTTGAAATTGATGCTGGCAGCTACAGGAGGCCAATGGAGCATTAAGTGAAAAAAGTGAAAAAAAACCCCAAAACATTACAAATTTCCTGCTTCCTCCTCATGGTGTCTAAATTCTGACCAATCACAACAATCCTTAAATCACAATCCTCAGAATCTAAATCACAGCATAAGCAGTGGATTCTGAACCTTTAGAAACAAATTATAAACATATTATTATCAACTCGATTTGTAAACAAGTTTTATCACACAAATGCTTTGACATATAGGCTATGTAGCAAGTTACACACTGATAAACTGCAATCACTCACACACATCAAAAGGGCAAATTAAATACCACTGGTTCATCCAAACTGCATTTCTTTGGACTGTGGGAGGAAACCCACAGTGACACACGTTAACATGCAAACTCTGGACAGACTGAGCCAGGAGGTATGAAGCACCCACTATGCCAACCATGAGTCCAACCTTGAGTCCTACTTATCTGACAGATTCTATCAAGTAGTATGATGGAGCTCTCGTTCTTCTCCTCTGCTTCTCTCAACCAGTGTCCTGCAGGGCTCGGTACTGGGTCCTCTTCTCTTCTTGATCTACACCTTGGCCCGGTCATAGCCTCCCATGGATTCAAGTACCACTGCTACGCTGATGATACCCAGCTCTTCCTCTCCTTTCCACCTGGAGTGTCAGACATTTTGCATGCATTGCTGCCTGCCTGTCGGACATCTCTGGAGGGATGTCTGATCACCACCTCCAGCTCAACCTCTTCAAAACAGAGATTCTTCACCTCCCAGCTGGCCTGTCCTGTCATGATCTATCGATCAAAGTGGACAACTCACTCGTTTTGCCTACCTCCTCAGCTAAGAGTCTAGGAGTGATGATTGACTCAAGTCTGTCTTTCTCTCAACACATTGAGGCCACAACCCAGTCCTGCAGATACATCCTGCATAATATTTGTAGGATCTGTCCTTACATCACAATTGAGTCTTCCCAACTACTTGTCCAGGCCATGGTGACATCCTGTCTAGACTACTGCAACTCTCTCTTGTGTGGCCTTTCTGCTACTGCCATCAAACCTCTGCAGCTGATTCAGAATGCTGCTGCACGAGTTGTGTTTGCCAAAGCGTTCCCATGTATCTCCTCTACTCGTTTCTCTGCACTGGCTTCCTATAGCTGCCCGAATCAAATTCAAGATCCTGGTTATTGTCTACAAATGTATCAATAGGACTGCTCCCAGCTATTTGCAAGACTTGATCAACCACTACACCCCAGCCAGACCCCTTCACTAGTCTACTTCTGCTCTCTTGGTGGTCCCACGCACAAAAGGTAAAGCACGGAGGTTCTCGGTGATATCCTGTCTGGGGTGTGTCCCCTCCAGCCCAATGCCCTGTGTTGCTGGGTTAGGCTCTGGCTTGCCATGACCCTGCTCAGGACAAGTGGTTTCAGACAATGTGTGTATTTGTCATTGTATAGCTACAGCTTTTATTTGTAATAGAACGTTATATATGGCACAATACTATATATAAGCAGTCCTACAGATTAACTGGCAAAGTGTGAAAATGTATTTTAATTGCTCAATAAAATAGTGTATTGGCTGTGAAGGACCAGCCCAGGTGCAAAGAACCTTTTGACCAATGAATCAAGGACGACCCCTGGTGGCCAAACCGCTGTAATGTTCCTGTTTAGACATGCAATCATTTGACTCGAACGCTTCGCTAAATTCTGGCAGTAATGAGACAAATTTTTGAAGTGTTCTGCTAAATATTAGATATGCATATTATTCTCCATTGCTTGATTTGTGGCTTAATTGATGAATTAATACTGTAACGATCCCACGTTACTGTTTTAGGAGGGAAACTCCTAAATGTAAATAGGTGCATTCTGGGGAATAAAGTGAAATGTGGGTATGCAACCACTGGGGGCATTTAGTGGGAAAATTATGGGGTGACTGTCTAGGAGGGTGTTGGCCAAGAGTCTGGGAAGGTCTGCTATAAGTGCAAAACCTGGGTGACATGAAGTTTGAGAAGTTTGAGAAGTTTGAGAAGTTTGAGAAGTTTGAGAAGTTTGAGAAGTTTGAGAAGTTTGAGAAGTTTGAGAAGTTTGAGAAGTTTGAGAAGTTTGAGAAGTTTGAGAAGTTTGAGAAGTTTGAGAAGTTTGAGATCCTGAATATGAAGTCTGGGTCCTGAAAACATCCACAAAGCTAGTCGAGAATCAGTAGAAATGTGGAGGTCTATCTCTCAGTTGGAATAGATCAGCACCAGCCTCTGGCTGTGAGGTCTATATCAGCTGGATCCTGTGGAATGCATACAAGGACTGACTCCCTCTATGAGTTTTGCCTAATGATGAACTTCAGTGGGCAGAACAGGGGCTTTGTCTACACAAAGTATGGCGACCCCCAGAGCGCTGCCGTATGCTCCCTGCACAGCCACAAGCTGCAAGATGGCATACACCTGGTGGTGTGCCACAGCACTGAGAAATGGCAGCTGTGCCTGGAGGAGCTGCCCGCTGGCATGAAGCAGCAGCAGTTGCTGCAGGTGCTACATGGTCTTTCTGAGGGAGTGGAGTCAAGTCACCCTGAAGGCCACCAGGGATGAGAAGAGCATTGCTGCAGTGGTTCTCTGCGTCTCTCACTATGCCGCCTCCATGGCCAAGAAGGTGCTGTGTGAAGAATTCAAGAGGAAGTTTGGAATCGTCATCGGTGTGAAGTGCCTCACGTTTGCAGGGAAGCCCAAGAAGGAGAGTGAGGGTACAGGGAAAGCTCTGGTATCTCCTCCACCAGGTTTTGCCAAGAAGGCTCCCAAGCCTTGCCCTCTACCCCATAGTCACAGAGTGGATGACGAGTTGCTGCTGGTGAGATCCTCGGCCTTCTCCGCTGTTGGCCACCCTCTACCTCCAAGGCAAGCAGCCCATCCAGGAAGAGAGATGCCAGCGCTGGATGCTGTGGCCTTGCTCCAGGGTGTGTGCGATCTCTTCAACTTCTCTCCACCCAAGTACGACGTTCAGTATTGCTACACGGAGCCAGGGGGATTCCTCTGCTTTGTGTATCAAGTGGTGATCC
The DNA here is from genome assembly GCF_900964775.1 of Scleropages formosus. NCBI lineage: Eukaryota > Metazoa > Chordata > Actinopteri > Osteoglossiformes > Osteoglossidae > Scleropages > Scleropages formosus. Next base: position 17,208,238 of record NC_041809.1, read on the forward strand.
TGGGTGCTGTACTGCCCATCACCGGCACAGCTCACATCCTGCCGGGCAGCAGCCCTGGTGCCATGCGAGAAGAGGTGTGCTGCATCGCTGCAGAACATGTTCTAACATCTCTCAAAGCTTGAGTGGCCCTGATTTTACTCTTTTAATCTTATTTATGGAAGTTCTGATTTCTTTAATTTTGTTGTTTGATGTTTAAATTTAATATTTTGCTTTTTCTACTTTTGGTTTGACTTAAGAATGCACTGTAAAATATGAACAATTTAAAGAAGAGGCATGATGTTTGATTTGAGTATTTGGATGTTTTTGTAAATAGTTTGGGTTTTTTTCTTTTAATGTTTTCATTTGTTTGTTTGCACTTAGTGGAGGAATGTGTGTGCACTGAGATCAATGGTTCCTTTTTTACTTTGCTTATTAAAAGTTGAAACCTAAAAAAAAAATAGGTGTAGGTCCTGAAGGACCTGGGGTCCTTGGACCAACATCATTATTTTCCTGGTGTTGGTGTTCAGAAAAATCCTTTGTCATGAATGCTGCCTCTGTGTCCTTTCTCACCCTGTCCAAACCCATGGTGCTGTGTGCCACAATACTATGTATAAATAGTAATCTGTGAGTCACTCACTATCATTTCCTACTTTTCCACTCTAGGGTCACAGTGCTCTGGAGCCTGTCCCAGATGGCAAAACACAGCCCAACTGGGACATCATCCCACCACAGAGGAAGAACACACTTATTCATTCATACACACACATCCCACAGAGAATTCAGAATCACAGAACTATTTGGAACGCTTGTCTTTGATTGTGTGTGTCATGGTTTCCCCAAGGAGAGAGGCAAAGGACCCAACTGCAGGTGCTCAAGTGTTTATTCAACGGGGCGGGCGAAATCTCGTGGTCCAAAAAAACAGGCAAAGGGTCACCGAGGAGCAAACGTGGTTTCAGGGATGATCCAAAAGACGTAGTCAGGAAACGAGTCGTGAGTCAGAAAATGGAGGAGACAATGACTTGGAAGCAGACGAACAAAGGAACAGGGAACACGGAGGGAGTCAAGGAGAATGGGTTTGTACACGGTGGTTGTAGTATGCTGAATGGTAGGTTCCGCAATCCGTTGTGTCCAAAGCAGCATACCCGTTTGCCTGAGGATGATAGCCTGATGTTAGACTCACCGACACTCCCAACCTTTGCCAGAAGGCCCTCCATGCTCGGGATATGAATTGCAGCCGGCGGTCTGACGCGATGTCTTCTGGTAAGGCAGAGAGGCGGAAGATGTGGTGGAAGAGAAGTTCCGCGGTTTCTAGGGTTGCAGGGAATTTAGGGAGAGGAACAAGATGACAAACCTTGGAGAACTGGTCAATTATGGTGAGCGCTGTGGTCTTACTGTCCGAACTTGGAAGGTTCACAAGGAAGTCTATGGCGACATGGGACCAGGGACAGGTTGGCATGGGCAAGCGTTCAAGGAGTTCTGCAAGTTTCTGGGTTGAAGATTTGACTTAGGCACAGGTTGCACAAGCTTGGACAAAGTCTGTGACATCCTCTCAGAGGGAAGGCCACCAGAACTGTTTTTGGAGGAGGGACTGGGTCTTGCCGACACCTGGGTGTCTGGAAGCAGGGTGCTCGTACGCCCACTGTAGGATAGTGGATCGCATGCTGGTCGGGACGTACAATTTCCCTGCGGGCTTCTCAGGAGGTCCCGGCTCTGTTTTTAGGCTCGGTGGAGGTCTTAGAGAAAGTGCCATTGACAGGGGCTACCACACAAGGCTTGGGCAAGATGGTCTCAGTGGCTTCAGGATGGGGGCTCGCTCATGCACCCAGGACAGGGCATCTGCCTTCGTGTTTTTACTGCCGGGTCTGTACGTTAGAGTGAAATTAAACCTGGCTTGTTGGGGATTTAGGCCCTGGGCCATTTGGAGGTATTCCAACTTCTTATGATCTGTTAGCACAACGAAAGGATGCACAGACCCCTTGAGCTAATGTCTCCATTCCTCAAGGGCCAACTTGATAGCCAGTAGTTCCCAGTTGCTGATGTCACAATTCCATTCGGCTTGGGACATTTTTATTGAAAAAAACATACACGGGTATAATTTGGCAAGGTTCCCCTGTCATTGAGATAACACCACACCTACCCCCTTCTCCGAGGCGTCCACCTCCACAACAAACATGAGAGTCAGATCCGGATGTTGGAGGACAGGTGTGGAGGTGAACTGCCTCTTCAGGGACTCGAAGGCCTGCTGGGCAATGTCCGTCCAGATGAGATGGGGGCTTTAACCTGCAGTCAGAGCTGTAAGTGGGGCAGCGATGGTACTGTAATTCCGTATGAAGCGGCGGTATAAATTAGCAAACCCCAAGAACCTCTGTAAGGCTTTCACAGTGGTTGGATGGAGCAATTGGTTTACGACCCTTACCTTACCAGGATCCATGGTCACTCCTTCTTTGTTCAGCACAAAGCCCAAGAAGAAGAAGGCCTGGTCACAAACAGGCAGTAATGCAAGAACCTGCTGAACCTGCAGTACGTGTTGTTCTTTTGACTGGCAATAGACCAGAATATCATCCAGGTGGACCAGAACACCATTGTTCACCAGATCACCCAAAATATGGTTGACAAAAGCTTGGAACACATTGGGTGCATTAGCAAGGCCGGACAGCATCACCAGATATTCATAGTGGCCAAGGGTGGTGCAAAAAGCCGTCTTCCATTCATCCCCCTCCCTGATCCCGATCAGATTGTATGCGCTACAAAGATCTAATTTAGTGAAGATCTGTGCATGGCTGACCTGCTCTAGAGCAGCGGTGATCAGGGGTAAGGGATGGGGATATCGGATTGTGATGCAATTCAGGCCTCTGTAATCAACGCATGGACGGAGGTCTCCATCCTTTTTCTCAACAAAAAAGAACCTGGCTGAGGCAGGTGACTTGGAGGGTCGAATTATTCCTGCTTCCAGAGCTTTGTTAATATAATATACTATGCTTGGGCAAAGAGAGGGGGTACACTGGTCCTCTGGGCGGCATTGCCTCCAGGAGGAGGTCGATAGCGCAATCCCAAGGCCTATGAGGTGGAAGTGCAGCAGCCTGCTCTTTGCTAAAGACCTCTGACAGGTCTTGATACTCTAAAGAAATCTCCACCTGTTGAGGTATGTCCGAGCTGTCAACTGAGGTGGCTCTGCAAGGTAATGACAAACACCTCTTGCCTTATTGCCCATGAAAAGCAAACTGAGTGGTTTCATGAACACCAGAATGAAGTCCAAAGCCTTCCTCAGCCTCCTCAGTCACAAAATCATCAAGTCACAACCACACATCCATCTGCACAACAGTTTTCTAAAACAGATGAACCCATGACATCTGAGAGCGATATGCTCTATATAGTGACATTTTATCAATGATTTTCTTTTCTACAGCAAAGAAATGCTCTCTTATACAACTATAATATTCAGCGTTGAAAAGCATCTTCTTGGGGATTCAAACCAGCAACTTTCTTTGATCACTTTAATCATTTAAAGACTTCAAGAAGATATTCTCAGCAATGGTGAGAGCTGGAGGCCCGCGAGCCCCGTTTCTTCAGGCTGCTTCTCGGCCGTTCGCGCTCATTCGAAACGCGCCCAGCAGGAGGCGCTACTGTCACACGTGTGTTCCTGAGGACATGGCGATGAAGTATCATCTTAAAGAAAGGCCTGTTTCATCCAGCGCCTGTTGAATTTCTCCGCTTCATCACATCATACACAGGGTATGATAGGGGACATTTTAAGAACTAACAGGCAAAGCACCACTAGTCCTAGAGCACATCATCTGAAAAGTTAAAGAATTACCTACAAAAACAATATTGCGCGTTGAGTTGTGCTGTCATCCCAGCTGCTTGACCTTTATATTGCAGAATAATTTGCAGATGGCAGAACATCTCCATAAGAACAGTTTTCTGGAGTTCTTATTGCTTGGCTGGAGACTTTTTAAATGTGATCTTTTACATCCCTTTACTTTGAGAGGAGTAATTTGTATACTAACCCTGTCTTTGGCCTACTCTCTCTGCAAGGAATACTTATCAAAATTGCCCCATAATTCTTTTAAATTCTGTGTCAGTTTTATTCATTGATTTTTTTATTCTTAACTTTAAGAATAAAGCTTTTGTAAGTGTCTTTAAGTATTTTGCAGGCGTGATCTGTAACTGTATTTCTTTTTATTCATGGAGGATTTCGGTGGTGTATTTTCTTCTGTCAGATGAAATTATAATTTTATGTGAAAGACAACTCAGAGGTACAAACCGTTTCAGGCAACGGACTTGGTAGTTGATCCCTTTTGAGAAACACAACTACAATTTATATCACAAATGATAATTTTTTCCCCTTCACTTAAACTTGCTGTTGCAGCTCCAGCACTACTCTGTGTCTTTGCCAGGCCTCGTCTCTGTGCTACTGCGTTAAGATAAAATAAAAAAAATAGAAATAAAATAAAATTGTCTGATAAAACATGTACAAAATGGAGAAAAACAAAGCAAAATGAAGGAAGAAAACTGTTCAGAGGCAGCAAACTTGAATATTACATATGGACATGTGGGCAACAGATCTGAAAAAAAAAACAGTAATATATACGTATTGATTTAGATATGTATGTATGTAGCCTATATAATTTATTTATTATGAAACGGGACAGATCCGAACGCGTTTGACTTGTGCACAGAGAAAGCCACACACACAGGGTTAAAGAGGGGAACACTGCCGACTGCCTGGGAACATCCTTTCAGGAAGTTTTCTTTTTCATAACCAAAGGAGGCATCAGAGCCAAAACTAATGTTGCCTCAGAGAAAAATCAAAGCCCGCAGTAAACAGTAAAACCGTATCCAGCCACCGGGCGCCCGGCGCTCGCCTCGAGAGGAATAAACATACAGACAGTATCGCGGGCGGTACAAGCGGTACAAAGCCGAAGGGCGCCGCGACCCAAAAGCGCACGAGCCGGACTGTCGTTTCTGTTCGCTTTGCCGCGGAAACGAACTTCTCCAGCATCGACGATCGTGCGCGCGAAAACTTCCGTCCGGCTTATGCAGTTACACTGGTAACTAACCGCCTCCAATGCGGTCACTGCAAGCGAACCGCTCGCTTTCCGCACTTTTACGCGCAGAACGTCCTCGGCGACAAAGCCCCTGGCTCCTCCTCTTGCCCCAGTGGGGGCCGGTCGCCTCGCGCTGACGGTGCCCGTCCGCGGACAGCTGCGCGCGGCACACGGTCGCTCCGAGGCGCGAGCCCGTAGCGCGCCGCGTCTGTCAGTGTGTGAGAGAGAGAGTGTGTGTGCGTGAGAGACTGAGGCGCTCGCGCAGCGCCGACCATGTCGGCTGTGAAGCGGCAGGGATCGTGGCACGAAGACATCGCCAGAAACTTGTCGAGACTCTTCTTCAGGAGCGGCTCGCAGGAGAAGCAGGAGAAGCAGGAGAGCGGCGCGGACGGTCCTGGCTCAGGCTGTAGGTACGAGGCCGGGTAGCGAAGCCACGCGCTACTGGGGACGTGAACAAACGTGCAGCGTCCAGACGGACAATGGAAACAGGAAGAGGAATATAACTCTTACACTGTTGATGTAGCGCTGTGACTGCGGACAGCGAGTGGCCGTACACTACAGTCCTGCGTGTAGGTACACTGTTACACAGTAAAGAGTCGCACTCTGAGTCAGTGCTCGTACTGTGGTACAGTACATCATGGTAATACTGTAATAAATTACACAGCAAGGGAAGGGACACTAGTCGTACTAGTAAGATACGAAGTAAATGCACACTATGGTCATACTCACACCATAGTAAGTTAGACAGTAAATGTACACTAAATGGTTGTACTGTAAGTTACAGTAAAATGACATGGTTGTATTGTGATAAGTTACACAGTTAAAAGGACACTATGGTCATACTGTGGTAAGTTACACAGTAAATGGACACTAAATAGTCGTACTATAGTAAGATACGCAGTAAATGCACACTGTATGGTTGTACTACAGTAAGTAACATAGTAAAAAGGCACTAAATGGTTGTATTGTGGTAAGTTACACAGTAAATGGACACTATATGGTTATACTCTGTTTTCGGTGGTGGACAGGGGTCAGCATGGGCACTCTGACCATTCTGCGGCTACGCAGCCCATATGCAGTAAGCTGTGATGCACTGTGTCTTCTGACACCTTTCTATCATGGCCAGCATTAAGGTTTTCAGCACTTTGTGCTACAGTAGTTCTGCTGTGGGATTAGACCAGACTGGCTAGCCTTCGCTCCCCGCACGCATCAGTGAGCCTTGGGTGTCCATGACCCTGTCGCCAGTTCACTGGTTGTCCTTCCTTGGACCACTTTTGGTAGGTACTAACCACTGCATATCAGGAACAATCCGGAAGACCTGCCGTTTTGGCGATGCTCTGACCCAGTTGTCTAGCCACCACAATTTTGCCCTTGCCTGAGTCACTCGGATCCTTATGCTTGCCTATTTTTCCTGCTTCCAACACATCAAATTCAAGACCTGACTGTTCACTTACTGCCTAATACATCCCACCCTTTGACAGGTGCCGTTATAACGAGATAATCAATGTTATCCACTTCACCAGTCAGTGGTTTTAATTTTTTGGCTGATCAGAATATGTTCATACTGTAGTAAGTTTCAAAGTAAATGGACACTCAATGTTTGTACTGTGGTAAGATACCCAGTAAAGGGACACTAATTGGTCATACTGTGGTAAGATACCCAGTAAAGGGACACTATATGGTTGTACTGTGGTAAGTTGCATAGTAAAAGGACAGTATATGGTCATGCTGTGGTAAGATACCCAGTAAATGGACACTAAATGGTCACACTGTGGTAAGATACCCAGTGCAAGAGACATGTGTTATTGCGCTCAGTCACAGCGTTGTACGCAGACACTTACTCATGGTGACACTCAGCAGTGTGAAGGTGCTTCAGAAACAGTGAGAACAAGTGTTGTTTGGACCTTATTACATGATGTCCAAGTGTCCTTTGTGTCCTGAAGTTCGGTGTGTCGAGGAGCAGTGCCATCAACACCTAGCTGGTCAGAAGATCTCCTTGTTTCCCTCCCAGGTGTAGAGTTCACCATTTGCTGTAGTGAAGTAGGGTTTGCTCAATTTTTACCTTATTGGTTCAAGACTGGTGAGGTGTATAAACATGACACTGAGCCAGCAGGTTAAGGCAGAGCCTAGTGTGTGTTGCGTACACAGCGCTCCATCTGTTTCCTGATCAGCCCGTGTGCCTCTTGCAATGTTTCTAGCTCGCAGGATAACGAGAATGATGTCGGGGGTCCCAGTCGTGAGACGAGGAAAGAGGGTCTGTCCCCGGGAGCTGTCCTCAACTTGTCAAAGGTACGTTCCTCATCTCAGAGACACTACTCCTGAATGGCTGGGTGAGATGCAAAACTCCTGACAGGTACTGGTAAAGTGCATATTAAAAATGATTGCTTTTGTGTATTTGCATTTTTGAAATGTATAAATAAATTTTCTGCTCCACCCCAGAGAGCAAAATTATATACAGCTCGCGCGTCTCTGTTAAACTTGTATGAGCTTGAATGTGTAAGAAACAGCTTGGGGCTCCTGCAGTTGTGCTCTGGGGCGGTGTGTTTGTGTGTGTGTGAGTGAGACATCAGCACTGAAAATACACTCAGAGCCTTCAGATCTTGTCTGCTGCTTTGTCTTACACTCGCAGGACATTTGCACATCTGAAAAATGCAATATTGTCGTCAGTCGCTGTTAACGTCTAGCCTTTGCTTTTGGAATTATCTTCTGAAATTCAGCTCCTGCAGACAACACAAGGACCCTGAGAAATATATTTAGAATTGTGTTTTTGAATTCATTTCCACTGGCAACAGTGCAGCAGAAGGTTGTTTTAGAGGAAGCTGCCTTCACAACACGTGCAAGTGACTGCACATTCCCCGCTGTTATTAACTATTATTTTATCGGACACTTTTTTTTCCCAAGGCATCTTACGCTGTCAGGTTCCAGTAATATGGTGCTTGCACACATGTACTCATTTGAACAGTTGGGCAATTTTTACTGGAACTATGTGGTTTTGGTACCCAGGTCAAGGATGCTTTAGCAGGATTTGAGCACAGATGCTCTGATTTCAAGACAGTGGCTCTAACCACTCCATGTTCAGTAGCTATGGGATCACATCAGACAATACTATATGCTTTGTGACAATGCTGACTTCTAAGCTGCAATGTTCTCACAAATTAATGTTTGCAAGAATATGTATATTATACAACCTGTATTTATAGGGGGAAGAATATAGAACACGATACAGTAAAGTCTGTATTATCCGACCTTCGGTTATTCAACATTCCGGAATATCTGTCATACCCGGCATACCACATGATGTCATCAACTTTGATGCGCATGTATTCGGTCTTCACAAAACCACTTGATAGGAAGGACGAGATAACAGCTGATTGTGAGATTGAATGCTTAAAAAAATAGGGGAGCTCAAAGTACATTGCTTTAAAACTTTAGGATTTACACTAAATCCAATGCAAAGCAAGAGAAGTAAAACAGAAAAACTATTTTAAACCTTGTAATTTTATTAAATAACTTTTATGTTGAACATCTTGTACAATACAATACAGTACAAGTAATTATTAATAAAAAACAGGTTTTCAAACTTACAGACTTTCGTGTTTCTTTTATCCTGCATACATTTCTGCATTGTCTGATTTTTTCAGTTATCTGACCTATCACCAGTCCCATTTAAGTCGGGTAATAGAGACTTTACTGTATTGTATATAAAAATATGAAAGAATATACTGTATTAAGAATATACAACGTACTGCATATAATGTATAGATGAATTTACTGTATTTAAGAATATGGAAGAATGCATTGTCCATCTATTCAGTTTCAATAACCACTTGTCCCGAGCAGGGTTGCAGTGAAACGGAGTGTACCCCAGAGGCATTGTGTGCAACGCTGAGGTTGGGTACACCCTGGACAGCATGCCAGTCCATCATAGGTTAGCTGCATGCACAGTCACTAACCCTTTCGCACACCAAGGGCAGTTTAGCATCACCAGTTCACCTGAACTGCATGTCTTTGAGCTGTAGGAGGAAACCGGAGCACCTGGAGGAAACGTACGCAGTCCCCGGGGGAGAAAATGCAAACTCCACACAGACTGAGTAGGGATCACATCCACATTCTCTCCCACAACCCAGGTGCTGTGAGCCAGCAGCGCTACTCGCTGTGCCGCTGTACACTGTATAAAAGAATATATAAGAATGTACATTATATAATGGAAAAATGACTTTGTGAGGGATGCAGCTCATCAGAGCCTAATGCTCTCCCTCACTGCACTGAACAACTGTAGGAGCAGCAGGTCACTCCCTGTTAAAGGGCTGATGTTCCTCTTTTGCACCACTGTTTCTCACGAACTGAATCACAAGAGCCAGGCGGTTAGATCATGTGACAGCGTGCACGTGAACATCAGAGGAGAAACATGAGCCACAGAAGCATATTCTCATTTTCCTGCAGAATTATTTGTGCGGTGTTAATAACAGCTAGCAGCTGGCAAACATCTGCATCTTAAGGTTGAGTTTATAAGGATTCGTGTTCTGTCTGGTTAAATTTTCTCATGTTTTGCATTCTTGCCTAGCTTATGATCACCTTGAAATATTCCCTGCATCAGACTAATAACACCCACACTCACCACACTTGTCTTCTTCAGTTTATGTGTGCATGTGTGTAGCTGCTTGCTTACTGACATGAGGTTTGACCATGGCTCACACTGACCTCCCTTCTCGGGGATCTTAGACTGAGGTCAGCAGAAATAGTGACAGGGTCAGTGGTTCCTGTAACAGCGTGTTCCCAATAGCCGAGGGTACGAAATAGCCCAACTGCGGCAGGTCAGGGAAAGCTTCCAGGTCCGGATTGGGTTGCTCCTTCCTCTTTAGGACCAGCAGGATGTTGCTGATGTTATGGCCCTTTTGGCAGAGCTGCCCTGAAAGTCACAGTGCTGCTGAGTGGACTTCGCTTGTGGCTATGTTTTAAAGCACGCTATCACGTTTCTGGGCCCAAGGCTGATTATTACATTTACATTTAGTCTTTTGCACTGAGTCAGAACTAACTGTTTGAAGGCACCTTTTCCATGAGTAACTGCATGAGTAACTGGAGACAGAGGGCAGTACTTTTGATTCACAACCCTACTAGCTCCCATCCCTTTTTCATAATCTGGGTTGTGTATCCGAGGGCCAGACCTCTATTACCCCCCAGTGTGGCAGTTTGCCTCACTCTGCCATTGTCTTGCTGCCCATACTGTATGTGCCTCAAAGCCCTGGAGGTCATTGGATAGAAAACTGAAGGTCACTAAGCCACTGTGGCCCGCAAGCTGCAGAGGTTTATGATGGCAGAGGCTGGTGACATTTACAGATTCTGCCCCTTGGTTTGCCTTCTGAACGTGATGACTCTACAAGATACCCATTTTTTTGTGACAAAGATATAGAGGATTAGGCACTGTGTGAATTAACTGGTGTCATTTTAGGGAAAGTGGCAGTGGTCTTTACAGGCCTTCTGCTGGCATTGTTCAGACTTTACCTTTACCTTGGTCTTTCACTTTGGATTAAGTAACCCTGAGAATATTTCTGTTCCATTTCTAAAAGTGTGAAAGTGTTATTGGAGTGTTATTATTATTTAAGAGTAGGAAAGTGTTATAGAGTAAAACGTGTTACATTATGTAAGGGAAACACAGCAACTTTACATGTTCCCACTGAACGCTTTGGTGTTAACGTGTTGGTTAATTATTACACGCAGCTCATTCAATGTTATAAATTAATCATAGATGTCCGGTGCTGCTGTGCTCATGGAAAGTATTCACACTAACAGCATCAAATGATCTGGGCTAGAGAATGAACGTATGAACGCGCTGAGCAGTTTGGTAGTGAAATATATAATTTATGAGAACTGTCTGCCTTCTCTGGCTACATCGAAAAGGCCGCCTGTAATCCCAAGCCACATTATTGTAGTCTGCCGAAGCCATTCAGTCATTTTAACATCTTTTGAAAGGAGGGCTGGGTCAGGTGAAATGCATCATAATTTTTTTTTCCATGGTGTCTAGTCTTGTAAGGGCTGATTTTCTCTGACAGATCCTGTTGCCTCCCTTATTCTGGACTTGGAAGTAGCACTTCCAGAAGGGCGGGCGTGGTTTATGTTTTAGCTTGTTAAATGCAGCAAGACATTACATTCAGAGTGAAAATATAGTTAGCTTCGATGCATGGACCTACAGAAGATACTTCACATCGCAGGCTTTAGATAGGAGATGTATAAGTGTAGGCTGTAGCTAAAGAATGCTCTGTGTAACACAATATTGTTGGCATACACACCATTCAGGAAAAACTTGACTGAAAACGAGAGCCCTCATCTCAAAACAATGTGTGACCCATCTGTTTGGTGTGCACTGTGTGTTTCACTACGTGCACCATGATTGTGTTTCTCTTCGGGTGATGCTCCTGAAAGGGTTTGGCAGGTTACTTGGGTCACAGCAAAGGCTGTGTTTAGGGAGTGAAGTAGGTCAGTGGTGGTAACATGCTGGAAGCAGCCTTTCCCATGGAACAGCTGCCTGTCACGAGGCCAAAGAACGAGAAGAATCCTTTTGCCCGGATGTGTCGTGTACAAACTGATGGGTGCTCCTGGTCTTCAGTGGCATCCTCCGGGTGGTATGTGCAGAACAAAAAGACAAAGCACAAAGAGAAGAGATATTTGTGTGGAGAGCTGAGGTGGGCTGAACACCAGGCTCCTCATGCATTATTCAGCCCACCTCATTGTCAGAAGTGACTACAAGCGCTCTGTACACCATCCTTATCTGGATCCACGCCATGTGACGATTGTGTGGACAGATGTGTGCAAGCCCCTATCAGAAGAGGTGGTTTAACGGCGTCACTGTCCAAATGGTGGAACATTAAGGGATAGGGTCAGGGTTAAGGTTACGGTTAGGATGAAGGATCTGAAGAGGTCCTTCAAGTTCACACTTCACCAAGGTAAGGAAAGCATTGAGGTAAAATGAGGGTTAGGGGCAGGGTTATGGTGAAGGATTTAGGGGTAGGGTAAAGGATCTGAACACACGGGTTTCTCCACTGCTGACAGAGCCATTTACATGGTGCAGGTCCCTGTTCTCTGAAAATGTAATGGGATGCATTTCAGTCACAGCATTAATTATGTGGCCACGTTAAGCAGGACTCAAGGCTGACTTGGCGATGACTCCTCGTCGAAGATTACATCGCCTAGTACAGCCTATTGCTCATAAGCTCATCCACCCTCCATTCCACTTTATAGACACACGCACTTGCCTAACTAAGGAACACGCTTGCCCTGTTAAAGACTATGTATGAGTCTGGTGCTAAATTTATGTTTCCCAGATGAAAGAATTTTGCAAACCTGCTTAATTTTGAATGCAGGATTCATTCTGCTTCATAAGGTTTTACATTTACTTTAGTTCAGGCCAGCTCAGCACAGGTAACTTTACGGGTAACTCAGCATTATTTCTAATTTACTTAGTCCCTTGAAAGATATTTCTACAGAGGCATTTCTACTGCTGGTCTTGTGGCAGTACAGATGTGGGCTCGAATGTGCCCTAGTCAGGTGTACTCAGAGGAGCTTTAGGTGTGCTCTTGTCCTGTGGTCAGGTGTACCGTAGACAGGTGTACTGTAGTCAGATGTGCTATTATCAGGTGTTGTCAGGTGTGCTTGTTGAGATTAAGGTGACAAAAATATAGGAAGGCCTTCATTCCCAGGACAACAAATACATCCTCCTGAACCCAGTTTTTTTGTATACTGGACACATTGTGTCTCAGTAGCAACTGTCAGACAGGTGACCTTAATTCTGGCCCCATACTCAGATCTGTAATCTTTAAATCTGTACTAATCTCAAAATGTTTTATCTCCCCCCGGAAGGCATAATATAGGAAGAGCTTCCTCTGGAGGACATGTCGTTCCTACAGAGATCTCAGATCTGGGCCTTGAAAAAAAACGATGAGCACTTTTTTCCCAAAGTTTGCTGTGATAAACTGCTATCCACTGCGACTTTGTGGACTTCAGACTGTAGAAGTGGTGATCTGTTTAAAATGTGTGGTGAACGACACCAAATGAGTGCATGACATTGCTGGTTACTTTGGTAGATGTATAGTTTACCTTTGAATCTGAAGGTCGCAGGTTCAAATCCCACCTCCTGTGGTAGTACCCTTGAGCAAGGAAATTACCATAAGTGCTCCAGTAAAACTTACCCAGCTGTATAAATGGGAAAACAATTCTGAGTATGTTAACCTTGTTAGTCACTTTGGGGGAAAGTGTCAGATGAATGAGTAAATATTAATAAATAAATAAATATTGGCAGGGTGGCACACTGAGTAGTGCTGCTGTCTCACAGCACCTGGGTGGTGCGAAAGGATGTGGGTTCTATCTCCGCTCAGTCTGTGTGGAGTTTGCATGTTCTCCCTGTGTCTATGTGGCTCTCCTGTGGGTACTCTGGTTTCCTCCCACAGTCCAAAGACATGCTGTTCAGGTTCTCCCATAATGTGTGAGTGACAGAGAGAGTGTGTTCCACTGATGTATGGATGAGTGACCTAGTGTAAGTAGTGTATCTAGCAGTGTAAGTCACCTTGGTGAATAAGGTGTGTGGGCTGGTAACACTTCAAAGTATCCATTGGAAGTCACTTTATAGAAAAGCGTCTGCTAAATAAATAAATGTGAATAATATAAATGTAGTACTTGCTCATAGGTAAAACCCAATACATACAGGGCCAGTATTTTCTGAAATCACCTCAAGGTCATTAAGATCTCCAAATCTATTTGTATATTAAAATGTTAATGCAAAAAGCCTGTGTACTAAGATGAACTCAAAGGAAAAAATAAAGAGAAGGCAAAACATCATTTAGTTTTAAGATCGCATGTAGTGGAGTTTTGGTGATGACGCAGTCATGGAAACAGACCCTCCTATCACACGTGAGCCACAACATCCATGAGAACTGCCATGTTGGCAGGCCCAGTCTGAGGGCACGGCTGGGGTGCGAGTGCCACTAACAGTGGGAATGAAGGAGTTAACGGTGGTATGGGCAGGGTGGGGGGAGGGCTGCTGAGCTGGAGGGGGAGGGGGAGTGCTCTGCTTCCCTGACACATTTGCATCAGCGAAAGGCTGCTTCTGTAAAAGGAGAGCTGAGAGAGACTGAGTTCGGCCGCCCCTTGGTGCTCATTTTTCTCTCTCTCGCCTCCCTCTTTCCCTCCCCCCCCCCTTTCTTTCTCTCTCACTCGGCTGTGTCTGTGCTGCTGCTGTGGCAGCTGGGTGGTGAGAAAGTTAACCGGCTTCCCACTCTCTTTCTTTTCCCCTTTCTGCTGCGGCGGCTCTGCCCGTTGTCTGTTTCCCAGGCATTCCAGGGCTCCGCAGGGGAAGAGAAGGGCAGCACGCTGGCTGATGAAGGAGGGTCCCCCTCAGAGCCACCTCTGCACCGACCTGCCCCAAGCCCGCCCCCCAGCTGGCCTGCACCCACGCCTCCTTTAGATGCCTTCTTCCGGAAGCTGGGCAGCCTGTTCCAGTCACCCGCAAAGGCAGACACGCGAGACCCAGCGGACGCTGATCCCAAACAGCCTGAGCGGGATGCGGCGGTGGACAAGGGGGGTATGACATGGGAGGCGGGAGGATGCCAGGAGCCCCGTGACCCTGCCGGCCCACCGCTGGGAGAGGGAGGCACGCATTGCTCGCTCCAGGAGGGGCAGGAGACCACCACGGAGGAAGAGGAGGGGGACGAGGGAGGCGGGGGAGGTGCAGGGAGGCTGCTGGAGCAATCCCAGAAGGAGAGCAAAGGCACAGATCTCCAGGAGCAGCGGCACCTGTAAGTGGCCTCTTTTCTCCTTTCTCTTGTTGCCGCGGAGACCATGCTGCAACACACTGACAGCAGTCCTACTGCGTATCAATGCCATTATTTCCCTGCTTCATATCCAGTGAAGCAGAAGCACTAAGTTATAGCGCTGATGTCAAGACTAACCAAACTAACCATCAGTGGTGTAACTAGAATAACCAAGCTCATCAGTGCTCATTGCATGGCTTAGATTTTCTGGCCTTTCACTTTGACAGTTTGCACCTGATGAAAATGACCGTGATCTTCTGTAGACTGACCTTCTGTTGGTTTTATACGAGTTTCTATAATGTTTCAGGTGTCTCAACTCTTGCACATCCAGAGCTTGATGTAATAAGTGCACTGCTAAAAATATGTTGGTTTGCCGGCAGTGGGGTCCCAGCGAGGGCTCGACTTCAAAGAGAGTGTGGGAGACTTGTGGAGGACTTGGGAAACCACAAAGAGTGGAGGGACGCGACTGCCAGTGAGGGCGAGGTGCTCATCGCAAGGGTTAGGGGGAGTGGGAACAGTCCTTCTGGCCTCGAACAGCACGCCGTGTGACTGCATGGCGAACGAGTGCCAAGAGCAAATGCCATAAAAGCTTGTTTGTGCGGGTTTGATTCGAAGGAAAGTCGTCGGTTTGTGAAGCACAAGTGACCACTTTCCCTGGAGGTCCTCTGTGCTGCCTTTACGTTGTCAGAGGCTGGAGAGACACAACATTAGATTACCTTTACTTTCATTCATTTAGCAGATGCTTTTCTCCTAAATGACGTACTTCTCAGAAAACAATACAAAAAGTGTATCACATCAACAGAAGGAGAGATTTGGATGTAGACACATAATTCTTGAAAGCAATTTGTCTAATGCCACAGTATATACCCTGCACCATATGGAGCTTTATTTGAATTATTAAACAGATAACAAATAGTACATTAGTACATGTTTATTGAGCACGCCAGAGATGAGAGGAGAAGTGGGTCCAAAAGTTTTACATTCCCGTTCGGCCTTTCAAATGAGGATCAATGAGGAAACAGGGTTTGGCCGTCTTATTACATTTGCTGTAATATCAAGTGCTTTTACTACTCTTCAGAGCAAGAAATTACAAAACACGCTGCTAAAAGTCATCCCATAATTAAACTTTCTTGGAGGATGAATCCGATCTAGATGAATGCTTTTTTTGTTGCTGTTATTATCACACCTCCAGGACAACAGATTGCACAGTTCAGTGTGTATGAGCTTCTACATACGGTTGCTGGCAGTGGTGCTGAGTGAAGATTTAGTTAGTGTTCCTGTAGCTGGTCCCCATTGCTCTAACGCCAGACTTTCCTTCACTCTCCCATTGTCTCTGGTACGTAAAGCGACATACATTCCTGCATCAGTACTGCACCGGGAACATAATATTGATGTAATGTACAGTTCCTGTGCCGAACGGGCTACACGTGCTATGAGAGACTGCTCTGTTACAGTCACATGTTGCAATGATCCTTGGCACCAAGCTGGATTTCTGTTTAGCAAATGGAAGTTATGTCATCCTGTGGGGCATTAAGGCACAGTGTGGTACAGGGGGACGGGCTGTAACTGCACAGCTTTGTCATCAGCACGTGAGGCCCATCATGATGGCATTTGGATGGTGGGTGGTGCCTACGTTCTGTGGGCAGCTCCCTTTCCAGCCGTCCGCGATTGCAGTGTCACTCTCGGCCTGTATGGTGCATATTCTTCGGTGTGGTGGCAGCCCCCATGTTGTGCGGGACGATTTTCTGGGGTTGTACTCCTAATGGCCCTGCTACCTCTCCCTTCCTGCTGACCATGCCCAGGGCATCCTGCTAGCGCTCACTCTCACCTGTCTGTTCTGTGGAGTTTGGGATCTCTGAATTTTTCAGCCCTGCAAAAAAATTTAGAAACAGTTTTTCCAGAGAAGAAGCAGTACCGTGTATTATAGAAGAGGAATTAAAGGAGGCAGTGAATGAGGCAGAAGTACTAGGTCAGTACCTAGAGGGGTCTAGCCAGGTACAGCATCGCTCTGATGGCAGTGGCTGGAGAGAAGATCTAGATTTAGAAACTAAAACGTGTAGAGTTAGCGAAAAGGAAACATCACGGCCGGCGAAGGGCGCTGGCTGGAAATTGCTGATAAGTAGAGAAAAAAAAATTGCGGGAAGTATGAACACATAGGAAGCTGTGTATTTGTGAAGTGCACAGGCTTTTCCTCTTCTCCAACTGGCCACTCGCTGGTCACATTGTGCTGGGCTTCGTGGGACTCTACAGAGAGAGTCGGTCGCTATATCCGTACGTGAGCCACTGCCTCGGTCCCACTTGCGAACCCCTCGTCTCTCAGATTCCCTGTGAGTCACTTCACACACGTACAGGCTGCAGGCTTTCAGTGAAACAGAAAGATTGCTGTGGGACCCAGGGGTCAGGGATGAGGGTTCGAAACTTTGTGTTCTCTGTACTTGCCCTTGAGAAACAGTTTGTTGACGAGTCTTTACTCAATTTAACTGACATGATAAATGGGTCCAAAGTTGTGAATAGATGACAGCGGTGTCGTTAATTAAATAGCGACGGCTGAATAGACTGATGGAAATAATACATTTCTTTTCAGCTGAGTGACATTGCTGCGCAAGGTTAGAGGCATCTGGGAAGTAGTATTTTGGCGGTGCACTGCGCAAGGCAGTAGTCAACCGGGGAGAATAACGTCACGCAAAGCGGTGAGTTCTGACAGACAAGAAACAGCCGAAATTGTCGGCGAAGGTGAAACTGTTTTTCACACCGGGAGAAATGGGCCAAACAACGATTCTATTCATAGCTCAGCAATTAAAGTACAGGGGAGTGGGATAGCCACTCAGAGACTGCAAAACAGGGACAGCACAAGGGAATCAAATTAACTGAAATGATGTGGTTGACAGGCAGGAGATGGCAGGGGTGTGATGGCTTGTGCTGGGGGGAGTGGCTACATTAAATTTAGACACTAAAATTGTAATAGAAAACCTGCATGATTACAGATACGAGCCTGCCTCTGATCGTGGTCTTTTTGGTGGTTAAAAAACTAAAATGACTCATGGCGAGGATCAAAGCAACACGACCACACTGACCATGAGCTGCAAATAGACTTGGGGGGCCCGGCAGAGGAGACCACAGAAGAGTGACCGGGGGCAGGGCTAGTGTCTCAGAGAAGTGTGTGGTATAGAAGGGAGGTGTCTGAGGGTTACCACCTTCTTTGAGGTTCTCCTCATGCTCTAAACTTGGGGATTGGTTTGTAGAAAAGGTGCTGTCCATTAAATTGGATGGTGGGTATTTCATTTAGAAATAGTGCCTCATTCAGATTCATTTAAGAATGATTTGTGTTATATCATGTTGATCAGGCATCATTTTGCATTCAGATTTATTAAATATACTTTTTTTGGGGTTTTTCAAAAAAATTGACTTTTGTGTTGCTTCGGAGTATTTACAGTTGGTATATCTTTGCTGTGTTTTTTGGAAGTGCCCTGTTAATTTGCTTCAGGGCTCAGTGAGGGAAGCCGAAGCGGGTGTAGCGGAACACGTGGCTGCTGGACTTCCTCCTCGGCACAGCCGTGAAGTGTGAGCAAGTGCCAGTTAATGTGCGACAGGAAGTCCATGATGAGAAGTAATTACCCGAGGCTGGGCGTGGATCAGTGCACTGCGAAAGGGCCGCTGTGCAGTCGGAGAGGGTGGGTGGAGGTTGAGGTGGGGGACGGTTTGAAATGAGACACATGGGCGCCGCGGGTCTGCTTGTTCAAAGCCCCCTTTGCTCTCCACCCAGGGAAGCCATTACTCACTCGGGCAATGACTGTGTGTGTGTATGTGGGGGGGAGTGTGTCCAAGGAGTCGGCAGGAAGAGCCTGACTTGGTCAGAATAGTTTCGGCAGGGAAGGGAAGTGGGGGTGGGGGATTTACTTTGCCAGAATGAGCTGCAATCTTTCCGTCCATCACTCACAAACTGCGCTCAGTCCAGTTGTCTCAATAAGCCATACACACACGCACACACACACACACACACACACACACACACACACACACACACACACACACACAGAGTCGTGCTGTCAAGTCCGTACCTCCAAAGGTACAAAGGACCCCGTTATCCACAACATGACAGCACAGCCTGTTCTGCGTCTGTTTAATGCCACGGTCAACTCTGTCCCAAGACACCAGCGCTGTCAGTTCCGTACTCAGACAGAGAAGGAGAAATCCAGCTCTGCGACGTGTGCTAATACAGCAGTCCTAGCCTCGGAGCTGTAGAAGATCTCCATGCTCCACAGCCCGTGGGAGCTGTCACAAATCAGAATGGCTGTCGGAGGCCGCACAGTCTGACAAGATGCCGTCACTCTGTTTCAGGCTACCCACACTCTCAGAATTAACCTCCCACACGTAATTCATGTCTATTTTTGTGTACTTGTGTTCTTCCACTTGTGTACAATCAAGGCAGCTCTTTCCCTTGATGAGTCCACATTTTTATCACTTTGTGATGATACTCTGCCTGTGAGCTCTTTAAATTACTCACCCCTTCCAACTGTATTGGAAGATTTCTGTGAAGTTTCACAGCTCCCTTGTGGTTTAACCATAATGTTGCAGGTATTTTGAGTAAATAAAATGAATATTGAAAAGCACTGCAAAAGGCCACACACACACACACACACACACACACACACACTCACACAAACACATTGTCTGAAAGCGGGATCGCGGCGAACTGGAGCCTAACCCAGCAACGCAGGGCACAAGGGGAGGGGACACAGCCTCGGCCAAGTCTGCTGCGCCACCGTGCCCTCTCCCTTTGCAAACGGCCAATTATGTTTAATAATGACCTGTCTCATGTCCACATATTATTTGATCTAGCTGTTACTGCATAGTCATCAACTCAGTGCGAAAAGCTTATTGCCTTTCAAATCACCCATGTGCCTTTGCTGTAACACTGTAACATAATGCACTTTCCAGTCGTCTACACACTCACACTTGCTGAAACTGTTTGTCCCAAGCGGGGTTGCGGCGAGCTGAAGCCTAACCTGGCAACACAGGGCACAGGGCCGGAGGGGGAGGGGACACCCAGGACGGGACGCCAGTCCATCGCAAGGCACCACAAGCAGGACTCGAACTCCAGCCCCACCAGAGAGCAGGCCCCAGCCAAACCCGCTGTGCCGCCGCACCCCTCCTAGAAATAAAAATAAATAATGAATAAATAAAATTCAGTTATTACCAATGATTGGCTGTTTTGCTGTTTGGGTTTGTTTTTTTGTTTTTGTTTTTATACTTTAGGTTTTTTTTTTGCACATGCTTGATTGACAATGAGTGGAGCACACTGCAAAAGGATGTAGGACACTGAAAATTTCAAAATTTTTCCAAATTGCTGTGACACCTGATAAGTTCATTCAGGGGTGTGCTATGTTGTCTGTCCAGTGATTGCAACATAGGCTCTCAAATTGGAGGTAACTGCTCCACAATCAAAGCAGGTTGCCAGAAGCGTACAGTGATAGCGGGACTGAAAACACCCTATGCACCATTGTGTTTTTGGGACAATAGTTCACAAAACAGATGTGTGCTTTTGAGGACAGTTTTCCTATAACACTGTGTTCGGCTTTGCTTTTTGTGAAGGTTATGCACCTGCTGTCCTTCATATGGTTAAACAGTATCCTGAAGTCAAAAATTAAAATTGTACTTGCATTGTGGTGGGGGCTTGGTTTGAGAAGGTGTTGAGGGGGTTTGAGATTCAGTTAGTTTAGTAGAAGCAGGAGAAGATCCTTGAGCAGGACAGTCTCTTCAGCAGCTCACCATTAATTTTTGATCAATATATTTGTGAGCTGCTTTTCTACATGTTATTTTGACATTGGTGTCAGTTCTCTGTTACAGTAGAATCACAGATGTATCCACTGACTGTTTACTCACCGTTGTGTCATGTTTGTGTGCAGGGTCCTGAATGAAGTATCGAAAGAGGTTGACCCTACAGCATGCAGTATAACTGCCAAGAGCAATCTGCTGTTGGAGGATGGTGCCAATGACCGCTTCCAGTTGGCAGTTGCATGCCCTCCAGTTGTTACGTATGGGACATACCGAGGCCGAAGGGAAACTGGGAGGATGAAGAGGAGACGTCAAGAGCAGGGTAGCTCTGCTGCTCCAGAAGGAGAGGAGAAACAGTGCTACAATGGCAGTCTCTCAAATTCCTCGCTTCTAGAAGAGGAGGATGCTGGCTTGGTGTCTGCCTCTTCAATAGCAGCTCACGTCACAGATTCTCAAGGAGTAGATGCTCAGGCATCAGGATGCAACGCAAGTCCCCATGCTGGGGTTCCTGCCACTTGTAGCATTCCACTTTCTACACTGCCGAGGGGCAGCTCGACCCACAGTGCCTTATCCCACGACAAGGAAGGGGAGCACATTACAGGGCCCCACTCTGGAGCAAATTCAGCAGTGATACCCATGTCTTCTGCTGGGAAGGACTCCACTGAGATGTGGACCTGTTTTCCACATGTAGATGGTAAAGAGCAAAAGTGTTTGAGGGAGAAAGTGACTCAGGCAACAGCTGATGTTGTCAACAGAGATACAAAAGCAGGGTCAGAACAAAAAGAAACATCATTACTGCAGTGCTTGCCGGGGTCACCTTGGGCAGCAGGTGATGGTGGAAGCGCACTAGATGACATGCCTGGGGCAGGGGATTGTGGATCAATGCCAGTCAGTGATGGCTGTTTGGAGAATGTGGGCCTAGAAGAAGCTTTTCATCTGGAGTCCAAACTGTTAGTCTCTAACATTCTGAAAAATGCTCTTGCTGCCCTTGAGAAGATTGAGAATTCAGAACATGATGGTAGGACACTGTCAACAACCAGTGGGGCTTGCAGCTCTGATTTACCCACTGAACTAGGAGAAAGTACAGAAGTCTGTTTTCAGAAGGAAGTGAATTTTCTGGAACAGGATTATGATGGCAGCTCCATGCAGTCCTCGGGCTACCAGTCCATTGTTGGATTGGACACAGACAGCAGAAATCATTTTGGTTTGAACTTTGACCTATGTTCTTCTTTGGGCCTTCCAGATCATAGAGAGAGAGAGCAGATCCCTGTTGAGAGCCAAAACCTCACATCTTCTTCGGAAGTCTGTAGTTCATTAGACAGCAGGAATGGAGGCCATGAGGAGGAAATGCATTTTCAGCCGAGCAGTGACATTGAGTCTGCCAAGCTGATTGTGCAAGAAGAAAAAACAGACCATGTTGAAAGCAAAGGTGATGTCTGTAATCAGAAGAACAGATCAAATTCTTTCAGTGAAGCACTGTATGTAGAACAATGTGTAGACAAAAATAATGGTGACATATTCAAACAAGTAAATAATATGTTTGAGCAGCTGGAGTGTGTCCCAGGTGGAAGGAGTGAAGACAAAGCACAGGTTGAGCAAATTTCAGGGGGTAATTACTTCAATAGGGTGCTTTCTATAGAATGCAGTGAAGGACCAATAAGTGAATTTCTCAGTTTACCAAAAGACTCCACCGAAAGTAATGAACAAGTTCACAGTGTGTCCATTAGTGCCAAGGACATGGTTTTGCCAAAACTTGACAGAGCTCATGAGGAAAAAATAAAGATCAGTACTGAGAACAGTAAGCTTAGCAACCAAGTGGAGCATGAGAAGTCTGTCTCTATAGGACCTGTTGGAAGCAAGGTGGAAAACAAAATATTTTGTCAGGAAGGAAAGGTAACACTGTCCACTGTCCAGCCAAACATAAATGAGGATTTAAACAAGGTTCCTGAAATGCCCACTCTGTTCACAAAGTCCTTAGAAAGTTGTGAGAAGCTACTTGTCATACATGGGCCTTCAGGTGGTGATTCTATAAGCAAAAGTGACGAGTCACAAAAGAGTCATGCAGGGTCTGTGTTGGATGGCCTTGACGGAGTTAGTCACCTGGAGCAATGTGGTACAGGAACTCTGCAGGATCTGCGAGAGAAGCTGAGCGTAGGAGATCAAAGTTTTATTCTGGCAGAGGGTCACTTAACGGCCGTCACTGAGGATGGACCTGACAGAGAGTGTGAAGACAACACCCCTCAACAGGCTAGACTGGGGCAAATGGGTGATGCTGATGGGCAAGCAGGCCCTCAGGACTTGGATAACCCAAAGTGCCATGCATTACTCTCAGCTCCCGGTACAAGTAATGAGAATGGACAACTGAAGAGTGCATTGAAAGCCTCTAACTGTGTTCTCCTTACTGAGTCATGGCAGGACTTACAGATACCCAGGCAGGGTGCTGGAGGGAGCTTTCAGGATAGTGTTAACAGCCGGGCATCCAGATTCGGCACACAGAATAGGAAGGTACTGCCCGACCTGTTACCAGGGGCCTCCCGGAGTGAATTGTCCAGCCACCACCCCCACAGGTTCCTCGATACAGACATGCAAGAGGGTGTCAGCGGGTTTGCCATCATAAGTGAAGAGGAGGAGCCCGATAGCGTGTTTATCAACGACACCGGTGTGACACTCAGTCCTACATCACGTCGAGGAAAGGTATATCCCTTCTCCCTGTCACCCATCTATGAGGAGGAGAGCGCTCGGGAAGAGGCCTGTGTAGATGAGCGACGGGATCAGCTTCTGATGCAGGAGGACCTGCGGAGTGTGGAGCAGCAGGCCTCCTCCATCCTGTCCCTGCTGCAGTCTGTCAGTGAGCGCCTGCAGTCGAGCACCTTCTCTGACTCCTTGCAGGACTCATGCGAAGACTACCCAACCCTGCTGCGGCGTCCCTCCTGGGACTGCTACCCAGACGAGGAGGAGCCACAGACAACTGAGGAACACCAAAGCATCCTCATCCCCCGACAAGGGGGAAGTGAGCGAGAAGAGTTGTTAAACCAGCCATTAGATTTTGGCAAACCTAGTGCCCTCTGCTCTAAGGATCCTTTGGGATGTGGAATCGGGGCAAGACAAGTTTCTCTACCCCAGGAAGAAGAGCAGATACCTTCAACCGAGTCCAAGTTGATGAGTGCAACCAACACTCCATTCTATAACTATCTGAAGGAAGCCAGGTCTCTGTTACCACATATCACGGATGTCGAACACAAGCCTCAGGCTACATTATTCCAGCGGCAGGATAACACAGCTTCTCTGGCCTCAGCTGTAGGGGTGAGTCAGAGAACATGTACAGATCAGTTGTCAAAGGGCCGTAATCTTCGGAACGTCACAGCTGTGACAGGTTTTCATCTCTTGCAGAACGTGATTAATGACATGCCAGAACGAGCCATCCCAAGGCCCACACAGGTAATATTGTGATTAATGTCTTTTCGTAAATCTTTTTGGGGTGCATGACCATAATACATTTTCAGGTTTTTTTCATGGTTACTATAATATTTGCAAGGCTCTAGCCTAAGCCAAGTATGCTAAATCCAACGGTGAGCGGACTCCACCCTTTTATTTCATAATAATGCCCATGGATTTAGAAAGTAGGGCAGTTCTTTTCTGACTTTAAGCTATGTGAAAGTCTGTGGTAATGTTATTTACTTTCCCTTGGTGCAATACCTTGTTGGTTCTGATTCTGTGCAACCTCCTTGAGAGGGCCGTTCTTTTTAATTTCAGTACACACTGCTATACATCAGCACATATATGATAAGAAATGAATCCACAGAATCTAGATGTGACTCAGATGCAAGGGACACAAATACTGCAGTATTTTGTATGTAGATGTACCGCTCCTTAGAATTTGAAATGGGAAACAGGTTTCCGAAGAAACGACTTGTTTTGCGTTTTGCATACATTATCTCTGCTTTCAATGCATAGAGGAAACAAAAGACCACACATGTTGAAACAATCCAGCCTGGCTCTTGAACAAAGCTCTAATTTTTTGTGTTTTGCATGAATTGTGCTGCTTCACAATGCTACAAATTTTCCCTGTGTGAGAACTGCCTGGCTTTGCACTTTCTTATTTGTATATGTGCGTGTGGCCTTGGTAACTAATATGGAAAAATTTTTCAGAATAAAATGTTCCAGAAAGTTTAGTAAACTCTGAAAAATAGATATTCTCTGGATTTTAGGATTGAAAAAACATTTCTTAAGGTTAGCTTTGTTTAAAAACTGTACGTGCAGAAACTTTCATGTATTTTTTACTAAAGTGGGGTGGGAATAATTTGTTTTAAAGTAGCAGTCAGTTTGAAGTGCCCACAGTGACAGCAAGACAAGTGTGTCTGTATGTTTTCAGTCTTTTGTTACCCTAATGAAAACACCCAACATAATAAAGATTTTTATACAGTGGCGAAAAAAGGCTTTTGTAGTATGATAGATTAGCACTGAAAAACATGTTTAATAACAGAATCATGGGTATTATATAATGGAGGCTTGGAGTTACTCTGGGTTGGGTGTGCACACCTCAGACTGGTGTGAGCTTCCATGTGCTGCTGTGTGGGATGATGAAACCTGGCCCCTCAAACCCTGCTGTGCGGGGGCAGCCATATCACTCTCCACCCTGACACCACCTTGCTCATGTTGTGCTCATAAAGTCCCTGCAAACATCCACAGGAGCTCCTTGTACTCAGAGACTTGCTAATCAGCTTTCTTTTCCTCTTTCTCTGTTACTTTCATTCTCACCCCCTCACCCCCTCTCTGTTTTTGCCTTAACCGTGAATGCACTTTTCCCATGTTCATCCATATATCAATATTTCATAAAGTGCAGCCAGAACTTGATAGCTGAAAGGATGTGGTGCACTTAAACTGCTTGTGTTTATTTATGTGTGTGTTATTTTTTCCCCTGAATGTTGTAGTGGTTGCAGGTCCAGCACTCATTCCTACATGTTGTGATGTTATGGGTTATGGGATGGTGGATGTGAGGAACCATCCTCTTTAATGGCTGATTGTACTCTTATGCTTGTTTTGAAATAAGGTCTGCATCTATGATGGCATAACCTTCTCAGGGGAGGAGCGAAGGATTCACTATGACTTGGAGGATGTGGCTGAGCCTGTGTTCCTCCACGGAGCGTCGGTCCGAGTCCTACAGGGATGGTAAGAATTGAGGAGACTCTTCCTCACCTCTCTGCAGAACCTGAAACGCTTTCTTGACCAGCCTTCTGTTATGGTTCCAAGACACCTTCTACTAGGGTCACATCTTCCTTTACAAAGTATTGTACAAATTTAACGAATGCTTCCTCCCAGTGAGCATCTGATGGCCTGGCGGGGCGGTCCAACCTGTCCCACAGATGATGAAAAGGGGTGATTGGGTTGTGCCATCGATGTATGGCTCTTTTTTTTTTTCATCCCCTCTTCAGGAGATCCATTCAGTCATGACAGCTCGTGTCAATGTGCTAAAAATCACGTGGCATCAAAATGTGCTCTCTGCCTGGCCTTTGCTGCTGGGACTCTTATTAATCGGCACAGTTCATAAGCCCCATGAAAACATGCGTCAGTTAGGATTAGGGCTGCAAATAACACTGCATTTCTGAGCTGCTTCCCCTTTGCTGGGCGTACGCTGGTGTTTTTGAGGATGGCAATTTTTGCATCCAGTTACATGGCTTTTTGACCTTGAGAATGTGAACCATTGCCTTCTGTGAGGCTATATATTTGATACCTGACAACTAAAGTGGACCGTGCTAGTTCTCTTTTCCGTTAAGACATTACCAGGGTTTCTCATTAAGAAAATCTACCTAACAAATGTAGTGTAAATGAAACTATGGGAAAAGCCAATTTTCATTGTGAGAGTAATAATCAGCCAGCTCAGTTGCTGAGAGAAGTTCTTACTGTAAATGAAAGAACACATTTCCTTGGTTGATTTTTACTAGGTGGTTCGGAGAGTAATTGTTTCTTAATAATGGCTGTGTAAGAGCAGCATAAAAAGGCCTCCTTAGAACACAAAGCCCTTTAAGCTTCATGGAGAAGTTAGGGTATTAATTGTTCCCCTCCAGATTTAAGCAGAACAAACAGAAGAGGAATGATTCCAGCCCGTTCTCTTTCGCCATTTCTTATGAACTGCTCCGTTTCTGCTACACGGCCCAGGCAGATACGGAAGTGTTCATGTTTTATTGATGTACAGCTCGCTTCTTTTGTTCTGTTAAACACGGCGTGCGCGCTACTCTCTCTTATTTTGCCGAGTGACTCACGCAAGATACAAGTCACTCGACTTGGTGCCGTTTGAGATTGTTGGGCTGTGACGGGGATTTATGCAATGCTTCATGTTTAATGGATGCCTGTCCTACCATTTACATCCAAAGGCTTCACCCTGGAGCCTCATCTCCACTACATTATTTACACCACCCTCCTGCTAGCCTCCTGCCAGACTCCTGCTCGGACCCATGCAGCTAACAGAAGAGCATGGAAGTGGGTGATGTGAGCAGCAGATAGGGGAACAATGAAGGCAAATATACCTCTGTGTTAGGCCATGCCCGGTTCTTGGAGTCTCGCACCCGACACACAGGTCATCTCTCCGACACACAACAGGAGCGGCGCCTTCGTGGTGTGGCACTAGCAGATAGATGTCTTCTAGAGGCATGACAGCAGTTCCCCTGAGGTTTCCAAATGGGCACAGCTGTGTATTTGTTCAGTATCCACTAAGGGATCCTCTCAGGTACAGACCTGGAATACTGTGAGCTGGATACATGTAACTGCTTCCCCCGTACACATTTCTTTCTGATCCGTTATGTCCAGACGTATCAGAGTGTTCGGTATCGATCACGTCAGAATCACATTTGAAATGCCATCAGTCGCAGTGCACTGGAGCCCTTTTAAGAGCACACCTGCCGCCTGAGTCAATAGATGGGGCTCCTGCTGGTTCAAAGGAATTTCCCGTCATCGTGATGGATTATTCATGGAATGGGACAATAATTAACCCAAAGAAACTCCCAGAGTAGGTCAGGCTGATGGGCTAGGCACTCGTTTCAGTTAGTGTTAACATATTTTCTTTTGCTAATGTGTCCAGGGATCAGGGCTTTAAGTCCAGCTGAGTCTCTCATACATTAAACACAGCAGGCAACAGAAGGCCTCTCTTTGGCTCGTCCTGCTTCCTGTTGCGTCTTGTGCTCCTTGTTAAGTGGTTTGAGCAAATGGCTTAACATTTTAGAAGGCCAAGGCCACAAAAGGAGCAATCGATTTCCATTCCTGGTATCATAGCTTTCAGTGTGTCCTTACAGAGGACTACCCACCCTGATGCTGGGCCAGTTCTTCCATTGAAAGGCCAAGTGCTCTGTGTAGTCATCTGGCTTGTAGGGTATGGCAAAGTTACCATATTAACCTATACCCTCTTTCCAATTTGTGTTACAACTGTGAAAAGGGAGATGGACAAGGACACTGTCTATGTGTTTGTCCCAGCTGGCTCCTGTACCGGGAGCCTAGGTACCAAGGGTCCTGCGTTGTCCTGGAGGAGGGGGACATAGTGCTGATGCATACCAGTGGCCTGGGCAGCCCAGAGATTGGCCCCACTGCCATCACCGTCGGGTCCATTCGAAGGGCTGTCACGGTACGTTCCTGGTTATCATGGACAGAACTGCGTAAATATGGTCTGAAGAGTCTGGTTCATTGACCACAATGTCTTAGCTGATATCTTTTCTCCTGCAGCTGCCTTGTGTCTCTGTTGCTCATTGTGTCTCTTCTTTGTTAGGATGACAGCCTTCCGGAAATTGAGCTCCAGCCACAAGTTGGCCAGAATGTGGCACCACTGCGTCTCCATGCGGAGGCCCACAGCTTGGAGGAGCACGGAGACCTTCCGCTGTCATGTCTCACCGTGAAATCCGGCTGGTAGGGGGACCGATCATTTTCCAGAGACGTCAGCGATGCTGGGTGGCCCTGTGCGGAATTTGCTAAAGAAAGGCGGATTTGAAAAACAGGAACAATGGCTGTGTTGTTAAGCTGGCTTGAGAGCACACGTGGCTTTAGAGTTTGACACTAGCACTGTGGGAAAAGGAGAAAACAAAATAAACAAAGGAAGGTCTTGACTCGCGATGTGGGGGCAGATGATTTAATAGGGGAAATCTAGTCAAAGCATATATCAAGGACAAATGGGTGGAATTTCACCGGTCTGTTGTTTTTATTTTTCCTCAGAATGCACCGGTAGCCATTCCTTTTGAATCACTGCAGTCCATCATGCACATGGTAGTTTGCACCTGCCAAGAAGATCCACTTCCCACTGTTCTGCGTGTGGGGCAGGGGGTGTTTTGTAGGAGTTGCCTATTTGCCTGTTAGCTTTGCATTCTGCTCTGTGATTTATGGCCTGGTCCTGCTCTGTGGAAATACAGCCACTGGAATGTGGTTTTCCGGATGACTCACTCTACAAAGGGACTTCTTAAGCGTGAGGATGTAAAACACCCTAAATAATCAAGGCCAGCTTCCGAGTGGCCCAGGTTCCTACTTCTCTGGTAGGAATATGTGAACACATTACTGAAAATCTTGTGCTCTGAGCCATCTGTGGACAGTAGGGATGGTTTATTGTTATGGAAACACTAAACTGACTGAAAGGGGGTGCAGTGGCGCAGCGGGTTTGGCTCGGCACTGCTCTCTGGCGGGTTTGGGGTTCGAGTCCTGCTTGTGATGCCTTGTGACGGACTGGTGTCCCGTCCTGGATGTGTCCCCACCCCCTCCAGCCCTGCGCCCTGTGTTGCCGGGTTAGGCTCCGGCTTGCCGCAACCCCGCTTGGGACAAGCGGCTTCAGCCAGTGTGTGTGTGTGTGTGTGTGTGTGTGTGTGTAAACTGACTGAAGCTGGGTATGTACTCCCCATGTTTATGTTGGTTGCCTCCGGATGCTCTGGTTTCCTCTCACAGTTCAAAGTCATGTTCCAGGTGGACTGGTTACTCTGTGTGATTGCATGTGTGAGACTACCCGGAAATGGACTGGCATCCTCCCCAGTGTGTACACTGACCAGCCTTGTAGCCTATTCTTCCTGGACATGCTCCAGACCTCTGCAACCCTGCCATAGGGAAAATGATTAAAGATAGTGAGTTAGTAAGCTAATAGGAAGATATTTTTTTCTGCTTTCATTCAGCTGAGTAGAAAATACTCAAGGTGTCATAATGAGCTGCTATTGCAATGGTGATTTAGAAATTCTTACAGAGAGGAATCATACCAAAAAAACTCATTTAGATTTGTAAAGAGTGCTAACAGCAGCTAGTGTGATTACGTTGAATTCGACACCCTCCTGCCTTGTTTACAAAACAGATCTGTCTGCTTGAAGTGTCAGTGGTGCCACTCAGTCGTCTGCTTACTGTGAATCACTTTCTGCCTCCACAGTTGGCTGGCATATGATACTGCTGGTTTCAAGGGCAACTACACCATCCTGGAAGCAGGTAGACCCCCGACGGCAGGGCCACATGGCTCCCTGGTGGCCTGCGTTGGATCGCTGCGTCCGATGAGAATGGTAGGAAGCGGTGGGAAGCAAAGAGAATGGCTGTGCACGGTCACTCTCCCAAGAGTGTGACCTTTAGGTAGAGCCAGCAAACAAACACCCCTGTCTGTTTGCATGTAGGTGTGGCTGAAATTGTGAAAGCTCGTTGTGTGTTTGGACATTCTGCTGGTGATACTCAGTGAATAAAGCTGGAAAACGTTGACCTTTAGTTCTGGGTTTGCCATTTGAAGTTTCCTTGCATAACAGGAGTATTTAATGAATATTTGACAAGCATAGAACATTTAGTAAACATGTGACTAGTGCTGGTGTGGTACGAGTAAGTGTTAGAGCTTATTTGCATTTAGGTCTTATAGAAAATAGAAGTTGATTGCATTCAGAACCCAAGTAGGTGCAACATGATGGAGTCTCTGTGTTCTGCTGACAGGGTGGACTGAAGGTGTGGAGACCCATGGATCCCAAGGTAACAGTGGTGAAAGAAGGGTGATTGTTTACAAGAGGCTTCAATGCTTGGACCAGATTTGAAATTTTCCCTCCTTCCCCAGATGGTGGTGTATGAGCAGCCTTGCTTCCGGGGTCAGAGCAGAGAACTGCTGGCCAATGTGCCAAGCTTATGGACTCCTCCGGGCCTGAGGGGGGCAGCATCACTGTGTGTCATTTCTGGAATGTGAGTTTTGTTTTCATTGGGTACCTGATCCTTTTCACCTTTTCTTTTGTATTGACGTAATTTTGTATCAGCAGTTCAGGCTGAGTATTGTAATGTAGTACATCACAATCTTTCTTGTGACGTGAACCAATAACCATCACCTTACAAACGCATAACTCACAGAGCTGTGAACTTCGGGCAGTACAACACCGGCTTCTCCTGAGTGCCTGTAGGTTCTCCTGATGTCACTAATCTTTCCACGTGCCATAGCGCTTACCAGTTTCTTACCAGCCTGTATTTACTGCAGCTGAGGCATAGCAGCCGTGTGTTCGCACCCGTTTCCTGCGGGCAGGAAGGCCTCACTTGCTAATTCAGAAGCAAATTTTTCAAGGTGTATCTGTGTCCTTAAGTGCAGCCCTGCAGTTTCACAATCTCTTTCATGGTCACATCATTCCTCTGGAATGTTCCTCCTGGCAATGAAGACTAAATTGTGCCTCCCTCTGCAAATAAGAAAGGAGTGTTTCTTTGTGCATGGGGGGTATTTATAGCCTTGTTTTGTGAGTGTGTTGTGTTCCCATGTATCTCCCCTCCTCACCCCCCTTCTGTGTCCTTCTTGGGACTGACTGCATCAAGTGCAGTACTATAATCATCGCATACAAGACAGTCAAAGGATGTGCACCCTGAACATTTCAAAGTCTGATTGCTCCCTACACCCCAGAAAAAGCACTGTGCTCCTCCAGCTCTGGCCCTTAGTGTCTCTCACACTCAAGAGGTTCAAAATCCAAACTCCACAGGTCCCTGTTTTGGCTCAAAAGTTGTGGAATTAACTCCCTGTATCCCGCAGAGCTGCTAAACCCCTTTCAACATTAAATAAAGGTCCGAAAACACATCTCACTGGGACCCACTTTTCTCCTGATCTCCGAACAGTTCCAAAAACTCTCATCACAGTCATCTTTGTTTTTTTTTTTCTGTCAATTTTATATGCAGCTGCTTGTGTAATGGGCACCAGCAGAAAACAGTGGTAACAGGAGAACAGTGGTGACACTCAAAAGTGACCGTGCTTTGAGAATCATGCATCTGCAGTTATGACCCGTTGCCTGTTGTGAGTTGCACTTCTGTTTACTGAGCTGTGTGTTGCTTTGGAGAAAAGAATCTGGTAAATGAATCAGTGTAAGTGTAATGGAGCAAACTGGGATCTTGGTGCAATTCTGGCTGTGATGTGTGCCACAGTATTGTTATGTATCTTGTCACCTTGACCTGTGACACTTTGTGTTTGGCAGATGGGTGGGCTACACCAAGGAGGATTACAGAGGACAGCAGTATTTGCTGGAGGAGGGCGAGTATCAGGACTGCCGCAATCTGTATGGGTCCGATCATGCCCTCCTGTCTTTTCGCTGTCTCCTGGGGGTATGTACTGTTCCCAGCTACTTTTCTATTTTTTTACTGCAGTAGACAAACCTAGATCTTCATTTCTGCTGGTTGGAACAGGCAGCAGCGGAGGAGGCCTCCATCGTCAGGCGAATGAGAGCCACAATTGAGCGTTTTCTTCAGTCTGGGCTGAGTTTTGCATCAGATGGTGTTGTGACCCAGTTCTTTTCTTTTTCATTTTTCCTGACAGCAGGCAGGCTTGTGCAAGCCCCATTTCGATTAACAGTGTCTTGAACGGCGGGGCAGTTTGAAGCCTGCGCCGCAGTTTACCCCAACTCCCGAAACAAAATAGAACGAAAGGCGGGCGAGTTGCTCGGTACCCGCGGGGGATTTTTTTGAGCTGTTTGTTTTCACTTAAGCCCCAGCCCAGTTCCACTTGTAATGGGATTAATTGCGAGGAAACAGTGGCGCCGTATCTGCTCTGCGGCCCTCGCTGTCGTGATTCCAGTCCTGTCGCTTCCCTCTGTCCTCCAGCTCTCCTCTGTAACTCAGTGCCTGGTCATTTCTGCTCAGAGATGTACAGTAGTTACCAGTCATCATTCAAATGCTTCTCACTCTTGAGTGCTTTAAAATGTGTTACACTCGAGTGTTTGCTACAGACAACAGCTGCTTTTTCGAAGGTATTGTTAAAACTGTCACTGCATAATGTTACAAAAATTGTATTTTAAGTGTCACCTGTGTGCACTGTTATGCTTTGCTTTATTATTAACAAATCAGACAGTTTTTATCATTTTGACTTTGGTCCTTGGCAGATTTTATTTTTTCATTACTGTTTATTTTTATTGTGACATGTTTACAGTGAATAATGGACATACCAAGTAACAGCCGAACTCTTTAGTAAAGGCAACAAACTATTGATACAACTGTATATTTTCTGCAGCAGGTCAGGTGGAGCACCTTTCTTAAGGGTTCTACCCCAAAACTCCTAATAGGACTTAATCCATTGACCTTCAGGTTGCACGTCTGTGCTCAATTACTTTGCTTTTTGTTGTTTCTAGAAGCTGATAATTGTGGCACTGACCTCCCACCATCTTTAAACCAGTACCCTCAACCAGGCCTGCCACTTGTTTCTGACAGGACTTCATTGACTCATCTCTGTCACTGCGCGAGGGATCGGACCTGTCCAACCCCAAGGAAACGGAGATCACCAACTTGGAAGTTCCAGATATGGAACTGATGGGACCCGTAAAGGGACCTGCTTCCATCTGTGTGAGGAGTGGAGTGTGAGTGTTTAGCTCATTCGGTGTGTGAGGTTCCCCTCAATGCATAACAGTTAAAATGTGCTTCTAACTGCACTCTTTCGCCAGCAGTTTCCTCAAAAGTTACTGTTACTCTAGTTTCCTGCTGACTCTTACCATAGCACCCACCTAACTCTATTTTGGTCTTATTTATGATTTTTGAGCTCATTTTAAAAAGCAAATGAATTTCTTAAGGCTAACTGTGATGCATTACAAATTATGCGTAGAGCATGAAACTAGATTCTTCCCACATATTTTAAGACCATCAGGATCTAAGAAAAACCTTCACCCTAAAAAATCCAGTTCTGGCTCTTTATGGTGTTTTAAGGTGCAGGGTAGAAGATCTCTGAGGTAATGGGGTGGCGATTGGGGATGATAAGAGTGATGGTTCCACCTGTCAATGTTGCAGGTGGGTGGCCTATAGTGACCGCTTCTTCTGTGGACAGCAGTTTGTCCTGGAGAAGGGTATCTACTCAGGAGAGCTGGACTGGGGAGACTCCTGCAGAGCCGCCATGTCACTTCGACCAGTCTACCTGGTGAGTGGCATATGTAACCTGTATCAGTAACAAGGCTCTGGGGCAGATGATGGTAGCAGCTAGAATGTGTGTGGTCCCTGGCACCAGATATATGGCGTGTTACATTAAAGCCTTTTTCACCAGTGTCAGGTACAAATACAAGTGTCTCTTGATTTCCAAAATTAATTTGTCCCTGAAAGCGGTGCAGATATCAGAATTTTGGATACCAAAAGCCTATTTCCCTTTATTTTAAATGGGAGAAATAATAATGCATTCTCAGCCTATCCAAAAATTCTAAATCAATTTTCCCAAATATCACTAGAACACCTACATGACTATCATTTCAACACAATATAAAAAACTTATATTTTCATTTAAATTTGTATATTTAGCAGATGCTTTTTTCCAAAGTGATGCACACTACAGAAAGCAATACAACAATTCTATTGCAATACATTGTTACAGTCATCTCTTGCATAATGTCCTAGATACATTCTGAGAAATAGGACGTTGTACAATCTGGATGTTGTTCGAACAACCCATTTGTTGTTGTTGTATGGGAACAGTAAGTTCTGGCAATACCTGTACAACTTTATATTACTGTACAGTACTGTGATTAAGCATATTAATAGAGGTTAAAAAGGATAAAAAGACACCATCTGCACATTCTAATAACAGTATAATGTAGTAAAATTATATACATTACAGCATAGTAATACAGTACAGTTTACAGTACTCGACAATAATACAAAAATACCTTTCTTTTTTAAGCTTTTTATTTTTATTTCACTTAATCAGATTTTTAATTTCTCTCACTTGAAATTTTTAAACATGAAACATTGTCACGCCCTCGCCCGCACTGCAATCGACAGCATCCAAAGACAATCAAGGGCCTGATGACAGTTAGAACACTTGACTGTAAAAGACTCTCCTCGGCTTCTTGACGCTCCCAGAATCTCAATGAGACAACCGTCCCCCTTACCTCTCATGTCCCGATCGTCTTTGTTCCCAGTCCCTATTCTTCATTCCGCGGCTTCTGGCCATGCCTTGTCTCCTGGCTGCATCCATGGATCTTCGCTCTCGCTCTGCCCGCCGATCAACCGACTCTTCACCCGTCCCCAACAATGAAAGCTCGCCTGACCCCCTTGGTTTCTGACAAACAATTCTGTACTTGGGTCCAGCCATTCCCACGTCCTCAGTTCCACGTGACAAACATGACACACACACACACACACACACACACACACACACACACACACACACACACACACACACACACACATTATCGGAACCACTTGTCCCATACAGGGTCGCGGGGAGCCGGAGCCTAACCCGGCAACACAGGGGGCAAGGCTGAAGGGGGAGGGGACACACCCAGGACGGGACACCTGTCCGTCACAAGGCACCTCCAGCAGGACTTGAACCCCAGACCCATCGGAGAGTAGGACCCAGTCCAACCCACTGTGCCACCACGCCCCCCTAAACATGAAACATTTACATTAAATCTAAACCTTTTAAAAAAATTCTTCTTTAATTTCTATTTTCTTATGGGACCACAGACGTATAAGTGAACGGACGTAGTTCGATAGGCCGTTTTGTGGGGTATGACTGTATTGTTTTCTGCAGGGGGCGCAGTGGGTTTGGCCGGAGCCTGCTGTGTGGTGGGTCTGGGGTTCCAGTCTTGTTTGGGGTGCTGTGTGGCAGACTTGTGTCCCCTCCCCCTCCAGCCCTGCACCCTGTGCTGCCAGCTTAGTCTTCGGTTTGCTGGGACCCTGCTTGAGACAAGTGGTTGTAGACATTGTGTGTTTTCTTTGCTGTCTTGCTTCCAGGTTGTTTTGGAAAACCCCGGGCATTCTTCTGCCTCCACTGAGACACCAGCTAAACTTTTCCTGCTAATTGCTCTGCTGTCTTCGCAATCATTCAATCAATTAAATAATACACCCAGTATGGCTGACAGACATTCCTATGGAATTTTATACACTTCTAAAATGCCCCACTTCCTTAAAACACTTACATTCCTAACACACCAATAGATCTGGATGCAGACACGCCAAATCGGTACATTACTGCACTTCTACTTCATTCGACTTTCAAATTTTATTGGATAAATTTTGTGAAGTATCACAAAATTTGACTGGATGATTTTTATTCCCTAAATCAAAAATTTGGTATCAAAAGCCAATAGCTGTTATAATAACATTTTGGATTAAGACAGTTAGTAAATCAAAGGATGCCTTTTGCAGAGAGTTCCCTTTTGGGACTTTTGCCTGACTGGAACTGTGTGTGTCGTGTCATGAACCTGAGGGTAGGAGGTAGGCAGCTCAGCTTCATTGACATATGTTTTGTTACAGGTGCACTGCACCAGTGGGCAGCCAAAGTTCTTGGTAAGTTCCAAATCTAAGTGGATCTCTCTTGTTTATGGTCTACTTATATTTATGTCCTTGATGATTGAAAAAACAGCAGGAATTGCAGCATCGGTTTTCTAAAGACATAAGAATTTAAAGGTATGAAAAAACATAGCTGTAGGTCATCAGAAAATGGAAGGAGTCCATGGTCTGCAGAGCATACTGACAGAATCTTTATAAATCAGCTTCTTATCAAAGCTCCTCTTCTTCCCACAGCTCCGGGCCTACAGCCAGCCGCAGTACCAGGGCGACAGTGCGGAGTACACCTCAGAGGTGACCACCCTTGTTGCCTGGACTCCCATGTCCTTCAGGGTGATCAGAGGCAGGTGAGCATCCCAGCCCAATGCCCCCTGTGTCACCCGAATGCCTATTAACAAAAGACTTTGCCAACTGTGGAAGCACACTGCACTTCAGGAGCACTTAGGGAGATGATCGTCGATGCTGTTCAGCCCAGCTTTGCTCTCCCTAGAGCTGGACCTGTCTGTTTTTTTTTTTTTTTACTGTTATCCTAATGAGGGGCGCGGTGGCGCAGTGGGTTGGACCGCAGTCCCGCTTTTCGGTGGGTCTGGGGTTCGGGTCCCGCTTGGGGTGCCTTGCGACGGACTGGCGTCCCGTCCTGGGTGTGTCCCCTGCCCCTCCGGCCTTGCGCCCTCTGTTACCGGGTAGGCTCCGGTTCCCCCGTGACCCCGTATGGGATGAGCGGTTCTGAAAATGTGTGTGTGTGTGTGTGTGTGTTATCCTAATTTGATTCCCTCTGCTTTTCGTGACCGTGAACTTTGACTGTGTGTGTTTTTTTTTTCACTGTCCAGGTGGCTTCTCTTTGATGAAGACAGCTGTGGAGGGAACCAGTTTGTCCTGCAGGAGGGCAATTACCCTGACCTCACCTCCTGTGGTTGCATGGCCACATCCATCAAATCACTGAAGCCCATCCCATTTGTAAGTCACGTTACACCCCACTGCACTCTGATGGAAAATACCTATCCATTGCTTTATGTACAGGTGGTTCTCAACTTAAAACATATGCAAATCATGAACACCCGTACTTACAGTGGCTGTCCTGTTAACCTTATTAAATTGTTCTCAAGCCCCATCGTTTGGTCGCATTGTCTTAATGACGACTGCTCCATCTGCTGTACAATAATGTCAGCTAGCACCACTGCCACTAGGCATTTATATTTGTTGCTGTTTGGGTCTTTGTCAATGTTTGGGTGTTTAGCAATGATTGCATTTTGGTTGCAAAACTTTTCCTTTGATTCCCTT
Organism: Scleropages formosus; assembly: GCF_900964775.1. Lineage (NCBI taxonomy): Eukaryota > Metazoa > Chordata > Actinopteri > Osteoglossiformes > Osteoglossidae > Scleropages > Scleropages formosus. Next base: position 17,245,820 of record NC_041809.1, read on the forward strand.
CAAGTTACATTTTATTTGAAATGTCTAGCAAGGGAAAATGAGTTCTCAAAGTGCTTGAAAAGGAAAGGTGGAAAGACAATACATTTGGAAACACACAAATCGACTGAAGCCACTTGTCCCGAGCGAGGTTGTGGCTAGCTGGGGCCCAGCCCGGCGGTGCAGGATGCAGGGCACATCCAGGGCACGATGCCAGTCCTTTGCACAGCACTGCAAGCGGGACTTGAGCCCCACACCCACCAGAGAGCAGGCACAGGCCAAACCCACTGCGCCACCGCACCCCCTACTTTTAGAAATGAAAGTTAAAATAACAGTGCAGCATAAAAATATATAGTACCATATTTATATTATTATATATCAGTATTATTTTAACATTAATAATATGTGAAATTAGTAAAAAATATAAGTTGGGAGTCGTCGGAACGGTACCCTGTCATAAGACTAGGACCACCTCTTTTATAATTGCAGTGTAGTGGTTAGAGCTGCTGCTTTACAGTCCACAAAACACAGGTCCAGCTGGGTAAATGGTTAAATAATTGTATGTAGCTTTGGAGAAAACTTGAAAATGTTTGCTTAGACATTTTTTTCAGGTCTGTTATGTGTTATGTTGAGCTGCAATGTGCGAATTTCTTTGCAGGAATTAATAAAGTATTTTCCTGCCCTGCCCTGCCCTGCCCTGCCCTGCCCTGTCCTGCCCTGCCCTGTCCTGCCCTGACCTGTCCTGTCCTGTCCTGTCCTGCCCTGCCCTGCTCTGCCCCGTCCTGTCCTATCCTAAAAGCATCATATAAATAAATAAAAGTATAAACAGAGCTTTTTCATTTGTCTGTTGTCAGTGGGACCTAGCTAAACCAAGTCTTTAATTCGGACTCCGGCACCCTTCCTCTCAGTGTTTTTCAGATCCCTCCATCAGCCTGTTTTCTCTGGACTCCTTCGAAGGTCTGGAGACAATAGCTGTGACAGCCATCGAGCACTTGGACAACTTCTTCACTCAGTCTCTTCGGGTCAGCAGTGGCCTGTGAGTCACCTTCAGTTCACCAAGCTCATACTGTTCTCCAAAGCTGTGGAGTATTTCTGAAACCAGCATACACAGTTAGGGCTATAGCGTAACAGCTGTTCATAGGTACCTGTGAATAATGTACTGTATTTATATCATTCCATGTTAGTGTTATTTTAACATGAGTAATCTGCAAAATTAGCAAAAAAGTATAATAAAGCCCTCGTAGAACCTAGCATCCTTGCATGTTAATTGTTTATACAGTATATCATTGTAGTTTATAAAATACAGTACAGACATGTGTTGCTTTAACAACGGGGATACGTTCTGCGAAATGCATCATTAGACGATTTAGTTATTGTGCGAACATCATAGAGTGTACTTATACATACCTAGATGGTATAGCCTTGATGCATTCAAGCGACGCGGTAAACACGAGATTTATGAGGCTGCTGCCGGCGTAAAAGAGCATGCTGTTTTACAGTAAACTTTTTTACAAGTAGAAAGAGTACACTGTAAAATACCGATAAAGAGTACAGTACAGTAAATACATAAACCAGTAACATTGGTGTTTATTATCATTATTAAATGTTATGTACGGTATATAATTGTATGTGCTATACTTTTATACGACTGGCAGCACAGTAGGTTTGTTTACACCAGCACCACCACGAACACGAGTAACACGTTACGCTACGATGTTATGACAGTTATGACGTCGCTAGGCAATAAGAATTTTTCAGCTCCAGTGTAATCTTATGGGACCACCATCATATCAGGTCAGTCATTAAGCGAAACATCGTTAAGTGGCGCATGACTCTCTAAGAGGATTTGCTACTTACGGTGAACTGGACTTACAATGAAGTTGTTGGAACGGAACCCTGTCGTAAGCCGAGTACTACCTTTACTGAGACGGTGCAAATACAGGTAATTATCATACCTCTATCCCTAATAGTAGGGCAAAGGGTCCCGGATGTCAGGAGGGTGATCATACAGCCCTCTCTAAGAAAATGTAAAATGTGATCTAGCCATAAGGGGGGCGCGGGGGCGCGGTGGCACAGTGGGTTGGACCACAGTCCTGCTCTTCGGTGGGTCTGGGGTTCGAGTCCCGCTTGGGGTGCCTTGTGACGGACTGGTGTCCCGTCCTGGGTGTGCCCCCTCCGGCCTTACGTCCTGTGTTGCCGGGTAGGCTCCGGTTCTCCGCGACCCTGTATGGGACAAGCGGTTCTGAAAGTGTGTGTGTGTGCGATCTAGCCTTCAACAGTTCATTCAGGTTATCTCACAGATGGAGTATTCATTTTCGTTCAGCTCTTGAGGCAACCTGCTGTTTGTGATGGGGCCTTATAGCGTAAACCCCGGTGCACAAATCTACATGTTGGTTTTAGAAGTACGCATGACTGTGCCCTTTCCCAGGTGGGTGGCATATGAATACCCCAACTTCAAAGGCCGTCAGATGCTCCTGGGACCCGGCAGTGTATCGGCGTGGGCCCGTCACAGCGGCTGGGACACTGTAGGTTCTCTGCACCCTCTGAGACAGGTAGGACTATGTTGAAGGTGGTCAGGTAGGGTCTGCGCTTGGACTGTGAAAGAGGATGCTGAGGGAGAAGCTGAAAATAGCTCCTAGTGTATGGCCCCATTAGCCATTTGCCAGTTTATATCAGTATATCAGGTGGTCAATGTGGTCTCTAATACATGTCAGTGAACACCATATTTGACCACTACTGCACTTTTGGGGGCATTTTGTGCTATGATTCTTTTCAGGGGCATCTCTACTGCCAGCATGCTCTACCGTTGTTTGAGAACTGAATTAGGGTGAAAGTGAAGCGCTTGGGAAGGGTGACCTTAGACAGAGTGGTACAGAGCTCCCTGCTGTGGTTACCTTATGGTCTCACATGCTCCTCGTTCCATCTCCAGTCACCAGGAACTCTGCCGCGTGTGGAGATCAGCTAGCGGTTGCAGCTACTGCCTATGTGTGGGCCGGGGGTGGGGTGGGCCTTCACCTAAAGAGCATACATACCTTCCGTGCCTCTCTTTCAGGTCAGGAGATGAAATCACTGTCACCTTATCTGCCGTCCCCAGTAGGGCACCTGGCCTTGAAATCGGAGGCGGTGTTTGTGACTGAGGGTGGGAACGCAGGGATCCTTGAACGCCAGCGAATGGGAGCTGAGGCCTGGGTGCCAGTGATAAAACCACAGTTGCCACAAGGACGTTTATACATGCTTGAGGCAAATGGGGGCCTGCCGAGACAGCTTCTTTGTGAGCCTCTGCAGATTTTTGTCAACAAGATAATTGCAGTATGATTACATGGGGGTGTAGAGATATGCAGCTATGTGCCAAGAAGAGGGGTCTTGCAGAAAGACTCAAGTTTTCAATGAACTCATAGGTTTTTACTTTGCTGAAATAGTTAGAGTACCATGCTCAACATTTTCAGCAGCATAGTCTCAACTTGGACTGAGCCGGACGTCTGATCGCCACAAGTTATGGTTGGACTTACTCTTTTAGCAGGGACTTTTCTCCAGCACCAGCCCCAGATTTTTGTGGCCCTAAGCACGAGCACAGTCAGTACTATCATACCTTTCTGAAACAGATGTCATTATAGCACACAGACTCACAGTGTGTACATGTGTACTGCAACATGAAGACGTCGTGTCTGATGTTACTTTTGTTGGATGCGGTAAATTTAGGGATGTGACAAAGTTCAAATTCCAATTCGAACGTGTCGACCATTGAACATTTTTGGCAGATCCAAAATCCATAGAATTTTAACGCTTTTTTGGCAGATATGAATTTGATGTTGAAAAAAGAAGTAGTCGAAGCAACGCAGCTTATTATAAGCTTTATTTTATATGTATATGCATTGCTGTATTCAGCAGACACCTTTATCCAAGGTGACTTACCCTGCTTGATACACTGCAGTAAACTTCACAGTCATTTACCATCTGTACAGTAGAGCAACATGACCCTCACACACACAACTGGCAATTTAGAGTGGCCATTTCACCTGAAATGGACTGTGGGAAGAAACCCACACAAATGGGGGGTGGGGGTGGTGTAAGAAAACTCCATATAGACTAAGCAGGAACTGAGGGAGTAAAAATACTAGTATCAGCATTCAGAGGTGTTATGCACAGGCCTACTCGGACAACTGGGGGGACACAACTACCCTTTGTGCACCTTTGACCTATGAGTAATAGGAACATAGTAATACACACACACACACACAGACAGACACTATGAGTACCTCGTTGTCAATTCAGGGTGACATAGTAATTGTAATGTTAATTATTAACAACTATTAATAATTATTAATGGGGGTGCGCTGACGCAGTGAGTTTGACCGGGTCCTGCTCTCCGGTGGGTCTGGGATTCGAGTCCCGCTTGGGGTGCCTTGCGACGGACTGGTGTCTGGTCCTGGGTGTGTCCCCTCCACCTCTAGCCTTGCGCCCTGCGTTGCCGGGTTCACCGTGACCCCGCTTGGGACAAGCGGTTTCAGACTCTCTGTGTGTGTGTGTGTAATTATTAGTAGAGCAGCAGGTGGCATAGTAGTTAGACCTGCTGCCTGCATTCAGAGGCAAAGGTTGCCAGTTCAAATCCCACCTCCTGCTGTAGTGCCCTTGAGCAAGGTACTTAACCTCCAGTACAAATGATCCAGCTATACGTGTGAGTAAATCAGTGTAAGTAACCTAACATTGTAAGCTAGTTTGAAGGAAAGTGTCAGATGAATGTAAATGTAATGCTTTTGGACACTGGGTGATTTCCTGCTGAGTCGCCCCTGACAAGCACGTCTTTGCTCAGCCCAAGGTGTATGTTCGGGTATGGAACCGCTGCCTCGGCTCCGTGCTGACAGCAGAGAGTGGACAAGGCTGTTCGCCCCCTGTCAAGGTGTCCCTCAGCCCCCCTGGCAGCCTGGACACCCAGCTGTGGGTCTTCAGCGGGGCTCTTCTCAAGTGTAAGGTAAGAGCCTTTCTCGTAGAGCACCGCTAGCCATCTCTGTTATTATGAAAATGAGTTACAAATTCGGTCATCCTAGACTTCTTTCTGTATTGCTGACACTGACTCACTTTCGAATGGTGTGTTTATCAATATTTACCTAGGATCTCACAATTAAAAACATGGTATCACCTAAAGGGGGTGCAGTGGCGCAGTGGGTTGGACCACAGTCCTGCTTTCCGGTGGGTCTGGGGTTCGAGTCCCGCTTGGGGTGCCTTGCGATGGACTGGCGTCCCGTCCTGGGTATGTCCCCTCCCCCTCCGGCCTTACGCCCTGTGTCACCGGGTAGGCTCCGGTTCCCCGCGACCCCGTATGGGACAAGCGGTTCTGAAAATGTGTGTGTGTGTGTGTGTGTATCACCTAAAATGATGTCATATATTAGGCAACATGTGGAGATGTCTGCTGTTAAGTATCAGAGGGGTATTTCTGCAGGCATCTGAAGGTGTCCTATGGTATCTCCATGCTGTTTGCCCTACTAGGCCACTGCGATGTGCCTGTCAGTGATTGGTGGGAGGGCATCGCCGGGGGCCCGTGTGGCCCTGTGGCCCCAACATGGGCGCACCAACCAGAAATGGAGCCTCAATGAGAACGGAACTATCTCTTCCCATCTTGACCACAACCTTGTCCTGGACCTCAAAGGTAAACCACACGATTTCTGTATCAGAGTCTCTCTTGCTTTCTTTGTATGATCAGTGTTTGAATTGTACAGCTTCACAGTAGATGGTGTGTCCAAGGCGTTACTTAGCGCCATGCTGAACAGACATCGAGGGTTACTTCTGTTCACAGTGGGTCCTCTACTTACAAACTTAATTGGTTTCTTACCTAGAAAGTTTATTAGTCAAATGTGACACAGAGTGGGTTGGGGGCTCATCACCAGTTCTATTCTATTCTCCATGCAGTTACCCGTGTAATGTATGCCGGGAAAAACAGGGGTGTGACTAAGTGACTGTGCTTTGAGAGTCACGTCTCTGTTTATATCTCTGTGTTTGTTGGTGAAATGCACTTTATTTATGCTCAGTTGTATGTTGCTTTGGGGGAAAGCATCTGCTAAATGAATAAATGTAAATATAAATATCAGCAACATGACAGCTCCCTGTTTTGGATGGGATCAGTGCAGTGAGCTCTATTTCTCTCCCACTGAGCAGCTCATAGAGACCAGGCTCTGTGTTTAGTGTCCCCTGACTGGGTACTTGTGACCTCTAAAGTAAGGAAGCACAGTGAAAAACACTGGCTGGAACTAGAGCAGGATGTTGACAAACTTAAGGCAGCACACACAGTTTGAAATGGTACGCTAGTGCTACTTGTGAAGAAATACTTATTGAAAAGTTTGTTGTGGCAAAATGTTAATAAGTGCAGTACTGTAAGAATAACTAGGGACTGGTTCCATCAGGGCTGGAAAAGGTGTGCTTTACTGGCCAGCTGACACTGCACATAAAACATACAAGTTGTTCACACTTGCTGTTGCCAGGTTCAAATCATCATTCATTTGCTGTCAGAATGGGCATTACTACATGTGGTGTACAGTGTGTTAGGTGACAGCCCATGTGACCTTGAACAGAAATGTGAACTGCACTCATGGTGGGAACACTACACAAGTTGTACACAAGCCACGCAGCAACTTTTTCGTTACAGTACTTCAATTGACATGGATCCTGGAATAATTGTGTGGTTTTGTTAAAACTTTATATGTATACAACTAGGTTTTGGACTGTGCAACAGGAATGAATAATTCTTCCATAACTCCCTATACAACATGAAGCCGCTTACTAGAGTAGCGGCTGTACCGGCTCAGCAGATGGTATAGCAGTTAAGGACATAGACTTGTAAACTGGAGGATGTCCTGCTCACTCCTGCTGTTGTAGCCGTGGGCAAAGTACTTACCATGAATTGTGCCAGTGAAATACCCAGGGTGTAACACTCTGTGGATAAAAGCATCAGCCTAAGCAATAATTGAATAAGAAGGACATTACAGTAATTCCAGTAACCACATGGTTATCTATATTAATATCATGCTAATATAATGTAATATAATAGGCATAGACATTGTTGATGTAATATAATGTAGTTTTATACTGTTAATATAATGTTCATATAATATACAGTAGTATTATACCAACCAACCAATGTCTTTTATATTGTTGCTATATTCACATTTATTCATTTAGCTGATGCTTTTCTCCAAAGCGACATACATTACAGAGGCAAAATACAAAAAGTGCATTACATCAACAGAAGGAGAGATTTGGAAGCAGACACGTGACTCTAGAGTACAGTCAGTTTTTTACGTTCCACCATATGAACCAGTATACATCACACCAGTAGGTGCTTATAAGCTTTAAAAAAAAAGGAACATGTACACATTTATCAAACACTTACGAGATCAGGGGAGAAGTGAATTCAAAAAAGGAGAGTTGTGAGACCCTTCTTAAGCGTAGAGAGAGATTCAGCAGTTCTGAGTGACAGAGCGAGGTCATTCTGCCACAACAAACCCAGAACTGAAAACCTTTGCGCTTTTGATTTTGGACCTCTTGTGCTTGAAGCCATGTGGACAGAGGTGGAGGAGCGTAGCAGTCTGGTTGGGGTGTAGTAAGCGAATATATACAGTATGTCTATTAACAATACAAAACAAAATATAAGAATTCTATTAATAATATTAAGGCATTCTAGTAACTCCAGTAAACACAGTAATAACAAGCATGGTAATGGCAAGCCATTATTGGAATCAGTTTCTGTTCTGAGGGAAGTGGCTTCTTGTCCTGCTTGTTTTCCAGGGGGGAGTGACTTTGAGAAGGACCTCCTTGTTACCAGTGACTTCACAGGTGACCAGGCGACACAGTACTGGGACATAGAGGTGGCGTAGAGCAGAAGCACTGGACTGAAGAGGACTGGAGCCATGCTGGGGGTGTGTGTGTGTGTGGGGGGGTTGTGTATGAGTGAGTGAGTGAATGATACCCCTGCTGCAGGTCAGGCCGTCTTAGGTCATGAAGCAGTGTGACAAAGAGACTTCCTTATAAATCTCATCTCTCCTCTTTTTCATCTCAGGTCCCAAAAACCAAACTGCAGTAACATATTAGAGTGAAAACTCACATCAAATAAAAACATTTATTGTACATGAGGAAAAAACATTGCTGTGCCACACAACTGAATTCCCACACCATGAGAGGAGTGATGAGGTCACAGCCCAATGAGACCCACAATTTTTGGCCACATGGCAACTCCCAGCGGCCGTCTGTATATTTGTGACCTTACAATGGACAGTGACCCTAAGCCACTTTGAACATGTTAAAGTATTTTTCAGACATGGCTAAATATTTTGGTTAATGCTACAGAAGCACATTTGCACTATCCAGGACTCATGGTTTTTATCTGTAAGGGTGAGTGTTACTGTGATGCGACTCCACCCATTTTACCAGTTTGTGAAAGAATCAGAGACAAACAGGCCTTCGAGAAATAGACTAAAATTCAGCATTCACACGTGTCTTTGTGGGTCTGTTTATAATATGCAGAAAGCTGCTTGTTCTAGAAAATTCCAAGCCTTAGATAAAACAAAGCAGACCATATCAGCTACTTTGTACTGGTCGTTTAAAATGACTTCCTGGCAGAACTGTATATGTTTTCAGGTCATTTCACTGGACTTCTGACAAAACACTTGTGTGTGTGTATGTGTGTATATATATATATATATATATGTGTGTACATATATACATACACACAATATTCAGGAGCTAATTAATGCAGAATGATATCGGTATATAATTCATGTCTATAGAACCAAATATGTATGTATATTAAAGATGTTACCATGTGCATTTCAGAGCACAGTTTTTAAAAAAATATATATAATTATTAAAATTATAATATAATTGCTTCTACAGATTTTTTGCCTGGTAACACACTGCTACAGTCACTGGCTTTTAAATAATATTGCATTACAGTAAAAACACAACAGACAAGAAGACAAAGGATTAACATTTATGAAAATATTTTCACTTTCCATACTGCTTAATGTTTATACATAGTATCACATAAAATAACTGTGCAAACAACTGTCATTCACTCATTTTACAGTTTTTGTATGCTTGCGGATATCCACTACTATTCAAACTAAGAGAGGTAAGGTGGGGTACAACAATTAATGAGCATTATTATTATAATTCTAATAATTTTCTCCTCACTCATACACACGGACAGCAGGGTGTGGAACTGCAGAACAGGCTTCAAGGTATCAAGCAGACCGATGTGGAGGAGGACTATTTAGCGGAGCAAAGTGTGAGCACGTGACCTAACACACTTCCAGCAGTCCCTCACTCCACAGCGACAGGACCAGGCTCAGTTTATCTGAGTGCAGGGACAGGGGCAACTCTGCCACAGGGTGGCGCTCTCCGCCGTGCAGCTGCCTGAGCGCCGCCAGGTGGGAGATGGGAAAGCGGAGGCCGTGGCTCTGAGATGGCGATACAGATAGAAGTCTCAAATGACAGAAGTTAAGAATAACAAAGATACAGATCTTTCAACATAAGTCATCAGACTGAAGAATGAAAAGATCGAAGGTGAGGAAGGCACCACCTCTGACATGTCCTCCTTGTCCTCTTCATCACGCTCTCCCATCATGTGTGTCTTCCTGTTGTTCTTCAGGGAGTGTAATACATAGACCACCATCTCTGCAGGCTTGTCCTTAGTGAACCCCCCCACACACACACACACACCACACACACACACACACACACACACACACACACACACACAAAAGAAGTGTGTCAGTATTCAGGCTTAGGATGTACTCAGAAGCTACAGTGCGGCCCCTGCTCAGCTGCTTGTACCGTTCTCTCCTGGCTCGGCTCCACAGTCACCATTACGTGGTCTTTATAACGCAGGAAAACTGTGTCCTCCAGTGCAGGCATCCTTCCCACTGTCTCAAATACACATGCGCACACACACACACAGATAAACAAACAGTCAGCCTCACTGCTATGGCAATCAGGCTGAAAAATACTGTCTCTCCCTCTCTTGCCCAATGCCCCACCTTGAGTGACGTCGGTGTCCTCTGGCAGGTAAGGGGGCAGGCGGTTGGACACGAAGTCCCTCTTCATTCCAGCAGAGCGCAACTCCTCCCGACCCTCTTCCATCCTGTCCGCCAGCAGCCTGAGGAAGCCCGACAGCTGCTTGGCCACATCCGTGAACGGGCCGGCATCCTGAACAGACGGTCTGAATGGTCAGCTTTTCAACACACAGCCAGGTTCGCCCTTTCTAAAAAAAAATCTCCATCAGTATGGACAAGGAGTCTGGCAGGTGGGAAGGACTTGGTTGTATGGACACAAACAACCGCAGTCCTATTATTGTTACCGTAAGAGTCCAGTGCCGAGCACAGGCTCCTCTACTGCCCAGGCACGACACATCCCCATTGCTGACCTACTGCTAGTCCGACACATACTGCTGTTTCATATTTATTGCTGCCTAAATATTGCCAAGGAGGGCGTGGTGGCACAGCGGGTTTGGCTCGGTACTGCTCTCTAGCGGGTCTGGAGTTCAAGTCCTGTGTGGGGTGCCTTGCGACAGCCTGGCATCCTGCCCTGGGTGTGTCCTCTCCTCTTCCAGCCTTACGCCCTGTGTTGCCGGGTTAGGCTCCGGCTCGCCGCGACCCCGGTTGGGACAAGCGGCTTCAGCCAGTGTGTGTGTGTGTAAATATTGCCATCTATACATTTACATTTATTCATGTTTTCTCCCAAAGCGACAGTCAGACAGACAGTAAACAAAAGTGCATTCCAATAAAAGACACAGATGCAGAATATGAGTACTGACAGTTTGTCCAGTTGTACAGTTTTGCCTGGCGCACATCACACAAACAGCTACAAATGGAAGTGAAATAGAGAGGTGATGGTGAGAGAGTTTATGGAGCAGTTGGGAGATCAGGATGTGGGTCCTGAAAACCATTTTGAATATTGAAAGGGACATTATTTTTCTCCACATTTTCTTCTTTGACTACTACTTCTGAGACACCAGTTTAATTTCTTCACATAAACACAAAACGGAAGAGCATCCAAAACGTTGCTTTCGTTGGTGCATCGTTTGGTGCCAATAATAATGGTTGGAGAGGTGCAAGTATAATGGAACAATTACCAGACCATTATGAGCTTCCTGGGTAAACCGGCCCTCATGCTCATGTTGCTCCTCATGGAGTCAAACAGGAAGCCTGGAAAAACATCGAGCAGGAAGTCACCCCAGGACCTGAGAGCAAGGAGGAAAACAGAAACACCATTTCAGAGCTGCAAGGCTCATGGAGGGACGCGTGAATGAGAAGAGTGTGATAACGCCCGGTGCTGTTATTTATACAATAGAAATTATGCAGCCTGATGCAGGACTTGTGAATATAGAGGTGTGAAAAGCTCATTTACTTTAGACCACTAAAGGTATCAAACAAAACTCTGCAGCTAAAGCAAGACTTCCTCTGGGAAAAAAAAAAAAAAAAAAAGAGTACATTACGCAGTGACCACAGCCCAGTGACATGAGCAGCGCATCACGTACATGTTCTGATAGGCACTGATGGTCAGGTGGGTGGAGTGGGTAGCTCCTGCTGGCGTATCCGCCTGGTGGATCGTTCCCCGGGGCAAATAGAGCAGGTCGCCCGGCTGCGGAGGGACACATTACATTTACTTTTTTCACTTATCAGACACTTTTCCCCAAGGCAACTTCCAATGAACTCTACGTAGTGTTATCAGCCCACACACCTTATTCACCAAGGTGACTTACACTGCTAGATACACTACTTGCAATGGGTCACTCATCCATACATCAGTGGAACACACTCTCTTTGTCACTCACACACTATGGGTGAACCTGAACGGCATGTCTTTGGACTGTGGGAGGAAACTAGAGCACCCAGAGGAAACCCAACCCCATGTCCTCTTGCACCCCATGGCGCTGTGAGACAGCATAAGATTTACATTTATTTATCTGACACTTAGTGACTCATAATATTAAGCTATTTAGAATTATTTACCATTTTACTAGAGCAATTTAGTGTAAGTAGCACATTCAAGGGTGCTACAGCTGGAGATGGCATTTTGGACCTGTGACTTTTGGGTCCAAAGGCAGCAGCCCTAACCTCTAACCACACACAGGACGAGCGAATCCCAATCAACCCCCTGCACACAAAGAGACATAAAAGACAGCACTGCGTATATGTGTGTGTGTGTGTGTGTATTTCCACAGTAGTTCTGTGCTCAACAGGTGAGGGTGAGGTGCAGGCTCCCTTATTGCCCACCTTGAGTGTGATGTCATGGGTGGGGCTGCCGATACGCTCCTCAGACTCTAGGCTGTACTCTCGTGCCAGGGGCACTGTGGGCTCGTACAGGCGCCAGTGCTTCTCGCCCTCCAGCTGCAGGATGAACACCTGAGGCGGCAGGGGGTTAGTGTCTCAGGTATGCGGTGAGCGCTGGGGGAACAAGAGCACAACTCCCTTCTCCCTGCACAGCACACTGCACACCTCAGGGTAGTGACTCAGTGGTGTGTAACCTGAAGGCTGCTGCTTCAAGTCCCACGTGGCCTTACTGTACTACCCCCCCAGTGAGCCATATGATCCAAACTGCTCACCTCGACGTCGTCATAATGCGGGGGCAGCCCCTGGGACTCCTGTGGGGTCAGGTAAATGTTGGAACCCACCAGGCAGCCAAAGAAACACTCCAGCTGCTCCTGGATACGCCACAGTTCATCCTGGACACAGAAGACCACAGGGAGCAGGGCAGGAAGTCCGCGTCATCCGTGCCGAGGACCGAGGCGAAAGCCCCAGCTGCTCGGTCTCGTTTCTCATGTCAAACTCCCAACTATGAGTTAAAAGTCCACTCACCTTGAACCGCTGCGGCTGATGGAACTGTATAGTGGCTCTCCTTTGGTTAAAGTCCTTCTCCAGCTGGCTGTAGATCACCCGGCCCTTCCTGTTCATCACCTTCTTCTTGCCGTTGACACAGCGGCACACGTTGAGGTCTCTGGCATACTCCAAGCCGTAGCCACACAGCTCCTTCAACTCAGAGAGCTTGAAGAGAGACTGGCTGTAGGCCGCCACATCTGGGTCCCGCCTCTGGAGGAACAGGGGCTTCTTCTCCCAGTACTCCTGGAAGAACTGGTCTCGTTCTAGGGGGGTGATCAGGCTCTGGAAAAGGCTGGAAGGACTGCTGAAGTCAAGGGGACAGGGGACATCCACACAGTCCACTCTTCTCTGCTTGGAAAGGACCCCGTCCTCCTCTTCGGCGTCCTTCCTGCGAGCAGATTTTCTCGGCATCGTCGTCTCCAAGACGCCTCTCTATCACCTGGTAAGGCTGGTGGGATGAGGAGACAAGCGATTCTCCTTAGGACAGAGCAAAGGCGCTATCTGTTAACATCAAGTCGGTGCTGAGTGGATCCACTGGATGATGAGGTGAGCACAATCAATAACACAATAGCTCACAAAAAAAAAGAAAAAAAAAATTGTCAACTTGAACTGCACGTGAAAATGCTTTAAGAGAGAGTGTTACTTTCAAACTGAACACGTAGGATTACTTAAGAGCTTATACTCTTCATATTGAGTGTATTCCTGTGCTCTTGTGTGCATCTATGTCACAAACTTACTGCAGCATAACTAGTTCACGCGTTAGCTCCCCACTCACTGCCCTAGAATCGCCGAAAATGTCAGTATTTTGCTCCAGAAGGTGCTTCATTTCAACAGTATCAATCAGCTAAACACCCTACGCAGTAACTGCTCCTAATGCAAATGGGTCGCACTGTTTCACACATTCATTTCTGAGGAACAGTAAAACTTGCCACCTTACCAAGTCCTCTACGCACATGCCATGCGGCGGATAACAGGCGTCACCGCGAAAACGCTCCGACGAGAAACACGTGACCCTTACGGAACGGATCCTCCTATGCGGCTTCTCTTCGAGGTGGAACTGCTGTTGCCCCACAATAAAACGTGTTAAAGCAAATCTCGCACAACCCTCAGATGATGTACAGTTGTTTATATATATAATCAAGAATTCACCTCAGTTCTCCTCAGACTGCTTTGCGCAAGATATTAAAATTGTTAGCAACGTTCTGTTTTCCACAGATGCCATTGAGGACTTCAGGTACACAATACATTTGTTATTTTTGCATTTTACAAAATAGTCACAACTGTTTTCCATGCAACACAGTTGCTTCAAGCTTGCATTTTATAAAATATTTAATTTGATCCTAAGCTTGACATCGTCAACACTTATTCAAACTCACTAAGGAAAAACACTTTCTGCTCACTATTTACAAAGCAGCTTTATGTCTGGTATTTACAAACAGCGATAAACCAGATCAGGTAAACATTAAAATTAACTGACAAAAATATTTACTTGACTCTTGAGAACCTCTTTAAAATACCAAGTGTCCTATCTGATCACAGTCACAAACAAGCATCAAATTTCCTTAATAAAAAAAACCCAGTACTACCTGTTGCTCATTTTGACCACAGCTGAAGTCTGTAGCTGATACACACAGCTGCACATATATGCGTACTGACAAGCAAACTAAATATAACAACAGAGCAGATCGCACAGGCAGTATTAGAACATATACATTAAGACCATTCACACAAAAAGAGCAAAGTACAATGATCTGACTCTCAGGAAGCTCACACACCATTTTACCTCATACAGGAAACTGCAGTATGCACCATTTGAAATCTTTGTGTGTAAATAAACAGAATGCAGAAGGACAAGTGTTTATTGAAACGTCTCACATTACTAGATCCCTCATGTACAACAGCGCTCAGTTCCATTTACTGCTGGTGTGGGGATAGAGGGAGGACTTGTGTCTCACAGAAGTCTTCTGGGGTCACCATAATATAGAGCGGAAGGTTTCTGCCTCCACACTTGAGTCCCCCTCCTCCACACCGAGGAGTCCGGCTGGAGCCACAAGGAACTTGGCGCTGACTCGGCGCTCCCTGCCTCCACCCATCTGCTCTGGGCTCTTTGCATCACTGCGGTGCATCTGTGCATTCTGTTTGGTGTTGTGTCTCGGGGAACTCTAGCTTCTCACACACCGTCAGTCTGAGGGGCAGGTGCTGAGCAATCTCATTTGGGTCTGTGTAGAGTGGTGGGGGTACGTGCTGTGGAGGCAAAAATAGCAGCAGTCAAAGGGGTGGCACAGCAGTGGTGGACCTTTCAACAGAATTCTCCAGAATCCATTTGCCAATTCTTGTATTTTTCTATAGTCTTCCCTATTTTCAAGAAATCACTTCACATACAACAATGAGGCATGAAAAACAAACACATGGTTAATGGCAAATTTATTTTAACTGGAATTTTCTAAATTTGTTCAGCAAATATTTAAATATATTTTCCACCCTGTGTTGCCGGGTAGGCTCCGGTTCCCCGTGACCCCGTATGGGACAAGCGGTTCTGAAATTTTCCAAAGTAACACACGACATGATTTTTCTCTATCTGCCCTTTAAAAAATGATGCAATACAAATTGAGTACCAAGCTCAGGGGTTCAAAATGGCTCCTCTTAAGTGGAATCAAAACAACCGCCCCACTGGCCTCAATGGGGAAAATATCCCACATATAAAAATATATATCTCATTCAACAATGAAATAACCAATTAATGTTGCACTATGTATACACATTCCGCAGAATCTTACCTTCAGTTCAGAAATTTTGCTTTCTCTTGTACTGAACTCTCTTAACATGTAATTTTTTCCAGCCTGGAGAAAAAACATAAATAATTAAAAATAAATGTAAGAGATTAATTTTTACAGTGATTTTTCTTTAAATCATAAATAATTGAGTTACTATGTATTGTGGAGACAAATTTATTCAAGTGTCAGAAGCAAGACAAGAAGCAGTCTCTGCTGTTAGTGATTTTTTAAAAGAGGATCTGTAGACATGTTTAAAAATGAAGATGAGTGTGCCAAAAAGGGGTCACTGTACAGACCTCGTGATAGATCCTTGTGTCATTAATCCGGATCAAAACGCCGTCTACTCGCAGGAAGAAGCGCAGCAAGACAAAGAAGCTAGTGGGCATAACCCTCTTCAAAGAAAAAAAGAAATGCACGCATCTCATCAGAAAGAATAAGTTTTTTTTTTTTTTTTTTAAATTAAATCTTCAGTCACTGTTCTGAACTTAACCAACATAAACATTTGTATGTACATATTCACAGTGACTCTGGGCAACTTAACACAGCGACTCACAATTTTCACGCTGATCATGGAAACCCCATGGTCGTGCAGCTCATCCTCAAACAGCAGCACGTCCTCAAAGAACATGATCTGTTCTCGTGCCTTCAGCTTCTCCAAGTCAATGCGTTCTGTCGTTGGTATCACCTTCAAGGCATGTCAGGAGACTGATTACTGAAAAGCCTTGCATTGTAGTACGAGGCAGAACATTTACATTTATTTATTTAGCAGACGCTTTTCTCCAAAGCGACATCCAATGAACTCTATGTAGTGTTATCAGCCCGCACAGCTTATTCACCAAGGTGACATACACTGCTAGATACACTACTTACAATGGGACACTCATCCATACATCAGTGGAACACACTCTCTCTGTCACTCATACACTATGGGGGAACCTGAACAGCATGTCTTTGGATTGTGGGAGGAAACCAGAGAACCCAGAGGAAACCCACGCAGACAAGGGGAGAACATGCAAACTCCACACAGACTGAATGGAGATCAAACCCATGTCCTCTGGCACCACCCAGGTGCTGTGAGACAGCAGCTCTCTTCGCTGTGCCACCGTGCCGCCCCATAGGGACACATAACCCTAAGGCTCCTGGTTCAAGTATTACGATGGTCTTTCTGCAGTACCTTCCAGTTAAATAGCAGTATGAACCGGAAAAACTGTATGCTGTGTCAGATAAAAGCATGTTTTTATTTAAATAATGTTGTTTTTTCTCCAAAGCCACTTGCATTAGGTTTGTACACTAAACAACATGCAAGTATTTACCCGTTTATAGAGGTGGGTAAGAGCAATCCAAAGTAAAGACTTTCATCAAGGATACTACGCAAGGAGGTGGGACTTTAACCTGGATTCTGAGAGTGGAAGGTGATGGTGCTAACCAATACATTACCTGCTCGCTGCATTAGAAAGAAAAAGCACACTGACCACACACAATTTTCTGCCTGAAACTTTTTCAAAAAGATACTTCTATTGGACAGTGCTGTAAAATTCTTAGTGAGAAAATTACTACTTACCTTGATCTTCAAGTCATCCCCTATCAAAGTGCCCCTGTAGTCAGTAGTGTACGTCCAGTCATAAGGTTTCACCACTTCTTTGGAGTGCTCCGAATCTGCTCTGTACATTTGTCACATGAAGACAAGCAACCAGACCATTTAAAATAGGACATGTTTACTGTTTAGTTACAACAGACATCTCTGCTGCATGGCAGAATTTACTCACCGGCTCTCTTGCCACTCCTGGGCACATGCTACTTTTACCGAATCCTCCATATTGTTGACACGCTTAAGGGCATCGATGGCATTGAACTCGATACCAAAACCATCCGTGTGCTGAATGTGTAGGAAATTGTCACCAAACAGCATCTCCGGAAGAGATGGCATGTGCATCTCTTCAGCTAAGCTGTAATGAAAACGTAAAAAAGTTTAAAGTCTGCACGTTTACATGTTTACTAATACCTGGGAGATCCAAGCTACAAAAACTATATTATCACTCAAAAGTTGAAATAAATAGTCAGTCAAATATCGTGTTAGAATGGCTAAATCTGTTGAAATGAAGGAAATAATCACAAAGAATGCAATTAGTGTTGTAATTACAGTGGGTTGACTAAATATTGGAAAAACAGTTTAAAAAGATGAACTTTGAAGAAACTTATGTGCAAGCACGTAGCAATGCAGTCACATGAAACTGAATAAACACCTTTCGTGAATCGGTTTCAACAGAAACTGTTCACCATTTACATTATAAGGTTGGAATTTATGGCAATTCTGCAATGAAAAAACAGCTGGAAGGAAGAAGAACAATTTGGAGCAATGAGCACAAGAATTGGATCAATGAGCAATGGAAAGTAAACTGGATCAACTGGTTCTTTTCCTATTTTCCTTACACATAGGCAGCCTCAAGTGTGGAGAAAGTATGTTTGATACAGTAGTTTGGAGCTGGATCAGTACTGGTAGGAGCTACCGTCTGATCAATAAGCTATGCAATCTTAAGATCTAACTGAGTATTTAATTTAATCTATGCTTGACCTTTGGAAGATCTGAGGAGCACAGGATGGTGAAGGTATCAACACTCTTTACAGGTGAAAGGGCTTGAAGGTTTCAAAATTACTCAATAGACACATCTTAGCACTGATCTGACAGCACTAAAATAAGCACTGCAGCTTTTCTGAAGGCAAAGGGAGGCCTTACTCCTTGTGACCGACTTGTTCTCCCAAACTCTGTTTCTGATACGTTGCCCACCCCTGCAGGATCAATAAAAAGAACACGAGGAATGCACTGCGGAGATTCTCACCGTTCAATGTCTTTTGACTTCATAATGTGCGTCTTTGCTGCGGTCACTTTCCAGGGTCCAAAAGTGAAATCCTGTTTGCTGCTTTTAAACCCATGAGACATCATGGCTGACAGGTTGGACAACATCTGCTGCAGCCAGGAGCCAACAAGCACGCTCAGTTTCCCCTTTACACCACAGTTACGAGCCCAACATTGGTACAGTTTCATCACTTGAGTTATCAGTGTTGAAAATGATGCAGTGAGTGAGTAAACCAGCAGTGAGTGCCAGAGAGGAGACACACACACAGTGACTTGACTGAGGCTCTACCTCAGGATGACAGCTCACTGAAATTATAATGACTCACAAGTATACAGTCCTGTTAAGTACTTTAACAGTTAACCAGGTAAACTACAGCGAGTTAATTGCCTTATGTGTCTGTTTAACCTGAATGAAGTCAGTTTCTCACTCGCCAAACATGCCTGTCACAACTGCAGAGCGCGACACATGATGATGCTAGCGAGTTAGCAACCTGCTGACTTCTGCCACTTCCACTCGTCGCCTGCACTTTAACACAGGTACCATGTGTTAATGTATTTCCCGGCGATATACCGTGTAACTTTAAAAAGCACAACGTACCGTTTCTTGTTTGTACAATTACGTTTAAAATTCTGTAGTGAGTGTCGCTCTAGCAGCAAACGTAGCGCTGTTCCAGAGATGTTCCCTCTAAAAGCTTCCGGAGTAACAACCGATCAGCCTGCCATGTAGTTCCACCTCAACAGCAGCGACTCATCTACATCTCACCTTAAAAATTTTTATTTAGTTTATTTTTTGTAAAAATAAACTTTCCCCGCACCAAATATGGTTCTGACACAGCCGCCTAGTAGTTCCTATTTCAGGCAACTCCTGAGAGCCGCTCTTTATTTGTTCTTATTTTTATGTAGTATTGACAACGTATTATAATACCTTCTTGCGGTGTTAGTTATGATTGAATTGTAAATAGTTGTGTTATAGTTGTCTTTTATTGTGTTCCCTATCGAGAGCGTGGTTGAGCGAATGCGTGGGAGTGCGCATGTCTGTGAGCGGTGGGAATCGAGTGAGAGAAGCCGAGAGCGAGCTGTGTAGGCGCGCGGTCTACGAAACCTCTCTGAGTTGTTATTGTCGTTAGTTGCAGACGAGACAGCAGTCCGTCCTCTTGTACAGAACTTTAATAAACCCCAGTCTTTTTGGGATTCATTTCTAGAGTGGCTCTGTGCTCTTTCGGAACATTACAGTATTTTTCCAGTTTACCGTTGCTATTTGGGTAGTATGGCGGCACAGGTAGCGCTGCTGCCTCACGCTTTGCTTGTTCGGGCTTGAATTCGGACATGGGTTCGAATCCAGCTCGGTTCGTGCAAAGTGAGCATGTTTTCTACATAGGTTTCCTCCCATGGCCCAGAGACAATAGTTTCAGCTGCATTGTGTGTGTGTGTGTGTTACTTTGCTCTGCTGTAGGTGAATAAGTTGCCGTAATAATCCGCACAAACGTTTCCCTCTCAAAATATGTGAATGGCCAAAGTGTTTAACCCTCTTTCGCTAGAAAAACTGACAAAAGGAATTCTGCAATGTCCGCTCACCCTTCTGGAACTTACTAGATAGTGCTGCCTGTTCACACCCATGAAATATCTGCAGCTTTTGTCTTTCTGCACTTGCTTCATGTATGTACGTCTCTATGCGTGTATGTTTCTGTATTGCTGTGCCCCAGTGCCACTCATAAAAGTAGTTAGAAAGAAATGAGTGATTGTAGGAGGTTTAGTGTAGTGTAGCCACCCTACTTTTTCTCTTTTCCCCTTCAGTGCCCTGTGGTGGCATTGGCTCCACAGACCACATAGACTGGTCTCAGATCTACCAATGCCACCCGGGAGACCCTCGGCACCTCACCTGACAGCTCCAGAGGTCTTTCTGGATGGAGGAAGGTGGAACCTACACTGGAAAATTACACACATTACATGTTTCAAAGACTCTAAGGCCAGCTGGTCTCCGTGTTTATTTAAGGCTTTTTAATGTAGGGGATTATTTAAGGTTTATTTCCTCCAGTTTGATGTCTCTCTGGTGTTTTTGTTTTCCTCTCCTCTTTTGCCAGCTGCCCACTTCATCGTAGTCAGGTACGTCAATGATGACTGTGTTTTAGTTAACTGTTTGCTTTTGAAATATTACCTCAGTTGTTGTTCTTTCATATATAATATTTTTTGCAAATGTGTATTACATATGATAGCGTGGCATTTCGATTACCTTGCAAATGCGCTCTGAGCCTATTGCGTGTCACGAAAGTTGCAACTGTAACTGTATGTTGCCTTCGATGAAGGTGTTAGGTAAATAGTGGGTGATAATTGTACATCTCTCTGGAAAAAGATGTCTGCTAAATGAGACCATAAATGTATTTCTGTGTAAACTTAAGCTTATGGCGCCGGATTCTATGTGATTCATACACTCCACCAATTCCCACTGTACACTACACTGTTACTGTAGGCCTAACTCACAGACAAGTCAAATCTCCTGTTTTTCTGTCCTTTTTCTAATGTACCTACAGAAAATAAGAAAACGAATGATTAGAAAACAAACCTATATTATAAAAAGGAAAAAAAAATCAAAATATTGCGCTCTACTTTGGTCTAAGTCATAAACATATTCAGGAGGAAAACATCAATCTTTGCAGATGTAACAGCAAAGAGACACAAAAGCCCCGGATGACATTTTAAATGAACACAGATATACACATCTACATTCTTTGCGAAACTTGTGACAATATTAAAAAACAGTAGATTTTAGGAATAATCTAAAAAATAATTTAGATAATAAAAAATTGTAAACAGGTAGCTAGTGAATTCAGCAATTTAAATGACAACCAAATTGATCCAATGTTAGTTAAATTTTGCCACTTTTATTTGAAGTGTGAAGTACAGTGACTATATACATACATTTTGTTAATATATTAATGTGAATTTAAATAAAAACATTACAGAAATATTTTTTAAAGTTAAATTGCTATTCTGTTACACGAACAATGTAGTGATTAACCAAAGTCACAGTCAGACTGTTGTAACCTTGAGAAAAATGTCAAACATAAGTATTAATTCATCCCCGAAGCATAGGCTGTGAGGCATGACATTTTATTAAAATACCAGGCTTCTCAACTCCAAGATGTGTAGCTGCATTTGGACAAACGCTGTGGAGGAGTCTGTGAGATTACATTTACTTTGTTTTTCTGCTGGTCCCACAGAACTGAGTATATTTTGTCATCTGCAGCAGGAGTAACCAGCTCCCGCTCCTGATCATTTCCAGCGTTGTGGACGGAGCCAGAGGTGTAACAGAGGAGCACTTTTTCTGAAAAAGAACACCTCATGAGGAGTCAACCTAAAACATACCTGCACAATCACACACTGTCTGAAACCACTTGTATCGAGCGGGGCTGCAGCAAACCGGAGCCTAACCCGGCAACACAGAGCGTAAAGCTGGAGGGGGAGGGGACGCACCCAGGACAGGATGCCAGTCTGTTACAAGGCACCCCAAGCGGGGCTCGAACCCCAGACCTGCCAGAGAGCAGGACCTGGCCAAGCCCACTGTACCACCTTGCCCCCGTTACCTGCACAATGCTAATTAAAAAACAAAACAGAAGTTAAATCTTACTTTAAGATGTTACAGCCCAGTGCTTCTGATGAAATTTGGGCCGTATTAGGGTGTAGCAAATTTCATGAATGTGTCGCACAATAAATAATAATTGCAATATCAAAAGCAAGTTCAAACAGACATAAACAGCCATCATAAGGCTAGACTGGAATACACTCTATTTAAATGTTAAAAGCAGTATGTATGACTTCAATGCGTATAAAAAGATGGAAAGGTTAGACTTACTGATGTTTTGATATTGGAAAAAAATGAAGAAAAAAGTAATCAGCAACACTGCAACAAACACACCAACCAAGGCCAGAATCTGCGGATCTGCAACGGAGCAGGATATAAGAAAAGTGTTACTGTGCAGAAAACAGGCTTTTCACAGAACATTCACACAAAGCTTTTTTTAGAAAATCAATTTTTTAATGACAGTACAATTCCATCGGGGAATGGGAATACCTCTAAAATCAGCAGTTTGAGCTCTGTCAGGAGTCGGAATGTAGTGGACAGTGATGGGAGTGGACAGTGAGGAGTGGTTCACCCAGCAGGAGTAGGGCACATCCTCAGTGTGCTCGGACTGCAGAGACAGGTGTGTGTCAAGGCTGAAGGATCCATCCGTATTGGCTGTGATATTTTTGTGGAGGGATGTGGTGTTGAGGGGAAGTCCATTCCAGAGCCACACCTGCTCTATTGGTGCTGGGTGAAAGTTCCTAGAGGAGCAGAGGAGCATGGGAACTCCACTGGGTCCCTCCACCTGGGACACAGACACCGTGGGACGAGCTGCAGTTACAGAACAGAGGCCCTTAAATTGTTACTAAAACTTAAGAAAAGTTCACGCTCACGTTAGACTCAATAATATTCGACAGTAAGTCTCATGTTATTTCATCGCTTTTTTTTTACTCACTGAAAAATGTTCTTGGGCCAAAAAGAACTTCCTAAGCAATAACACACGGTGGTGCAGTACATTTACATTTAATTAATTTAGCAGATGCTGTTATCCAAAGTGATGTACATCTCATAGAAAATACAATTTGTGTATTACCTTAGGAGAAAGAGACATAGCTGCAAATATGTGATTCCTAAGTACAGTTAATTTGTTTCCTTCATCATATGCACAGACGTTCATCACAGAAGTAGCTGCATAAAACTTTACCAGAATGTCGGCGATTCCTAATCACCTTCCCAGTAGCTTTTTTTTTTTTCTTTTGAGATACATATAAACATTTATGTTACATTACAGGAGTGGCTCTTTAAAGGATTGATCCGAGCATGATCATGAACATTTATGTAGGTAGTGCTGCTCTCTCACAAAACCTGAGCTGTTTCGGTGTAGGTTTCAGTTTGCCTCAGTTTATGCGGAATTTGCATGTTCTCCATGTGTGGGTGTCTTGTGGGTGCTCTGGTTTCATACCACAATCCAAAGACATGTATTTTCTATGAGATGTATATGGCTCCGGAGAAAAGCGTCTGCTAAATGAATAAATGTAAATATTTCAGGTGATTTGCTGACTCTAAGTTGACTGTGTGCATGTGGCTACCCTGCAATGGACCAGTGTCCCATCCAGGTTGTGCCCCGACTAGCTTTGCACCTGGTGTTTCCAAGATAGGCTCCAGACCACTGTGACCCTGACAAGGGAAAATGGTTAATGGAAATGAAAGAGATGAAACATAGTCTTTTCTTCCCAGAGGTAGTGGAACTTGTGCCATTGAAAACTCCATAACCTTTGCATAACATCTGAGTTGTAAAGGCCACTTAACCACAATAGAATTTTAGAACGGGCCACATTGAGTGTTAGGATTCATACTAGTACAGGTGCTCATGATGTCAAAGAGTACCTTTAAATAAAATTCCAAAAGAAACATTAAGGGGTGGTATCAGATGACATAGGCATCAGCGCAAATTTTACCGAACACTTCTCTCCAAAACAACATATAATGGTAAGCTCCTTTACTGCTGGGTAATTTTTACTGCAGTGGTTTAGGGGAAGTACATTGCTCAGGGGTATTATAACAGGAAGTGGGATTCCAACCTGCAAACCTGAGTTTGAGGAGCTAATTTAACCGTTGTGCTGTCGCTTGCTCTCATTAGAACTAAGGTACCCATGACCACTGGGCTATGGTTTCTGTCCATGCTGAATACATTAAACAACTAAACTGACATTCTTAGTGATCAAAGCACCCTGCACAGGCTTATTATATTCCACTAGAATGGTGCTTGGACTCCTATGAGGTTTATTTTTCTCCCAATTCCCTTGTCTGGGTTTTTGTTTTCTTCTCCTCAATTGTCAGGTGGCTTATTTCTGACCAGTATCCTGTCAGTCTGGGTTCTCTGTTTAGTTTGCATTATATTATTTGTCACTTTCTGTGCTTTGAAAAACAGAATATGTGCTCTTGTTGTGCTATACAAAAATCATCTGAATTACATTTACATTCCTTTGTTTAGCAGATGCTTTCCTGAGCAGCGGAATACATAATATATAATTTGTTATATATTATTATTTTGTGGAATTTAGCGGACACATTTGTGGAGTTTGACTTGCATTGCTTGATACTCTGTATAAAACTCCCTACAATTATCCATCCATTTATACACCTTAGCAAAGTAAACAGACATTTTGTTAGTCACCAGTTAAACTAAAACACATATTTGGATAGAAATTTGAACACCTGGAACAGAAAACTCCATACAGAATATGCACAGATCGAACCCACAGCCAGCGGTACCATCCAGGTTACGTAAGACGGCAAGAATTCACCAATATGCAGCTCATTCAGTTCAATGTGAAATAAGACAAATGATCCTCATTTTTACTGACAGTTAATGTCAGTGTTCATGTACCATGCACATTATATCTTTTCTATATCTTTATCCGCTTTCTATTGTCATGTGATAGTACAATTTCCATACCTGTTACTTGAAGAGATATGTTGCAGCTGTTTAAAAGGATCACAGGTGCAGGTTTCATTCGCTTCACTTCACAGATGTAAAAATCCGAATCGTTTATCCGAAGTCCATTAATTGTAAAATAGACAATCCCTTTTCTTGTGTCTGCGTGTTTTCTTATCCTGCTGTTATTACATTTTCCCATGTTGCTGTTGTTATTGTTAATTCCAAATTCACACAGCGCGGTCTTTCTTCTGAGAATTGCGTACAGTGAATCACTGGTGTTGAATGGACACTCGAACGTTGCCTCATTTCCACTGAGTGCAGTCAGTACTTTGGACTCTCCTGGAACACTCTGCAGGATCATCATCACTGCAGGAAAACACACAGGGATCATTGTATTAATGTTTTTTTTTTCCTGGAAATTGTTATTCTCTCTTGTCCCAGAGAAATTGACAGCCTTCATTGTATTTTGGATTGCGATCATAAATAACATGTTCTTCTTATTTAAGTGCAGGAACTATGGGCATCTTGTAACAAATATACAGTGTACAGACAATGCACAGGCAAATATGTAGCAAATAGATTTCTGTCTTATTTTGGAAGAAAGAGACCCAGTCAGGAGAGCTATTGATGTGACGCTCAAATGATCCATTCCACGTTTACTCATTTGTGCCACTTTGTCAGGTACTGTTACAGACACAGGGTGCTGTCAGTGGAAGAATGTTGAGAGGTACCTGCAGGTAGGCAGAACGTGACTCTCAATAAAATGTTTAGCCTCCAAGAAAGACAGGATCTGGACATCTTGACCTTGACATGCCATAGATCAGGGAGACAAAGAAAGAGATGAGAGAGGAAAACCAGCAAACAGCTGAACGGACTCAGTTCTGAGTACCGTGGACACAAATGTTTCTAGACCGAAGACACAGGTGGAGGACGGAACATTGTGAAGACACTCAGTCTATCAGCTCAATGACACTTAACAGCAACAAACTGCTAAAGTCTTTGTTTGCTTTTGATCCGCCCACACTTTTCATACATTTAGGCAGAAAAGGAGGTGAAAGTGTTGCTGAACTTCATACGGGAAGCAAAACATCCTTTCATATTGAGTTACTCATTGCAAATTTTCAGTTAGTTTCTTGATTTTGCTCTTATAACATTGCAGAGAACTGTATGCAAATTGATTACACACAAACAAGTAAAAAGTTATTTAATGAATTATTTAATGAAAAGTTTACCTTGTTCCTGTCAGTTGACTGTGATGGTATGACAGACAGCGGCGACAAGGTTCAGTGCAGAAAGACACACACTGCAGACTGACATGGTAGCATTGGGTGCTTTATATGGTCAGGGGTGGAGGGATGGCTGTTTGGCGGTTGTGGTGCTGTGGGGAAGTCAGGTTTGCAGAGAGGAGAGCTGCATCTTGTGGGTCTTACTGGACCCAGGGCTTAGACACCATCAGGTAGTGTAGTGAATATTAAAGATCTCATATATACAGCAGCCTGGACACATTTCTCACGTTTGATTAAATGACAATAAAGGGATCAGCATTAGATACTATTATATAATTTGCAATTATGCAATGCATTATTATATTTTGCTTCTTAAAATTCAGTCCTTTCTTGTGTCATTAATGGAGCATCATCATTCATTCATTCATTGCATAAATGCCACTGGATAGTCATTAAACACGAAATATTACTGGATCTCAGTGTGAATAAGCTTCTCTTCTAATAACTCCAACTGAGAGTGAATTATCGAACAACCAAGTATTGTTAAAACGACATTCGGAAAAAACTAGTAATACATTTTTACTGGAGCCTCCTTACAGCAAATAGAACTATAAATAAACACTTTTTATACATAATCATAGTTGCTACGGTCAAGTTTTTACAATCTTGCTATACATGTTTTTTGATCTCAAGTGCATGATGAATGTATTAGTGTTTGTTCAATAATTTTTTAAATAACAATTTGTTTAATAATGGAAAAGCCTTTATGCAGTTACTTGTATAATGTAGACTGGTTCATATGGTGGAATGTGACAAATTAAGTGTACTCTACAATCACACGCCTACATCCAAATCTCTCCTGCTGATGTAATGTACTCCTTGTATTTTTTCTTTGAGATGCAGTTCGCTTTGGAGAAAACTGCTGAATGAATAAATATAAATGTAAATGTATTTAAACATAAATATAGAAATGTAAATGTATAACCATCTTATAGAAGTTGTGACTATGGATAATTTTTCTTTTGAATGTGCTCTGTGGATGTGGTTTTTACAGCTCAAAAGAATTCCTGCTTCAGGCAGCGTTCAGAAAATAAACCGTAGTGTATTTCCTCTTTTGATAAATGATAATCTCCATCTAAATTATTTTTATAGATGGACCATAATGCAGTATATGTAGGACAAAGGAGTGCTGAAGAACTTCAGTTCAGAATAATACACTGGAACATACAGGATACATGTGGTTAACATGAGTGATGTCAAATCTTATGAAATGCATGGGTCTTCACTGAATGCGAACCACCAGTTATGACCACATTTGCAGTTCTTTACAGCTCTGTTCTTGCACCTGTCTACTGCTTTCTGCTAAGAAACACCCACAAGCAGTCAAACAGCAGCAGTAAAATTTCCCATGATGGGGCCACTCAGCTGAAGAGGACTGAGAATGAATTCATATACGAATAAAGCTGCAGCCTCCTTAGGCATTGCTGTGCCTGCACTCCTCTGCACTGTATTCTCCTTGTGTGTGCTTGCTACCATCACCACCAGAATGGTTAAGGGATCCTTGGACAGTCCGACTCTCGAATGGTGCCTCATTGCACTGTTTGACTCAAAATAATCGAGAAGTTCAATGCAAAATCACAGTTTGCAATGTTATTGTCCTACATAAGGAATACACTTTCGCCAAGGTTGTGTCTTGTGGATTGCTATCTCTAGGTGAGGGGGAGCAGTTACCCTCAGTGGAGGAGTGCAAGTATGTCAAGGTTTCGTTCACGAGTAATGGATCGAGAGGTGGATCGGTGCTTTATCAGTTATTTTGCAGTCACCGTTCTGGTCTGTTATGGTGAAACTCAAGCTGAATATTTGGACAAAACTTTGGGTTTACCACTCAATATATGTTTCTGTCCTCACCAATGGTCATGAACTTCGGGTATTGACTGAAAGAAAGAGATTTCAGATACACGTCACTGTGAAATAAGGATTTGCTGCAGGATGGGCTGGGTCAGGGAAAGTCCTGGAGCAGAATTTTGTTACTCCTCCGGGTTGAGGGACTCATTGTGAGGTGGTTTGGGCATATTGTAAGAAGGTCTCCTGGGTGCCTGGGTGTGGGTCCCACTGGGAGGAAACCCCAGGGCAGACCCAGGACATGCTGGAGAGATTATAAGGGTGGTCTGGGAATATCTAAGGATCCCGCAGGAGGAAGGGAGCTAGAGTGTATGGCTGGTGATAGGAAGGTGTGGGCCCACTTGTTCTGCTTGCTGCCTCCGCCACCCTTACCAGGAAAAGTGGAAGGAAACTTACTGCGTGGCTTTTTAGGGCATGTTATAAACACCATACAGATACATTCCATACTCATACATGTACAAGACAGCAAGTAAATCATTCCTGTGAGTTAATATATTACCCCTTTATTTTTCATCTTAAGATGCTTGTTTTAAAATAGACAGTGATGGCACAGATCACTTTTTTACTGAATTACTGTATTACTTTTCTATAATCCAGAACAGCCCAGACTGTAATGTGTAACAAAGACGTCTATTTTACAGCTCATAAAGTGGCTGCCCGAGGTTTTGCTGTCACTTTTCACTGCAGCATTAAAGCCATGGTGTGTGTCGCACATGAAACCACGGGAGGAAGAGGAAACCCTCGGAGTGAGTGCCTATCAGTGCTTTTCTATTCAAAAAAGTGCTTGGAGGAGCCGATCTTGTGACGGGAAGTTGCAGATTGGATCGGTGCTCTGGTTTTGAGGGTCTGGGCTCAGAATTCGGTTTGGGATCCGTCTCTCACCCTCTTTCTGCATCCTAATCGGCGGGAACAGGGGTTAAAAAGAGGCGGTTATTAGTACTAGACGTGAGTACTTGGTCCTGCTCCAGATTACACTAGAACGTGTGACGTTCAGTAACAAAGATCAAAATCAGAGATGCTATTGCAGCTAAGTTTCTAATGACCCTTTCAGTAGGTATTTATTATTCTCTCAAGCAGAGATCTATTGAACTGTAAAAGCCGAAACCGTACATTTGACCATTTCTGTAACCTTACTGTAGCCGACAGCACATCTATAACTTCTCTGTAGCTCTGAAGAATCTGTCATCAGTCACGAAGAGTTATCTTGTAATTTCTCTGAGGAAATTTTCAAGGTCTTAGGAAACATCGACAGAAGATCTTTGTCATTGATAATGCTTGGACCAGTTTAATTTCAAAGTGTTTTTTAATTTTATGACTGTAACCACTTGAATACCTGTTTGAGCTCCATCAGGAGTGGGAATGTAGTTGACAGTGATGGGAGTGGACACAGACACCGTGGGATGAGCTGCAGTCACAGAACAGAGGCAAAGAGCAGTGGACACAGAATGGTTAATCTCCAGCAGCTTAGAATTTATAGTGTAATGAAAATATCTACAAAATCCAATGCAAATGTAATGATTCTGTTGATCCTACAATGCACACACCTCTACATCTCAGTGGCTGAAAACTAAGAAGTGGTTCAAGAAACAAGAAAACAAGGCCCAATAAATATCTGCAGTAATTCTTATTGCATCTCATTGCATTAAGAGCCCATGATTATGATGGTACTTCACTGTATACCCACAGCAACAGGAGAAACCAGTTAAGAAGTACTTATATGACATGAAGTTCCAGCTGATGGTTGAGTATTTCCAGTGTTGGTGGAAGAATGATTTTTGTTACAGAACATTTTTAGATACCAGAGTCAGTGAGCTGGAGATCCCTTAAATAAGGTTCAGTAGGGGTCTCTGTATGATATGTTATAGATGTTGTTTTGTGTCACACAGCAATGACAGAAACCTTGAGTTTTATTCCATTGAAGTATAAAAGAATGAGAATGCTCCAGAGAATGATAACATTCAAGACAGAGAAGATGGACTGTGCTCCCACTGATCGCTGTGATGTTTTTCATGGACTTTGAGCACCTCGACTGCACCTCAGGGGCAACCACCTCTGCTTGAGACAAACCACATGATCACAATGCAAGTCAAAACAACAAATATTAGCTGTAAGGAAATAAGTTAAATTTTTCTACTGTACTGATGTAACATTCAAACTGTCCTTTCCTCCACATGAGGTACAGTAACTGATATGATTGATAGATATGGGGGTTACAAGTGTCACATGCACCCAGCCAACACCTGCCTCTCATCAAGGCGGCAGGGTTTAAAAGGACCGGGAGTCCACGCCTCATTGCGGAACCTCTCATGAGCAACCGCAGTTCCACTCTCTACAGCGAACCCGTTCATTCTATGCCTTGCTCCTCTGGCTTCTGACCTTGCTTAGTTTTCATCGATTGCATTTCTTGTCTGTCCCTGAAACTCTGAACGCATATCACCCGACCCACGCCTGTCCCCAACTACTACTCTTGTCTTGTGTTTTTGCACTTTGTTGCTCATTAAACAGAACCTGCGACTGGGTCCCACTCTCCTTCGCTCCGGCTTCCATTGTTTTGCCATGACAGAAGGTTTCGCATTCACCAAGGGATCCAGCAGTTCTGGATCAGCTGCAGACTGCAGTCACCGCCCAGGGAGTCCTCCTGGGCTTGCAC
Source organism: Scleropages formosus (assembly GCF_900964775.1). Lineage (NCBI taxonomy): Eukaryota > Metazoa > Chordata > Actinopteri > Osteoglossiformes > Osteoglossidae > Scleropages > Scleropages formosus. The sequence continues at coordinate 17,276,568 of NC_041809.1, forward strand.
GACCAGACCCTGAAACAGCTCTCTGAAACCCTATGGGAACTCATCCTGGCTCTCCAAGTGAAAGGCATCTTGGAAGCAGTAAGCAAGGAAGCTGCCTCAACCCCGCCCCCTTCAGCTCTGGTTTCTGCGTCAGTTCCCGTTGCGCCGATGCACGCCACGGACCCATGGCTGGCCACGCCCAATAAGTACAACGGGAGACCAGACGTCTGCAGAGGCTTCCTGCTGCATTGCAAGCTGGTATTTGCTAGCCAGCCACATACGTATCAGACTGAAAATAACAAGATTACCTACCTGCTTTCCCTGCTGACTGGTCCGGCGCTGAAATGGGCCACAGCTGTTTGGGGGAACCAGGCACTCACCACCTATGAGCTGTTCAAACAAAGTTTCCAAGCCGTGTTTGACCTTCAACTCACGGCACAGGATGCATGTGAACAGCTGATGCAGATTAAACACGGCAAGGACTCAGTTTCGGCGTATTATTTGGAGTTCCGTACCCTCGCAGAACAGAGCAGGTGGAAGGAGGCGGCCCTAGTGACCACTTTCTGGAATGGCCTCAATCCTCGACTTCTGGCCAAGCTCACCTAGCGAGGGGAGGGCTGGACCCTCGACTGGTTTGTGGAGGCCACTGTGACCCTCGACAACCTGGGCCGGCAGCTGGCTCCCCCATCCAGGGAGGCGACCGCTTCATTCCTGGGACCCCACAACACTCTGCAGCCCATGCAGCTGGGACAGGGCAGTTGTCCTTGGCTGAAAGGCAGCGCAGGTTTAGGAACAGGCTGTGCCTGTACTGCGGTGACCCTGGACAACTCCGTGCCTCCTGTCCAGTTTGACAACCGCCACCAACGGATTCCCACTAGGAACCACAGGTCAGTGTCTGCTCTCACCCTATCTCCCAGCTAACAGTACCTGTGGTCCTCTCCTGGGGAGGGAACCAACTCCACGGGCGCAATACTGGATTCAGGGGCCGCGGGCTGTTTCATGGACGCAGCGTTTGCGCACTCCCGTGGCTTACCCATAAGGGGCTGTAACGTCATGCTACAGGTCAGCGCGCTAGACGTGCAGCCATTAAGCTCCGGGAGAGTGGAGGCACAAACCGAACCAATCGGCCTACAGGTTGGGGTTTGCCATCAGGAAATGATTGTTTTCTTTCTGTTACGATCTCCGGACACTCATCCTGGGGTTTACCTGGCTCACCCATCACAACCCGGTGTTCACATGGAGCAAGGGTGAGTTGGTGGAGTGGGGGCTGCGATGCGCAGACACTTGTCTCATTCTCTTGTGTTGGGCCACCTCCATCAAGAGCCCCGAGATGACCAGGCCGGTGGTGATCCCGCAGGAATATCAAGACCTCGTGGCAGTCTTTAATAAAAGCAAGGCTGCAGCCTTGCCCCCTCACTGGCCATGGGATTGTGCCATTGACCTTTTGCAGGGTACCTCGCCCCCTAGGGTTAGGATATACCCCTTTCCCTGCCTGAGCAGCAGGCAATGCAGGAATATGTAACCGAGGCATGGCCTCGGGGATCATCCGGCCATCTACATCGCTCACCGCAGTGGGGTTCTTCTTTATCGGGAAAAAAGAGGGGGGGCCTACACGCATGTATCAATTATCGGGGTGTAAATGCCATTACAGTCAAATATCCCCATCCTTTGCCACTTATCATCGCTGCACTAGAACAGGTCCACGGGGCTCGGGTGTTCATGAACCTGGACCTGCGGAGTGTGTACAACCTCATCAGGATCAGAGAGGGATATGAATGGAAGACGGCATTCAGAACTGCCCTAGGGCACTATGAGTACACGGTCATGCCATTCGGTCTGTCGAATGTGCCGTTAGTTTTTCAGGCCTTTTGGAATCATGTCATGGGAGATTTGATCAACTGCTGTGTTCTGGTCTACCAGAATGACATTCTGATATACTCACCTTCTCCAGAACAACACGTTCAGCAGGTACAACAAGTTCTAAGAAGCCTGTTGGTAAATTGGCTCTATGTAAAAGGAGAGAAGTATTTGTTCCACCAGATCCAGGTCCCCTTTCTTGGATTCTTGTTGAGCACTGAGGGGGTGGCAATGGACCCGAAGAAAGTCCAGGCAGTGGTGGACTGGCCCAGACCAGCAACTGTGAAAGCCCTGAAGTGGTTCTGGGTTTCGCAAACTTCTACAGGTGCTTTTTTTAGGGGATTCAGTGCCATCGCCTCTCCTCTCAGGGCGCTCACCTCAGATAAGGGGACCCATCTGTCCTGGAATGATCAAACAGCACGTGTTTTCCAGAATCTCAAGGAGTGCTTCATAACCGCACCCATCCTCTGACATTCCAACCCCGCTTTGCCTGTTGTGGTGGAGGTGGATACCTCTGTGGTAGGGGTTGGGGCGGTTTTGTCCCAGGGGCAAGGGACTCCCCCAAAGCTACACCCTTGTACTTACATGTCCCGTAAGCTGTCCCCTGACTGAATGCAATTATGACATAAGCAACAGGGAGTTGCTCGCAATCAAATTGGCGTTGGAGGAATGGCGCCATTGGCTAGAGGGGGTGGCACATCCATTCGTGATGCTCACGGACCATTGAAACCTGGAATATCTATAGTCCGCACGCTGACTGAACCCTCTTAAGGCCAGGTGGGCGTTATTTTTAACCTGTTTTAGGTTTACTGTATCCTACAGGTCGGCAACCAAAAACACCAAAGCCAATGCCATGTCATGCATCCCCGAGAAGGACCAACAGCTGGCCCCGCCAGAGCCCATCCTCCCTGAGGGGTGTGTGGTCGCCCCAGTGCGATGGCAGTTCCTTCAGGATCTCCAGGCTGCGCAAGACACTAAACTAGGACTGGCAGATAAATTGGAGGGTAAGGAGTATGTGTCAGTTTGAATGTGGCTGACTCTGCTGCAGTGGGCCTATGATTCCCCAGCTGCCGGGCACCCCGGCACACAACGGTCACTAGCCCTCCTATGAGGCGACTTCTGGTGGCCTTCTCTCTCGTCTGATGTACAGGAGTACGTGGAGGCCTGTGCCATATGTGCCCCGGCCAAGAACCTCCAACCTGAAGCCTGCAGGCCTGCTGAAACCCCTTCCGGTTCCAACCCAGCCCTGGTTGCACATGGCAGTTGACTTCCTGGTGGATCTGCCTCCCTCCGAAGGTAACACCGTGGTCCTGACCATAATCGACCACTTTACCAAAGCATGTCGTCTGATCTCCCTACCCAGACTCCCTACTGCGTTCGAGATGGCCTGGCCAAGACCCGGTTCCACCATATCTTCAGGTTCTATGGCCTCCCCGAAGACATTGTGTCCGACAGGGTACCCCAGTTCTCTTCCCGAGTCTGGAGGGCAATCTGGCATAAGTTAGGGGTGTCCGTGAGTCTCACGTCAGGATACCACCCTGAAGTAAATGACCAGGTGGAGAGGCTATATCAGGACATCGGCTAATTCCTCAGGAGCTATTGTAGCCACTGACAACCTCAGTGGTCCTGGTTCCTTCCCTGGTGCGAGTATGCACGTAACATCCTATCCCATGCTTCTACTGGGGGTTTCCCCCTTCCAATGTGTTCTAGAGAATCAACCCCTGTTGTTCCCCTGGCATCCCAGACCCAGTGAAGTACCTGCAGTCGATACCTGGCATCAGGGCAGCGAATAGGCCTGGTGGGCCCTAAGAGAGCATCTACAACTGAGCACGTGGCGGATGAAACAACAGGCAGATCGGCACCAACGCACCCTCTCCTTCATTCCTGGACAGAGAGACTGGTTGTCCACTCGCGACATCAAATTGCTGTTCCCTTCCAAAAAGCTCAGCCTTCAATACATTGGACCCTTCAAGGTGCTCCATCGGGTCAACCCAGTGACGTATCGGCTACAACTGGCGCCGACGATGCATATATGTCCCACATTCCATGTCTCCCTCCTCAAGCCATATTGCACATCCCTCTTTCAGGCTCCTTGGGTGGATGCAACCCCTCTGCCTCTGCAGGTAGGAGATGCGCCTGCCTACTCTGTCCGGGCTCTTCTGGACTTCCGGCCAAGGCAGGGGGGCTTGCAATACCTGGTGGATTGGGAGGGCTACGGTCCGGGGGAACAGTATTGGGTACCCACTCAGGATATTCTTGACCCTGGGTTGATCTCTGATTTTCACAGGGACCATCCAGACCAGCCGGCGCCAGGGGTATTCATCGAGCAGCTGGAGCAGCCCATGGGGTGGGGGGGTTACTGTCACAAGCACCCAGCCAGGACCTGCCTCTTAACAAGGCGGCAGGAGTTTAAAGTACTGGGAGTCCACGCCTCATTGCGGAACCTCTCACGAGCAACCATGTCTCCACTCTCTACAGCATACCAGTTCATTCTATGTCTTGCTCTTCTGGCTTCTGACCTTGCTTCGTTTTCATCGACTACGTTTCTTGTCTGTCCCCGATACCCTGAATGTACATCACCCGACCCATGCCTGTCCCCGACTACTGCTCTTGTCTAGTGCTTTTGGACTTTGTTGCCCATTAAACAGAACCCGCGATTGTGTCCCACTTACCTTTGCTCCAGCTTCCATTATTTCGCCATGACAACAAGGTTTCTCTAATTACTACATTTTTGACCTTTTGACTGATTCTTCCTGCATCCCCTAAATTTGCAAACCCATTTGTTTAAACATGTCTGACTAAATATACAAAAGAAATGACACTCATACTAATACCCAAGAGCGATTACAAAAGTGGAGCATAAGAAACTCTGCTGAGAGTTTTCAGTCTGTTCTTATGAAAATTGCATGGGACTAAGTGCATATAAACATCTGAAAATACAAAAGAGTAAAGTAAGGTGGTAAAAACTGCGAGATTTAGATGTTTTAAGGAAAATGAGGAAAATTCACAAAATACTGAAGAAGTTTTAGGTAAGGATCCACAATCCAAAGACATGTGTTTCAGGTGATTTGGTGAATCTAAGTTAACTGTGTGCATGTGGCTACCCTGCAATGGACCAGTGTCCCATCCAGGTTGTGACTGACTAGCTTTGCACCTGGTGTTTCCAGGATACTCTGACAAGGGAAAGTGGTTAATGGAAATGAAAGCGATGAAACACCATCTCTTCTACCCAAAGTTAGTAAAACTTGTGCCATTGAAAACTCCATAACATTTGCGTTGTAAAGGCCACTTAACCACAGTATGTGAAACAAAATATGTGGCATTTTAGAACAGGCTACATTGAGTGTTAGGATTCATACTGGTACAAGTGCTCATGATGTCAAGGAATACCTTTAAATAAAATTCCAAAAGAAACATTTCTGGTTGGTATCAGATGAAATAGGTGTCATGCCCATGCCGCCGAGCCAACGCAGAACACCTGGGGCGCGACTCAGACTGAGCCATAAAAGGCAGTGTCAGACCAGGAGCTGACTCAGAACCTTGTTCAGTCTTGTTGCTTGCGACTTTCGGACTAGTGCTCTACTCCTCCCTGATCCCTGAGTCCTTTCCCTGTCCCATGACCCTGATCCTTCATCCTTGTACCTCCTTCTGATCTACGATCTTTTGCCTGTTTACCGACCTTACCTTTTGGATTGTCCTTGTTACAACATTCGTGCCTCGAAGACCCATTGCCTGTTTTGTGACCACGTCTCTCGGATTTCCCTGAATAAACTACGAATTCCACTCCACACTTGGGTCCGCCACTTCCTTCTGGAACCAGCCATGAAAATAGGAATCGGCTCAGATTTCACTCGACACTTTTCTCCAAAGCAACATATAATGGTAAGCTACTTTACTGCTGTGTAATTTTTACTGCAGTGGTTTAGGGGAAGTACATTGCTCAGGGGTATTATAACAGGAAGTGGGATTCCAACCTGCACCCTCTGAGTTCAGAAAAGTTACTTTCTCAGTTGTGCTGTCGCTTGCTCTCATTAGAACTAAGGTACCAATGACCACTGGGCTATGGTTTCTGTCCATGCTGACTTTGTTACACAACTAAACTGACATTCTTAGTGATCAAAGCACCCTGCACAGACTCATTATATTCCATTAGAATGGCGCTTGGACCCCCATATGGTTTTTTTTTCTCTCAGTTCCTTTGTCTGGGTTTTTGTTTTCTTCTCCTCAGTTCTCAGGTGGCTTCTTTCTGACCAGTATCCTATCAGTCTGGGTTCTCTGTTTAGTTTGCATTTTATTGTTTGTCACTTCCTATGCTTTTAAAAACAGAATGTGTACTCTTGTCGTGCTATACAAAAATTATCTGAATTACATTTACATTCCTCTGTTTAGCAGATGCTTTTCTGAGCAGTGGAATACATAATATATAATTTGTTACATATAATTATTTTGTGGTATTTAGCTGACACATTTGTGCAGTGTGACTTGAATTGCTTGGTACTCTGTATAAAACTCCCTACAATTATCTATCCATTTATACACCCAGCAAAGTAAACACACATATCACATGCATTTTGTTAGTCTCGAATTAAACTAAAACAATATATTTGGATAGAAATTTCAACACCTGAAACAGAAAAACATGGGGGTGCGGAGGCGCGTTGGGTTCAGCTCGTGCTTGCTGTGTGGTAGGTCTGGGGTTCGAGCCCTGCTTGGGGTGCCGTGCAACAGACTGGCATCCCATCCTGGTTGTGTCCCCTTCCCCTCCAGCCTAGCACTCTGTGTTGCTGGGTTAGGCTCTGGTTTGCCATGACCCCCCCCTCCTTGGGAAAAGCGGTTCCAGCCTGCGTTTGTGTGTGAACAGAAAAACTCCCTACAGAATAAGTATGGATCAAAGCCAAGATAGCAAGACTTCATCAACACGAAGCTCATTCAGTTCAATGTGAAATAAGACAAATTATGGTAAATTTTACTGACAGTTAATGTCAGTGTTCATGTGCCAAATACATTATTTTTTTCTATATCTTTATCCGCTTTCTATTGTCATGTGATAGTACAATTTCCATACCTGTTACTTGAAGAGATATGTTGCAGCTGTTTAAAAGGATCACAGGTGCAGGTTTCATTCGCTTCACTTCACAGATGTAAAAATCCGAATCGTTTATCCGAAGTCCATTAATTGTAAAATAGACAATCCCTTTTCTTGTGTCTGCGTGTTTTCTTATCCTGCTGTTATTACATTTTCTCATGTCGCTGTTGTTATTGTTAATTCCAAATTCACACAGCGCGGTCTTTCTTCTGAGAATTGCGTACAGTGAATCACTGGTGTTGAACGGACACTCGAACGTTGCCTCATTTCCACTGAGTGCAGTCAGTACTTTGGACTCTCCTGGAACACTCTGCAGGATCATCATCACTGCAGGAAAACACACAGGGATCATTGTATTAATGTTTTTTTTTTTCCTGGAAATTGTTATTCTCTCTTGTCCCAGAGAAATTGACAGCCTTCATTGTATTTTGGATTGCGATCATAAATAACATGTTCTCCTTATTTAAGTGCAGGAACTATGGGCATCTTGTAACAAATATACAGTGTACAGACAATGCACAGGCAAATATGTAGCAAATAGATTTCTATCTTATTTTGGAAGAAAGAGACCCAGTCAGGAGAGCTATTGATGTGACACTCAAATGATCCATTCCACGTTTACTCATTTGTGCCACTTTGTCAGGTACTGTTACAGACACAGGGTGCTGTCAGTGGAAGAATGTTGAGAGGTACCTGCAGGTAGGCAGAACGTGACTCTCAATAAAATGTTTAGCCTCCAAGAAAGACAGGATCTGGACATCTTGACCTTGACATGCCATAGATCAGGGAGACAAAGAAGGAGATGAGAGAGGAAAACCAGCAAACAGATGAACGGACTCAGTTCTGAGTACCGTGGACACAAATGTTTCTAGACCGAAGACACAGGTGGAGGACGGAACATTGTGAAGACACTCAGTCTATCAGCTCAATGACACTTAACAGCAACAAACTGCTAAAGTCTTTGTTTGCTTTTGATCCGCCCACACTTTTCATACATTTAGGCAGAAAAGGGGATGAAAGTGTTGCAGAACTTCATACGAGAAGCAAAACATCCTTTCATATTGAGTTACTCATTGCAAATTTTCAGTTCGTTTCTTGATTTTGTTGTTCCATTGTTACTTTTTAACCTCTGACTTCTTTTTTTAAATCTTGAAGACCTTGACAGCACACGTGGAGAGATTAGCTTAGGGAAATGTGAAACTGAAATGTGGTTGAGTGGTGTAGATGTCACGTGCTAAACTGTAGACCAGTATCCCTCCTCTCCTTTCTCTCCAAAACTCTAGAGTGGGTGGCCTATGGTTAACTATCTGAATTCCTCACCCAGAATCATCTCCTTGATGGATATGTCTGGTTTTAAAGTTGGTCACTCCACAGAAACAGCGCTTCTGGCAGTGTCTGATACTCTCCAGTCAACTACAGCTGCCTCCCTCTCCTTAGTCCTCATCTTCCTTGATCTGTCTGCAGCATTTGACACTGTCAAGCACCAGATTCTACTCTCCTCTCTCAGTCAGCTTGTGATCAAAGAAACCGCACTAAGATGGTTTGAGTCCTACCTATCCGACAGATCCTATGAAGTGGTCTGGGGAGCTCCCATTCTTCTCCTCTACCTCTCTCAACCAGATTCCCGCAGGGCTGGGTACTGTGTCCTCTTCTCTTTTCGATCTAAACCTCCTCCCTCGGCCTGCTCTGGTCATCTGCTACGCTGATGATACCCAACTCTTCCTTTCCTTTCCACCTGGAGCATCAGAGATTTCTGCACACATTGCTACCTGCCTGTCGGACATCTCTGGAGGGATGTCTGATCACCACCTCCATCTCAACCTCTCCAAAACAGAGATTTTTCACCCCCCAGCTGGCCTGTCCTCCTGTAACAATCTATTGATCAAACTAGACAACTCACACATTTTGGCAACCTCCTCAGCTAAGAGTCTGGGAGTGATGATTGACTGAAGTCTATCTTCCTCTCAGCACATCGAAGCATAACCCGGATCTGCAGATTCATCCTGCATAATATCCGTAGGATCCATCCTTACCTCGCAACTGACTCTACCCAACTACTTGTTCAGGCTATGGTGACATCCTGTCTGGCCTACTGCAACTCTCTCTTGTCTGGCCTTCCTACTGCCATCAAACGTCTGCAGCTGCTGCATGAGTTGTGTTTAATTTGCCAAAGCGTTCCAATGTATCTCCTCCATTCATTTCTCTGCACTGGCTTCCTATAGCTGCCTGGATCAAATTTAAGACCCTGGTTATTGCCTACAAATGCATCAGTAGAACTGCCCCTAGCTATTTACAAGACTTGATCAACTGCTACACCCCTACCAGACCGCTTCACTCATCTACCTCTGCTCGCTTGGTGGTCCCGCACACGAAAGGTAAATCATGGAGGTTCTCGGTTCTGGTTCCGTTGTGGTGGAATGACCTTCCCCTCTCACTCAGAACTGCTGGAAACTCTGTCCACATTTAAGAAGGGTCTGAAAATTCACCTCTTCCAGATTCACTTCACCCATTCTCTCTCAAGCTCATATAAGGTGTAAATGTTCATGCACCATAACTTTGTGAACATACCCAGAAAAGCCTTTACACAGCTGCTACTCCTGTATTTATGTAAATGTTTGTGTACTTAAAAAAAATGTAGGAAGATGATCAGGAATCATCTGAGTTTTATGCACCTGCTCGTGCGATGAACATCGGTGCATAAACTGGAAAGAAACAAACACACGTCTGCAACTACAGTATGTCTCTCTTTCTCTTAAGGTAATGCACAAATTGTATTTCTGTGAGATGTATGTCACTTTGGAGAAAAGTGTCTGCTAAATGAATAAATGTAAATGGAATTTTGCTGTTATAACTGCAGATAACTGTATGGAAATGGATTACACACAAACAAGTAAAAAGTACGCTGAATTATTTAATGAAAAAGTGTACCGTGTTCCATGGGGGGCGCGGTGGTGCAGTAGGTTGGTCCGGGTCCTGCTCTCCCGTGGGTCTGGGGTTCAAGTCCCGCTTGGGGTGCCTTGTGACGGACTGGCGTCCCGTCCTGGGTGTGTCCCCTCCCCCTCCGGCCTTGTGCCCTGTGTTGCCGGGTAGGCTCCGGTTCCCCCGCAACCCCATATGGGACAAGGGGTTCTGAAAGTGTGTGTGTGTGTGTGTGTGTACCTTGTTCCTGTCCGTTGCGTAAGATGGTATGACAGACAACAGCAGCAAGTTTCAATGCAGAAAGACAGACACTGCAGACTAACACGGTAGCATGGGGTACTTTATATGGTCAGGGGTGGTGGGTTAGTTTTTTGGTGGTTGTGGTGCTGTCAGATTTGCAGAGAGGAGAGCTGCATCTTGTGGGTCTTACTGGACCCAGGGCTTAGACACCATCAGATAGTGTAGTGAATATTAAAGAGCCCATATATATATAAAGCAGCCTGGACACATTTCTCACATTTGATTACATGACAATAACAGGATGAACATTAGATACCATTATATAATTTGCAATTATGCAATGCATTATTATATTTTGCTTCTTAAAATTCAGTCCTTTCTTGTGTCATTAATAGAGCATCATCATTCATTTATTTTATGTAGAGCACTCTTCTCATGCAGTGACACAGAACACTTTAACACAGGCACACACACACACACACATTTTCAGAACCACTTGTCCCATACAGAGTCACAGGGAACCGGAGCCTACCCAGTAACACAGGGCATAAGGCTGGAGGGGGAGGGGACACACCCAAGACGGGACACCAGTCCATCGGAAGGCACCCCAAGCAGGACTTGAACCCCAGACCCACCAGAGAGCAGGACTGTGGTTCAACCCACTGCACCACCGCAGCCCTAACACATGCATAAAGCAAGAAAAACAGATACAATTGCATAAATGCCACTGGAAAAGTCATTAAGCACGAAATATTACTGGACCTCAGTGTGAATGAAGTTCTCTTCTAATAACTCCAACTGAGAGTGAATTATTGAACAACCAAGTATTGTTAAAATGACATCCGGAAAAACTAGTAATACATTTTTACTGGAGCCTCCTTACAGCAAATAGAACTATAAATAAACACTTTTTATACATAATCATAGTTGCTACGGTCAAGTTTTTACAATCTTGCTATATATATATTGATATCAAGTGCATGATGAATGTATTAGTGTTTTTTCAATAATTTTTTAAATAACAATTTGTTTAATAATGAAAAAGCCTTTATGGAGTTACTCGTATGATGTAGACTGGTTCATATGGTGGAATGTGACAAATTAACTGTAATTATTTAAAGCTCGGGGGTGCGGTGGCGCAGTGGGTTGGACCACGGTCCTCCTCTCCGGTGGGTCTGGGGTTCAAGTCCCGCTTGGGGTGCCTTGCGATGGACTGGCGTCCCATCCTGGGTGTATCCCCTTCCCCCTCTGGCCTTACGCCCTCTGTTGCCGGGTAGGCTCCGGTTCCCTGTGACCCCGTATGGGACAAGCAGTTCTGAAAGTGTGTGTGTGTGTGTATTTAAAGCTCTGTTCTGGCACCCGTCTACTGCTTTCTGCTAAGAAACACCCACAAGCTGTTAAACAGCAGCAGTAAAATTCCCCATAATGGGGGCCACTCAGCTGAAGAGGACTGAGAATGAATTCATATATGAGTAAAGTCAAGCTGTAGCCTCCTCTGGCATTGCTGTGCCTGCACTCCTCTGCGCTGTATTCTCCTTGTGTGTGCTTGCTACCATCACCACCAGAATGGTTAAGGGATGCTTGAACAGTCCAACTTCTGAATGGTGCCTCATCGCGCTGTTGGACTCAAAATAACTGAGAAGTTTAATGCAAAATCACAGTTTGCCATGTTAATGTCCTACATAAGGAATACACTTTTGCCAAGGTTGTGTCTTGTGGATTGCTATCTCTAGGTGAGGGGGAGCAGTTACCCTCAGTGGAGGAGTGCAAGTATGTCAAGGTTTCGTTCACGAGTAATGGATCGAGAGGTGGATCGGAGCTGTATCAGTTATTTTGCAGTCACCGTTCTGGTCTGTTATGGTGAAACTCAAGCTGAATATTCGGACAAAACTTTGGGTTTACCACTCAATATATGTTTCTGTCCTCACCAATGGTCATGAACTTCGGGTATTGACTGAAAGAAAGAGATTTCAGATACATGTCACTGTGAAATAAGGATTTGCTGCAGGATGGGCTGGGTCAGGGAAAGTCCTGGAGCAGAATTTTGTTACTCCTCCGGGTCGAGGGACTCATTGTGAGGTGGTTTGGGCGTATTGTAAGAAGGTCTCCTGGGTGCCTGGGTGTGGGTCCCACTGGGAGGAAACCCCAGGGCAGACCCAGGACATGCTGGAGAGATTATAAGGGTGGTCTGGGAATATCTAAGGATCCCGCAGGAGGAGGGGAGCTAGAGTGTATGGCTGGTGATAGGAAGGTGTGGGCCCACTTGTTCTGCTTGCTGCCTCCGCCACCCATCCATCCATCCATCCATCTTCCTCCGCTTTATCCGGGGCCGGGTCGCGGGGGCAGCAGTCCGAGCAGAGTCCTCCAGACTTCCCTCTCCCCGCACACCTCCTCCAGTTCCTCTGGGGGAACCCCAAGGCGTTCCCAGGCCAGCTGGGAGACATAGTCTCTCCGACGTGTCCTGGGTCTGCCCCAAGGCCTCCTCCCAGTGGGACAAGCCCGGAACACCTCCCCAGGGAGGCGTCCAGGAGGCATCCGGAACAGATGCCCGAGCCACCTCAACTGGCTCCTCTCGATGCGGAGGAGCAGTGGCTCTACTCCGAGCTCCTCCCGGGTGACTGAGCTCCTCACCCTATCCCTAAGGGTGCGCCCAGCCACTCTGCGGAGGAAACTCATTTCTGCCGCTTGTATCCGCGATCTCATTCTTTCGGTCATGATCCAGAGTTCATGACCATAGGTGAGGGTAGGAACGTAGATCGACCGGTAAATTGAGAGCTTCGCCTTACGACTCAGCTCCCTCTTCACCACAACAGACCGGTACAATGACCGCATTACTGCGGACGCCGCACCGATCCGTCTGTCGACCTGCCGCTCCATTTTTCCCTCACTCGTGAGCAAGACCCCGAGATACTTAAACTCCTCCACTTGAGGGAGCAACTCCCCCCTAACCCGGAGGGGGCAATCCACCTTTTTCCGACTGAGAACCATGGCCTCGGATTTGGAGGTGCTGATTCTCATCCCCGCCGCTTCGCACTCGGCTGCAAACCTCCCCAGTGCACGCTGCAAGTCTTGACTTGATGAAGCCAGCAGGACCACATCGTCCGCAAAAAGCAGAGACGAGATCTCGCGGCCACCAAAACAGACACCCTCCGTTCCCTGACTGCGCCTAGAAATTCTGTCCATAAAGATAATGAACAGAATCGGTGACAAAGGGCAGCCCTGGCGGAGTCCAACACGCACCGGGAACAGGTCTGACTTACTGCCGGCAATGCGAACCAAGCTCCTACTCCGGTCATACAGGGAACGAACAGCCCGTAGCAACGAGCCCCGAACCCCATAATCCCGAAGTACCCCCCATAGGATGCCACGAGGGACACGGTCGAATGCCTTCTCCAGGTCCACAAAACACATATGGACTGGTTGGGCAAACTCCCACAAACCCTCCAGCACCCTAGTGAGGGTATAGAGCTGGTCCAGTGTTCCACGGCCAGGGCGAAAACTGCATTGCTCCTCCTGAATCCGAGGTTCGACTATCGGTCGGATTCTCCTTTCCAGTACCCTGGCATAGACTTTCCCAGGGAGGCTAAGGAGTGTGATCCCCCTGTAGTTGGAACACAATCTCCGGTCCCCCTTCTTAAAAAGAGGGACCACCACCCCGGTCTGCCAGTCCAGAGGCACCGTTCCCGAACTCCACGCGATGCTGCAGAGGCGTGTCAGCCAAGACAGCCCCACAACATCCAGAGACTTGAGAAACTCGGGGCGGATCTCATCCACCCCCGGAGCCTTGCCACCGAGGAGTTTTTTGACTACCTCAGCAACTTCAGCCAGGGTAATGGATGAGTCCCCCTCCAAGTCCCCAGCCTCAGCTTCCTCTACGGAAGGCGTGTCGGAGGGATTGAGGAGATCCTCAAAGTACTCCTTCCACCGCCCAAGAACATCCTCAGCTGAGGTCAGCAGCGCACCATTTCCACTGTAAACAGTGTTCGTGGAACACCGCTTCCCCCCTCTGAGTCGCCGGATGGTTTGCCAGAATCTCTTTGAGGCCGACTGAAAGTCTTCCTCCATGGCCTCACCGAACTCCTCCCAAGCCCGAGTTTTTGCCGCAGCGACTGCCAGAGCCGCGCTCCGTTTGGCCCGTCGGTACCTGTCAGCTGCTTCAGGAGTCCCATGAGCCAGCCAGGCCCGATAGAACTCCTTCTTCAGCTTGACGGCATCCCTTACTTCCGGTGTCCACCACCGTGTTCGGGGATTGCCGCCGCGACAGGCGCTGGAGACCTTATGGCCGCAGCTCCGAACCGCCGCCCCGACAATGGAGGCACGGAACATAGTCCATTCAGACTCAATGTCCCCCACCTCCCTCGGGACCTGGTTGAAGCTCTGTCGGAGGTGGGAGTTGAAGACCTCTCTGACAGGGGCCTCCGCCAAACGTTCCCAACAGACCCTCACTATGCGTTTGGGCCTGCCAGGTCTGTCCAGCTTTTTCCCCTGCCATCGAATCCAACTCACCACCAGGTGGTGATCAGTTGACAGCTCAGCCCCTCTCTTCACCCGAGTGTCCAAGACATATGGCCGAAGGTCAGAAGAAACGACTACAAAGTCGATCATCGACCTCCGACCTAGGGTGTCCTGGTGTCAAGTGCACTGATGGACACCCTTATGCATGAACATGGTGTTCGTTATGGATAAACCGCGACTAGCACAGAAATCCAATAACAACTCACCGCTCGGGTTCAGATCAGGGAGGCCGTTCCTCCCAATCACGCCCCTCCAGGTATCACTGTCGCTGCCCACGTGGGCGTTAAAGTCCCCCAGTAGAACGACAGAGTCCCCAGTGGGAGCGCTTTCCAGCACGCCCCCCAGGGACTCTAAAAAGGCCGGGTACTCTACACTGCCGCTAGGCGCATAAGCACAAACGACAGTGAGAGACCGTTCCCTGACCCGAAGGCGTAGGGAGACGACCCTCTCATTCACCGGGGTAGACTCCAACACGTGGCGGCTGAACTGGGGGGCTATTAATAAGCCCACACCAGCCCGCCGCCTCTCACCTTGGGCAACGCCAGAATAGTGGAGAGTCCACCCCTGATCGAGGAGAGTGGTTCCAGAACCCAAGCTGTGAGTGGAAGTGAGCCTGACTATATCTAGACGGTATCTCTCGACTTCCCGCACCAGCTCAGGCTCCTTCCCCGCCAGTGAGGTGACATTCCAAGTCCCAAAAACCAGAGTTGGCGCCCAAGGTTTGGGTCGGCCGGGCACTCGGCCCCGACCACCGCCCAAATCACAATGCACCGGCCCCTTACGGTTTCTCCGGCAGGTGGTGAGCCCACCGAAGAGCGGCTCCACGTCATGGCTTTGGGCTGAGCCTGGCCAGGCCCCGTGGGCATAGACCTGGCCACCAGGCGCTCGCATGCGAGCCCCCCCCCCAGGCCTGGCTCCAGGGTGGGGCCCCGGTGACCCCATACCGGGCGGGGTAAACGAAAGCCTTGATTTTTCCGTCATAAGGGGTTTTTGAACCGCGCTTTGTCTCGTCTGTCATCCAGGACCTGTCTGCCATGGGAGACCCTACCAGGGGCATATAGCCCCAGACAACATGGCTCCTGGACTCATTCAGGCACTCAAACCCCTCCACCACGGTAAGGTGGCGGTTCACGAAGGGAGCCTCCGCCACCCTTACCAGGAAAAGTGGAAGGAAACTTACTGCGTGGCTTTTTAGGGCATGTTATAAACACCATACAGATACATTCCATACTCATACATGTACAAGACAGCAAGTAAATCATTCCTGTGAGTTAATATATTACCCCTTTATTTTTCATCTTAAGATGCTTGTTTTAAAATAGACAGTGATGGCACAGATCACTTTTTTACTGAATTACTGTATTACTTTTCTATAATCCAGAACAGCCCAGACTGTAATGTGTAACAAAGACGTCTATTTTACAGCTCATAAAGTGGCTGCCCGAGGTTTTGCTGTCACTTTTCACTGCAGCATTAAAGCCATGGTGTGTGTCGCACATGAAACCACGGGAGGAAGAGGAAACCCTCGGAGTGAGTGCCTATCAGTGCTTTTCTATTCAAAAAAGTGCTTGGAGGAGCCGATCTTGTGACGGGAAGTTGCAGATTGGAGCGGTGCTCTGGTTTTGAGGGTCTGGGCTCAGAATTCGGTTTGGGATCCGTCTCTCATCCTCTTTCTGCATTCTATTCGGTGGGAAGAGAGGTTAAAAAGAGGCGGTTATTAGTACTAGACGTGAGTACTTGGTCCTGCTCCAGATTACACTATAACGTGTGACGTTCAATAACAAAGATCAAAATCAGAGATGCTATTGCAGCTAAGTTTCTAATGACCCTTTTAGTAGTTATTTATTATTCTCTCAAGCAGAGATCTATTGAACTGTAAAAGCCGAAACCGTACATTTGACCATTTCTGTAACCTTACTGTAGCCGACAGCACATCTATAACTTCTCTGTAGCTCTTTCTGAGTTTGAGATGTTGCATGCAAATTTTAAAATGTCAATGGCAATGACGACTTTAATGAGATAGCTAAAACATTATTTAAGTGAGCTGGTCTGAGGATTATGGGTCATAAATGTGTAAAGGATTGAGAAGGTGATTACAGCTCCCAGCTTCCTGCTGATATTGTGGTTATTTTTGTCACTGCCTTTAACTTTCTGTATTATTTTTTGTCTGACTCAAAGAGGCTATAGCCCTGTGTTGTGCTATTCTGTTCTGGGTTAATGAAAGCCTCAGTTTGTTGTACACTCATGCTGTTTAAGCAACTCTTTCCTGCTCATGCGGACACTTCCACTCCACACTTAATGACAGACTCATAGTGCAATAGGTTGTGGTGCCTCATTTTCCTGCCCATCAGGAAGAGGTTTACTGTAATTTTGTTTACAAAAGACCGAAAGGCTCAGTGTACCAACGTGGACCGATGTCGGTTCTCTTTTTTTATTAGAATAAATAGAAAGAAACTGATGAGCTCCCATGTCATACTCAAAATGCTAGAGGATGTAAGGGTGCCATAAAAAGATTTGCTCTGGCCTATGCCCTTTCACAGCATTACAGGAGTATTTGAAAACAATACACACACACACACCGTCGGAGCCGCTTGTCCCGTACGGAACCAGAGCCTCACCCAGCAACTCAGGGCGTAAGGCTGGAGGGGGAGGGGACACACCCAGGACAGGACACCAGTCCATCGGAAGGCACCCCAAGCGGGACTCAAACCCTAGACCCACCAGAGAGCGGGACCTGGTCCAACCCACTATGCCACTGCGTCACCGCACCCTCCCTGAAAACAGTACTCTATGTGAATTATTATTGTTCTTTCAATTTGCACAAAAGGAAATTCATTAATCTATAAATGCCTTATTAAATAAATTACTGGAAATCTCTAACAGCCAAGCATGAATACCAGATACCAGATGAAATACAATTTAGTAAGCCAGCCAGTTTCAATGTGCCATAGGCCAATGAAACCAATAACAGTCAGAAAGGACGAAAAACTTACTGTTGTGTATATCCAGGAATAAAATACAGAAAAACATCATCAGCAGCACAAGAAGAGATACTGCGGTCAGTATCACAGCACCCACAGGAACTGTAATGAGAAACATATCATTTTCCAGGATTCAAACTTTTTTTGGTTTGTTGTACTAATGGAATATGCTGAGCCCGTGAAAGAAATGAAGCATGTGATTAATGTGCAGTACTGTATGCAGTTAAGACTTCTTAGAATCTGTCATCAGTCACGAAGAGTTATCTTGTAATTTCTCTGAGGAAATTTTCAAGGTCTTAGGAAACATCGACAGAAGATCTTTGTCATTGATAATGCTTGGACCAGTTTAATTTCAAAGTGTTTTTTAATTTTATGACTGTAACCAATGAATACCTGTTTGAGCTCCATCAGGAGTGGGAATGTAGTTGACAGTGATGGGAGTGGACAGTGAAGAGTGGTTCACCCAGCAGGAGTAGGACACATCCTCAGTGCGCTCGGACTGCAGAGACAGGTATGTGTCGAGGCTGAAGGATCCATCTGCGTTGGTTGTGATATTTTTGTGGAGGGATGTGGTGTTGAGGGGAAGTCCATTCCGGAGCCACACCTGCTCTATTGGTGCTGGGTGAAAGTTCCTAGAGGAGCAGAGGAGCATGGGAACTCCACTGGGTCCCTCCACCTGGGACACAGACACCGTGGGACGAGCTGCAGTCACAGAACAGAGGCAAAGAGCAGTGGACACAGAATGGTTAATCTCCAGCAGCTTAGAACTGACAGTGTAATGAAAACAAAATCCAACGCAAATATAATGATACTGTTGATCCCTCAATGCACACACCTCTACATCTCAGTGGCTGAAAATTAAGAAGTGGTTCAAGAAACAAGAAAACAAGGCCCAAAAAATATCTGCAGTAATTCTTATTGCATCTCATTACATTAAGAGCCCATAATTCTGATGGTACTTTGCAGTATATGCACAGCAATAGCAGAGACCAGTTAAGAAGTACTTACCTATGACATGAAGCTTCAGCTGATGGCTGAATATTTCCAGTTTTGGTGGAGGAATGACTTTTGTTACAGAACATTTGTAGACACCAGAGTCAGTGAGCTGGAGATCCCTTAAGTAAACTTCAGCAGGGTGTCCCTTCAACTCAACACGGTCTCTACATAACATGTTAGAAGTGTTGTTTTGTGTCATACGGTAATGACAGAAACTTCGAGTCTTATTCCATTGAACTGCCAAGGTATTAAAATGCTCCAAAGAATCAAGACATTCAAGGCAGGGAAGATGGACTGTGCTTCCACTGACTGCTGTGATGTTTCTCATGGACTCTGAGCACTTCGACTGCACCTCAGGGGCAACCACCTCTGTTTGAGACAAACCACACGATCACAATGCAAGTCAAAACAACAAATATTAGCTGTACGGAAAAAAGTTCAGTTTTTCTATTGTACTGATGTAGTACTCGAACTGTCCTTTCCTCTACGTGAAGTAGAGTAACTGGTAAGACTGATCGATACGGGGGTTACAAGGTTTCTCTAATTACTGCATTTTTGATCTTTTGACTGACTCTTCCTGCAACCCCTAAATTTGCAAACCAATTTGTTTAAACATGTCTGACTAAAATATACAAAAGAAATAACACTCATACTAATTAACGAGAGATTACAAAAGTGGAGCATAAGAAATTCTGCTGATAGTTTTCAGTCCGTTCCTGCAGAAACCCCATGAGACCGAATGCATATAAACATCTGAAAATACAAAAGAGTAAAGTCAGGCGGTAAAAACTGAGAGGTTTACCTGTTAATATGGTCATAAACGCTAGGATGACATGGACTGAGCGGGCATATAGTGCAACCATTCTTATCAGACACTTGACAAGATGCCGCAGCGAGAACTTGTGTTTGCATTTAACTAGAAGGAGCTTCCTGTGAATCAGAGTTCATACGCCCACTGGACGAATAAAAATCTCTACCGATAAGAAAAAAAAACAGTTTTCACGTCCCTCATATTATCGGCCTGCATTGCAGAGTCCGGCACTTGCGAACACAGCCCACCTGTTGCCCTGGGTACTCCTGTGGGCACCACACAACTCTGGAGTATTACTGTAGATGGGTCAACCATTTTTATTTTTAAACGTTAATTGAGAACATTTTATGTAACAAAAAAGAAGTAATGGGAAAAGGACACTGAAATACAGTACTTGTCTTCTGCATGTCTTAGGAAGATTAATTGTAATTTTGACTTTTTTCCAAAATATTAGAATTTTTTTATTTGACCAGTAGATTTTGCTGAGCTCACTAATGAAATGACTTACATGACTAATGTGCAGTACTCTGTGCGGTAAAGACTTCTAAGAATCTGTCGTTAGTCACTCATAGGTTATCTTGGAATAATTTTAATAGAGGAGCAGAGGAGAAAGTGGGGACATGGTGGTGTGGTGGGTTTGGCTGGGTTCTACTCTCTTTCATTTTTACATGGTGTCCAACAGTGAGTCTCATTGTTTGTAGGCCATGGTTTTGCTTACTGAAACACTTTCAGGGCAGAAAATGTTTTCTTTCGTTAAACACAATTCTAACCTGAGAATGGCTTTTTCATATTTTCTGCATGACCTTTTAGTCAGTTTAGCTGCGATGGCCATCTAAGCATTGTAGTCAAAGTACATGCAGTATATTTCTCAATTTATGAATTGTTGTTATCCAAAATTTTGGTATAGTGGGATTTTGTTTCTGATACCCAATTTTGGATTGAAGGAACAAGCCATCACTATAACAAAATTTATCTAAAAACATCCTGAAAGTCTTGCATCACACAAGAGAAGCAGAAGTGCAGTAATGTACTGCTTTGGGTCATATTTTTCTGTCTGTTGGTGTATTATGAATGTCAGAGTGTTGATTTAAAAGGGTGGGTAAATATGGAAAGTGAATGAGATTCCACTGGTGTGTCTGTCCACCATAGCGGGCATCTTATTCAGTTGAATGATTGCTTAGGTAGCAGAGCAATTATCAGGAAAAGTTTATATGATAGTTTATCAGGTATGTATGCAAATTTTAGCAACACTGTATAGTTCTATAAAGTTGTTCGTAATAAACACGACATGCTCAGTGAATCCCTGCTTGGTTTATTGTTCATCCTGCTGAAAACTGATCTATTAAAAAGTAGGAGTTCCCAGAATCAATTCAGTGAATCACACACACAATGTCTACAACTGCTAGTTTTGAGCCAGGTCACAGCAAACAGGAGCTTAACATGGCAAAGGAGGGCACAAGGGACACACCCTGGACAGGACACCAGTCCATTGCAAGGCACCCCAAATAGGACTCGAACCCAAGGCCAACCATAGAGGAGACCCCCATCCAAACCCACTGCACCACTGTGCCCCCCCGTCAATTGTGTAAATGTGTTTTATGTTGTGTTGATATCATGGGTTGATAGTTATGTGGGTGTTTTACAGTGTTGGGCACGGTGGCATCTGTGTGTGTGTGTGTGTGTGTGTGTGTGTGTGTTTTACAGTGTTTTACTGACATTTGGGAACATTTTTGGGGGTTTTGGACACATTGGGAAAATATTGATATTTTTCCCAGGAGATGCTAGTGCCCATGATAACACACACACACACACACACACACACACACACACACACACACACATACACACACAGGCTGAAATCGCTTGTCCCAAGTGGGGTTGAGGTGAACCAGAGTCTAACCCAGCAGCACAGGGTGTGGGGCGGGAGGGGGAGGGGACACACCCAGTATGGGATGCTGGACCATCGCAAGCGGGACTCGAACCACAGACCCGCCAGAGAGCAGGCTCTGGCCAAGCCCGCCTCGCCCGCCCTGCCCTCCCCCATGACAACAGAGAATGTTATTTGAAAAGACATGTCGAAGTTGTTTTAAAATGATCACAGGTGCAGGATTCATTCGCTTCACGTCACAGGTGCAAGAACCTGAATCTTTTAGCTGGTTCACTGTAAAACACACAATCCCTTTTTCCGTATCCAACTGCTTTCTTACCTTGCTGTAATGGATCTCAGGGTTATATCTGTTAATGAAATGTGTTTCTTGATTTGATGTAATTGAAATGTCGAGGAGATAAGGAAGAGGAAGATCAGTGGAGGTACCTGCAGACACACATGTATTTTAAAGTGCCTTTTTAATGGAGTGACTTGATGAAGTAATTAGCAGGTCTTTAGGATATATTTATTTTCTTAGTTATTTCTAACAATTTAGGATTTAATTATGTTTTATTTCTGCAGGTATTTCACTGTTTTTGATACACTCTCAGTCTTCTCATGTAATTTTAATTCCTTCATATCACAGAGGGCTATGTTGCATGAGTTATATAGGAAGAGGTAGCCAGCAATATATTGTTTACTGTATACTGTTTACAGAAGGCAGTTTCGTCCTTAGGATACTTGTCATCTAGTAACAATTATTAATTTACTTAAATCTCTTTTCCAGGTTTAAAAAATCTAAGCAACAGATAATGTCAATGTCGTGAGGGGCTGAGAGAACCGGGACGGCTGGACCCAAGTGCAGAGTTGCTCGTCTGGATTCAGAGGATCAGGCAAGTTCTCGGTGTCAGGCACAGGCGGATGGTCGGTCGATCGGCGGTCGGAGTCAGAGTGGGCATCCATAGACGAGGTCAGGAGATGAAGCGAAGAGTCGGTCGATCGGCGGTCGGGAGACAAAGAGAAGGGACGAAAACCAGAGAACGAGAACTGAGAACAAGGGTTGCGTGTGAACTGGACATCACGAAGGAGGGTGGTTGTCTCTGACAAGATTCTGCAAAGGTATGGGAGCTGAGGAGGGTCTTTTAAAGGGTGAGCAGTTAGTCAGGTGCTGGACCAGAGTTAGGTGCTGTCGGTTGAGTTGTGGGCGTGGACGTGACAGTCAACAAGTTACTCTTTTTCTTTCCAGTTCTTTATATAAAAATATATAAAATTTTATAAAATTCTGTTTTATAAAATTATAAAATTCTATTTTACACAATTCTTTATATAAAAATTTATTATTCATTCATTTTTTTAAGTATTTGCTTCTGGTTTGAAATCACTGTCCAACATGGAACCACAATGTTTCAAGGAAAATGAGGAAAAATCCCAAAATATCAAAGAAGTTTTAGGTAAGGAATGCCAATCTTGTTCTTGTTCTCTGATAGTGTCACAGTGGTAGAAAGGCACAGTACAAACTCACAAAACACTCAGACACAGACACATATTGTGAAATCTTGGTGGAGGTGGAGATTTAAGTGCTAACTTCTCTGCAGATACTAGAGGAGAAGAAGATCTTGTAGAAACAAGAAGAACTGTGTGGGAGTCTCACTGGACCCAGTGAACTGAGGGAAAACCTCATAGTCAGAACTGTTTATTGTTCCTTTTGCATTCTTTAAGCATTGTCATCACATTATCCATTTATTTTCTGTGGAGCAACTTACAGTGTTGAGCTACATGCAATAGTTTACCCATTTATACAGCTGGCTTATTCTTACCAGAGCAATTTCAGGTTTAATACCTTGCTCAAGGGTACTGCAGCAGTAGGCAGGATTTGAACCTGCAACCGTGTGCTGTAAAGGAAGCATATCTATCTGCTATGCAATCAGCTGCCCCACCCACGGTGTCAGCGCACATCTATTGCTTGAAAAGGCAGCATAATGTTTCTTAGAGCACTAGGAAATGTGTGTCCCCTGGTCAATGATGCATGTTCATGAATCTCCTGCTCATTGTCATAAGTATACACTCACTGGTCACTTCCTGAGGTACATAAGCTAATACCTGCTATGGCCTTCCTTTGCCTCCAGAACAGCATAAAATGAGAAACAAGGTGCTGGACACTTTCCACAGGGTTCCTGCTCTCTGTTGCCTTGGCAGTTTCAAACAGTTTCTGCAGATTTTTGGCAGCCTGTTTATTTTGTCATCTTTTCTTTCCTCTTCATCCTACAGGCGCTCTGCAGGCGTGCGAGGTATGGACTGTGTGGGCCACTGGAGTAAAGTAAAGGACTGTCATGTTGGTGGAGCCACTCTGAGATCATGTGTGCTTTGGAACATGGTGCATTGTCCTGTTTTTTCACTCTTCAGACATTTTCTTATTGACTCCTTGTCCACTGGACCTTATCACCTTCCTCTGAACTCACAGGAGATGCAGTTCGCATGACCTTTTTGCTACTGTAGTCCGTCTGCTTCAAGGTTTGTCAATGCATGCATTCGGAGATGCCTTCTTGCACATCTTGCCTGTACTGAGCTTTTATTTTTGCACTTCTGGCCTTCCTGTTTGCTTTGAAAAGTATGGCTTCCCTCATTAAAAGGTGTTTTCACCTTCAGAAGTACTGCTCAGTGGATATTTTTGATTCTCACTAATTTTCAGGAAATTACAAAACCTGAAGTGTGTGGAAAAACCCAGAAGTATAACTATTCTGAGATGTGGGAACCATCACATTTGACATCAGCAATCATACCATATTTAAAACAACCTAGACCGCAAGTCTTGTTTAGCCCACCAGTAAATGAACATGTCAACCATGTATGCACACTTCATGTAGAAAGAGCTGCAGCCACACAATTCACTGACTGTTTATAAACAGGTGTACCTAACAAAGCGGCCAGAAACCAGTTAAATGTGCAGTATGCTTAGGAAATGCTTTTTAAAGAGTGTTTTCACTCAGTTTTGTTGGAAGTTTATGATATTTTAACGTATATACTATAACAAGTCAAACCTAATAGTAAATATCAGGAGTGAATCTCAGTAGGCTACATGACAGTTAGCAACAGATCCTCAACAGATTAAGTAAATGCGGAATTCAGCATCACCCTCTATATGTCTCTGAGTCGAGTTCACTGAACACAAACCTACAGTCAGACTCTACCACCTTTGGGACTCTCTCCCATAATATGTGTTAAGCCACATGGGTTAAACCCCAGCATGACTCATTCCATCAGCCTCTGCCAGCGTAGCCAATAACTCAGTGGCCTTATTGTACATTTACATTTATTCACTTAGCAGACGCTTTTATCCAAGGCAATGTACAACTCCGCGAAAAAAACAAAGTGCATTTCACCAACACATGAAGAGGCATAGATGCAGATGTAAGTCTCAGGATGCAGCATGTGTTTCTGATGTCAGCATTTAAACCAGCATGCATTACACTGGTAACTGCATATAGAATTGGTAGAGAGTGCAAATTTTTTAAACAGGTAACATTAATAGTGACATTACATGAATAGCAGTGTATAGAGCTGATACTATGGTATTTGTGACAAATTATTGTTTTTTTTTCTTCAATTTATGGAGTAAATAGGTGATGCAGAGAGGAGTGAGTTTGGAAAAGATGTGTTTTAAGACCCTTCTTGAATGCTGAAAGAAATTTAAGACTTCTGAGGGGGCTCATTTCACCACATTCGAGCCAGAACTGAGAACCTTTGTGCTTGTGGAGAGGTGTCAAGCATCCCGCAATTACATATCCATTTATACAGATGAGTAACTTTTACTATACCAATTTAAGGTAAGTACTGGTATCAAGGGTACAACAGCAGGAGGTTAGATTTGAAGCTGTAACCCTCCAACCTAAAGTCAACAGCACCAACCACTACGCTATCAGCTGCCATGGCTATAGTGAAACGAGTTAGAATCAAATAACTGTCGGTATTTCCTGCCATGTTGAGGATTTCTCTGCATAGACAAATGGTACACTTAGAGATCTGTGTTACAACACATCCTTTCAGAGAAGCCAAAAGATAAGGGTTGCTTCACGAACCCAGCAGAAACTACAATGGTGTGTTGTCTCATTGCTCCATATCAAACTCTTTTTTATAATGCTGATCATTTGAGATTTCCAGAGAGTTCCATTACAAGAAATGTACTTTTTTACAGTGCATTTAAATTTCATGCATTTGAAAAACAACCCAGTCATGCCCCCATGACGAATTGCAAGGAGCAACATATAAATACCTAGCAGATTTCACACAGGATGTTACAGGAGGTTCCTCTACAAGACATAAACGACACGGCCCTGCAGCACCCTTGCCACTAAGGAGGGTGAGCGGGAAACAGTTTGGTGTTCTGTGTGAAGAAACAACACTGCTTCAGTGTATTTGTACTCTGCTTTCTGCAGCTTTTACCATGAGGTCTCAGTGTGCTTTAGGGTATGTTCAGCCAGGGGTTTCCTCATGGTCTCCTCAAAGCCATTTTGAAATGAAGGCTAATATTGGTGCCAGTGAGTCTATTCTAGTTTTTTCAGGGTGTATGGAGAACATTGGCATCGGTGGAGTGGAAAACAATATCATTGGTTCATTAAAAGGACACTTGGCCATTTAAGAGCAACGTCTCCTGCATGCAGATCTACTATGTATAGACGTCCAGGTCAAAATGAATTTCCTAAGGTGCATTCCCTTGAGTACCAGTCAAAGGTGGAGGGGCCATGCTGCCAATAGTTATGTCTTACATTGATTTTTTACTTCAAAATACTATCATATGGTTACTGAACTGACTGGTTATAGCTGCCAAACCTCTTTCTTCACTCCCTTATTTGTTCTATTTTGGGACACAATAACTGTACTGATAGACAAAAATAAAGAAAATGTCACAGCTGGACTGACATGTAGGGCACTGGCAGCACAATAAAGACAAATGAAAATAACTTTAAAGGTCAGGAATATGCAAGTACACTGGATCATTGTCCTATCCTGTAACTCTGTACTATACAAATATGACTTACTCATTTATTGGGAACTATAGAACAAGTACAGAGAGAATGGATCGGATGCTGCAGGAAACTGCTGGTTAAAGGAATGATGGCCTTTGCAATGAAGCCTTTAATGCAAGGTTGAAGACACTATAACTGAGAAATGTTAATTTTCAGATCTCCAAAAAAGGAGCCTTATTAAATATTTTTGACAGTTATCACACGGTGGAGGATCTTTGTCTAAATGTAAAGATAATGAGTATCCAGTTGTGTTCCAGGTAACAGCAGCTTCAAATAAAGGACATTTAAAACTCTTTACTCTTTATTAGAACTGTATTTATTTATCCACACTTCCATAACTCAACGCAACCAAAAAATTCCAAAACACATCTTATTACACGCTGTGACAAGACTGGTGCTGCTGGTACATATCATATGAATATTACACCACTTTCTCAATGAGAATGTAAAAATGCTCATTGTGTATGTGATGAAGCTCTGCAATAAGTCTTCAAAACTGAGCAAAGACTGCATCATTCACAAAAAATACTAACATTCACAATAACATATTCACAAAAGACATCCACAATAATTACATATTATTAAATAGCCTGAGAAGTCTGGTGTTTTATTATACAGCACAAGACTTTATTGTTTAATTATTTTGAAATAACTCTATATAATAGAGTCTGTTCCTAATGGAACTGAAAGAAAAATAGTAGCTATAGTAGAAAAGGCAAAATAAATTTATGCAGTTCAGATGTTTTCCAGCAGCCTCTAGTTCTCATAAATGCAATGTTCGTGTTTCTCGTCCTCACTCAAGGACGGCGTGGGTATGGGAGTGGTGAAGTTGAAGTTCTCGTACACCTTGTTAGTGTACATCATGGCTTCATCTCGCTGTCTTCTTCTTTTTTGATCTGTGGACAAAGAACCAATGATCACCTTGTGTCCGTCAGCATATGCAACAACGTTCTGCAGATCACAGACCAAAGAGCAATTGTGTTCTCCACCATCTATGTGTCATGCCCCGCCATTGGCCCAAGCGACAGCACCTGCACCAAATCAAAACAGCAGAGTATAAAAGCACCGCCCCTTGCCTGCTCCATGACAATGATTCTGGTTTACCCCTTTGGTGTTCTTCATTAAAAGTTCCTATGATTGGGTCCACCTATCACTCTCTCTCCCAGCCTCATCCTTGACACTATGACTGTTGACCTTCTTTTACCTTTTATGAGAGTCTAAAGGTTTCTTAAACTGATTCATCAATAATCTTTAAATACACCAAGATGTGAAATACAAGTGATGGCAGAGTGTCCAGTGTGAGGCAGAGCATCCAGAGCGAGGCAGAGTGTGGAGTCACACACCGGTTGCTGAGACGGCCTCTTTGGAAAGAATGGAGTCCCTGTTCGACGTAAGATCTATCCTGAATGTATCGTCTGACGGCACACCTGTGTGTTGTGTATCACGTAACGTTTTGTTTGGTTGCACCTGCTGACATTGTAGAACATTTCATTTGCTCAAAATGCGTAACAAATAATGACTTGGTGCGGAAGGTCTGCGATTTAGAAGAGCGCATTAAGAATTTGATTTCTATACGAGAAACGCCGGAGAGTTGGTTGGACTCGGGGTGTCCCGATACCTCTGTAGTATCAAACTCGGCGTCGACACTTAGGCCCCAGTAGAGCTAATGAGAAGCCGGGTACCCTGGAGCGCTCTCACGGAGACTGGGTTACGGTTCGGAGTAAGAAGTCGAATAATGAGAAGCCTAAGCTACAGGTTCCTGGTTCGGGTTCTCCCGCCCAAACCCAAAATAGATTTTCGGCTCTAAGCAGTTCACCTAATAATAATGTGCTCATTTTTGGGGGATTCGGCTGTCTGAAATATTTCTGCTACCATTACTAGTGATGAATTTATGTCGTTTTTCAATAATAAATTAGTGAATATCCGCAAATCCGTACGGTAGCGCCTTCTAGTTTGCTTTTAGCAAGCATAAGCGCTTCTGACGATGATAATATTAGTTGTCCGCACCATCTCAGTAGCTTCGACACATAACTGTAGAGGAAATTACTATGCTAATTTGCTCTATCAAAGGTACTATCTGTCCTTTAGACCCAATCCCCACTAAATTACTGAAAGCCGCAGTTTCCATGCTTGCAGAACCTATTGTATTGTTAATACGTCGTCTCTAAATGGCTGTTCCAAAAGCCCTTAAAATCGCCGTTATTAGTTAGACCCTAAAGAAATCGGATCTGGACTGTAATAACCCATCTAATTATAGACCGATCTCCAATCTACTGTTTTTATCCAAAATTCTAGAAAAAAATCGCAGCTTCCCAAATTGTGAAAAATCAATTGAAAAATTTCAGTCTGGTTTCCGCACTGGTCACAGTACTGAAACGGCACTTACATGTGTTGTTAATGATATTCTCATTTCTTCTGATGCTGGTCAGATCTCTATTCTTATGTTACAAGACTTGAGTGCTGCGTTTGATACTGTAGTGTAGACCATGGTATCCTACTGAGTAGACTTGGAAACCTGGTTGGACTAAGGTACCGTTCTGAAGTGGTTTGAATTGTATTTAGCTAACCGTGAACAATCTGTATTGAAATCTGGCGACTGCACCCCCTCCATCTCTATTACGGTTCAGCATGGTGTGTCACAAGGCCCTGTGTTGGGTCCGTTACTGTTTTTCACTTTATATGTTACCATTGGGTGACATTGTTCACAAACACTGTGAATTTTCATTTGTATGCCAATGACACACAGCTATATGTATCGTTTAAGCCTGATGATCCATCACATGTGGTGGTGTTAGCTAATTGTTTTACCAGTATAAAATTATGGATGAGTAATTTTTTATCTCTAAATGCAAGTAAAACAGAGGTACTTGTGGTGGGTGGTGATGCTAAAACTCTTGACATAATCATGCCAATCTTTAAAACAAATGGTATTACCTTCAAGCGTACGGATTGTGTCAAGGATTTGGGTGTCCTGCTGGATGGAAAGATGTCATTTGTATCGCATGTAAATGCTTTGACTAAGTCGTGCTTCCTTTAGTTCCTTCAAGAAGCATAGCTAAAATGCGGCGATTCCTTTCTAGACAGGATTCTGAGAAACTGGTTCATGCTTTTGTTTCCAGCAGGCTGAATTACTGTAATACTTTATTGTCGGGTTGTCCGTACCAGACTTTATCCAGGCTACAGCTGGTACAAAATGCTGCTGCGAGAATTGTCACTAGAACTAGGAAGTCTGACCATATAACACCAGTACTTAAGTCATTGCATTGGCTCCCGGTTGCTTATAGAGTTGATTATAAAATCCTGCTTTTGACCTATAAGGCAGTACATGGCATTGCTCCAGCTTACCTTAAAGTACCTGTGATCAATAAGACCTCAGTAGGAGGTCATGCCTTTAGTTATAGAGCACCTAAACTGTGGAATAGTCTACCAGTTAATCAGAAATGCCCCGTCTGTTTCTGTTTTCAAATCCCAACTAAAGACTTATATGTTCATTCAGGCATTCCACCTCGAAATGTAATTCCACCTGCTTTAGTTTTTCATCACCTTTATAAAAATGTATATTAAATTTACTTAAGTAACAAATTACTAACTCTGTTCTATCTCCTCGTTGAGCATTGCCTCGCTACATAAGACCTGAGGAGGCCGGCCAGTGGTGAGACGAATCCCGTGCTGACAGAGGATGATGTCCATCTGCCAAGACGATCGAGATGTTCCATGCCGAGCTGGGGATCCAAGATGCCATTTACCAACGTTATCGTTATTACTTGTTACACACTGGCTTACAAATTGTTACTTTCTAGAATGCCCAGGAGGGGTGGGCAACCTCTGGCCTGTGTACCCCCAGAGGTTTTTTTTTCTCCCTCAACCTTCAGTTGGGAGTTTTTGTTCCTTTCCCCAGTGGCCAGTAGGTATACTTATAGCTCTATAATAAGTCCTTCATTATGGTAGCCATTAGTCGACTGTCTTCTTTGTTTGTATCTGTTTTTCTTGCGTTATGCCTGTGTTAAAGCGCTCTGTGTCACTGCGTGAGAAGAGCACTCTATAAAAATGAATTGAATTGAATGCGCATCTTTTTGCGTTCTGTGATATGGGTGTTGAAGTTCATGTGATATTCCTATAATGAATAATGTTTATTTTGGGGGTGCGGTGGCGCAGTGGGTTGGACCGCAGTCCTGCTCTCCGGTGGGTCTGGGGTTCAAGTCCCGCTTGGGGTGCCTTGCGGCGGACTGGCGTCCCGTCCATGGGTGTGTCCCCTCCCCCTCCGGCCTTACGTCCTGTGTTGCCGGGTGGGCTCCGGTTCCCCGTGACCCGGTAAGGGACAAGCGGTTCTGAAAATGTGTGTGTGTGTGTGTGTGTTTATTTTCATCTTCTAGATGAAGTGGTGCCTATGATGTGATGTACAACTGCATGTGAGAGTTTGAGTGTGTGTTTGCACTCCAAAGTGGTCCACTAAGATAAATTAATAAGATCTAATTCACTCTTTCTAAACTCGCACATCATCTGAACCACTTGTCCCATATGGGGTCGCGGGGAGCCAGAGCCTAACACAGGGCGAAAGGCTAGAGGGGAGGGGACACACCCAGGACAGGACAGGACACCAGTCCATCGCAAGGCACCCCAAGCAGGATTCAAGCCCCAGACCCACTGGAGAGCAGGACCTGGTCAAACCCACTGTGCCACCCTCTCTCTAAACTCTTCAAGAAAACCTATTTTTATATTTAATATAGGTGAGCATTCTGACCTCTTAAAAATGTACTGTCTTAAACTGTAGATGTATATACTATTGACTTTTTTGGAGTTTGGTTCCTGCTTACCTTTAAATTTACCCATTTAGCTGATACTTTTGCCCAAAGCAACATACAACTCATGTTTTACAAAAGTGATTTAGTAACAGACGCAAAGGATTATACACTAGCACACAATTATTGAATAATGGAAATACAGCTTGTTTGACTGAAGCTGCCATTTTGCTCACACATATTACTCAGCTGGATGCCTGTTTTTCTATAAATACATGAAAACACATTAAAAAAAATTTATTCTGTCAAATGAAATATTCCTTCATTACTAACTCAGAAACATCTACATGAAAACAAATTTGGTCAGCTCATCTTTCGTCTAAAGTCAATGAGAAGGTAGAGATTCCAGAGTTTCTAAAGTTTCAAATCAGTTAAAATCTCCTTAGGCAGTTCTGTTAACTTGAATGTGATTCC
The DNA here is from genome assembly GCF_900964775.1 of Scleropages formosus. Taxonomy (NCBI): domain Eukaryota; kingdom Metazoa; phylum Chordata; class Actinopteri; order Osteoglossiformes; family Osteoglossidae; genus Scleropages; species Scleropages formosus. The sequence goes on from NC_041809.1 coordinate 17,308,056, forward strand.
GAAATTAAAGAAATGGCCTGCAGAAAGTCCTCCCTGCTCGATCTATGTGCGAGATGGTTGAACCCGTTGTGTGTCATAGCCGATAAGCTAAACACACGAGATGCTATTGACACACTCTGGATGAGAACTGCGAGCTATTTACTGGCACTCTGGAAACGTGTTCTGAAGAGCATGAAAACATGCACTGCGTTCTTTCCACCTCTGACATCTACAGGAAACCGTTAAGGGGGCTGGTGTGAAAATTATAGTTTGCAGTTCGGCCTTTTTCAGGGCAAGAACACAATTGTCATCTGTCTTCTGAGCCAATGGCTTCTGTGCCACACTCTGAATTCACCTGGAATTTACCTTGAGGAATTTTGACGTTTTTTTATTTGTAACAAAGGATTTCTGTTGCATTCAAAAACAGCAGCGCGAACGTGCGAAGACCCGTCACTAGTCAGTGGAGGCGCCACTGCTGGAACTGAGCAGTGATGTGGCACCATCTGGTGGACGTGAAACCCCTTTAGAGCTCTTAAATGGTGGCACATGTTCTTGACACTTGGGAATAAGCAGCATTCTTCAAAAATTCCAATTATTATTACATTGCTGCTGAACTGGTCATTTTATCAAAAGTAGCCTTTCGATAAATTGTACAGCTCAACTCACTGGAGTAGCTTGGAATATGTGCTGCAGAGTACTAGAGTAAAGTCCCTTCAGGACTTGAACCTTCAATCTGCATTATTACCTAATTACTGGATACCTCTTTTTCTACACAAAATGCCATAATTTTAATTAACATTTTCCCCATTATTAGTCTTGCTGTATGAGCACAGAAAAAAGAGCAGCTAGTAGTGTAGTGCTTAGAGTTCCTGCCTTGTGCTTAAAGGATGTGGGCACTGAATCCCTTCTCCTACTGTTGTACCCTTGAACATACTATTTTCCTTGTAACTTACTCATCCAGTGAAAATTATTCTGTTGTACAGCTGGTAGCATATTGGTTGGAGCTCTTGCCTTTGGACCCGTAAGTCTGAATCCCACCTCTGGCTGTAGTACCCTTGAGCAGGGTACTTACCCTAAATTGCTCCACTAAAATTACCCAGCTCTATAAAAGGGTAAATAATTGTAGGTAGCTTAATACTGTAAGTCACTTTAGAGAAAAGAGTCAGGTAAATGAATAAATGGGTGAATCACTCCAAGTTGCCTTGGAGAAAAATGTAAGCAAGAAGAAAATTCTAGACTGTACTTGAGAATAACAAGACTTCTGCGGGCTTTACTTACGAGTGACAAAGGCTCTCTGAACAGATATTATACATCATGCACATGCACTAGATGTGGACCACCTGAGAAATAACACAAACTGACCTATGTTTTGGCAGTTTTTTTTTTTTTTTTAAATAAATTCATTATTTATTTCTTAGTATTTTATTGCTCTGGTTTCCACCAGAAGCTGCCTTTGCCACAATCACATTTGCATTGTGTTATGTACCCGTATGCGCTTGAATTTTCACGGTACACTGTTTCTGTCTCTGTGATCCGTTGACCCACACCCTTTCTCTTGTTAATCAATAAAAGAGTTCGTAAAAAATTGTACATCAGGTAAATTCAGACCTCGAGGCAGTTACCATCGCGCTCTCTCAAACATGCACAGAATGAAATATTAATAAAAATAGAAATGCTATAGTAGAGCTAGTTGTGCCTTTAACACCCTGCTAATTAAATTAAAAACTAAATATGAAATAGGTTACACTAGTATGATGTGTGCTGTTAAATTAGTTACAGAATTAACCACTTAAATAGCAGGGTTCACATGACACACATGAAAATGGTACATACAAACACAAGGGTGCAATTTCACAGCTTTATAAATAACGGAGCAGAGCAATGGACGGCATGTCTACAGATAATGGAGATTTTTTTTTTAGCATTACTGATAAAAAAGCATCACTGTCCTTGCAAAATGCTGCAGTGCAGTTTCCGCCTAGATGCTCAGATAACAAGTTAGGCTGACTCGGGCATGAAGGGGGCCTGGATATTCAATGTTGGGCCTCTTCTGTGTAAAGCGTTGCAACACAGGGGATTTTAGGCAAGAGAGAGGGGCAAGATCGTGGGCCGAATCTGGTGATTAGCAAGAAGAGCGGGCATGGACTCTGTTTCCTCTTTGGCTTTGTGTAATAGCCAAGAAGGCAAGGCAGATTGTGCAAGTTAGTTTCTGTTCCGCTCTCTCTGACACCAGACCACAGTTACATGGAAGGTCTTAATCTTTAAATGGAACCTAATGACATGTGTATAACAGTAAAAGGGATGGATTTCATGTGGCGTATGAATTGCTGTTCCCTGTGGATGCCTTTGAGTCAAGGGCACGATGGGTGCTGCACTCACACTGAGTCTTAAGTGATGGTCAGTTCTAGAACCCCTAGTCCAAACCCTCATACACTTCAGTGACAATAACTGCCTCTCTGCTTTCAGTTCTTTCAGAAAAAGAAACAAGTGCATCACATTTTAGTAGAGAAATCACAAAGCAGCTCGTGACACATCATGAATACAATGTGTATTTATTTGTATGGGGAAGTGAAGAAATTAGGGAAAGAGATGTGGAAAATGGTATCTCATCGCTCACTTTTTCCATATGCAGATGACTGTAATGTACAGCACTGCCTTTTTTTACACTGTGAAAATCACACACACACACACACACACACACACTTTCTGAACCGCTTGTCCCATACGGGGTCGCGGGGAACCGGAGCCTACCCAGCAACTCAGGGCGTAAGGCCGGAGGGGGAGGGGACACACCCAGGACGGGATGCCAGTCTGCCGCAAGGCACCCCAAGCGGGACTCGAACCCCAGACCCACTAGAGAGCAGGACCCGGTCCAACCCACTGCGCCACCACGCCCCCCACACTGTGAAAATCAATTTAGCAAAAATGAACAGCTCTACTAACCTTGGATACCTTATTTGGTGTGGTATCCTCAGTATCAAAACAAAAAGAGCAGTGTACACTTACATGTAATGCAACCAATGGTCAGCAAGACAAGGATAATGGCCAGGGGCAGCAGGCTGAGCCCGATGATCATAAGCAGGTCCTGGACACACAGTCCTGTGACATGTCAGAACACAATACAGTCTTAAATAGTGTCAGTATGGGATGGTATAGACCACATACTTATCAGATAATCTCTCTGTCACGGCCGGATGCAACAGGTCCGTTTTGAATAGTCTGGTTTGACATGAGGTATTATTATTATTAACACAGTTCTTTGAATTTCACAGCTTTTCAGGTGGTATGCAAAGAATACTCTAGAGTTTATCAGTGAATCACCGTATGAACATAGTGATAACCCCAGCAGTACCAGTGATGACAGGGATTCGCTCAGCATCTGTTTTCCAGAGTTTTAATCTAATTCTGGAGCTCATGGTAGTACTCAAATTCATGCTTTTTTCTTGGACCAGTGTTGTAGTCTGATAGCACTGAAATAATTCTTAGATATTTTACTGGTGGATAGATTGTTATTGCTACATTTACATTTACATTTTTTTATTTAGTAGACGCTTTTGTCCACAGAGACGTACATCTTAGCAAAAATACAATTTGTGCATTACATTAAGCGAAAGAGACATGGCTGCAGACATGTGACTCTTAAGTAAACCTAGTTTGTTACCTTCCACTTACATTTACTCATTTAGCTGATGCTTTTCTCCAGAGCAACATACAATTATTTATCAATTTATACAGCAGGGCAATTTGACTGGAGCAATTCAGAGTGAGTACCTTGCTGAAGGGTATTACAGCTGGAGGTGGGAATCAAACCTATGACCTTTGGGTCCAAAGCTCTAACCACTATGCTTCAAGCTGTCTACTTTATTATTATTATTATTATTATTATTATTATTATTATTATTATTATTATTATTATAATAGATTTTGTTGTTGACGGGTTGCAGGAACTTCACAAAACTCAGGTGAGCACATAAAAAACGTAAGTATCAGCACTCAACGGGACCAACCTTTCCTTGATGGTAATATAAATATCTTGAACCCACTGATGCCAGAGGTGTTGATGCTGCAGTTGAAGACATCCGCATTGTTGCAGCCACCATCACACAGCTCCAAGGTGCTGTTCTGGTTTGTGGAGTGCTCTCTGTGTTGAAGAACCTCCCATCCCTCATTCGTTTTTCTGCTCCAGGTGAAGTTCACCGTGACGTTGAGAAGCCCCACGACCATGCACCAGAGCTGTAGAGTACAGTTTTGATTGCTGCTGTTCAGGTCTCCTACGATGATATCTATGCATGATGTACGACACAAAGGAACACGTTGAGTTAAATGATAATTATCAAGATATTATTTGCCTGTACTGTACATGGACAAGTTCAGTGCTGTTAGTATCCACAGCTGTCAATCCCGCGCGCCTGTCTGCAGTTTTATGTCTCAGTTTCCATATCAGCACAATAAGGGAAAACCTACGTTTTAGTGGCATTTCGGTGTATTAATAAATGTTAACCTTTGAAGATTTTAAGTAGGCTTCAGCCCACATGCAGATGACTGCACTGGAAAATGTGTGTATGTATGAACAGACAGATGAATTACTTTATATAAATTAAATTAAACTGCTGGTTTACATGTCTTCATTTTTTGAAAATAATGAGGCAAAATGGGGCAGCATCAGTTTATGTCACAAACGTGTAGAAAGAAGTTAGATTAGCTATGGATCCGATGGGTCAGCCCGTGCTGACAACTAGAAAAAATGGGCCCAAAATCATGAAAAAACCCAGTTCTGTATTTATAGTTTTATTTTAAAATGTGTGGGAAGCAGCTGTAGGTGTTAAGTGTCTGATGTATTTTTGTGCTGTTATTCAGTATTGTGAATAATACTGACGATTTTTAATACTATTCTATGGAGGCACAAGGAGTCTTAGTAGTATCTTAGTAGCACCTCGATACTGGTAGCCCATGGCACAGTATATCATCTTTTCCATCAATTCCTCCTCTCGCTCATTTTCTTCTACCTCATTGTGCTTCCTGACGCGTGCTTGGACATTCGGCAACATATTCCAAGCTAAGTTTTCAATCACAAATTTACAGGAACTGTGGGAAAACACAAGCCCGAGGTCACTAAGGACAGGTGGTTTTGAAAGAGAGGACTTCACTAAGCCTGGTGCCAAAAGGGAAAGAAAGAATCACACTTTAAAAACAATCATAACTCATCATTTCTTTCACTTCTCCAAAGCAACTTTCAATGCTAGAGTTGTATACTGTGCTGTTAATTATTACCCATTTACACACTGCATCTGAAACCACTTGTCCCATGCGGGGTGCTGGAGCCTAACCCAACAGCACAGGGTGTAAGGCTGGAGGGGGAAGGGACATACACAGGACAGGACGCCAGTTCGTCGCAAGGCATCCCAAGCGGGACTCGAACCCCACACCCACCGGAGAGCAGGACCTGCTCAAACCCGCTGCACCAGTGCGTCCCCCATTACCTATTTATATTTACTGAAATAATTCATGGTAAGCATCTTGCTTAAGTTGATGGCTCTACACATACTCTCTAGACACACTCAAAATGATTTGCCCTCAATGCTGCGCTATGATGACCGACCTTCACTCACTGGGTTTGAGCCCCATCTCCTCACCCCACACAACTAAATTCCCACAGGCTGAATAGACCACCCTTTGCGCACCAATTCACACTAATGTCTCAAAACTCAACTCTTTCAGTGTTACTTATCCCCTAACCTCCTAAGTGCTTCATTTTTAATAACAATTTACTGAATAATTTATGTAATAATTTATTTAATAATGAAAAAGCCTAAATGCAGCTACTGGTGTGATGTGTACTGGTTTTTATGGTGGAATGTGACATTGACTGGACTCTCGAATCACATATCCATATCGAAATCTCTCCTTCTGTTGACATGATGCATTTTTATATTGTTCTTTGAGATGTACGTCGCTACAGAGGAAAGCATCTGCTAAATGAATAAATGTAACTGTTGTCAAGAGATCAACAAACTGCGCAACTTAACAACCATCACTGCAAAATCATACGCTTTATTGTTTAATGTTACATTAAGAATACACTCAGCCCTCGAAGAAATTAGTAGCATACAGCAAACAAAAACAAAAACGGCTTATGAAAATACATATCTTTTTTCATACAATGGACTTATTATTTTGTACCCTGAAAAATACTTCTTCTTGATCATTTATTTAAATTTAAATGTAAATATGAATTACAGCTGAAATTGCAGATTCTATACTGTTCATATTCATTAATTTTGCTGATGGTTTTCTGCAAAGCACCTTACACTGCTAAGCTACCTGCAATGATTTGTAGAACAGGGTAATTTCTCTCAAGATCATGTACATTTACATTTACATTCATTCATTTAGCAGACGCTTTTCTCTAAAGCGACATACATCTCAGCAAAAAATACAATTTGTGCATTAATTAAGAGAAGGAGACATAGCTGCAGACATGTGATTCTTAAGTAAACCTAGTTTGTTACTTTCCACTTGATGCACCGATGTTTATCGCACGAGTAGGTGCATAAAGCTCAGAAGAGACTAATCCTGTGAACCTCTTCCATTTTTTTTTTTAATAAGGTTTACAAGCATTTACATACAATGTCAGAGAAGCATATGTATGTACTTACAATTATTTACCCATTTATACAGCTGGGTAATTTTACTGGAGCAATTCAGGGTAAGTACCTTGCTCAAGGGTACTACCACTGGAGGTGGGATTCAAACCTCTAACCATTGGGTGTAAAGGCAGCAGCTCTAACCACGATACTACTAGCTGTCCCATCTCCACCACACAGGGCTCGTAAACAAAAGACACTTTCAGCATGCTCAGACAGAAGAAGAGTAACAGTAATAATTATAAACGACATAATGAATCTATTGTTAGGAAAAGAAGAACAAGACAACAGTGCCTCTCTATCTGCCCAAGGAGTTATAACAAGGAATAAATACTGTAGCAATACAAATGAAAGGCAGAAAAAAACATTTACATTAATTTCAGCTTGTAGCTTTCGACTAGAATGTGTCCGAATAACGAATTAGTGAGACAGAGAGATCAGCCCCCTGTTTCAAACACAATCTTGGTCTTCGCCCAAAACACACCACAGGAGCTCAGCAAGGGATACAGCAATAAACGTCAGGGATTCGTGTATGGTCTAAATGTTCATGCACCTTGACTTTATGATCATATCCAGATAAGCATTTACACGGCTGCTGCTGTAAATGTTTGTGTACCTTTTAAATAAAAAAACTGCAGGTGGGTGATCAGGATTAATCGATCCAGAGTTTTGTGCACCTACTTGTGCGATGAACTCATGCGGTGCATAAAGCGGAAAGAAACAAACTAGGTTTACTTAAGAATCACATGTCTGCAACTGTCTCTCTTTCTCCTAATGTAATGCACAAATTGTATTTCTCTGAGATGTATGTCGCTTTGGAGAAAAGTGTCTGCTAAATGAATAAATGTAAATGTAAATGTAATTTTAATGAGAGTAATTTGGGGGAATATTTCGACCAAGGGTGTTGCAGCAAGAGAAAGGATTTCAATTAATGAATGAATGAATGAATGAATTAATTAATTAATTCATTCATTCATTCATGACTTTAAAAGCCAAAGTGTAAACAACAATTTTGTTAGAAATAGTACGGCATATGCTGGTGTTGTGATGGCGGCACACTGGCCCATTGGGTGACACTGCTGTTTTACAGCGCTTGAAATGAATGTAAATTTGATCTCCGTTCTAAGTCTGAGTGGAGTTTGCATGTTTTCCGCAATGTTCATGTGGGTTTCCAAAGACCTGTTTCAGGTAGATTTGTACTTGTTCATTTAGCAGACACTTTCCTCCAAAGCAACATACATCTCAGGTGCACTGGAGTGTGTGTGTTACACATTGCTATGTATAGATGGGTAAATGACCATTTGGGAGTTTGGCATAGTGTAGTTAACACCGAAAGTCACTTTGGAAAAGGAGTCAGCTAGCAACTACATAGTCATCATTGTACACCACTTTGGTGAAAAGCATCTACTAAATGAATAAAGGTAAGGCATCAAAATACTTTTTGTTTTGGTATTTTGATTAATTTTCATGACATATTTTATGTTTGTTTACCAGTTTATATATAAAACAAACATTACATTTATTCATTTAACTGATACTTTTCTCCAAAGCGACGTACATATCAGAAAGCAATACAACAGTGCATCGTGGCCATGGAAAGAAAGATATGGATACAGAGACATGATTGAAAACAGTCAATTTGTCTCATACCATGGTATAAACCAATATACATTACATACTGTAAGTAGCTGCATGTAGAGTTTTTTTTAATAGTTAACCAGATAATGTAGTACACGTTAGCACATTGGAGATTTGGGAGAAGTTAATTCAAAAAAGGTGAGTTTTGAGACCCTCCTTGAATGTTGGGAGTGATTAAGTAGTTCTGAGTGACTGAGTGAGGTCACTCCAGTACAACAGAGGTCGAACTGAAAACATTTGTGTTTTTGATATTGGCTCTCTTGTGTGTGGGACCCTTAAGTCATTAAAGGGGATGAGATAAAATTCAATTTGCTGATGCCTTTATTCATAGTGACTTATAATGTTGAGCTACCTACAATTATTTACGCATTTATACAACTGGGTAAATTTATGGGAGCAATTCTGGAAAAGTACTTTGCTAAAAGGTATGTGAGATGCAATCCAGTAACCTTTGGATCCAAAGGTAGCAGCTCTACCATCACACCGCCAGCAGCATTTAAAGAAGAAACAATTCAAGCCTCTCATAACAGAAATGTATGTAAGAGGGCAAATTCACTTGTATCTAGACAGTATAAGTATTTGAAAATATGGTTATAAATCCAGGCAGTTGAATTATGAAAAGAAATAAAATGACAGCTGATTATTTTAAAGAAATACAGGTTTGCAGCCCTGTTGAATGATACATTTTTGCTGCAACATACAAGATGTTCAAGCGGGACAAGGAGTGTTTAGTGGTTAGAGCTGCTGCCATGGTGTTAAAGGACCCTGGATTAAGCTGCAAGTTAGCAACTCTCTGTAAATTGTGTTTAAGTGTGAAACCATAAATATTAGTTATGATCAGTGGGCCCTGCTGCAAACACCTAGCCATTTGCAGAGCAAATTATGCTATCGTAAGCTTTTGTGAACTTGCAAGATTCTTAATAATAGCTTTATATTAATCAAACATTGGTATTTGCCTAGTCAATCATTCAGTATGGTATTTCTTAACAACATATGTTATTTTAGCATGTTGTAACTAGCTATATGAAGATAAAGTTAATGATTTCCATGGATTCTGACCGTTCTCACACCTTCTTTTTGTTTTTGGTTCAAATAAGCAACTGAGAAACATAAATGTTTCAGGTAATTTTGTGTGTTTTTCAGACCGCAATGATAACTTTGTACGGAAATCAACAATTGTATTTACTTTCTCAACAGATGTATGCAGCAATAGCAGAGACCAGTTAAGAAGTACTTACCTATGACATGAAGCTTCAGCTGATGGCTGAATATTTCCAGTGTTGGTGGAGGAATGACTTTTGTTACAGAACATCTGTAGACACCAGAGTCAGTGAGCTGGAGATCCCTTAAGTAAACTTCAGCAGGGTGTCCCTTCAACTCAACACGGTCTCTACATAACATGTTAGAAGTGTTGTTTTGTGTCATACGGTAATGACAGAAACTTCGAGTCTTATTCCATTGAACTGCCAAGGTATTAAAATGCTCCAAAGAATCAAGACATTCAAGGCAGGGAAGATGGACTGTGCTTCCACTGACTGCTGTGATGTTTCTCATGGACTCTGAGCACTTCGACTGCACCTCAGGGGCAACCACCTCTGTTTGAGACAAACCACACGATCACAATGCAAGTCAAAACAACAAATATTAGCTGTACGGAAAAAAGTTCAGTTTTTCTATTGTACTGATGTAGTACTCGAACTGTCCTTTCCTCTACGTGAAGTAGAGTAACTGGTAAGACTGATCGATACGGGGGTTACAAGGTTTCTCTAATTACTGCATTTTTGATCTTTTGACTGACTCTTCCTGCAACCCCTAAATTTGCAAACCAATTTGTTTAAACATGTCTGACTAAAATATACAAAAGAAATAACACTCATACTAATTAACGAGAGATTACAAAAGTGGAGCATAAGAAATTCTGCTGATAGTTTTCAGTCCGTTGCTGCAGAAACCCCATGAGACCGAATGCATATAAACATCTGAAAATACAAAAGAGTAAAGTCAGGCGGTAAAAACTGAGAGGTTTACCTGTTAATATGGTCATAAACGCTAGGATGACATGGACTGAGCAGGCATATAGTGCAACCATTCTTATCAGACACTTGACAGGATGCCGCAGCGAGAACTTGTGTTTGCATTTAACTAGAAGGAGCTTCCTGTGAATCAGAGTTCAGACGCACACTGGACGAATTAAAAACCTCTACAAAAAAGGAAAGAAAACCAATTTTTACTTCCCTTCTATTATCGACCTGCGTTGTAGAGTCTGGCATTTGCGAACATGGCCCACCTGTTGCCCGGGGAGCTCCTGTGGGCACAGCACAAAACTGTGGTGTGTTACTCTAGAGGAGTTCGCCAACTCTAGCTCCACCCCTATTGCGCTCTGAACCGCTATCTGTCACATGCTGGTACCACCTCAATGCGACAAACCGCATTTGTACCTTACTGAAGCATAATGCTCCACCACAAAGAGCTTAAAACCATTCTTGGAAACAACTGCTTGTCAGTTAAAGTAAGACACAAGAAGTAAGAGTTTTAAACCGTTCCAGTTGCTGCCATTATGAGTTTTGAAGTTCATTGTCCACAGAGCCTCATAGTTTTTAAAATATTTTCTGCATTTATTCATTATTCTCTTATTATTTTCATTTTAACAAAGTGAACCATTTTTATGCAATGAAAAGACAAGTAATGGAAAAAGGATACTGAAAAACAGTACTTTGGAGTTCCATTCAGATGTTTTTCATGCTCAGGTTTTATTTGATCACAGGCTGAATGACATTAAATGAGAAATAAGTTGTTTATGGAAAGAAAGCTCGGTGTTACAGCACTATCTGTGGCTCTGAGCCTGAACTTGTCAGCATTGCTGAAACATGGATTCAGTTCCAAGGAACCTCAATAAGACTGTGTACGCATAAACAGGAAGTGTTGTTTTGAACTTATACATTTTTGTTTTTTTAAAAAAAAGAATGTGTAATCTATAAATAACTTGGAGACCTCTACATTGTAGTTTAGACAATATTTTACATATGGGAAAAAATAAATAAAACAGCTTAATGTACAATATAGCTGGTAGCGTAGTGGTTAAAGCTGCTGTCTTTGGACCTGATGATTGTAGGTTTGAATCTCACCTCCAGGTGTAGTACCCTTGAACAAGCTACTTAGCCTAAATACACATGCACACAGATTCTGACCCGCTTGTCCCATGTGGGGAACCAGAGCCTAACACAGGGTATAAGGCCGGAGGAGGAGGGGACACACCCAGGACAGGACGCCGGTCTGTCGCAAGGCACCCCCAGTGGGACTTGAACCCCAGACCCACTGGAGAGCAGGACCCGGTCCAACCCACTGCACCACCACACCCCCCTTTATGTAGTTTCAGACAGATCAAAAATAAGACATGATCCACCTGTCCTAGAAAGTTCAATTTTCTTTTTATAGGATTTTTTTAAAGATTCTTCACTTCATTGTTTGTTTGTTGTACTAATGGTTATTGCTGAACCTGATAACGAAATGAAGCATATGACTAATTATGAAACTTCTGAGACAGAACTGCTGTTGTAACAGTTCATGTACATAACAGTGGGTGGGTTGCAGCACCATGAAATAAGGATGTGACAAAACATCCTACTGTATAAATGCACTTCCAGAATGTAGACAGGATACACTCATACTACCCCACTGCACACGAAACACACTTTTCCCCGTCACTCATTCTCTGTAACAGATGTGACTGCGCGATGATCTTTCAGATCTCAGAACACAGGAAACTGAATAAAAACAGACAAGCAGGATAGCTGGTGCGGTGCTCCTCCTCCTCATAACCGCCCGCAGCCACGCTGCAGGCCATGTTCACATTCATAAGACGTCCTTCCTATTAACTTGAGCTGGTGCCCCTGCAAATTGCTTGCGCAGCTTTACAAGGATGTTCAGAAAATTTTCTTCCGCCTTTTTTTGTATTGTTAAATTTGTTTCACATATCACATAGTCTTCTAGTGAGATGGTTGTTTTCCCATTTTGGTCAAGTTAATTTTATGTTATGGTGCTGAATTTGTTTATGGTGTTGAGTGAGCACTTTGAGGGATTTCAATGAATTAAAGATATTGAACTTAAATGTGGTAAGAAAACAATGTAGATGATAAAATTAAGGAAAAAGACTGAGAGGCAAGGAACAACTGAGAAAACTTGTGATAAGAAATGAAAGAAAGTACAATGAAAGCAAACGCTTTGAGAATACAGACTTTTTTGGTTTACATACTGGGGATAAACCAGTAACATCTTTCACAGCAAAAAACCATCCAACAATTCAAATTTCTTCCACTGGAAAAAATTTACATGGTGCTCTATTGATGACGGCTCTAATGAATTTTGGAATGTGTGGACACCCTTCTGGGAGTTATTAGACCATGCTGAATGATCACATGTGATCTAACCTTTTGACACAGAGCCCTTGCTCTGTGTATGTGGACATATTTGCAGTCCCTTGGTGTACTGTCCCAACCTGTTCTGAACCTGTGCTCTTAATAAATTACAAAAAAACATCCAACTGATTCTATCTATGCAAAAACGGACCATAGGTTTAAGTTGAATACATAGCTGAACAGTGGTTTAATTACACCAGCATGGAAAATCAAATTCATTTGAAATCTTACAGTGCACTAAGAATTTTCTTGTAGCAAAGTACGGCAATTATGTGCAACAACTTGAAATATTAATACATACATTTTTAATTAAAAATATTTTAAGAGAAATGTTTAGGATCCGGGGGCGTGGTGGTGCAGTGGGTTGGACCACAGTCCTGCTCTCCGGTGGGTCTGGGGTTCAAGTCCCGCTTGGGGTGCCCTGCGACGGACTGGCGTCCCGTCCTGGGTGTGTCCCCTCCCCCTCCGGCCTTACGCCCTGTGTTACCGGGTAGGCTCCGGTTCCCCGTGACCCCATATGGGACAAGCGGTTCTGAAAGTGTGTGTGTGTGTGTGTGTGTGTGTGTGTTTAGGATCCTGCTGGAACCTGTTTTTCAACAGATATTTGTTCATCATAGTTTAAAAAGTTTTAAAATGAGCACATGTATTTGTATATAGTAAAATCACGTATTTCTCCGATGAATTTAACCGATTAACTTGTAGTACTTTCTGCAGTGAAGCTGAGGTGATTGAGGAAAGATATTGTGCATTTTGAGTTTTACTTAACTTTATATTCGTTCAAGGTTGACAACTGTCAGTAGAATAAATGGATCTTTGGTGACATAGAATTTGTACAGTGAGTTGGTATAAAGGCTTTGCTGTATAAACACGGAGCAATTTGTGGACATCTGTACTTACTGCAGGTACTGTCTGAAGGTGTAGGGACAATATGAGATTATCAGCATGATACTGCCACCATCACACTTTGCTGGAGTGATGGTGATCCTCAGGCGTCGGAAGTGTTAGGATTGCACCACACATAGTGCTTTGAACTTTGGCCATAAAGCTCTGTCTTGGTCTCATCTGACCACATCTTAGTTGGGACATTCACATGCTTTGATATGATACTTTTTGAGTAATGGCTTCTTTCTTGTCATCCTCCCATATAGGCCAGTTTTATGCAGTGCTCTTGAAGTTGTGGACTGGGTAACCTTTCCTCCACTCTCAGCCATTGACCTCTGCAGCTCTTTCAGACTGATTATCCACCTCTCTGTCTTGCTCTGAGGCCGAGTTCTGAAAGATGGCCTTGTCTGGGCTGTGCCTGGGTGGTGTCACGGTATCACGGTATCACGGCCATGCCCGCACCTTAACCAACAACACCTGGCTCCGATTAACCAGCTGGCTTCAGTCGGAGCACTTGGCTATAAAAACCACCACTCAAATATCTCCCAGTTGCGGAATCTCACTTGAGACAACTGTCCCCTCTGTGCTCTCAAACCTATCCTGCCTTGGTTTTTTCAAGTCCTGTTCCGCATTGTTCCCCAGTCCTGCTCCACGTCTCTTTGATAACGACCACCTGCCTTGTCCCCCGACCACGACTTCAGATCCTTGCCTATGTTCAGTTCGCCGATCGACCAACCATTCGCCCGTCCCCGACACGAGATCACGCCTAATCCTTTGGAACTGAATAAATGATCCTGCACTTGGGTCCAGTGTCCTCTGTTCACTGTGACAGGTGGTTTGATACATCCTTGCACTTCCCGATTATTGATACAACAGCACTGACTCCGAGATCTGCTTGGAACACTTGGAAATTATTTTGCACCCTTTTCCTAATTTATGCATTTCTGTGACTTTATCTGTAAATTCTTTAATATGTTTTTCAGTCTTCATTCTGATACCTTTTCTTCAAGTTCAACAGCTTCACCATTGATCCTTAAAACAATTTTTTTTTTCAATTTAGGAAACACAGTTGTTGCTTTAATGATTCAGAGGTAGAAACCATATACGTCCAATTGTGTCCTTGCTTGGCAATAGTTTTTCATCTGTGTAAACTTGCAGTTTCAAAATCTGATGAAAATGAATACTTATTAAAACAGCATATTTCAGTTTTCTTTGTGCAAACACTTTCGTTTGTTTGACAATTTAGTTTTAGAGTAAATAAGTTCACAGTAAAAATACTGCTTGGAAAAATATATGTAAGTATAATTTTTAATCAAGGCAATGTTGACAACTTTCAAGGTGTTTTAATACTTTTGTCACTTTTAGTCTCTGCAAGTTGCTGTATATCCCAGCCAACATGAGAACCAGTGAAACAGCAATGAATATAAATGTTTCAGACCTTAGAGTATGTCATCAGTCAGTAAAACTCACTCACTTTCAATAGCTGCTTTTCCTGATCAGTGCTGCGGCAGTCCAAAACCTATCCCAGGATCAATGGATGCAAGGTCGAAGGAGGCACCCTATACAGGTGACCAGTCCGTTGTAGGGTAGCCACATGTGCTATAGGCAGTTGGAGCTGCCAGTAAACTTGAAACACTTATCTCTGTAGTATGGGAGGAAACCACAGCACCACAAGGAAATCCACACAACTACAAGGAGAACATGCAAACTATAAACGTTGCTCTAGATTCAAAACTACACCGAACCAGCTCAACCACTGTGAAGCAACAGCATTGCCCACTGTGCCACTAACCAGTAATAAAAAAAAAAAAAAAAAAATTTACTGTGATGTAAAATTTTCATGATACAAAAAAACCCACTTCAGCAAATAATGTGTGCATTTCTCTAATAAATTACCAGGTCAGTTGTATAATTGAAGTCACTTGAAAATATGTTGCAGGCCAGCTGAATGTAAGGGGAGCAATGGGAGATAGATAAAATAGATATTTTATACTAGGAGTGGACAGTGAGGAGTGGTTCACCCAGCAGGAATTGAGCACATCCTCAGTGCGCTCTGACTGCAGAGACAGGTGTGTGTCGAGGCTGAAGGATCCATCTGCGTTGGTTGTGATATTTCTGTGAAGGGATGCGGTCTTGAGTGGAAGTCCATTCCGGAGCCACACCTGCTCTATTGGTGCTGGGTGAAAGTACCTAGAGGAGCAGAGGAGCATGGAAACTCCACTGGGTCCCTCCACCTGAGACAGAAAGACTTTGGGAGGAGCTGCAGTCAAAGAACAGAGCCACAGAGCAGTGGACCCAGAAGGGTTCCTCTTCAGCAGGTTAGAATGTATAGTGTAATGAAAATAACTACAAAATCCAGCACAAATATAATGAAACAGTTCATCCCTCAATGCACACACCTCTACATTTCAGAGGTTGAAAACTAAGGAATAGTTCAAGTGTTAAGAATCCATAACTCTAGTGCTTTAATAGTTAAAGTCTATTAATTCACAAAATGATGTTCTAACTTATGGTGGAGGGATGATTCTTGTTACAAAACAGCTTTAGACACCAGAGTCAATGTGCTGGTAGTCCATTAAGAAAATTTTGGGAGATGCCTCTTCAAAGTATTCAGAAAAAAAACATAATAAACATATAAAATAATGTTACATATATAGGGGGGTGTGGTGGTGTGGCGGGTCTGGGGTTCAAGCCCTGCTTGGGGTGCCTTGCGATGGACTAGCGGCCAGTCCTAGGTGTGTCCCCGGCGCCCTGTGTTGCCAGGTAGTCTCCAGCTTGCTGCAACTCTGCTCGGGACAAGTGATTGTTGATGTTGGTTATATATATAAAACATTAAAATAATATTAATAAGCTTTTTCAAGCGAGTACAAGACTGAGGAAAAAATAATGGAATGACAGAATGAAATTAAAAAAAGGGAAATATAATTTTTTTTTTGCAGATTGGTCAACACTGATCCATTATGATGTCAAAAGGTTTTTATAGGAAAAGCCATTTGTTGATACTCCAGTGCACCCCAGAGGGTGGAAAAGCAAAAATAGCACAAAATGGACTCAGTGTTACCACCATACTAAAATCTCCTGTTTCTGAACAATAGCAGTAAGAAAACACAACACGCAGTATTTTGAGCAACATTTTGTGTACATAGCCGCGTACGTAGCTTAAAAAAACGAAAATAACCCAAATGAAAAGTTTTCATTCTGTTTACACCCCTCCAACCTTCTGGGGGCGGATGGAAAGCACAACCACAAACCTAGTCATCACTGCAGCAGACCACCATAGTGAGATACCCCTCCAACAGTATCTGCAAACCGTCTTAAACACTGTAGAAAAACACACTTCTTGCGACTCAGTTGTTCCTGGTCCTTTCTGCACTAAACTGTATTTTACATTTTCTTTACACACCCTTACTTTTACTTTCTGTTATTATTATAGCTCTTTAAACGTACTTAGTATTTCTATACTTACATCTGCTACACTCTGCCATCTTTTTCATTCTTGATATATCACTTACATTTACATTTATTCATTTAGCAGATGCTTTTCTCCAAAGCGACATACATCTCATAGAAAATACAATGTGTGCATTACATTAGCAGGAAGAGATACATAGATGTAGACATGTGACTCTTAAGTACAGATAGTTTTCTTTCCACCATATGAACCAATGTCCACCACACGAGTAGCTACCTATAACTTTGGATATCATCATCGTTGTCCTCATGAATCAGATGCAAAGTGGCAATCATCTGCAAAGGACCTCAAGATAAGCCACCAACATAGTGCTCACTTGAGTAGAACCAAGCAGCACCGTGTGCACCTATGCTGCTCCACCAGGACCACCCACACAACACAAACCCCCTGCACATGGCACGCAAGCCCCAAAAGAATGCTTCAACAACCCAACAGGTCCACGTCAGCTTGAAAGAAGCAATACTGGAAAACAGTGTGTTTAATATAGGTTATTTTTAATAGGTGTTCAAGGAATAATTGTTGCGTCAGCAGACAGTGTTATGACAGACAACTCGGTGAGAGGGGCCGAGGGCAATGGCAAAGGAATCCCTTTCTACAGAGGGGGTCCAGTAAGGCAAGGCTGCATTAACAACTGGGCTGTAACAATCAAGTCCATACATGTCATGGTACAGTACTATTGACATAAATTAGATCAAGCACACATTGTACATACTTTCAAGAGGAAAACATAATCATATCTGGAGGAACCTCTCAAACAAGACTGTTCCATAGCTGCTCAACTCAGCCATGAGCGTACATTCTTGTACAGAGCAGATAAGGTAATATCTGTTTACTTTCTGGGTGCATATTCGATTTTTAAGACTATCTGGATAAACAAACAACAAAAAGTGAATAAAATAAATAAGCTAATTACAGAGGGTTTGGCAATTGTTCTTTGTAATTGCAGAGAGCGTCCCTGGTTTGGACCACCTACAAGCAGAGACTTCGTTTGCGTCCTACCCAGAAGCGGAAAGCCAGGGCGCAGTCTTCCCGCTCTCAGAAAAAAAAAAAAAAGGAAAAACTAACAAACAAACAAAAAAAAACTCTCCAGTATTTCGGCTGAACAAACTGTTAGAGACGCTCCGCTGAGGGCGTCTGTCCTGCTGCGACAGTGATGATTGTGGGTCCTTTAACAAACCATTTGCTTGTGTAAACAGCCAAAAAAATCTCCTCCGTATAAATCCATCGCATACAGAAAGTTGAGATTGAATCGTAAATAGAAAAATACAGGTACAAAATCCATTACATTCAAGAGACAGTACTAGCACAAAAGGGTATTTATTAATAATCATTTAACTAATATAGGAACTCTAGTTTTATATAGGCATCTTCTATATAGAAAAAGTGAAAGATGATGTGTTATGGGGAGGGGAGGGTTTAAAGTGTGCAGACATTTTTAAATTTCATGCCAAAATGTTCAAATTAGCCTAAAATATTTCCAATATTCAAATATAAACATGATAAGAACTGAGCAACATGTTCAGTTTCTCAACAGGCCTCCCACAGTACGCAAAGCCTGCTGAACACTGAGAGAATGCAGAGAACGTGGAAAAGTAAGAGCAATGGAGAAAAAGAACTAAAATTTTCTGAAGAGTGATATTTTGGTTTGGGTTTTTAAGGTGCAAATATTGTTTTTTTTATTTAAAGAGGCATTTAAAAGGTGCCAACGCTTTGTACACCATTCACGACAGGTTAAACTTCGGAGAACCCCACCAGTAATATAGATTTCATTGTGCTGATATAATACATCTGTTACCTGAAAAAAAAATCTGTGCACCGTTGAACCTCAGTGCACCCACTCTTCTAGCATTTTCCTTACCATAGTTTCCGTTTAAAGACACTGTTTCTTTGGCAAATGTCTGCAGGTCCACATGGAGGCCCGAGCATTGACAGTTACACACACGCTTGTTTGCCTTCTATGACATCGCTCCCTGGGAGGTGTGTGATCTAGCTGGTTGGCGAGACTTCTCTTCTAGGAAGACGCCTACAGAAGAAGTGACAAGCTGAAGCAGAACAGCTTGGGAGTGAGACCTAAGTGTTTTGTTATCACTCCGTTTTTGCTCACTTACTTAAGTAACTCGATATATGGACTGCTTTTTCAAGGAAATATTTTGTGAGCTGTTCAGTACTTCATCTACTTAAGCTTTTTCCAAGAAAAACTGCAGATCCTTACTTTTATGTTTTTTTAGAAAGCAGTAAAATCTCTAAAATCTCTATTTTAAATAATGTTAAAAACTACAATTTTACACTTTTGACTCCCCTCACCACATCTGACACATATAGTGAACATCTTCAGATAATTAAGACAATTAATTGTTACTGTACCTGTGCTGGGAAATCTGACCAATAACACACTTTTAAACATTTACTACACTTTGTGTGGTACCTTACCATTGTGCCACTATCTTTAGTCTTCATTTTACGATGGGGCGGTACTCCCCGAAATCCAATGTTTTCAAACATATTGATGCCTCAAGACATTCAGACACAAGCCAGAAACAGCAATACAACTGCTTTAAAAATATATACTCTCAGAAGCAGCGAAACACCAACTACTGTTCTAAAAGCGGTGCATCACATCTCAGTTCTCATCTGCTTAACTAGTAAGCATACATACATTTTTTGTATATGAGCTTTTGACAACAGTCTTAATCCAGTAAACTGGGCCCCAGGAAATATATCTGAGGTTAGAAAACTAAAGAAAAAAAAAAAGCAATAGAAAGCCAATAAAAGAGATCCTAACACAGCACTTTTTTTAAAGAGAAATCAAAGTTTACGTTTAAGTAGCAGTAATAAACTGACAGAAGACGTTGTACAAGGAAAGTGTAAGTGAACGTATGATCCCTAAAAGGAGGACACCTGTTGAGTTGTTTACACATAATTAAGAGTGTGCAGAGTGAGGGCTTCAGTTCCAGCAATGGCTGTGTCCTGGCCTCTGGCTCAAGAGCTCAAGTCTCTGGATACGCAACCAAGATTATAGAATAGGTAGTAACTCCTCCACCTGTTGTAGATCCACAAATGGGGTTGTCTGGTTGAACCCCAACCAGCTGCTTTGTGGAAACGTCTCCAGGAAGAGACGTTGGGATACTTGAGAGAGCATTCGAGCAGATCTTTGAGCCTCACCCCAGATTATGAACTCACAATATGCTGGATTCTGTGGGAAGAGATCACAGCTTAGTGCCAGATTTGAGAAGCCTAGTCTCTGAGCTTTATGCCCGCCATATTCGTGGGGAAATCAGGCGACTCTCCATGTAAAACATGATGGGCCAGTGTGGGGTGATACTTTACTTTTTTGTTTTAAAACAAGGAATGAATGGCTGGGTGTTCCACTTCTGACATGCAATTGAAAGGAAAAAAACAAAAGCTATGCAACAACATTTCACACAAACTTAGTCTGAATGCGTACAGTAATTTTTTCAAACAAGGAGTGAACTGTTGCTTGGGCTGAAAATCCTAGGCTATTCAGAAATTAAACAAAAAAGGAAGAATCTTTAAATACGAACTCTACGGAATAAAAAAGCCTTCTCTACTCTTGCTAAAATTAGTGCAGTGTTTGTGTTATTCAACTACCTACCATAGGAAACTAGTAGCACACATTTGGATTAGCTATTTAGATGCTACCCAGACTGCTGTAAGGTCAAGTATTGACATAAAATGCATTTCATTATTCAAGTATTTCTAAGAGGTGCTTCCAGCGCAGGAGATCTGTGTGTGGACAGAACTTTTATTCATTATCAGGATTTGGGAAAGCAAAGCAAAAAAATACACAGTGCAAGAGATAACCTCAAGCCTGTACTGACGTCAACTGACAGCAGACGAGATAGTGGAAAGTTTCATCTTTTCCTCCGTGACCTCCCTTCTCGCAACACGTCAGATGGGCCCATGAAGCTTTGTCTGTTCTAAAATCCGCCTATGAACTGTGACGCTCCCACGGTCACAGGGGGGCACCACCTGTTAAATTCAACCATGTGTGAACCTGCTGGAACCATTGCCTAATGGGGTCATGAAGGCTCAAAAAGAAAGACCAGATGATGTTATCTGTATACTTGATCATGTGAATGTGTGCACGCTGTACTTTCTCATGTAGACTCAGGCTGACTGCGCACTTTTAATGCCCCACCTTGAGAAACTTGTGCACAGCTTGTGTGGGAAAACAACGTGGTGGCCAAAAGCAGCTGCCCTCACTGTGACTAATTTAGAACAGGAAGAATGATCAGGAAGTCGTAGTTCTTCAGTCATTTTGACTGGTGTGTCAACGTGGGCAAATTAATAACTAAAAATACAAACATCACACGGCAAGGAAAAAACAAGCAAAAAAAAATCTGACTGCAAAATCTTTTTTTAAATGCACTTTCTGTTTGCAAAACTTGACCTTAGAAATGGCAGCCTTCTCTGGAGCAACGACATCCGCTAAACCGTCAGAGTCACCCGATGGTGAAGCCATGCTCTGGAAGCAGCCCGGCTCTGCCGCGGACCGCAACACCACATCGCCCGGGAGCCGCGAAGGGGAAAGGGAGGTCATTGTCCAGTGAGCTCCTTCCCCCCGCAGACCAGAGCCAAGCCCAATCTGATCGGAGAACTCTTCTGTGGTTACCTTCCATCCCCCGGGACTCAGCTAGGAGGTTAGGAAAGAGAAGCACGTTGTGTCCGTTTGTTCAAAGGGGTGGGGGGGTGGGAGCGGGACCTTCACTGATCCGCGCAGGAGATGAGCACGGGAGTCTGGGCCATGTCCTTGGACTGCCCCTCGCCGGACATGCTGACGGCACGCTGGCTCCTGGGGCAATGAGAGAGGAAGGCATCAAGCAATGACAAGCACAGGAGTAGACAGGGAGGCAGCACAGAGTCAGACAGAGAAACGCAAACCAAGACAAACAGAGATGGCCAAAGACACGTCTGTGAAGAAGGGGTCATACATGAGCTTGCGCTCTGGCACCCAGCTGACCTGTGCACGTTCTCCATGGCTGCCACCTCGGCCAAGGCGGCCAGGCTGAAGAATGCAGGAAGGTCGGCCACACTGGACCCGTCTGCGCCGGAGTCACACCCCTCCCGTGGCTTAGGGTCTGCATAGCACCCTGCTTCATTGCATAATGTCTCTTGGATTGATGGCTTTTCATCCTGATCCTGGCTCTGTTCCTTGGCCTTGTCCTCTGTTGACAACAGTGAACATGGTGAGCCCCACCCTGCCAGCTCCTCAAATGTACAGTGGCCCATGTCAATAGCCTCTTGACAGAGATACATAGCCAATCTCATCTTAACCCCTCCCTCCCTCCATTAATCCATCTGTTCGTCCGTCCGACAGCTTACAGCATAGTGGTTACAGCTGTTGCCTTTGGTTCCAAAGGTCACAGGTTTGAGGCCTACTGAATGCTGTAGTACCCCTGAGCAAGGCACTTACCCTAGCAGTCCAGTAGAATTTACTCAGCTCTACAGAAAAAGGTAAGTAATTGTAGGTACAGTAACATTGTATGCTGGTATGGAGAAAAGTGTGAGCTAAGTGATTAAATGTGGGTCACCTGTGTTGGAAGCATAGAGCATGAAGCAGGATATACCCAGGATGGAACACCAGTGTATTGTACACGATAGGCAATTTGCTAATGATTCACCTGAAACACATGTCTTTGGACCACAGAAGGAAACCAGGGCACTGTGAGAAAACTCCACTCAATACAGAACAGGGAGAACATGCAGACTCCACACACACTGAAGCGGATTCCAACCCAGGTGCTGTGAGGCTCCA
Organism: Scleropages formosus; assembly: GCF_900964775.1. NCBI lineage: Eukaryota > Metazoa > Chordata > Actinopteri > Osteoglossiformes > Osteoglossidae > Scleropages > Scleropages formosus. Next base: position 17,330,862 of record NC_041809.1, read on the forward strand.
ATTGTGTCACTCAAATCTCATAATTATTATCTCGAATGGCACTGTTTATTGATGACTGAAAACTGTGGTATTGGAATGAAAGCTGAACCCTATTTAAGACAAAAAAAACATGTAAACTAGCTCAGGATTTGGGGTATGTTGCAGTAGAATTGCCGTTTGATGTGAATTCTTCTTACCTTATTATTAGCAGAGCTTGATTTTATACTGAAGGAACAACACAATCCATTCTATGTGTTTGAAATGAAATGCAGAACACTGACCCCTCAGCTAATCAGAGTTCTCAATATCCTTGGTGCTCACCCTCTGCTGGGGACACGCGGCCATCTGCCGTGCGCACCAGGTGGGTTATCTTACTCTTCCTGGCCTTCCGCTTCTGGCTGCCCACCAGCATCTCTGCCGTTCCCAGAACTTCCAGGGACAGTGCACCACATGTGGTTGCTGTCTTGGCTTTCTGGACCGTGTCCGGAGCTGGGGGCTCCTGGGTCGCTATGGCTGCAGAACACAGAGGAAAGCCGAGGGCAAACTGGTCAGTTCAGAGGTTCTTTTGCACACCGTGAGGCGTGGGTGCAATGATGGTGCAAAACCCATCAGTTCACACACTGCCCACACGTGCTCTGACCCCATTTGAGACCGCCATGTAATGCATTGACCTAGATTCTGACTAGTGGCTTATCGTTTCCGTCTAAAACAGGATGTTTCACCTATGCTGCATGCAAAAAATCTTCACAGTATCTCTGCTATGTTCATCCCAGGATGAATGACCACTTATGGTTAAATATGAAAGAGAAACAAATCAAATGCACTTTACACAAGAGATGAGAGCTTCTCGTCACCTTTATCCGAAGTATTGGTTTTCTCCTTTTTGTGCTTGTACTTGCTAACAATCTTGTGGAATAAATTCTTTTTCTGAGATGAAGATGAACCTAAGATTAAAAATGGAAAAAAAGAGGAATACGTAGTATGTTAAATGTCATCCTTGAGCGAGATGAGCAATCACCAGGGCAGCTTCAATTTCAGAGGAGGGCTGCAAGCTGTGGCAGACCCTGCAGCTCACCCTTGTTTGCCTTGGGTTGCTCTGTAGCTGTGCTGCCGCCAGCCTTCTTCTTCTTGGTGATGGACGTGCCCTTGCGGTCGAACGTCAGGGGGCTATACTGTGGCAGGCTGTTGAACTTCTTCTCAAACTCCTCTTCCAGCTTGCCCAAGCTGTGCAGACATGGAGAGAAGGGCTGTTAATAATCCCGCCAAGTGGAAAGACTTCCTTTGATTTACAAATTCTCTTTATCCGAAATTTTGGTATAACAGGGTTATATAACAGGGTCTCGTGTAGTCTTTTGATACTTAATTTTCAATTTATGGAACAAAAAATTAGTATAATGAAATTTATCTCATGCGTGTCAATCAAAAGAAAACTGAAATTTGCGCACTGAGTGAGTGAAGCAAAAAAGCAAATGTTGGTGTTTAAGAAATATGAAAGTGTTGCTTTAAGAGAGTGGAGCATTATGGGAAGTGTATGAATTTCCACGGGAGTGTTTGTCGGCCATATTGGGTGTGTTACGTAGCAGAAATATTGCAGAGACAGCAGAGCAATTAGCAGGAAAGGTTTAGCTGTGTGTGTGTGGTTTAGCTGATGGCTTTTGGGTTATGGATGCACATTATAGCAGCAGTTTTAGAAAGCTGTTCACAATAAAAGTGATGTGCTCAGTGGTTCCCTCTTGGTTTATTGCTAAACCTGCAGAGAATTGATACTGATACTGAATGTCCCCCTGGGATGAATAAAGTTTCCATTAAAATGTGGGGATTACCCCGGAGCAATAAGTGTGCAAATGTAAGTGTTTTTTATTGAGCTGAAATCATGATTTGACAATTACACAGGTGTTTTACAGTGTTCTAGTGACATTTGGGAAAATTTTTTGGAGTTTTTGGATGGGCTGGGAACGCATTATTACTTTTCCCCTTTAAAATCATGGGAAAATAGGCTTTTGGTGTTTGCACAGTTTTAAGGAATGGATTAATTTAGTAAAATGAGGGATTGCTGTACTGTCTATCTGGAAAGTGTAACTTCTAAAGTGGGATCAAACCATGAAGAAAAACATTTAATCCCCCATAAACCTGACACATTTGGGTATTTTCAGCTGCACATAAGAGGAAGAGAAATGACCATAGCCTTGTCTGTACGGCACCGCTGATGGTGCAGACCCCAGAATCACAAAGCATCCAAAGCATCTGTTGGCCTTGGCTGCTCACCCGGGGACGGACTCATCCTTTGATTTGGACTTCTTCAGCTTCTTGGCATTGCAGGAGCCCGTCTGTGTAAATGCCCAGCTCTCGTCTGTCCAGCTGCCCTCGTGGTCAGAAAGGCTTCCTCGGCCTGAGCCCCGTTTGCCTGGGGTGAGTAGAAGAGAGAGCGTGCTGAGGCTCAAGGTGGTTATGTAAGAGGGGCATGTGTGCAACAACAAAAGCCCATGCAAACACGTGTGCTGAGGTTAAAGTACATGCTCTGTATCAGGCCAGCTGGACAGCAAGAAGTGGTTACCTCGGTCTACATTGGCTCTTAGTGATGTCAGCATTCCCTCAGACACCAAAGTCTTGTACAGTGCCCCCTTGCAACTCCTCTCTGACTTCCTGGAGCCACAGCTCTCCTGCTTGACGTCCACCTCCTTATCCTCTGACTTAAAAGAGAGAGCCAAGGGGCTGGATGGTGGGGGCTCCTCCATGGGGCCTGGGGATTCAGCTTTCACACTGACCACCTTGGTATCTCCTTCCAGCAGGGGCTGTGGGGCTTCTGGCTGTGGGAGTTTGCTGCCCTCCTGTGGCTCCTCTGCATCCTTTGCCTCCTCCTTTACCTCCTCCTTCATGTCCTTTATGTCCTCCTTCATCCTGGGTGGCTTCTTCACTTTTGACTTTGCCTTCTTCTTTGGTGAGCCGGGCTCCTGGGGGTAGTCCTTGTCGCTGCCTGGAGGGCGGACCTTCTTCTTTAGGGCCTTATCTCCGCCCCAGGCACCCTTGGCCACAGCCTCGATGGTGTAGATGACACTGTCAAGGTCTGACTCAGAGGACTGTCGCTTCTTAGCAGTCTTCTTCGGCGAACCAAGCCCCTTGTCTGACCTGGCTTCCTCACTGCGCTCTCTCTTCTTCTTCTTCTTCTTTTTCTTCTTTGCACTCTTTGGGGGGCTGCCATCTGTGGGTGTACATGAGAAAGTGGACGACGAGGAGGCAGAGGATGGTGAGGAGAGCAGAAGGTCATCACTGGGTGGCTCAGAGGAGCCACCGAAGGAGGGGCCTGCTGGGCAGCTCGTCACTGGCTGAGAGGCTAAAGCTTCCATCTTCACTGCCTCAGAGGCCAAACACATCTACCAGAGAGACCACAAGATGGAAACATGAGAGGAAATATTTCAACAGCATTCCTCTATCCACACCCAGGAATAGGAAAAGGTGGAAGATGGCAGTGCAAGGGGATCTACGAACTGAAAAGGATGTAAATTTGGTCAACCAACTTTTCATTGAAAAACAAGCGCTCTATAACATGTTTTTAAAATATCCTTGAGGAACATAAGCAGGTGAAATAAGTTGCTTTGGACAACATTTACTGCTCAGCACTGTTTAAAATAAACTTTTATTACATTATGAAATACTGTATAACGGACATATACAACTGCCATAAAATGTACAAGCACTTGTTAGGCAGACATTCACTTATCTGGACTTCAAGAATTTGACAACCTCATCCTGATATAAGGACTCCATCCCCGGTTATTCAGACCTTACGGTTTGTTAGCATTCACCTGATACACAGAGATGTTAAGGAACTAATCAAGTATGGACAACAAGGCAACAGCTTATTGGTGATGTGTTGAAAGGAGGAGGAAATACACACGGGTCCAACAGGGGGCAGCGTTGGCCTTATTAAAAACAGATGTTCGAGCCAAAAGATCTGCTAAACAGGGGCCGGTGCTTCAGCTAATAATTAGCAATCCATGTTCCATTTGCCCCAGTTGGAGTGTCTGAGCTCTAAACCATGGTACCACTTCATTTAAATGAACACTGATCCTCTTACAGGTAAGACTCTGAAAGGCTGGCGCTTTGTGCACATTAAGGTGCTCTCCCGAGGCCCGTTCCCTTAGCATGGACATTAGGGGACGTCAGTAGGGCAGGTCCTAGGGCAGCCTACCTCAGCAAGCTGGAAGAGAGCAGATTGGCCACACTGCTTTCCCTCCGTGGACTGCGAGGTGCTTGGGGAAGAGGAGGTGGTGGACGAGGAAGAGATCTGCTTAGGGAAAACCAGAGAGCCAGGTGAGACGTTGGCACTGCGAGGCATGATGCTCGATGCCAGCACTGTTATCTCACTGAGGTGGGACAAACAGGATGCAAGGCACCAGGTAACAAGGATACTGCTCTGTGCACACTTTTTATGTCCAGCACTGCCCGAACGACATGAGGTGTGAGGTACAGCACAGTCACCAGTATTACTGGCTCAGCATGTGATATTTGGGTCGCAATCTCGAGTGGTATGCTTTGACTGAATCCCCAGAGCACAACAACCAGATAAAGAAATATCCATATCTACCCTAAGGTCATCTCACTTGACTGAGAGACTAAGTAACTAAACTACAGCCATATGATTAGACAAGTTCCTACCAACTCTCCAAGGAAATGCACACATATCTCACCTCAGCAAACTGAAATAAAGGTGAATTCACACAGGTTTTGGCTGGGCTGGCTGCCCCCATCTCTGGCTTTTCAGGAGAGGAGGCCTGCAGGTGAACATTGGACAGTGCATCTGACACATCGAGTCCCTGCAGACCGATGAGGGTGTGAGCTCGTTTGGCAGAGACAAACTCACCTCCGCTGGGTCCACTGGGCCGGCTGTCCCCTCTGCAACGATGACGGGCACAGCAGACTGGGGGCTGCTGGACGAAATCTGGCAACAGAGTGGTAGAGAAGGTCAGAAGAAAACAGAGTTGCAGCACACTCCTGGACTGCATGACGCTTGAGCTGATATTCCTCCTGCATGACTGCAAGTGACAAGGAAGCACCTCCGTAATTTACACTTTACAAAGAATTAATGTAGAACCTTAATAAGAATGCACAACCCACCCCCCAGTAACTGGCAGCCGTGCCCACAGCTCCAGTCTCTTGCTGCTGTCCTATTGCAACGGGACAAAGAGTAAACGACTGCGCTTGGAACTGCTAGACCTTCTGGCACAAAGGGTATGCCGCAAAGTAGCCGGCACCTGTTGACAAGATGGTGTGTGCTCCACAAAGCCCCCATTATCGGTCACAAATCCGCCTCAAATTCCGACTGACGAACTAGGCCGCTAAGAACTCACCTCATCTCGGTGGCTGCAGCCCAGGCGCGTTATGCACATCCTTTTATGTATGTTTATAAATATTTGCAAAATCTCACTGATGTTCAAAAGTGCTCTGAAGCATCAGAGGATCAAGTTGAAGTGGACGATTCACAAAATCTCCACGTGGTATTTCCTCTGACCTTTGGATGACCATAGGAGTCTTTGACGGGCAAAAGCAAGTGATTTATCTTTTGGGAAAAAAGACAATCTACAATGTAACTGAGAAAGTAAGTATACCACTAATTACAAGCACATATTCAGCGTGTGAAGAGCTCTTAGCAAGACTAGAAAATGCTCAAGACCTTCTTTGTGAACTGTTCACCTGCGTGGTGACAGCATCCATCTCACTGGGCTCCAATGCAGGCAACAGGGACAAGGGTCCCATGTTGGATGAAATGTGCTGATATGACAAAAGATCGTACCTTCCACTTCCCATACACACTTTCTGCACCTATCCTATCTGGATTGTGGGATCTCAGACAGGCCTTCTGTACTGTACCCGTTATTATACGTGGCCAGATGAACTTCTCTCTCCCCCTCCCACACACACAGCTTCCATGGCTGAAGCCATATCATCAATACTACAAGCAGTTAGAAGAAAAGGTAGGAAAACTAACTTTCTTCATATGTTGTCATGTGCTCATGTATGTTCTCTGCTACCTGCTGTAATGGTGCAGGAGAAGTACACAGATGCACTGGAGAAAGCCTACAACTACATATCGATAGCAATCAGAAAAGGCAACGAAGAGGGCAATATGTAGAACAAAACAAAGGAAAATACTCCTCTACATATGCTGAATACATAAACAGAATCTTTCAGTTCTCTTATTAATTAATTTTTTATTAACCAAGTGTCCTGGTCTTAGAGGTCTTAGTGGGTGCAAGGCCGAGGGGGGGGTTTGGGGTTACTCTGTGGATGGGATCCAAGTGTATCGCAGGGTAGCCACACAGGGACACTACGGGCTATTTAGAGGCAACCGATTCACCAGAACAGCATGTCTTTGGACTGTGGGAGGAAACCGGAGCACTCGGAGGAAACCATACAGACACAGGGAGACTACAGAAACTCCAGAGAGACCACATAAACCATACTGAAACCCAAGTCGAAACAGCACAGGCACCGTGAGGCAGCACGGCTACCTGGTGAGCCACTGCGCTGCCCTAAAGCTTATTAAATTATTTCACATTTAGTGTATGTAAGAAAGAGCTATTATGTTAATTATTCTTCAATTTCCCTGACAATATCAATGTGATTATTTAAAACTACTGTAAAAATCGATAAAGAAGCAACTGTGGAATTCATTTTAAGAAAATAAATATCTTCTAATATACAATTCCTCAATACGTTTTTGAATAAGCCATTATGTTTGAATATAATGACTTCTTGTTATTAATTCTTTAGGACTTTAAATTGTGCATTTTTATTTGGAGAACATTTATTTACAAAACTGCGTGGGTACATTTGCATTCAATTTATCTGTCAATCAAGAACATACCCCACTACGAGACAAATGTTAAGAACCCTGTTTTGGATGTCACACCATGTCGCAACACTTTGACCTTCGAACTCCAGGTGGGCTTACCTCAGCGAGTTGGAAGAGGGCAGAATTCCCAGGGTGCTTAGCAACGTCCGTGGATCCCGAATGCGACGAACTGGAGGAAATCTGCGGAGACAAAGCCTGAACCTTAAAACAAACACTGCCGCTGCGCATTGAGTAAGGCTGTGGAGATCATCAATATGTTCCTAGGAGGCCAATACCTCAGCAAGCTGGAATAAAGGCGACTTCCCGCTCTGCTTGTCTGCGTCCACCGTCACTAAGGGTGTGCTTGAAGTCATCTGGTACAGGAAGAGCACGTCCACATGATACACATCAATATGGCTTACATTAAATATTTAAGATAAATGTTAAGTGCAGGTTAAAAAGATGCGATATCATGAACACTTGAGCAGAATTTGTCAGAATATCGTACACCGTTATTCTGGGCTTCGTATGAATACAGAAGCAATACAAGCATTCTAGCCCGTAATTGAGATGGTGGTACTGCATCATTTAAGTGTCAGGAGATTTCATATAGCTGCAATTTTCTTTCCAAATTAAAAAAGGGGTATGTGACGCTCAAGACAGCTACATGTTCCATAACCTTGTAAAATGACTGCGAAAGGTTGGTGAAAAAGAGCCAACATGTGGCTCTTTTTCAGCAGGTATCTGTGGAACTTTAAGCTTCTCATGGTATGTTCCACTACTGATGAAACCGCTCCTCTCTATGCTACGACTTGATTTCTGGTGCTCATTATTTTACAGTGACCCCCTGCGGAAACACCCTACGACACACGTTCTGCATTGCTGTAATTAGCGGCAATTTGCGCTGGGATAAACAGGATCGGGAAGATTAGGGGAACATGTGGCCACAGCATCTTCGCAGTTGGCGGTGCCAGCACTGGCTGCTCAGTTTCGAGAACCGTGGCAGTGAGGGCTGCTTTGTCACCAGTCAGCCATTTGCTGAGAAGCACCTTAGCTCTAGGTGTCCCGGCCCCAGCCCTGGCCATGACCACACAGGAGCATACTTGGGATGAGCACCTTTTGCTCATGTTCTCCATACTACAGCTAGCACACACACACACACACACACACACACACACACACACACACACACACACACACACACACACACACACACGCTGAGGCTGCCATTATGTGTGCCCGCTCCTTGTCTGAAGAACATTCATTTTCTATCTGCTTTGGCTGCAATCAGATGCTCATTAAATTCAGTCCGAGAGGTGCACAGGATAATGTGTATTTCCCTGGACCGACCATTCAGTAAATGTTTCGAAGATGGAAACCTCCAGACATCCATGAAAATGACAGGAAGACTCTTGATTATCACCCTCCCCCCGATACTCTGAATGCAACCATCTTCCACTCTAACCAGATTACAATAATTGACAATGAAATATCATCGTTCAGCATTTCAGGAACTATAGAGAGCAAGACTAACCACTCTGCCCATGTATAATACAGATGCAGAGACAAATCCAGCCGGGACAAGGAAGACTCATTATGCTGGCGCTCATATGTATCTGTGCACCAGATTACAGTTGGAATATTGACTTCAAGGGCAGGGATGGGTACTGGGGTTTTGCCAAGGTCACGGGGGCCTACCTCTCGGGTGCTGAGCGCATGCTCTCCAGCCAACAACAGCATGCTCAGGCCCCCCATCTTGGTAGGATCTACAGGGATACATCAGCGTTAGGAGAACACCTGGTGACAGCGATTAGGGGCTGTAGGCTGCCCACTGAAGCAAGAGCAGGGACCTAATATAGGGTGAACCCCTCCACAGGGCTGCTTGAAAGTATGTGAACCCTACAAGGATAGTCATTATTCTTGTATGTAGTCGGCCCTCCAAATACGTGAGTTTAATATACGTGAATTTGATTATTCGCGAGTTGGTCTGCAGTAATTAAATGGGAAAATTTTTTTGGACTTCTGCGACCTCGCAGAAGACGCTCGCATGTTAGAAAATGTAAAGAAAAGTTCAGTAATTCATAAAAGTTCATAATATGTGCATTATTCTATTTTTATGTACACAACACTGCATACAGCACAAAAACTTATAAGAAAAATGTTTTTTGAGCTTTGCTGCCTTGCTGTCAAGCAGCAAGGTATGTACATTTCACCTGAACAATGAGCAACAAGTAGCCAGCTTCGTGGGCTGGTGGAAGGACCACATGTTTTCAAAACCACAATCACAATCTCTCTCTCTCTCTCTCTCTCTTACACACACACACCTGCCATGGCAAAGTTGAGCTGCGGGGTACTGTCAGTTCTGGGGATCTTCCTGGCCACGGGGCAGTCCTTCGGGGAGCTGGAGGGAGACAAAGACCACACCCTCTTGCGGTTGGCGCTCACGGTGGGCAGAGGGCTCTTCACTGGCTTGTTGGTGGTGGGACACCACTTGTACCCTGGGTTGGCTTTCATGAAGGCGTCTTTGTACTGGAAAGTAAAGATATGTTACAGATTGTGGGAAACAGTGTCTAACATTATTCATTACAGCATTTACAGTGCTATTCACCCCAATGTTCTGCTCAATGGCTGGTAAAGGGGCTGATAGACTGACGCTACTTACATGATTTACTTTTCAGAATTTGCATATAAAACGTCACGCTCTGACCGGTGACTGCAAGCTATGACAGATGGTAGGACCGGGGGTTCAGGTGCAGACCACTGATGGACATTATGTGAGACCTTAACTTCTGAAAGGTATTCACCAGATCACATTGAGCCAGTGCTGAGAAAGAGCCACATGACAGCGACACTGCAGAGGCTGGCTTTGACATGAAGACTGTGGAAATTGAGATTGTGTCCACTAGGGCTGTCACGATTACTCGATTAAGAAAATCCTCGAGTACAATTTGCCGTGTCAAGTACTAGGCAAAATGGCGGAAAGGCGGCGGTGCACAGACGAGGGTCCGTGCAAAAAAAACGGCAAAAAATGTCAATGGTGTGGGAACACTTCACGTTAAAAGAAAAGAATAACATAGTTGTCTGCAGTCTGTGCAAAAACCAACTTAAATACAATAACAGCACGTCTGCAATGCTACAACACCTGAAAATGTGACATCCAGGCGTAACAGATGCTCCGCCAGCACGGTAAGTTCACTACTAGCTTTACTTTAATCATTTTGAATACTCCTAATTTGCATGCCGTTTTAAACACAAGACCGAACATGATATATGTATGATATACTTGCATTATAAAGAGTTTCACCACTTAAACACCCGTCAGAGAGCACAATTTAATGGAATGTAGATGATAATAAACTCAGACGAAGTGAAGTTAAGGCATGAATATATATCCATGTTTCACAATGTTCACATTACTTTTCACCGTGATTTCATAACTCATAAACTCCTGCTTGGGTTAGCATGTTTGATGGTTACTAATCACACAAATCAAGGAATTATAACCCTTACAAAAATTAACCATGGCTTTATTTTCAATTTTGAAATGCAAAGCATGATATGTTATTGTTCACTTGATTCTATTTTTATTGTGAATAAAAAAAAACAATTACTCGAGTACTCGCCAAAATTATTGTCTGATTACTCGATTACCAAAATAATCGATAGTGACAGCCCTAGTGTCCACAAGCTCTGGCACTGTCGGGTCGGCTCTCGTGTACCACTTTTCCAAAATCACATCTGCAAGGCAGTTCCGACTGCTGCTCTCCTGGGCACGCAGCGACCTTTCACCGCAAAACAGGAGACGAGCGGGGCCAGACAGCCAACTGAATGTCAGGCTCATTACTGTGTTCTCTAATAAACAAGGCCCAAGAGTTCATTTTGTCCACAAGTAAATTCTACACTGCTGTCAGCCATTGGTGTCCAAACCAATGATGAACAAACTCCCTCGGAAAAAAAAAGAAACTGTAGCTAGATATTACATCTAAGATCTATCATGGAGCTTCATCGGCGACAATTAGACCTCTGTCCCCTAATTAGCCTTATTGAATTTACTTTGCTATTTTAGAGGATCCAATAAAATCCAGCAAAATCCTTTCAAGTCAAGTTTTCACTCCGTTCTAACAATAAATTACATTCACCAGGTCAAATTAGCAGGTAATTGCAGTCTGATATTCAAGTCTATTGTACATACTGAGACAAAAAGCAAATATCTTCAACTTGTAATGAAATCACAAAAGGGTGTACATTACAACGAAACCCTCCAACTTAAACAAAGCTACGTTCGTTGTCGCTGAACGCTCCCTTTACTTTTATCCATTATGAATTTACATGTCATTACATGTGCGCTCCATTGGAAAAAATAGCTATTAGAGGGTTTTTCATCGCATAAAGCAGTGTGGAGCCTTTTGGGAATATCACTCCAATGAAGAAGCGCTGCGAAGAGACTTTATAATAAATTTGCATAGTACATTTATAGAAAAAGAACATTTCTCTCATTTTCATAGGGTATGATACTCCAGTAAAGAACAGTATTAACACTTCCATTATGCGATAGTAAATTTATTTCAGTATGTGTGTGTAGTTTTAGTACTGTATAAGAGCAGTAAGTATTGTGCAGTAGTGTTAGTACAGCATACTTTAGATGAATCAGTCTTGGACAACATAGTAAAATAGAGTAAAGTATACACTACAGATTAGAATACACACATACGCACACATACACACACATCATTTAACTGGGTCCCTCACAATAAAATCCACTGTAACAAGCTTATGAAAACACGAGGTTAAGTCAAAAAAGCATTAATAATAGATAATTTAAGGACATAGTGGGGATACTTTTTCACTTACCCTCATATATACCCCTTTATCACAGAAGTTTGTTATTTTGCACAAGGGCATTTTTGCCCATTATAATGCCATTTTAATTCCACAAAGGGCGAAAAACCAACGATATTAGAGTTGGTAGTGTAGTGGTTACTGCTGCTGCCACCGGACCCAACGGTCACAGGCTTGAATCCTACCTCCAGCTGTAGTACCCTTGAACAAGGTACTTACCCTGAACAGCTCCAGTAAAATTACTCAGCTGTGTAAATAGTTGCAAGTTGCTTTGGAGAAAACTGTCAGATAAATCTGTAATTTCAGCCAGCGGTGGGTTCTTAAAAGGAACAATTCAGTTCAGGTGGCATGCTTGCTGCGCAGCTTTCAGGCTACCTTACACGCTGGTACAAAACAGTTTACATCAACATAGCATAATGTAGAGAGAGTAATGGCAGGACAGGCCGTACCTCCTTGGCCATGTCTGTGTATTTCTGTTTCTCTGTGGGCTCCAACACAGCCCACCAGTCGGCCAGGATCTTGGTGGCACCCCGATTGTCCAGCCTTGGGTGCTCCTGCCTCACCAGAGAACGGTGTCTTTTACAGAAGAGCAGAAAAGCATTCATGGGGCGCCGGGCTCGTTGTTCCGATGACTCCTCTTCGGCCTCCTCTCCCTCGGCTGTCCCGCACTCTGCCTCGGGGTCCGCGGCATCGCCACACAGCAGTGGCTCCTGAAGGGGTGCAGGGTTACAGTTTGTCTCGCCTCACCACTGTCTACATGGTCAGATGCCTTGCTGACATTCTTTCCGCAGGATAGGACATGGATATTAGTGCAGCTATAGATGCTCCCTTGACTATCCAGGACATGCAAGTGCATGTGAAGGAACGTCAGAATCAGCTTTAAGGCACACAGTCCAGCTAATGACGAGAAGGTCCTGCCAGTCAAATAGCGCAGGATGCCTGTGCCAAACACCACTGTGGTATCTGGGGTCTTAGGTAGCATTCAGCACCAACACCCACTATAGTTACACAGTTTTTCCCTTCCTAAATCTCGCAAGTGTACGACTTACAATGTAAGATTTCTACGCTAAACTGCTGAGTATCCATCCATCCAATTTCAAAAACCGCTTGTCCTTAGCAGGGTTTGCGGTGAACCAAAGACTACCCAAGGAAACACTGGGTGCAAGGCTGAGGGGGGCCACACTAAGGGTAGCCAGTCACGCACACATTCACACACTAATGGCAATTTAGAGTCACCAGTTCACCTGAGCTGCATGTCTTTGGACTACGGGAGGAAACCAGAGTGCCTGGAGGAAACCCACGCAGACACGGGAAGAACATGCAAACTCCACCAAGACTAAGTGGGGATCGAACCCGTTGTTTTGCACCACCCAGGTGCTGCACCACCATGCTGAAACTGCTCAACAATTTTACTACATTAATTCAAGGAAAGGAGCTGGCTCATGGGTACTTCAACAGATGCAGTGTTCAGAGTGGGATCCTTCAGACTGCAAGGTGACAACCCCTACCCATTACACTTCCCACTGTGCCCTTACAGTAAAATCCAGCGGTTTCAGCACCAAGCCTGGACCTAGAGCTCCGCATGGCTTTACAACTGAGTACAGTCCAGCTCGTCCCTGTAGTGCACTCTTTTTCCTGCACACTCATCCTTGCTGACAAGCACACAGTTACAGGTGAAGCGTGGCCTCTGACTCCTCCATTGCTGCCCGGACCAGGACGAGTGTCAAAGTCAGGGTAGTGACAGAGGACCCTCGCTTTGACAGAGCATGCTCACTTTGTCCAGATCCTCCTCGTCTTCTTCCTCCTCTTCCTCTGAGAAATCCAGGGCCCTCTTGGACAGTAGCGGGTGCCACTGGAGACACCTGCGCTTGGGTCGCTTGCCACTCACCTCCCCCTCCCCCGGAGGCTCCTTGCCCCGTCCTCCACCCTTCATGCTGCTCGCCCTGGGGGGGCACAGGCAAATGCTGTTAATTCACCTGCGTCGTCCTTGTTGGACTACTTTAAAGCAGGACTTTGCTAGACTTAGATGAAGTGGAGTCTACAGTGTGTAAGGGTTATGCTTAAAGGCTATTCATGACTGCGTAACTGCACTCCACATTGGCATCAGTACTTTGCTATCTCAGAGGACACCATTTTTAAAAACACGTTTGTTTCAAGACAAAAACAAGTCTGCAGGCCACAAGAACACTCATGTTGCAAAGGTTCGAGTTAGGAATTTACAAACATACGAAAAAGATACAAACATTTTCCAGATTATTAAATGAAATTCCTCCAGATTTATAACAGATTCTTTATTTGTTATTCATTTTTCAATTATCCATTCTCTAAAATTTCCAGGGTAGAGTGAAACTAACATGCATTTTTGCACCTAGATATTAGCTGACGGTGAAATGCACCAAAACCGTGTAGGACTGTGGGACTGCCTTCACGCACTCGTGTCCAATTGTGAGCGTCGCTAATCAATAACAGGATGACGAAGACTGCACATGGATGGTTAACAATTGGCATTAGACAGGTGATTGTGGAGATGAATTATGCTTATTTTCAGTCATTCTAAATTACCTTTAAATTTATTGCACAAAATGTTCAAAATTAAAAGTATTTTTCATATAATTTGGCTTTAATTGAGACTTTTAGAGAATCTAACCCATAATTAAAGATACCTGTATTAAACTTTGATTGTCTAGACAACAAAGAAGGTTAAAAACAGTCTTAAACTAAAGAACACTACAGACATTTAAGGGATTTGAACCATCAGGCTAGATCAGGTGTTATGACTCAGACAGGAGCCCGAGAGGGAAGTTGTGGACCCAATTGCGGGGATGTTTACTATGGGGATTATCAAGGCAGAGGACAAGAATCGCAGTCGGGGGCAGGCGTGGGTCTTCCGGGACGCAGATGTCATTCTAGAGGCAAGACGAGAATCTGAATCCGAGAACAAGAAGCAAGGAGGAAGGAGGAACTGAAGGGACGAGGAGGTAAGCCAAGTTCGCGTCGTATCACAGGTGAAGCAAGTAGTCTCTACGAGATTCCACAATCCGGTGAGTGGGCACGGCTGCTTTTATATTCCACTGCTCTGATTCACAGCAGGTGCGGTCATTTATTTGGCTTGATTGTGTGGGCGTGACATCGGGAGGTTGTTTAGTTTAAATTACCTTTCATTTTAATTTTGGTTGAAGTTAATAAAAATAGGAAGTTTTTCAAAATTCTGAGGAATTTTTTTCGTAATTATTATTATTTCTGAGGTTTTCACAGAAACTCACCAGCTAATAAATCAAGAAACTTCAGTATCACTATTTATCACTATTTACTATGACAGTGGTAAAAGTGACTTTGCATTTCTTACTAGAGGAACTAGTGGACATGCATGTACAAACTACACATGTACAGTTCGAAAGCTGCTCAATTTGTTGCTTGACCGCACGTGAACCCTGACACAAAGACAGAATTTACAAAGTAATGTTCATAATAAAAGCACCACTATTACCATAAACACAATGAAACAAATGAATGAATGAAAGTCATCAACATTAAAGGTATGTAAGTCAAAACCAAAATATCTGAAATAAATGCAGTGTATTCCTATCTTTATCTAATTATAGTACAATTCTGTGTATCATCATCTGCAGTTATTCATGTAGCTGACACTTTTCTCCAGCATGACTTACAGTGTTAAACTACGCACACTTATTTACCCATTTGTACAGCTGGTTCCTTTTACTAGAACAATTTAGGATAAGTACTTGGCTCAACAGTACTACAGCAGGAGGTGGGATCTGAAGCTGTGACCCAGTGATTCAAACCAGTGGCTTTTGTATCCAAATACAGCAGCTCTAACCAGGACACTATGAGCTGTCCCAAGGCCATAAATGTTCATAGCAATACAAAAAAAAAAAAACCACTCATTACCTGTTGGCCACGTCTATTCATTCATTGTACCAGTCATCTGTTAATTCATGTAAAAATGCATGGCGTGCTTTACAGATTAAATCAAGCAACACGTTCAGTTTATGAAACTCTTTTATGTCGTAATTAAGTAATAATAATTAATAAATAGGCTCTGTAATGAGTCTTCCCACTATTACTGACCTCTGATTTTCTGAGTGCTTCTGAGCAGTCAATACTACTTTTTATTTACATGCACAGTGTCTATTTGTACAGTTTTATACTTGGTTTATACTTATTTACCTGAGTGTGATATTTCTATTTATACTTTATTTGGAGGGGGCGTGGTGGCGCAGTGGGTTTGGCCTGTGCCTGCTCTCTGGTGGGTCTGGGGTTCAAGTCCTGTTTGGAGTGCCCTGTGATGGACTGGTGTCCTGTCCTGGGTGTGTCCCCTCCCCCTCCAGCCTTACGCCCCGTGTTGCCGGGTTATGCTCCAGCTCACCGTGACCCCGCTTGGGACAAGCGGTTTCAGACTGTGTGTCTGTCTGTCTGTCTATTTTATTTGTTTCAGTGTTACTCCAGTGTCTTCTTTCACTACTTTTTGTATGTATGCTGTTGTAACCTCATGCAATGTCCTTCAGGGTTAATAACGTTTGTATGGATGTATGTATGTATGTATATATGTATCTTTCGCTCCATGTAAACCTGCATGTTGAATAAACACTTTACATAGGGAACCATCTCTACTGCTTTGGAAAACAAAGAAAAAAAGCACCTTGACTGGAATGTTTGTAACCATACAAAAACATGCACCACTGAAGTGAACAATTTGGCCTGAAAAACTGATCAACGTAAAGGCATCCAGAAAAGATGACGAGACCAAATCTGATATTCGTACAAAACATTTGCCTTAGCAAAGTCTTGGGAGCTCACGTGACCAATGCAGTGGTAAAAAAAGGAGCTCTCTCCAAAGAGCATGTTATGTGATTAATTCATTTGTACGGAGGCCTCCACGCTCCATGGATTCTGCTGTAATTGACATATTAGTGGGAGCTCAGGCCGAGGCGGGGGGTTGGGTTGGAGTGGGGGGTGGCGGGCAGCCCTGGCTGTTTGTGGTGACCGTGGAGCACCGAGACTAAAGGAGAGCAAAGGGACGAGAGCGACGATTTGCTCTTTCCGTTCACATGCTTTACTTCTCTCCAAAGGGCCCTGCTCGCAAGTTCCATGATGCACTTGGATTGGACGTGACCGCAAGTGGGATCTATAGCGCGGCCGTGACGCTGTCATTCACAATACTCCAGTAAAGAACAGTATCACAACAATATCTTCATTACAAGAGAAGACGCCCATGTGGTCTCAGCTCATTCCATGACATACAAATCACTGCCAAGACCAGCTGGCAAAGTATTTACTCCTGCAGACAGCTAAAAACATACTATACTGTGTTGTACTGTGTACAGTTAAAACCAGAGAAAAACCCTGTGAAAACATTTGTAAATTTGGTGTTTGAACCAGAACCAACAGCACAACTCCAGTGGAACCGGAAAGCCTCTAAGAGAAGTCAATTACAGCAGCAGAATGGCGGGAAGCTCTTCGGATACCGCGGCCGCATAATTACCTGCCAGTGTACTGGGCGGCACAACATTTATTCCAGATAAATAACCTTCCGCGGCCTCCAGTCTATGCCTGTCAAACAAGCAAATTAGCCCTGGCTGGCGTAACTCGCGTCTCGCTCTCGGCGGAGATAGGTGGGACATGTAGCCATGCTTTCCCAATTTTTTGCAGCAACGAGCTTTTAACAAGCCAGCTTCTGAAACGATGAGAGGCAGGAGGGATCAGGAATGAAGCCTCGTGGAAGTGAAATCCTACATAATATGTACTTAAGAAACTCGTCCGCACAAGACTTCCACAGAGGGAGGCAAGTGTAAGCGGAAAGGCCTTCGGTGAACCCTCACACAGGTGAGGCCCTCGCTCTTACAGCCCCTGAAGTTTCCAAAGGATGAACAGAATGTGGTGCCAGATCAGCTCATGGAGGTGAGTGTCTCCTCTCTAAACTCCCAAATCTTAGAATTGCACCAATCTGCCTTCTCACGCTGGCTTTAGTCGCACCAGCGCGCATCGCACATTCGCTGTGAAGACGGGCTCCAGTGATGGTCCATGATCCTCCCAAGTAGGGGTTTGCTGTCGTGTGTATGACCGCACAGTCCCACATGCTCACTTCACCTGCAAGCCGACCTGCAGAAAAACTACTTTCCCATCTCCATCGTGTGTAGCCATCAAACAGACGAATCTTTCGATGAGCTTCCCCTTTAACAGCAAGCACGAAGAGGAGCATTTCTGAAAAATCTTAATGCAGAAACAAGCCCCTTCAAATGACAAGAATGTACACAATGAAAGTTCAGCTGCCTGAGTGCAGTATGAGGCCAATCGATCTTGTTAGGAGAAAGAATAACTGCAAGAACCGTCCTGACGCACAAGCTGCAAATCCCAGAACACACACCTGATGTGCATTACGCAAACAGCCGGGCCACTGGGCTCCAGCCTTTGTTCTTTTACTATCTGCTGCCCTCTTGCTGTTAAATCTGTGCAACGCCGACCGATTTGGGAAGGGATTACACATACTTTCTTCTGGGCGAGGGAATAGGCCGTGAATCTGTGTGTCACAAAGGCCACCGTCGGTAAAACAAACCGAGGAGTCTTGAACCCAGCCGTGCATGGACAAGACTGTTTCGGGACTGTCCGCAATGGCACGGTACCCTGTGCACCCGGTCCAGCAACAACATGGCTCAAGAACACAGGGCTTTGTGCGATAACAGCTATTCAGTGGCCTTTGCGAAGGAAGGCAGAACTCACATGAAGCAGTGCGCACTCCCTGGCAAAAATCTGGCAGCACTTTGGCATAATGGAACGCACACACAGTCGCTGAGAGGAGGGCCATTCCTTCTAGATTGGATTAATATTCATGGGAGCTACTGGGAGTAAGAGGCAGGCATGTATTAAATATTAAATCAAACATTTTGCTTTCAACTCAGTAATAATTACAGGACATATCTGTACTGGAGAAAAATTCCCCAACATCTAGAAACAAATAATAGGGATGTTTACTGTTGCACGCAAACAGCTTCTTTCCTTGAAAGTTTCGCTACACTTTCAGCCCGCATATACGTCATTAATCATGTCAGAAGAATTAGTTTTACATGAACAGTTAATGAGGTGCAGCTCTTGCGGACAGAAGCAAAGACGGCACCAGTATTTACAAGAGGAAATTCACAGCCCTTCGCTTGCTTGCTTGCGTTTCATAATTGGATCCTGTTTATTGAGGCTATAAATTGAATAGCTGCTCATTTTTTTGGAGGACACTTAAGAGTATGTAAAATGCACACTATGAAGTTACGCACGAGTAGGTAAAATACGCAGACTGTCCAGTGGGTCCCCCGTCCGGGCACGCAGCACCTTGTCTGCTCGATATCTGGGACGCGACACTATGCTATAATGGTGTCTCCTCATTTCTGCAGACACGTACCCTCTGTTCTCATCAGAGTTCCACTCCGAGCTCTGCGACACTCGCAGCCTCCATTGGAAACTGTCAGCTCTTTGACGCGCAAGACCTGCAATGCATCGGTGTCCGCCGTGCACAAAGTCAGCCCCTTCAGTGTAAGAATATCTGCGCATAAATGTGATTTGCACACTGAAACATGTAATAACACTATCAGTTTCTTTCCACGTGTTTATAATGCAAAACAGCTGACACCACATGAAGACTCACACTTCTCCCCACTCGGGCTAAAGCTCCTGTTTACAAACTAGCGGCTGCACATCACATACAGCTACCTGTTGCTCTTCATATATTTAAGTCGAGGTTAAGCTCGGGAGAAAACAGCCCTGGGCAACCATATAAAAGAGCACTCCATAATGCTGTGCACAGCTGCACATTTTGTGCACTTCAAAAAGGGAAAACAACCTTAATTCCACTAAGAACTTAAAAAAAATTAACTGATCAGAGTGGTCCATCATTCTGAAGACCACGTGGTTCAAAACATAAACAAATCTTATTCATGACGTTATACACTTTATGAACTATACATTACGTGAACAGCCCAAAGCACTAAAAAGCTTCATGGCTTTTTCATATTCTTTCTTACATTGGAAAGATGTTACCACGGATGCGTTTGAAGATGCCTCTAACCACTGCAAACATTCTCCAGGTTAATGTAATCCTGGGTGACATACAACACTTACAGCTGATACAGTTGTTAGCCCAATTAATGAGATGATTAAATAATAGTTTAGCAAGCTAACTGCCCCATCTTATTGCAGCGATTACGGTAATGTACAATATATCCTCCTGACATCAACAGTGGACCGCCTGAAAGTCACACTCTTTGGGATCTCTGCTCTACCCGCTATACATCGTACCACTGTTAATTCTCACTATCTGGTGGTGCAGCAACTATCCTAAAAGTACAGGCTATAAGGCAGGCTTCATCTTGGACAGGACACCAGTCCCTCGCAAGGCGATCCAACACACTCACTCACTAAATGCGAGTGAGAGGGCAATTTTACTGGAAAAATTTCAGGGTAAGTACATTGCACATGGGTACTACAACCGGAGGTGAGATTCCAACCTGTGACCTTGTGGGTCCAAGGGCAGCAGCTCAAACCACTACGCTACCAGATGTTCAATTCACCTGAGCTCAATGTTTCTGGATTGTGGGAGGAAACCAGAGCACCCAGCGGAAAGCCACACAAACAAGGACAGAACATGAAAACACTACACAGACTGAAGTGGATTGAAATCAACATCAAAACAGCCCAGGCACTATGAGGTATGAGCGCTACACAATACACCACCATGCTGCCAACCAATACCAACTGTTAATAATAATAATAATAATAATAATAATAATAATGCTGACAAAGTAGAAGAATCTTTTTTACGCTTTAACAATAAGTGTGATTTGGTAGAAAGCACTGTGGTGGTGTGGAGAAGGAGTTATGACATCCTGATGTTATATTCAGCATTCAGTTCTTCTGTACACATTGTTGTACTGCTATTAGGGACTGTTTCATAACAGCATTTACAATTAATCACTTAGGTGATGTTTTCTCCGAAGAATGAATCGCATAGTTCAGTTATTTTCAATTATTTACCCATTTATATGGCTAGGTAATATTCAGTGGAACAATTTAGGGCACCTTGCTCAAGGGTACTACAGCAAGATGTGGGATTCAAAGATGGATCCATCAAATCCCAAGGCAGCAGCTATAAGCACTATGCTATGTGCAGCCCCTATTAGTAATATTTACAATAAGTATTTGTTTATGCAAAAAAGGAACTACCTGCTCTTCTGCTATCACTTCACAGCTAGAAGTTGAAATTTATGTTTTTAAATTTTACATATCCCCTCTACATGGATTCTGCATGTTCACCCAGTGTCTGTGTGGATTTCTCCAGGTGCTCTGGTTTCCTCCCACAGCCCAAAGATGTGTTTCAGGTACTTTGGCGACTGTAAATTTCCTGTGGCGTGTACCTGTGTGTGTGTGGCTACCCTGTGATAGACTGGCATCCTGTCCAGGGTATCCCTAGTACTTATGGGATGGGCTCCGCACCACCATGGCCTTCACCAGGACGAGCAATGATCAAAAGAGAGTCAGTGTTATCCACTCATCTCTTTTGTGTAGTTCTGCCAATTGTACACCTATGAAATAACACATCTGTCTGGCTCTTGCGATCGGCACTCTGCCAGTTCATTGTCTTAAACATTCAATTCTCATGCCCCCTTCTCTCGAGCACAGAGCACAGAAGTCTCCCGGAGAAACTGCCTGCAGAGGAGACAATGGTACCGCTCTGTGTCATCCAGGTCACACACAAACTTGTGTGTATTTGTAATGCACACCTCTGTATTTCAGTGCAACATCTGTGCGTCTCCTCGTTGGGGAGACCAGCATGCTACTGCAGTGATCTGAATGTTGTTCAGCTTACCTGCCATACAATAACATTTCCGCTCACTTTACACTGCAAAGCGTCAACGATCAAAAGTGTCTTTCCTAAGACACCTTATAGATATTGGTTTCAAATATTGAGTGGCATGAAATTAAAATTAATAATATTTTGTTTAAGAACTAATTCTTAACCACCCATTTCATCTCATGCAGCACTGGTACATATTAATTAAAACTACATTTTTTTGCTACATACTCAGTATCGAGATGATGTCATTTCAAAAGATCACTTCCTGAGCTAATTCAGCTCTGCTATTATCTAATGTGCAGGAGACCATATGACCACAAGTCTGTCTTTCAAGTTCTGTATTTCACATCTCCCACCTTTAATATTATTTTTAAGTTCTTCAGTATTTTAAAAATCACTAAGAGCAGCTTTTATGAGCACTGCAAGTCTGCAATGATATTTAAGACAGAAGAACCACCCTCTTTCTTCTGCATTCCATCTCTTATTCATGTTTATTTATCAATGTACAGGGGGTCCTGACTATTTGACGATAATGCGTTGTGTATTAACAAAACAACACGTAGTGGAATATTTTTCACATAAGAAATACTGAGAAATGTCTTTAATCTGGATCGATGTAACATAATTAAAAAACTGAGATGCTAGTAGATCTTTTTTCTTGGGGTGCATTCTGTTTAAAGATAACTGATGCGAATAAGCAGAAGAAACAAACAACTAAGTAGTACAGCATAACACTGTGGAAAAAAATGAAGCAAAACAGCAGCAGCAAAGAGCAAAGATGCTCTCTGCAGATGGACAAAAAAGGCATGTGTGCCATGTAAGGCAGGTCTAGTCGGTTATATATCATATGTAACATCTTACCCTTAGTCTCTTTTATCTTACTCATCCAACCACTACCATGCTTGATGACTTCTCATCCTTATTATTAGTATTTTGTCACACAACAATAACAACTGTACTTAGGTATTTTTTCTAATCTCATCCTATATTTAGGATACTGTGCATTCATTATGTATGAATTAATCTATGAGAAGACACCAACCAACATCTGCACTGCCACACGGTGACCAGTCTTAGAACTTATTGACTGCACCCCAAAGAATACACACACACACACACACACACACACACACACACACACATTTTCAGAACCGCCTGCCCCATACGGGGTCACGGGGAACCGGAGCCTACCCGGCAACACAGGGCGTAAGGCCGGATGGGGAGGGGACACACCCAGGACAGGACACCAGTCCACCGCAAGGCACCCCAAGCAGGACTCGAACCCCCAACCCACCGGAGAGCAGGACTGTGGTCCAACCCACTGCGCCACCGCATCCCCCCACCCCAAAGAATACGGAATTGCAAAATATGTA
This sequence comes from Scleropages formosus, assembly GCF_900964775.1. NCBI lineage: Eukaryota > Metazoa > Chordata > Actinopteri > Osteoglossiformes > Osteoglossidae > Scleropages > Scleropages formosus. The sequence goes on from NC_041809.1 coordinate 17,353,741, forward strand.
TGGAATATGCACCTGTAGCAGCTATGCGGTGCTTGTTTTTTCTTTTTTGTATTTTTTACTATAACATCGACAGGAAAATGGTTCTCTGTTTTTCCTTAATGAATTGCAGCCCAAATTCTTGTGTTTTATTTTGTAAATTAACCTGTTCAGAGCAAGTTCCTGCTGTGGGGTGTGGCCAGTTGATTGTGTTTCTTATTTTATCGTGAAGTGTTAATTTACTGCTGCAGTGTTGTCCCACTGAATGTAATTTATGGTGCCATAGGCGACCTTCACGCTACTGGATATGTTGTATGAGTCTCTCTCCTGTATGTCTACAAGTCTTGTTGAGATCATGTGGCACACATACTGCAGTCTACTAAAGAACAAGTTCCTAAATTGTAGTCTCCAAATAAAAAGTTCCAATAATATTAAGAGGACATTGTTACTTAAGTGAGCTGCTCGCTTGCTCTCTCACTTAGTGGGCAGGAATCACATCTAATAGTTTCTATACTAATACAGTATTGGGTTCCCCCATTAATGGGCCTACTTCCTTCTGGGAAATCACCACGTTGGGTGGAAAACTATTATAAAGGACTCAAACTGAAGAAAAAACTTTCACAGAGCCATAAGTTACACCTAAGAACATCAAAATAACAACATTAGAGGCAGCACAACAATCACAGCAGCATATTTTATCAGTGGCATGAAAACTTGTTTCGTACTGGGGGACGAAAAAAAAAGCAACAACAGGCAGACCACTTATACATGGTGGTGAGGAAACGAGCAATGCGGACAGTGTCTTAAACAGACTGGGTTTAATGAGGCCAGTCCTAAAGTTATTTTAAACTGAACCCATACAGCACATGACATGGGACACCCCACCGTCAAAACCACAAATTAATCTCATTTACCCAGACAAAATGTGTTTTCACAGCAGAGTATAAAAACAATGTAATAATGTTATAAAAATTAATGTAATAAAATGAACACTACCAAGACAAAAACAAATTAACACAAAAATCACTATGCAAATATTCAGAGTTATCATGATGTTTCACAAACTACGCATTGAAGAATATTGTGTCTTAAGTTACAAGGAGTGGGGGATATGATCACACTGCAGTTTAACCAAATCTGCGGCTAAAACCGATATTTAAATGGCTCTGTGCTATAGTATTTAACAGAGTTCTACATAGAAACAGGGGGTGGGGGGGGCACATTACACTTGGTTGTACACTGAGTGGGACATGTCCCAATGTTGTCTCTTATTACACTTCTTCATATTATCACATTTGTGAGAATACTGAACTATGCCTACTTAAGAATTTGTAAACTGTATTTTATTGAGCTAATGGTAAGAGCAGTGCACATAAAGGGCATAAAGAGTTAAAAACTCAATATATCAAGCCAAAAACGTAAGATTGAAGGTACCCTTTGTCATGTAGAACATCATCAAATTTTCATTAACATGGATCCGGAGACAGAAGAGTGTATGAGTTTATTTTAGTCAAAAACAACTTTTGTAATCAGAAAAGACTAAAAAACACCTTCTTATCTTTCAGTTTTGAGCTAAAATAACATTGCTGTGGATCCAGTGATAAATTTACTTTTATTCATTTAGCACATTTTGGAGACACTTTTCTCCAAAGTGACGTAGATCTCAGAGAAAAAAAATACAATGAGTGCATTACATCAACAGAAGGAGAGATTTGGATGCAGACACATGATTCTAGAGTGCAGTTAATTTGTCATATGCAGAGATAAAGTATTTACTGAGACATAGTTACTAATACAGAGCAACCTATCAGCAACACAATGTACAGTCATCTCTCGAGATTGGCCCATTCAAGTTACAAGAATTCGACTTTACGAGAAATTTCAATGCAACGCCCCTACTTTGTCTTAGGACTGAGCAGTTTGACACGTCTACATTTTTTTCACTGAGCAGATGCTTTTCTCCAAAGCAACTTAAAATAATTATTACAATAGTATTTAGCTGAGGCCTTTGTCCAAGGTGACTTACAATGCTAGATACACTGAAGTGTTTACAGTCTTCCACCAATTTATACATACAAAACTGCAGACACACACATGCATACATACATAATAACATACACACACTAGGGGCAATTTAGAGTAACTTGTTTACCATATCTTTGGACATGTTTTTGGACTTTGGGAGGAAACACACACAAACATGGGGAGACCTTGAGGATGTGGGCATTTGCAGGCGATGGAGCCATTTATATTTATTTTGTGTATATTGGTGTTTTTAGGATTTCTTTTTGTATAAGTAATTACAATCAATTACTAGAAAAATGTTTCATATTATATGTTTTATTCATTTTGTGTAAGCACAAGCTTATTGTTGCATATCCCAGATTTATTTGGTGGCAGGTTTAAACACAGTTTCTGGCTTTATGCTCAATGTCAGAAGCAGTGCAATTTAAAATACACACACACTAATTGTAGTTTAGTCATAAATCTACCTGTAACACATGTCTTTGAGCTCCGGGAGGCAATCGGGGCGCTTGGAGAAGACCCATGTGTTATTTAGGGAATGGTACGAAATACCTAGGAAGCACTGGTAAACAGCCATACACTATTACAGAGTACTCGATGAAGGGAAACTTCATAACTATTGAAATATTTCTGTCTATTGTGGTGGGATTTGGTGATATTTTAGTATAAAACTGTGTCAATCTTAGGGTTTAGGAACAGATAAATATTTGCTATTGAAACTAATGGTAACTAAATATTTGAGTAATGAGAATTCACTTAGAAAGGTTTTTTCAGGAAAGCATTACCTTCGTAAGGTAGGGGAAAACTACACTCTAAGGTGTTGTATAGCATGAACCATCTATAATAGTTTGTGTGTAGTTTGTCTCTATCAATTCAAAGAGGAAATATATCAGCAGTTTTCAATACTGGATTTGCTTAACTCCCAAGACTAAAAAAAACACAGAATACTCTAAATTCTCTGACATGTCTTAGCAAACAACAGTTATAAAAATATTAGCAATCTGACTGGTTGATAGGAGCTATTCTGTAAACACTTCCATTTACATTAAATGTGCTACATTGACAGATCAGAAATTGAAAGACATTAACAATGGTTGAACAACATTCAACTTATAAAGCAATTAGCACCTCAAATAGTACAAGAGGTTGCCACTTTCCCAAACAATAACAACTAATCCATTAAATGGCACTGATTTAAGGAAGGCAGGGTCCAAACTACAATTCCTTAGGAGTGTGAACTCTCTGAATGAATTAATCAGACACTGAAATTCTCTTGGACGTCATACAATCCAATTACAAATGTGGTGTATGACACTGTCAATCATAATGCACCGTCAGGCAGCAAGCCGTCTCTGGTGTCTGAGTTTGACTCCTGACAGACATATATATATATATATATATATACACACGCTGAACCACACTGGTTTAAGTCCAGCAAAGCATTACAATTTAGAGGATCACCTGTGTTATCTGCTTTGGCTCAGTAAAGATGGTTCTAAACACATGACCACTTTCAATATCAACGTCCCAGTAAATACAACCACAGGCATTACCTCCAAGGTACAGAGTCCATAACAGAAACAAGTCTGTCCCACAGACGAGGGAAACAAAATGTATAATGATTTATGTTTGTCTGAAACAAGCGCTGACTGTGTCAATTCTGACTGTGTTACTTCATGTCCTTTAACATTAAACGAAAGCAAAAATGAGTGAGTGCCAATATAGAAGAAAAACTCTAACATGAAATATTTTGTCATATTTAATCATGCTTTATTTTATGGTTTTTCCCAGAGGTAATGAACCATGTAAACGCATGTAGAAAATGTTGTGATATGCTCATGAATATCTGAACTTGATCCAATCTGAATGATTGGGAATATCCATACTTACCATACTACTAAGGAACAAGACATTGTTCAGGACAAAGTTAAAACACATTGCACCTTTAACTAAGTGGGGCAAAAATTGTAAATAAGGAACACCAAATATCATTCTAATACCGTTCATCATGTATAAACTGCAGTCGTATTTTGATTGGATCACACTTTCAAATATATAACTCCACCAAAATGTAAACTAAAGGAAATAATACCATCCATGGATTATTATTATTATTATTATTATTATTATATAGCTGACACCTTTGTCCAAGAAGACTTTCAAGATTTAATTTGTATGTTAAGTTACTTAAAATTATTTACCCATTTGTACAGCTGGAAAACTTTTACCGTTATCAATTCATGGTAATAGCCTTGCAGAAGCGTTCTGCGGCAAGGGCAGGGATTCAAAGCCAGATCCTTTGATTGCAAGGATACAGTTCTAGCCACAGCCCCTACTACGACTGAAAACAGTGAAAAACATTAAACAGCTAATTAATGATCTGACTTTATGTTTCACACTAATTCTTCTCTGTTAGATAACTTCCTTCTTGTGCACTTCACTAAACCATAAGGCCGCATGCCTGTCATCAAAGTGCTGCATACCCTCATTTTCCCAAAGTACCATTATTTCTTTGCTTGCCACTACTTTTTCAGAAACTTATAAGTTTACATTTTATGCAGCTGATTACATTAGTGGCGCAACTTACGGTATGTACACAGCTCAAGGGTACGACACACAGTTTCCAGGTGGCATTTGACTCAGGAACCCTCCCGTCACAACTCAGTGTCTTAACCACTATGGTGCCATACCTAATTATGGAAGAGGAGCGGTACCAGTGTCAGTTTGGGAAACTAGTCCTTGACAGTTTGAAACCACAGCTTATGTACTGGCCTACATACGGCACTAAACAGTATAACCACATGCAATTTCCTTTGGGATCAATAAACTTTTTACTTATCTGTCTGTCTAATGCTGACCTCATTCATTGCACTTGTGTTTTAATAAGCTGATTTGATTGATCAAATCTCTGAACTAAAATGACTTGAATGGAAAAATAAATAATATATACAGAAGTGAATTCTAAACCCATGGCATGATCATGTAGCCGGGACTTTGCTGGACATTAAGTTACCAAAAGCAACAACAGCCGCGAGCGGTCCTCTTTCCTTAACACTTTCTTTGCTTGTCAAAAATGCATGGCATATTTGTGGCACTGACAATATGCGGAGCATGTTATGAAAATCCGACGGAAAACAATTTTTAAAAAAAGAAAAAGGACACACAAGAAGAAGAAGAAGAGGACATGACATGAGCTGAGCTGAAGGCGTACTTACTTAGGTACAGAAAATGGAAACACTGTATCTGAAAGATGAAGATGATGAGTCTGTCAGTCAGGCTTTGTCATGCGATGATGATGACCTATAAAATACAAAACACTGAGTTCCTCGATGGAGATGCATCTTAATTGTCCATTCTCAGTTTACTGTGCCGATCCGACACGGATTACTAACCTCCGTCACATCGCGACAAACTGCACGCTGCGATACAGCGTGGCCGCGCGCGACACATCGCGATACAGCGGCCGCGCCAGACACATCGCGATACACCCTGAGCGCGCGACACCAATCGCGGTGCCGCGTGCGGCCGTGCGACGCCGATCGCGATACAAGGTCGCCGCTCGCGCTGTTCCTGTAACTTTCTAGCATGTGCAGGCATACGTGCTACAGCGAGCCCGCAAAAACACACCACGGTACCTCCTGATTTCCGACAGTTCCGCCGTAAAGTTGCCCGTTTTCATGCCTTAGCAGCGCACCGACGTTATTTAAAGCGGCGGTAGGGCCGATGGACGCCCGGCATGGCACGCGGTGGACGTGTATAAAAGTGCGAGGGGCAGTCGGGCGAGTGCGTGTGTGTGCGTGCACGCGCTAATTGCCCCTGGCTGGAGCAGTTTCCAGGTGCAACCGGAGGTGCTCCGTCTCACGGCGCCGAGGAGCGGGTAGAACAGCGAGCGCGATTTCACAGACGACGTGTCCCCACATCGCAATACCCCCAGTTAAAAAAGATCGCTCCGTTCATGCGCCCCAGTGATCCCCTGTCAGAGCCGTGCGAGATCTGCATCTCAGTGCAAAATGTCGATGTGGGGTCCGACAAGACAGGCGAGCGGACGAGAGTCCATCTTGCTTTGGGGGAAACGGAGTGTGAGTGTGACTGCTGTCAAAGTGTGCCGTTGCGGGGGGGGGGTCGAAGCAAGCCCCATTTCCTTACTGAAACCGCAGGTTCTCTTCGTGGATGTGCAATGGGGTCGTGTTCATGTGGCCCAGTGCAGGTCGCGGTTCCCGCTCCGCGCTCTGCGAGATGGAGTGGAGTGGAAGTAGCTAGCTGGCTACGTGCGTGTCATAAGCGGGACCTGCGATGCTTGTCGAAAAGCCGCACTTCGGGAAGCCCACACCGCCGCGATGTCCCCGAGCCCCCACCCGGAGACATGCGAGTGTTCTCACACCACCCCCGAGCCGGTTCTCCGGTCTTTCTGAGCGATCGGGTGCAGAACGGGCGAGCGCTCGGTGAAGGGAAGTGCCCAGCCAGCGCCGCTCCGCCTGCGTCGTACATATTGTCTCTCGGTTCTGCATCGCCAGTTCCACCGAACACCCACCGCGATCGGGCTCCAGAAACCACGCAAGGCAGACATTCGCCAAAACGACGACATGTTTAGTGACTCGAAGCCAATTCCGCGCGGTTAACGGTGATAATTTCGCGGAGCGGCGCACGCACGGCCACCAGCGAAGAGCGCGCCGCGGTGCCGCGCAGCGGACCGGCACCATGGAACCGCCGGGGGACCCGCTGCCCCGCACGACCCGTGCGAGGCTCGAAGCGCCTCCGAGGTTTCTGTCATGAGGGCTCCCGAATGTCACGGCTTACCTGTGAACCCGAGCCGAAAAGCCGGGGCCTTGTCATTCCAGCCGGCCGCGTCCACCTTTAAACTTATTGACACATCGCCGGTGGAGAGCGGCGGCCGGGGACCCGCGGCACTTCCCTCTCCTCTCTTCCCGCGTCCTCAGCCCAACACGCCGCTCCGCCGCCGCACGGCACCGGGCGCACACGACTCAGCTGAAACAGGCTCTCGTACTTTCGCTTTCCTCCAACAATTTCTCTCGCCTTGTTGTTTTTTTTTTTCTCTCTTTCTCTCTATCCTGCCCTCCCCCGTTCGTTCAACTGTTCCTCTCTCTCTCTCTCGCTCGCTCTCTCTCTCTCCGCTCGTGTGCAGCCCAGCGCAGAATGTGGATGTTCATCTCCGGCCACTCACCGGCCTAGCCCTCTTTAACATCACCCCTTCGCATTTCTGCCCCTCGACACTGCACGCCCGTCGTGCAAACTTTCTCCTATTCCCAGAAATGCGGCTTTCTGGGGGGGCAGAGTCACTTGTGAAGTGTCATCGGCGCGGGAGGGAAGCGGACGACTCCGCTGCGCCCCGTGAGCCCCTGTATTCACCGTTTTGTCGTGTATCTCACTACTTAATATAGCTTCCTGGGTGTTGTGTGTTAGTGAGGGATTGGGGGGCTGAGTGGAGAAAAATAAAGTGTACAAGCGCAAGTGCGCCGGTACTCACCCGCGACAGGCTACTCGGTGGAAATATCAGCGGAGTAAAAAAGTGGTTCTCCAAGAAGCCGACGTCCACCTATCTCACCCTCGCCCAGTGTGTTTCACTGAACAGTTTTTGCAACATACAGTACTGTACATGCACTGAGTGAAAATAATATATATTTTTATGTAAGGGTGACTGTGATTGGGCGCTGGCTTGATTGACAAGAAGCGGTAGCCACTCAGAGCGCCCGTTACAGTTCAGCACCGCTGGGAGACCGTGAGATTAATGTAACATCTTCATAATGTCCTGGACATGTACACTTAACCGTGCACAACAGACCAGGTGAGGGAGAAGTGCGAACGAATCGCTCACCGAACTCTGTTTAAAAAGACGGCGAGGCCGTGAAATGGAGGACGTCGCGCACGGTCCCCACCGAGTGCACACAACACAAACACAAACCCCGAGCCCAACTGCGATAAGAATCGGCGACAAGCAGACATGGCTCACTGTAACACAAGTCATGAGAATCAGAGGGACGTCCTGTCAAGTGAAACACTACAAACTCACAGTGAAAAAAAGCTCGCTTATACGTGCGTGTGGCGTCGCGGAGGTGTGCGGGTGCTGAACTCCATTCCACTCTTGGGCACTTTTCTCCCTTCCCTCATGGTCTGCGAGGTTGTTCCCTTTTCCATTAATGCTGGTTTTCCCCACAACACATGACCCACATCAAACCATGGCGATTTAATGTTCGATTTATTCATGTTATTCGATAGACGAGAGGGGACACGTCGACTGAGAAAGCGCTGAATCGATTCAATCTCTCACGTCAAGTAGCGAGTACAGTCGAACTTACATGGCTTCTGTGGCCATTATACTGACTCGCTGTGCTTATTATACTGGCGAACACCGCATTTCTCGTTGAATAAAAACATATAAAGGGGCATTTTACCTAAGTGCACAATATCTCTCGCAATGGCCAGTTAATACGAGCCGAGGGATATGTGTCGTGAAGGACCTTCACCGAGGATGCCAAATCATATGCACGTCGTAGTACAGTAGTGAGGCGCTCTCTCTGTGGTATAGGGCTTCTCCCTCACTGTCCATCCGTGGCCTACAGCAACCTGCTCGCTCTGTTCACTTCGGTGTACAGCCACCTGAGCGAAGCTGTTTCGTCATAACAGCATTAAAGACATTTTCAGCTTTTTATTTCCATTCACTCTGTGAGCGTTTCGGAACTTACCAAACTAACTGTATTACTAACCACCACTGCTTTCTGCTTGTAGCACACAGCGTACAGCCCAGCCTACATACCTGTACACATCTTTTTTTTTTTTTTTTTAAATAAATCACTCCGGACAGTTGTCACGAACGTTTATTACGCAAATTAACAATTTTATTCTGTCACCATGAGCTTCCAGGTGCATTGTTTAATGTTCCACCTGCGAAAAAAGTTGTTCATAACTGCAAATTCAGGCGCCATTTCACCTGCTGTATGTACCAGTCTTGCTCTCTTGTGCATCATGTCGACCTCATACAAAATTGCTAAATAAGAACTTCATCTATAAACTCCAAATTTCTCCCCAGCAATGGTTTTTACTAGACTCAACACCATACTTACACATCAGCTGCCCCAGCTGATTTAATAGTCTTGCATCCAGTCATTCTGTTCCTAGATGGTACACGAATTTTGTCAGTTGTACCAGTGTGAACATACAGGATAAGAAGAGAACCAGTTGGGTTTTGGTGGCTCCGAGTTGACAGACTGTTCTCCTATGATTGCGTCCACATAGTATGTCAGCTATAGCCCAAATGTGTTAGATTTTAACTCAAGTCTTTCTTATAAATATGTCACTGAAGAGAGTAAGAGAAGTGTGCATCTTGAAAACAGAAATGGCCATTTATTGAGGCTACAAAAGAGAAAATTCCTAAAACTTGTTCCTTATCCAACATGTTTTACAGTACTTCATCCATTTATGCAGGTGGATATTATACTGGAGTATTCCAGGGTAATATATCTTGTTCAAGGATACCACATCAGTGGTGGTGCTTGAACCAGTAACCTCCAGAGGCAGAGTCTAAGTCCTTCGCTACATCATTGTTTTCTGCAGGTAGACTTATGTAGGCCTGTAGTTTAAAAGAAATACAGTCAGCTGCTCCAGTATCAGTGTTACTGATACATTCACGGCTGCACGTCAACTTTTTCAAAAAGGTGTTTTAAAGCCTTGTCAAGTCTATGTAGGGAGTGTGGTGGCATCATGGGTTTGACTGCTCTCTTGCTGTGTGGTGGGTCTGGGGTTTGAGTACTGCTTGAGGTGTGTGGTGGCTCAGTGTTTTTTGCTGTGTTTGCCTCCTCCAGCATGCAGCGGAAGGACCTGGCAACCCACCTCTGTTCCTCCCTTGACTTGCCTTGAAAACCATGTGAGTGGTCACTATGGATCAGGTTTGACTTGGCACCTTGCGTGCGTATTCTATGAAGGATTTTTCTTACAACTGTCACATGTTGCTCATTTATCAGAGATAGACAAAATTTCGTGTACAGTATTTTCTTGAAAAACTGTTCATAGTTTACATGGCATTGTTTGTGTGTGTGTGTGAGTGTGTGTGTATAAGGAATTATATTTTTCAATAGAATTAAGTTTTTAATAGGCCGATGGCAGTGCCGTGGCAAGGAAAAGTATGCTATTTGACTGCCAACTTCAGTGCCAATTCCAAAAATCAACTGAATAAGAATTTTTGTGAGCTACAAATTATATACCTTTACTTATTTAGCAGACACTTTTCTCCAAAGCAACTTCCAACAAACTCTATGTAGTGTTATCAGCCCACTCACCTTATTCACCAAGGTGACTTACACTGCTAGATACACTACTTACAATGAATCACTCATCCATACATCAGTGGAACACACTCTCTCAGTCACTCACACTATGGGGGAACCTGAACAGCATGCCTTAGGGCAGAAACCCACACAAACACAGGGAGAACATGCAAACACCACACAGATTGAGCAGGGATCAAACCCACATCCTCTTGCACCACCTAGGCACTGTGAGACAGCAGCACTACTCATTGTGCCCCTGTGCTGCCCGTATAGCTATGCAAATTTTATGTAATTAACAAAACCCTTTTTTTGACTTCCTTGTAATTAATAAATGAATAAAGAAAACAATTTTTGGAAAAACCGTCTTTTGTTGTGACACAACCATTGCATTATGATACTAACTGTAATACTAATATTTTCATCACTTGGGTGTAAATTTAAGTAATTCAAAAAGCTGAGAGCATTTTGAGGAAGAAATCTTTGTCATCTCCTTTAAATGACTGAGAATACAATGATTGTGAGGAAAACCGCTGTGGTTTCAATGATGAGAAGAAGACTCAGGAGAAATCAGTCTCCTTGGGGATGGGCACCTCTCCTCCCCCCCCAACATGCTGCTAATCCAGGGTCAACATCTCCTATGTGGTGGTGATGACTAATCCTCATTGAGACCAAGGAGAGACATCATACATTCACTCTGAGACTAAATATATGTGTTGGATGACAGCATGCAAATAATCTCCACTTTGTAAGTTATTACTTTACATCACATAACTGCACATTCAAGGAGAAGACATTAGGTCCATTGTAATATACAGATCCCACAGGCATACTGTAACAAGGTGGGCATGTCTCCTCAATGTTCAAGCAAGGCTAATGCACCCTCTGTATTTGTGCACAACTCCATTAAGTATTATTGCAAATTTCTTTGTTCCCCTTAAAACTCAACAAATTGTTATTGCACTGGTAAATGCCATACAATGTAACATTAAATCTTAATTTGGTTTATGAATTTGAAAGGAAGAAGGATGGACAAGGGACCTGTAATGTAATTATTCCAAAATGCGTTCATTCCTGTTTGTTGTGCTTGTACGATGTACTTCAAATGTACTTGCACTGTGGTCCACAGAAGCGTACCCAGACAGAATGAACATTATCAAATATTTAACACGTCTTGACACTAAAGTACAAAATACAATGCACAGTAGAAAAGTTTTGTTTGATCTATGAACGATGCTGTCCCCCTTTACATAATTTGAATGCAGTTATTTGTATGGGTTAAAATAAATGGAAGTGATGGTCTTCGTCCAGATCTGTGAATGTGCGAAAACCATCCCTGAATAAATTGGGTATGGGGCCTAATTAACACAATCTAAAAAAGGTTGAATATTTGAGGGTAATGAAAAAGTCACCATTTCCCAATTTTTTTCTAATATTAGAGTGATATCTTTCCATCAAGATAGTTATGGACTCAATGTTCATTCTCAGTTATCTTCCAGTTCTGATTAAATAAAGAGAACTACTTGATTAAAAGCCGAGAGGTGGACAAGCATATGATTGCTTAAAATATGACCTGTAACTCTATATGACCTGTTAAGTCTTAAATACTTGACCACAAATGGTGGTCAAGATTTAAGTTACAATTAATTAAAACTGGAATTATTGAAAAAGAAATTACAATTTCTCAGTAATCAAATAAAATACAGGTTCTCATTTATTTGGCACTTCTCTCCAAAGTAATTTATAATGATCTAGCCAATTTCCTTATCTGAGTAATTTTTACTGCAACAATTTATAGTAAGTACCTTGTACAGAGCTACTACAGCAGAAAGTGGGATTTGAAGCTGAATACTTAAGTGAATGGCAGTAGGTCTAACCATTACAATCTGTGCTTATTTATACATGGCACTCAGAAAAGCACTGTACAATACTTTAAGAACTACAGTACATGGACCTGAGATTATGTCTCCATCTTTTTTCTCTCCCCATGAATTTTGAAATACATGCTTAAATCTGCAAGTTTTAATCTTCTTCAGCTGAATATTTAAGATTAGAATAAGAATCAAACAGCACTTTGATGTGCAACTAATATATTTAAAGTTTTTCAGTGAAAAGGTGTACTTATGTATGTGCATAAATGTGTATGTACAGTATAGACATCCCATCAAATGTCATGGCAAGGGGAAAGGTATATTCACCAAACTTCCCGGCCAAAGTTGCTGCTTACTGACAAAAATATATGAATGAATGAATGAATGAATGAATGAATGAATGAATGAAACTTTATTTATACCAGAAGGAAACACTTCTTGAATGCAGGAGCATACCATAAGCAACAAAAATACATACATTCATGCATACATACATGTACATACATACACATACAATGAAGAAAGATACAGTGAGTTAGGTAAATGAATAAGTAAAGTTAACAAATAAGCAAGTGTATTTACACAAGAGAGGCCTGGGTGAAGTGAAATGGTGCTAGGTGCATTTAAATGGCAGAGAGTAAATTCAGTACCACTTGGTCATGAAGAAGTCAATCCCTGATAGCTTGAGGATTCCTACAGCCTATTAGCCGCTAACAGAAAGGACTTCCGGTAGGTCCTGGGAACAGTGCATTTTGACCATCCTGTTGCTCCTGCATTTGACCAAAATGATGTGAACACAATGAGAATCTTTGTCCACGATGAACCAAAGTTTATTTAGTGTCAATTTCCATGATAAGAGTGTTAGAGAGTCCAGCGTCACTCCGAGGACTGAGGTAGCCTTCCTGATTAACTAGTTCTTCCTGTTGATATCGCGTTGTAACACCACTGCCCCAACATTCTACTGCAAAAATGGTGATGCCAGCAACAACCAACTGGTAAAACATCTCCAACAGAGTCCTGCACAATCTGTTGTACTTAGGTCTCCTCAGGATATAGAGACGATCCTGTTCTTCCTTGTACAGGACCTCAGTGTTGCAGGTTCACTCCACCCTGCTGTCCAGGTGCAACACCAGGTACTTACACTTACTTGGGGTAGCTGGTAGCGTGGTGGCTACAACTGTAGAGTTACTTAACATTGTAAGTCGCTTTGGAGAAAACCATCAGCTAAATGAATAAATGTAAAGGTAAATGTACAGTACCTTCACCTCCACTTCATTAATTGTGACTGAGCACACCGATCACTTGGACCTTCTGGAGTCTACCACCATCTCCTTGGTTTTTCCAATGCTAAGCTACAGGTGGCTCAGTTTGCACCACAAAGTCCTTCACCAGGATGCTGTACTCATCCTCCTGCTTACCTCTGATACACCCAACAATCACAGTTTCATTTGAGAACTACAGATGACACGACTCGCTGTCGTACCTGCAGTCTAAAGTGTACAAGATGACCAGGAAGGCAGCCAGGACTGTCCCTTTAGGGGCCCCTGTGCCATGTCTAACAAACTGCAGTTTGCCAGTCAGGTAGTCGAGAATCTAGGGCACGAAGGATGGGTCCACCTGTATGAACCAAAGCATCCCTCTTAGCAGCCCAAAAAGAAACACCATGATAATTTACTAGAAAGTTCATTCCCTGTAGCCGGGAAGATCAAATCAATCTTGGAGTACCCTGGAGGAGCTGCCTGTCTTAGTCACTGCTCTGAAGTGTCAAACCCTTCTTGTACCTTAGGGTTTCTATCTCTACTCCCGACCACCCCCACAAGTAGCTCTTCCCTGTTTCAGGGCTGCCATGAGCCTCACAGATGGAACACTCATCATTCCTAATAATAAAAAAATGAAAAAAATTGTAGAAATATTTAAATATTAATGATAGTAGTGCTATATAGGTCAGTACTGTAAGTTCACCAACAGAATGGTAACAAACAGTTATGTGTACTAATATAAGAGTATTTAATTAGGCTGTATTGGAATTGTCAACAAGTCACAAAAATACATTGAGTCTTTGACTTATGAACACAACTGGAAATGGACATCTGACCATAACTTAGTATAGAGGTGGTCCCCGACATACGATGGGTTACATTCCGCAAAACCTATCGTAAGTCGAAAATATCGTAAGCCGAAAATGAATTTAATACACCTAACCTTCCGAACATCACAGCCTAGCATACGTGCGATGGCCATTATGGGCTTGCTACCTTCATGCTGGGCAATTATCCTGAGTTTCTCATCAAGAGTAATTGCCTTTCTATTCTTCTTCCCACCAGTAGCAGGAGACATAGATGTGCGTTTCTGTGACATTATGGTTGCACAAAACACAACCGTGTGGCAGACTGAGAGATGGAGATCGCTGCTGCATCGTGAGAGAATATCGCACCTCATATCACTTGCCTGGGAAAAAAATCAAAATTCAAAATTCGAAGTACGGTTTCTACTGAATATCTATTGCCAGCTCACCATCGTAAAGTAAAAAAATTGTAAGACAGGGAGCATCTGTATTTTTAAATCCAATTACTATATCACAGTTAATAAAAGTTTCCTGAAAATTCTCTTTGGGATTTTATTATTTTTTCCGTTATCATGGACTTCTCCCATGCAGGGATTCTTGTTTCAGAACCTATCCTGGAAACTTAAGACATGAGGCAGGGTACCTGGGTGGGGCACCACTTCACCACAGGACTTTATTATCTTTTATTAACTCAAAGCATTAAAATGAAGTCTACTTTAAAACTGCTGAAAACAAAAAAATATGTAATTTCCACCACATCCTACTTAATATTACTCATTCATTGCATAATCATATGCAGTGTTTGTTAGCATCTGGCTACTTTCTGCTTTATTATCTGTACAGTCAATTAAGGTAAAATAATAAAGACTACTACACTACAAAGATTATATATATGTAGCTTGAATATAGCTATAGTAAATAAAAATATACATTAATATTTTATTAACTTTAAACTACATTAAAATAGAACTAAATAAAAAAGATTGCAAATTATAAATAAATACATGGAACAAACTCCTGTTCAAGATAGAATGTTGCCCCATAAACATATGCAAACTTTGTCTTATTGATCACCAGCACTAAGGATCATCAAACTGTAAACACTGTGACAGGGCAGTGAATGAAGAGAGTCCCACATTCCTGTTCTGTCTGCTGTGCCTTTTACTGCCAGCTAACAGCTGAGTGTGGAAAGTTTGCAGATTGTTCTTGTTCTGCACCTCATTTTTTAAAGTAGAAAAGGGAAGAAATTACAGTTAAAAATAAATAAAGTGCACCATCATCACTCACACAGATAACGTCTGCAACTGCTTGTCCCGAGCAGAGTTGCGGAGAACCGGAGCCTAACCCGGCAACACAGGGCACAGGGCCGAGGGGGGAGGGGACACACCCCAGACAGGATGCCAGTCCACCGTAGGGCACCCCAAGCAGGACTAGAACCCCAGACCAGGGTATGGCCAAACCTGCTGTGCCCCCGCCCCGCCCCCGTCCCCGTCATCACTCAGACAATTGTAATACAAGGATTGCATGTGGTTGTGTTAAAAAAAAAATGGGGAAAAGTTTGAAATTCTACTAATGTTGATGATCACGATGGACTGTCACTGTCACTTGACTGCACTCTGTGATGGAGCAAGACACTTAAGCCCACAACTTCGGTTTGTTCTGACAACCTGGGTCAAAGGTTAATCTAATCCCTGCAAAAGCTAACAGCCTTCAACAAAGTCATCATATATCAGCAAATCCACTCTTCTCATGAACAGATCAAAGATGACTGTGCGAACATTAACTCACCAAAATAATGCATTTTATCTTTTCTGTGATTTACCCAACTCAGGGTACCACTGTATTACTGAAAAAAATAAACAATAGGACACACTTGATTGCTTACTTTTACATTTAAGATTCCAGCTGTCAATAGTTACAAGCAATATCCCACTGCACATTTAAATGTATTAAACTCATACAAAAAACCTAGAGGACAAGGAAAATTAAAACTAAATTCACAGTCCGCACTTTACACAGATCATTTAACTCGCATATTCTTCAGTTGTTTCTTTTTATACTTTATTTAATCATATACCGAATAAGTATTACAAACAGATTTATTGCCAGAGTTTCAGCTTTTATCATTAACATTTACCATAAACTTTCATATCCTGTGTTATGTAGACAAGATTTACATTTTTTAATTTAAGACTTTTTCTCCAAAGCAACATACATCTCATAGGAAATACAAAGTGTGCATTACCTTAGCAAAAAGAGACACTTAGATGCAGATGTGTGATTCTTAAGTGCAGTTTGTTTAATTTCCACCGTTTTATGAATCAATCAAAATTTCCTATGTGAAGAACATATTCACACTTTTATACAGCTAAACTGTTGATAACAGCACATAAGGGCAGATGTGTTGACAATTTTTGTAAATGATGCTTTGTTTGCAAAACACTGAAAAAGAAAATTTGGTAATAAATTAGTGTTAAATTCTGAAATTCATTTTCTATTTATTGTTGGCTTTAAAATGAATATTTCATAATGCAATATTAAATTAATATTAGTAATGCCAATTAATTTTCACATATCGATATACTGTGAAGAATTTAAAAGACATCAGAAGGTCTGTATAATATGGTATTTTATAACCAAAACACATTTACATTTATTCTTTAACAGACAGTTTTCTTCAAAGCAACATACATCTGATGCAGATGTGTGACTCTAAAGTAAAATTACTTTGTTACTTTCCACTGTATGAACCAGTGTACATCACATGCGTAGCTGCATAATGCTTTATTTGGATATCAACAATTGCATTTATTCATTTAGCAGATGCTTTTCTCCAAAGCGACATACAATTCAGACTAAGCAGAACTATATTTCACCAACAGACAGAAAGATACAGATGCAGTACAGTCACACTATTCCTGAAATGCACTACGAAGTCACTCAGTCCAAAACCATTTTTTGCAAGCATACATTACAATTTTTGTTAACAGATAAAATAATGACATTTCATTGAGCAGACAGGAGATGAGGAGAGAAGTGGGTCTGGCAAAGATACATTTGAAGACTCATCTTAAATATTGAGAGGGATTCAGCAGTTCTGAGTGAAAGAAGCAGTGGATTCCAAAACACTGGAGGCAGAACCGAGAAGTTTTGTGCTTTTAAATTTGAACCTTTAGTATATGGGACCACAAAGTGAGCAGAGATGAAGGAGCGCAGAAGTCTGGTTGGGGCTTTGTGAGGGATCAGGTCTTGCAGATATCAGGAAGCAGATGTGTTGATGCGTTTGTAGGCTGTGACCAAGGTGTTGAACTTGATGGGGGCAACTACAGGAAGCCAATGGCGATAGAAGAGGAAGGGGGGGTACATGGGAAACGGTTTAGTAGGTCCAACACAATTTGTTTAGAACCATTCTGTATCAGCTAAAGAGTCTTGGTGGTTCAAGGCTAGTAGAATAGACAGGAAGGACACACATAAAGGTACAAGGGTAAGTCAGAAAGTATCAAGAAAAGGATATCAACAGGAAGAACTAGTTAATCTGGAAGGCTACCTCAGTCCTGGGAGTGACGCTCGATTCTCTAACACTCTTATCATGGAAATTGACACTAAATAAACTTTGGTTCATCGTGGACAAAGATTCTCGTTGTGTTCACATCATTTTGGTCAGATGCAAGAGCACTTTCAGCAACAGGCTGGTCAAAATGCACATGTTAATGAAAGTTAACACATCATTGCAAATACTTTTTGACGTAGCCTCAGACAACAATAATTATCGCTCAAAGTCACTGACCCAGGAATGATAAAATGAAACAGCTGCGGCCACCTCGGGAAGAGCGGTACGGACATAGTGAGCCTGACCGTATGCTGAAGTTGCTGCCCTTCCCATACTGAGCCAGACAGAAGTTCGGAGCTCAATTAGAGCACATGCCAAACACACAGTGAACAGCTCAGCTACATTCATTGCCATGGGCCACTGTCTGGATGTACCATACAGCCACAAACGGAGGCCAGGGCCCTTTTACACTGTGAGGTCAACGCTGAATATTTTAATGTAAAGAGTAGTATAGTTCAGAAAATTTCATTTGTAGAATGAATGACTGTATAATAATTTATTTAGCTTTAGATTCAGGCAGTCTGGGCTTGACTTGTTTGTATATTACACTATAATGTAGCCTTGGCTGAGATGAGACCCTGGCCAAATGCCCCTTTTGGCTCCGTCCCAGGTAGGGCCCGGCCACAAATGATAACTGGTGGAAAAAGCATCTGTTCTTAAAGAACTGGTTACCAGAAGTTTGAACTTCTATTTCTTTCATTTTGCTGATAGATAGGCTCCTTGTATGAGTAGTTACTGCACTGACTTGGAGAATGGACTCAAATTCTCTCAAATATCTAGAAAGTGCTGAAGGGATCAGCCTTGGCATGATGGCGCACTCTTCGTAAGAGAATATACTGGTACTTTGTGGATGTGCCTGGGAACAAGCCTTTCGCAGTTGCTTGCTCTCCCAAAAAGCACAAGGCCTTGAGCCTCCAGCTGCTCAGATAGCAAGGAGGGGTCAGGTAGGTGACAGCACAGCGACATATTGTATCTCATCGCTTTGCGATCCACTTTCTGTTTAACATGCTAAAGAGCTGTCATTTTCCTGTGTTTAGGGTTGCCAAAGTTTCTGAGGCCCAAAAGGTTTATGCATTAGCACAGATTGGAATTCACAAAAAAAATGTGTGTATTATGTTGCAGACTTGTGCTCTGAATTTCAAATGGTTTATTTAAACTTTGTTTACACACATACGTTGTAGACAACCTAACCTGGAGATTAAAATGATAATTTTTTACAGCACTGACTTTAGATATTTTACATTTATTAGGGTAAAGTGTAGACCTAAAGAGGATGAATGGTTTTTTCTTAACAAGCAGTGGTTGGATAGAACAGTCGGAAACAATACTTAAGTAAAAGTACTGCTGCATTTCTACACTGCTCAAGTAAAAAACTTGTTCAAAAATCTGCTTGCGTGAAAATGAAAAGTATATAAACAAAAACTAGGAAATCATCAAGATGCTTTGATTCAAAATAGGCTTTTTAATATTCTGAAGCACTAGCAACATTAACATCTGAAAAGTAGAGTTTTACTCATGAAAAAATATATCTACATATTTTCTGAATAAATTAAATCTGCTGTTTCATTAAAAGGAGATATTTTCAATTAGACTAATCACATAAATATAAAAAAATACCACAGTCTGCTATGTAACCACATGGTTATTCACAATCTCAGAACTTGCTTTACTCTGACAGTCTTATTCTGTTAATTATCAGGGCAGAGAATAGTTAATTTAGAGCATCAAAAATAGATAGTAACAAGTATTGGCTTAAATAAAGTTATGTAACTAGTTTATTGCAGCTAGCTAAATGGCACCAAGTTTAACTATTTAAAAGATGTAGACACTGACATTCTTGGAAATCCAACTGTGAAATAGCTGGAAAGCTAGCTGCACAACAAAAGACCAACAATTTACTGTTAGGTGTTTTTACAGTAGCACGGGGGTGCGGTGGCGCAGTGGGTTGGACCGCAGTCCTGCTGTCCGGTGGGTCTGGGGTTCGAGTCCCGCTTGGGGTACCTTGCAACGGACTGGCATCCCGTCCTGGGTGTGTCCCCTTCCCCCTCAGGCCTTACGCCCTGTGTTGCCGGGTAGGCTCCGGTTCCCCGTGACCCCGTACGGGACAAGTGGTTCTGAAAATGTGTGTGTGTGTGTGTGTGTGTGTGTGTGTGTGTGTTTTTACAGTAAATGAGGGGTTCATGTATGCTGAGATCGACATCCGTTGACAGACACGTGTGAAGTGTAGGTGAATGGGTAGCCAATTCACCCTTTAGGAACTGGTTGGATGTGTAGCCATTAACACTGGGTAACCCACATAGGACTGGATGACTTGTTTGAACTGAACATAGTGGTGGGATTGACAAAGAGGTCTGGGACTTATATGGAAAATTAGCCAACTTTGCAATAAAGTTATGAAAATGTACTGAGAAAATTAAGAAGGTGAGATGAACCTACAACAAATGGAAAATAATTTCACAGAATTGAGTACTCAGATTTCTTTTAATAACATTATCATATATGTCATAACATTATGTCTAGTCGTTTTAGTAAACGACACTTGATAGTTCACCTAAATTAAATAAAAGCAATATAGTGTTTCTAAAACCCTTCTACAAAAAGCTGTGGATTCATTCTAAACTCTTCAGCAACAGCTATAGTTAAAACTTCTTTAACACTGAACACTGAAATAAAATTCAGCAGAAGAATTATATTGTGAGTTTTTTAAATGGAATGAATAATTATTTTAAGTTGTTTAAATTTTAACTTAATATTAACGTGTTAACAAATGCAAACTCTATTTGTGTTAAAACATCCTATAGCTCAGAAATACTGTTCAGTTCAAAACAATTTAGACAAACTTATAAAATTATCCTCTCACATTTAAGAACTTATTAAACATATTTAAACTTTTTTCATTTGAATTCTGCCATCACTTCCGCTGCTGGAGAATGATCTTGGTCGTCAGTTTAGGTGGGACAAAACTGAAAACTACCTCTCATTGGTCAGCATTAAATTCTGATTAGTCAACTTTGATTGGCCTCATTGCTCAGATAAACATCAACCTTTCACAACATTTAGACAATATTTGTTTACATTTATCTGACACTTTTCTCCAAAGCAACTTACAATGTTAAGGTCACAGTTATTACAGGTTTACAATCATTTACACAGCTGGGTAATTTTACTCGAACAATTTTAGGATAAGTACCTTGCTTAAGGGTACTATAGCCAGATGTGGGGATCAAACCCACAACCTTTGGGTCCAAAAGCAGTAGTGCAAACCACTACCCTACCAGTTATCCTTGTTATAGGGTAATGACAAATAATATGTGATGTTTCAGGGTTATAGAATGAATGACAGATTGAAAACACAAGGCTGCAGGTTCAAATCCTACTCCTGCTGCTTGGGTATTGCTACTGACTAAGCAGGAGTAGGATTTCCCTAGACTGCTCCAGGTGAAATACCCAAGTTTATAAATGAGTAAACATACTCCATAGATACAAGGGATACTCACACAGCAGGCCCCTTACAATATGTGAGGGAATATGACTCTCCAGGAGAGTAGAGATCAGGTTTACAAAGAACCAAACCTCCTCAGAATTTTAGCTAATAGGAAGAGTTGTTCCACTCTTCCACAGCCGGAAGCAAATCCACATCGTTGCTCCTGAATCTGAGACTTGGGAGCTGGCTCTAGTTTTCTTTCCAGCGGCTAGCATAGACTTTTCCTCGAAAGGCTGACAAGTGTGATGGCTTCATAAATACACACATACTACGATCTCAGTTTTTGAAGATGGGCACCATCATCCCATCTATCAATCCCGAAATACTTCCCCAGCCTTTCATTCAATATTCCGTATATATTAGTCTAGAAAACCTAAAAATGCCCATTACTTTCAGTATTTATGCACCACTTCTCTCCACCCCTGCTGTCCTGTGGAGTTGCCTCTTTGCTGCAATAAGAAAGGGACCCCAGCCCTGAATCTTACAGCATTACACTGCAGAAGGAGAATGAATGAAATTAATAAAAACCATCCGAACCTGCAGCAGGAGCAGACAAAGACTGCCTTGGAATCTATGTTCCAACACTGGAATGGACCCCTCTACCTAAAGAAATAAGTTTGTGTACGCCTCTGAAAGTACAATTACTGCTTTTTTGTTTGGTAAAATAATTTTTTTATAAGTATTCACACGTGACTGGAATGATACCAATTCGGCTGGGGGGGGAAAGCACCTCAGGACCAAAGGAGTTACACCTGTGGCGAGAGCATGGCTGGAGGAAAGAGTTTCTCCTGTGATGCTATAGTACAATCTGCCCCAGTACAAAGAGGTAACATTATAAATGTATGCATAAGAGTTTATATAAAAGCATTTGCACATCAGCTAAATAGCGTAATATAATGGTAGGCTGTGAGAGTTCAGTAGGCCATGTAAAATGTCTGCTGAGACTCTGAGCCAGTAGAGCTCAGAGCACAACTAGTGGACATGTTGGGCAAGAAGAGCAAGTGCTAGAAGAAACCAGGCCTACGGAGCAACTGAGCGGGCACCTCACTGTGTGTCTGACCGGTAAAAAAATCACCCTGAACGAGGTATTTCAAACTTGTATATTTGTGCACAGTGGCTCAGCAGGTGTTGTTACCACCTCACAGATCCAGAGCTGTGGGTTGGATCCCAGCGCTACGTCGATGGACTTTGTGCGGTGACAACGTACTGTACCTGACATAGGTTCTCTCCAGGGAGTCTAGCGTATTATATAGAGAGTAACTAAATCAGGGAGTAAATCATTTGGATTCAATATCATTAACTGACTAATATCTGACCCCAAGAGACTTGAATGAAACTAAAACCATGGATTCCCATTATATTTCCCAAAACTATCAAAGCCAACATCAGTCAGCAAAAGAGCAGGTTACAAAATACGTTAACATATCATCAGTGAGAGAAATTATACATATTACTCCAGTTGTTTGAGTACTACAGCTCATTAGATTTAGTTTCACAGATGAGAAATCTGGTGCAATCAGCAAATGGAATAAAATGTTTATTTTTAGTTTAAAATCACTGTCCAAAAGAGAACGCTTCCAGCATAAATAAATATATTACTAAATAAACAATGGAAAAATATTGCTGATCAAACCAGCAGGAAAAGGTAGAGATACTGTGGATGGAGGAGGATAAATTTGGGAGCAGTGCCACTTTGGGAAATGATGGAATTAGGACACTTAGCGACCCCTAGTGGTCATCTGGCCGCACTACTTTCCTGCTCATTTCCTCATTTTGATGGCTGCGTACTGCGCTCCGTATTTCCAAACCGAACCGATCCTGGTTATGAACAAACAGTGTTCATGAATTTCGGAAGAGATTACATTTAAAGGTTCACCTTTCTACCATATGAATGTTAAGTCTATCCATTGTGTATCATCAATCGGACAACCATCAAGTGTGCTCTTTTACTTAGGATCTTTACTTATGATTGTTACACTTTATTTCCTCATATAAAACATGCCAATACGTCAACTTCGATAAGAACTGTTAGTGTATCATTTTCTAAGAATAATTAGCTTCATCTTACTGTTTCAAAGCATTTAGCAATAAATGGTGGCGCAAACACCAGCACATACGCATAAGCATCAGCATAGTAGCTACTGCTCGTGTGATGAACATTTGGTGCATAATGGAAAAAAACAAACTAACTTTAATAAATAATCACACGCCTGCAACTATGTCTCTCTTTCTCCTAATGTAATGCACAGATCCTGAGATGTACGTGACTTTGGAGAAAAGCGTCTGCTAAGTAAATGTAAAATCTTTCATTTAACTATATATTTTATGTTTAGTACATGGCTACAGTAAATGCTCAAATGAAATTTCCCCACTGTTATTAGAAAATGTGTGTCTGATCGGTAGCGTCAAGAGGAAAAAGTGCTCGTGAACATCCACGCATGAATGGGACCCGACGTGTGACGTCATCTGATCGCGTTCACGTCATTCTTCATCGGCCAGTATCAATTGTGAAGAGAGGTACCACAGACCCGAGGTCCGCCGTATTAAAGTGATCCTGTTACATAATTTTAAGAAGTGCCCCGATCAACGTTTTCGTCACACCCAAGCGCGTGCACGGGCGTCCTCGTCGGTCTACCACGTGCCCGCGCTCCGCTGTCACGTCGAACCTTGTACGTCCACTGCACTTTCAGCCATGTTTCTGCGTGTCCTTCTCCTGTCACGAAGCTGTCAAGCCCCCCCCCCTTCCTGCGCTCGTATACAGGTGGCCTCTACTGTTCGCAGCCTCTTCCGTTCCGAGCACGTGAGCGAGCGCTGTCCTTCGGATTCCATTTCATCGTCGCAGTGATCGATGGAAAAACGAATTCAAATAAGATACATGTTGTAGTAAACGGAACAAGAACATGAAAGTGTTTTAAAAATTGCTTCTTTATTGGTATGGTCCCTACGTCATGGGATTAACTGTCAGGTACAGGAATTTAATGCGAGGATTATTTTTTAATAACAAGTAATACTTTAAACGGGGGGTCCCCGTTATTACGAGGCCAATATGACGTATCGCTATTTCCCCAAGCATAACTCGAACCCTAAGCCTAAGAAATAGTGGAAAACGTCTGTAATGTGAACCGAGGTTCGCCAGTTTCCCCTTTGGCACTAAACGGCATTATCAAAAAAAAAAAAAATTACTCGGAATACCGACGCTGTTTTAAGCATTCAACAGACTTTTCCTGTAAAAATCCGCGCACGATGCCGTATTTGCATTACTACATGGCAATGAGCTGAGGGCGGCAGCACCTCGAGGCAACGTGTCATGTGACTGCTGGCGAAGCGCGCTGTGCTGAGAAAACCCCCGTACCGTGCAGCATTCCTTCAGAAACACCTTCTATGATCGCATAAGACAATCTTTGTGAAGTAAAAATACGAAAACGCGCTCGTTTTCCTAACTCTAGTTAAATGCATCCAACTGCGCGAGTTTTGCCTCCGCGGGTCTGGCGAGGTCTCTGAGGAGTGAAGTGTGGTACAGCGCGAGCCCTCATCACAAACACGCGGCGACAGGACAGGGACGTGGCACGTGTAAAAGAGGGTATGGCGGCGGCCCCTGTGACGGAAACCCGGTGCACGTTTAGGCCTTGGACGTGTTTGTTTTGCTCTGCGGTCACTCAAAATGTTTGTTTTCCTGTCGGCAGGATGCGGTCGACCGCACGGTTCGAAGAGTACGAAGAGGGCCGCTATGGAAGCGTGTAGGCGCTCGTTATGGGCTACTGTAACTCACAAATGGGGTCAAACTCACAGCTAGAACGAGAACCCGACACAACCGGCCTGGCCGAGTGACCGGGTTCGACAGCATGTACCTTAGCGCCGCAGCCTGTCATGCAAATTCGAGGGCGGGGCCTTCCTTTGAGCGCGCCGAGTGCGGCCCGCCCGTGTCCCGATGATAAGCGCGCGCCGGAGAGTTGAAGGGACGCTTCTCTCTGTGTGCCTTTTCACGAGGGCGGGGCCGCGGACCCCCGCAGGACGAGAAGGGTGCGACGCGCTTCCTGGCGCCGCATCCCATTGGCTGCTCGGCGGTTTCTAGGTTAGCACTGGAGGGCACTGCTGCGGTTGGTGCAGAGCGGTTCCTCGTGCCACGCAGCTGCGCTCTGCCGCGCCGAAGGCCCGGCTGCGCGGACGTGGCTCCGCGAGGTCCTGCTGTGGACGCGCCTCCTACTTATTCATCCTCCCCGTTTCAGATGCGACTCGTAGCCTAACGTGGCGCGGACCCGGCAGGGCAAACGCAGGCCACTGGAACAGTAATTAAAAATAAGGCACGTTCCTCTTTGTGTCTGCTGTAATTTAGCACCGGGAGGGGGAGAGGTTTCATTCCCTGAGGCGTGGGACCTGTTTATTGAACACCGTAGATAAACGGTGAAGTAATCCCTCTTGTGGCTGCTTTGGACAATGAGACATTTACAGTACTAATGATCAGTTAGATTTGTGGATGGAGAGCTAAGCAGTGGAGATAATGACCCCTCCTTCCCCACTGAGACTAATGAGCTCATCAGAGAGAGAGATGGGGGGGGGGGCTTCTCCTCGTGCCGCTGAAACTTCCTGCAGCGCTATTAATTCTTCTCACTGGCTATGGAGCATCTGCGCTGCTGGAATTAGATAACTTGCATTCGCTTATAGTAAACAAACAGCGGAAAGATTCAAAACAATGCTAATTTCTACTGCTGACATTTCCTGAGTTCTTCATCAGGAAAGATATGACATTTGCTTAATAACTATTAATCAGCTGAAATTTACTTAAGGTTTCTTTATAAAGCCCACCGAATTAACATGCCTGTCCAACTGTCACTGCTATGGACGGAGAAGTCCGAGGAAGGACGTGTATCTGTTACAGTGGATCCACCTGTAAAACATCTTTTATTTGAATAATTTGTATTATTGCTTCCAGTTAATTTTTTCCAGTTCTCTTTGTGGCCAGAAGGGGTCACTGTCTACCCACATTTCTTCTCCACTGTTGTTCTGCAGCTCGGTGACCTACCAGTCACTTCTGTTCTGTTTCAGATGTGGGAACAATTTTATAACAGCTTGCTGTGCATAAGTGGCTGCACATAAGAGCATCTCAAGTGCTAATCAATATTAATTAATAAATGTAATAATAATGATAGTTAATGCTGTGTGTTATTCTAATGCTGCACAAGTGTTCATTTTTACAGAAGAATCTCATGTAACTTCTGAAAATTCTTAAAATTCAGTAATTCTATGAATGTTGATCCAAGGGCACACCAACTGAACCATTTTTTGAAAACACTGAGACAGAATCTATAAGTTTCTGTTTCCATTAAATATGAGGCTAAGTCCAAAAGTACTGGCAATAATGTTTTAGCATTTCATGAACATGATGGGGAGTGCAGTGGTGCAGTGGTTTGGACTGGCTCCTGCTCCCCGGTGGGTCTGGGGTTCGAGTCCTGCTTGGGGTGCCTTGTGATGGACTGGCATCCTGTCCTGGGTGTGTCCCTTCAGCCTTATGCTCTGCGTTGCTGGGTTCGGCTCCAGCTCCCCGTGACTCCATATAGGACAAGCGGTTTCAGATGGTGTGTGTGTGCATTTCATGAACATTATTATGGATACTTTTTGACTTAGCCTCATACTTAATGGAAGTAGAGGCTTATAGTAGATTCTGTCTCAGTGTTCCCCAAAACATGGCTTATATGAAGGTAAGTCAAAAAGTATGTGGATAACGGATACTTCTTGACTTACATTTACTCATTTAGCTGATGCTTTTCTCCAAAGCAACTTACAGTGTTGGGGTATTTAGAATTATTTACCCATTTATACAGCTGCATAATTTTAGTGAAGCAATTTAGGATAAGTACCTTATGCCAGGGTCCTAAAGCCAGAGATGGAGATCAAACCTGTGACCTGTATGTCCAAAGGCAGCAGCTCTAACTACTACACTACCAGCCCAACTTACCCTCCTATAAAGCCATATTTTGGGATTTTCATCCTAACGTCCCTGGTATTCAAATCTGATGTAATTATAAGGACCTTCTTTCTTATAAGGAAGTCAGCCTGAGAATGAGTGATGGGGAAGACTGAACCTTTGCACAGTGCTTCATCCTCTTACCACTCCTGATTTGCTCTAACCCCTAACCCTTCCTACCCAGTCCCACACTGCCTCCTCTGTACGAAGGGATGGACCAAAGGGATCCCTTTAGCATTCAGGCCCACATGTTCGATGTAAATGGGGAGATAATGCATTTACCATTAGATCTCATCTCACGGAAGGGGCTGGAACAGCGCTATTAAATTAGACATTTTCCCAAACAGGTTCATTGATCAGATTGTGCATCATTTCACTAATCAAGATTGATTTGCACCTTCAGGAAGCTATTATACTGCTCTAGTGCAACACATCCAGAGAACATTGTCTCAGAAGGATATGAAATCCTATTGGGGCTGATGAATTGTTAATGATTATATCCTCATAAACCAAGATAGATGTGTACACAAGAGCCTGAGCCCTGCAATAGCTGCTTAATACATTCAGTTATGAAGGAATCAGGTTTCAAGAAGGAGATGTCCTTCATTCAGGGTGGAAAACCATCTATGGTTTTAATGGGGGAAAGTGTGTCTGGGTGGTCACGTTATGTGGTGCTTGTGTACCTGTCTGTGAACAGGTATTTACTGTACCTTAGCACTACAAGAGCAGGATAAATGTGGGAATCGATTAATTCAATCTAGTGCTAAATTACTTGGGTGGAACCCAGGCCAACTAACACAGCGCCCTGCCGTTTTTAGAGACTATACGTGGTCAGAATTGGAAGTTCAATGTTGATCATGCTCATTACCTAGGGTAAATAAGGAAGGACGTTGCACTTGAAGCCACAGTTGGAGAGTTCTGGGTTAGGGCTCCCCTTGGCAAATGGAACATCTGAGCAGTTTCTTCCATGGCATGTTCCTGTGAGGGCTCCTTTGCATCCGTGACGCATGTTGTGCAGAGCACACCTGTGGCCTTGACCGCAAGCCTGTGAGCAGTCCAGAGTGCCAGTTCAAATTGGGGTCAGTTCTGCATACTGTCAAAGCTGTGGTACACCAAACAGGCTTCCCTTCAGCCATGAACCAGGACCCTGAGGTGTCTTGTAATGCAAAGAAGATGAAGGCTGTCAGACTGAATGGCCATTTCCCATCTGTGGGACACATTCATTCGTTCACTTTTTTCCAAAGCCACTTATAGTGTTGAGCTACCTGCGGTTATTTACCTATTTATACCATGAGATGGATTTTTACTGGAGCAGTTTAGGGTCTGTACTTTGCTCAGTGGTACTACAGCAGTAGGTGGGATTCAAACCTGCAACCTGTGGATCCAAAAGCAACAGCTCTAACCACTTTCAGCTGCCCACAGAGGGGTATGTGGAGCATGGTGTCAAACCCATCACATGTCAGCGCTCTGCAATGCCCCACTGCATATTCTTTTGCGTGCACTTGAGTGTATTCCATTTTCCAAAAAACACACGCAGTATGTTCTCCAGATGTGGGTCAGTTGGAATAAATAATACGCTTAATTATTAACCGTAAACTGCACGTATACTTCCAGCATACTTCTTCTGAGTATTCCAGATATAGTTATTATATTGTTTATTGAAAACCACTAAGGAATACCTTAAGTGCACTTAAGCATAACAATTTAGGAGAGAAGGGTATGAAAATCATATGGCTGGAGTGCACTTCAAATGTATTGCTTTGTGAGAAGGGGTGCTCCTCCTCGTCCAGTGGATGCCTTTGGGTGGCACTTTTATTTTCTATTTACACACTAGCTACACTAAAGCATGAGGTGGCACTCTCAGAGATGTGACAAGACGGCTATAGAGCAGCGGGCTGCAGACAGCATAGACATCACCATCTCATTATATATATCTATATATATATATTTGTATATATGATTTCCGAGACATCACCCTCCCATTATAATTACATTATAACATCTCTACATTTACTCATTTAAGGTGACACTTTTCTCCAAAATGATGTATATTGTTATACTACCTGCAGCTACTTACCCATTTATTAATGGGATGGTTTTTACTGGAGAAATTTCAGGTTGGTACCTTGCTCAAGAGTACTATAGGCGTACACAGGATGTGACCCTACAACCTCTAGATCTGAAAATAGCGTCTCTAACCACCACGCTACATATTGCCTTGTTTTTGCCCCCTCAATATATTTCAGACCCCAATCATTTCATATGTTGACATCACTGCGTTACGACAAAGCCGGTGTTGGAAGAAGGTTACATCCCCCGCCTTGACCCAGTGGAGGATCTGCCTGCTGTGCTCTTGTGTTTCTCAGTGGACCAGCACTGTTGGTGGATCCACCAGGCATCATATCTTTCAGACAGCCGATCTAAGTTTGGGGATGGCATGTTCTCTCTTTCATGTCTCAGCTGTAGACAAGAGGCTCTTCAGCCTGATTCAATTTAAGTCTGAAACGGTTTCCTGTGGACCCTCGATAGCAGCTGATGGTGGTGGATGTGGAACGGACAGACACAGGTGCCTCAAGACTGGCTGCTCAGCGTGTCGGGAGAAAGCGAGGGCTGGGGGAGAGCTCATGAGGACACTGCTGTTCTTCATGACACGTGGTCCCCTCCACACACAGGATGTGACAAGTCTGCTGTCATCGCTTTTAGGGTTACATTACCCACAGCATTCTCTTGGGTCACCGCCTGGATTGCACATATTTCAGAAAAGGCCAAGGAGATAAAGAACTGTCTATTCAAAAAAACCATACATATATATATATATATATATACATTATATATATATATATATATATATATATATATAAATATGCTGGTGCTGGTGCTGGTGCTGCTGGCTGAAGATGAGACAGAGGGCTTCATCTATATTCAGTCACAGATTTGCAGCGAGCAGCATTGCTGGAGGGATTATTCACATCAATCACTATCTCATTCCACCATGTTTAACAAGGTTTATAAATGTTTCTCTTAGTTGGTTGGATGTTTTTTTTTCTTCAATTCCAGCTCAGTGGAAGATTGTGTGTGTGTGTGTGTGTGTGTCTGCTGTGCATATTGGTGTATGTGTTGGTGTGTGAGTGTGTGGGGGGTCAGGGTGCCAGTGATCTAAATGCATTAATGCATCCCTAGTATAGCACACATTGACACTCAGGGTTTGTGTGGTGAAGCACATGGACTTAGGTGTCCTCTCAGATACTCCCCATAGTCCTTCCATCTCTGCTACTGACTGGGACCATGAGTCATTCCCTTATGAAGGCCACCCTATCCCAGCATCCTCCTCTGCTATCTCTGAGTCACCTGGGAAGAAACGCAGCACAGGATGTTGCAGCAGCTTCCTGTATTAGCGCATGACTGGTACCCTTCTGCTTCACAGGCCTTTCAGAAAACACAGCCTAGAGAGGGAGTAAGGACCCAGCTGGGACTGCCTCTGGTGGGGGACACTGAGGTATCTGGGGCCGGAAGGCGAGTGAGCAAGGGATGAGGGGCATCACCACTCATCTTCTGCTTGTCACCATCCCTTCCTGATGGCTGCCTACGCTCTGTTGCTCTTGTACC
Source organism: Scleropages formosus (assembly GCF_900964775.1). Taxonomy (NCBI): domain Eukaryota; kingdom Metazoa; phylum Chordata; class Actinopteri; order Osteoglossiformes; family Osteoglossidae; genus Scleropages; species Scleropages formosus. The sequence goes on from NC_041809.1 coordinate 17,384,619, forward strand.
CTTTTGTGCTGTAATATCTGTCACTGCAGCTGCAATTCAACGTTCGGTCAACTCGGCCACATCCCTGACTGACAACCCCTTGGGCCACACTACAACGTCCTCGCTGTCCCTCCCTGGTTCTCCACTGCGATACCCTGCTTTTGGGAGGACACTTTTAACAAGACCTGTAGATCTTCTTCCTGAGAGCTGTGTGACTGATGGCAACCAGCCAGCAGCTGGAGCGACAGTTAAGGGAACATTGTGATTGAGTTTAATTCGCAGCAGGCGACATGCACAATACGGGCCCGATCCCAAGGAGCTTCACTCACATTCCTCTGGTTATCGTGTACCTGCACAGACGGATAAAATTTTATGGCTGTCGGCCACCTTAGTCAATTTGCATACAGGTACCTTGCAGGCAATCGAATGATGAGGACAGATAACAGTGGAAGAGAGCATGCAATGTGTGAGGACAGAAAAGCTGGCTGTGTCACTCTCGGCTGGACCGGTTTCCATCGCAACCCTCTTTCGAGAGGACTGTGATCACGCTCTGCAATTGCGAGATCTGAGAGCTGCACCGGGCACCACCAAAGGTGACCGTTGCTTCTTTTTTGTTTGTGGAGATCACAGAAATGTGCCTCGCTGAGGCGGTGGTTTGCGCTGGGCCCATCGGCATGGTATGGTTATGCTTCTTGAGAAATATATCTGTATCAAGGGTGGAGGTGGAGATTAAGGTTCGAGATCCATTGCTGGAGTTTATTCTTATTCATGTAGCCTGGGAGGTGAATCATATTTCCAGTGGCTTGTCCTTTGTCACACAAAAAAATTCAGGGACTTAGAAATTATATCAACATCATGCCACTACTTATGAACCTACCTTTTTCTGTGGTCACTGTTGTTCCAAATAATAATGATCACTGAATGGAGAGATTAAATGCTTTTTTTACCACATTTTGCCATTGCTTTCTTTATTTCAGTGTGTAAGAAATGGCCACGGCACTTTTGAAAAGCTAAAGTGTGTGGTTGGGGGGGTTAGCCCAGACCTGAGAGTGGAGAGCGGAGAATGCCGTGGGAGCGCGTTGGCGGAGCTGTTTGCCAGTCTGAAGTCAAGAGGTGAGGTCCACTGTGTGCGTTCCTACCTCTCCGTCGACCAAGCTGAGTGATGCAACGCTGTTTTGCTTTTTTTTTCCACATGTAACTGAAATGAAAATGAGCCGAGAAATGTAAATTCAGAATTCATCTGTTGCTGGTGGCCATTCAAAACTGCAGTACTAAATACCGCCTCTAGGTGGCACTGTTGAAGTGGCAGAAAAACCACTCTGCCGTTTGTGCAACGTGATCGTGTCACAGTTGTCAGACTCTCTCCTGTGTTTTGAAACAAATACATTTCACTCAAAATAGGGCTCCATTAACTTCAGCAATGTTGAGAGAACCTTATTTTTGTTGCGTAGGAGGGTCGGCAGCTCGTTGTGCAGTTGTGGAAATGCTGCACGTGTTTCCGAATACACGCACGCGAACAAAGGCCCCCCCCACACATCACAGCGGCGGCAAGAGGCTCGAGAAGCAGACTTGTGGGCCGTTGCGCCTCTCAGCTTTGTCCGAAAATACCGATGACAAACCCACAGGAGTAATGAAATGGCACACTGCTCCCCCAGTAGCGTAACGCTCTAAATTCCAGTGGCTCGCATGGTTTCCACACGATGCAGTCTTCAAGTGCTTTTGTTTTTCGCCTCTTCATTCGCCATTAAATGTTAAGAATGCTCTGCTAAGCCCGAAACGTTATTCGAAAGTCTCGTGAAGGAGAGGCCCTCTTTAGCCTATATTCGTTTCATGGCAGAAATGGAAGACCAACAGCAAGATGTTGAGAGCAATAGCGCAAGCGGAGCTGTACGGCCCGATCGAATGTCAGCGCCTCTGTGCAGGACTCGCCGGAGCTGCGAAGCCTCCCCTGCCTCCAGTATGTTGCTGACGTCAGCGGGTGGTGAAGGTCTGTACTCGCTGCCTTGGGACAGGACATCAGCAAAGTGACTAAATAACAAAGTTTTTCTTCACTTAAAGTTATTAGTTTTTATTAGTGTTATCCTTTTTAATAGACCTATACATATACCTCACTTCCATTTTGGAACCTGAGATGAAAACATAACAAATAATAAAATGCTTCTGTAATGTAATGAACAACCAAATCGTATACGGGGAAAAAAAGGAGCCTTGGTGGTGACGAACTCCTCAGTTCGCCGGAAAGAAGGCAAATGTATTTTTCTCTTATTAATGCAAGAAAGTTATGTATCGCAATTTTTTTTTAAAAAATTTGAAGCTTAGTGTGAGAGTATGAAATGGGGGTTAAGCTGAGTTCAGATATTACTGCCTGTGCCTTTCTTTGTTTGCGAAGGCACGCCTTGTGTTGTCGTTGTGAATCTCGTAGATCTTGAATTTTTGGTGAATCTCGTTAAGCTTGAATTTTTTTCTCAGATGACGGAAGGCAAAGCGTTTTCAGCTTCGTTGACAGTGTTTCTGAAGAGGGACAGGAAATTACAATCGGGCAATGACTGAGCCCAAACTTGCAGCTCAGGGGAGTTTTCACGTATCAACATGGGATCGGCCTTCAGCGCCAAGTCAACCCAAACCTCCTTTCAAAGGTGACACCCGTCACTGAGACTCACCTCTGACCCCACACCTCCACTGCCTGACAGGCCACACCACCGGTCTACTTTAGACCAATGAGCTCTGACAAGATCTCTGATAAGAACACGTTGAACCATGGTGATGACTTAAATGACAACTTGAAGTGCCTTGCATAGTGGTTAGAGTTACTGCCTTTGGACTCACAGATTGCAGGTTTGATTCCCCCCTCTACCTATAGTACCTTTAAGCAAGGTGCTTTACCCTAAATTGCTCCAGTAAAATTACCCAGCTGGACAATTGGGTAAATAACTGTTAGTTGCTTTGGAAAAAAGCATCACCTAAATGTACAAGTATAAATGACAGTGGGCAAGAACATGATACCACTGCATCTGGTCCAGAATCAGATCAAAGACATAAATTCAGCTCCAGCCCTGGTGGGACTGTTTGATTTATTCCAGCCAGCAGATAGTTTTAACCACAGAATTATAAGAAGTTGACAGCGAAGCCCCGAGTGATGACTAATACAGCTTTCTAATTCGAGATGCTGTTTGATATAATAAGGGCTAAACTTGTCGGATAAAAAAGTACTGAAAGGCACTTCCAGAAGGATACCAGTTTTTAAAAGGCTGTGTGAGTAACTGCAACCATCTGTGAGTGATCTGCAGCCGTTATAGCATGTTGTAGCCTTCAGATCCAATTTTGTTGGTCCAATGATTAAAAATGATCAAGATTCATCTGGGAGGGCACAAGTAAGACTCCAGCCTGTACTATAAATCTTTTAATTTATAACACAAGCACAGCATGTCAAACACCAAAGCAAAAGAACTACATTCCAAGAATCAGAAGTTTTATATAACATTGTTTTTTTTTAACATCTGGGTTTGAATCAGTCACACTTGAGTGCAGTGTTGGGTATTGTGTGCTGAGATCCCCACTGTGTAAGTCACATTTAAAACATCACAAGTCAACTATCTGTAGATGCCAAAAAAATTAAATCTCTCATGGAAGGAATTGAACTTAATTTTTTTCCCTGTACAAAACAATTTGCTCATTACATGGTTCATGGACCTTTACAAATTGCACTGTGCCGGTGACCGACTGTTTGAAACACTGTGATCGCTGTTTGCATTGCAACGTTTTGATTCTAATGACTGGGCTTGGTACAGGAAGTGCTCCATTTCGAGCAAATTTGTGAGGGTTGATGGTTTTGTGGCGTTCAAACTGAAGCAAAAGTTTGCAACATTTTGGTTTCCTTGCAACGTTTCATCTGCTGTGTAGGTCCAGTGCCGTGGCCACATATGCCAGGGGGGACCTGTCGTTCCCCAACCGCCAAACTCCCCACCGGATCTTCCAGCACAGGTGGTGCAGGCCCCCTCCCCACCGCAGAATGCTCCACAGCACCATTCCCACAGTGGTATGACAATGTGGGGGATCCCAAAATGCATTTTTGTGCCAGATGCCTTGTAGAGAGCAGCAGAGATAAAAGGTCATTCCCATTCTGCCCACTTCCTGTGGCTTTGGGTAGTGAATAACATGCAAAGCATTTGTCATTCACATGGTCACCCATGAAGCACTTGGCTGTACCCTGCTTCATTTAGCGCACTACTTACTCACTGTGTCTCTCTCAGCTGTCATTGAGTCAGAGAAAAATGAATGTATTTTATCTTAAAATTTTTCTCTGAACTATGGCAGTTCTACTCTGGTTTAGGAAACATGGGTGACTGAGGTGCTCTGATCAACCACATGTCCCCAATGAGCTAAATAACTTCTGAAATAATTTATATCCTGTTGGAATTAGGTCCATAAACTGTGAAACTGTAAAGATCAGTCCCACACTTGGCTGTTGTGCATTGGCAGCACTGGACACTAACCCTGTCTATACCGATTGCTGGAATGAAATGGATGTTTGCACCTGGGAGAAGAATTAGACTTGGTTCATTTAAAGCATGCACATGAGAATTAATGTACACCCGTTCCTCACATAATGGCGTTCATTTGTTCCATGGAACTACCACACACACACATTTTCAGAACCGCTTGTCCCATACGGGGTCACGGGGAACCGGAGCCTAACCCGGTAACACAGGGCGTAAGGCCAGAGGGGGAGGGGACACACCCAGGACGGGACGCCAGTCCGCCGCAAGGCACCCCAAGCGGGACTCGAACCCCAGACCCACCGGAGAGCAGGACTGTGGTCCAACCCACTGCGCCACCGCGCCCCCCTGGAACTACCATCTGAGGTGAATTACCATTGCAACTGAGCCAAATTAACATCCTTCCAATGTCGAGCTGCAGCCGGTTCAGTTTGCACCACTCAACAAAGTCCTTCACCAGGTTCCTGTACTCGTCCTCCTGCCAGCCTTATACGCCCAACAATCATTGGGTCCTCTGAGAACTTCTTGAATAAGTCTGACGTATGAAAAAAAGGATGTATATTTTTATAATTTATTGCAGCAGTTTTCTGACCCTTTGCTAAACCTCAGCATTCAGGGAACATGTTTTTTTTTTGGGATGGGGCCCTTGGGCCTTCTTGTACCTTCTCAAGCAGCCCATTCCCAAAAAAACATGTTCCCTGAACACCTTGCTTTCAGCCCTTTCAGCCCAGCCCTGCTCACACCTCCAGCATTACTAATCTCATACAGATCTCAAAACGACCACTCCCAAAATGTGGTTGCGGTCAATGAGCCCCACACCTCAGGACCATGGCCATCCTGTGGCAGGTGGGCTATCAAATTTCAAGGTCTGGTGGTTGGAACGGAAGGAACGGGGGATCCTCACACCAGGGGACACGTGGGGTCACATGACTTTGGATGGATAAAAGAGCAACACTTTCACGTACCTGTGACATTTTGTCTTGCTCAAAAACATCAGAAGTAAATTCACAGAACCGATTGCACGTGTATCTGCTGGGCATGCTGGAGCTGTCAAAATAATGGGCCTGAATGATGTTTTTACAGCATCTCTTTCCATTCAACCTGTTTTTTGATCCCCTGAACATTTGTGTGTTCAGTGGACCTTGACGCAGCTATTGCGAAAAGTGTTGGAGGAACCATGTCAAAGGGTCTGCCATTGAAAGAGGGGTTTATTAGTAGTTGGTGGTCCGGTATATTCTCTGAGCGAAACGGCTTCTATCTTCCCTGTCAGGATGTCATATCCATCTTTGGGTTTCATGTGAATGAATGACAGCTGTCTGCCCCTGTAATCCACACGGAAGGGGGGGTGGCCATGTCAGGGGGCTGTTGGTGATCCTGGCCTTGTTTCCACCCTCAGGACTGCTCTCCTGACCACACACTATGGTATCTGACACTGCGCTGTGGTATGGAGGATGGGCCACAGCAACAGCCCTGCTGTGCTCCTGACTCGGCCCTCTGAGTGACCAGCTGCCGTGTTTTCCAGTTTCCACACTTTGGTGTCTACATTTCCTGAACCCCTGTTTGGTTTTAAAGCTTCTGGGGAACGTCGCTGCATCCTGTCGGACTTTAATTTGCTTACAGTAGAAAAGTACAAGCTAAGCTGATGTGTATGTTCTGTGTAATTGATTTGTGGTTATGTATAATGAGGTTTTGCTTCACAGGAAGATGTGGCTCAGCTTCTTGCAGTTGTGTTGTGTTTGGAACGCCAGACCTTGGAAAGAACGTTGCTAAAATGGGCCTAATGCCTGCAGAGAACCACAACAAGTCCCTCTGCATGAGTGCACCACCCACTGGGAGCCAGGAGACTTGGCGGGACGGTGGAGCGACATATCGGCAGCTTTGAGCCCAAGGATTCAGCCTATCGTGATTTCCGTTTTCCTACGTTGCCATGGCACCCCAAGGGCTGAAGGCTTCAAGACAGTGTGAGGTAAGACTTTGTGCTTGGAGTTTCACAAATGGTGGGGCGTCTTAGTGGTGAAAACAGAACAATGCGAGCCCTTAACCCCTCTTGCCCCGAGCTGCTAAAACACACACACACACACACACAAACAAACACATACATCTGTGCTGATACTCTATCCTAACAGGCAACCCCGGGAAGGTTAAAAGGTCTAAATATAGACCTTTTAGGGAAAATGAGAGAAGTTCTCAGAGTTAGATGCAGGTATGACCTTCTGGTTCTGGTTGCTATGCAATTTAGGCTCTCCTGTAACATACAAGAAGCTTTTTCTGAGGATATAGTATATTTTGGGTTTGGAAAAATTGGACTTCCTTGTGTGGCACTGCAGAGAGAGCTGTTTATTTGTATTTATTCGTTTAGCAGACGCTTATCTCCAAAGCGACACTCAATGAACACTATGTAGTGGTATTTATCCCACACCTTTCCACCCAAGGTAACTTTCAGTGCTAAATATACTATGTACAATCAGTCATTCATCTATACGCCAGTGGAACACACTCTTTCACACACTATGGGCAGTTTAATCACCAACCTACCTGAACTGCACGTCATTGGACTGTGGGAGGAAACCAGAGCAACCAGACAAAACCCATGCAAACTTCACACAGATTGAGTGGGGATTGAACCCACATTCTCTCACACCATTCAAGTACTGTGAGATGACAGTGCTACTTGCTACAATACCATTTTACCCATTTTACTCTAGACCTATGGCTTCATGGAGCCTTATTCCTGGCAAGTACATGTGACCTTTGTCTGTTGTTTATACATGACACCGGGACAAGATCTGAAGAATCATCTTTGGGATCTGAAATCCAAGTCACTCATCCGTACCTAAACTTGGACAAAAAGGTTGCAGATGTAGCAGATGTAGATAATACCACCCGGAACCTCAAAGGAAAACATACAAAACAAAATGCCCTTTTAATCTGGCCATAAAAAGGTCCCTGCAGGACTGGAACCAGTTAGCTTTTCCTGCCCGGTCCGATGATGAAAGTAAGACGCCGTTGTTCCACCAGTGCCGACCTGATTGAAAACACAATCTGTGGCATGTTCAGAAGAAACGTCCTCCAGGAGCCTTTAAAAGTGACGGAAATCTTTAATACCTTTTAATAACTCTCTCCAGCAGCTCTCTCAGACCTTGCAGCTTTATTAAATATGTTCCATAAAGAAAAGGGAGTTTGCACATTTGATGTCTCATGGTTTGGGAGATTCTTTTTCTTTTTTGCGTGGGGACCAGCGCCTGCATTTAATCTAGACGTTTTCATGAGCCTTTTTGATGGAATCTAGAACTTATTCCTACCAGAAGAAGCCAAAGGTCAGCGTACATCTGGAGGTGTCCTGCAAGCCGGCGTTTCATTTCAGCAGCTCGTTGGCTGGGGTGCACACAAAATGCTGAGTACCTGGCCTGTTTGGTAAAAGGAAAATATGTCAGCTTGTCAAATTCAGCATTTGATCTGCTTTGCAATGCGATGTTGACATTTCCAGAAGCAGCAGAAAACAAAACATGGAGACTAATGATTATAATCCCAGCTTGTTGGGTAATAACGTGTCTTACCGTCGCATCAGCTCTTCACCATCCTTCTTCTCACTGGTTCATAATTCAGAAAGTTTTGAATTATTAGGATTCTCTCCAATAAAACTTCTGTGTTTAGATTTTTCCTTGTTATTGCGCCCAATGTCTTGTACTGCCCGGTTTCTATTTAACAACAAATATTTTTCTTATAATGCTCCCCAGCTGAGCGCTCTGCAAAAAGCACGGAGGGAGGAAGCTCATGTGATACAAACTGCTCTGTGCCAGCGAGGTGTGAACTCACCCACGCTACCAAGTGGTGATACTGGCACCAGAACAATTTCTTCAATTCTTTATTATGACTCCAAAGATTAAGATGGAGAAGTAACTGCTATCAGACGAAGTCCTGATACTGAAAGGTCCACCACTTCCCTTAAGCCATTTCCACCCCCATGTAACAAGTGATTAAATGCTTTCATTTCTTATACCTTCAATAATTAAGAAACAATAAACTGTAACTGTGAATGAGATTTTTATTTTTTCTCATCATGCAAACCTGCTTGTTTACATTCTGATCATTATGTCAAATTATTATTGTTAGTTACTCCTGAGATGCTTGGAAAAGTATGTTTTAGGTAGGTTGGTGGTTGTTTGGTAGGTGTCAAGGGATGTAGCTAAGGTGTCAGGGAACACATTGCAGTTCTTCCCATAATATAGCATGGTAAATAGGGGGCAGCTGCCTTTGGATCTGGAAGTTGGAACCTACCTTTGGATCCTCTTGTAGTACCCTTGAGCAAAGTACTTATCCTAAATTGCTTTGGTAAAATTACCCAGCTGTATAAATGGGTAAATAATTGTAGCTAGCTGAACACTACAAGTTACTTTGAAGAAAAGCTAAATGAACAAAACTGTACATAGTTATTTAGTCCCTTTTATTTGTAGAAATTAAATGAGTTAAGAAAGGGAAACCTATATTGACTAATAATATTTTGTGTTGCTAACAACTTCATTGAAACTAGGAAACTTACAGTGATTTTCCCATTAATACTGCAGGGTATTGCTGTACTGGAGCAGTTGAGAGTAAGCACTGTTCCTTGATCAAGGGTACTGTAGCAGTGGTAGAAGTGGGTACTGAAGCATCAGCCTTCATGTTACAAGTTAACATCCATAACCACTACACTACTCAGAATCCTGAAAAACTGGAAAAAATTTAGTAGTCCAAAGAAAGCCCTCTGTTTTCTTGATATATCAAAATGGTGATCATTATGTTCAGTAAAAATCCTTAGGCAGCGATGATATTTTCTGATTAATGGTAATGAATGGAGTCATGATGTAGGCTAATGGCTGATATTTCATAATCAAAGGAGCAAAGAGCTTCTGTTTCAATGCCTGCAGGGTGACTGTGGCTTGTGGAGACGTAGCTGGTAAGGATCTGCAGTGCTTGGGTTGCCCTGGGCAGCTGGGTTTGGAACCACTCCCCTCGTTGAACCTGCCATGACCCGCTGTTAACCGCAAGGCTTGGCCCATGGCGATCCCCAACAGTTCAGTTTGATCTACCAGCCATTGAGGAGAACAATGACAACCACAAACAACAACAGAAAGTACAACTCCATAGGCCTGTTACTCGCCTGACCACGGTACCAAATTGCATTGCTATAGGACACATGATTTGACACAGTCTAGATGACAGAAATTTTTTTTTCCAACTTTGTTAAACTTTTCTAAATGCTCCCCCAGAAAAGCTTGACCTTTCCTTTACAACAGCCTGGTACACTGATCAGTGTTCTGATTACAGAGCCGTCTGTAATGACCCTGTCTGCAGGGGGACCTACTCTAACACTGCGTAACCCCCGAGTCATTTATTAACTCCACTGCCAGAAGTCACTTTAAGTGGGAACAGGTACTATTCACAGCACTTGCTAAATATAGTCATTTTGTCCTGCTTTCATTAAATTTGCATCTTAAATCTTAGATGGTAAATATACAAATATAGATGTTTTACAAATTAAAGGCATCTGTAGATCTATGGACTCTTTTTAACATCTCTCGGCTTTATTGCCACAACAAAAAATCAATATAACAAAATTTACGTGACGCGTGTCCAGAAAAAAACTGAAAGTTGCACATTGCGTGAGTGAAGAATAATGTATTGTCATTTTTTGCTAGTGTATACCTGATGAACTGTTGCTTTTTAGATTCTTGTGTCATGTTTGTTTCAGTTAGGAATGTTTGTGCAGTGGCAGTGTAAGACTGACTGCCAAGCCTCCTACTTCCTCCACCCACCACAACTCACAATCATTTACATTTACAGATGCTCCTCGACTAACACTGGGGTTACATTCTGATAAACCAATTGTAAGTGGAAAAATCGTAAGTCGAAAAAGAATACAGTAGGGCATCTACCAAGCTTATAACATCATAGCCCAGTCTAGCCTACCTTAAACGTGCTCAGAACACTTATCAGTGTCATGCGTCAGACGACAAAGAGTGGCAGACACAAGTGGATTGGATAAAAGAGTAGTCAGTGGACAGGCGAGGGTCAGGTGAGGGACGAACGTCATCAGTAGGAGTAATCATGACCATAGCCGGGAAAGCCAGGTGAGAGATCAGGAAACCAGAAAGACAAAAACACGGGGAGGACAGAGCACAAAGTGGAACAGAGGACAACGGTTGTTCTGGAAGAGGTTCCGCATGGAAGGGCTTCCAGGGCACCCTTTTATCTTGTGATCCCTTGACAAGCCGCAGGTGGTGCTGATAGGCCGGTAGGCATGAAAGTACCCCCTGCCCATGGGCGGCCCCCGCTGCCCTACGCCGCGAAGGGGGCCAGCCCCGAGGGCGAGGAGCCGGCTGCTCTGGATGGTCCTTGTGGAAGACAGCATTAAGGTCAGGATCCAGAATGTATTGGGCGCCTACCCAGGACTGTTCCTCTGGGCCGTATCCCTCCCAGTCAACCAGGTACTGCAACCCCCCATGTCGTCGTCAGGAGTCCAGCAAGGACTGGACTGCGTACGCAGGGTCTCCATCGACCTGCACTAGAGGGGGCGGAGCGACCGAGGAGGAAGGCTGATGGAGAGAGGCGCTACAAGGCTTTAGGAGGGACACACGGAACGTGGGATGTACCCACATATCTGGGAGCAGTTGCAGTTTGTATGTCATCGGCATGACCTGTCACACTACCTTTTATGGGCCGATGCACCAGGGGTTCAGCTTCTTGGAGGGTAGTCACAGCTGGAGGTCCCAGATTGACAAGCAGATGCGTTGCCCGGGCACAAAGGACAGGGTCCGGTGATGGCGATCAGCCTGTAGTTTATACCATGCTGCGCTTTTCTGAAGGTGTTCCTGGACCAACTGCCATGTGTCACTGCTCTCCTGGTGCCAGTCCTCCACCCCCAGCACTTGACTAGGAGGGATCTGCCAAGGAAACAGGGAGGGTTGATACCCCAAGACACATTGAAAGGGAGACAACCCCGTGGCGGTGTGGGATAGTGTGTTGTGGGCATATTTGGCCCAGCGAAGGTACCGGGCCTACTAATGCTATTTCTGGGTGCAGTAGGTTTACAGGTATCAGGATATGTCCTGTTGCAGGCGTTCGGCCTGACCGTTGGCCTGAGGGTGGTGCTCTAATGTAAGGCTTACCATGACTCCCAGCCTGTCCCAGAGCCCTCTACAATCTGGACGTAAACTGGGGGCCCCGGTCTGAGATGATGTCCTCTGGTAGGACAAACAGTCAGAATACCTGGTTGAACAGGATCTCGGCTGTCTCCAAGGCAGCTGACAGCTTGAGAAGAGGAACCAAACAGCAGGTCTTTGAGAACCGGTCGAACAACGTCAGTATCACAGTCTTACTGTCTGAGACAGGGAGGTCCACCAGGAAGTCTATGGCTCCATGAGACCATGGATGGTATGGCGCAGGCAGCAGCTCAAGGAGACCTGTGGGCTTCAGTGTCAGGGTCCGGGCCTGAGCACAGGTGGCACAGGCTTCCACATAGTATTGGACGTCTTCCGCCACAAAAGGCCACCAGACACATCGCTGGAAAAGGGCAAGAGTCCTGCAGATGCCTGGGTGACCAGAGGTGGGCGAGTCGTGTGCCTGTTGCAGCAACTCAGACCGCACGCGGGCGGGCACATACTCTTTCCCTTCAGGCTTGTTGGGAGGTACTGGTTCAGAGGCCTGGGCCACACGCAGGTCTGGGAAGAACTGCCATCACACAGGGGCAACCACACACCCTTTGGGGTGGATGCTCTCGGGGTTCTCTGTTGCCGGAACAGGGCATCAGCCTTAGTGTTCATGGAGCCTGGCCGGTAAGAGATGGTGAACCGGAAGCATGTAAAAAATAAAGCCCAGTGGGCTTGATGGGAATTGAGCCGATGGGCCTTCTCGAGGTACTCGAGGTTGTGGTGGTCTGTCAGCACCAGAAACAGGTGAACCACCCCTTCCAGCCAGTGCCACCATTCCTCGAGGGCCAGCTTGATGGCCTGGAGCTCCTGGTTCCTGATGTCATAGCTGTGTTTGGCTGCTGACAGCTTGCGGGAAAAGAAAGCACAAGCATAGAGTCTAGGTGGGTTTCCCTGACGTTGGGAAAGAATGGCTCCTACCCCCACGAGCGAGGCGTCCACTTTGACCACGAATAGCAAGGAGGGGTCGGGGTACCTGAGCACTGGAGCCGAAGTGAAGCACATCTTCAGGTCCTGGAATGCCCTCTCTGCTGCCAGGGTAACCGGGGACCTTTGGTGGCTGTGAGGGCGGTGAGTGGAGCTCCAAGAGAGCTGAAACCATAGATAAAGCGACAATAGAAGTAGGGGGTTGGCCATCCAAGACGCTGATCCGGAGCTGGCGGTCACAGCTCCGACCCGGGATGTTGTTGTCCTGGGCAAACCCAATGTCCATGAAGCAACCAGCAGTCCCCCAGTTGACCAAGGATTGGGTATCCAGTTGAGTCTCTCCCCAGGCTAGGTGTAGAGGCACTGTGAGTTGCCCTGACTGGCACCTGGGGCTTACCTGCAGTCCTGTGTTCTGGTAGCATGAAGTCCGTAATAGACAGTCGGCACAGAAATGGCCCAGCATGCTGCAGTGGAGACACAGGCGATCCTAGAGGTTGTGATGCCTCTCCACAGGGTCCAGCCTCCCTTGTCCAAACAACCTCGGTTGCAGGTCCTCCTCCTGGGACGCGAGAGCTGGTGCAGGCATCCGATTCCGGGCCAGATGGCCAGGACCCCTGCAATCTCCACCAGGTGATCAAATGTCCAGTCCTCTCCCCTGTAAGCCAGTTCGGTTTGGAGGTGGGGATGGAGCCTGTTCCAGAAGCAAGCCTTGAGGGAGGCTGTATTCCATCTGCTCTGTTTGGCCAGAGTCCGGAATTCCAGCATATACTTAGCCACTGTCTGCTGGCCCTGTAATATGCGCAGGAGACAATCACAGGTGGTGCGACCGGGGAACGGAACACTGCTTCAAATTTCTTCCGGAAGTCGGTGTAGGAGGTATCCAGGTGCTTGCGCCAACCGGCCATCGCCCACACACATGCTGTACCGGTCAGTAGCGCTACAAGGTAGGCAATCTTGGCTTCCTCGGTCTGATACCGGTGGAGGGAGCATTAGCGCACCAGCTCACATTGCATTAGGAAGCCGTGGCAATGCTCTGGTGACCCATAATACTTTTGTGGGGTGGCGATGCAGAGTCTAGGCAGTGGGGTGCCTGAAAGAGCTGGAGGGACTTCTTCCAGTCACTCTGTCATCTGAAGATGTGCCCCAGCATTGCACCTGGTGATGTGCAGTCACAGTGCAGCTGGACGAGCGCCGCTGAGTTCATAGATGAGGCGGAACCTTCTGTCATGGCGTTGGACGAGAAAGCGCGACAGACTCAAGTGCAGTCCTTGAAGGGATTGGACAATAGAGTAATCAGTGGACAGGCGAGGGTCAGGTGAGTGACAAACGTAATCAATAGGAGTAAGTCAGGAAAGTCAGGTGAGAGATCAGGAAACCAGAAAAACAAAAACACAGGGAGCGGAGCACAGCACATGAAGTGGCACAGAGGACAACAGTTGCTCTGGAAGAGGTTCCACATGGAAGGACTTCCGGGATGCCCTTTTATCCTGTGATCCCTTGACGAGCCTCAGGTGGCGCTGATAGGCCGGTGGGTGTGACTGTCACGCCCCCTCAGCGCAGAGAGGGACACCTGTGGCAGATCAGGGAGCAACCACATAAAAGGACGCTCCAGAGCACACACAGATGTGAAACCTTGTTCAGCATTCTCTCTTGCTTACAGAACTTACCTTTGTTCTCTCATCCTCCCTGATTCCTTTTCCTGATCCTTGTCCTCGACCTTCCCTCTCCCTGTCTTTGTTTTCCTGATCCTTATCTCCTGAATTGGCTCGACTCTCTGGTTATATGACTCAATGCTTGTCTTTGGATTGCATCTCTTGGATTCTCCCTTGGATTTCATTAGCACATCGGTGACCCTTTGCCTGTTTCTTGACTATGTCTTCTGGCTTAACCCTTGAAAACCCTGCCTGTGCTCCATGCCTGAGTCTGCCGCTCCAACCAGGGGAAAACCCCATGACAGTGACAACCAAAGCCTACAGCTGGGCAACTTTAAGCAGGAGACACACATGGGAGTTTAGTAGACACGATGAGATGCGAAAACACAAAATAAAAAAAGCTTTCAACACAGTATCGGTTGTTTACAGTCATTGGCACGATCTCTACAGAGACTGCAAGCGTGGCTGAGTGGATGCTGCGACTCGCTGCTATTGACCAGCATCAGGAGAAAGTATCGCACCACATATGACAAGTGCGGGAATAGATCGAAAGTCAAAATTCGAAGTATCGATTCTACTGAATGTGAATCTCTATCATACCATCGTAACTGCAAAAAATCATTAAGTCGAACCATTGTACATGCAGGAGCATCTCTATTCATTTAGCTTACACTTTTCTCTAAAGCAACTTATAATGTTAACCAATCAAACAATGTCAACAACCAAGCGGGGTCACAGTGAGCTGGAGCCTATCCCAGAAACACAGGGCACAAGGCTGAAGGAGGAGGGGATATACTCTGGATGGGACACCAGTCCATCACAAGGCACCCAAAGCAGGACTCGAACCCCAGACCCGGTCTTACAATGTTAAGCTAACTACAATCATTTTCTCATGTATACAACTGAGAAATTTTACTGGAGCAATTTTAGAGTAAGCACCTTGCTGACAATGTACTTAAGCCCTTATGTCTCAAACCAGGGACATGCTAGCATATAAAGAAATCATCAACAAGCTCAGCGAGCACACATTCTGCTGTCAGTGGTTGCACTGCCTGACCCAGAGCTACAAAAAAGACTGAAACTACACAAATCAAAAAGATAACAAGGAAATAAAATGTGAGAGTTAGCAAGTAGTGTTGCGTAAGACTGCGACATTAAAAGTCCAACACTGTAACCACATTTCTTACTTCTTGCCAAATCAACTATCAACTGTTCTTCTCTTCACCTATTGAATACAGTAACAGTTCACACACACATCATTACAGTAAATTGCCTTGTAAACCCTGCTTGCATGATTGGCTGCTCTGTCGTCTATATTTTGGTAAAGACCGTCCATAGTTGGTTGAGCTATTTAAAAGAGTTTTCATTTCTCACAGCATGTCAGAAGAAGCGACAGTTATGAGCTGACGGGACAGAACTAATGTGACTACGTGCTAAACGATCAGGATTTTTTTCTGGTTATAAAAATTAAAAGTGTAAGAAGAGGTGCAGCCATGCTAGGAAACTAATTTCTCTCCACATCGTTTTCGGCGTCGTAATGACTGTCATACTCAATTACCTCCCATTTGTACTGAATTTTGATGACCCTAGGTGGTGGTTCAGTCGTATTCTTTCTTGTAAGGTGACTCATGAATGGCAGAGAGGCTTGAGCTAACAATTATCTATATCAGTGCTGAGGGTCCATTCATATATATATTTTTTAGCTGAAAGTATTAGAAGTTATGTGAAATTATTTAGATCCACTGGACAAGATAGCATAGAGAGTAAAGAAATAAAAGGACCTTGAAAAAGGTTTTTACACTAAATCATTCTAGTAAAAATAACCTAGCTATAAAAACCTATCGTTATAAGTTACCTTGGAAAAAAGCATAAGCTAAATCAATAAGTAACAACTTAGTTATGTCCACTGTAATAAGTGGAATACATTATCGAATGGGATTGTGTGGCAAAGACAAAGCGAGAAGTTTTAAGTCCTTAATGCCAGAATGCAGGTGAACCAGAAGGGAGAGTGTCTGTGACCTCATTTAGCAAAAGCTACAAAAATGCAGCACTGAAACCTGAAGCAGTTCTGGACATGGTGGGTACTTTCAAAAAAGGATGCTTACAGCAGGAAGCTGGCCAAGACCATTCTTAATGTTTAGAAGTGCATGTTGGGCCACCTGTACGTCCAACATTCACCCAGTTGCTGTGGAAACTGAAAGTTCTTCCTTCTGTACTCTGGGGCTCCAATAGCGCATGATCATAATTGTGCAGAAATCGAACAGAGGTTGTATAATGACATCTTTACTAGCTTCTGACACCTGTAGTCCGATTACAACGCGTATTTAAGACATTGCCTAATCAATATTGTATAAAGGGAGTGAAAGAGAATGAGACATAAGGGAATATGGTTTCAGGCAGAGGTCCTTGACATTTGACTTGTTTGAGATCAGAGAACATGGTGTCCGCTGTAGAGTGTTGTTGAGAATCTCTAACGAGGTTTTATAACAAGGTTGTACAGAGCTTTTTACTCGCCCACAACTCCTTGGGCTTTCCTATTTCCTTTCGAGGAGCTCCCACGCAAGTCACATTGTATCACACTCGACACATGTCAGACTGACACTTGGCATGCATTATCCATCATCTGAGGAGGAAACGTAAGCATTACTGCCAGTTTGGGGCTACTGGAGGACAGTGAGGAGCAGAGGTTTAACTTCGCTCGTAAAAAGTCCTCCTACAGACACTTCAGACACTTTCAAGTTTGTCCCAGTTCATCAGGGTTGGAGTGAATTTTTCTCAGAAGTGGGTGCCTGTAATAAGTCAAGACAAGGATAAACGGGCTTCGAGTTCAGCTGACCACAGCCTTGGGGGTCCATGTTCACGTTCCTTTTGATGTGTCAGGCGGCTTTGCAAAATGATTTTTGGTAAAGTGAATCCACCTGCCAGCTCAGGTAAGACAGCCCACGATTACCGATGAGCGTCGGCGAGAGACACACTGCGGATACGCTCGAACCCCAGTCACCCTACATGCATCTGTGTGGATCTGCAGCACATAAAGAGATACATCAACAAGCTCAGCGAGCACACATTCTGCTGTCAGTGGTTGCACTGCCTAACCAAAAGCTACAAAAAAAAGACTGACACTACACAAATCAAAAAGATAACAAGGAAATAAAATGTGAGAGTTAGCAAGTAGTGTTGCGTAAGACTGCGACATTCTGCGAAAAGTCCAACACTGTAATCACATTTCTTACTTCTTGCCCAATCCTCACACAGTGCATAACTCTAAAGGTTACTTTCCTGATTTTTTGTGGTATCGTTCATTCCTTATATTATTATCTTTCTCAAAACACAATGCTTAAACAAGGAGGTCCTTGACAATAACTCAACCACAGGAGCTGTTTTTTTCAAACAAGACACACACACACACACCATTTGAAACTGCTTGTCACATACGGGGTTACGGGGAGCCGGAGCCTAACCCGGCAACGCAGGGAATAGGGCTAGAGGGGGAGGGGACACACCCAGGATGGGATGCCAGTCCATCGCAAGGTACCTCAAGCGGGACTCAAACCCCAGACCCACCGGGGAGCAGGACCCAGTCCAAACCACTGCACCACCACACCCCCCACAAACAAGATATGCTTATGTTATATAAAAAGACATTTATTGAAATTAATCTATTTCAGACTGCAGCAGGAAATTTGGTTGTTTCCGACTAGTTCCCATCATTAGTGGAGCACCAACATTAATGGACAAGTACTCTTCTATTTACCTTTTTAGTTTATGCATATAAATGTCTGAAGCACATTTACTTCTGGCACTGATTTGCTTTTCCCGCACCACCTTAAAAATGTGAGGAAACAGTGGAAACTGGTCTGCAGGAGGAGCCGACGGCCTCCTGCTCCTCTGAAGGTGTCCTGTTTCACAACAGTGCTGCTGGAAGCCGCGTCCAGGAGACGGAGCTGCTTCCTTTTAAGGCCCTCGCTGTTCGCGCATTCCCACATTTACGTAAACGCTGCTTTCCGGCTTCCAAAATTCCTCCCTGCGCGTCAAGCTTGTGAATCAGGAATGCTGGGATACAGAACCGCGTTGACGTCACGGTCAGCCCACGATCCGGCGATGTCACTGATTCTTCCTTTTTGACGAAACACTTCTATTCATGTGCGCAAAGGAACAGCCTTTTTCCTCAGAGGAAATGCATAAACAGAAAATAGGAAACCATGTCATCCTTTCCGGTTAAAGTACAACTCAGTATTAAAGATTTAAAATTGATCTTCTATATTCCTAACATCCCCTCCAAAGTTCTTGGTTTTATCTAGGTTATATTCTATCATTTTTATCATACCATTACCGTATTGTACACATTTTTTCAGAAAATCTTGCGAATCCTAGTATATTTTTTCAAAAATTACCAAAGCAAACAGTTGTATCCCAACAGGAAAGAACGAAACCAAAGTTAGAGAGACTGATAAGGGCATGAGAGTTCAAAACTGCGTTTGCACAAAATTTGCTGTAACGTACCATTTTTTAACGCAAAATCAGCTTTTCGAGAGTAAGTTATTTATAAGCAGCTCGTCAGCTGTGTTCTCACGATGTCCTATTGTCCGCAGGGCTACCTAGGGCGAGCGTCCGGCTCCCAAGCTTTATCGGGGTGGCTCGAGAGCTCACGCCGGATATTTTTGTTTGTTATCTGGGGCCTTTGTTTACTATAGAGCGGGCAGTGCATTGCTGCAGTCTGTCAGCCAGGAGCTGCGGTACAGTGTGATGATGAGGGGCCATTGTACGAGGCCAGCAAACATCCTGTTCCAAACATGCTATTGAAAGGCAAGGAAGGAGGGAAAAGACTAAACCTGCCTGACTGAGTTCAGCCTGGGTTGGGCTGCATCAAACCCACACAAGCCTGGATGGTTTACCTGAAACCTAAGCAATCTTACGATACCTCTTTGACTGGCGCTTCCATGTGCCATGGCATCTGCCATCTGTTAATTATTCATTGAGTACATGAAGACCCTCACTTACTTTGCAA
The DNA here is from genome assembly GCF_900964775.1 of Scleropages formosus. Taxonomy (NCBI): domain Eukaryota; kingdom Metazoa; phylum Chordata; class Actinopteri; order Osteoglossiformes; family Osteoglossidae; genus Scleropages; species Scleropages formosus. Next base: position 17,403,868 of record NC_041809.1, read on the forward strand.
TCACATTATCGTTAAATGTAACAAATCCGTTTTTTGGCTACACAATGCTAGTGACATTTTTTCTTTAGAAGGACCTGGAACAGATAGTAAAGGTAAAGCAGCAGGGGAACCTAATGACTTGAGCTAACAATGGCATCCCCTTTCTTTGGGTCTCAGGTTGCCAGGGCTGATGCCGTCATTCCTAGCCTCCCACGCTCCGACTCCTGACTAATCCTTTGGACTATCTAAGACAGGTCTAGGGAACTTCCTGGCTCTGAAAAGCCATCAGGAACAGAAGCATCCTCATCATCCTTTGAATGGATATTTACATAAAGGGAAAAAAAAAAACCAGTGTCCTCTCAGAAGCCATATTATTGTAATTTTTACGCAAACATCCTGCGACAGATAGCATTTTTTCTATTCCCCTTCTCTGGATAAGTTTCTGATTTCTGCAAGTCTACATCTAGCAATGTACACACACACACATTTTCAGAACCGCTTGTCCCATACGGGGTCACGGGGAACCGGAGCCAACCCGGTAACACAGGGCGTAAGGGGACACACCCAGGACAGGATGCCAGTCCGCCGCAAGGCACCCCAAGCGGGACTCGAACCTCAGACCCACCGGAGAGCAGGACTGTGGTCCAACCCACTGCGCCACCGCACTCCCATCTCCAGCAATGTAATCTTAAGGTATTTCAGATATTGGCTGTAAAATGAAAATGGTGTTGACACTGTCCTAACTGAGGTGTGCTGTAAAACTGTCAGTGTCACATCAACTCTGGGAGAGCTAAATCAGCTCCAGGGGAACTCTTGCTGTTGATTTAACACCATTGATTTTACTGCATGTGCTGTAGCTTGTATCACCCAAGTGTTCACCTCTAGTGAAATTCCTCAGTGAAAGCTGCACCAAAAATCAAGGAGGTAAGGAGTCCATGTAGGATCTTAAAGTGAATAAAAATGAATTACTTTTATTGGCCACATCATTTTATTACACACGCATACTGGCTGAAGCCGCTGCTCCCGAGCAGAATCGGGGTGAACCGGAGCCTAACTTGGCAACACAGGGCGAAGAAAGACACACCCAGGACGGGACGCCAGTCTGTCACAAGGCACCCCCAGCGGGACTCGGACCCCAGACCCACCAGAGAACAGGACCTGGCCAAACCCACTGTGCCACCGCACCCCCCTCATAACTTAATTACTCAAAACAGTAATGAATACAATAAAAAGAAGCAACTTGAAAATATTTAACCACACAGCATACCACTGCATCCCCCAATCATCTTTTTTTCTGTTCTCTGAGAAAACAGCCGCCCGTACTGAACCCTGTGTTACAGACAGGGTGACAAGCTGTGAATGGCAAGGGCGCGCCTCCCTCGCTCTCACGACATGTTTATAAATCAGGGCCATTAGTGCATGCTTGACCTTTCCAGGTCACTCAGAGAAAAAGCGAGTCGCAGGCCAACTAGGAGGCAGTTCTGCTGATCGGTCACAGCTTCTCAAAGTGCAATCAGCACATTTTCTTATTTTTTGATTCCAGGGGTCTTCTGTAAATTTGCTGTACTTAAGAGTCTTTCTGCCATCTTCTGCTCTGTCTTCTCCACTATATGCCACTAACAACTACCTCTTTTGCCGTTAGCTGTAAAGGGGATTATCTTAATACTAAAATGGAATAACTAATCTGAGAGGTGGGGGTATCTGAGTAGAAAGCGGTTATATCTCTGGTCACCATGGAAAAGGCAATATTTTTACCAGTAGGCTTCACACAATGCATGATGCAGCTGTCGTACCTTTGCAGTAAGACCAACTGGGGAACATGCAAATTGATGCCAGGTGAAATCAAAAATTAAAGGCATCACTCTAAAAAAATGTTTTCACAGCAAGCGAGGAGATGAACAGGCTGCATGGTTGCTGTCGGCATCAATCCTGTTCATTTTGTTGGGGGGGGGGGGGGGTGCTTTTGTGATTTCTAGGCCCTCTCTTGTGCAAGACATGAAAAGGATGTCCACAAGATCCTGGCTTGAGTTTCCATCTGTGTGGTGTTACTTGGGCGGAAAGGGGCCCTGGGCAGTCCGTTTTAATAAGCAAGGTCCCCTATCAAATGACCTTGCACTTACAGCATGCAGCCGTCTGATTTTCATTAAACGTGTCATGCATGATAGCAGCATAAGAAATTGCTTTGTGTCAGATTTCAGCTTTTTCAATTGACTGCTTCTGAAGGCAGAAGACAAGGATGACAATCTGTGTTTCTGATATTCTCGTACCCTGTCAGGGACTAATTTTTTTCCTTTTCATGTGCAGAAAGAAAGGGAAAATGTGTGAAAATAAGGGCATCAACAGTCACATCTTGAGAGAAAACAACTTACTGAGACCAGGGAATAGTGTACCTTGTTTTTCTTACACAATCTTCCTGCAAGAATATTTTTTTTTACTTTTTCCATTTTCACCCATTATACCTAAGTGACAACTGAACTGCATTAAAATCATTGCTCTGTGCAATACACGTGCTTACTTCTTTTTACTATTGTAAGGAATTTTCTTTGGAAAGCCTGCAGTCCAGATTAAGGTTTTAAACTCAGTGTTGCATGAATAATCATTCTCAGATGAAATAGTTTCTCACCCTCCCCTCTCCTGCTAAACCTTTTGATTGGGATGAAACAAAGATCCATTCTGTTCAGCGATGAAACCACATTTTCAGCAAAGGAGGCTGCAACAGTTTACATAGCTAGAGGTACAGCTAAATAATTACGCTATTTTGACTGAGTTTTAAGCCGGACTATATAGGTACATGACACACTGCACATTAATGACTGAGTATGAACCTAAAAATGTGTTCTTTTTATGGGAAGGTGCAACCAAACCAGAATAAGGAACAGAGATCCATGGTTTACCAGTATATTTCTTATTTTTTATGGTTCATTTCAATTTAAGGGTGACACAATAGTGCAGAAAGTAGGCCCGGTGGCTCATGGTCCCGGGGTGGTGTGACAGAACGTGGGTACGATCCCCACTCAGTCTATGTGGAGTTTGCATATTCTCCCTCTGTCTGTGTGGGTTTCCTCTCAGCGCTCTGGTTTCCTCCAACAGTCCAAACACATAGACTACGTAAATTGCCTATGGTGTGGGGCTTCCCTGCGATCGCCTGGTGTCCTGTCCAAGGTCAGCATTGCACCCAATGATTGTGAGATAGGCTCCAGATCACCGCGACCCTGCTCAGGACAAGCTTATAATGAAATTGGATGGATGCTTCATTATAACACTTGATAGTTGCCGATAGTCTAATCATGTTCTCCTAGGCTGAGGTTTCCTGTCGCACCGAGCTTCAGTTCTCCTCACACAGCAACATTTGGCTGCTCCGCTGTGCCTTTCAGTGTCCAGTGCTAAAAAAAGTATTCACCTGCTCAGTCTACTGCAGTTTACAGCTTCAACTCTCCACTATCGTTCTGCGTTTGAGACTTACAGGTGGTTATTTTTCACTCCGTTCTGATTTTAGGGATATCACATTCTGACAAATTGAAACTGCACGTGAGTCAGGTTGAGTAAAAATGAAAACGCTATTTTGGTATTATATTGTAAGAGAACAGCAGGGTGTTTCGGTCTGTGCAATCAGAAGGGTACCAGTTCGAATCCCAATCCTGATGCAGTCCCCTTCAAGGAGTGTACCCTGAATTGATACAGTACAAATACACTGCTGATAATTGGGTAAATCATCAGTAAATTGGTTACTGCAGACAAAGACGTCAGAAAATAACAAGAACAATCCATTCTAAATTATGGAATAATTTACAGACGATAAGCAGGGAATGGGATTCTTAACCACGTCATGAAGCCCCCCCTTAGAACAATGCAAGTAAAACTTGCAGAATTTATTTAGCTGAAAACTTTCATACAGAATTATGTAACACTAATGGCAGTGGCACATTAAAAAAATTATCTAATTTTTAACTTTTATTTATTTATTTTTTGTTATTTTCAAGCAAGTCTACGCTTCACGGACTGAACTCCCTCTGACATGACATGAGGACTTTAAGGATCGTTTTACATTTTCAAGTTAATTTCTTTTTAAAAAAAAAAAATGTCTCTCTCCCATCCGTGCCAGACTTTCTCAGCTGATTTTCCACGCTGTCTCGGTTTAAACAAACACCGCGCGAGAAGAGCGCTCGCGCGCCGTCATATTCCACTTGCCTTGATCGCGAGACGCACAAACCTACAAAACACATCTTGGCGACGTGATTTGACGCGGAAGTTGCAGACATCGGGAGGCGACGCCTCATTCGAAATTGTTATTGGCTGTAAGACAAATCTGTCACACGTTACATCCCGCCCCCCTGCTCTGGTCTCTTATTTTGATTGGCTGCGAGGAGGCGATTGCGCCATCGTACCCGCCCTGCGGGCCTCCTCCCAGTGTCGCTCCTGGCTGGGTACACAGAGTAGGACGGCGCTGTTGCTTTCAGTCGCCAAGCCGTCAGAAACGTTTTCGTCTCTCCTACGGCGAAACGCGTGTACATGCGCGACTAGAAGGAAAAAAAACAACATTCTGCGCGTTTAAACCGATAGGAGCGCTCAGAAAGGCGTTTTTAATCACGCGCTGATCGCTCTGAGGAGCACACACAAGTTTCCTCATCATTGCTTCCCTGGACTTTACTTTTTTTACTCGCTTTTTTTTTTTTACTTCTGAAGCGGAGCGCTGCCTGCGCGACAGCCCGAGGACCCGGCGTTGACATCTGCTGCTCGGGTCGCTGCCCTCCCTGCGCGTTCGCCGCAGTAAGTCCGCTTGTGGTGCGAGAGTGTCAGTGAATACAGGAGTTTGGAGCGCGCACCCGAGCGCGATCACTGCTGGTCGCCAGGAGATGTTGTTGTGACGAATCCGCTGCCTGATAAACATGCAGAAGTTGAGCTGCGGCGAGCGGTAAAGAAAGTGAACACTGGGCTGAAAAGGGTTTCCAGAAAGTACCGATGAGATCCAGCAGCTGAGGTGGTGGTCATCCTGAGATCACGGTGTCCACCACCACCTCCCAGATGAGATGTTGACGCTGATCTGGTGATTGAAGCAGCGATGTTGTGGTCTTGGTTCCGATCCAGCTGTACTGATGTTGGCTCAGTGGTCCTAGTTCAGATCCAGTTGCAGGTGTTGGACAGATGATGCTTGTTCACATGTCCAACCGCACTGATGTTGATGCAGTTACCCTGGTCCCCATAGTCGCCCGAAATGATTCTGATAGATACTCTGGGCACTTTATAACTGTCATCACAACTAGGTTTTGGAATGACAGCTTGTGTTGTTGAGAACTTCCTGTAGATATGTTGACCCATGCTCACTGTTGTTGGCTTCAAGACTGGCGTTGCTGCCCTCAACACAGCTTTGATGCCTCAGATAATCAGTTTGTTTGATTGTCTAGTTACATGTTTGGTCACTCTTGTCATGTGTTTTGCAATGAAGTATTTTCTTTTGAGGGATATTTTTGTGTGCTTCTTTAAGTGTCAAGGAAATGGCAGCAGCACTCAGTGGACGAAACCCAGGGGGTCGTGGACAAAACCCGCGGAAAGGTCGAATTTTGGGCATCATTGATGCGATCCAAGATGCCGTCGGGCCCCCGAAACAGGCTGCTGCCGATCGAAGGACCGTGGAGAAGACCTGGAAACTCATGGACAAAGTGGTGAGCGAGTGCTGCCGGTGGACATGTGGGCTGAGGCTCGTGTAGAGCGGTACGCGCTGCTTGAGATGTAAACAGCACTCTGCTGCTAATGTTTGCCTCACGCAGCTGTCTTCCAAACTGAAGCGAAACTTTTTTTTCCAGACGATGATGCAGTTAGACTTTCCGTGGCTCCTGAAATTGTGGCGTCAAGTTTCCTTGCTTTCATGTCTTGTGCCTTTCAACTACCGCAGTTCTCCTGCATGTTATCCTCTCCGTGGTGCTGCCAAAAATTAAAAAAAAAAAAAAAACACTTGCTTGAGAGGAGTCATGTGGAAAGGCAAAATGTGAGTGAAGCCACGGTAAGGATGCAGGACAACTATCTGTCCGTCCATCGCTGGTTGATCTGCTTTCATCAGCATCCTCTGTGGAGGACGGCTGCAGTCGCCCTGTGTTGTTGGCGTGATGATGGCAGCCAGGCAGCAGGGTTGTTGGTAGCACTCGGAGCTCTTCTGCTTTCCAGTTTCTGGCTTCACTTATTCTGTCCTTACTAATAACTGAGCCTTTTAAAAAAGTGGACATTTGCCAAAGCAGTGTGCCCGAAGTCTTTCCATTATCCTCTTGTTATGATTAGGTCTTTCCTTGCCAGGTGTGAGCTGGATAAAAATGTTCTGAAATAGTCTTGTTCTCCATTCGAGTAACACTTGCATTGCTTTTTACATTTATTCATTTAGCAGAAATGTTTCTCCAAAGCGACTTCCAACAAACTACGTAGTGTTATAAGCCCAAACACCTTATTCACCGCGGTGACTTACACTACTTACAATGGGTCACTCATCCGTACATCAGTGGAACACACTTTTGTCAGTCACACACTATGGGGGAACCTGTCTTTGGACTGTGGGAGGAAACCAGAGCACCCAGAGGAAACCCACACGGACACGGGCAGAGCATGCAAACTCCACACAGACTGAGTGGGGATCGAACCCATGCCCTCTCGCACCACCCAGACATCAGCGCTACTCGCTGTGCCACCATACCGCCCGTATTCATTTGTACAAATGATGCTATTATTGAAATTGCAGTTTTTCGGATTTCTGTTAACATCTTAACCCCTGACAGGTGAGGCTGTGTCAAAACCCAAGGCTGCAACTGAAGAACAGTCCTCCGTACATTCTGGACATTTTGCCCGACACTTACCAGCATCTGCGGCTCATACTCGGCAAGTACGAGGAAAACCAGCGGCTGGCCCAGCTCAGCGAGAACGAGTACTTCAAGATCTACATCGATAGCCTGATGAAAAAGTCCAAACGAGCCATCCGCCTGTTCAAGGAGGGCAAGGAGAGGATGTATGAGGAGCAGTCACAAGACAGGTAGAAAAGCACATATTCATTTTTTATCTATGCGCGATTGTGTGTTTGACTTGAGCTATGCCTCACAGGTTGTAGATAAACACCCCACATTCCTTTGTTATTGTGATGGCCCTGCATGCTTGACTGCAAAGTCACCGTGTGTCATGTGGACTTGTCAGATGTGTGTTTGTGGTGAAGAATGCACAGAAGTTTGACATCCGGTGACTCGGGCTGGTGCCCTTGGAAGGGTTTGGAAAAAAGTAGAATGCCGTTGTTGCGTGCGTTTTGCTTCTGTGCTTTCAAAGGGGCTACTAGCTCTGAGAGCACAGCTTTTTTCACTGTTGGACCAAGTGAAGTGTGGCTCAAGTGTTCTATAAAACGGGAGCAAATATCGGAGAAAGGACTTTTCAGGATTACTCTGTTTTCGAATGGTTGCCTTTTCAGTGGCAGATTATTTTTTTCCTTTTAGTTGCAGATCACTCAGCTTTGGAGCTGTGTGAGGGCTTGAATGGAGGAGAGAGAAGGAGGCACGTCAGGCATTCACATTATTGGAATTGTCTTTTGATGTCCTTTTGGGCTGCAGGGTATTGTGTACTGAAAACTATCTTGGACTTCAAAGATCGTGCCTTCTACCCCCCAACCCTGCTCAGTCCGGGGCCAGAATGGACCTCCGCTGCAGTGAGTCGAAAGAGACAGGAAATTGCAGACCCTACGACTACCTAATTAGAAGAACGCGTTTCCGGTGTCCTCACTGTCTCTGAGGTTTCTGGAGTGAGACGGAGAGGAAGCTGAACACCACCAGCTCCAGGCAGGCAGGGTGGTCACGGTGGGTGACTGTGGGATGCAATATGACAGTTTATCTAGATCTTCAGACTTTTTACCCTCTTCATTATGGAGGCATTTACCAATGGGGCAGGGGGTTGGGAACTGAGGGCTCATTGTTCTGTAAATTGGCCTAATCAGCACTATTGTCCTCATTTAAATGCCCAGTTCCCCTTTCTTTTAATGCCTTCAAGATGCGGCCCATTTTAATTGTTCAGGGCTGGTTTTTAGTGATTCTCTTTGAACATGAGAGAAGGAGAAGCAAAGTGGACAACTTTGGCCCTGCTGTGATGAGATCAGTGAGGATCCGTCAAGGAACACAGAGTATGTTTGCGCTGCAGTGACGTGATTCAGTAAACAGTTGAATGGCACTTGGTTTTGACATTCAAACGGCGACTCGTGCCTTCCTTCATTTTGCATATTGCAGATGAGGATGGTGGGTGACAGGTTTGGCCCGTATGCAGGGTTGAGCGAGAGGTGATGAGGCCCCCCAGGTCTGGCTCCCGATCATCTCTGAATCCGTGACATCGCGGGTGGAGGCGTTAGCCCACAGTGGGAAGCGGCTTGCCTTGTCTCCCTCTCTTAAATCACCAAGGCTGATGCTCCCTGTTGCCTGCAGGACCAGCTGGGACTGGGGGAGGGGAGTAGAGCTGAGAGACTGTGGTTCACCCACGGTGTCATTGAGTTGGGGGTGCCTTTTCACATCTGGCTTCTCCCTGTCCAGACACCTCCTGATTCCATTGAATGAACGGCACAGGCATCGCCCTGCCAGTTATGCTTTGTTCTTAACTAACCAGTAGAACCTCTCTGTCTTCTCCTGTAATATGTGTATACCTGGCCTCTAGGGTAATACCAAGTTTTGGTGGTTATAAATAACAATAGAACCCCTCCTTGCTAAGACTGCTTGTCACCTTTGTAACAGAGTAACTTATTTAATGACAGAGGCCTTGGACGTTCAGATCTTCACTGAGTAGTACCTCCAGAGGGTGGAAATGATGTGAACCTTCATGAGCCTGCGGTGCGCTGTTCATTTCCTCCTCCTAAACGTGTCTTCGGTGCATATCGTCCCTGTGTGTTTTTTAACAAATGCACAATATGTAAGTAGCTCTTTTAATAGAGTCTCTGGAGCATGGCGAAAAACCATCTAATTAGCTGGGAAACTAAATGACGGGGTGGAAACCCTCTGTGTGGCCAATGGCTCCTTTGATCGGGCAAATTGGCTTGAACTCCTGTTAACTCAAACAAAGAATCGGGAAGTGCGAGTAGAAACTAACTACTAGCGTTAAAAACAGAACAGCTCCACGAGCCGTTTCTGTAGCACTGCCAACATTGGATGGTGATCTTAATTAATCATACCTAAGGCTAATTAAGCAAAGAGTACAGGTCCTGAGGCCAGATTTATGTAATTATGCTCACTCACTCTGCAGACGTGCTCAGATTAAAAATAGAGGGACAAAAAACAGCTGACAATACTTAATTTTTTTCCAAAGTTTATCATTTTTCACACTTTGATGATGATTTCCTTCTCTGAAGTGTGATACGTTCTTTGTTTTTGGTAATAGGTGGCAATGAGGTTTTTTGGTAGCCGAAGGGTATTAGGATTTCTGAATTATGCGTTATGAGCGGGCAAAGTGAGAAATAAAAATAAGCCATTAGTATGGTAATGACTTCACAAAATGGTGATGTGGATGATGTAAGCCCTGCTTGTGTTGAGCCGACTGACAGCCCTGGAGTAATGGAACAGATGGAGCCGACCATGTTACTTTTGAATAATTATCGAAAACGACGGCGAGTTCTGTGTGTCGTTTTTTTACTCAAGTGCCGTGAATGCATTACCATCAATTAGTATTGACGTTAACGGGATGTAACGGCGACCCAAGACGATGAGATGAATAGACAGGATGGTCTTGTTGAATGCAGATGAAATGCAGGCTTACTGAAGACTGAACTTGTGTTTTTGTAAGTGTGTGCGTGTCTACGTTTTGGGGGATGGGAATGGGCTCACGCATGGTCAGGCCCACTTTGCTGGTGGTCTTCTAACCAGAGCAGAGCTTCTCTGAGCTTCACTTAGCACTGCTGTGAAGGATTCATGTGCTTTCGCTCTCAGATGGTAAACAGCTCTTGATCACAATGTTCTGTCGAGAACCATTTTGGAGGTCTGCCCTCACTGAAGTGCTATGAAAATGCTTCATAAAAGACACTTTCATCTTTAAAATCAAGTCTGAAACAGAGAGGTGGTAGAGGAAAGGTTTCACAGTTGTGCTCGTACCTTATGTCTCGCACCATGCAGGAGTAAACCTGAGGACCTGTAAGACCTGTTGTATGGAATCCAACATTGAGAGAATGTTGCAGGTTACCGAGGAGCACATTAAAAACTTTGATACCTGTTTTGTTTGAGCCAAGGGTGCCACACGTGCCCAGACAGCCGTCTCCTAAATCAAATCTCGACTGGTGTCACGTCGACTCGTAATGGCAGGGCAGCGTGTGTGCCGTGTCACGTGGCCGTGCCTCCTCCTCCCCCGCTCGTGCAAAGTCAGGAGAAGGTAGCAGATTCGTCAGCAGCACCGCGAACCTTGCGTAAACAGAGGCTGCTGAGTGGTTCAACCTCTGCTGATGCATCATATATTTCCATTTTTATTTATTCATTAAACAGATGCTCCTTTGTAAAGTGCTTTGCTCGTTAAGAGCACACATATAGAAGTAAGCGCATTAAAATGAAATAACAAAGTATATAAATGTAGATGCAGGTGCAGCAGGTAACATTAATGAAGAGCATTCTTGTTTTGCATGAGAGTGAGCCTAAACAATAGCATGATGTATATTTCCTGTTCACACATCTCATATCAAGATCCTGGATGCAGGAATGTATAGTGACAGGTACGACTGATGTATAATATGCAGTGGGAACCTCGAGGTTTTATGTAAAGTGCTCACGTGAATGCACAAGAGTCAGAATAGTTGCGTTAGGAAAGTCAGTGTTGGCGGACATGGTGCCTTGAGTGGTTTGACTTTGAGTCTTGAAGAGGGAAAGGAGCTGAAGTTCTCACTGAGGGGGAGGGAACGGTTCTGCCGTTGAAGTCAGAAAGAGACGTGACTGTCATTTCCGACTAGGACCTCTAGGGCAACTCATTAAACCAAAGGTCTGGTTGAGTCTTGGGTTTGAAGGTGGTCTTCAGGTAGCATGGAGCAACCCTGGGTTTTGTCTTGTAGCACGAGTGTCCAACGTGTGGCCTGAGGGTTGCATGTGGCCTGCAAAAACATTTGTAAAATAAATACATGCTATACCTACCTTCAGTGCTATAAATTCGATAGAATTGCACAATAAGAGAGTTTGAGTTAGATGCACACTTGAACACACAGTGCACCTAAATAAAATACAATAAAATATATGTCACTTACTAAGATTTTTACATGTGAGGCCCATAGACTAATTCACAATAAAGCATCCCAAAAGAGGTTGGGCGCCCCTCAGCTACACCCAATGAGTTTTAGACCGAAGGAAGTGGGGTGTGGGAATGTTTGGGTAGACCTGTGCCAACCGTTTGGGCAGACCTGTTCTCGCTTTTACCCCCCTACCGCTTTCCAGGCAGCTTCTGGCCGTTGAGCTGGCAGATGCCACAGAAGAGTCATTCATGTCCCAGGCGTTTTTGGAGGAATGCAGAATTCGCAGTCGCCCTCCGGTACTTTTATTGTGTGAAACTAAACAGATGGTTTGGCAGGTGTGTGACAGTAATTCTCGGGGGGGGGAGTGTGAAAACGAGAGAATGAAGTGTGTTTTAATGAGGCTCAGCTGACCGCAGCGGAGACAGATGAGCGCTTTCCGTTGTCGCGCACAAGTTCGAAAAGGCGTAGGGCAGGTTCTGCTGGGCAGCTAACCGGGCCTCCTGCTGGGGCGCCTTTCTGACGACACTGCGTTATTGGCCAGGGTGCCCCACGCCATGGGTAGCTCCACTTTTGGCTTTTTGACCCCCACGCAGTCGCACTTTGGCGTGGAACACCGAGGAACCTCCCCAGGTGCCTGTATTCCTGAGTTATTTTGGGACTCTCTTAAGCAGCTGTCATTTATTTGTTTGCCCCTGCCATAACCCCCCCCAGCCACCCAACCACCTCCGCAACCCCCCCCCCCCCCCCCCCCCCCCCCCCGCCGTCACCAGCAGAGGAACTGGAGCACAGCCTCCCCAGCCCAGTGGCAGGATTAGCTGGCTCCCATTTGAATTATTTGCTGACAAAACCCTTCAGAGTAATTACACCCTTTCTTTGGGATGAAAGAGCCTGCGTGTGTATCAGCGAGGCTGGGGGGTGCCGGGGGTTTGGGTGCCGGGGGGGGCTCCTTTCTTTCTGTCTCTGCACTGAAGGCCTGCTTGCCAAATGGTGTCCCGTGAAGCACCCGTAAGCCACGCCGCTGCTGCCACCACACTGGGCACTCAGCCAACCCAGCGAACCTTCCCTTCCCGTCCCGACAGCGGTGTGTCGCCGCACCCTCGCACCCCCGGTGCCTGCCCTTGGGAGGACTTTACTTTTTGTGTTGTGCCATTTTGCAAGTTATTTTAAAATCACTGCTGGAATAGACGCAGATGCGTTGGCTTTGAGTGCGTCAGGGTGTTGGCAGTGAATTCGGCTGCATGTTTTTATTTATCTGGAAGTGATGCTTTTGTCTAATTTGTATGACTGGTTTAATGAACCTTGCGTCGCGCTGGAATAAAGGAACGCAAGCGGCGCTCTGCGGCCTGCTAGCAATCATACAGCGCTTTTCGTCCACACCAGGAACACTGTTAAATGTTTTTGTTGCATTTATTTTTTCCCCACTAATTACTCCTGTGTCTGTGTGCAGGCAGGACGCTGCCAAAGAGCCCTGTTACCCTATTACCAGTGCACAACACAGTCGAATAATAACAACAATAATGATGATGATTTTTTTAAAGTCTTGTTAAAAGCCAGATGATGTCGAAGTGGGTATTTTTGATTTATGAGAGCAGTGCTTTTACATTTTACTGTCTCGGAGGTTGCGGCTTTTTTGGCTTTGTGTGCTTTATTCGCCTTACAAGTGTTAATTATAACCACACACAGCTCCACCGCCCCGGGGCGCATGGGAGAGAGTAAAAAGCTGTGATAAAGCACCGCGGGACTCGGGGTACAATGGAGTTCTGCCCCACAGTTGGGCCAAATGCTGGCTGGTGGTATACCTCCTTTGAAGGTCAGCAGCAGCCGTATCATCATCCACCCCCTGGATGTGACTGAACTTCCTCGGTTACGTACCTCACGTCTGCGGTGTACCGCGGTGACCCGGCAGCAGTGTCCGCACGGATCCTTCTGCGCTCCTTCCTCTCGCACGCATATGGAGGCGGAGGGTGAGGAAAAGCCAGCAGATGGGAGGGGGGGAGATACCCAGGAACATCCTGTTCATGTGTTTCCCCTTTTACATTCATTCCCTTTAATTATCAGTTCACAAAGGCCTCTGATCTAAGAGCCATGTGGCCCCTGGGACCACTGCTCCACCACCTACCCCATCGCGCCCTTTGCCCCCTGGGGGCGTCTCCCTGTGCTGATGTCATCTGGCAAGCCTGCAGGCCGAGTCTGACACAGCACTGCTTCTCTGTGTTCTTGCACATCTTGTGTATGCTGGAGGTAACCTTGAAGGCAGCATTTTGACAGCTTGTTCACCCCTCTCCGAACTCCTCCACTCTGTGATTTGCTCCTCGCAGGTTTTTAGTTGTTCTTGGTCTTTTCTTCTGAGGGGCTGTTCTTACCTGTTTTTTTCTTTCTTTTTTTCGGCCAAGCTGTCTCTGCGCTTGTACTCTTGCGAAACTTTTGTCTGAGAGCGCCGTCAGACCTTGTTAAATCAGCCCTCACAAGACCGGCCAACCTGGGGGGGGCTGGGGGGGCTGGGGGGGCTGAACCCGGGGAATGAAGACACTCTCTGGTTGAGCTCTTCAGCAGCGAGTCAATTTGGAGCTGTCAGGCATCTCAGGAGGCTGTCTCTGTAGCGGGCTGGGAACAGAGAGAGGAGCCCCTCTTTTTTTTAAACTGCTAACGCAGTATGTCACTGAGCGTTTCGGGTCCTTTCTTGGCGTAATTTACTGTGACAGATGTGCGTCGCGGAGAACAGTTGTGGCCAGTTCGGGAATCAGGAGGACAATGGTGGAAGTGTGGGTGGGGACAGTTTCCTACATGTCCATATGGGATAGGCAGTCTCTTTTTTTTGTAGCGGTGTTTGCGTGATGGATGGAGACAGTGTGCACGCCTCCTTCCGCCCGGACCCCACCCCGCCCCGTTTACTCGGCGGAGAATAAATGGACCCAGACAGGCTGCAAGCGAATCGCGTTTAATGTCCACGGCCCAGAAACTCCTTTGTGCAGCCAGACACTTTGGGAAAGTGGCGAGAAGTGTGTCTTTGGCTCTCATTAGAGGGCGAGAGCGAGTGTTTGTGAGATTTCCGCTGGAGCGGCGAGCGGCTCGGCTGTGTTCGCTAATGGCCTCTCGTTATCACCAAGCCCCGCCCCCTCCTCCCACATCCACGGCTGAAGAGGACACACTGATTGATCGATCGCTGATGGTGGATGGTGGGAGCTCATGGTCTCAGGCCCACACCGTATGGGTTTCTGTTTGCCCGGCGTGAAACCTGGTGAGAGCTGGTCCCTGATTCCCTGCTAAGCTGTCAAAGGCTACACCTATTTTTTAGCATTTGCTGCCCTTGTACCCCCCAGCTGTGGAGAGTTACCTCCAGATTGCTGGAGGGACCTCCTCATTAGAGGATGTGTGTTAAACAGTGCAGTTCAAATGCGTTTTGCTTGCAGCGTCTCTCCTCCGAATCGTCCGGCGTCTCACCTGGACTATAATTAATCTCGACAGTATGCTCTTCTTCATAAGCGCAATATTTTGCGGTTGCTTCCGAATTTCCAAACAAAGTGATGTTTAGTAATTCTCCACTAACCCAGATTAATGTGTATGTGCCTACGGCAGACAGTGAAGGAGGGCTCTCGAAGACAGAGGCTCGCTCACGTCCTGTGCTCATTAACCGCTTTATTCTTTTAAGGTTGACGGGGAGGGGGAGACTTCCCACAGTTCTCTTAATAAGTTTGCACTTAATTAGGGTGATTAATCTCATGAACTTTGCAGCAAGCTTTTTTTAATTAAAATCACGAGTACCGTACCCTGGCGCACGTCCCAGAGCGCGCGATCACGCCTCTGTTTGTTTAGTACACCCTCCCCCAGTCGGCCATTCTCCTTCCTCCTCTTCCCTTTCCTTTCTCTGGTGGAGGAATCATCTAAGGAGCTGCCCCTCACTTTGCCGAGCTCAGCTTGGCTCTGTGCCTTAGTGCTCTGCCCTCCTTTCCCGGAAACGGGACGAATCATGGGGGGGGTTCTGCTATCGACACGAGACTTGACCGCTATCTCCTCTCCACGTCTGCTGCTGCTCAGGGTTATAATTTAACTCAGGTGACTAAAGAAGTGATTCCTTCCCGTCTGTTTACTTCTGCATCGCAAAATTACGTGAATAAATGTAAAGGTAAAATTGCATGACCGTAGGGAGATCTGTGGTTTGATAAGCTGCTGGGCTACCGTGTTAGCAGCAGTCCAGATCTAGTTGTGGTGCTATGACATCCCATGTGCTTTGTGACATCACCATACTTACGTTTATTCATTTGCCTGACACTTTTCTCCGGAACAACTTAGAATTTTAAGATACTTAGTATTTACCCGTTTATAAAGCGGTGTCATTTTCTGGAGCTGTTCAGGGTAAGTTCCTTGCTCAAGGGCACTGCAGCAGTAGGGGGGATGCGAACCTTTGGCCTTCAGACGTGAGGGCGGCAGCTCCAGCCGCTATCCTGTCAGCTGGCTCTGTCACACTTTGTAACATCACACCTGTGGGTGCATCGGGTGACAGTCTGCCCCCCCCCCCCCCCCCAACGAACATCCTGCAGGCTGTGGGGCCTCTTGAAGAGCACCGTCGGGTTCTTCGTCACCTGCTCGACAGCAGCGCTCTCGGAGACCCCCTCAAGGAATTTTTTTGGAATCGGCCTGATTTGAGTATACATCTTTTGCCCTGGAAGCAGGAAGTTGCAAACAGAGCATTTCTGGCTCCCGCCCAGTATTTTTCTGCCCGTACTTCGGCTTCTTCCGTCCGTGGGCCTTGGCCCGTGCCGCGAATGTGCCGTCGGACAGTTAACGTCGTGGCACGGATTAAATTTGGCTTTGTTTTCCGCACGAGCGGCGGTAGTGGGTTCAGGGTTCTGTGAATTGGCAGCACGCTGGTCTTGTGCCGAGGCCAGGAAGACAAATCCGATAAGCTCGGCTAGTCGGAAGAAATGTCATTGTGGTGACTTGTGACCGCAGTGCTGCTTTCCTGCTATACAGTGCTCTGTCAGCGCCAGTGGTCGCAGCACTTCCTTGCGCTTTCTCGGGGCCACTTTTGAAAGCAAGACCTCCGTGCGTCCAGCGAGCCGAAGGAGTAGGAGCTCTCGCGAGGTCAACATTGCTGGGAGCGCTGCGGTGGCGGCGGCGACGTGGTCGCTGGCGATTGGTGCCTGAGCGCAGGGCTTCTTGTCCACACCGCAGCCTCGCATTCGGGCCCTCAGGACCCGCCGGGTTCACATTTCCTGCCTGAATGTGACATTTACTTTAATCATGTCATCAACGCAGCTACATGTTCCAGCTAAGCGTGCAACGAGAGCTCTTGCGCTTCTGGTCCAGAACTGCATGCCTTTGCATGAGGAGAAGTGCATTATAAGGATGCATTTAGTAGCCCAGTGCTGTTTGTGTAATTTGAGGTCACACTTACGTGCAATTAAGGGAAAGACACTTGTATTGTCGCATTGAAATTGTTTCACATCAGCAGCTGTTAATATTGAGCCCATCCATCAGTTCCAATGACATTCCAGATATTTCTTTGTTATTCTGCATTTACATTTACATTTGTTGATTTAGCAGACACTTTTGTCCAAAGCAACGTACATCTCAGCAAAAGTACAACTTATGCATTACGTTAAGAAAGAGGAACATCGCTGCAGACGTGAGAGTCTCAAGCAAACCTAGTTTGTTCCCTTCCACTTGCTGCACCGAGGTTCATCGTTCGAGCAGGTGCATAAAACGGTGCATAAAACACAGGAAAGACAAATCCCGATACCCTCCCGCCAATATTTTATTTTTTTTTAAATATTATAAGATACACAAATAAGCAAGTACAATGCCAGATTAGTGGCTGAATAAAGGTTGTATCAGGGGATGCTCATGAAGTCACGACGCGTGAACAATTCTAAACTTTTCTTTTCTAAACTTTTCCTTGGTAATCTAACACGTCGCTGCCTGCTTTTCTCGGTTTTTAATCAACAGCAGGTTGTTATTAGGTCTTCTTTAGCTTTTTCCGAAGCAAGCTACAGTGTTCGGTGTGCACGGTATACAAAAGTACTAGTTGTTTACGCATTTTGAACAAACTGGCTAATTTTTGCTGTTTTAATTCAGGGTCCCTGCCTTGCTCACGGGAGCTACGGCGAACCAAAGCACTACTCACCGCTTCTTCTTGTGTTTATTAATTAAAACAGAATGTATGCGAAATAATGCATGTTTGCTGATTTTTCTCCCGGCGCACTATGCAAATGATTAAGGTGAAATAATCTACAGAAAGATGGTAAGAAAATAATTAGGCCTGTGTGGCGATGAAATAATGTATGAATACAATAGTTAGTCTAATGTGACACAGAGTCTCTCAGGGCCCCGTCATTTACATTGTTATTTTTCTTCTCCACAGCAGCTTACTCCAGCCACCTACAAGTATATACATTTATTAATTTAGCTGACGTTTTCCTCCATAGCGACTTACAGTGTAAATCTACCTACAATTTTTTCCCCATTTATACAGCTAAGTATTTCTGCTAGAGCGATTCAGGGTAAGTACCTTGCTCAAGGGTACTACAGCTGCAGGCAAGACTGAAACCTGTGACCTTTGGGTCCAAAGGCAGCAGCTCTAACCACGACGTGACCGGCTGTGCCAGCTGTCTACTGGCGTTTACCTATTCATATATTATGAAATCCCATGTGCTTTGTCACATCACAATTTCCTTTTATTCTTCTGTTATTATATGTAATATTTATTGTTTTTTTTCGCCAAAACAATTTACAGTGTTAGTATACTCACAATTATTTACCCATTTATACAGCTGGGTAATTTTATACAGCTGGAACAATTCAGGGTAAGTACCTTGCTCAAGATTTCTACAGTAGTAGGTAGGATTCGAAGCAGCAACCTTTGGATCCAAAGACAGTGGCTCTACGCTGTCCAGCTACTGTAATGAATTCTATACTTCTGTTCTGGGGGGGGGCGCAGCGGGTTTGGACAGGTCCTGCTCTCTGGTGGGTCTGGAGTTCGAGTCCCGCTTGGAGTGCCTTGTGACGGATTGGCGCCCTGCCTTAGGTGCATCCCCTCCCTCTCCAGCCTTTTGCGCTGTGTTGCCGGGTTAGGCTCTGGCTTGCTGCGGCCCTGCTTGGGACAAGCGGTTTCAGCAAGTGTGTGTGTGTGTGTGTGTGTGTGTGTGTGTGTGTGTGTGTGTGTTCTGTTCTGATTTTATATGCATCAGCCAATGTAATTTGCCAAAAATGGAGGTGTTTCACTAAGTCACTGTGCATTAAGTGTCACATGTCTGTGTCTGTATCTGTATCTCTGTGTTTGTTGCTGAAAAGCACAATGGAAAACACTGGCCGGAACTAGAACAGGATTTTAACAAACTTCCGGGAGCCGTCTTGACAGTATGATTACATGCCAACTATATGGAGATATACTAAATAATTCTCAAAAGAGCTGGTAAAAGCAGAAGGTTTGTAAGTCATAGACTCACTGTATATCCTGTGTAACTTTAGTATACCCTCCCTGTGTAACCTTAACACTGTACTTCACTTTGGAGAAAAGCGTCGACTAAATGAATGAATGAATCTAATAAATGTGTATTTATTGGTTTATTATTGCTTGTCAATGGGAAAAAAAAAAAATTGACTAACAGCTGATTGGCTGTCACTGTAATATATTCAGCTCAAGGTCTTCCTGCCAACCAATAGGGTGACACGTGATATCCTGGATGGACATAAGGAGTCACTTTATAGTGGCATGTACGATGCATTCGGGACCAGGGTCTGAATTTGGATATCTGCTGAATGTCAATCCCCCCTCCGAAACAAACAACGAAACTACTCTGTCATTTTCCCTGGAAGGGCTTGTCGTTTGGCTTCCAGCACGGTGCGTTGCCATGGCACCACAAGAAAACACTGGACAGAGACAGCTCAGAGGAACAACCTAGTGTGGATGGGATGGGAAGTGACAACTTCACAGAAAGGGCTTTCCTGGAAGTGATGTGCAAACCTCTTCCGAGGTTGTCCAAACCTGTCAGGACATCGCTTGACAATTTCTGGACTAACAGCATAGACTAAATGTATTCAGAATATTCTGCCTCCCACGTTTTTGGCTGATTCTTTTTTTATGCATATAAAAGTTTCCCATTTTGACCCCTGCAGATGCCATTTACCGATGACTAATTTCTCATTATCTCTGCGTGAAAGTTATGTTTTTTGCATCCTTGAGACCAAGTGTTTGAATAATAAGAAATGCGAAGTGGCATTTGCTAATCAAGCATTCGGCATTCAAGAGGAAAAACAATTTGTTTGAATAGGAATAACTTTCCTCTGAATAAGCTGCTGTGTTTACAACACAGACAGATGCTGAAGTACTGTCACATTATGGAAAAGTACAGATCTGCTAAGACCTGTAGAATGCTTTAAATATGTCTGTTGGTCGGCGGGTTAAAAATTCTTTATTTGGATAAGGAAGGGTCTGAATGTGATGTTTTTCCCTGGAAATAATGTTCATATGTAGGAAAATGATCTGAGTTTTTCAGCCTTATTAGTACAAAAGTGTTGACTGTCCTATTTTCATGTGATAAACTTCTTAAGCAGTGTATTGAGGATGTAGTCTGGATGTTCTCAGCGTCTTGCCCTCGTTGGAGATTCTTCTCTTACCTCACAGTGGAGAAAAGGGAGGAACCTGTTGCATTGCTTTGAAAACGGAACAGCTCCCTGTTCTGCCCTTTGACTTCTCGGCACTCCCAGCAAGCCTTGGTTTTGTGTACCTTATTGCCCCGGCGTTTCCTTTTCTGCTCGAATGTGCTCCAGAGATGGTATGCACCGAAAATGGCTTTAAAATTGAAGTTGCCGGTGAAAATCCACATGTTGAGCAGAAGGAGAGGAGCTGGCGCTCCCTTGCTCCATCGAGGGAGGGGATCATGCTGACTCCTCCGCATGCTGACTCAGGGTGCTTTCGAGAAGTGACACACAGCTGAGGAATGGAGGGGCCTTTTCCCGGTGCGAGCGAACCCAGCTGGCTCAGGACAAGCTGGGATCCCCTTCACGGGATGGAGTCTGGCCCTCCCCTTGGAACCTGGCCTTAGAGCTTCTCCATGCCTAACCTGATGACGGTTGTTGGTCTTTACTTTCTTTTCCCTCCGCAGTCACATCTTTTTGGTACCGTGAACCACATTTTCAGTTACTGGCAGTGGCCGCATAACATCCTAAGTGAGGGCGATGTTTTTGTTCCTTGTACATGCATATATGCATTGTATCTGCAACACAGTGTGATGTTTTACATCCTGCATCACTGTTGTTTCCAATAGTTATAATCCATCCGTATATTTGAACGTGAAGCCTGAATAACCGTTATAACACGTACTTTGCTGTGATCATGTTTCAGATTGTGAATCTGCATTGTATTAAATAGTTTGATGTCGCTTTGAAAGATTCTTTTGTTTTATTTTTTATGGTGATATATTGTTATTATTTAGCTTTTTTTGCCCCGGGGTTGAAACCACCTGCATCCTGTCTAAACACACTCAAGACGCATTTGTAAGAAGCCAGAAGCTGGCGAGCACGTGACGGAAACAGCGGGGTAACAGATGTGCATTTGCGTGGCTTTTGTGTGGATCAGCACAAAAGGCCGAACAGGGCTAAAGAGGCCCCGTGACACCTGAGGAAACCCCACAATGCTTTTGGGCGACCCCGGGAGGGATGGGCCTCGGTGTCCATCCGCTGCCGGCTGAGCCCTTTGTGGAAGCGGGCCATCGTTGACACATCACTGACAGTGCTCACACGTCACACACCCAGTGTGGAAACCCTACTCTGACACACTGTTAGTCATTTCCAACTGGGGCTGGGCTGTGGTGGAGGGGTGCTCTGTGCGCCGTCTTTTCCCCCCGTCCCTCGCCCCCGTCCGCATGTGTTTTTCGGGTGCTTTCAATTAGAAATGAAAAAAGAAAACGCATGCTACATGTTCTCTGATCTCGTCTTTTGTCAGAACTCGGTGGGTTTATTGATGTTCTGTATAAGCTTTCCTTTCTTATGAATAATTATTCTGTGTTTTGTGATAGAAATGTCGGAGATGTGAGTGCGAAAAACAGATGTGGATGATCCAAGCTGGCGCCCCGGTGCTTCTAGTCGAATTAAGACATTGAGGTCGAGAGCGTGGTTTCCGCTCGGTGTCCTGACCTCCACGCCGGCCTCCAGTGAGCGAAATTCGATCTTCGGGCTTCGATCACCCTTCCCAGCAAGGCCCAACAGGAGGCGCCCTGCAACCTCCCTGCACTCGAACAGCTCGTTCAGAGCTCACCCCCCCATCCGAGGGGGCAGTTCTCAATCCTGGGCTCAGTGA